>NC_092424.1:83131287-84381287 GCF_036169615.1 Heliangelus exortis
AGAACAAGAGGGAGACTGGCAAACACAATATGTTAGGACAGACTGAGGTAACTGGATATGCTTGGTCTGGAGAAGAGAAGGCTCAGTTGGAGGAAGATTTGATCACTGTCTTCATTGAGAAAGAGCTGGTATTGCACTAGGCCTTCCTTCTTCTTTGTGCTAGGCAGAAACTTAGAAAATTTCAGTCCAAGTACTTGTCATTAGTCAGAAGTAGCTGAAAAGAGGTGATTCTAATCAAAGTGTCAGGTAAGGAGGAATTTTCCCCAAAATTACACCAAGAAATCAAGCTCAGTATCTTTTCACAAACGTTTACTTCTCCCCCTCCATTCACTGTGGTCTTTGCATGTTTTTCCATAAAAATGCAGTCACTGGCCACAGGTTATGAAAACAGGGATGAGAAAACCTGTGGGGTCTGCATTTGCTTCCCAGGCAACTGCATCTGGGCACTCCCAAAAGGCAGATTAGTGAATAGAATGCATCTTTGTACTGACACTTCCTATACCTGTTAGGTTTGTATAAATTGTGATCACACTTTGTGCAAGAATTTTGTCATGTCTAAAGCAATAAAAGAGAAAAAAGAAAGAAAACCTTCCGAATCTTCTCCAAACAAGGAACTAGCATGTGCAGTCACATTTTTAAAGTGAGCAATTCTTTAGCCCAAGGCACAAGTGCTGGAATTGAAAAGCTGCAGAATGCATAAGCCCTCCTGAATTTCAAACTTCAATTTCAGTGAGCCCTAAGACATTCTTTTATCTTCAGTGAGGGATTTTTTCTTCCAATACATAATTATGGAAAAAATACTGTTCAGCCCTTGGGAATCTAGAATACCCTGAGTGTTCCTATATGCACAGATATAAAAACCCCTAAATGCCATGTGCAGGGAGTCTGGATGTTACCTGTTCTTTTGCTTATGAACAAACCAAAACATTATAGCCTATTTTTTCTGCCAAGGTCTATTATCCTTCTGTTGATGGACAAGGAAATGTAAGCCAATGCAGTCAGAGAGAAAAGAACATGGATTTTTTCCAGTCTCCTCCATCAAAATTTCTGCTCCATTCACCATTCTAAATGACCCTGTTGTATTCTGAAGTATTTTTCCTCTTAAAGCCTTGTTCCATATAATTATGAAGTCAATCTCGTGCAGAACATTTGTAGCTGTACTTCAGGAGTACTGAGATGACTTAACCTGGACTCCTAAATAGACCAGTGTCTCATTGACAATACTGCAGTATTGGCCCTTTATATGGATTAATGAGGTCCAGATTTATTTACACTCCTCAGAATGTTGTTTTGGGCTGTGTACAGACAGGATCAGTAATGTTTAATCCACTTTTCCAAGACAATTCTCACAATACCATGGACTAGAAAACAGTGGAGACTTTACAAACCTGCCACATAAATCAAATAAATGTTGCGGTGAGCAGGGGCCTTGGCTGCTCACATTTTCTTTGTACTACAGAAAAACTGACACTTCAGCACTTCTGATACTTCTATCCAAGGAAGAGTATTTATGATGAGGAAACAGTGAAGCCTCTGCAAAACTGATATCTCCTAAAAGTACAAGGTATAGTTCCACTAGGGACTGAGTATAAGTGCCTGCAAAGCAGACTTTTAGCTGCTAACAAGTATAGTGTTATATATTCTCAGTGGTCTATTTTGTTTAGAGATAGGATTCTAAATGCACCATAGTCCAGAGTTTATGACCACTATTACAGTCAAGCCATAAGGAGGTATAGGTATAGAAATAGATAGATATAATATATACATATAGATATATATTGATATTGTATAGGTATAGTACTGGCATGGAAATAGTTAAGTCTTTGCTTCACTTTTCTTCTCAGATTAAAATCAATATTCCTTGCACTATTTCTACCTCTGTGCATTGGTCCTTCCAGAATGGGTAGTACTGCAGTGGCAATATATGGCTATTTCTACTCTGCTTGCTGGGAATTTGCAAAGCAAGTGATGAGTCTTAAGGTAAAACCTGCACTGAGAGCTACAGTCAATGGATCAACCAGAAATATCTAGAGATAGCCTATGTAAGTGGATATCTCTATTATTTTGTCTATAAACTGCTATCCTGAGTTGCAAATATTGCAAAAACAATAAGAACACAAGACTTTAAAATCAATGAACAAATCAGCAAATTATTATAATTACAGTGCATAGCAATATGTCTCAACTAAAGCCTAGCAAGAGATTTTACATTATATTCCAGCATACTAAAAGAAGAATTCATCGGGGTGCTATCAGAGAAGAGGTTTATTTTATCATTCCAATGGGTAGGGACTTCTCATTGAAAAAAAAAAAGTCTTCCTTAAACACTGTCTGTAAATATACAGATGAAGCCTTTAAAGCCCTTATTGCAAACTATCTAACAGAGAGCTGTCAAGCCTTTCATGAGAATTACCTCAGTACAAGAAAACAGTGTTAGCAGAAGAAAATTCTTAATATTTAAGCAGATTGTGCAGTGTGTTTAAACTGTGTTCAAACAACACAGTTAACAATTCAGAATGAAAAGTTCACTGTGTATTTTTTCTGCTATTCAGTTTCTCTCTGACAGTAGGAAATTTGGCTTCTGTAGTACAAATTCCACTCTAATGAGACAGAGATTACAAATGTCAAGCATAAACATAAGTTGCAAAAATATCAATGTAAATTGAATTTGTGGACAATGATTACAAAACTATAAAATAAAAAGTACAATTGCAAGATATATTTAAGTTATCCACAGACACAGAGCAGTAACAATACCATACTCAATACAATTTCAGAGCTTTTTCATACTGTCAGAATTCCTTTCTTCCCTACACATTTTGCTAACAGGGAATAAATTTAGACTTGGTCTTGAGATGCCATACTATTACATTTTTTCAACTTCTTTTAAATTTAAGCTTAGTTCTGAATTTCCTAGGTTTAAAATACTTGCTCTGGGGACCATGCTGTTGTGACTATGTAGTTATCTGCCCTGTATTAGACTAAAGGTGCAATAATGCGCTTTTAAATCATGCATAGTTTAGCTATGTCCAAATCAAGCCAAAAAAGAAAAATTATTATTTCTTAGTTGAACAGTAAACAATAAATCAAGAGGAACCATTAACATGGGATTTTTCTTATTCTTTGAACCTTTGATCTCTCAAATATGATTGTGGTTGTGAATTTTCTCCCATCAGTTCCTTCCTACTTTTGGGGTTTTTTTGTCACCTTTGCAGACAGAAGTTCTGCCTGAAATAATTTATGACTACTGTAAGACAGAGAGTTCATATTGGTCAAATAGAACCCTGATTATTCTTTCAGTAAAGAAATTCTTCCTAATAACTAGTCTACTACTTGGCAATATACACCAGATTCCACTTTCCATCTGAACTTCCCAATACTTCCCACATTCCCTGAAACCTTCTTCTTCTACACATTTAATTTCACTCTCTTTATAAACACACATACAGATGGCCCACGTGTCCCTCTCCTATCCCCTCCAAATAGACCTTACAGAATAAACAGTTCTCAATTTTTTTTCTAATAGATTTATCCCATAGTTTGTGATGTGCCCATACTAAGGAAAGAAAAATGAAGGGTTTATAATTTGTTCTCTACAGTCCCTAAACTGTGAGAAAATGTGTGGCCCTAAAGAAAGGGAGATAGAACCTAAGAAACTGCTTTGGGAAATACAAGAGATGGATTCAGATCCAGTTTTGTCCATGTGTATGTCCATGTCTCTTTCTCTACAGCTACTGTTGTACAGCTACAAAAAGATCAAGGATTAAATCAGGTAGTTTCACAAAAGACAGTAGAGAAAAGTAGGTATAAGTAGGCACAAGTAACTAGAGTTTGATTTTTTTGGTTTTTTTTTTTGTTTTTGTGGGATTTTTTTGTTTTGTAGGGAGAGAGGATTGTAGTTGGCAGCTAAACAAGGAAAAAAAAAAAAAAGGAAAAAAGGAGGTGGATATTGATCTGACTGAACCTTTTCTTTCATTCTAAACACATTTGCAATAGACAATAAGAAAATAAAAGGCTAGAAAGTTGGCCCCCATTTCTGCCCCAACACACAGTCCCACTTCCTAGGGCCAAGTACATACCCTGTTCAAAGAGGTGAGCCTGAACCTCTGCTCTGATTCATATGGGATGAGGTTCAACAAGGCCAAGTGCCAGGTCCTGCACTTTGGCCACAACAACCCCATGGGGAGCTCCAGGCTGGGCACAGAGTGGCTGAGAGCAGCCAGGCAGAAAGGGACCTGGGAGTCTGGATTGACAGGAAGCAGAACATGAGCCAGCAGTGTGCCCAGGTGGCCAAGAAGGCCAATGGCATCCTGGCCTGTATCAGGAACAGTGGGGCCAGCAGGTCCAGGGAAGGGATTCTGCCCCTGTACTCAGCGCTGGTGAGGGCACACCTTGAGTCCTGTGTCCAGTTCTGGGCCCCTCAGTTTAGGAAGGATATCGAGGTCCTGGAGCAGGTCCAAAGGAGGGCAACTGGGCTGGTGAAGGGACTCAAGCACAGGTGTAGCGGCGAGCCTTCTCTCGGGGACACGACTCTTCTCAGGAGCTCTCTTGCCATCCCTCTTCCCAGGCATCTCTCTGCATCTCTTCTCTGACTCTGCTTCTGGGAGCATGACTTTTATTTTGCCCTTCAGCCCCGCCCATTTCTGGCTGGGGCAGGCCCTAATTATTGGGCACAGCTGGGCCTAAGCTCCCGGTTCATTATCGGCAACACCTGGTGACTTGTGGTTCTCACTACACACAGGCCCTATGAAAAGAGGCTGAGAGCTGGGGCTGTTCAGCCTGAAGAAGAGGAGGCTCAGGGGAGACCTCATCGCTCTCTACAACTCCCTGAAAGGAGGTTGTAGCAAGGTGGGAGTTGGTCTCTTTTCCCAGACAACTTTCAACAAGACAAGAGGACACAGTCTTAAGTTGTGCCAGGGGAGATTTAGGTTAGATATTAGAAAGAATTTCTTTACTGAGAGGGTGATCAGGCAATGGAATGGACTGCCCGGTGAGGTGGTAGATTCTCCGTCCCTGGAGATATTTAAAAAGAGACTGGATGTGGCACTCAGTGCCATGGTCTGGTAACTGCAGTGGGAGTGGATCAAGGGTTGGACTTGACGATCTCTGAGGTCCCTTCCAACCCAGCTAATTCTATGATTCTATGATTCTATACAGATTGTATTGAAGTCAGTAGGCACCTCCTAGCACTGAGTGCAAGGATGTGGAATCCATCTCACTCATTTTCTTGTGTTTAGTCATGCTTTAACTTGGTAAAATAGGGGAAGGTGACAACACCTCCTCCTCTCAGCCCTTATAGTTGTGAAGGTGGCACCACTCTCTTCATACCAAGCCACATACATTTCCAAGCATGGAAAAGATCTGAAAAGGATCACCTAAGAAGAAAGCTGGGGGTTAATGCCCTAGGTTTGGGTTCACGAAGGCTGACACATGATAGAAGATTCTGGACCTTCATATCCTTTGTCACAACTGAGAATAGTTCTCAAAAGGGAAAAGCTTTTAGAAGGAAATGAGGCTGAAATAATTTTTGTTTGTGATTGAAGTCTTGAAGTTCTTGCTAAATGCAGGGTAGATTTGAAAATGGTTTTAGTAGTTGTGAAATGGGGGAAGGAAAACAAAACATTCCCTGGTACAAATCACGTCTTGCAGTTCACACACACAGAATCACACACAGAATTGTCACAGTTGGAAAAGAACTCTAAGATCACCATGTCTTACAGTCAACCCAGAAAAAAAAACCTAAAAAAAACAAAGAAAAAACACAAAACCAACCCCCCCACCCCAACCAGCATCCTACTAGAGCATGTCTTGAAGTGCCTCATCTACACAGTTTTTTAATATCACCAAGGATGGTGACTCCACCACCTCCCTGGGCAGCCAGTTGTAGTGTCTGACTATTCTTTCAATAAATAAATTCTTCCTAATATCTAGTCTAAACCCCCCCCTGCTGCCACTTTAGGCCATTTCCTCTAGTCCTGTCACTATTTACTTCAGAGAAGAGGCCACCACCCACCTCCCTACAACCTCCTTTCAGGGAGCTGTAGAGAACAATAAGGTCTTCCCTCAGCGTTCTCTTCTCCAAACTAAATGGTCCCAATTCCCTCTCCTCATAGCGCTTGTTCTCCAGACCCTTCACCAGCTTGGTTGCTCTTCTCTGAGCTCACTCCAGCAGCAAAATGTCTTTCTTGTAGTGAGAGCCCCAGAACTGAACACAGTACCCAAGGTGTGGTCTCACCAGTGCCAAGTACAGGCTGACAATTGCTTCCCTTCTTCTGCTGCCCACACTGTTCCTGATACAGCCCAGGATGCCAGCTCCACCTTTTCTGTATTGTAAGACAAGCACTGCTGTGCTTTGTCAACACCTGTGACACAGAACGAGAAGCTTTCCCAGTCTCAAAATCCCTCCTTGCAGGGACTGATCCTGGTAGCAGACAGACAGAGGCAGGAGCAGAGCCAACCTGGGGGACTGCTCCCAGGATAGAGCAGCCAAGGACAACAGATCCCATCCCAGCTGCTGGTCCTGCAGCTGGTCCTGGTGATGGAGTCATTACTCCATCACCAGCCCTTGCATGCAATAGTCTAAACACCCACCTTTCTGCCTTTATGAATCTGTTTGCTTTGTGTTACTCACACCATGGAAAACGAAGGGCTTGCTCTGCACCTTCAAACTCACAGGATGTCAGAGAGAACTGCTGGGGAGCACAAATGGGCTAAAATCTAAAAAAAAAAATATTCTAAAAGTGTGATAAAATCTCTTATGGGACTTCCAGTGCTGACTCTGACTCCTGGAAAATGAATTATTTTTGTGGGAGTGAAGAGTCTGGCCCAAAGTCTTCAGAACTGGAAAAAGGAAAACCACTCATCCAAACAAGGGTTTTTTATGTTAAACAGCTGAGGGACCTACCCATCTAAACAGATTCTATCCATTGATTTTCACCTAGAAAACAGGAATTTATTAATTGTTGCTCCTTTTTCAAAAGGAAAAATGTATTTACTTTCATTATGAGACTATATTTTAACTTGGCCAGTTTTCTAAATGCCATCTAAACAGCTCTTTTGTTCTCCAGAAGTAACTGGAAGTGCACTCAAGCATTGCAAAAAGTATTTTTAACAAAAAATGAAGTGGATTTTTAAACTGCATGAAATGGAATAACATTATCCCTTACCAATTTATAGAAAACAATTATGTGAGACTGGCATGGCCTAAAATGATTCTCAGCATATTTTCATTTATATTGGCACTGCTGAGATGTTTACATACACAGTAGTTTGTCATTATGGGAAGCCTCAGTTATCCAGGGCCTACTGGTTAATATAAATTATTTTGCTTCCTGAAACACTGTCAAAGATAACGACCTGGGAAGCTGAATATAAATTTCAATATGGTTTGTTTAAAAAGGTAGATATTTTTAACATTTTTGCCTTTAGTTGAGTAAGTGCAATTTTGAATGCAATTATTTTTCCCTGAGATCATACTTTCAGATATAAGCTAGAAGCAGCCTCTTCTAAAAGTCTTGTTTTGAATATGGATGAGTGAGAACTCTTTTTATATGTATCTGAAGGTCATTTAATTTTTACAGAATTAACCCATAACTCCCAGGAGATGACATTGAATTCTACATTAACATCAAATTACCTAGAGTACTACCAAGAGAAGTTTCAGCTCTGACCATAGAGGCTGTATGGTTATACATTACAGAAACCATTTTCTGTTATAGCACAGGAACATGGCAGGAAGAAATACTAGCAGAGTGGCTATAAGGATGTAAATGGATCTGGGAATGACAGCAGTTAAAACTAAAACACCCTGTGTGAATATTTTTTTTTAGTAACCAGGTTTTAATATAGCTAAAAATGTGAGAAGTCTACTCAATTTATGTAACTCGTGGACTCTTGAAAGTTTGAGTTCATTTTCCTTTATATATCAACATTATATTTACATAAAATCTCTAGCAAGCCAAGCTGCAGCTCCTGATCTTTGAGTTCTGTTTGGACAGCTAAATGTGTACCAGTTATGCACTGCAGAGCATTTTTTTTTCTGAGAAAACATTGGGAAAACTATATTAATCCCCATTTTAAAATTAATAACAAAAGCTACAGCTCTAAAAACCCTGTGGAGATGCATCCATCTGCTTAGGGTAAGAATAATCATGGAAAATATAAAACTCCAGCTATTGTGCAGAACTGCAGTAACATGTGACAGCACAAAGATGTAAATGAAATAGCTCATCAAACCCCAATATTTTCTGCTTCCTCTCACTCTATATATTCATAGCAGCTCAATATTTTTCCTGAGGTATTCTAAATTTCAAATTGATAAACAACTTGAATTGCTTTGCAAAGGCCAGGCTGAACATATCTTCTGAATCATCAGGAATCACAAGGATGCATAAGATTGGATCTGAGCTTTCATTTCACTCCACAAGAATTCCAGGTAGTAGCTGTGAGGATACAAATCATTGAAGAGCTCTGATGAGTGTTTTAGAGAACTGTAACAGAAACCTGAAGGTTGGCATGGAAAGACACCACATGGGGAGGTCTGGATGTGGGAGCACCAGAAAGAATTGAGGAAGGGCTGTTAGAGGGCACAGCTATTTGCAGTGTCTCAGGACAACTAGAAATTCAGGGACATATGACATCCAACTAAAATACTTTAACTTGTAAAGGTGATCATCAGGATGGGAAGATAAAAAACAGGCTGGAGTCCTTGTTTGTCCAGAGAAAGTAAGAAAGGACAATGAGGAAATCTTGTGGAGTCACAGAGGTGGGAGGGAATGGGACGGGATGGAGAAACAAAAAACAGCAGCAGCTCCTAAAGGGCACAAAAGACACTTCCAAGCTCAGCTACTCTCCCCAGCCCTGGCATCATGGACTCAGTGGGACTCAGCATTAGTGTCCACATAGATATACCTGTCCTAGGTATACCTGTTCCTAGCAGGAAACGTGAGGGAAGATTTGTTGTAAAATCAAATGATATTTTCCTCCCATAAAGGGTTGACATGGAGGTTTTAGCAACAGTGTAGCAGCACAGATAAGGTGATCTTCCAGGTCCCCAGAGCAATCAGATGAGTTCCCTCATGGAAACAAGAGCAATGATAGCAATCATTGAAGCTGCTCAAGCTCACAGAAGGAAGAGATTGGTAAAGATACCAAGTGGTTCCCTGAGGAATGCTCTCCCTGACAAAAATTCACAGCTTTTAAAATGTTGTGTTCTCCTAAGAAAAAACACACACAATTAGTGTCCAGCTACACAGAGCCCAGTTAATGATGCTACAGGCTAAGTGGGGAGAACAGCTGATGAGTGTTTTTCTCCATAACTTCCAGGAGTACCTAGAGCATGGCTGCCTTGCACAAGAGATGAAGAACTGCCTGTAACCTTGTCATGCTTTTTCTTGTTCTTGCTTCACATTCAACAACCTGTATAAAATGATCACCTTGGATGATAAAGAAAAATCTACCTCTGTTTCGTCAATTTATTTCATAGAATCATAGAATGTGTTAGGTTGGAGGGGAACTTAAAAGCTCACCTAGTCCAATACCCCTGCAGTGAGCAGCAGCATCTTTAACTGCATCAGGTTGCTCAAAGCCCCATCAAGCTTGAACAGGTACAGGGACTCTACCACCTCTCTAGGCAACTTGTTCCAGTGTTTCACCACCCACATACTTAAGAATGTCTTCCTAATATTCAATTATGTCTACCCTGCTCTAGTTTAAGACCAGTGCCCATTGCCCTATCAGTACAAGCCATCATAAATAGTCCCTCCCCAGGTTTCTTGTAGGCCCCTTCAAGTATTGCAAGGCTGCTATAAGGTCTCCCTGGAGCCTTCTCCTCTCGTGGCTGAACAACCCCATATTTGTCAGATACCTTTATGGTATTCAGGCTGCTTGATCAGGAGGGACATACTTCTACTATTCCCTACAGCAGGCTACACAAAGCAGCCTTGGATCTACTACACTTCCTAGGTTGCCACGTTCAAAAATGGTTTATCTTCCCAAGCTACTGGTATTGCCAGCAGAGCAGCAGCAAGCAGGGGTGTAATTGGTGGCTCTGGAGTGTGAGGTGACATTGAACTGTTGCAGTCTTTCCCCTGCCACCCTCCACGCCACTTCCCTCCCATCACCCACCCCATTCACCTCAGTACCCCACCTGTGTGGCTACTGAGGCAGCAGGGACAATTACACAGCATCCCTGCAAGCCAATTTAAGAACAAACTGGTTGTTAATGGGCTTGACTGCACTGTGTGAAGGCCTCATTTCATTTCAAGCAAAACACTTTACTCCTTCAGGGGGTTTGCCTTTAACATGATAGGGAGCTCAGTTACTCTGCAGCTAATAAATCTGTGCTGCTACTCTGTGTTGTACTGAAGAAATATACTTTGGTTGCTTTACATTTCAAGGCACATGGTTTCCTTAAGTTCACTAGCACTTATTTTCCCAAGCCTGTTCTATATTCATTACATACTTACATGTCCCCTACTTCTCTGCATTATAGAGATATTTGCCATAAAACATATTTCCTTGGATTCCAGTATCTTCAAAACACCCCAGGTATTTTCACAGAATCCATTTTATTTTCTTCCTAGTGAAGTTTATTAAAATATCCATGACTACAGGCTGTAGTATGTGGAATGGAGCCATAACTCATACTTAACTACCTTTTTCCAGTCACGATACTGAAAGGTGAATAAATTTTAACTCTCTTTTTAAGTTTGCTAATTTTTGGACGTGCTGTTTCCCTTAATAACCAGGTTCATTTTTTTTAATGACCATCAGTATTCTTGCAAGACAATTTTATTCCCTCATAGTCACATAATTGTTAGTGCTTATTAGGTAGCAGCAACGGTGCTTCTGAAATACACAGCACTTATCAAATTCTCAAACACTTTATTTTAATTACTCCCATTTTGTGTATTCTCTTTTCCCATTATTTATCAATGCAGTGAAACAACTACTGTAAGGACTTCCATCATGGATTAATTAATCCATAACTCTGGACATCACCTGGAGCTACAATTCTTGCCTCTCCCGCAGTGAAAGTGCTGTGAACCAAACACTTCACAGCTGCTTCACAGGGATGTTGTTAGTTGGTTTTTTGTTTCCCAAAGCCCCTGATTAACCAGTTTGGATTTTGTGAGCTTTGCCCTCCACACCCTGCACAACACCCATGTACCTCGCTGCTGTCTCTTTTTTTCCATTTGCCTTCTTGGTACTGAATTCCTCTGTGTCATCTTCATGCTCTGTATTTCACCCCTTTGGTCCTGCTTCAGAGGACAGCCCGTTCAGTCTGTAACACAGAAGGATGAGAGACAACTTCCTTATTATCACAGAAATAAAATAATATATTAAAGTTGGAGAGGAGAGGAGAGGAGAGGAGAGGAGAGGAGAGGAGAGGAGAGGAGAGGAGAGGAGAGGAGAGGAGAGGAGAGGAGAGGAGAGGAGAGGAGAGGAGAGGAGAGGAGAGGAGAGGAGAGGAGAGGAGAGGAGAGGAGAGGAGGAGAGGAGAGGAGAGGAGAGGAGAGGAGAGGAGAGGAGAGGAGAGGAGAGGAGAGGAGAGGAGAGGAGAGGAGAGGAGAGGAGAGGAGAGGAGAGGAGAGGAGAGGAGAGGAGAGGAGAGGAGAAGAGAGGAGAAGAGAAGAGAAGAGAAGAGAAGAGAAGAGAAGAGAAGAGAAGAGAAGAGAAGAGAAGAGAAGAGAAGAGAAGAGAAGAGAAGAGAAGAGAAGAGAAGAGAAGAGAAGAGAGAAGAGAAAACCATAAAACTCAAATGACACAATATGTTTTTAGATAGAAAGGGTAAGTTCCAGAACAACTGGTTTCTCCATCTCTAGATGCCTCCACTCTCAGGAGGTATGTCTCACCATCAGGAGTGGATGCCTTCAGAAAGGCTGCTTTAAATCAGACTGTAAGCGTGCGTCTCAGTATGAGGCAGTGTGTGAAATTTAAAGCTCTGTAAAGTTTAAAAGAAATAGGCTGCTCCCTCCCTGGGAGTACTCAAGGCCGGGTTGGATGGGACCTTGAGCAACCTGGTCTAATGGGAGGGGTCTTCAAGACCCCTTCCAACCCAAACCACTCTATGATTCTATTCTATGACAAGAACAAGGAAACAAAATTGACAGTTTCTTAACTGATTGCTGGGGATCTGGCAAGAGGAAACTGAAGAATCTGCATAACTGAGCAGTGCTTTTCCCTTGCTATTTTTGAAAGCACTCATCAATATGAATTTGAGGACAGCATTTACATGACTAAGAAACAAAAGAACATGAAGGACATGAAAAACAATTTAAGCACCACAACAGTGCTTTTGCTTTGTTTCTCTTTTCTGTTATTTTTACTGAATACAATTTCTGTTAATGTGAGTGAGCAGCAGCTGGGCCACTTCTTGAAGGCTTCAAGGGATCTTTTAATTTCTTTTCCAAGGACAGGAACTTGAAGCAAATGAAATATGATTTGTGTGAGAGTCTACCTGGAAATAAACACATACTGTATTACCAGTACCTGCATGCCTTGACAACATTACAAGATACAGAGAAAAGAGATCCATAATGCAAGGAAATAAAGAAGCCAAAGAGGAAAAAAAGAAATAAAGTCAAAATCTGATATTCCATGCCTACCATCCCAGTTTATTTGGATTTGCAAATTACAGTTTTGACCTGATTGTTAACTTTACTGAACAATTTGAAATGTGTGTCATCTTTTCTCTGTACTTGTATAAAACTGCCAATGAATAAAGAAACTGTCAAGGCAAATCACTGTATTTGTATTGGTTAGTTTATTTCACTTGCTTTTGTCCAAATAACTTATCACAGAGTATACTGACATCCAATATTCAAACATGCAACATAAATTTAATTTACAGTCTCTTGCATTTCTAATGCATGGGAAATTTTAAACAGAGTGCAGTGGTTTTAAATATTTATAAAAACTCATAGGATTGTAAAGATATTGAATATAGTAATTTGCTTCATACATAAACATGACTTAGTAAAAAGATAGGAAAAAAAGTGAGAGAATCTACCTCATGGCTTTATTATTAAAGGTTGCATGAAGGTAGCTTTAATATTAAACAAAAAAGAGTTTATCAGAAAGGCACTTGGGAAGGCACTTGGGAAAGGTGGGACGTGCAGACAATAAAGGATCTGCAAATTCAGACTGCTTGCAGGGACTGAATTATGGCTCAGACTCACAGCTGAGAGTGGGCAGCTGAGGGTCTCCTGATGAGGGGAAGTGATCTCTGGGTCTCCTCTCTTCATAGACCTATGATTTGGGACATGAAACTGCACCTGAAGGGCTTCTCATCGCCAAAACCAGGACAGCTGAAGTGGCTGTCCCTTGTTCATGCCCTACAATCCAAACCACCTCTGGCACTGTCCTACAGATTTCCCCAGGCAGAAGAGGTCAGGATGATGTGTGGATCACCACAGCTGCCCTCCCTGGCTCTGACTAACCTTTTTGATCTTTGACAAGTAGCAAAAAAAAGGTCAGGCTTCAGCCTGGTTTGTGGATAGTTGTGCTCTACGCAGTTTCTAATTGTAATCACAGCCACGGAGTGATATGGTGCCTTGTTTTCTTCTTTTGGCTTGAGTTATTTAGAGATAAAGTATATCAGTGTATATTTCAATACACGAATTTTCATGTGTACACAGGTGATGACTTCTGGATAGCTTTGCCATGAGACCACTTTCAAGAATCTTGCTCCCAGCCACCTGCTGAAGATGGGCTTCTGACCTGAAAAATGGTGGTTGCTTTTGACCTCAGCAGACTGCTGAGGTGCTCTGCTTCACTATTCAAAGTAGGCAAAAAAAAGTCAATTTAAAGGACAGGAACCACATCGGTGGAGAGATTTTGCTTTGTCTTCCCCCTGAGAGGCAAGGTTAGAACAGGCACAGGTGGAAATGGGCACTCTCCTTGGGAGCCAGCACTGCTGGGATTTCAGAAACAGACCTGCTGCATCCCATTTTATTATTCTGCTGGCACACAAGTTCCATAGCCTTCTTGCTAAATTGAACAGCAAGGGAAGAAGAGTGTTAAGAGCCTGTTTTCTCTACCATGAGAAAATTATCAATTATTTTATTCAGCTCTTAAATTACCTAACATAGTTAAACATGATGCTAGAATACACAAGACATCACAAGACATTGCATTAATCAAGAACCTGTCTCAGGATGAGGAGGAAAGGGAGGAGGCACTTGGAACGGTTTTTCTGTAGCAGACCTTGTTATAGTTAATGGCAGCTGGGAATTCTGTGTTTTATAACGTCGCATGTAAAAAGAAAAATAATAAAAGGCAAAGTTGTGTTTACTACTACTCCATTAGCAAACTGCAGCATCAGTTCAACACTTTCTGTCAGGGCCCAGGGCAACAGAAAATTAATTATTTTGTTCAAAAACAGGGCACGGCTGATGCAGGCTAGGGCCAAGGGTCTGCCCAATGTAGGGATAAAAACCTCCAAATCACTCCAGAGAAGCTCTAGGTACCAGAGTTTCCATCTCATCCAGGAAGATTTTTGGGCTAAGTCTTTGCTAACTTTGCTTTGCCTAGAAAAATAAAGGCAGGTCTATATTTTGCTTTGCCCTGTCTGTATTGTATGGCAACAGCAGTTCTGTAAAAATTCAGCTAAATATAGTGAAATGCTGCTGCCTAACGTGTTTAGAAATTTTAATTGCAAAGAGAAAAACACAACACAAGCCATTACATGAGTGGTGGAGTTCAGTTGACAAAAATAGGAAAACTTATCACCTGGCATAACATTTAAAGGAGGACATAGATAACAAAGTGTCTTCTTTCACATCCTTTATCACCACATCATTGACCTCTTCCAAAAATACACAACAATATGAATCTTTTACAATATCATCAGTGTGGTTTCTTGCTCACTGGTAATTCAACATGAAGTTTGTGAAGTGAAGCCAGCATACTGCCTGAAGGAGATACCCAATTTATTGCTCAACAAACATAAATGATACAGAAGAACACAATACAGAACTTAAATAGTCTGCATCCTAAAACAGAATCAATATAGTTCTCCATAGTATAAAATTTTTCTGGGATCAAAATAAAAAGACAAATTGACTGTGTCTGGAAAGCGGGGGCAGAGACTGTATCACCCCACATTCCACCTAGACAGGGAAGTCATAGATTATACTTCTCATTGTAAGATTTAAAATATATGCCAGAAGTTCAGAGGTACTTCCATAAACATTTTTCCTAATATGCTATGCTCTCACATTTAATTAAAAAATACAAGTTTAGTTGAAAAATATTTGATAAAGAAGTAAAAAAATGTAACAGGAGAACACTGCCTTATGATGAGAGCTATCACATATGAGAGAGAGACACTTCACAGGCTAGAAAATCAAGAACCTAAAACAATAAGCAAGTCTCCAGTCAAATAATGTTATTTGCATTTATAATATTTTCTCCTTCATTTGCTCCATCTGTTTATGGGAAGGGATTTTTGGCTTGTCCATATGGAGTATAACAACACTGAGATACTAATTAAAAAATAATTGAGAGAAATCAAGTTTGGGTTAATAAAATAAAAACTTTGAATTTATAAAGTTCACTTCTGGTTAAACACAAAGTATCCACCATATTGCTCGGTCTCTGAAAGTCACTGCAAGGCCTATTTCTGTGGGGTGCTATGGCAGTCTGGAGCAATTTAAACAAGTGCCATGAGCAGGTTATTTTGCTGAGTCCCTCTGTTTTCCTGCCAAGAACACACTTGTTTGTGAGGGCCGTGTGGTTTGGCACTCTACAAATTTGAGTAGCTGCTGGTGGGCTGCAGGATGAAACCAGCAATGTGCTTCTCTTGGAAAAGAAATGTGTTTCCCAAGAAACTCAAGCTCAGCAAACAAAATTTTGATGTCCCCTGGCTTTTCACACATTGCAGAGGAGCAGCACCTCACCACTGCAGACCCACTAGACAAGGGAAATATGACTTTTAAGCTACTCAGTGCCCTGTACAGTTTGTGTGGTATTTGGGTGACTTGCATACTGTAAGACCTGGTCAGAGCTTTCTTGCAATTTGGGCAGATGAGTTTGGCTACAAAGTCACTAAGGCTGCTTTCTCTGTACATTGATCCATTCCCTTTTTAAAACATGATGCCTTGGGAGATATGCAAGCTCATATTTGGAGGCTTTTCCATACCCCTTAGAGCAGAATGGATTATTTTCAGTTCCTCTTGAATTTTTCATTCTCAACTGTCTCCAATTTTTCCCTCTGAAGGTTTTGTAGGCACATGTAACTACAGAAGGGGAAGCCAGTAGCTGATTTTTTAGGAAGACTGAAGTCATCAGTCAGTAAATACTGATGAAGCCTATGATTTTTCATTTATTCCCCTTACTGGTCATCCAAAGTTTCCTTTGGAAACAGGTGCTTGGCTCTGTCCTGATGAAGTCTCCTGGCTCTCTGGAGCACTGCGGTGCTTCTGTTATTGACAGAAGTTTCCTCACGGCCTCCTCACTCAGTTTCTTTCCCATCTTTTGATGTAAATCAGCACAGTTCAATTTTAAGCAGAGTAACTGGATAACATCAGGTGAGAATCTCCCATGCTCTGTTATGACTTCATGGAAAACACCTAGTAAATTCAACTCCTTCTTCCTTGCAGCCAGCAGAGACAGACATACAACCACTTCTTCAATGAGATGCAAATACATAGTCAAAAGTTAAAAATCCACCAAAAAAATTACTACGAGAGCAGTCTTCAGAGTGAAAATCCTCATGCTGAAATACGTAATGCTGCTGAAATATGTATTCAAGGACCATTCCTGTGTAAAAACAATAGCTATGCAGTCTTCCAGGGTAGAAAATGAATTGTAGAAGACTTTGTTAACCTCTAGTACCAATTCTAGTTTGGGTTTTTCCCTCCTAAATATCATATGCTGACTATCACTGCCATTACAACCACAAATTTTTAAAAATTCTTAATTCACTTTTCTAGTTACTCTCCTTGAAGATGTACTAGCTGGTAACATGGGAACTTTCTTCATATATCAATTAGTGAAAGAGAAGTACTGCACCTGCTAATTTACTGTTTTCATTAAATGGAACTGAACAAAATTAACAATGATGAGCCTAATGAAATGAATATTGCATCTCAGTGGATATTCTGACTCAAAGGCAGAAAAAAAAAAAAATAGCTGCAGCTACAGGAATTTTCCACACTGAATTTTGAAAGAAGAAGCAGTTCAAACAGGTCATGCACTCACACACAAATCTACAGAAAATTTCCATTAAAAAAAAAATTCTTAAAAGGATTTAGACTTTGGAGGGGTATAACTCACTTTATTAAAACAAATAAAATCCTTGTCTTTCTGCTAAGTTTTTTATTAGCTGCTTTGTAACACCTATCCCAGAGCCTTTCACTGACAGGGCTTCAAGTATTTTGCTCCTAATGCCCCTGGCTGTGAGGATATTTATTATGCAGCCATCCATGGGAACACAAAATAATGTCACAAGACATGAAAACTATATGAACATCCCAGTGCAGGGAAACAGGGGGATCAAATACACTTCTCTTTAATTATCACCACTTCTGCTTCCAGTTTGCATGAATTAAACAGTGATGACTGCAAAAGGACTTGAGAGCTTCAGCTGCTATTGAAACAGAGCTTGAATATTGTGACCCAAATGGTGAATCCCCAGTTCTGTACACTCATCTGGTGGGCTCCTGGAGGCCAATGGCTGTCTTTGTTTTCAGAATAATACAATATTAATAAGCCCTTCAACCATTATTACTTATTCAAAATTCAGACTATTGAAAATTATTTTCTTTTGTCACTTGAAAAGGAAGAGAGACATCAGCTGGAAATACATGCAGATAAGGTAAATGATACTTGACTCCCTCTTAGCAGGTGGTCTTACAAGAAAATTTTAGTCAAGTGAGTAAGACAGTGGGAAACACTGTTAAAGAAGAAGAAAACTTAAGATAAACCTCCCCACTGCTTAACAAACAAGAGACAAGAAGAGACAGGGAAGAGTTGAATACCAGGGAGGGTGGAATGGGTCCCCAGCTAGATTTGGAGTAACATCATTCTTAATTGCACTTCAGAAATTCTAAGCAGTCATGAAAAATGCAAACATCTTGTCCTAAAGGCAAAGGAAAGATGAAGCAGCTTTGCCTAAGAGTACCAAAAGCTAGTCCAGGGAAAATACAAGAATTTAAGCTTATAAACAACTAATTCTTGCCTATCAGTGACTTTGGGGCATGATTCAGACCATTTCTAACCTAACATATGCTGGAAGCTGTCAGGGCTGCACATCATTATCAGTGTCTCTCCTTATCTGCATGAAGGGGATCTGCAGAGGAGTCTATATGAGAGCTCTGCTTCTTAACTAATGTAAATTAGTATAGCTTCATTATCTTTATAGAGCTGTGACAAATGTATATCAGATGAAGATCTGGGCTTATTCTTCCTTGTTCTGCTTCAAGCAAACACACTGTTTGTCTCCATTTTAATGCAAAACATGCTATTAAAGCCTTAATTTTGACACAAGTGGGCTGCACGAGTGAGGGAGAAAGCTGATAAAGTTCCCAATGGTTGGCAAGAAGATTCCAAACTAATGAGTAAAAAAACCTGAATCATGGTCCTGCTCTTCTGATGATGAATATTTCTAATCATTTATGTCAGTAACACAGGTCTTGGAGATGGGGTGGTTTGGGTAGGAGGTGGTGTACTGCAGGAAAGAGTTACAAAACCCACCTTCAAATATCCATACAAAAAGACTTAAGCCTTTTGTTAAAGCTGTAACTTGGACTGACATGAGCTGCACAGCTACACCAGCCTGATATCATAGAATCTAGTGTAGTACTGTTCATTGCTGCATAGCCACAGTATAAATCCATCCTCCTCCTGACTCATACACCACCTCTCAAAAACCAGGATGCCTTGCCATGAGCTAAGAGCTTGGGCAACAGGTTGCCAAGCGGGGCTCATGTGGCCTCATGGTGACCATCAGAAAACTTCAAATTGACAATGGAACACATCAAGCTCAGTCCCCTGGAAATCCAGTGAGAAGAGCTGTGTGGTAAGAGGTGTTCCCAAAGCAGTTAATTTGCCTACGAGCCATGTACAACATGCAGGCATCCCATCCCATCCCATCCCATCCCATCCCATCCCATCCCATCCCATCCCATCCCATCCCATCCCATCCCATCCCATCCCATGGTCTATGTTTTGTTGTAGGGGTCAGGATGAGCTGTTACTAAACTAAACTGCTTGGTTCCCAAGCACATTCTTACATCTTCAGAGTCCTAAATTCTGTCCAGACCTGGCCTCCTTCACTTTTGAAAGAAATGTAAATGCTCCCCTCAGAACAGCTCTCAACCCTTTCTCCTTGGAATAAGCAATCTGTCACACTGATAGTTCACCTTGCACTGCCTCCTGAGCATGAGTAAATATTTGCTGTGCCTACAGCACCAAAACACTCATTGGCTTCATGGGCACGATGAAGGCAAAGCAGCTCTAAGAAGCAAGCTTCCCCCTTTCCAGATTCAACAAACAAATGCTGTCCAGTGTCTTATTGTTCAAGGTAAAAAAACCCCACAAAATAAACCAGAAATACTTTATAGCAAAAGTCGATTCAGATTACATTTTCCTCTGGAATGGAGCTGGGGAGGGTGTTCTCAACAGGGCACAAATAAATGTTCATCTGGTCTGACTGGTCCTAAACACCTGGTGCAGCCCCTGTTGTTGGGTCTGCCCTAAAGCCAGGCATGAGAACCAGCAAAGCACAGGAGGCAACCAGCTCTTCCCTCCTTGAAGAAAGCCAAGCAATGATGGCTCGTGCAGCCCTGACACTGACTGAAAACTGAGTAAAATTTCAGATTAATACAGATTACGTTAGGATTTCAAGCATCCCACATCACAGAAGGATCCAGGAATCCTGCAAAAAACAACAGAACCCAGCTGACTTTTTTAATCTAATTTTGAACTCCCTTCCTTTCCTTATCACCATTTTAAAGGCCAATTTCTTCGTTAACATGTAAAAGAATATTTGCAATGTTCTCATATCCATGTCCCATATGAGAAAACAGCAAGTGGTTTGCATGACTGATTCAGAGGTTTCTGCCATCTGCAATATTCCAAATGTCTCATTTCAGAAGCAACATAAGAGAGTCATAAATATGTGACTAAGTGACATGAGAAATATGACACCTAACGAATAGCATTTTCTGCATAATCTCAAACTTTAAAGTAATAAAGCATATATTTTAGTGGTAAAAAAGATTAATATCAGCCTTCTATAGAAAAGGGGCCCACTGATTTTACCTAACAGAAAATTATATATTCCATATGGATAAAATAATTACATATTCAGTTCAGGTATTACCAGTTATGCAAAGTAATTAGAACTTAAATGAATTAGAATTAGAACCAGAAAATATTTCCAATAAAACCAAAATATTTTTTAGGTCACCAACCTGTGCAATAGGAGTTTTAATTCCAATAAAGTAGATTATGAGCAAAAAAGCAGCAAAAATTTTCACAGTAAGTTTGGTAAGCAGAAGAAAATATTTTCTTGCTGTCCCAGAGCAGCAGGGAATACTACAGAGACAGGATTTTCCTCTAATCTGTTGGAATCCAGAATTCTCTGTTTTGACTCCTCAGAATGGAGGGGAGTATGTCATTAAGAATATATCTGCATTTTCTGAAGAAACCACAACAACAAAGAAGAAATAACAGTGAGGGTAGCCAGCGTACATATGTATTTCATTTCCTTTTTCGCAAGCATCATCTGGAAAAGACTCATCCACAAAAAGTGAAAAAATGAAGGAAAAAAGAATATTTTCTTCTCTGGATTGCACTAGCATCTGAACTTTGTAAGGATATGGGTCAAAATAAATTTTACAGCAATAACACAAAACATAAACACAAACAAAACTAATAATGTGTGCATATATTATATCACCGTGCATGTTTTGGTCTTGTTCAAAAAAGCCTGGAGAAGTAAGGCTGGATGGGAATTCAGATGGGCATCTGTCTGTCCCATGGTTACATGGATAATTTTTCCAGCCTGTTCAGAAACATGTCCTCTCAGTGACACCTGTATCCCTTCAGGCAGCTTATTCCAGTGGTTCACTACATCTGCAGTCTGTTCACCACCTTGGGCTCAGAGAACATGCTTATTATATTTCTTGAAGTGGTTTCACATGCTCGGAGCCCATTATCTGATTTCTGACTGTCCTTCCCTCCTTGGATTAACAGTCTTCAGTTCTTATGGTCTGTCCTTACAAACACATTCACTAAATCTCTTATTGTTCCTACTGCTCTTCTTTGAACCGTGGTTAGTGCAAATACTTTGTGGGAATGCTGATGAAAAAGTGAACTAAGTCTTCAGTGGGGGCCTTGGTGTTATTAAGCAGAACCAAAGGATGGGTTTGTGTCCTGGTTGTTTGTGGGTTTACACATCTCAGAATGACATGTCCCTTTTCTGTACCATGAGCAGCTCAAGGTCCATTATTGTGCTGAGATACTCTCTGGAGAACTGCTTTGTGGAAGAAAATGGAATGGAATAGAAATAGGAATAGAAATAGGAATAGGAATAAGAGTAAGAATAGAATAGAACAGAACAGAAGTAGCATAGCATAGAGTAGAATAGAATATCTGTTAGGAGGGACCTACAATGATCTAGTCCAAACTACCTGAACTTTTCAGGACTGATCATCAGTTAAAGCATCTTAAGGGCATTTTCCAAATGCCTTCTAAACACCAAGAGGATAGGGGCATTGGCCACCTCCCTAGGAAGCCTGATCCAGGGTTTGCCCACTTTCTTGTAAAAAAAATGCTTCCTATGGTCCACTGTAACCTCCCCTAATGCAGCTTTGAACCGTTCTCATGCATCTTGTCATTGGATACCAGGAAGAAGAGATCAGAACCTCCCTCTCCACTTGCCCTCCTAAGGAAATTGTAGAGAGCAATGAGGGTGCCCCTCAGCCTTCTCTTCTCAAAATTAGACAAACCCAAAGTCATTAGCTGCTACACATAGGACATTCCTTCCATCCCTGTCATCAGTTTTGTTGCCCTCCTTTGGATGCATTCAAGGACCTTAACATCAACAAGGTAAGGTCACAAAAAGGCTGAATGCAAGAGGATAATCATGCCTCTTGACTAGGTGGTTATGTTGTGTTTGATCACAGAATCACAGAACTGTCACAGTTGGAAAAGACCTCTAAGATCACCACATCCAGCTGTCAGCATCCCCTCCCTACCCCCTAATAAAAATATATATAAATATCTCTATCACCCACTAGAGCATATCCTGCATCATTTATAAATACCTCCAGGGATGATGACTCCACCACCTCCCTGGGCAGCCCATTCCAACGCCTAACTAATCTCTCAGAAAAGAAATTCTTCCTCAGATCTAGTCTAAACCTTCCCTGGTGCCACTTCAGGCCATTTCCTCTAGCCCTACCATTGCTCACTGTCGAGAAGAGGCCACCTCCCACCTCCCTACAACCTTCTTTCGGGGACCTGTAGGGAACAATAACGTCTTCCCCTCAGCCTCCTCATCTCCAAACTAAACATTCCAAATTCCCTCAGCCTCTCCTCAAAGGGCTTGTTCCCCAGACCCTTCACCAGCTTGGCTGCCCTTCCCTGAACTCATTCCAGCAGCAAAATCTCTTTCTTGTAGTGAGGGGCTCAGAACTGAACACAGTACTCAAGGTGTGGTCTCACCGGTGCTGAGTACAGGGCCACGATCACTTCCCTGCTCCCCACACAATTCCTGATACAGGACAGGATGCTGTTGGACTTCTTGGCCATCTGGACACGCTGCTGGCTCATGTTCATGCAGCTGTTGACCAGCATCCCCAAATGATGCACCCCAGGATGTGGTTTGACCTGTCAGGTCCCAGGGCACACTGCTGATTTACACTGAAGATGCTGTCGATCAGATTCCTTTCTGCAGGGCTGCCCTCCATCCACTCCTGTCCCAGGTTACACTTGTGTCTGGCTTTACTCTGTCCTATGTGCAGAACCCAGCATGTGTTCTTGATTGGGCAATAATGGTTGCCCAATGCTGCAATCTGTCTTGATAGAAGACTAGAATCCAGGGCTCCCCATTCCCTATTAGTTCATGTGGATATTCCTGCCTATGTGTAACATTTATGCAGCTGCACTTATTGAATGTGCAGATTTTTTCTGATTATTTCTGCGTTTTCAACTCTTTTCTGCCTTATAGAATAACCATAATACTTCTGTCTTTTTCAGTGTAAGCTTCACTCAGACATCTAGTGAAAACAGAGTAGAACAGAATGACAACAAAGCCCTGCAGAGCTGAATATCTTCCCCTTTTGTCAAGAAACCACTGAGAAGCATCCTTGAGCATGATTTTGCTTGCAGGTTAGGGTTCTTTCATCTAAACCATGCTTCTGTAGTTAGCTTGAAAATATGTTAAACACTGTGAAAAGCCTTACTGAGAGCCAAGGTAGAAAATATCTATGGCTCCCATTCTGCCCACAGGTGCTTTTATCCCACTGAAAAGGGAGTTGGATTTGCCAGGAACAATTACAGGAGAAAAGAGCTGGTAGCAGCTCATCTCATTACAGTTTTTCAGCTACTTATGAATAGGCTGCTGAATTTTTGTTCTAGAGTTTTTTCTGAGTGGTACATATCTACCTTGCATCTCACCCTTGTTCCCCTTAAAGGAGGGAAAGCAACAATAATGTCAATTCACCCATCCTTTCTGAATACCCAGAGGTGGCTGCTGCTGGCTATGGGACCTGTATAGCCAGTCCTTTTTCTGTCAAAGAATGAAATTCATCAGGTCTGGAAGAGCTAAAAATATTTATATAAGTATCTTATTTATCTCTGAGGGAGAGGGTCTACTGCTGATATTAACTTTGCTAATCTCTCCTTTTTGCAGAGATTGAAAGGTAACACTCTCTACCTTTCTTGACAGTTAATTAATAACAGGTGAAACATCTACAATACTTTTGACCTTTTATAAAATGTAGTGATGGAAAATATTTTTTAAGTTCAATTAGAAATTCAGTATCACTCATAGTAGCAAATGGTTCAGGCATGCAATGTAAGGTATAATTATTGTATTTCCTTTAGATCCTCGTTAACCTCTCCCTGCTTCTAAATTAGAATAAAAGCAGAGACATTGAGAATGAGAGTAACCTCAGAATATCAATATAAATTGACTGAAAAATGTTGCTGAGGATGCAGCTTGCACATCAAAATCACTACTTCAGTTGTTAACACAGAACTTGAAAGAAGGAAATTAATTAAATAGTGGTCATAACTTTCATATTCTTAAGCTGTTATTAAATACAGCTATTTAATCATAGCTAAATTATAGCTAAATAATTATAATTATATCCAAGACTGAAAATGCTGCTACATAGATACTATTTCAGTGGCAATGGACATAGGAAAGCTAAGATGATGGCATTTCTTGCCGTGATTGCAGCATAAAAGGAGAACTTTGACACCTTTTGGCTAGTATTTTGTTACTAAACCTGAGGGGAAAAGTTAGCCCAAGATTAAAAAAAAAAACATTTTTGATCCAGCAACATCTGAAAGGCAATTTGCACTTGATCTGATTCACAAGTTCAACAAATAGAGTAGATGATGAACTCAAAGACTAATTGCTTTCCTGAGTCTTATTTTTTGAAAGAACTAATACTCCTAGAACTAATTTTAAATTAGCATTTTTAGAACTATGTGAATTCAAAATGGCATTATCTTTAATATTTTAGGCTCTTATAACCTCTTTTCACCAAAATCTATATATTTGTGGGTCTGAAGGTCTCAACTGCTGGGACATTATTTTAGATGTAATTCATTAAGACATTCAAACACATGCTTAATTCTTTTTATAATCAATGAAAGTTGATTGTTTTGATTCAGGCTAGGTCTGTGATTACCTTTTCTCCTGAGCATCACTCAGCTTGCAATAACAAAAGAACTTTAGAAGTAACAATTTCATAAATAACACAATTAGGGAGAAACAGGTAACAGCCATACAAACATCAGGTTTTTTTTCTCTGAAGATTTGGGAAGATTAGAGTTAGCAGGAGCTGAAAAGGGGGTACAAGAGTTCAGGGGGAAAGAGAAAAAGAGAGCTGCTCCTGTTTCTCTGTGTTTGAGGTGCGATAGAAACCAGTGATGGATGAATTGCTGCAGTTACATGCCTTATAAAATATTAGTTGTGAGGACTGTGGCACTCTGCTGAAGCACCTACAGGGCCTTTGCATCCATCTGGATAGGAATCAGCTACTAAGCAAGTACTGTCCCCAGAAAACAAACAAAATGCTATCCTGCAACATTACATTAGTTTTCTGCTTGATACGTCAAGAGGCAAAACCAATAAGACATGACAAAGTGCAGCACTTCAGGCAGAGCTGCAGCAGGAAGAGACACTGACAGTCAAGGTTAGGAAAGGAGAAGAAAAACTTTTAAAGGACACTTCACATATTCACTGAATCTGGAAGGCTGGGGCTGCTCTTCTCGCAGCTGTTGTCAAAGCTTGCACAGCCTCCAGTGAGCTCAGAAAGAGCTGAAGGCCTCAGTTAAGGAGAGCACTCAGCTAAATCCTTAAGTGTTGTGTTGATGAGGGCTAGACTGAAGGGTGTGCTTAATGTGCAGGTGCCAGTGCTCATAGGAACCCAATTGAAAATGCACATCCCACAAGGACTGAAGTGCAAACTTTCACATTTGCTTTCTGCCAGCGGTTCTGCTGCTAGAACCCTCCTGAATGTGGTTTGCAGAAAGGCAGTGCAAGCAGTGGTGTGACTGTGACAGGAACAACAGTCTATCATTTAAATAAATACAGGAGGTTACTTATCATTTGTTATGCTTGCAACCCCAGTTGAGTAATATTCCATAGGATACTGGAATTCTGTGACAAGAAGAAAATGCAGGTTGACTCATCTCTTTGGCTAATACAGAACATTCTGTAGGGCAAGATAGTAATCCTTGTCCTCAGTCTATAAACAGGCTTTGCTCATGAGGAAGAGAGTTAGAAAAGGTCCTGCTGGACATAAGAGACCTAGAAGGAAAACTGATGTTAACTATGCCTTAGAAGCACAAAAACACTTAGGCCACTTTACCATTTGTAAAGCTGCTTCAAATTTTTCACCTTTGGTATGAGATGAATTGACCCAAAGTCACACCCAAGGAAATGTGCCTTTAGGATGCCTTATATGCACAGCCAGGAAAAGTATGTAGTGTTCATTTTTTTAGTAATGCAACATTTAAACTGGGGATTCTAAATAGTCACTTCTCAGGAGTTATTGACTAAAATACAGAAAAGTGAATGTCCCTACTGCCATCTGAACAACTGCATCACCACACTGTGCTCAGCCACCCTATGGTCTCCTTGCTTCTCTTTTCTCTCTCTCATGCACACACACACACACAAAGAAAGAACAAATCTTGCTCACAGCATCAACAGCAGAAGAGTACTCATGCAAGAGCTGGCACTTCCCAGATCATTAAGCCATGCTCCCGGAAAGAAGGGAATTGTCTAGGGCGAAAAACATCAAATTAAACAAAGCCTGAGCTGCTTCATGGTGAGGACTTCAGCCATCAGTTTGTTATACAAAATGTTGGCATTGCACTACCATGGTTCCAGTACCGTATATGAGACTGAGAAGGATTTCTATAGTTGAAATGCAAGATTGAGAGCCAATTTTTAGCCTATTCATTGCAACATAAAGCTTTTTCAACTAAGATTATTAAGTTCCTTGAAGGAATTGCTTTCAAGAAAGCATCTGCCAGTAAAAGAAACCTAAGGATAGTGGCTTAACTTGGAAGATACATGACTCCTTTCTGCACCTTAAGGGCAGTACAAGAGTTTTGAGTTCATATTTTTGTACCCATTAGTTTAATTTGGATCAAAGAAGTAGGCTAGTAATATGCCCTTTGGTGCTATGTAATCATTTCTGTATCTTCCTACTATTAGATATGGTTACATACTCTACTGATACTATAACTTGGTGAGCCCTGATAAGGAACATTATTGTTTCCTTTTTTGTCTTGGGAAAGAATGAACAGCTATTTCACATTTCTTTTCTTGAAGGAGTATATTTACTTAAAACCTTGACAGTATCTACCAATTTAGAAAGAAATACATTTGCTTCTGGCTGTCTTCTTCATATATGTGATAAGGCAGAGACATACAAGTTCATACTGTATTTGATTGCAATTAGGTCAGCATTAATTTTTAAGCACTCTTATGCAGCAAGAGTACAGCTTCAACCTTCCCAAAACGAGGAAAGTAAGGCAGTGATAAAAACTACCACAATTTATCTTTCAAGGATAAGAGACTAGGCTGAGGCAAATGATCAGTATGTAGTTCCAAATTTCATCTCTCAGCTTTCAAATTTGTGCTGGGCAAGGTTTGATTATTTCTACATTTTTTCTATTTTCTCAGTAGATCTTGGTAGTAATCCCCAAAGAGCAAACATGCCAAATCACACAGTTATCACACAGCAGTGCTGCTGAGCTAAAGATACATGAATAATAAGGTGTAAAATAAAGTTGCCAGAGAGGTTTGGACTTCTTCATTGTCACTATGTTATCTGTCTCCTACATAATAAATATAAACAGTCCTCAGGAAAGTGTGCCCTGGGGTATGTTTTATTCTTCCTCTGAATTTTCCGATCTGATCAGCTAAATTTAAGTTATCCAAGTTAAAGCCAACACAGTTCTATTAGGGGCTGACAGCCTCTTTCTTACATACCAGGAAATGTATCAACATAATGTCCAATCTTACCTATTCCAAACAAAATTTATTTCAGGCTTTGCTTTTTCAAGTAGAGACAATCCCAGTTTCATGAAAAGGTTTTAAAAGCCTGAAGTACAACAAAATATCTGTGTGCAACTACATTATTGGTACAAAACTGAAGAGTTCTGAGATGGACTCCTTGCTACAGTTACTATATTAAATCAAACCAGTCTCCCCTGAGAAAATGAGGGTAAATACTGCCAAGAGAAAGGAACTGTACTTTATCTGTTTGGCCCATGTTTAAAAGTAATCGACACAGTTGAGTGTTAAGTACAACAGAAAAGTGGTAATGGTGGCTACAAAAAGAGTTCCAAAAGATACATCTTCAACAACCTCAAGCACTTTCACAGGAATATATGAAAGACAGAAAATCAGATTAGATGCTTTTTGGGGGTTTTATTCACGTGTCCATCAGCCTACCTGAATGTGCTTGTCCAGAATACTGCTACAGTTGGCTCAATTCTGCCTCAGCTGCCACCAGCACTGATTAGAGGGATGTTCCTATTCCCACTCAGCAAAACCCCAATGAAGTGTAGTCTAAGGGATGTCTCCACATCTGCAGTTACTCACATTTTGCTAGAGTTAAACTAACAGTGTTCTACAGCTGCTGTGAGCTGGAAGATACCTAAACCACTATAAGTTTCTGATGAGACAGTCATGCATGAGTAGCAAGGATAATGTTTGAAATATTGGACAGGGAAGGTGGAGCAAAGATACCTTGGGAGGAGTATTTTTTGTCACCTTGTTTTAATAATTATATCCTCTGTACACCCAGTTTTATCCCTACTGCTTTTATCAAACCTTTCATCTCATTGCTACTTACTTTCCAGCCTAAACCAGATTCTTCCCCTGTGGAAAGTCAAATGAGTCTAAGGACACTGCAAGGAACTTACTTGATTGACTTACGGTAGTGTCCTTAAAGCCATCATTTGAAGACCATCCAGGTTCTTTATTTGCCAAAAGTAGTTATCTGCCCCATTTCAGAGGACCTGGAGATGTGCCAAGGATTTGTGAAGATTCTGCTACAAGGTGGCATGGCTCTGTGAGCTGTTATCAGAAGAGAAGCTTCTTGCATCTGGTAACATTCCCATTTGTAACAAAGTTGTCCTTGCCTTCAGACAAACTTTACAGCATTGTACACTGGGAGTAAAGACAAGCCTGATAGACTTGTGCAGAGGAAGAAAAACAAGAAGAAAAAATGGAGAGGGTATTTATAGAGGCTGATTAAACTTCTTGTCCTTCCAAGCATGAGAAAATTAGAGACACTTATCTTTCTGGTAGAGCTAGACCAAAGGACAACTTGGACACTTCTCCTTGTTAAAGGGAGTGTGCTGAGATCTGGGCTGAGTTCTCCAAGGCTTCATCCAGAGACTGGAGGAGGTAGGGCTGGAGCTTGTCTGCTGCTCATGCCATGGGATGCAGCTTCTGGTGCCACCAACCCCACTGCACAAATCTTCATTGTGCACCTGGGTGCTGCCACGTGGGCAAAGCTCAACCTCTTTGCACCCAACCTAACTGTACAGCTAGAGCTAATGGAAAATGGAAATAGAAACCAGGAAACACAGCAGGAAGAAGGAGACAGTGTTTGACATGGAAAGGATTTGAAATAAGCAGAATAAATTTGTGCTGCTGTTGCACAGATAACCGTTTCCCCAGATAACCAAAATAACAGGGTATGCAAGACTTGAGTAATTTTCAGAAGCATGAGACAGGTGGCATGCCCTTGCTAGAAAGCCAGCACAAATCAAGGGAAGTTGTGTGTTTTTCAGACATTAAAGCCTCTAGTGAAACTGTGGTGGTAAGTTTTCCCTTTTCCCACAAGGCTGAAATTTTAGAGAATGTAACCAGAATGCAAACTTACACACAGTTCAGCTAGAGAGAATTTTTACCAGTTGCAGCTCTAGCAGAAACATTTCAAAACACACCCACAAGGAAATGCTCTGAGCAGTAAGAATCATGGCTGTCATTCAAAAATCTCTCACTGCCAACTCTGATGAGAATATTCATGAGAATGGGAAAAAACACCATGGGAGCTGCTAAGGACAGAGTGTTAGGAAAGACAAAGATGTTCATAAGGAGTCAGAGCAGATGGATGGATTTTAAAGCATTCTTCCTATCCCACTGGTGCAAATTTAAAAGTCACTTCTATCCCCTGCTCAAGGTTCTACATTTTTTTCCTTTCCTCGAGAATATATAAATCATACCGAGTTCTGCAGTTATATTTTTTTTATGCTGTATGTTAAAGGGTTCTTCCAGCTTTGCCACTTCACTTTGCCACATCTGCCTGACAACACCTGAGGCATCTGCAAGGTCTAAAACCTGTTTTGAACTGCAGCTACAAATGACACATGGGGTCATCTCTGCTCCTGCATTGCTTTGGTTATGCAGTACAGTGGGTCCCCAGAGTTGTTCTGGGTGTTTGCCTTGCTGTCTAGAAAAGGAAATTAGTGTCACAAGAAGCTTTAGCTAAAGGCAAAAAGAGTGGTAGGGTTGCATGGGTGAAAAATGGTTAGGAAGGATATTCTGCCAGCTCCTTTTGGGCAAATCGTAAAATTGTTCAGATTGGAAGAGACCCTCAGAGGCATCTAAGGTAGCCCTTAGCTGAAAGCAAGGATAACTGCAGTGTGAGACCAGGCTGCTCCAGGCCTTCTTGAGTTTGGAAAATTCCTGAAGGTGGAGTCTATACACTGTACCTGATGAATATGTTCTGGTGTTCAGTCAACCTCGCTGTGAATTTTTTCTGCTCACATTAAGTTGTAATTAGGCTGTCCTTTGTCCTTTCTCTGTGAATCATCAAATAAGGCTTGGATCCCCAGGCCCTTTTCTGCAGAGCTGCCCCCCAGGAAGCTGTTTCCCAGTCTGTACTGCTGCATGCAGTTGTTCAGTCCCAAGAGGAGGACTTTGCATCTGTCTTTGCTGAGCATCGTGGTGTTTCCATTGACCCGTTCCTTCAGATCATTCTGAATTATAGCTCTGTTCTTCAGCACACTGAGCTCCTTTCTGGGTCTACCAGAAGATGAGGGTGCACTCCTTGCTGCTGCTCAGGTAATTAAGAAAGATGTTTAAGAGTGCAGCCTCCAGGACTGACCCCTGAGGAATACTAATCCTTCAGCTTTCAATCCCTTGACCACCACTCTCTGAGCCCAGCAGCCCAAGAACTCTTTCATATCCCTCATTGTTCACCTGTCCAGTCCACAGATTTTCAGTTTGGTTACAAAAACTCTATGATAGGCTACAAAAGCTTTGCTCAAGTACAGTAAAATGACATTCACTTTTCTCTCCCGTTCATTAGTTGTAGTAATGGCATTGTTGAAGTTGGTCAAATATAAATTGCCCTTGGTAGATTTGATCTGGCTGTTCATGGGAATGGCTTTCAGAAGGTTTTGCTCCACGGCTGAATGTTCTCTGTTTCTCTGGGTTTCCGCTCCCACCACGTTTGCCTTTTTCCATTCACTGGAGATATCTTCTGATTGTCATAATAAGTGGTCTCTTGCTGGCTGGTTAGGATGGCAGACTAAATGGTCCTCTTCTCCTGACAGAGATAAGCAATCTGGCCAAAAGTGCTGTTGCCATACAGATTTCAGTTTTTCCTGTCTCTACTGAACTTTCAGAATAGTCTTCAGGATCTGGTACAGAAGCATGCAAAATCTATCACAGTAATTAAAAAAAAATAAAAAATCCTGACTTCAATGTCAGATGCATTCAGAGAAAGTTCAAGTATTGATTGTCATCAACCACTCCTGAAAAAATCTAAATTTCAGTGTTTAATCTTGTTTTCCTTTCATGTATCATAAATAGAAAATCTAGGAAAGTATGATACAAATTACATTAAGACTTGCTAAAAAGACATCATCTACCAAGTCTTTACATAGAGCAAGGAAAATGCAGTGATAAAAAATAAGCAAAAAGTGGGAATGTACAAGGCCAAGAATCAATAAAGAGTTACCAACTTGAAAACAAGTCATCTGTTTCTACCTATCCAGAAATGAGTTCATAGGTAAAGTGGGAAATCTGTCCTGACCATAATTTATGCCTTTCTTTTTAACAACATATTTAATATCTTCAACATTGTATTTAAAAATTATTGCAGTAAGAGCACACTGATTCTGAAGAAAAAAACAAGCAAGGTGGAGAAATTAGTTTCTTATTTTGTTAGGTGACACTGAAACTTCATCCAATTTTCCATCTGAACATCTTGGTTAGTAGTGACTCCAGTATGAACTACAGTAGGAAATTTGTTTAAGCTATGCCATCTGTGTATCTAATTTATGCTTTTGTCACTTTTTTTGGTGTTGTGGGTTGGTTGTTTTTTTTCATATGGAGGCTAATTTAATATTGTTATATAAGTAAAACATCTGCTTTCCTCACTGCATACAGAAAGAGTTTGATTTCTCAAGGGCACCGTGTCAGGGTTATGGAGAACTGTACATCTTGCTTGTTGAGGGAAAATTCTTCCCTTTGAGATGGAGCTTCCAAAACCCACTACAGTCTTGCAGGTTAAGAACAAGCCTCCCTATTCCTATGCACAACCCAGCACATACAGGCCTACTGGGGCCAGGCTTGGGAAGAGCCTCCCTCAGCAGATCAGCCTGATACAGAGAGACACAACCTCTGCTCAGGCATAGGGGCTGAAGGGGCAGCTCTCAGACACTGAAGAACAACCTCAGACTTTCTGCTCTAACTAAAGATCTTCAGGCAGTAAAACAATCCAATTCATCTACCTGACCCTTCTAGTCATCCAGATTCCCTTTTCTTTTGATGCCAGCACAGGCTAAGCAAACCAGTTCTTAAAACTTTCCTGAGCAGCAGAAGAATTCAGCTATTGTGCAAACAATAACTCATTAAATTAGAGAAAACAATGAGTTTGGTGAAACCCAGATGAAAGCAATACTGAGCTCAGACTTGTGGTAGGACAATTGTATCACTGAGCTAAGCAGATCTGTGCTTAACTGATGCCAGTCTTCTGCTTCTGGTGGGAATTTCAAGCTTTCAGCTCTGACTTGGGCTCAGAGTGTCTGTCAAAACATGTGCAACAAACATAGCAGGTATTGACCAACCAAGTCACAGAAGAGACAGCTCAGAACATCTTGGTGGCTTCAGCACTTTGATGTCATGCACAAAAGGGCACTCAATACTTTTTCTTCTTTTTTTTTTTATGGCTTGCTACAGATTAGCAAAAATTGCTTTAGAATATAAAGCCAAATAGCTTTAGAGGCTGATTAAATGCTTTATTACTGTGTCAGCTATTAAGTTTTCTCAAGCTTTATATGTTTCAAATCAATAGAGATTATCTTTTAAATAACCTTTAAGGACATGAGAAAGCAATGCAGTGTTTAACTAAAGGTGTACATAAACCTCCCAGAAAATTTAACCTACCAAAATCAGAACAGGCTACCAAGGTATGCAGGGGTCAGCATTTTAAACCAGGAGGGGAGCATTGATTACCTGAGACCATTTTATTACAAGCCACACACTAATATCTAACATCACTCCAGCAAAGTCAAGAAAGGACACTGAGACTCAATGTCCCAAAAGCAAAGGCATCATCCAGAAAGGTAAACTTCTCCCTCCACCTTCACCACTCAGCATTTGCTCTTTGTGCAGTCTTTCATGCAAAAGCAGACGTAGAAGCAAGTCATGGGAGGCTGAGGAAGGAACAGGGGCAAAGAATTATGTGACTTCTGGACTGACCCACTCAGGATGAAGAAAATTTTGGAAGGAAATGGGAAGGAAGGAGGGGTTGCCAGGGTCTGTCCCAGTGGTGCCCACACAGGATATCCAAACCTGTTGTTCAGATAATGGACGAGTCTTGAAAGATCAATCAACTAATAAACAACCACACTTCCTTCCCCCAAAAAACATTCCAACTGTGGCTGTTTGAAAATTGCAACTCCAAGGACAAAATAAGACAGACTAATTACACTTTTATGATAATACATAATTCATACTGTTCCAAATTTTTCTGGACTTCTGCTTTGCTCCCATGGATGCTAGTGCTGCACTGTTTTACAAGAGACTTATTTTAATACAGAAATATATAAGAGACCTGTCTTCTCATCCTTTTCATTCTTTTTCACTTAGATCTATTCTTGGCTTCTGATTTTATATTCTAAATTTCTGAGAGTTCTATATGAAACCATGGGAAAATAGTCACAGATTCTGACTTTTGGAGAGAGGAAAAAAAAAAAAAAAAAAAAAAAAACCCAAACAAAAAAACAATCCCAAAAGAAAACCTAAAAAACCCAACCCCAACCAAAACAAGTGATTTTGACTAACTGCCAAAAAGGGATGGAAAAAATGAGCAAAATTCATTTGGAATAATTTATTTAGATGAAAAAAAAATGACTACATGAACAGAAGACTGACAAGGAAAATACATGGGATGACCCAAAGATTGTTTTTGCTACAGGAGAGGATATCAGGGTGGAACAGGACAGAATATCAAGGTTTTTGAAGGTTGTGCAAAGTACAAAGGAACAATTTGATTCTTCTGTCCATGGCAGCCAGACAAGAAGTAATGACATAATGTGCAGCAATAATGATCTGTGTTAAATATTAGGATGAACTTTAAATGGCTAAGGAGTATGAAATACTTTAGCAGACAAACTCAGGGGCTGGTGCAGCCTCTCTCACTGGTTGGTTTCAAGAGCAGAAATAAGAAAGGACCTGCTTTGGGCAGTGGTGTAGGCTGGGTAACCTCCACCACCCCAGCCCAGTCTGCTTTTCTGGCATCCAGAGATGCCAGAACTACCTGAAAGGATAAATTTCTCCTTAGGAATACAGTGCAGAAATGGAAAGTCTTCCAAATAAGAATATAAAAAAAGCCTCCCCAAAAGCTGAATATTCTGATCACATCAGTGAAATGACTGAATCAAGGATAGAAGAGCAAAATTTAAAAGAAAAAAAAAAAGAAAGAAAGCAAGGAGCTTTTAAATTTTTACCTAAGCAATTGCAAAGTTTGAGGGGCTACTGCTTAGAGAGCTTGTGTTTCTGAAAGTGGTGAAGAAACACATTTTTTTCATTCACTGCTTCTGTGGGCAGTAGTAAAGGAGTTAATGAAGAATTCCAAATAATTTCTCTTTTTATTGTTAAATGTGCCTCTGACATGCTCAGCTTTCAAAACTTTGAAATCTGTTTATACCCTGTTTGCACAGAGAAACAAGCTATTAGAAAAAGCATGAGAGGAAGGAATGGTCTGGATCAATTAGAGAAATGGCAGGAGTGACAATTTAGGAGTGTTCAGTGAAAAATATGTCAGATTGCCAGACTTCCTATGCCCTCTTGTGCTTGCATCTGTGCATATGAATACGAGTCCTGGGGTGTGCTGGGAAACACCTTTCTCTGACAATTTACTTTATATGGTGCATACACAGAATAACTGAGGCCCACAAATAACAGCCTGTGAATTTTCATCTTGTTTCTAATTACTGACAACTTCAAATATTTGCTCTAATTTAATGCAATACTTATTAATAGTCGTTTTGTTTTCTGAATATGGGCAACATAAGGTACTTCAGCTCCTCAGCACATGAGAACAGTCAGTCTGATGGTTTTCACCCTTGGCCGCTTATGACTATGCCTGAAATATCAGCATCTCATTGAAAAAATTCACTCTTAATTAGAAGGATAAAGAGTGTCGAGCTCAAAAGCACTAGACAGAGACAGGGTGATTTAGGTCCCCCTCTCTTAATTAAGAACCACTTCAAGGAAAGAGGACTCTTTATGTGCTCAGAGTTAACTACATCTCTATAAGCAGATTTTAAAGCATGACAGAAGCCATAGAACCATTGTGCTGGGGTTTGTTCAAGACTACGGCTCATTTCCTCATAGCAGCTCTTCCTAAAACAACTTATTGCAAGGGGATGAGTGAAAAACCACACTGCCAATATGAATTTCTGCAGATTTCATTATTAAATCAAAGCAATTTTAGATCCCTGACGCTGAGTTAAATTTGGTGTTGCTTAGAATATAATTTATTAGATTAGTCACACTGCTTTAATACTCCAGCCTGTGGTTGCAATAGGAATTTTCAGAGTTGAATCATCCCTAGCATTTTCCACGTGTGCAGCCTCCTTGCTATTTCATTAACACTGGCCACTCAAAACCTTTTAGGATGAACAAATTTAGTGCTGTACTGACTTGCTCTGAACGTATTTGCATCCTGAGACTGACATTTCAGCTCTCAAAATCCGCACTAGAAGACCTAAAATGACTGCATTTGATCTGCTCAGGTATTTCTTAGGAGCACACTGCTAATATTTTGTCAAGCTGAATAGCTTTATGTGAGTCCAAATACCCCTTTGAAATTAAGCTTTACATAATGGAAACAGTAGACAAATTTAAGCTGAACAGCTTTCCTTCCCATACCACTCAGTCGTTCTCTCCTAGCATTGAAGGTATTAACAGATGTGCTCAATTGCTCTACCCAAAAGAGATGTTAATGCTTCAAGGCAAGAACTAAAGACAATGTGCCTGGAAAAGAGATGCCAGCTGTGACTGTTAAGGGTTGCTGAAAGGGAAATTTACTGCACACATTTATACTGGAACAAACCAGTGTCTTGCATTGACTTTGGACTGCTTGCTGGTTGTGAAGGAACCAGCTGCATATGTTGTCAGGTTTCAGAACAGATATTGCTGACATTTTCACTACTGACCATAATTTGCTGAATTTCTCATACATATAGGTGGGTAACAAACTGAAGAGTTTAAGTAAATCTGAGCCTCTTTCTCTAGTCACATTACATAGTCATGGAATCCCATGAAAGACATAGTTCCCTCTCATACAGCTATACATATTAAGGCTAAGAAACTGGCAGCTTAAAGGTTTCATCAAACTATTCAGGAGTCTCAGTTCTTACACACATACTCAGTAGATGCAGGCACAGGAGCCAGTGAAATGAACTTACTGAATGTGTTGCTGTGCCAAAGCAATAAAATGAAGGGTGCAGTTTTAGGACTTCAACAAAAATCACAGCAGCAGTAAAGACAGGATAAGATGGCAGTGGACTTCAACATTGCCATAAATGTTGTGAGTACATGGAGGGGGTAAGTGAGGGGTACTCAGCTAGGCACCAATCGTTCTCTGGACTGGCTGGTAGTTGTCCCACAACTCTAGAGGGTTTCAGATGAGAAATTAAAGGGCCAATGAGTAACCTGTCATGCAAACAACCATGATGCCAGAGTACTGATGATATAGTTCCCATTGATGCAACAAACTCTGCAGGGGAACCTGGGCACCATTCTTCAGATTGACTTTCAGCTCTGGTGAGACACTACAGACTGTAATGAAGAACAAAAAGGGGAAGCCCATGGATAGACACAGGCTGCTGGGAAGGTTTCAGTGTGGTGTCTGTACCCACCACACTAACAAGCTGGTGCTTGAGTCAGGTATCAACAAGTGTGTAGATAAAAGTGATCCAGCAGATGCAATATGCTTGTATTCTCTAAAACTCTCTGGAAAGGTTCTTAAATTATTGCAGGAACTAGCAGGACTGAATGAAAGGTCCTTTTGTGGATTATATGTTTCTATTGTTTTAGCAACAAAGCTCCCTACAATTCCTTGCAAACCTATCCCCTCAAATCTACTGCTCTCTACAACACAGCACAGATACAAGTGGATCTACTCAAGAACACAGCAATAAAAGAAACATCTTTTATCAGCCAAGCCAAGGACCTGCAAAGGAAAGAAATACCAGCTGGAATTTCAACTCTGAATTTCTGCAAAATCTAAATACCTTCCCTGGGTGCCTGTAATAGGCCATGTTTTCATATTTCCCTTTCTGTAAACCATGAGTTTACATGAGAACTCGGCATCAACTTGAGGAAAATAAGGCATTATTCTAAATGGTAAAATCAAGCTTTCTTCTTGTTAACACTGGCAGTAAGTAGTCCACCTCTCCAATTCCCAACACAGTTGTAAATTGTAGTTGATAAGCAAATATTCTTTTAGTGAACATTTTCCTTCCTTCTCATCAACCCATTTCCTACTCACTCAGAGCTTTGGCGTTTGTGTCTCTTGCCCTATGTACTTTGTTTTCCATTTCTCCTGAGAAACTCCTAATTTTGTGCCTACCAACTGCAGCAACCTCATCTATACAGCTGCTTAATAGACAGATACTCAGTAGGACTCCACCCTGCTCCTGTCAGCCATAGGTTTTACAAGCCTTATTGACCACACTGGGATCTCTTGTGAGTATAAATCTCTAGACATAGCACTTTACCTCCCAGTTTCCAACCCCCTTGTAGAAACACGGCAGAAGAGGAGAAAAAGAGTATAGAGGAGTCTTGAGGATCTTCCTCAGCCCCTGAGACTGTATTGTTTCAGTGGATGGGAAGAAAAAATAAACCAAACTGTTCAGCAATAGCTGGTTTCACAGAGCTCTTACTGTTGCCAAACCTGGTCAAATCCAGTCCCACAGTGCCCTCCCTGTGTTGAGAGCCAAGAAAAGAGCCTACAGCAAATAGATTTCCTGTTGTTTTGCAGAAACCCAGCACCATTCTAAAAGGAGGAGGTGAGAATCAGAGGTACAGGACCAGACCCAAACCTCAGGCTTAGTTTCCTCCATTTCCAACCTGCCTGTAGACAAAGACACCTCATCTTTGCTCTCCCTCTTTCTTCCTCTTTTCAGAGTCCTCATATGATAGATGGTGGCAGCCAGGGCAGGGCTGGAGCCAAAGAAGCCACATGAGAGCACATGGAGAGCATGAGGCAGAGATGGTTTGGGAAGTAGGGGTGCCCAGAGACACATGAAGAATTGTCAGCTCTAGCATTGCACTTACAGAGCTGGATTCATCTTGGAGCAAGAGGAATGAAAAATTCCAGTGGCAGAGAACCAAAAATCTATGTGCAGAATCTAAATTTCCTTACTTATCTGAGAAAGAATTTGAGGAGTCCATTACTGTTTTGACATGAGTGCTCTGACAGCATTCAATACTTCAAGAAGATTGTTTGGCAGCATGACTAATATTGACTTTCTTCTCCCTTTCACTAGCAAATACATGCTATTTTCTACTTACTACTCTCTCTTCATTGCTCTTCTAAAGTCTATTTTCCAATAAAAATGTGTCATTTTTTCTTAGTGAATTAAGTACTCAAACATATATGTTATTTCAGCAGAAAGAAGCCTACCACAAAAATCTTATCAGGAGTTATAGATCTTAGATACTAACAGTGAATCTTGCTACATCAATGTTTTTTGAGAAGTGAATATTTAGTTATCACAAGGCCATTTCAATGTGCCAGAAATCTACTGAGAAATAAAGGGAAAACAGGGTTCTTATAAGCATAAATCACTTACGAATAAGAAAAACTATGCAAGGACCTCAGGTGGGATCCCTTTTAGCTAATTTAGGCATCAAAATTTGCAGTTATGTAAGACTACACCAGAAGTTCCATCCTTTGCAATCAGTGGAAAGAAATAACAAGTGAAAACACATGTAAAACACACCAGACAAATTGCTCTTTAGAGGTGCTCCTTACCTCATCCTCTAGAAAAACTCAGGATGACCAGAAAACTAAATGTTGTTTTCTCAAGCCATAAATCACAGCCATAAAAAAGGAGACAACCACTGAGCAGTGTGCTGTAATTATAGAAATTTTCTGTCTGTTTGTTCCATACTTGAGACTTCATCATTGTATTTGAGAGAGCTGAACTGCAAAGAGATGAGGTTTCAGCATCCTCCACGGATAGGATTTTGGAGGATGTGTGGGACTGGAATGGAAAAAAAGATTATTTCAGACAATTAGAGATCTATTCCGGATCTATCAGCACTCAGTAATAAGTTTGGGGTTTTTTTTGAGATGAATAGCAAAAATGGACCTTTGCTGTTGCACAGGGGCAGGGCACATTCTGCTGCCTAGAGCCTGCTGCTTGTATATGTTGGTCAACCAACAGATTTTTTAAAAAATGTCTTCTGAATACAATGAGTTTGTGCCAGAAGACAAGAAATCTCACTTACAGAGCTACCTTTATGGGACAGATGAGGGACAGAGCACCTGAAAGTCGTGGGAAGCCTTCCATGGCAGTGCTCACTGTGAGGGCTGGCAGTCCCCTCTCAGGTCCCATCAGGAACGTGGAGGGGACTTTTCTCATCAGTAAAACTTCTGACACAGGAGACAAGAGATTCACCAGGGAATAGACACCTTCTAAACAAGTTCATACCTCTTCCTTATCATCCCAAGGGTCTGGGCAAGATAATAAGCAAGATCATTCTCTGAAGGCCATGGCTATCCAGCCCCCTGAAGGATGGTGAGGGCTGATGCTTAGGAGCTACAGCTTCCACAGACAAGGTAGTCTTAGAGAGTCAAAATATTCTTTAGAATGAACCTATAATGAGAGATTTTTTGTCTCAGGGAGAGACACAGGGTGGTCTTTTCTCAGTGTAACTTAAACACTGTTGAAGCACCAAAAATGACTTGCATTTAACTTCATGTCCAGAACCCACTGATGGCTCAGCTGCATCCCAGTCCCAGGATTAACACACAAAAGGAAAGCTACACTTGATCCTAGAGATGCTTCTAGGAATACAATAAAATGCAATTTTGTGTAAATGTCCTACAGAAGCTTCAGCAGCAGCTGCTACTACAGTATTCTGAGCTCTGCAGCTCCCTCGTGCCTTTCCTCACTCCCAGCTTGCCCAGGCCATTATTTCCTTTTGCAGAAGGCTGACAAAGCAGTGGCCAGATTAGTGCTGTTTGATTAGAGTGTAACTAAAGAGATAAAGGATAATTTCCTTCATCAGTGGGCTGTAGAAACCAAGCTAGTAATGTGGTATGTCTGTACCAAAAAAAAATTAAAAAGCTCACTGGACAGTGCTAACATTTTCTTTTCATGCACCTTTTTTTTTTTTTTTTTTTTTTTTTGCTATTAAGTATATTATTATAAAATTTCCATTTAAAAGCTGGGCTTTCACACTGACCAAATTACAATAAAATTAAAGAAATTAGCCCAGGAACAAGATACCACACAGGCTTATATCCAAATTATTGGTATGGTTTTTATGCTAAGATACAAAGCTTGTAGAGCAAAGATAAGAAAATCATTAAATTTTTTTAATGCCTCAAAGTAAATCCTTAAGCTTTACACACACTTGATTTTATGAGAAAAGAACCTGTTACTGAATTTAGAATTTGAACAAGTGGGACTTCTCTGTCTAGATGAGCTCAGCAACTTGTTTGCCACCTTTGTGCAAATGTTTTAACTGGTACTCTGGACAGACAAAAAATGTCCTACAGTTTCCAGCAGAAGTGAGAAGGATTCACTGTTATATTACATTTTTCAGAAACCATATTAATCATATCACACTGAAGCAAAAGTCTAAAATAAAACTGCAAACCACTTGGAATAATGAGAATACCAGACTTCTATGGTAATACTCTAACATACAAATTATACTGGGCATTGAGCAAAATTTTCCTCCTAACATGGTGGCTCAGCTACAATGCCAGTTGGTTGTAAACCCCAACAATTGTAACATAATGCAATTTCAGGAAATATGAGGCAATTTCTCTCCAGCCAAGAAGCCCATCACATGCCCCACCTCAAGCTGTGCTTATGAGATCCCTGCAAACAGAATTTAGCCTGGGGCACATCTGCATCCCAAGGGCAATGCAGACACCTGAAGCTTGGTGGCAGAAGCTGCTATCCCAGTGGGGTTCAGCTGTTATACAGACTAAAATGGGGCTATTAACCCTGTCTGTCACACTCAGTGAAATCATAGGTGTGTTCTGAGTGCCACCTCTGTAAGCAAGCACTGACTTGTAGTACTTCTCAAGGACAGAGAATATTTTTAATTTCTTCAGCTCCAAGTAGCTGCTGTCATCTGGGGAGTTATTAATCACTAAGCTCAAATAAATTCCTAAAAAACTGTGAAAAATTCCTTTTTTAAAATCCAGAATTTAACCCATTTGCATTATTAATTAATCATACATAAGTAAGCACTTGCTTATGGTGAACCAAGATGACAGAAAAAAATATTTAATATTGTGTTATGATCCACCCTGTGGGTGATGTATCTTATTATTTGGATCCAACAAGGACAAAGTCCATCCATAAAGGGTTGGGTGCAAAGAGTAAGTTGTATTTGGTGGACAACAAATAGCATGAGGAATGTGTGAACTGACCTGGTGAAGATTCAGCAAGTCTGGGGACAAAAAAAAAAAGAGAGAGAGAGAAAGAGCAAGAGAGCAAGGGATAAGAGTATCACCACCCAAAGAGCAAGAGATAAGCATATCACCACCCAAGGATTCCACATTGTCCTGTCAATCCTCCTTCATGGGGTGGTGATCCAGTCCTAGTCAGAGAGGGTTGTACACATCGGTGGTCCTTATATGCTCCTGAAATTTCCTGCAACACCTCTTGTAGATTCAAGCTTCAGAAACATTGCTTCCTCAGCATTTCTACCCCCCACTGTAAGCACACCAGATGCTGGTATTTTTTGGGTAGCTCTTATCTGGCCCAACGTGTAGTCCAGTCTCTGCAGTAGCCAGCTCAGTGCCACCTTTATCTGGGTGAGGCCCTTCGCCTGCCATTCCAGTCTCTGTGCTTGTCAGGAGTCAATGTCCAACATTCCACTTCCCAGTTTGTTGTTTGAGGCAAAGACCAAATGGAACCTCACACACTGCTAACATGGAAGGACAGGTTTTTGAAGTTGAAATGGCTACTAAACATTTATAGCGTAAAAGTTCTCATGGATTCAATGTACCTTTTTTACTGCACTTCATTAAATATTTAAATAATAGGTGCACATAATATAACTCCAAAGATTTTGTAGGAACAAGTTAGGGAAGGATTAATCACAAGGTATCTGCTGAGCTTGCAATAGTGAGATCAAATGACCCTTGGGGAATTCTTTCAATGCTACATCTGAAATTTCCAAGCAAGGAAACTTGCTTAATCAGCTCATAAGCCTTGAGAAGGCGAGAAGGCTTAAGGGTGACCTTATTATGATGTTCCAGTACTTATAGGAGGGCTACAAAAAAGATGTAAATAAGGAGTCACATGGACAAGACAAGAGGCAATGGGTATAAGTTGCTCCCGGGGAGATTCTGATTGACCATGAGTGGAAAATCTTTCACTCTAAGGCAGTCAGACATTGGAATGGTCTCCCAGGGGTGGCTTCCCCTCCACTTTGGAAAGTTTTAAGCCTCAACTCGACGGGGTGCTGGGACATATCATGTAAACAATAATATTAGAAGGGTTGGAGCAGATGATCCTTGACATCCCTTCCAACTGACATTCTATGATGATCTTTTTCTGAACATACTTTGCAGTTTGGCACATTGGAAGAAATTTTTCTTGCTCTTTCAAAGGATGTAACAGATTGCTATAATCAATAAGCCTATATTAAAACAATGTAGGCCTGAGTCTTACAAGAGAACAAATCCAAGAAACACTGTCTATTAAAAAATAGAATTGGACTAGGAGTGCAGGAAGGAACTTGAAATAATAAAATTATTTTGCTTCCTTTTCCAGGAAGAACAGAATGATTGAGGAAAAAAAAATCCATCCCACAGATTTTCTAGGAAGCTATATAACGTCTGCATTCTAAATGTGATTTAGACTCCTGCAGGTCTTTTTTTTGTACATAGCTTGTCATGCTATGTTTCTTTTCAGTTGTTCTTTAATACACCACTGCTTTGTGGATGTGTCCCTCCAAGAAAGACCCAGATGACTTATTACATTTCCCTGAATCTCTGCCAGATCATCTCAACCTCACCTCAGGTCTTCAGATCAGAAACCCCATGCATCCAAACTACTTCTGATTCACATCCTGATCACATCTATAATGCAAGTTTCAATTAGATGAATGATGAATTAATCCTTAGGCAGCTTCTCCTTGTTCAGGAATCAGAGCTTTGATCTTGGGCAGTAGATAAATGAAACCAAAAAATCCAGTCCTGATTTATTTACACTGGAGAAAAATATGTCCTTCTTTGAAATGGCAAACTAGCTATGCCTTTCAGCAGGGACACAAGATATCTTGTGAATCTGATACAAGCCAAGAAGGTCCAGAATCACAAGTCTTTGGTCATGATTTAGATCTTCTTGATGCACAACGCTAAAGCTGATGCAATAATCACTAATGTGGTGGCAAACAAGCAATCTTCACATTTAGATACATCTAGAAAAAATGTATCCCCTGGACAACACTTTCAATGATATCATGCAATAGTTGAGCACAACTTGGGACAAGAAAACACATCTTTCATGTGTCAAATTAGCAGTGCATGCTCTAAAAAAGGTCCCTAATAACAAGTTTACAGAGACTTAAGTGCAAGCGTCCTTCAAAACTGTACCTTTTGATTGAGATCAGAATAAATCACCTTGCAGGTAAGTTCTTAGACAGAAAAATCAGGATCAGAATGAGTGACAGTAATAAAACAATGAATAGGCTAACCAAGCTGACAGAAAAAGATTATGAGGGAGGTAAAGTGGAAACATGCCTCAGTGACAGTCATTCACATAAATACTGCTTTGATGGAGACTCTCTTGGATGTTCTTTGCTGTAGGGCCAGTGATCCTTACATCTCTTCATCATTACTTCTTGCCTTGACATGTCAGAATACTAAATACTTGTGTAAGCCTCATCTTTTTAGATTAAATCTTTTTAGACAATTTTTGGTCTGCTGAGCCCTTTGTTGCCTGTAGAAACTCACTGTTCACAAAAGCTTTAGCAGTTCTGATAACACCAGCATAACCAAGAAGTGCATTCTACATGCTGCTATACAATATATACTCAACTTTCTTACAGCCAGAATTATCTGCACTTTGCACCATAGCTCCTTTGATTAATCTGAATGACAAACACTACCAAATACTGCATTTCAATTTCAAATTGCTTCACTTAAAAGGATACTGAATTATCTTCTCACCTGGTGCAACTCACAGCACCATCTAGCCCAAAGATAACAAGCCCTAGAATTTAAAGTACTGATCTCCACAACAGTATAAACAAACAATGCATGTCTGCATATAACTGTACACAACTGACTTCTTTGTGTACTATTTTTAATAAACTGCATTCTTTTTACTTGGTCACTCCAGCTGAAAAGCCCTTCTAATACTTTTGCACATATCTCCGACAAAGTTTGATATTCAGTATTAAATACTATTCTTGCTGCTATTTTATTTCATTCTCTTTTTTCCTCTTGATAATATACATGCTATGTTATAAAGAAAATGAGACTGAATTAAAAAAAAAAAAAAAAACCAAACAAAAAAACCCCCTATCTATAGCTCTGCTGCCCAGAAGATCCCACCTCTAACTATATGTCTCTTTCACAGAATGTGAGGAGTCAGAAGGGACACCTGGAAATCATCTAGTCCATCCCCCTGATAGAGAATCACAGCTGAAAAAGACCTCTGAGATCACCATGTCCAGCTGCCAACATTCCCCCCCAACATGAAATATATATATCAATATCTGTATCACTCACTAGAGTGTATCCTGAAGTGCCTCATTCACCCAGTTTTTAAATACTTCCAGGCATGGTGATTCCACCACCTCCCTGGGCAGCCCATTCCAATGCCTAACTACTCTCTCAGTAAAGAAATTCTTCCTCAGATCAAGTCTAAACCTCCCCTGGTGCAACTTCAGACCATTTCCTCTAGTCCTATAATTGTAAGAAATTTCACCTCGAGTAGGTTGCAGTAGGTTGGCATCCAGAGAGGTTTTGAATCTCCTCAGAAATGGAGACCCCACCACCTTTCTGGGCAGCCTGTTCCAGGCTCCTTGACTCTTACAGTAAAGAAATTTTTCCCTATGTTTCTGTTGAACCTCCTGCATTCCAGTTTATGGCCACTGCCCCTTGTCCTGTCACTGGACACCACTGAAAAGAGTCTAGTCCCATCCTCCTGAAACCCTCTCTTTAGATATTTATAGGCATTGATGTGATCCCCCCTCAGTCTTCTCTGCTCCAGGATGAACAGCCCCAGCTCCCTCAGCCTTTTCTCATGTTCCGGTCCCCTAATCATCTTAGTGGCTCTGCACTTGACTGTTTCCAGGAGTTCCTTGTCCTTCATGAACTGGGGAGCCCAGAATTGGACACTGTATTCCAGATGAGGCCTTTTCAGGGCCGAGTGGAGTGGGAGGATAACCTCCCTCAACCTGCTTGCCACACTCTTCTTGATGCACTCCAGGATGCTATTGGCCTTCTTGGCCACAAGGGCACATTGCTGGCTCATGGTCATTCTGTTTTCCACCAGGAGTCCCAGGGCTTTTTCCACAGAGCTGCTTTCTAGCAGGTCAGTCCCTAACCTATTTTGGTGCCTGGGGTTGTTCCTTCCTATGTGCAGTACTCTACACTTGTCCTTTTTGAACCTCATGCAGTTTCTCTTTTCCCAGTCCTCCAGCCTGCCCAGATCATGCTGAATGGCAGCATAGTCCTCTGGAGCATCAGCCCCCCCTCCTAGTTTGTTACCATCAGCAGACTTGCTAAGGGTACACTCCATTCCTTCTTCCAGGTAATTGAATATATTGAACAGGACTGGACCCAGTACTGACCCCAGTAACACCACTTGTTACTGACCTCCAACGAGACTCTACACCTCTAATTAAAACCTCTGAGCTTTAACTTGGTTCCAGTTTTTAATCCATACCACTGTCCATTCATTCAGCCCAAACTGCCTAACCTTGCTGTGGAAGACGGTGTCGAAAGCCTTGCTGAAGTCATGGTAGACAATATCCCCTTCCCCCTGCCCTCATCAATCCATCCAGTCATGCTATTGTAGAAGGCTATCAGATTAGCAGCTTACCCTTGGCAATCCATGTTGACTACTTCTGATAACTTTTCCTCCACATATTTTGAGATGATGGCCCAAACAAGCTGTTCCATCATCTTTACAGGGATGGAGGTGAGGCTGACTGGACTGCAGTTTCCTTCTTGCACTTTTTGAAGACTGCAGTGACACTGGCTTTCCTCCAGTCCTCAGGCATCTTGCCTGTTCTCCAGGACCTTTAAAAGATGATGGAGAGTGGCCCAGCAATAACTTCTGACAGTTCCCTCAGCATTCCATCCCAACAGGACCCACTCTTATGGGTCCTTGTTCTTAAATATCCTCACTCCTCTTTTACAAGATTTTAACTGCTAACATTCTAGCTTGACTGTAATGTGTTGTCTAAAATGCTGATTAGTATATGAGACTGAATTGTCAGAGAGAGGGTATAGCTGGTGTCTGATCACTTTAGTCAAGGAGGTGTCTACTCCATTTCAAAAGCAAAGATTTAGGTCCCAAAAAACTGAAGCACTTGCATTGTTAATTAGCACTGTGTAACACTTATTTCAGTATTCACAATATCATCATTCTGAATCATCAAGTAAGTTAGTCTTTTTCACCAGTGTCCATTCCTGCCATACAAACACTGATTTGCCTGATTTGCCACTGATCTTAATTTTTAGAGAAGTGCCATAGTACAAAGGATATAATAATCCTCTTCTTTCATTCCATGTCTACTAATAAGAATAACCAGTGACAACTGATTTTACTCATTATAGGAAACCTAGAATGTATTTTATGTGCCTAGACTCCTTGTAATAACATACTACAGGTGCTCCTTTAATGTTTCTCAGCTGTGGCTTTTACATTGTCATCTGCTGCTTGTTTGGCATCACCAGTATTAACAGACACAGATGGCATTCCTCCTATTCTGCAATGAATTTTTTTTTGGTACACCATATGCCAATTAACATCTCAAAATTACCTTGTTATCATTAATCTGTAGTCACCATTTTGACTCCATTATTATACATTCTCAGCAAAGAGTGTTTGGGTCAGTAAAGCTGCCCTGTTGTGATGAATGGTGCTGCTGCCAGATAAAAGGTGACTGCTCTGGCAACCATGATAACCATTCTGCCATCCTGGTATAGGGCAATGAATTTCTTATTCCTTTTAATTTTAAGAAGTTTAAAAGGTGCCCCTCTGCCCTGTGTACTGTAACCTCTGATTTGGTGGTTAAGACAACCTTCTGAAGGACTACAGCCAGGAATATGGGGGCTAAGAAGAATTTTGAACCCAAGGCTTCTTTCAACTGTTTGACAATTCATAAGAAGCAGGCAACACCACCAAATAGTTGTCCTTTCAAAGAAAAAGGCAATCCTTACCCCTCTGCTAATGAATGACCATAGACACATGCCTTGAAGAGATGGCTACACACAGGGAAACCAGAGAGAAGGACCCCCACATAGGTATTTGTAAGAAGTCTGCTCAGGGATATCAAGGTGGAACTCCTGGTAGCCAATTTTAAGCAACCCCTTGCTTAGTGCTTTAGCCATTTGCATCTCATTTTGACATCTAGACAGTCCTCACACAGTGATTATTAGGACTGTCTACCTAACTGTGCTTTGGATTCCTTTTTCAGGAAAAAAAAAAAAACCAACAAACAAGCCACAAATTACAGCATTACAGTATCTCAATATAGCACATCAATATTTAAGTTCTTTATTGGGTCTGTTCCTAATTTAGAGACATCTGGCTTAAAGGGAGCTGATTCTACTTCTGGTATAATGCTCTTGACTTCAACAGAGAGCAGCTGTTCCATTTTATTCAAGGCATCTCCAAATTTTTCCTGAATAGTTTATTCCTAGATCCTTTTGTCATCTCATCTCAGTTGTTGGTGAATGAAGAAACAGCTGTGATAGCTGTGTGCCTCTGCATTTAGCACCTACTCCAAACACATGGAGAAAACACTCTGGAACATGCACAGCAAAAAATAAGACAAATTATTAGCACTGCCGAGGCTGCAAAATCAGAAACTAGTAACCTGGTGACTGGTAGTAAAAGAGGTTGGACAAATGAAGTGTACTGGGGGAATATCTGGATTCCTGTTCTGTTCCAATTCTGCATGAAACCTCAAAGAGCAGAGAAAGAAACTGCACGTGTAGTTGTGACAATAGTTACTGGGTATAGTAAAAGGTTGCCTGGTGTTTTGCAATCCCCAGTGTAAAGCAGCTGTCGTACACCTGAGTGGTCCAGATTTTTTAGAAAACATTTTTTTAGGTTCAAGACTTTATTTAAGCTATGGATCCCAAAGTGATGATTGAGTCAGGAGGGCTGGACTTTCAGATTTTTATTTATAACATTTCCCTGTTTGGTTTTTGTATGTGTGCTTTCCGCCAGCTCTTTGTGACTCCACACCCCACTTGCCTAAATTTTAAAAATGTTCCCATTGCACTGCAGAGGAGATCTAGCTATCTAAATCTATGTATATTTTGAGTGGTGAGAACTTACAGAAGCAATAGTATTTTAATTTTATAGGCTGATGTACTTTGCTATATGTCCTTCCCCAAGAAGCTTTGGTCTTGTTTATGCATCTCAACCAGATGAGCTAGAGGGTTAGTCAGTCAGCAGATATTATTATTATTTTCTGTTGAACACCTTGATTAGGCTTTGAATTTCAGACTCTGACTTTGTTCTTAGAGACCAATTATTAGGAAAACCTTGAGAGACTTTCATTGCTAACAAATGCTTTCTCTTCCTATTGTTTTTACCCTGAGGAAACCTATCCCCACCCTTGAAAACTTACTATGATTAATTCCTGCATTCCCATTGTCTGTTTTAACTGTTATCTTGAACACTTTCAGACCTCTCATTTTGAATGAATACTCTCTTAAAGCCTTCACAGCAGGTAGACCACATGTCAAATAAAACAGATTCTATCATCTAGAAACTGTACCTTATCAATCACTTCTCTAAGCCTCTGTGATATTTTTAAATCAAAATAAAAATTTTCCCCCTTCTTTTAAGGATACCCAGAGGACCCTCTAACCTCTCTTCTATACTCTCCATGCTTACTCTACATCTCTGATCTTGCCCTCCCCTCATCTATCTCCTCTATTTGCACCATACCAGATATCCTAAAGACTTTCTCCCTACCTAAATCTCTGGTTTATATTAGAAACCATCTTTACAATTTAACCTTTGACACTGAAACATATTTTACTTCCTTTTTTCTCTCTCTCTCCAGGAAGTCCCCTCTCACTAGCTTGTTCCTGGAAGTTTCCACCAGAAACTCAGAAGCTATTCAGTACCATTCTGCTATTCTGCTCCTTGCTGTATCCATACACTGCCAGAACTTTTCTGCTATCATACAACTCCTACTCATCACCCTAATGTGTGTCTGTTGTACACAGACCAGGGCAGAATCTAAAATTTGCCCATAACAAAACAGGTACTTTTTCTTCTTGCTCAGATAGTTGTGTCTTATTTTCCTTTCCTCATTAGCCAGAATGAAAAACATAGCATGGGGTAGTAAATCCTCCTACTGTGGCTACCAGAACAATGTCAATAAATCACCATGCTGGACTGGAACAGGTGACATTCACATAAGAAACCTGTGTGAATTCTACATACTTCAGAAAAAAAAAAAAAAAAAAAAAAAAGTTAGTGTTTTCAGACTAAGAAAACCCATTTCTCAGCAGCAACCCTTCAATTTTACAGAAATGCAAATGCTGTTTGCTTTATTACACTTCCATAATACACTACATGGTGTACCCAGTATTATTTTAAAACTCACCAGAAAGCCACTGCAAAAGTCCTTTGGGTCCAATGGTTATTTCTTAACCCATGTTGCTCTTTATTGAGGGTTTTAGTGAGAATTTGGGATCTGCAATAAACACAAAGTGGGTCTTTTATAGCACAGTGATTTTGCAACTTAAAAATGTGAGAGTGAACAGTTAAACATAATTAGATGAGCTCTTGTGCTCATACATTTCCCTGTAACCTGCATGCATGCTTCCATATTGAATCTCAGAGTTTTCATTACCACTTAGGACAATATTTCTGTTACTAAACTATGTTGTTTTATGGTTCAGAGCACAAAATAAGTGTTGTTTAGACATTTACTGACTTCTGCATAGACCCAATTAGACTAAAAAGCAGAGAAAATATTATCTAAGGAAACAGATTTGTAAAATAATCCTGTTGAGGAAAGTATTCCAGTTTTAAGATCAGGGTTTCAAAAGGACAAATAGAGATTGCAGTGGTATTTTTAAGACTACAGTTGTATATCCTGTGGAAAAAGAAATTCTGCTTTGTTTTGTTTCTTCTTTGACTTTATTTTAAAGATAAAACAGGATTTTTGAGAGATAATTACTGACCAATAGCTCTGTTTTTGCAGAATTATCTGATTGCATTTCTCCCTCTGGTGCCAATTCACTAATGTGTCATATAGAGCCAAAACACTCCAGCTCAGAGAAAATCCAGACTCATTTAAGCCACATACAACTGAACTACCTCCTCTGACTAACCAGTGGGCTTTGGGGATGCTTTCCAGAAGGGTCTGCTCAGATCCATTGCAAAGCTTTTATAACCATACATTAGAAAAATCAACATCTTTCATGCCAGTACCAGCAGATGCCATGCAGGGCAGGGCAGGTGATTTCCAGGGGTGAAGGCAAAGCTGTCTCAGTAGCAGGGTTTCAAAACAAAGCTGCTTTCCTGAGCTGCCCACTGCCTTCCCTCTGCCAGACACAGCTCAGCTCACCACAGGAGCAGCAGAAGGGTGCACACAAGGTCCATCAAAATAGTACACAACAGCTTGTGACCTCTTCTTCTCCACCACCAATAAACAGCTGGTTTTCTTAACTCAGAAGATGGTAACTGGCTGTGATGGTTTGCTGGGGCTGGTGTTGCTAGGCAAGGTGCAGAGGAGGAGTCTGCAGTCAAATACAAGAATTGCTGCCTCCTCAAGTTCAGTACAGACCACAGCCACATCCATTTTTCTTTTCCTACAGATTTGCTGCTGTCTCCATAACATCCCAAATCAACCCTTCTCCTTACTTTTTAAGCCCCAACTTCCACAGTGTTGGAGTGTAGTTACTATTAATGGTAACAGACAAACAGAAAAGGAAATACGTCTTGACACATGGCACTAAGTCACAAAAAAATACAGACTTAGCCAAATAGTACTATTTAAATTTTAAAATACAGTCACTAGAAAAGTAAGACTAGTTCCAGGCTGACAGAATTGAGGTTGACTCCAGGGAGACCTTACAGTGCCTTATAGACCTTGTAGACTTCCAGAATCTGAAGGGTGCTTACAGAAAAGCTCAGAAGTGGCTTTTTACAAGGGCATGTAGTGACAGGACAAGGGGGGGTGGTTTTACACTAGAGCAGGGTAGATTTTGATTAGATATTAGGAACAAATTCTCTACTATTAGGGTGGGAAAAAACTGGAATAGGTTGCCCAGAGTGGTGCTGGAGGCCCCATCCCTGAAAACATTCAGGATCAGGCTTGATGGGGCTCTGAGAAACCTGGGAGGTCTCTCTTGCTCACTGCAGGGATGTTGGACTAGATGACCTTTAAGGGTCCATTCTAACCCAACATATTCTATGACTACAGAAGTAGGCTTGCAACAATTATGAATTAAATTAAATTAAATTTAAATTAAAGAATCCTACTTGAAGTTTTGAAATTAAGACACAATACTTATTTGCTTTCCTTTGTAAGGCTGGCCATATGTTATCTTCACCATTTTACGTTAGACATCTTACAATAAAAAAGGCAAACTGATACAGTTTACTATGATAAGGCAGAAAGGGTGAATTAAACTACATGAATAAATGGGTTAGCCTAACAAATATTCCATAATTAACTTAATTGAAATAATGAAATACATAGATTTTTTATTTTTTTTTTTCAATTATAGCAGACAGCTGGAATGTAACAAAGGCAGAGATATTTAAGACTAATGATGAGATTCTGCATTGTGTAGAAAGTTTTGGGGGCTGGGGATTTTTTATTGTGATATTTTTTGTTTGTGGTTCTGGAGTTTTTTGGTTTGGATGGTTTTTGTGGGTTGGTTTGTTTGGTTTTTTAATACCTCTCCATAATTACTCTCTACACCTATCTGAGAGGAGGTTGCTGCAAAGTGGGTATTGGTCTCTTCTTCCAAGTTACAAGTGATAGAACAAGAAGAAATGTCTTCAAGTTGTGCCAGGGGAGGCTTAGATTGGATATTAGGAAAAAATTCTTCAACTGAAAGGGTTGTCAGGCCCTGGCACAGGCTGCCCAGTCCAGGGAAGTGAGGGACATGGTTTAGTGGTAGACTTCTCAGTGTTAGGTTAATGGTTGGAGTTGATAATCTTAAAGGTCATTTCCAACCAAACCAATTCTATGATTCCCCCCCGTGGTATTTGACCTTTTTACTCAACAGCAAGACAGTTTTCCAGGTTACAAGCATACTATGTACACACTTCCTATAAGAGTGCAGATGGTACTGTTATTAGTTGTGAATTAATTTCTGAAGCAATAAAACTTAAGCTATTTCTTATATAGAAGTTTATCCAGTTCTGAACTTCTGCGTTAACATTGTTTATGACAACACTCACAAAATCCATGAAATGGCTCTGGATGAGGACATGAATGAAAGCTTTGTCAATGTTTTTTTTGGTTGGTTTTTTTTTTTTTTTTTTGTTTTTTTTCAATGTTACCTAATGTTCAGATTTACATGAATGTAATTTAAGGGTTTTTTGCTTTTTGTCTCTTTTTTCAATGTATTTACCAACAGACTGCTTTCCCTGTAACATGCTGAAACTGTCCTGGCACCCATACTAAAGCACTTCATGTGTAACACTGTCTAGAGCAATTTGAAAAGCCTATTTCTTCCACAAAATCTTTTTACTGCAGAAAGAAGGCAAATTGCTTAAGCTTTTGTGCTTTCTGTCATTAAACTTGCATCTCTCAAAGACTGCTAAATAAAATTTCAGTCTTTCAATGCGGATGAGTTTTGCTCCAATAATCACAGCACATACCAGGTGGCACAGGCTGGAAATGTTTGGAACCAAAAATTACCTAAAATTTTGAAGATTACACTTTTCCTTAGATTTATTAGATAAAAGATGGAGTAAGATGTTGATAGGTATATTTTTCTAAGACCAGAAAGAAAACATTTTTGAGAGAAAATAGTTTTTTTACTTTAGACTGAATTTTATTAAAAGAAAATCTCACAGCTAAGATAATTCAGGATCTGTTCCCCAGCAATCATAAGAGGAGAGACTTAGAATTTAGAAAGGAGCACATGATTATCACAGCTACATAAATAATCTTTAAAACTCACATTTAGATCCTGGGTTTTAATTTAGATATTAGTTTGGGGACCTGAAGGGAAAAATTTAAGCCATCATTGTTTTGTGAATTTGACTGCATCAAGTTATTTCAAACTTAGTCTAGCAGGAGCAAATTTAGGGACATGGTTAAATGATGGATTTTGCAGGGAGCTAAGCTGATGGTTAGACTTGAAGATCTTAAAGGTTTTTCCAGCCAAAATTATTCTATAATTCTATTTATCCAATTTACATACAGTTTAAACTATATGATCTATTGCAAGCTTTTGAAGCAATATTGCATGTTTATGTAAAAATTATTCCAAATTTCTCAACTATTGCACTATTAGAGAAACTTAATGCCTTATAATGTCTCCAGGGAACACTTAATTATTCCTTCCAAGTAAATAACCATGCTTATTCCTACAGAATCACCTGTACCAGAACACTCCTTCCTTTCCCAGGGAATTATTTTTGGTCTCAGCTCACTTGTGATCAATCAGATGGGTATTTTTGGTTTTTACTACTACTGTTATTTTTATTTTCTGAGACCCCTGAGGAGTTGCAGTGTTGCTTTTCCTTTGTATGTATCTCCCAATCACTGGAACTGAGAAAGGTAGTAGAGCCCCTTCATAACACTAATGATTAGAGCTCTGCCTAAAATATGTCATCAGCAGATGACACTAAGAGGACACAAGGTGTGCTTCTTATTTCACACAGAAAGTGTATTAATATTATTAATACATTTTTGATTGCATGTCCTCCTAATACACCTTTACAAACCACCAAATGGAACATCTACAAAAAGTCACAGTGTTTTATATTCTCATATTTTTTCATAAATACATTGAAGCACGATTGAAATATTAACAAGAAAATAGCAGGGCTGAAAGAGACTATACAATTGACACAACAGCAAAGGATCAAAGCACACACTAAAATAAAATTAAAATTGTGATCTCTCACTCATACCAAAATGCTATTGCATGCAAAACTTCAAACTCCTATTTAATTTCACTGTATTTTTATGCATTCAGTAAATCTACCATGGAAAGTCAATAAATCAGAATAGTTTATGTCAATGTTTCCAATAAAGTTGTCATATCAAGTCAGGAATACTAAAATTCCTGAAGAATATTCTCAATATTCTGTCAGGCCAGGTCTCCAGATTTATTTCTTTTCTCACAGGAAAAAAAATTTATACAATTCAGGATTTTTTTTTTGTAAACAAGCAAACGTGCTTGCATAGTAAGAAGAAAAATGTAGCTGGTGTTTTAATCAATTTGGGCTCCCATGACATTTCCTAAATGTAAAGCCACATCTATTGAGAGTCACCCTTTCCAAATTAACACTGTTGCAAAATGGTAATTAAGCACAAAATTATCTTTTTTAAATCATAGTAAAAGAAGCACAGTTTATATATGTGCACTCCAAATAAGCCAGCAGCAGCTGGGCAGAGGAAAATTATTGCAGGATGGACAGAGGAAGATTTCCACAAAAGCTTGATTTCTGGATCAACCTAATTTAAGAATAAGTATTTTCTATAGATAATAGAAGATAATAATAAAATCAGTGGGGACCAGACACAAAGCTGGGAAGCACTGCCAAAATAGAAGAATGCACCAAAATGAGCAGAAGAGAGGAAGCTACACACTTAGCAATAATGTGTTAAAAATGCAGCTAACCATCTGAAAACTGCAGAGGAGGGGTATGTTAAAGGATTTTAATCCATCATAGGATAAATAAACAACCCATGGGATGCTGTTATGAAAAAGCAAATGTGGATTAGGGAAAGTATTAATAATAGTGCACAGCAGTATAAATGTCCAGGAAGTACATGATGAGCCCACATTTAGAGCCCTGTGTACATATCAGATGATGTATGTGCAAAAAAGATGAGGTCCAGCTACATATGTAATAATAAAGGCAGGTTGGCTGACAGAAGAGAAGAAAGGTTTCCTGTAAGAGCTCAGTGTCTCTGCTATTTTAAGCTTATCTAAAAAAAAAAAAAAAAAAAAGTGGCACATTTTGCACTTGGATCAAAGGGTGGTGACATTTGCTGATGGTCACCAGCTCTGCTAAGTGAATTGATCAGGAATTAACCTCCCAGGAAGGGAGCTACTTGCTGCCCAAGCTAAGTCACAGGGTTGCTCAGAGGCTGAGGATGATATTGATGTTTAGGTAGGTTAAGCCCAGGACATTCATAGGTGATGGCTCTCATCCTAAATTTGGAAGAGAGCCTAAATGCTGAGCCTCTTACTTCCATAGCTTCCTCAAAAGTTGCCACACATTAACCCATGCTACTCAGAGGCACTGGTAGACCCTGGCTGACACCAAGTTAGGCTCTCTCTGCTTTGTGTTTAACCTCAGTGTACTTTCCCCCCAAAACACACAGATTTTTTATTTGCTTTTCGTTACTGACTTTTCATTTGGAGAACACAAAAGTAGTAATTCGGAAAAATGGCATAAATAGCTGAAGTAATTTGCTAAGTTATTGACAGTTTTGGTGTCAGTGATATAATCTGAAAGATTGACTCCCTTCTCTGCGTAAGAATTATTAAAGAAGTGAATAACAATAACAGGGGCTAAATTGCCACAGACTGTTCAGCTAATTAAAAATAAACAATGAATATATCAATTCAAGGACTGAATCGATCAATAATTTGTTCCTGAATTTTGAAATTATCAAGTCACTGAATTAATATTAAGAATAAATTAAAAAAATTAAAAAAAAAAAAAAGGCTTAAAAAACCCATAAACAACTTGTACATAGAAATAATCCTGGAAGACCTATTACCACCATCACTTCAGAAAACATTAAAGCCAAAAACCTGTCCATCCATCCATCTCCTTCCTACCCCATAAGTAGTGTCCTGTCCCCAGCTATGTCCTTGACTAAACTTCTGAAAAATCCTGATGTCCATTCTTCATATAGCTCTTTGGCTCAAGGAGTTCACCCAAAAGGGCAGTGAGAGAAATTTTGCTAATTGCAGAGAAATAATGAGATTAAAGTAGTTTCCCTGCAATCATATCCCAGAATCTCAGTGTGGGTAAAATGAGTTTTCGTTCTTGCTTCTATCACAGAAATTAAAAGATGACTTAAAAATAGAGATAACTATTGCAAAATTAAAAACTGGAACAACATATATAAAAAAGTCTAGTTAGTATGAAAGAAAACAGCCTAAAACAATAATAATAAAAAAGACATTAGTTAAGGACAAGTAGATGTTTGAGGTCAGAGTGTTGTTCTTGAAGGGGGTTGTTAAGCAGAGCAGGAGGAAGACTTTGTGGCCAAGACAGGAGTGGAACCAGAAGAGGCAGAGAACATGGGAGCTGAACAAACAAGCACAAGCCAAGGCCAAAAGAGTGAGAAAAGGTGGCAGTAAAACAAAAACAAAGACAAGAGAGGATTCAGAGGCTGAGATGAAGACTGGCAAACTATCTACCAGTCTACATGCTACAGGGAAAATGGCTAGGGTAAAAAATAGACATGACTGCTGGAACAGGACCCAGAAATACACTGTCTAAAATAGCACCAGACAGCTTCATAGATGTGGGTAGTTTCCTGAGCTATTTACTGTGATTATTGCCTAGAGATTAGCACTGCAAAAATACAACCTCAGTCTGTCTTCTATCACTCTATCAAAATTGTTGCCTTTAGTCAGACTTAAGAAATATGTTGCTATTGGACCAGACCCAAGAGATGGATGTGCCTGTGGCCCCACTGCTGAGTGGACTCATGCTCAAGTGCAATTCAGTTTTCAGTTCTGAAGTGTAAGCAACAGCACTGAGTGCATATGAGCATGAATGCTCTATATAACCTCTTTGTCACATCTGTAGGCACACACTGTGTGTGGACTCTAAACTTGTCCCAGTGTCCAACCAAAAGAGCCCCAGAAAGTACAGGCACAGACCAGCCACTCCCTATTTGTTATCCAAGGCAGTGAGATAATACCTGATAAATTCCACTTGGGTGGAGGCAGCATCTTGTTATGTGTCAGTAAGGGAAACACTACTGAAATCTCCTTTTATCAGCACCACCTATAGCTATCCCTTGATGGAGACAAGAGATTGCACTGAATATCAGGGAGGGCTGAGGAGAGTCTCCATCCTAGTAGTCTCATATTGAACCTTGATACAACTCATTTATCCAGTTTAAGAGTCCCTGGCAGGAAATAATTATACATTTAGCTTTCCCAGTTACCAGTGGAAACAACCCTAGGGACTATTTCCCGCAGTGAAAAGCAATACCCTTTTGACAAAGGAAGTGTTGAAAAATGAGTCCACTTTTGGGAAATCAAGTTCTTGGTAGGACACAGGCAGACTGGTTCTTTGAATCAGATAAATCTAAAGAACTGCAGGGAACCCATAGATACTGTGTCTTTGCAGAGAATGAATGATAGAACTCAAATATTTTCTTCCATCCTGATAATGCTGTCAAAAGCACAAAGACACTTAAAAACCAGATACAATGATGACATTGCCAAGGGCTTGAAAAATGGGCTCTCAGACATCCTTATGTCTGGGAAGATATACCCAGAAAGGGGAGGGCTGTGATAGAGCAAAAAGAAAACATAATGGAGCCTGAGCCATGGGATTCGTGAATTGATGAAAGCATGTAGAAAAAGGCCTTTTCTACTGGTGTACCCAGAGAAACCAAAGAGGCTGGGATCCCTTGGCAGAATTATCAAGGGAATGATCCCTTGAGGGCCTTCAGGACTTGGAAATATGCTGACACCCAAAGGTATGATACATTCCAGACAAGGAGCTGAATACTTCCAATCTCTAGCACTTTTCAGTCAGAGGACAACTCCAGAGTTTGTTTGTGCATCTGAGTTAAGTCTCATATTCCTGATCTGTTCTTTGGCAAAACAGACATGCAGCATGGTGACTTTAGCCTGGAGAAGAGGAGGCTCAGGGGAGACCTCATCACTCTCTACAACTCCCTGAAAGGAGGGTGTAGCCAAGAGGAGGTTGGTCTCTTTTCCCAGGCAACTCTCAGCAAGACAAGAGGGCACGGTCTCAAGTTGTGCCAGGGGAGGTTTAGGTTGGACATTAGAAAGAATTTCTTTACTGAGAGGGTGATCAGACATTGGAATGGGCTGCCCAGGGAAGTGGTGGATTCTCCGTCCCTGGAGATATTTAAAAAGAGACTGGATGTGGCACTCAGTGCCATGGTCTGGTAACTGCAGCGGGAGTGGATCAAGGGTTGGACTTGATGATCTCTGAGGTCCCTTCCAACCCAGCCAATTCTATGATTCTGTGATTCTTTGTGCAGCTATTATGGACACAGGTAGGTGGTTGATGACAACATGACACAGCCAATGACAGTCAATGAAATGTTCATTGCCAAAGCAAAGCAGTAAGTGATGAAAGGGAAGCTATACTGACAAGAATGCAAGTGCTATGTACAAAATATTCCATCCACCTTGAGCCACTTCTGACAAAAAGAAATGAGAATCACCATATATTTTTGAATTGTGGCAGGAATATTTGAGAACTAACCTATGAAATTAAAATGCTGCTTTATATAATTTTAATATCATAAAACTCCCCATTTTTTTAATTTTTATTATTATTATGAACATATTGGGCAACCCATCTGGAAATTAACTCCTAAACTCAAAGCAGTTTTAAGTTTTAAAATGTACAATAACCTATTTTTTTATTCTGACAGCTTGTGTTTTAACTGCTCTTCCAGTTCTTACTTATTACTGTGTAAAATTTCATCTCAATTTAAAACTATTGGTGGCAGAATCGTAGCTTTTATTTTTTCTGTATATTTGATGTTCACCTTTAAGGCAGTTTAGTAAGAGATGTAAGATTACTAGGTAATTGAGGAGAACGAGGGGCCAAGTTGTGTAGAAGTTTATTACTCAAGATATTAGGTACCGACCGACCTATTTTTTCCTATTCTACTTCTGTTTAATGAGGTTAAAACAGGAAGGTGTCCGCTTCACCCTGAAAAAAAATAAGTATCAGCCCAAATAGCAGACTTTCCAGTTGAAGCCTGAAATGAGAAACTTCAGACACCTTCAACATGGTCACCTGGGAACCCATTACACTGTTGGAGAGACAAATTATTTGTGCTTCTCTCCAGGAGTGCTAGCAAGGAAAAAAAAAAAACCAAAACTGACACAAATGCTACCACTTTTGAACAGCCTATCAACTAAACAGAGAGGCTCCCTCTTCCTTCCTTCAATTTCTCTCTAAATCATGAATGTGCCTTAAACAACTAAGAGATTTGGACATTTTCTCTTTCAGACCTTATTTTCATTCCATCTTTCTCTGTTCTCACACCAATGGGTTAAACAGAACGAATACTTCAAACTAATTTGTGCTGTCTTATTTTTTTATTTCAGCTGAATGCTCGAGTTTCTGAGGGAGAGCAAATCATGACTTCTTTCTGCCTATGCTTTAAATCAAAACTTTTTGAGCAGTGGTTCAGTTGGATGACGTTCCCACCTGACAACTCTGTTCTGCCATACAACTAACCTTGCAAACTTCAAAGTGTTACTTGAGAAGTAGAAATTCAGAATCAGATCTAATATTTAAATAATGGCAGTCTGGCAGCTGAGCTGTCAGTCTGCAGTGTCCCTGACAGCAAGAAGCACTGACAGCATCTGGGGCTGTGTCAGCAGGAATACTTACAACTCATCAAGGAAAGGGATGGTTCTCCTCTACCCCATCTTCATTAGGCTGCATCAAAGCTATTGTAGCTTATAATGGGTCACTGGGTGCAGGAAAAAAAAGTGAAAACCTGGAGAGAGCTATGGTGGCCACCAGCATGGTCAGTGCTGGGCCACTTGTCCTGTGATGGAGAAGTTGCTCAGCCCAGAGAAGAGATGGCTCACTGAGGGACCAAGGGACCAGAGATAGGCTCTTCACAGTGGTGAATGGAGAGAAGACAAGAGGAAAGAAACAGAATTAGAAATAAAAGAGACTAAGACTGGGTAAGGAGAAGTGTTTACACCATCAGAGAAAAAAAAAAAAAAAAAAAAAAAAAAAAAAAAAAAAAAAAAAAAAAAAACCAAAAAAAAAAACCACAAAAAAAAAAAAACCAAAAAAAAAAACCAAAAAAAACCAAAAAACCAGAAAAGCAAGCTGCCCAGAGAGGTCATGAAGTCTCTGTCCTTGGACATTTTTCAGAATGAAATTAGAGAAATCACTCAGCAGCCTAGTTTGTTCTAGTTGATGCTCCTTTGAACAAGAGGTGAGACTGGGCCTTTTAAGGTCCTTTCCAAACTGATTTTTCCTAAATTTCTAAAAACCACACAGCCACTGTTTGGAGACTGACTAAAAATCCCCCAAAAATCAGAATGTTACAACCTGGTGTCGTGTGCATAAGTCCAGCACTTAGTACTTTTTTTACTTAACTACTTTTGCATGAAGTTGCATTTAAAACCAACTATACAGGCTTCAATGGGTTTTCTGAGCTCTTGTTCTTGTCTTGCTGGAAAAACAAAAGCTGAGTACAATTAAAAAAAAAAAGCCCCACTCATAAAGAACTCCTTGGGCATCTTATTTGTCCCTTTATCTGCCCTTACTGCTTGCCAAATGAGTTTTTCTTTACCTTTAACAAGCTCTGCTTGCAAGGGTAAACAAGATTACTCCAAAGGATGTACTGATGGAAGAAACATAATTGCACACCATGAAAAATTAGTAGCTATTTTAATTGCTCCAAATGCACAAATTAATTGCTCAAATTGCACAAATGATCTTTAAGTGCTCTGCCTGTTTTATATTAACAAACTGTTCCCCCCCTCTAGCAGCTAAATAGAGCTGACTAGGAACTTTCAAGAAAATATCTTTTTGTAGAAAAAATATCTACTTGAAAGACAACCTTTTTTTTCAAGAAAATTATAATTAAAAAAGAATTTGCTGAGAAAAGTTTCTTACATTTGTAGAAGTTTTAATCAGATTGAACATACCAGGTTAATTAGATCTTAATCACTACAAGAACACCAGAATTTTGAGAGTCAATTTGTAACCTAAGGCAGTCAAGGGGACAAAAACAGGTTCAAGAGCTTGCCTCATCCAGATTGAAAAAAACCTTAAAAACTTGAACTTGGGTCTCAAGGGGATCTATCCCAGTTGAAGGTTTATCTTTTCTAAGACATGTGAGACTAACTAGACACATACTTTTGTAATTACAGCAATTTGCACACCCTTCATCACCTCAGCAATCTGTGATAGTAAATGAAGTGGTAACTTTGATGCAGAGCAGCATCAGTTTTAGACTGACTACTGCTAAAGTGCAAATGTGAAAATATTAACATTTTAGAAAATGGAAGCTATTTCTCTGCAACAATGCTCTACAGTAATTAGGCCATAATTTACAGAGTAGGGAACAGAAATTCGTGAGGTATTACGAGAAGGTTTTAGAAATAGAGATAAACTGTAGCTGTTCCTCTACAGGTTTATATTCTGATATAATTATAACTTATTTGTTCTGACAGTTGTATATTAATGGGCTTTAACCATTAATGAATAACATTTGTTTCTATAGACTTAATTGTTGATGTGTCTAAACATCTTTAAGCTGTACTTAATAGATTCTGATCTGCTGAATGAAATCCTTAATTATTAGAACTTTATTGAACCACTTGTAATTTAAAGCTTTTTTGAATACAAATCACTGGAACAATCGTGCTCTGTATTTAAGTTGGATATAATTATTTTCTGAATGAAACAAGTTGACTGGCATGTAGAAAACACCTACAGAGTTTAAGCTGCCAATATGTACAAGTGTTGAACCAAAAAAGACCTGAGAGATAATAGGTAATAAGAAGTCTTGTAATTCAAGTAAGCTACGGAAAGATTGAGTATAAAAATAGATGTGAGATCACAGATTTATGGATAGCAGATCAGCAGTGAGTACTGCACAACAATCAAACTCAGAGACATTTTCTGCTGTTCTGTGCCACAGACCTCATTCAGGGAACAGTGAGTTTAGAGCCCCCTCAAGTTTCTAACTGGAGGCAGCAAAACAAAATTACAAGACATCTCAAGCAGAACTGCACAGCAGCTGCTTACAAGATTTAAAACGAAGATAAAGCAACAATTCAAATAAAAGGACTTAAAGTTGCCATGGCACATCAATAAGGAAGAATGTTTACATAATCTTTGTACCAAATTACAGTATGTAAAAGAATAAGCCTAGAATAAAAGTGAATATACAAGTAAAATACAAATAAAAATCTAAAGTATATGTATAAATACATATACTGAAAAACAGAAAATTCATATATAGTATAAAAGCGACCTTCTCAGGTTACAATCCTATAGGAGAAAAAAAAAAAAAAGAGAGAGAGAAACTGCAAAATTGCAGAGATTATATCTCATACAAAATAATTATTAATAGAATTCCATTACAACTCTGCATTAGAGCAAATTTTTCTATGTCAGCACCTCATATTCACTCCATATTCCCCTTATGCTTTACATATTTTCTTTGAAGTTACAAGTGAAGGTAATGTGCTTGTACTCATTGTCTTTTTAAGTTACACAGTTTCAGCTAGAGGATTGCTCTTAAACTTCTGGGCAATCTGAAGTCTTCAATGGATAAAAGTTGGTTCTGAGCACAGCTGGCCTCCATTTTTAGAAATTACAATATATTTCAAAATCTTCTTGAGTCTAAGTATTAAGAATCTTATGAAGTTAGTGGGTTTTAGAAAATAATCCTATAAAACCAGATAAGAATATAAGTATAAATACAAACATAGGCTACTAACTCTAATGTATCAACTTTACTCTCAACATCTGTAAGTGAGAATTTCCCCCTTTCCTGATTTCATACAAAGATATCAGGGCTGTAAAGGTTAATTTTTAAAGTGCTGTAAACAGAAATCTCTGATAACACGAAATTCATAATCAAAGTTTTAATTTAATTGCTAATCATCTTAACAAAGCTAAAGAAGTCAATATTATTGTACTACTTACTTGCTTTGTGTCGTATTTATTTATCTTCTGGATTTCTTGCATATTACCAAGTGAATCCATCTTCAATTTCATCTTTTCTCTTCTTTAAGATTTCAGCTGCAGCTATTTCATGAGAGTATTTATTGAAAACAAATAGGCATCCACTCTTGTAACTCCTAAAATAAGCTCAGATTTAAATAACAATAATAAAAAAATTATTTTTCCAAAATAAGCTTTGAAGCTCTATTCCCACTAAAGTTGACCTTTTGAAAACAAAAACAAGATTTCCTTCCTCTTCTGAGTGATTTCCACTCCCTTAAGTCTTAATTCCTCGACACTCAGCTGCTTTCACTTTTTATTTCCTTCAGGATGAGAAACACCAGAGCTGATATAAGGATAATATCACTGGTTCTATCAAAGATTTAAACAGGTTCTGAAGAGGTAATCTGAATATATAACAGAGCCCCTGGCTTTGATGATCTCCTCTCCAAGTCTGGCTAATTTTAAACTGACTGTCACATAAATTTCCCAATTTAAGTTTACCTCACACCTGCTACAACTTGAGTAAATTAAAAACTAATAAAAGCAGCATTAGCAAAAGGTAATGATAAGTGTTGGTGAACTGACTGGAGAGAGCTATTCTGGTGTGCTTTGAAGTAGATGATGTTAAGACTGACAGTGTTTGATGTTTGTGACAAATGTCTTGTGAACAAAAGAGTAAAGATTGTGTTAGTGATGCTCTAAAATATATGCAGGGCATAAGGAGAGAACTTACAAATCACAAACAAGGCAAAGAAATCAACAGGAGAGATTAGTCAGAGGAATAAATAAAGCCCAGGATTTTTCAGTTAACAGAAAAAATAAAATTAACGTCACCAGGAAGAAAATAAACTTGAATCCACTTGAGGTTTCAGCCCAGGATGATCTCCTGCCTCCAACTGCTGACTTGTGAGCTTGCTCTCATGTGCCACATACTTTGGAAGCACAAGCACCAGTTCTACTTTCAGAAACCCTATTACTTCAGAGTAGTACTTCCTGGGAGTTTAGACCTCATGATTTGCACCCATCTAAAGCTCTGCTCCCATACTTCCTCTAGGATTTCCCCTGCGAGCCTCTACAGAACTTCTAATAACCTCTGGTGACATTTCCTTCTTGGTAGGATGACATTTAAAGCAAAGGGCACAAACTTTGCAATGCAATTTGTAAACACATAACTAGATGTTGGGCAAAGCCTATTACATACAGATAAATCTCTGGCAACAGGGATGTCTATGCAAAAACCTACTTCAACCTCTGCATGACCTTAGAAACACCAAGCTTTTCCTTGCCTTGGAGAAATAGAATGGCAGGGTTTAGGGAAGTTAAATCACCTATCATTTAAATGCCAGAGCAGACCATGTTACCTTTTTGGGACTGCAGTTCCCTATGTCATTTCCTACAAGTCAGCTCAGGTGCTGGCACAGGTCAATGACCATTATTTAAAGGCTGCTTTGGACATGGCAGCCCTGATTAGAAGACTGCAAGGTGGCTTGGTGGCTGAGGGAAGGCTCTGGCACTGGTGTTATGGTTAGTACAGATAAAAGCCTCAAAAAAACTTGGGGCTCATCAGGGGGGTACCCACCTTGCACACCTCAGAACAGGAATGGCAGCAGGCAGGGAGCCACCTAAAGCCAACACACTCAGCAAGATCCTGCTTGGTGTCAGTCACTGAGAGAATAAAAAGAAGGATGAGTCTTAAATGTAATCCTTTATGCAAAACAATAGGAAAATACTTGGGAGTGGCAGCCAATAATCTGTTCTGAAAATAGTTGTCCAGAATCCCTTCTTTGAAAGCCTTTCTTTGAAAAGGCTTCTGGATTTCATACAAAGGTATAAACCTTTCTTTGAAAGGCTGAGCAGAGATCTGTTTTTTTCTATTCTCAGTTGAGTAACCCACCTAGATAAGAAGAAAGAATGAATGTCCTTTTGCTACCTTCTGCAGCCACTTTTTAAAACAAGGGACCTACTAATGCATTTTGTGAGAAGCCCTAGAGGTTATACAGATCTAGGATAATTCTTTGTACCTACATGATAAGCAGAGCAAATAACACAGGTATCTAAATCAAGAAGAAGATGAAGAGAGGAACTAAGTGCAGAAAGAAGATTCAGGAATTGGTAGGGCTGCAGACATACTTTTTTTTTATCCTGCTTGTAGTTAAGCTGATTGAGAAGGTCACTTCTCAAAATTACTTCCACCTGCCTGTGACTGCTGTTTCATGGGATCACAATGCCCTGCTGAACTGCTCTTCTTCACACCCAAACTCCATCTCAATTGAAAAGAGCTACCACAAAGAGCACAGTTGTGCTAGACCCATTTTAGGTGCAACACCCATTCCATTGGGATCAGAATCTGGTTTAGAAGAGTTCAGCCACTTCTTTCGCTGAAAAATAAAAGGTAGAACATATAAGTCTTAATGCACAAAAAATCCAAGTAGTGTTATTGGACTTAAAGGTCTACTGTATCCAGCAGAAATCATGATGGTTTTGTACAAGCAGCTGCAACATGCCAGAGGAAGGTTGCAATCATACAAAGCACAACAGGTAGAGTCACAGCTAGCACTACCTCTCTCCAAGCATAATATTATCATCAGAAAGTTTTAATCAAATCATCTCACAGGGTACCAGCAAAAATAATGTTACGTGGAAAAACTGAATCATGGGAGACAGTCAAGAGAATTAAATAAAAGCAAAAGAAGAATCTGATTAAGGACATGGAATATTAAACAGATGTATTTCTGTTTATCAACATTTGGTATCACATTACCAAGACAATATGTAATATGATCTGCTGTTCATCAGTCTGGAAATTAGTAAGATATTTGTTCACTTAGAATTTCTAACCTTCCTTTAAAGTGCTGTGGATGTGAAATCTGCCATTGAGCCTGAAAGCAGATTCTATGGTTTGGTTACAGCTTCTTCATTATTTATTATTTCAAAATAACCCAACCAGAAGAAATACAGAACAAAAAAAGCAGACTTCACAGGCTTCTTCATTAGTGTAATGTATGAGGTTTTTGTCTTGTCTTCTCTTTGAGGCAGGAGTGCTATGGGAGCTTAGGACTCATGCTCTGCTTTTCTGTTATTTCCTGCATCATGAAATTAAAATAAATTAATAAACCAGAAACAGAAACAAAAACCCCATCCAAAATTTACATGAACAAATGTAAAATCCGCCCACTGTTACATCTGCATGCTTGTAGTAACCAACATACAGGTGAAAATAAAAGAGGTAAGAAAACCTCAGGAATGTGATCACAGCATTTCAGTACTTCAGCCTTCTTGTTAATTGCCAAAGAGGTGCAGACAAACTCTCCATGTATGCCTAACCCTGAAGGAACACAAAGGAAGGTGTTAGCAATAAGGGTAGATGTGATATCTGTGTGCAGTCCAGTCACAGAATGCAACAGAGCCTTTCAGCTATCAACATTTGTCCCTGAAAAGTTTTAGTTTCTTTCAAAATAACCATAAAGGTACTTTGTGTGGAACAGGATCATTAACAGAACAGTGAAATTACTTGACTGTAACCTGTATCCTTCCCAACCCTATAGAAACTAACAAGTGAAAAAACAGAAAATGTCAAAAATAATTGCACTGATATGCATGACTGGTGTGTATTTCTTTAACTTGTTAAAATTATTGCCTTAAGTGGTTTTCATATGATGGCATAAATTACTTTTAGCAGATTTTCTTTCTCATTTGTAGCAATAACTAGAAATGCTAACCGGAATACTAAAGTTCAGAGTCAGTTACTTTTTACAGCTCTGGATGTCATTTTTGGTTTATACAATCATTAGGAGGAAAAAAAGCAAAGTCGAGCATGTTGTTCAAGAGCATACATTAATACTACACAGGAGTGCTTGCAAAAATAATGAAGCAAGAAATTTGGAGTCAAGTATTATCCATGTGGAACAGGCTGAAAGAGATGCCCCAGTATCTCCCTCAGGTAACAAAAGGAGTAAGATGTGTGTCCAAAGTCTTTTGTGGATGTAAACCCTTCTTGTTAATTTTGCCTGTCAAAAAGATAACAGAAAATTAGGCTGTCACAGTTTTTACTTGCATTCAGCAGAAACACAAAATAAATGCCTCACTATATCAATGAACCACATTTATCTTAAATGAAAACAGATTACTTATTTCCCTTGTAATAATATCTTGGGTTTCAATGTTTTATCTCTTTCAGTACATATTAGTCACTTGCAGGAGTTTCAATTTCTGTTGTTTTCTCCAGAGTATTTACTTCATAAGACTTCTCTGGCTGTACAAACTTGACTGAATGTGTCAGTGAGTATATTTCTGAAATTTGTAGATGTCATCATGCCAGGGTCAGGGGAGGACAGAGGCAAATGTCAGTCCTCATAGCCTGGAAAGAAGGACTTCAAAGAACATAACTATATTCAATGATGGTAACTGCAAAAAGCTATGTTTTGACAGAAGAAACAACAGAAACAGCAACTGACAGGAGGAAATCACTGAAGTAACCAACAGCAGTGCTAAAATCTGCAGAGTACATTTTCTCATGCTGTTGTGATGTGGGGCTACCAGGCTTGGCCTTCATCAAGTTACATGAATCTCTGAGAATTATAGAAGTAAGAAGACTGCCCTTTCGAACAACCTCAAACACAGACATTGTCTTGGAACTATTTCTGCTCACTGGAAGATTTTCCTGGCTGGCAGAGACTGTTTACTCAAGTATAATTTGGAAGAGTTGTTTCAAAAAGAAACTCAAGCCCAATAAGCAGGTGACAACAGTGCTCTTCTCAAGGATCAGCCTCTCTTTAGTGTAACTATTTCAACAGTTGGCATAACCCTGAAGAATTTGGGATGAATTTGAAATCAGCAAGTTTAGAAGAAATGGTTTTGAAGGAATGACTTAATTAAAGCTAGGATGAAAACAATCTTTGCTTGTTCAATTAAAGAAGCAAGTGCAGACTAAGTAAATTTACTTAAAAGAAAAAAAGGGAAAACTAGAGGAAAACAATTTAGGAAGCTGAAACAATTTATATAAGGGGAAGGTGATTTAAAGAAGATTTAATTGAGGCACACCATCTGGATGAAGTTGCAGAAACTCAAATCACTGCAATTAAGAGCTGCAGAACAGAGAAAAAAACCCAAACAAACAACAATCCCTTCTAGCATGCCTTTGGACACAGAATACAAGGCACAAACCAGGAAAGCTACAAGTATGTAACCTGGCAAAATTTTGCTGTGTTCTAGAGAGCACACATAAGGACAGCTGCTCAGAGAATGAAAACAAGCATTGTAAAAAACTTCTAAAACTTTATCCTTTGTTTTTCCTGGTTTTGTGTTTAGCATTATGAGTAATTACAAAAAATTTAAACTTGCCCTTTTTTTCACTATTAAACTGAAACAGAGTAAGATGCTGATGTTAATGCAGTCCTTTTATTACTTGCCTGTAGCTCTTAACTACTTCTCTAAGGTATAGAAGAGAGGTCTGCAACAGGTAAAATTGAAGAAATTAAAATTGAAGTCAGATTTGTATCCATGAAGAAGTGAGCTGACAATGCCTTAGCCCAAACTGATCTTTCCCCTCTCCTCTGAGAAAAGGTTAAATGTTTTTTTACAGCACTTATCTCTCTGCACATTGTGTCCCATTTTGTCTCCCAGCCATCTGACATTCTCACACTTCTCAGCTCACCTAGCACCCCCAGCATGTCCAAGGTTTCTGCTCACTCCTCACTGATCTTCTCAGTCTATAGGTTCAATGCTTCATAGAATCATAGAATTTGCAGGGTTGGAAGGGATCTCAGAGATCATCAAGTCCAACCCTTGATCCACTACCGCTGCAGTTACCAGACCATGGCACTGAGTGCCACATCCAGTCTCTTTTTAAATATTTCCAGGGATGGAGAATCCACTACTTCCCTGGGCAGGCCATTCCAATGCCTGACAGCTCTCTCAGTGAAAAAATATTTCCTAACATCCAGTCTAAACTTCCCCTGGCACAGCTTCCATCCATTCCCTCTGTTCCTATCACAATTCACTGAGGAGAAGAGGCTGCTTCCCAGCTGAAGAGAGCCATGGGGTCTCCTCTCAGCCTCCTCTTCTCCAGCCTGAACACCCCCAGCTCCCTCAGCCCTTCCTCACAGGACTTGTGCTGGATCCCTTCACAGCCTTCTTGCTCTTCTCTGGACCTGCACCAGCACCTCAATCTCCTTCCTGAACTGAGGGGCCCAGAACTGGACACAGGACTCAAGCTGTGGCCTCACCAGCGCTGAGTACATGGGCAGAATCACCTCCTTGGACCTGCTGGCCACGCTGTTCCTGATACAGGCCAGGATGCCATTGGCCTTCTTGGCTACCTGGGCACACTGCTGGCTCATGTTCAGCTTCCTGTCAATCCAGACTCCCAGGTCCCTTTCTGCCTGGCTGCTCTCAGCCACTCTGTGCCCAGCCTGGAGCTCCCCATGGGGTTGTTGTGGCCAAAGTGCAGGACCCGGCACTTGGCCTTGTTGAACCTCATCCCATTGGAATCAGCCCAACTCTCCAGTCTGTCCAGGTCCCTCTGCAGAGCCCTCCTGCCTTCCAGCTGATTGACACTTCCCCCAGCTTAGTGTCATCTGCAATTTTGCTGCTGATGGAATCAATCCCCTCATCTAAATCACCAATAAAGATATTAAACAGAACTGGGCCCAATACTGATCCCTGGGGGACATCACAGGTGAGCGGCCGCCAACTGGATGCAGCCCCGTTCAGCACCACTCTCTGGGCCCGGCCCTCCAGCCAGTTCCTAACCCAGCACAGAGTGCCCCTGTCCAAGCTGTGGGCTGACAGCTTTTTCAGGAGAATGCTGTGGGAGACGGTGCCAAAGGCCTTGCTGAAGTCCAGGTAGACCACATCCACAGCCTTCCCCTCATCCACTGTTGGGAAACTGTCTGGAAGAAAACAGACATGCGAGCAATCCTGACTATTTAGTTTTAGCTAGAGTAAACTAAGGGCCTTGAGACCCAGTTGCAAGGTTACTGAAAGATGAGCTATGGGAAAAAGATAAGGGAGCTGGCAGTCGAAAAGAAGAAATAACAGGATAATGAGGAAGCCAGCAGAAGTTCTGTGAGAACCGAATTTGTGTCCAAGATATAGCCTCCTGCAAGATATCGTTATATAAACAAAGGCTCTATATAAAGCGAGTGTCCACTGTTAATAAATGACTTCACTTTAACCATATTGGTGACTGCGTGTCGTCCTTTAAGCCTCCGCGAATTTCCCACAATCCACCAGGCAGGTCACCTGATCAGGTTGGTCAGACAGGACCTGCCCTTCCTAACCCCGTGCTGGCTGGGTCTGATCCCTTGCCTGTCCTGCAGGTGCTGTGTGATTGCCCCCAGGACGATCTGTTCCATAACCCTGCCAGGCACTGAGGTCAGGTTGATGGGCCTGTAGTTTTCTGGGTTCTCCTTCCAGCCCTTTTTGTGGATTGGCGTGACATTCGCCAACTTCCAATCATCTGGGATGTCCCCAGTGAGCCAGGACTGTTGGTAGATGATAGAGAGAGGCTTGGCGAGCTCTTCTGCCAGCTCTCTCATCACCCTTGGGTGGATCCCATCCGGTCCCATAGACTTGTGGGGATCCAAGCAGCTCAATAGGTCACTGACTGTTTCCTTCTGGATTACAGGGGGGTGTTTAGATTCTTGTCACCTTCTATAAGCTCCAGAAGCCAGCTGTCTTCAGGATAACCTGTCTTACTGTTGAAAACTGAGGCAAAGAAGGCGTTAAATACCTCAGCCTTTTCTTCATCTTTGACAACTATATTCCCACCCATGTCCATTAAAGAATGGATGTTTTGCTTGCCCCTCCTTTTGCCACTGATGTATCTGTAGGACTTTTGCCATTGATGTATCTGTAGAAGGACTTCTTCTCCCCTGCTTGCAGGATGCTGGAGATAGCAAAATGAACTACTAGTGTGCAAGAGCTACAAGAGGTTCTGTGTGGAAATACTGTGCTAATAATACCCTTACTCAAAAGTCACTGCTATTTTTCCTCACAGACAAGGAGTACTCCAACATTGCCTTTATTACCTTGCTTAGAAGTTTTGGAGAATTCCCAACACTTCTGAAGTGCAAATACAACTTATGAGTAGGTCTTCACACCTCTGAGAAATCAACTGTGGTCTGGTCCACTTAGTTTTCCCTGAAGGCCAGACATGCTCCTGGGTTGTGAAACTAATAAAAAAGCAGAAGCTGTAAGATTCTTTTGGTTTGATGAAACAGTCATTCTGAGTCCTCTGTTCCCATACCAGCACAAGATCTAAAGCCTAAATTCCCTTGTTTAGATCAATAAAATATGAACATATATTTATCACACCAAAACCTTGGCTTTTTAAAACAGGCTGAATTGAATTCCAGATGAAATAATTTTACACAAATCTGATGTTAATTCTGAAATTTCAAAGCTAGAACCCATTGGAAATGTAAAGATAGACTTAATTACATTAGAGATGACTTTCAAAGTGATTTACATCATGGTATTTCACAGATTTCTTTCTTTCAAATTAAGTATTTACAAAGGATGAAACTTTTAGTGCTACAGACACAGATCAGGCTAAGGAACTTGATGCTTTCTTTGCCTTAATCTTCAACAAGGTCATCTAGTTCTTTCTGCTTAGTGGAAGTTTTCAAGGAGAGGAATTATTAGGAGTAATAGCTGAAGATCAGAGAGTTTTTCTTTATTAGATTTTATCCCATATATGTAATGGAATGAGGTGGTGTACATCCCTGGGTGCTGACAGAATTGGCCGGTGTCCTTGTAAAATAAGGATAGGATGTGTTTGGGTGGATGGAAAACCATCTGTGTAAACAACCAGTTTGCTGCTCAAGCTCACACTGTAGTGGCTGATGGATTGTAAAGCTTTACCTGGCACCAAAAACTTATCTGGGATGTGTCCTGTTTAATGTCTTTATCAGTGACCTGGAGGATGTCACGGAGTGCTTCCATATCAGATTTGCAGATGACACCAAACTGAGGGCCCTGGTCAATATGTTTTGGGGAACAGCTGTCACTTGAGGGACCAATGCAGGGTTGAAGAATGGGCTGACTATGAAACTCAGGAAGAACAAGTGTAGTGTCCTAGCTGGGAAGGAAGAGCTCCTTTGCAGTGACACAGGCTGCTAGTGCCTGGCTGGGGAGCAGCCCTGGGGAGCAGCAAGCTGAGCATGGGCCTGCAGGAGCCCTGGCAACCATGAGGGACAACAGGACACTGGGTTGTGTCAGCAAGAGCAAAGATCCAGGGAGGGGGTTACTCCCCCTCTACTCAGCCCTTGTTATCCTGCAGCCAGGCTACTGCTGCTGGTGTTGGGCCCCCAAGAAAAAGATATTGATAGGCTAAACTGTGTTCAGTTGAAGGCCACCAAGAGGCTGAGGCTGGAACATCTGTGCTGTGAGGGAGGTTAATGGAGCTGGGCTTGTTTTGCCTGGGAAAAAGATAGTATCAGTGGGATCTAATAGCAGCCTCTGATGCCTACCAGGACAGTATCAAAGGGTCAGAGCCAGGCTCTGGGTGGTGGGAAGACCACCAAAAGCTGCTGTTTTAGAGCTGCCTTTCAGTACCTAAAGGGGGCCTACAGGAAAACTGGCAACAGACTTTTTGCAAGGATATGCAGTGATAGGATAAGAGGGAGAGGTTTTAAGGTGAAACAGGGCAGATATAGATTAGCTTTTAGGATGACATTCTTTAGTGTGAGGGTGGCGAGACACTGGCACAGGTTGCCCAGGGGAAGTTGTGGATGCTCTTTCCCTGGAAGAGTTCAAGACCAGGCTGAATGATGGCTTTGGGCAACCTGATGAAAAAAGATGGAAGATGTTCCTGCCTAAGGCAGGGGGATTTTAACTAGATGATCTTCTAACCCAAACCATTCTATGATTCTAAGACTGAAGACTGAGTAGGTTATCCAGAGAAGTTTTGCAGTGTCTGTCCCTGAAGGTTTTAAATACCTGACAATGCTGAGCATGGAAATTTGTTTGACCCACAGCAAACCTTTCTATGAGCAGGTTGGACTGGAAATTCCTTGAGGTCTCCCCTCTAACCTGAATTCTCCTATGATCCTGCAAACATCAGCTGAATATTGCACCACAGTAAAACAGAAAGTGGTACTCTATATCAGCTAGTAATGCATAGATAACTGAAAGAAAAAATTCTTATTACAGGACTAAAATAAGGTATAATTTCATTTCCACTATTAGCAACATATACAAGCAATAAGTACCTCAAAATCAGTAAATCACAGATTATAAAGATTCCAAATTAAATTTACAAAACCATCCTGAGACAGTTCACTTCAAAATTCCACCCACGGCTGTCAGTAGGCATGTAAACTCTGTAGCAAACAGAACAGTCAGTGGAGCAGCACTAGAATAAAAATTTATTATCCTTGTCTCATAATTTTTCCACTCTTATAAAAAGAGACACACTGCCATACAATTTTTTTAAAACAGATTGATAGGTACAAAAAACAGTCACCTGGGAGGCTAAGAATGTGGCAAAGTAACAAATTATAAAATTTTAAACTGATACTAAGCTATTAATTAATAAGCACTGTTAATTCAACCATATAAATACCTAAGTCAACAATATAAATATATAATTCAACCATATATGTGTGTTTGTGTGTATACAAATACATATATATATATAAATATATATAAAAGCCTGAACAATTGGCATTTGCAGAACCATTACATCTGAAACTGTAAGGGTACCTCAGGTGAAACACTCCAGGGAGTGATGACTAATTTCTTTTTTTAGTGTTTCCTATTCTTTATGTGTACAGCACATAGGGATTGGAGATTATTCTTTTGAGACATCTAATAGTCTCCTCTCAGCAAAGACTAAAGGTTTGGGATCCCTCTCTGGAGGCCAGATTTGTAAAAGCTGAACGTTGACATATTTGTTTAGTAAGAACTTAAAGACTTAAAATCCAAGATGCAAGAAGGTTTCTTTCAAATGGGTTTCAAATCCTCACCTGTAAGAGCTAAATCCAGGGACTGGCTCAGCCATCTTTTATTTCAAAACCAATGACAGCAGTATTTACTCAAGCCACATTTAATAGTCACTGGACAAGAGCAAACATTGTTTGAAGAGCCTGAATATAAGCCTAGGATTTCCTACTCCTGAAACCAGGTAACATATAATATGGGTGGGATTTATTTCTCACATTAAGACAGAAAATATATGTTCATGTCAGTGAGCTAAATATCTGAGCTCCTGTTATCATTGCTGCTCAAGTCAGTCACCTAACGAGACACATTTAGTGACAGTGTCACTAAAGATGCTTCAGATTGTCAGATATATCTACAGAGACAAAATGTGACAAGACCTACAGAACTCAGCTGTAAGTCTTCTGTAAAACTTACAGAAGATCTGTGGTCCTTTGGAGTAGCAGCTGGAGATCCAAACCAAAATATTTGGGTACTTTGTAGGTGTTTCATAGCTTAGGCATCTCAGCCACAAGGAGACATCTAGCTGTTCATCTCTACCTTTGTGCATCTTTGTCTTTATGAGTCTCACCTTGAGAATTTCTTCAAGAAATATGAGATAATCTGTCTAGTAACTATTGTGGTTGCAGAGTTATTGCTGCCACCAAAGCTGAGGTACATTCACCAATGTGGTTCAACTGCACTATTTAATTTTGCACTGAAACAGATAAGGAGAGCCCAGGTGATCACTTAATAGCACTTTTGCAGAGACAGTGATGTGTCTAAATTGCTACAGTGGCGTGACAAGGGGAACCCTCACTCTGCCCCATCCCTTTCCAAGCAGCAAAATAAAGTGCAGCTTGTTTAGTAAGAACTTTAAAATCCAAGATGCAGGAAGGTTTCTTTCAAATGGGTTGCAAATCCTCTGCCTGAGTAAGTACCATGTAGTTTTTCCACCTTGGGATATGAAACCCCCTTTCCCTGGATGCTGTGAAAAAAAAATTTCGAAAATCATGACTTCAGCCAGCAGTTACTTTAAAACTTACCAACACTGTACATGTTTCCCAAAATATCCATTGCACTCCCAGTGGGCTGGAGAGCTTGCTGGTGAAAAAATTATTTAATCTGCAAAGAAGAAAATATGTGTCCCTTTGTGCCTAAGTGGCTTTACCAGTAACTAGGTCAGCAAATACCCAGTGGTGTGCAATCTACTGCTGCAACTGTTCTTCAGCACAAGAGTCTTGAAAGAACACACATTTTGTTATTACACAGGTTCTAGTATTGTCCTGTGTTTTTTGTCTTTTCTTTATAAAATATTTTTGAATGAAGCTTTTTTTGAAAATGAAAATTATGATATCAGTGAGATACATTTCTTTTGTAATTCTTTTCCTTGCTCTTTTTGTAAATCATGCTTTCTGCACTGTGGAGGAAATTGGAAGAACTGATCCTCTACCTTAATAATTAAACAAAGAAAAAAGTAAAGCAATAACTAAAAGGGCACAGAAGTTCCTGAGTAGTTAACAAATTTACACACTTCTTGAAATTTATTCTTTTTAATTTGTCTAAACTTATCTGATTTTCTAATGAAAATACTCAGGAACACTTGTTTTGAAAATCAAACAGTTTTTGTAGAAGGAAATTTTACTAAAAAGAAAACATTAAACAAGTGTTACCATATGACATAACAAATAATAAGTTCAAGAAACAGAACAGTGCTGAGTGTCTAAGCAAGTGTAAGAATCTCTCTGTGGAGCCAATTCAACATCAAAGTAACTTGTTTTATAGATATTAATATATTTTACATGCATATGTAAATGGGTTTATTATCTAAAATAAGTGCATTCAGATCAACAAGATATTTACAGTATTTAAAAAAGTAAAAATAATTTTTTCTGACTTAAAAATGGAGCTGACAAAACAGGTGTAAGGGGAAGGATAAGGACTAATGATAAAAATGTTATATATATACAGTTAATATGGACTATTAGGAGACATAACAAAACTAAAATGTTATTTAATGTAGTAGAAAAAATGCCATTCATTGTAATAGTCTCTAGATTTATCAAAGACTCTGAAGCACTTAAGGTATTTTTGAACTCATTGTTTAAAGGCCTTTATGTTTAAGCTGACTTCTATTTAAATACACTACTTTAAGTATTACTATGAATATAATTCCATCACAGAAATAAAAAGCTAAAAATAAGATAATACATAAGGTAATTTTATAAATTTTCGTTAATTTTAAACAGAAGGGCTTTAAAGTAGACTAGAGTTAAATTTATCAGATTAAATCTTTGAAATCATTAGTCAATTTGGAGTAAATAGTGTTGGCCTAGGGTGCCTACACTTGTGCATATACAAGTAAAGCCAAGCAGTGTACAATAAATGTAAGAAAGCTGTAAAAGTCAGCATCAGATTTTACTTTGCTCAAGTAATGACTCTTTTGATTAAATCAGAAAGGAAGTCTGTCCTGTAAGAAATTATAGTGATAAGTTACTGAGTTTAAAAAGAAATATTTTACTTTCTGCCAACCGGCCATTGTCTCTAAAGCACACAGAAGCTACACAGCTCTTAAAAAGACATGCATTAGTTTCCTAACTCTGAAGCTCTAGAGGCACCTTGTATCTTGATTTTAAAATTCATAGGGGTTATTTTAAACATCACCCGAACCACCTTTCTTTGTTGTCATTTTCACTATGTATGCAAACAACAAGATACTCTTTTCCATTATGAAAAATAGCATTTATTTAAAACAGCAGCTGGATTATTACATTTTTTCTAACTTAAAAAATGGAAATAAATTGCATTATCTTTAAAACTACTGTATAGAATAGTAGCTTAAAGTAATTGTTTTTCAATAACAACAATTTTCCTATCTGGCTCAAAAATTTTTCAGTGCAATCCCACAACAAATGCACTGCTAAAAGTAGGCTGCCTGTTTTAATCAATTTGTATTTGAGATGAGTTCAAAAGAACATTCACTCTCCATAAATATAAAGAAAGCAAAGGGAATTCATCCGAGAGGTGAAGAATCATTTGATCAAGGTCCTTCAGAAATCTGATTTTTTCTTCTCCATCAAAGTCTGAGCTTGAACTGTTACTTTCTCCTGTCCCACTTTGAAGAAGTTGTTCCAGTATCATGAACAGATGAAAAATATTCTCATACTGGGTAATGTCATACATGGCCTCGATCTGGGAATAAAGAAAAATTGATACATGAGCACGATCTGAAAATGCTTCTGCATCTCACCATCTCAGATGACAATTTAAGGAATAACATTAAAATCTGCAGTAGTATTCACATAATCAGAATGGCTATACACTCAGCATGATTACTTCTAAGAAATGTTTTCCTTTTTGTGATAACAGCCAAACTCATTCTCCATCATCCTGCCAAATGAAAAGTCAAAATAACCTCCCGCTCATGAGCCAAACTCTTTTCTACCCAATTATACCTATGCTGTGACAGACAACAGTGATCTACATGAAATAAACAACAACAGCTTTTTCTGCTTTAGGTATATAATTAAAACCAGTGGATTTCTAGTTTCTGAAAAATAAAATATAGACAAATCATCCATTCAAGTGACACCCCTAGAAACCAAATAAAAAATACAAATTCTCAATCTCGTTAGAAAATATACAAGCCAGAATTATGTATCTGACTCAGTTACAAAGTAGGAGAGTCAGTTTGTCAATAAACTGACTGACTACAAATTCATTAAGAAGCCTTACAGCTTTATCCAATGTAAATTTACTTCTCTTGTATTTGGAAAGTGCAGTTTCAAACTGAAGCTTTCAGAACCTCTGCCATACTCAGGGAATAACTGTTAAGAGAAAAACTTGGATCTTGGGGAGCTGTCTCTCTAGAGACTATCTCTTGAGAATATCTCAAAAAGGCAATTACAGTTGCTAGATGATCAGAGCTGAAATGTAAAAATCATAGGTTAATAGCCTTAATTATATATAAATAGCTTAATTATGTATTTTAGAAAATGGACAAATAGCCTTAAGCAAGACTACCCAACTAACTGTTCAGGCCTGCAGTATGAAAGCCAGATGGGTCTAAGCTTTGACACAAGTCTATGAATCAGTATAAAACCATTTTATAAACCCTAAACTGTGTGTACTGCTAGAGTTTCCAAAGTGTGAATTTTACTGCATAGCAGTTGTTTTGACAAACAATATAACTGATTTTTTTTAATCCACTAGAATCTAATGACAAGACAGCAATTTACCTTCCTCAGGTAAGGCTGCTGCTATCTACCTCTGCAGCAGATGTGTCTCAGGGATCACTCACTCTGTCATTCTGAGTCATATAACCTGTTTGATGCTCCCTAGGGTGATGGCTTTCAGATAACCTCAGGGACAACACAAAGACACCGTAACCATCCTGTTGCAAAGCCCCAGTGTACCAAAGTCATTCTGCTGAGTTTTCTAGATGCCTTGTTAATGGCTAAAAAATGTTATCCTTAGCCTTCCATGCTCTGGTTCTGTCTCTCTGGAATATCTGCAGTTCAGAAGCTGCTGTCAAGAATTCAATATCAACATTCTTATCATGATAGACAGCAAATATATAGAAGGGCAATATTAACTTTTAAAGTCCAATTAAATCCAATAGTATAATTAGGGTAAACCCTCTAAAAAAGAGGTAACAAGACAATCTGTTTCTTCCAATACCAAGTATCTGACTCTAGGACAACCATGCCTATACACTGATTGTTTTGACTATTAACTAATACTGGTGAGATAAATGTATCTCTTTGGCTTATTTGACTACAGCTAAGTTGCAAAAATAACAGGTATTAATAATTTCCTGCATTTCCAGGGAACAGATGATTCTAAAGGCCCACAAAGACTGCTTTTTATGTCTTTCAGTGTGGAAGCAATTTGACCAAAAACAGGGATCAAAAAGCTCAGTTATCCTTGGTTCCTATGTCAGTCAATAGAGGGAAGCAGGGGGTGGGATGCAGTTGCTTAAATAGAAATTTATTGTCATTTAGGATGTCCAAGGATATCCAAGCATGAGTAAAGCTTTAAGAGTCAGCAGCTGTAAGCCTGAAGAAGTACCTTAGGGCATGCACTGTGGTATCAGACTTCTGAGTTTTGGCAACTGAGCCTTCCAAGATGTAGTTCACCCCATTCAAAACTACATTCTCATGTGTGCCATGTCTGGAAACTCTAGAGTAATAAAGTATGACTGTGCCCAGAAAAACATCTATGTAAAAGCTTAAATCGAAATTCTATTCTTTTAGTTCCTTGGATATTAGAAGTACAATGCTACAAGCAAAAATATTGGTTTGATTCTTAAATGTTGGGCTTGGAAATTCACGCAGATCTACCCTTTGCATGAGAAATCAATAGGTGTTTCAGAAAGGCAAATTATGTCACTTCATTTATCCCCTTAACCTCAGGCTCTTTCAAGCAGTTAAGCAATTGTGTTACTTTCAGTGGACTTCAAAAGTGCAACTAATTGCAACTCAGTAAACTATCTAATTGATTATAGATAATAGAAACCACAAGCTAATTCTCTTTCCTCTGCAAATACTACTAAACTACACTAAACAAAAATTACTTTAGCCACACAGAACTGACTTTGAACAAAAAGGCTAAGTCTGATGGTAAGGAGGAAGCCTTTCTATAAGGCTTTTCAGGGGAAAAACACCGTTGGAAATCCTGTTTTATAAAACTAGGGGAAAAAATTCTCATCTGGAACATTTTCTGACTTAAGGCTTATTAACCTTTCCAACCCATTTGATAATCTGAACAAAATGTGTCTTCATTTCTTTCGTGAGATGCTTTTTGTAGCACTAATTGATGCAATTACTACCAACATGAATTTATGACACAGAATTTGCAAGGAATACCTTTACTGTTACCTAATGGTGCAGTCAGATAACAAACCCATTTGTCTTGCTCAGCAGTCTGTGGGAGTGAGTAGCAGTGTATGTTCATGTACACACACATACCTGCAGCTGGGCCAAAGTGCAGAAGGCATGTCTGTAAAGCAAATCATTTATATCCAGGCTACAATTCCAGAATATTAATACCAACTTTAAATATCTTTAACACTAACTGTTTTGTCCTGGTTTGGGCCAGGATAAAGGTGATTTTCTGTCTTGTACTTTTGCTTTTAGCTAAGTCACTTGTAAGTAATTGCACTTGCTGAAATTAACAGCAAGTTTCTCAGACAGTGTGTGCTTCTAGGACTGATAACACTTGATGTTTACAGTTACTGCTAGAGACTGGTGTGCAGAGCCAAGGGCACTGCTCAGCTCTGAGGAACATTTTACCCTCCAGAAGGAATAAAGAGGTCCCACCTGCATCCCTCCTTTGGGGAGGAACGGACAAGATAGATGCCAGAATTGACCAAACAGAGTATTCCATCCCATACACCTCATACTCAGTATAAATTTGAGGCATCATGAGGGCCAAGCCACGCTTCCAGCTTCCGGCTGCCTGCCCTTCCTGCCTTTCCTGCTTCCCTTCCTTCACCCGGCATCCTGGAAGGATCCCGTCCGTTCCTCTGCCTGTGGTCCTGATCCGTGCCAGCCCATATCTGTGTGTTCCTGCCTCCAGTTCCCAACTGCTGCCGACTCCAGGAGTCCAGCCTGGACTTTCCCAGAGCTGCCCTGCAGCCTCGGTGGTGACGTGAGAGCTGCTGGGGGGAGAGGGGGAAGGAATGTGGTATCCATTTTCCTGTATATTTGTATATATTTAGCAATTTTTCCTGTTTATCATTACTGTTTCATTAAAGTTGTGTTGTTTAGTCTCCAATCCATAAGTCTCTCTGTCTTATTCTCTCTCCTTTCTTTATCAGGGAGGAGAGAGAGATTAATAGAGAGCATCTGTTACTCGGTTTAATTGCCGGGCCAGTGTTAAACCCTGACACTGTTTTTCAGAATTTTAAGATAAACACTCTTTTCTTATGGGTACAGAATATGGGTTTTGGACACTGTTTTTTGTGACACCAGTCCTTGCCAAGTTTTCCTCACCATCTATATGCAGATGTACTTCTTAGTGGTAAGATGAATTCTGCAGACACTTCAGTTATTAATTTAACTTTTGAAATTATATTATTACTATGATTTCTCAATTAAAAAAAAAATTTCAAGGTTACATAATTTCTTCAAAATTATTAAATATATAAGATTGAGCTTTACATAAAATGGAAATGACAGGTGCAAGGATCTCCTGTCTGGATTTGATGATCTGATAATCAGAATTTGTATATTTACATCACCAAATTAAGAATGCAGCAAGTGTTAAAGCTTTTGGCTTAAAATTAATTCCCCAAGTCTCTCCTACATTACAGGGTAACCACCTGGAAAAGCACAGAGACCTGGTACATAATCTGAAAGCAGGGGAGAAGCTCTCTAACCCATCTTCTTTACAATGCTATCATTAAAACCAGTGCTAACATGATAAAAGGATCTGCTCAAAGATGTACATAGCAATGACAGTCATTATGCTAAAATGGCATTTGTGTTCAAGACACTAGGTCTGAATTATCTTTCCTGTGTGCAAAGGAACTATTCAGATGGCCCTGGATCAAATTCCAAGCCATTCTATGCTCACTCTCAAATTGTTTTCATTTTTTCTATGCTTCTCTCAAACTGTTTTCATTTTTTTTACAATATAGTTGTCCTTACAAGTATATAGTTATTAAAAGATATTCCTAAATGGACACATATTGACAACATCACTTTTTAGGAAAAAAGTTTCTAAATTATCATATTGAAATATGAAAGAATTGACTGGTTGGCAATGCTATCAACGAGGAATCAGCATTTAGTAATGCTTGCGTTTGCCAAGGTAATGCTGAAAAATCTAAGTTTTCAGCAAAATCAACACTGTTTTATTCTACCTATCCAGCCTGAGTCAAAGGTTAATGGAAATATATTTCAAGAACAATTGAATTGTTTCCTCAAGTGGCAATACATTCTCATTTTATTAACAAAGACAATTTATTCTCACAGTGAATTCTGGTTTTGACCCTTCATTTTTCCTTTGAGAAAGCCCTATTTAAGCTACTCATTGCTGCATCAAGTCCTAAACACAAGTTATTTTTCAGCAGGTGGCATGTGCCATAAAAAGGAAAAAAGGCATTTTACTTCAAAACAACATGGAAATTCTTTTCACTGGATGTTCCACAAGCATGTAAAAAACCCTCTATGTGGATCATTAAAATTTTCCTAAATCTATTGTATAAGAAAGCACATAGCATGATAAAGGGGTTATCTCTAATTGCTGTTTAACGTGTAAATAACATACTAAAAAGCATCTCCAAAATGTTTAAGGTGGGAATACATGAAAGACTACTAAAAATCTTTTTGTTCTGATTTTAATACTATTGTACTTGGTTTGTAAAAGGCAATTACCTTATGAATTACCATGACTTCGGATTCAGTTTTAGCTGATTAGCATTTCTCTTTGATTGCTTTTTGTTTTGTGATTTTGAAATGCATATTTCCCTAACTTCCCTCCCAGTAAACATAATCCTCATTAACCACCCCAATATTCACCTACCAAGAAAGTTCAAACTGAGTTACACTCTCTTTCAGTATCTAAAGAAAAACTCCCACTACCTTTTATTCAATGGGATCTGAACCTCTTGAGTCCTTTTTACTCATTCCATCACTTTCTTCTTAAGTAGCTCTCTAAGATTCAACAGCTCTGCTTAAAGATTAAGACCTAAGATGACTGTAGAAAGGGCCAAGGAATAAGTAACATTTTTGAAAGTTAAATTCCTGAGGAGGAGGAACCATCAGCTAAACTCTTGGAACAAATTAATCTGCAGATACAGTTTGTCAACAGCTCTTAAGATATCCCAACCAGCCTCACAGTAGAAAGGTTTCAGAAGCAATAATAAGAATCTTGCAGAAATGATGTTGCAAGATGACTTCCAGGCACAGTAATTTGGCATACCCTGGAGAATTTTGGTTAGCAAACAGAACACACACTTTAAAATCTGTCACCTAAGGGGAAGACACTTATCCCTGAGACATCTATGCATCGTGCCTCTTCCATATATCATTTAGCAGGGTCATCTGTTGCTAGCCCTTAATATGACACACTGAATTGCCAGAAATTCCTAAGCCATCTTAAGCAATACTATTCTTATCTAGCCACATGATTTCCACAACATATTGTAAAAAAATTAAATATACCAGCAGTATATAATCTAAGCTTCCGTTTAGAAGCAAGAATCATAATTGCCTCTCTAATAACATATCAAAGACACAGAAAGCTTTAAAAAGTAAATTCTAATCTCCATTATCCTATTAAAGAAAGCTAAAATACGAGCCACTATGAAATCTCATTTAGAGAGAACAAAAAAATGAATTTATGGACCTTTTTGGGATAATAAGAATTTATAAACCTATTTTACTCCTATCTACATGGCATAAACTTATACTGTCGCTTCTGTCACTCTTGTTATGTTTTAAACCTATGCTAGAATTTAAAAAATTCTTCACAAGCTGATGCATAAAATATAATGTGGAATTATTATTATTTTATTTTATTTTTTCATAAAATAATCCCTAATAAAGATTGTGAAAGTATATATCATGGTATAGGTTCTTCTAAACCTACTTAAGGATATTTCTAATATTAAAGTACCCTCAGGAGAGGGTATTTCAAAGCATTTCAATTATTGAACTGCTCTTCAACCAACCCACAAGTTTTCTTGGTTTTACACTTCTAATTCTCTTCCCTTCATCCCACTGGGGACCTCAACCCATCAGTTTCTCCATTTAGTAGTTACTGCCCATAAGAAAAGCAAGAAGTAGGAAAGAAAAGAGCTCTTACATTCTCCTTTTCAAGGGTTCTTAAAAGTGCTAAGGAAACTCCTCCTGGGCAGAAAGCCCTACGGTCCTTTGATTGCAGCCAATGTTCAAACAGGCTTTTCCAGACAGAACTGTGCTCTCTTCATGGGCAGACTTGTCTGTCCTTCAAGATTTCCATTTAATTCCCTGGGTCAGCCTTACACATATCAAGCTCCTGCTTTTGGCAAAAAGTACCATGTTGGTAACATCACTTCTTTGCCTGCTGTGCTTCTCTTTAATTTACCACAAAGTAAATACTATATGCAATAACCACATCATTAAAATAATAGACGTTATTTGATGACATAAGAAATCATGTTCTCATCCTACAGGAAATGTCATAAAGTGCACAGCAATGCTAGTAATATATGCAAGTCTTGAAAGTAAACATCACACATATAGCATTTTTATGGGTAAAGAATGACACTAAGGTAATAAAATTGAGTTTTGAATGACAACAACAATAAAAATTCTTCTATTAATTACAATCACTTCAGAACACAATGGATTCCTGAAATATGCTCCTATATTAGTTTCAAAAGATTTATTGAGAGTTTACTTAGAGAAACACGTGACTTTTCACTACTTGGTATCACTTCTTATGCCCAAACTTCAACATAGCTCAGTAAAACTACCTAGACCTGACAAGAGGAGAGGTACATTTAACCTTCAAAGAATCTGTTTGAAAGATACATCCCAACTGGAGCTTGAAGCATGTTCAGTGTCAGAAAAGACCTGAACAAAGCCCACTGAAACAGAACCTGCATGGTTTTGGCAAGTGACCAAGATGTGTGGTGGATCTGTTATGGAATGCTGACACACGTATATCTGTAGGGGCCCATATGAGACCCAGAGATGCTAAAGCTTTCTGTAACAGATTGTAATTCGTGTGACTGCATTATGATAGCTGCATTTAAAAAATAATAAAAACAAACAAACAAAAAAAGAAAAAACAATAAAAACCAAAAAACCCAACCAATCAAGCCAAAACAACAAGCAAACAAAATAAAAACAACAACCAAAACCAAACCAGACAGAGAGTAACAAACAAGTGCAGCAATAGAATTCGGTCTGTCAGCCTGCGACACCAATGTAGGTTAAGAATATACTTGAATATACTTGCATTTGGTGGAACTGAATTTTGCAGAAAAAGAGTTCAAGTCCACGTTTTAGTTTAGGTCACAATGTTTTCTAATGACCTGAACCAGGTGAATTTCAGTTGAATTACAGTTAAAACCTGTCCTGTATGCTTGCATAGAGAAATGCCTTCCACTATGGTCATCTGCCATTGTTAATTTCTTCCTCATAATAGAGTGGATTGGGTCTTTCTTTTCATGAAAGATTTTAGAACCATATTAAGATCCATTGGTTTATTGACAATCACCTGTCCTGTCAATATCAATGTCTCTGCTGTACCCCCATCTCTATCCTTTTGTATCTTCTAAGTTTTTCCCTTCTCATCCCAGGAAAGCAAAAGGTAAGATAGTTTTCCACCAGCATGACAGTGAGTGGAACCACACAAATCTGAAATGCACAAGAGGTTGTATTTCACCAGTCACCACAAACTCTTCCACTCTTAATATCTATAAATTCTGAATCTGAAGAAAATATTTTTTTTTACTTCCCTCAATAACATGGTCTTGGGGAAAAATTTAAAATAAAATCAAAGAATAGAAAATAATCAAAATTCCAAACTGAACAAAAATATACAAATCTCTTTACGCTAACTTCAAAACTATGGATGTTTTGAAGGGCATTAGACTAGCAGAATAATTAGCACTATTTAAAACACTGCTTATGCTTATATAGAAAGTATAGCTTAAAAATGCAACCAGTGTATGGTACTTACCTAAAAAAAATTCATATCCTAACACAGTTTCAGAGAGGTTACAGAAAACAGTCCCTAATCCTCACCACAATTAAGACAACACACAACCAACAAGCAGCAGCATATTAGAAGAATTAAGGTACCTGACATTCAGAGCAGGTTCTCAGAGATGATTCAGGTCTCTCTTGCATGTGGCAGAGTACTTGCCAATTACTAAATGACCACATAGCAGGTAAAATTCAATGCCAATGTCAGACCTACTGTGCAATCAGTATTAGGTATTAGAGCATGGCACTTATAAAAAAAAAAAATCCTGTAAAGAATGGAGAAATTCCAACAGTTCAGAGGATTACTAGATTTTCAAAACGATAGCTAATGATCAGTTTGAGACAGATTTTTTTTAAAAAATATTCCAATTATCTGGGAAAAGAAATAAAGAACCTTCTGAACCATGAAATAGATATGATAATGCAAAATACTTGCTGCTTCCTTTATACGCACAAAGCTGTTTACAAGCAGCTAAACCTATTTAATAATTACCAGTAGGCAACACATGCAAGAACATAGCAATGCTTTTTGAGTGTTTTTATTAACACAATAGCATTTCTCTTTTCTCTTTGCTACTCATAAACAGCTATAATGCTGTAAAATTAATGTAATTTAACATATTTTTAAGTTTAAGATGGATTAAAACCACTGTGAAAAGATCACGTTAAAAGATCATCTTACCAATTCATAGTAAGTATGGAGGCTACCTACCTCTTTAAAATTATTTCAGATGACTGTAGCAAATGTAGGAACTAAAATATCACAGTGACTTATGGAGTGACTTATTAAGAGAAGGACAGAAAACAAAATCAAAGCCTACCAAAATTAAGGTGCACATATCATTTATGTTACAGTGTAACTTACTCTTTACAATTTTCTAGATATTAGAAGCTCTAGCCTAGTTGGCATAGTAATCATAACATTTCTAACCCCTGAAAGATAAGAGCTGCAATATATAAAAAACCCCTTCTATTTTACCACTCAAACTTAACTAGAAGATCATTATCTTGAATCTGAGCTTTTCTACATTTCATTGCTAGCAGTGCTCTTGTAGTGAATATGTATGCCACAGCAGAGCAAAAACTTCTGGGATAATACAGTGATGTGCAGACTGTGAACAAATAAAAAAAAAAGACTACTGGTACGTTTTAATGGCTTTAAGTTAGCCATGCAATACATTCCTTCAAATTTCCCTGATGGCAGTAAATTAGCCAATAAGGGACTCAAACTGTGATTGTTTCTGCTACCAAACTTATTTTATATAAAATTCAGGTTCTTCTATACTGTATTGGGACACAGATATTGATTTAGAAAAGTTTTTAAGCTTTCCAATCTGTGAACTCTTAACAAGTTCTCATTCGATTCTGTCACAGGTCTTTCTCTCTTCTTTTAATACTATGTACTTTATATTCCCTACTGGAGATGGAGGAAATGGGATTATCACCATGTAGACCTACGGTTCATTTAATGTTCTTTTCAGTTCTCAATCCTCTGGGCAATAGGAACTGAAAGACTTTGACTTCCTTAATCCTAAAGGGTTCATTAGATTTCTTTCACCTTCTGTTCCCTCAGTGGGATCTCAGTCTAGCATTCAGAGCTGCACAAGGTCAGCCTTGGCCCATTACCACCCTGTATGTTGCTTTACTTGCCCACGAAACTTTCTTGCTAGCTATAATCTCTTTCCAGAATAAAATATGACCCATGATTTGTTCCAAACCCTTTTGTCTCCAAGTGACACAGGGACTTAGCAACAAGCAGGAAAATCTGTTTACTTATTTGTCTCTGTCTCCTCATCCACCCCACCCCTCAACTCTTGAATATCTGAGATTACATCAGAATTATCAACTCAAAAACTCATATGCAGATGAAGGAATTTAGTGTCTGGGTTCTAGACTGATTTTAATTCCACTCAGTTGGGGAAAAAAACCCCGCAAATACAACAACAACCCCCCCAAGAAACTATGAACTGCAGACTATTTTTTCTTTTTACAGCAAACTGCTCATATTTTCAGGGTCAGAAGAACACGCAACCTGCTGTGACAGTTTCTTATGAACATCATCCTTGAACAGGGGGAGAGTTATCAGTGATTCAAGATGACAGTAAGGAAGACTAAATGCAACAGCTTCTGGCTTTGCTAATACAAATGTATACACACATACAAATGCACTTCTTAAAGAAGGGGTTACAGCCTAAACTGGAAAAGGTAATAAACTAGAAGCAGAATGTATCAGGCCTTGTGGTTATGTCGACAATATGAGGGTCAAACTATGCCATCATCTGGGTGATGCTAAGGTCATTATTTCAGTGGATCCAGCTCTGGCTGCACTTGTGGAATGTCCAGAAGCATGGCCCTATGAAGTATGATCCACAGAACTGGATCCCTCTGAAAAGTGATTGTCATTAAACCAATGGATCTAACATGGTTCTAAAATCTCCAGTGCAAAGAAAGATATAATCCACTCTATCATTAGAAAGAAAGCCATTAATAGGTAGATGACCACAGAGGAAGGCATTTCTCTAGGCAAGCATATAAATTCAAATTAGGAGGTGTTCCTCTTGAAAATTATACAATATTTTGCCTGACAGGGGATATCAACACTGTCATTGCTTCCTGTAACAACCTCGTGATGAATGAGTCAGTCTTGGAAGGAAAAGTGTCCTCCTGAAAAACTGAAACAGCTTTGGAAACAAAACATTGTGAGGCTTTTGAAGAACAATTTTCAATTTTTGAATTAACACCATTTAGGACTTCTTATATGGAATTCTGCATGATCCAATGAATTTCTTGACTTTGATAAAAGTTAGAAGCACTGTATTTCTTGAACCTACTCATTACTCAACATTTAGTATCCATTAGATGTGAATCCTCAGAGAAGCACAAAGTATTGGCTGAAAACTGCTGCCTCAGAGAGAAACACATCTGAAGTGATACCAGTGCTCCAAAGATAACAGATAAAGCAGAGAAGAAAAAAAAACCCCAAAGATTACAGAGGATTAGCCCATACAGCAAGAATTTGCATGGAATATTCACACAGAGAAAGCAGCTCTTCGAAGAAAGGTGTCTTTTTCTCAGATGTCTTTTTTGCCTTCTGTTTGTCATGGTATCAAGTTCTTGCATAATGATTAAGGGTAGAAAAATACTCATCTTCTTTACATCATACACTCATTTTTATACTTCTGTGGTGATGCTCATTTGTTTCCTCCTCAAATCACAACCTTTCAGAATAGATGACTTTATAAGTCTAAGTTTGTTGGTTTTATCTAAACCCCTCCTTCTAATCTGTTACATATTTTCTGAAAAAATATTATAACATGGCCAAGTCTGCCACAATTCATCATATGTAGTTTTAGCAGTTTATTAACCTAATAATATTTTAGAACTGCGTAGAAATAATAGCTATGAACCTATTTTCTGTACTTGGTAAATGCCACAAGATTAAATCTAAAGAACTCGCTCTTAAGATTTAATCAAAATAATCATTTATTACAGTTATGAGCGAAAATTAAACTAACTGCCCTCTTCAAAATTTAGATCTTCAATAGCTATCATCACTTTGCTACACTGACTGATGAAAGAATAATGACAAAAGACTCAGAGTGGTTTTTAATCTGCTGCTCTTGCATCCAGTATGATTGTATGGTATAAAACTGTGCTTAAGTGCATATTAAGTGATGACAATATGTGCAACAGGATTTTATTAATACTACTGTATGCCATTTTTCATATTGAAACCACTCTACACTGGCTCACCTATAAAATGAACTCAAAGGCCTGCTTCATGCAAAGTAGCACATTAATATTCTACACAGACTGTAATTGCTATTCTACTGGTTTTTATAATATTCACGTTTGTAAGCAGTTTTGAATAGCAGCCAATTACTTGTTCTTCTGGACTGCTCACCTTGCATTTATAATACAAGCCTCTGAAAAGAGAGTCAGTAAACTGGCGAGAATAATTTTGTTGAGAAACATTTTTTATGCTTATTTTGACTTTAGGCATGTCTGAAAGTTATTTCTTTTCTCTTTGTTTTGAAAAAGTTAACTAACTCAAGTACAGTGCTTATGCCAGTAGCTGCCATACTCGGTATAGAGGCAAAAAGGTTCTGCATTGGTTTAGGAAGATGAGCATGATAGTAACAGCATCAGAGCATATTGACACAGATGCTTAAAAGACTAATGAAAATTTGATAGAGTATTTTCAGAACTCCAAATGTTAACGGTGTGTGTAAGCACAAAAATATAAAGAGAAGTAAGTGCAATACAAACATGAATGACCTGTACTAAAATTACCTTCAGGGTAACACTTTAGGGTACTTTTGATGTGAAACTGTGAGTTAGCAGGACTGGAAAAATGTGTTGTGTCATGGAAGAGTTGTCCTGTACTGATGACCAAGTGTTCAAGTGTTTTAGAATGTGACTTCAAAAAAAGTAAGTGAATTACATTCCCTAGATAGTATCAGACTGGTTTTGATGTGCTTGTTAATCAGATGTGAATATTATATAAGTAGTAAGTAATATTATATAAGTAGTAGAATTAAGCAACCTGCAGAGGATAGCACAATCTGTTGTCTGAATCACTGATTAGACTGTATATATCTATCATTTCCTAAGAAAGCATATTTTCTATAAGAAAATAGGATATCAGAAGCTCTGGTATATACTAATGTAATTTAAAAGGATATATTTAACCCCCTTCTTTCTCATTTCCAACTTAAAAGATTTAGGTGCTTCAACTAAGGAAACCACTTTGGGATGACAAACAGCAATCCTTCAGCTTGCACTGAAAAGCAAAATTTAAGAAACACCAATTCCTTTACTTTTCTTAACTCTTAGAACAGCTGTCTCTCACTCATTGTATCCACTGCTGTCAAGCCTATTCTGAAATATTCACTCTTCCCAGCACTGTACCAGGAGCTTACTAAAAGATTTCACACAGGGAACTAGGCACATGGAAACTGAAGCACTGTGGTAGTTTTTTGGTTATGTCATTCAGTAATTTCTGTTGTTTTTAAAATCAAGAAACATACAAGAAAAAATATAAATATTTAATAAACCTAAGTTTAATAACAGTTTAGCTTTAAACATAGTCAAACAAAACTCAGAAGTTCTGAAACTAGGAAAATCAACAGCCCTAGAGAAAATTGTGCAGTGAAATGACAGGGAAAAATATGAAAATGAAAAGTCAGCAGAGCTGCAAAAAGCATGAGAAAGGCAGCAAATCTTGGCTGACAGCAATAATCCCAATGGACAGTGATGGAGACTCACTAGTCCATTCTCAGAAGTACCCCCTAACTAGAAAATCACATCTATTGCTCAGTCTCCAATACTTGCTACAAGCAGGCACACAAATCAAGACCCAGAAGCAACAGTGAGATGACAGGAAATCAATTATTTCAGAATTTATAACAATACAGCCCTTGGTCATCTTTACTACTATCACATAGTACTTACAAGACAACCAGGTGATCAGACCCAGTCAGCAGGGCTTTACAAAAGGCAGGTCCTGCCTGACCAACCTGATCTCCTTTTACAACAAGATGACTTGTCCAGTGGATGAGGGAAGAGCTGTGGACATTGTGTATCTGGACTTTACTAAAGTTTTCGACATTGTCTCTCACAGCATTCTACTTCAGAAACTTCTGGCACTTGGTTTAGGCAAATATAGCCTGCATTAGATAAAAAAATTGGCTGGATGATCAGGCTGAAAGAGTGGTAGGGAATGGAACTAAGTCTGGCTGGTGACCGGCACAAGTGCTGTCCCCCAGGGTTCAGTTCTGGGACCTCTTCTCTTTAATATATTCATTAATGATTTGGATGAGAGAATTGAGTGTACCCTCAGTAAATTTGCAGATGACACCAAACTAGGTGGCTATGTCCATCTGCTGGAGGGTAGGGAAGCCTTACAGCGGGACCTGGGCAGTCACACCAATGGGCCAAGGTTAATTTTAGGAGGTTTAACAAGGCCAGGTCTTATACGTGGGTCACAACAACCCCATGGTAAGCTACAGACTTGGGAAAGTGTGGTCAGAAAGCTGTAAGTTGGAAAGGGACCTGGGTTGGTTGATAGTTGACTTAATATGAGTCAGCAGTGTGTGCAGGCGGCCAAGAAGGCCAATGGCATCCTGGCTTGTATTGGGAACAGTGTGGCCAGCAGGAACAGGGCGGTGATCATCCCTCTGTACTCAGCTCTGGTGAGGCTGCATCTTGAGTCCTGTGTTCAGTTCTGGGCACCTCACTACAGGAGGGACACAGAAGTGCTGGAGCGTGTCCAGAGAAGGGCAACAAAGACCATGAAGTGCCTGGAGCACTCAGCCAAGTCCTGTGAGGAGGCTGAGGGAGCTGGGGCTGTTCAGCCTGGAGAAGAGGAGGCTGAGAAGAGACCCCATGGCTCTCTTCAACTGGGAAACAGCCTCTTCTCCTCAGTGAATTGTGATAGGAACAGAGGGAATGGATGGAAGCTATGCCAGGGGAAGTTTAGACTGGATGTTAGGAAATATTTTTTCACTCAGAGAGCTGTCAGGCATTGGAATGGCCTGCCCAGGGCAGTGGTGGAGTCACCATCCCTGGAAATATCTAAAAGGCATTTGGACCTGGTCCTTAGGGACATGGTTTAGTGGTTAGCTCATGGTGTTGGTCAAAGGTTGGACTGGATGATCTTGGAGGTCTCTTCCAAGCTAAAACATCATAGTTTTGGATGTAGTTCTTTCAACTTACGACACAGTTATTTTACCCTTTCTAGTTCCAAACTCATATCAATTTTGTGGTATTTCTACAGAACATTTGCCCTTGAAGGGAAGAGCATGTAAAAACAAACTAAACAAGCTGATATTTTTCAGAACAAATATTTTGACTTAAAGTTTTTACCGTTAGACAAAAACAGAGCAGTAATTCTGCCTCTTTTAAAAAACATAATTCCAGTGCTTTGTGGTCATGTAGCATCTGTTAGTATTGAATAACATAGCATTATGCTTTTATATAGCCTTCAATTTTAAAACTAGAAGGGACCATAAAGGAAACAGTGCTTGATCTAAAATTTCAATGGAAAAAAAAATAATATCCTTTTTTTTTCCCCAGAAAATGAATATAATCATCTTTCTTGAAAGATATATCGCTATATCTTATAGATTATAAACTACGGAAGTTGCTGTTTTTACATGTAAGCTGCCAGTATATCAGCTAAAATCTCCAAGTATCAACTTTATGAAGTATGCAGATGTGAAAATGAACCCATTAAAAGAAACTGTGAAAGCCCTGATAAGACATTAAATAATCTATATGCAGTGAATAGAAGAGGAAGCAATCAATGGCATTGAAGCAAGGTAAAAATTTATAACACAAGTAATGAAGAGAGAAGCTAAAGGGATCACAGGATATCAGTAAGCTGGAGAATTGAAAAAAAAAACCCACAAAACAAAACCACAAACCCAAAAGTAGTAACTTTAAAGCATGTTAGGAATAAAAGCTAAATCAGAGATAAAACCAAAGCAACCCTACTGAATGTAAGTAGGAAAACTAGAAGTTTGTACACCAAGAAACAGAAAAAGTCTGAAGTGGAAGAAGAAAAGGACATTTCTATTCCTCATTTTATTGGGGATAGAACAGAAAAAGTGGGGGTATGAAGCATCAGCTGCAACAGCCTAATACTTTAGTAAGAGATGCTCTCAAATTCTTCCCAGACTAACTTTGTAGTATTTCTCACAATGAATGTATGTCAATACCCACATTAAAACATCAAACTTCTTTGTATATTAAGCTCTAGATCACTGCTTAGAAGATCAATTTCAAGAGGATATTGCATTTGCCAAAAAGGCAGTGGAGTCTGTCTGCTAAGGAATTTCCTTTATGTATTGCAGTTATGAATTAACTGGAATACAGTCCCCTATGTTCACATTGAATATTACAAAAATACAAAGTCTCCTGTACAAAAAGTGTTTTTTCAAGACAAACACTGGATTTCGTGTTTTGGACTGCAAATAACAAGTATCAAAGGAAGCAGACATTTTATCTAGCAGATACTCAAATAAAAATATCATAGTTTACTTATAGATAGTTAATTACTTTTAGCATGAATAAGTGGAATAGTAAATTTACTGTTTTGGCTAGTCATTTCAGGGACTGTAATTATTTCCCAAATACTATTTGTAAGATGCTAATTTATTTAAAGTATCACAGGTCACTGCTTGTGTTCCTAGATACAACTGGAAGCTAATAAAACCCATCTATGTCTTATTTATTAGCTTAGTAGAGAGGCATGCACTTCCTAGATTTTTCATTAATCTCTAGTATTTCCCTTCAGCAATGAAGCCCTGAAGGTCTTGTTAGAAATATACAAACTGCAGCCAAATGCCACATCTGAGTTTGTTTTTCAGATGCAATACATTTACACTTAACTATTCAGGCTTCTGAAAAAAAAAAAAAAAAATTTGCCAATGATAGAAATAATTATAACCCAGTAAGGGAATTGTTCATTGCTTCTCCTGCACAACCCTTAATATTTCACAAGGGCAATTAATCAATTTGCCTTGATTTCAACATGATTATAAAAAAAATCCACAGACTGCAATGACAACTAAAAATTACAGAAAATCTTGCTATTTCAAATGATGTATTTGTCTGCAAAATCCTGACTCTCCTATAACTACTTACAGAAGGAAACAGATTCCTTAGAAGTAAGTTGGTCTTTTAGACTCAGCTTTATCTATATTTTCTTCAAGTCTTCTTTGGAACTCAGAACTTAGCACAGGCTGATACTTTACAAATAAGATAGGAGGGATCAAGTGATTACAGGCATCTCATTTAGTTAGCAAAATTCTAGAAAACTGTCTCCTGCTGAGTCAAATCTAATAAAAAAAAATTAGTGAATCAGTGTCTTGTGCACAGATTACAATAAAACTTGCCATGCTTATGTTACACCAGTTCCTCCATGGGCAGAAATTCAGTGGGATTCATCACTTCTGCACACATACACCACCTTCAGTAGCTCACAGTCAATTCAGATCTCTATACAGACACTGTCTGAAGAGAAAAGTAGGCTCCTTCTCTCTAGCACTTCATTGTTTATTAGAAGAATAAGCAGGAAATCATCTTGAAAGAGAAATCAACAAACAAAAAATTGAGATTTAATGGGTGGAGAGGTGGTGGTGGTCTTTTATGTAGAGTTTAAAGCAATGTTGTATGCTACCTGCTATTCTGACAGATTTCTTCATACCTGCAACAGTGACAGTAAAGTGTCCTAAGGGCTGCCCACAAGGATCTTGCAAATGTCCTGCTTTAGTTCCTCTGTCTTCACTTTTCAGGCAGGAGAATCAATCAGGAAGCACCACGAGATGACAAAAGATTTACCAAAATGGAGGGTCAGCAAATGGTCCTTCTGCTCTAAAGCAAGAACTGCTGCTTGCAGGTTTGGTGGCAAACTGCCTGGGGTGCTGTCCCACAGGACCCAAGACAAATGGGGTACCAAGCACATCTGGAAAAGCAAGAGCTCTCCCAGTTTCTTTGCCTGTCACCAGAATGAAGAAAAGCTTTGCCATGGAAACTATGCTATGTTTTTTCCTTCTTTGCTATGTTTAGTACAGCTTCTTTAAGCTATATCCTTTGGGGCTTTTAGTTAAAACCAGAATTTCCCTAGTCCAACACTGTTACAAAGGAATAAGAATGAATTGCTGGAGCAATCTAAAATACCTTATATTTTTTGTATCCTGAGAACCCCGCAAAATCTCTACTCAATTTCTTCTTTGCCTATCTTATGTGCAATTTAGAACTGCTCAAACAAGGATTAAGAGAAAGAAAATATGGATGACATAAGAAAGATCAGAACACACACTGTTTAGGTTTGTTCTCTCTAAACCAGAAAATTGCATTTGTTACTACATATTATTCTGACTGTAGCTTTCTTACAGGAATCATGACAGAAGTGGTCAATAAGAGCTTTGAGAATGCAAACAGATAACTTCAGGTTTCCTAAATGTGGTATCCTCTAAATAAGGAGACAGATATAGAAAATCCTCTTTCAGAGCATCAGGTAGGGAGACAACCAAGGCAGACATCACTAAAAAAAGCAGGCAGCATTACTTAACAGCTTATGTTTATGTTTCATTAAAAAAAAATTAAAATATGAAATTATGCTTTACCTGGGGTAATAATAAAAATTATTGGTACAAAGGGTTGTGTGAAGCAGAAGAAAAAACTATACATCACTAATAATTATACTCACATAAACAAACTCTCAATTCATATTAAATACCAATTCTGTTTTTGTAAAAGTACTCAAACTCAGCAACTGTATAGTACTATCATATTTTAAATCCAAAGGTTTAATGCAATTCAGTAAAAAACAATAAGATGGAATCCTCTAATGATTCTAACAGGCTCTGGATTTGGTGTTTTAACTTTTGAGTTCAAAGGAGGTCCAGCAGCATGCAGAATGCTATTAGAACACAACATAGCCAGGACTGGATCATGTCCAATTATCTTAACTGATACTGAAACTGTTGGACTATTCTAAGCATTTGTAAAACTTCTTTCATGTGAGTTCTAGTAAAAAATGTTTCCACCAGTTGGATTCCTTTCTCAAATAAATATTTAACAAATACCTAATAAATAATGAAACAAATCAATATTTAGTGAATATTATTGAGTCAAGTTGATTCAGCACAAAACTATCTGACTGGACAGTTGTGTACTCTTCATTCATAACTTATCTGGCTGATTGATAACTTTACATGTAGCACTACATAGACATATGCAGCTGTATTACTATTTCAGTACATGCTATCAATCTCGATCAGGGTTTTTTTTGTTGTTATTAAACTATTAATCTCAGGTGATAAAATTCAGATAGAGAAAGAAAAATATTAAAAATAATAAAATTAATATTAAAGGATGAGAATAATTGTAAAAAATGCATATGATCAATAACAGATTTGATAGTTTCTGGAGTTTGGACTCACTCTGACCTCAGAATCTATGAATGAATAAAATAATTTAACTTTCAAATGCATTTAAAACTGTCTGCTAGGAAGACGTATGCCCTGAAATTGAAATGAATGCCAAAACACATTCCAAAGAACAGCTCTTACAATAGAAATTTTTTAAAATGAGCAAAAAGGCTCTTGAATATTATTAATCTTGTCATTAGCATAAAACAGCCCAGAACAGTACATATTATTTGAAATGCTATTCAAGTGAACACAGCTGTAAGCTACTCATTATTCAGATCCTTATATGACATATAGCACTGCTGCACCTTGGCACAAATCTATAAGTTCTCAATCAATGGTTCAGTCCAGCCTTTTTCTTCCAGTTTACAAGATCTCTCAAAATTAGTTTTTTCTCCATCTTTAGAGATAAAATATATTATACACAGGCATTATAGTGAAATCTGGGGACATCAAAGGTAATCTGCCTGGGAAATACAGAACTCACGAGACTCCAAATACGAAAAGCCCAAGAGGCTTCCTCTGACACAAGCCAGTCACTTCTGCCAAAAAATCACCTGTTTAAAATCCCTGCCAGGACACATTTAATCTGCATCCTGATTTTTTATTATTGCCTGAAGAAAAGCATTTTAACCTCCTGCACTTTGAAATCCTGACTGTTGTACGTGTTAATAATTTCCTAAAATGAGTCAAAGTTTGCAAAGTTTTCTGTAAAACCTTGTTCCTGACCTGCTAGCATTAATTATTAAATCCTCATTATATCAATCTCTCCAAAACTAGCATCTACACATTTAATTAGAGAAGTACTTCAATTTCTACCAAAAGTCAGTAGTGGAGGAAATCTGCAGTGGAGTTTTGCTGCCTTCACCCTCCCCTGCAACTGATTCAAATTTTGACCATATAAAATAGGAGTGCAGAGTTCAGATTTATGGCTAAAAAGGTCCTTAAGCTTTCTAGTCTAAACCTGAGACATGTTCAACAAGACTTGGGTCACCTCCAGAAGACTCTCATCATGAAAGTACTTCAACAGCTTCAGTAAAAGTGGTCTGATGTCTAACCTTAATCACCAGGATTGTTCCTTTGTGTTCACTCCAGAAGACAAAAGGATTTTCAGGTTCTGGGAAGACTATTACAACTGCTGTTCCTCAGTACTCTTTTTTCTAGATTATGTTATGGAAACTCACATTTTGTCAATAATATCTTAAGACACATTCATGAATGAATCCCATCTGAATTCCGTATCAAATACGAAAATGCCATATTTACTGTATTTTTAAATAGATCAAAACCTTTAAAAATAAAATCAAAACATAAACGACCAATAGCTTTTTTTTTTTTTAGTAAACAGAATACATTCTTGACATTTTGATCAACTGTTCTTTATATCACAATTTCCCCAATTGTTACAGACTAGCACAACTGTAATGAATGTTGGTCAGTATTCCACACTCTTCATCATAAAGAACAAAGCTTTTGCAGTTTGGCCTCTGTAGCAGCACTATACAGAAAGTAGATTTCAGAAGTCCAAACCACTTCACAAGTCACACCTTAAAGGTGACTAGCAATGCCATATAGCAAATAACACATGAAAAAGAGAATTCTATTGGTCTTCATATACCTCTTCTAAAACCACAGTGGGAGGAAAACCTCTCTTCCTTTTCAGTAGTCCTAAACTGCGCATAAGCTAAATCTCAGAAGCTTTATATTTTCCCTGAAATTTGACTTCTCCACTCCTTCTCCAGTGGCATCTACACTCCAAAAACAGACAGGCAGAGTTAAGAAGAGTTGTCTTTCACATGATAACTAATTAATTTTAAAAATCTGTGACCATGGATGACTGTCTCTTAAAAGATTCTGCAACCACAAACTGGGATCAGCTCCTGTATGAGAGACAGAAAGTATAAACTGCTGATGCATTAAACTCAGACACTAATCAAAGCATAACTTCCTCTAAGATAGGCAGAGTGGAGAGATTCTTGAGCAACTGCTGTGTAGAGAACTAGTGGGACATATTCCAAAGGCTGGTCAAATGATTCATTAGCAGAGTCATGAAACACTGAGGAAATTAAGGTCCATGATTCAGACTGTGTTCTTTAATATTGTAAATTAATTCTCTCATTTATTTTATATAGTTTCTTAATGTACTGCTAGCTACCTGCTTTTTATTAGGAAAGGCAATTTTAAATCAATACAGTGACATTCCAAGCCTAATTTGCCTCTTATGCCTACAGCCTTAATTATGTGATCACTTACTGCTTGGTTGTGGGTTTGTTTCTTTTTTTTTTTTTTTTTGCAAAGGTACTCACTTCTTATACTAAAAAGGATGCATGATGCTGAATTAGAAGAAATACTATTTAGTATTATTATTTGCATGGGCATAAAATGTGTCCTATTCAGTGTCTGCTCTAAATACAGAATTAAAACTTTTTTTTTAATAACAATCATTCCTGTAATTCCATGCATACCACAAAGATTACTTTAACATCACAACTGCTTTTAGACAGAGATGTAATGCTTTCATCCTTTTACAAAAGAGTCTTTTGAGTACACAAAGCAACTGCTAACACAAATCTTGGCTGAACTAAGACATCACCTCACCATACCTGTTGTTACACTGAACTGCACGTATTCAAAGCAAAGCTCCTACTGGCTTCTGTGAAAGCTGTGAACACTTTTACCTTCCTCTTCAAACTTGCATGCACAGAAACAAAAATTAAAAAACCCCAAATAAACAATAAAAAGACCCCGCATAAAAAAGTGGCCTGGGGCACACATCTACAGAAGGCAGCCATCTACATTAAAAGGTTTCATTCTGAATGGTTAACATTTCCCAAAAATTACAAAATGAAAACAAGCTCTGACAGAAAAGAGCATCATTTACCTGACCTATGGTGCGGGTGAATTTTGTTGTGAGATTTGTTTCTTTTGTATTGTTACTGAGAGAAAGAAGTATTTTCATATGTTATACCTGAAAATTTATTCTGTTTTTAGCGGATGATACAATAACTTCTTTCAGTCTATGGCATTTCTCTCACAGAAGTGCAACTGGCTACTCTAATCTTGCTACTTAGTTTGGAAATATCAAATAGAATCCCACGCCATTTACTTTTAAGCTAACAACTTTATGAATATCTAGAATTACTTCTTGTTTTTAATGAGAAAGTTTTCAAGCGTAAAAGCTCCTTTCCCTCTTTAGCTTCCTCCTGGCTATTCTGGAGCTAAGAATCTGTTGAAGATAGAAAAGGTGAATTGTGTCCTGGGCTGCATGAATGGAAGTGTTGCCAATAAACTGAGGGAACTGAACCCTCCCATCTGCTCAGCACTGGTGAGACACACCTGGAGTACTGGGTCCAGCTCTGGGCTCTTCAGCACAAGGGAGACCTGGATATACTGGAGTGGGACTAGTGAAGAACTATAAAAATGAGAAGGGAGAGGTACATACAAGGAGAGGCTGAGAGAACTGGAGTTCTACCTGGAGAAAAGGAGATTCAAGGAGGATCTCATCAATCTGTATAAATACCTGGTGTGATTGGGGGGGGGGGGAAAGACAGATTCATATTCTTTTCATTTGTATCCAGTGACAGGACAGAAGTCAACAGGCAAAATCAGAAATATAGGAAATTTCACTTAAACATAAGAAATATTTTCTTCTATGATGAAAGTGATCAACTATGGAACAGATTACCCAGAGAAGCTGTGTAGCCTCCATCCTTGGAAAAACTGATATTTGGTTAGACACAGCTTTGAGTAACCTGCTCTAGTTAAGCCTGCTTTGAGCAGGGGTGTTGTACTACAGCATCACAACTCATTTCCAACCTTATCCATTCTTTAATTCTATGCTTATTTGATGAATTCACTCTGTTTAAGTTAGGCAACAGGACTGAATTACAGTCCATATAATCAAACTGAGTAGGAAGAGCTCACAATGAGTAACTGAAGAAGTTAACCTAAACTCTGCTCTGTTTATAATTTATTTCTACAGGCAGAACTACTACTCAGATTTTCATCTCTAGTACCTCAGTCTCTTATATTTATCATACACAGTTCCCTACAGTATTCTGCATATGCTTGGTGGTTAGACTCTGTCTCACAGTGAGCTGCACAATAAGTTTTTTTTTTAAGTAATTTACCATTTTAGAATGCACTGAACCAACATTTATAATATTCCTGGTATTATATTCCTGGTATAATATTCCTGGTATTGTGATTTATAGTAGTTATGCATAAACTCTGTAGGTAAACAGAGCTTTAAAGGTATTTTAGCAAAAGAACCCCAAACAGCAAGTGAGGTCCCAATAGTGCAAGCTGATGTTCTAAGTTATTGTGTACAGGACCACCCTACATGTTTAGAGTGAGACAAGTGTGTGCAAAGCTGGGAAATCCAAAGATATTAATGTGTTCTGTAAAATTAAAATAATATTTTGAAAGATGAAGTGATGATTTCAGTAGTATCCATAACCATTCCCTAATTTCCATTCGTATTTTGCTACATTTAACTAGACTTTTATTTAAAGACAGTTTTAATTATCAACAGTAATTAGTCTTCCAAACATAAATCCACTATATCAGTAATTTTCAGTTAGAAATTCTAGGGCTACAACTCTTCCCTTTTCCATTTTATTAAAATATGAAATACAAAAGCAGTAAATAAGCTGCAAACCACTGACACAGGAACTGTGCATTTATACTGCATTCTGAAAAGCATTTAGAACTGTGTTAACACTACCTCGTAATGAAGACCTTGAACAGTTCTCCAAAAGAAAAAAGAAAATAAGAAGGTAATTCTGTAACAATAAGTTACCTTGCCTGCATACTATATTTTTTAAGAGCACATATGGTACATATGCTAATTCACAAAGATGACTCCAATATCCAAAAGCACTAAGGAAGCAGTGCTTAATTTTCTGTAACATTCCATTTTGCAAATCACTGTCAGTAAGTAAGAATGTTCCATGAAGAAAGGAAGTTAACAGAAGCATTAAAACTACCTATTTGGAGGCACAGATTAAGTAATAATCAAGTGGTCTTCCAGACTAGTGGGTATACCAGATATGCCACAAAAATAAGATGCTTTTTCCTTATTCACATTCTGCTTGCAAACATGCAAAAGGATTAACTGAACTGTAAAGAAGGCAATAAGAAAAGGAGAGAATTAAGACTGAGAATAAAGAAATAAAAGCAGTATTAACCCAGATAAACTTTCACTGCAGGTTTCTTTTTTTATTGCCTCAAGAATTCAAAGTTTGTTTTAATTTACAATCATGCTATTTTGGAGGTTTTTTGAAGCCATGATTTTGTGCATGACTTGAAACGGGAAGATTTCCAGGAAGAGTACTAATTTACTTGTTGAGTTACGTTATATTTGCATTTCTATAATTATTTTTTTCTTTCTCAGTATTATGTTTCCACGAATGAGATGATTCACCAATATTAAGAGTAATGATTCTCTAGCTGACAGTAATACAGAGTTCTCCTCATGTAATCGATATTTGCTGCTTCTATTTCCAAACACACCTGAGGTTTTCTGATTACATGTCATCCTCAATTTTGCCAGGCAACTAAGTGCAGCCAAAACCCTGCCACCTTTTAGATCTACAAGGATACTTCCAAACTCCTTGCTTCTTTTTGATACCATTTGATGATAGCATGAGAGGGAAGACAGAAAATGCACGACCCGCTTCTCATTTTCAGCCCTTTATGACATGTGCACATCTAATAGAGGGTGGTATATTCAGCAAAAGCAGGTACACACTTCAAAGGTGTATAGCACTCTTCTGACATATACCAAGTCCTGCCTGATTCTTTCACTCTTGTCTTTCAGGCAAGAGATTTATGTTTTCAAAGGTTCCTATCTCCAAACTTATTACCTATCTATGAGACAAAATGCAGACCCATCAATTGTTCCATGCAGACATTATTTCTTTTATTATCGTTAGCATCAGCAGTCACCTGGAATAAAAAATAAACCTACATTTACCTAGAGGGCTATTTTGCAGCATCTTAAACCATTCACAATTTGAAGTATGTTCAAATCTGTGCTTACCAGCATTATAAGGAAAAAAATTATGTTTTAGAAAGCTTGAACAGATTCCCAGATGCATGCTTAATTATGTTCATGGGGTATACATGACATCAATCTCTCTTCTTTTACCTGGGTGAAGCATTAATAATCTGATGCATTAGTAAAAGCTGACAGCAGAAACAGCAAAAGGCCAAATAAGCTGGTAGCCATTTTAGTACCCTGACCAACAGTAGCTTGTAAAATGCATTAAGCTTTTCTAGTTGCATAACAGTCTCAGATGTTTTTTCTAATTAATGATTTTAGCCATTTTCTACCAGATTTGGGAAAAAAATAGTACAGCTTTATTTCCAATCCATATTGAAGCTCTATTCCAACATATAGGAACTTCTGGCTGAAGATTAGACATGCTGCAAAAATCTAATAGAATTCTTAGAAAGAGGAGTTTATCTGAAGAATTCTCCACATCAGATACACTTACATTTGGAATGAAGCATGTGGTGAGTACTGTACCTGCCCAGAGTTTCCACTGGATACAGCACGGCTACATGGAGAAAGTCTTTTGAAGACAAGCCCTGACATTAATAGCTCAGTTTTTAGCACTTTAAACCCTTCTGTTGTTATCCAGCTGAACACAGCTTCAGGTAAACTCCATCTCCCCCAACGGAATGATTGCCAACTAAGCTCATCCATTTTCACATTTGCAATGTCTCTAATTTGCAGGCCTGCTAGGAAAAAATGGCTCTCCAGCCACAGGAATATTTCAGCCTCTCATTTGCTTCCACACAGAGCTGCTGCTGTGTAGAGCAACATTTCAGAGACTTTGAATTTCAGTTTCTGGTTTTCACCAAATGTTTAAAAGGTATTTGCAAGCTAAACTGCATACACGCCCCTGATGATTTCTTTGTTTCTCCTATTTTCCAACCACAAAAGGAACAAACAACAAAACAGAAAATAATTACATACTGCACACCTCTTATCATGAGTAAAATTGAGAGTCCCTAATTTGATTGTCCTAAGTGGAAGACATGAAGTGCTTTTGCAATTAACAGCAATTTTACTTAAGTAACAAAACAGGATTAGAATACTTGTTAGCTAATGAAGTTTGATTCTTCTGTAAATTATAACTAACATGTATATGAAGATTTTGCTCTTTAAAAAAAATGCCATTTGATATATTTCAAACTGATATCATATTGTTATTTTTGATTATTAAACAAGTATTTCCAGAAATAATTATCACATACAGAACGTGTAAGGGTTTGTAAATGAACACAGTATGTATGAACACAAGCATGTATGAAGTTTAAAAACATTGACTTCACAGCAAGCTAAGCAAACCAGAACTTGCAACTTTCCCTACATGAACTGCATCTTCTCAAAAATCTGACAGTCCTGCAAAATGTTAGCTACATATAGAGACATAGCTCCTGCAGCTTGAGATTCAGCCACTCTGAAATTTCCACTATACCCAGAAAAATTTCAATGATGTGTTGAGGGGTGAGCATTTCAAGACTACTTTGTAATTGCAAAATCAGTCATTGGAGTCTCTACCTAAGTGCCTGAAGCTCACTTATAAGAGTAATTTAAATACAAAGTGTTTTAAAAGCACTTGGAAGAAAGCCCCATAAGCTTTGGTAAGATCATATTAAAGTCCTATTTCTGATTACACTTTCTGGTTGGTTGTTGAAAATGCATTAGTCTTCCAAGAAATGCTGTATCAATTTTGAGAGTCTTGATAGAAGAAGTCTTATAATCAGTATTGTGAATTGATAAAGGGAAAGATTTGCAGCTAGCACAAACACAAAGTAATTAAAATGAGACAGATGGAGGGCTGCAGGTAGCACAGATTTAAGCTGACAAAGGATTTGGTTCTAAAGCTGAAGAGGTCAATTAACAAATGGACTTCATTGTTCCAAATTTCACTTTGTTTATACTATGTATAAACTATTATACTATTTCAGTATGTTTATACTATGAAGAAACAGCATAAATTAATTTCTTTTCAGTAAATGAGTAAAAGTCTGTCCCAGGCAGACTGATAGCCTTCCCAGAGCTATCAGAATCCCAGCTGTGCTATAAGAATTGTTCAGGGATTCAATTACCAACTTCTCTGTATTTATGCATAAATAAAATCTTCTACTATCTTGCCATATATAAACAAATTACACTGTCTGTAATTATATAATTTGCCATTAGCAAAATCAAATTCACTTGTGTAGCTAAAGGGAATATTTTAAGGTTAAAATCACAGGATAGTAATTTATTTCCAGTTTCCCAACTGCAAGTTACACCGTTTTGTAACGTTTCATGTGGTCTTAAAAATCAAACAGATGATAAATTGAAGTCAAATAAATAAATTGAAATAAATTGAAGTGACATAAATTGAAGCCAAAGAGGAGTCAAACTTAATTTAGAAATTTTTAGAAATAAATGTTATATATAAAATACAAAAGCCATGCAGTATATAAATATATATATATATAAAATGCCATGTTACAGCATGGCAAGGCCAAGTGTTACTGTGGTAGCTAACTCAAAGTGCAAAGCTTCATGTAAGCTTTTAGTCAGTATGGAACACTGGAGAATTCACTGCTGCCATTGGCAAAAACTATGCTGGAAGGAGGAATGACTAATTCTGTTAAACAGGCAAGATTTAATAACGGTATAAATGAGAAACTTGTGTAAAGTATAAAAAATTAAGGATATTTTTTAATTACAAGCTTCACTATCCTTGTGTTTTTTAAAAGACTGTTGGCTTTTGTTTGCCATCAATTGTTCTGGTATGCTACTAGTGACACAGCTCATCATCTATGTCAAAGAAAGTTAGAATCATGGAAAGTTAGGGGTTGGAAGGGACCTGAAAAGATCATTTAGTCCAGACCCAGTTTTGTCTTTCAAAACTGGTCTTTCTGCAGCCTTTTCAGAACAGGATTCAAACATACTAGAAATTTGGGTTGGAAATTACATCTTTCCTGTCTAGCCATCCCAACTTACTCTCATATCATAGGATAGTGACAAAAAGAATAAAGATAAGACTGCTTGAGCAAAACTGAAAATACTTATTAAACTGGACCACCACTAGATGAATGTTTTTTTGCACACAAAGAATTATGGAATGGCTAGGGTTAAATCACTATTTGCCACTACATAAAAAGCTGCATGCACTATTTCTATTGACCCCTCTAGGACAGTGCAACCAAGTCTAATAACAAGTGAAACTGAACAGTTTGCATTTAATACATACCTCCACACACAAACAGAAGAAAAATCTCTGAAAACCCAACTTATTTCATACATCTCCAAATATTAAAGGAAAATCCACTTTCTGCCTCCCCCTGTCCTTTTTTTTTTTCTTAACGCTATAGTTTACTGGAAAAAAATTAACCCAATAAAGTAATTTACCTAACATATTAACTCCATTTTTTTCTGTTCCTAATCTCCTAGTCATTACAACAATCTAAACACAATCTTAAGTGTTGGATAACTTCTGCATAATGAAATTTAATATTATAATGTGAAACATGGGATCTAATTCTGAAATAAAATAGTGGAACATCTTTTCCAGTTTTGAAGTTAGAGACCAACATCATTCTGGATATCTAAGTTGTACTGCTTGCTCAGCCAACAATTTACATGTTGCAAAAATTGTTTTAACTAATTATTAATTGTTTTCCAAATTATACACTAAAAACTTATACAGTGTGTTTATTATGCAGCCTGATAATTAACTTTTACCTTCAAAGCTCTTTATGTCTCTTTTTTTCCAATCTCCTCTAGAGATTGATGCTAGCTGCTAGCTGATGCTAGATGCTAACATTTTCTGGGCTCTTCAACCTATTTTATAGAATTACCTATTTATTACATTTTCTGAAACAAACACATACAGACAAAACACTTCCCAAGACCACTCTTTGGCCCTTCTCCAAAAGGAAAGATGACAGTACCTGATGAGCTTGCAACAGCTGCTCAGCAAACTGACGTAATTCTGACAGCAGAAGAGATATTAAAGAATTTCTTAGTATGTTGTTCCTTCCTAGCAAGGCCAGCGTGTGTGATACAGTTTGTAGCATCTGAAACTAAAGAGAAATAACAGTAAATTTAATCTTTAAAAATATCTCTTTTTTTTCCCCAAACAATTACCTTACATAGCAATGGTTTGATGCATTAGATTTTTAAAGCAAAAAGTCAAATTCAAAATTTTACAGAGTTTAAAATTCTTTTAATTATTTACATAAGAGAACCATGGGAAATCCACATCCATTACCTAGAAACTTTTCTTTCTCAAAAAATTGGTGCTATGGGAAACTGCCATATGAACAAAATTCTGCAAAATTCCCCAGGAGGGAGCCTTCCAGCATTAGCTGTCATCATTCCCATCTGGTGTCACACAAAATGGGCAACTACCCTGCACATCCAGTAACTGTGTCTATCACAGTTAGACAAACTAACAAATCCCTTGGAATTCAAAAAAAAGAGTAAGGAAAGAGCTATACTAGAGTTCAACATTTATCAGGATTAAACTTGATCAAATGCTGACAAAAGATACACTCTTATTTCAAATACTTCAGGCTCTTACAGCTGAGTTTGATCAGCTTGGTTGTCATCTTCTCACTGGGAGACAATCTCCTATTTGCAGGCACCACAATCAAACTTTCTTCACTGTTAATCATCTAATTTCAGCACATAATCCCAAAACAAATACAAAAAGAAAACTGTAACAGAAAAGTCTTGTTCAGAATCAAATCTGCAGTCAGATAAAGATACCAAGTTAACTCCTCATATTAAAGAGAATTCATGAATTGTCCACATACAGCTGTGAAAATCGTTGAGATGAAAATAATTGCTAAAGATTCTGTAAAGATGAAATGTGAAGGAAAATACAATAAAAATGGGTTTCTGGACAATTAAAATTGTTTGGAAGGATAATGTAATGCATGTACCTAGAGTGTTTTGAGGATATATGACTTAAATTCAGGCTCCCATATACTGGAAATGTACACCCTTCCAAAGAAAACAATGAATAATAAATTAATAAATATAAATTTAAAACTATAAACATATTTTTCTTAAAAAAAATACTGCTTTGAAAGATCTTCCATAGCATCTGTCTGTATGACAGAAACAAAGTTCACAACACCTGGATAATTCTGCATTGACAGCACTCATGTTCCAAAAGAGTACCACTGCTAGAAATAATTACTCAAGGGTTTAACCAATGTTCAAATATAGCACATTTTAATTTATTTTTATAAATTCAGGGTGGATACATATGGTCTATATTTTCAGAGAGTATATTTTCAGAGTGTAACATTGATGACACTTGCTAGGCTACCTATGGCAAGCAACCCAAAGTAGTTTTTCAATGCATCCTCTCCCAAAGAACACACTACATGTATATGTTTACACACAAACATTACTATGATTCTTCTTTTTCAGCTCTGTTCTATTTGCTTACAGGATTTTTAGACAGACAAAGAAACAAAAATTTGTATTTTTTTGCATTTATCAATGGTTGCAGATGAAATTTAGCTAAAATTGGTTATTTCACAAAATTTCCATATCCTTTCTGGTTTGGTAAGAGTTGGAATGTTCTAGTTGGAATTCTGTAGAACTAGATAACAGAGAATCTTCAAATTTAAAGCCTGAGCCTCTATTAACAGAAGAAAAATTTGCAATAACAGTACTTAGGCTGCCTCAGATATGGATATTAATGCCACTGTAAAATTCCAGCTATGAACTGATTTCCTAAAGAGTGTGGATTTAATACTGTATTTTGGTGGGTGTCTTAGTATATTTTAAGGCACTAAGGAGACAAAGAATAAAGTTAAAGTAACACACACCGTATACATTATATGCATAAAATGCATACAGAACAAATTTATAGCACATAAAAAAGAAATCTGCAACTAGAATAATAAACAGAAGTACAAATTTGTGTTTCAGAGCATGCATGGTTACTTAAACTCTGGAAATATTCAGACTGATAACAGTTCAATAGTGTGCAGTTTCATTAAAAATACCAGCACTATCTTCAGCTCTCAAATCCTTCAAATATTAATAAAAGACAGAGATCTTTTAATCCTTTGAGCTTACTTTATGGTGTATATGAAATAAAACCTATGTCATTCATGGATTCTCACATAAAAGCAGCCAGAAAATTGGAGTGTAAAAAAACCATACAACCAGAAAAAAAAAAAAAAAAAAAGGAGCCTGGTTACTGTTCAGGAGCTGCATCATCTATCCCTATCCCTCCTTCCTCACCCCTGTTTTTGCTTTGTTCCCATGTTCCTCAGGACTGCTCAGAAGACCAACATTACATAGCACAACTTGCTGTTACTTTTCCAGCTGCTTTCTTATCCAATTACAAAGGATTAAAGCATTAAAGAAAATATTTTTTCATTTACATAATTATTTTTTAGTATGATTTCTATAATAAATTTAAGCTATGCAAAAAGGTTCATTAGAAACAGGCAAAAGAACAGAGAACTCCTAATATTGTAATTATTAAAGTATGTACACACATTTTTAGCAATGGTTGAGGACTACTTCCAAACAGCCCTTGGGATGTACTGCTACCTTCACACACCAGAGGATGTAAGGGTTAACTTTATCCCAAGACACACAAAAAAAGTACAATCCCTGTTAAAAGAAACAAATTGAATTTTTCCTAAGAGAAAGACAATTTTTACAGCAGGAACAGCCCTAGACCTCCATGAGGAAGTGATCAGAATAAACGTAAAGAGCTAGGGGAAGTAATGATGTGATGGAGCTAAGATGGATGTATAATTTCTTTGAATAACCACCAACTTCTGTACGGTGGAGACCAAAAAAATAGAATAATTTAAAGTTCTTTATGTTCAAGAATAACAGAAAACAAGATGTAGATAGAATTCACACACTTTTACACTGGCATAATAAGTGAAGGGCTGAGGGAAAGGCTTTGATGCTGTTGTTTCACATAGTCTCAACTGCAGATATCACAGAGTTATAAAAAAACAAAATGACATGGCTAATGCAGTACTACAGAAAGTTAAGAGAGCTCTGACAGAAAGCATTCACTTGAAAGAGACTCGAGGCAGAGGAAACAAACAGCTTTTGATATGTATTTCCTATCATATTCAACAAAAAGAACTACCTGTATTCTTGCATTAAGGATCCCAATCCATTTAATTTGAAAATCAAGAGAACAGTCTATTCCTTCCCTTATTTCTCCTACTACTGGAAATAATGTGTGGTACCCCAAATACTAGTTGGGGTACTATTCAATTACTATTCAAATTACTTGAATAAAACCAGGCAATGACAGTTTTGTTACTAGGAAAAGAGACACTCCTGACAAAACAACATTACAGGCATGTTAGAAACCATAAATAAATGTTTTTTGCCCTACTGGTAAAAAAAATAAATTCTACTAACTTCATCCTGTAACTCTTCAATAATTGTAGCATTAGTTCATGATGTGTATTGACTGAGAGTGGCTGAAGAGAGAAGGCAGACAAATTCTAAGAGGCTGACAAATTTTCTTTCATTCATTCCTGTCTAGTTACTCCTATAATCAGTTTTACTGAGGTAAATGAGAGTCTGGTGATTGTTTTAGAGTGTAGTGACTTAAAAGACAATGGATTTTGATTACCATTTGACTTAAATAGCTCTCCACATAGGACAACAGATTGCTGAGAAAATTTAATTCAACAATCAAGAGATTCAAACATTGCCTCTTACTAGACCATAAAATCATGGCAACACATGTTAATATTCATAAGAATAAACTGTTTTTCCAATATATAAAGCAAAATTCCTTGGGTGATGAAAATGCACCATATCTCAAGAGTCATGACATTCCCTTTGGGACTTAATTAATTTAGGAAAACTAAAGGCCACCAGTATTATACTTCAGAACCATCAGTGACATGAATAACTATTCTTAAATCTTGTTTCTGAGCAGAGAAGACTCTTGTAAACTGATTAGTCAGGGAATGTCCTGGCAGTGTCTGACAAAAGATACTGCAAAGTATACAAAGCATACGTGGCCAGGGGAATTTATTAACAACCAAAACTGGTTGGAGGGTCTATGAAATACATACTCTTCCATGTGCTAAAACCATCAGAGTAAGTTTATGGCTACTCTCTTCCAGGTAATTTCAGTCATTAATGAATCATAGGAATTGTATCCTAGGTAAGAAAAGATTGAAAACCACGGTTCTGATTAATGGGCACTTTTCCAATTGCACAAGCACATTTCCATACATTTCATTCTATAATTGCCAAAGAGATTTAAACATTTGTCTCCTGCTTTTCAGTGTAGTACAGTTCAACTTGTTATTTCCAAGAACTGTAAATTCTTTCTCACACAAACATCTGGGGCAGGCATTAAACTTCTACTCAGAATTCCTATATTTGCTTTTCTGCTAAATATATCAACAGTAAAGTTGAGTATTTGCAAAATTTTACATAAGGACTTTTAGATGGAACATAAGAAAGAAAAACAAAACCAAAACCAGGCAGTAAAGTCCCAAACAGGACAAGAAACATTCCTAAAGACCATGGTCATGCCTCAATATCCATTCAGGTACAGTTAACACAAAACTACTTAAAAAAAAAAAATGCCTTATGGTAGAATAGCCAATTTCGAAATGGAACAAGAATTAAAAAAAAAAAAAAAAAAGATAATAGCACATAATTTGGTTTGGCTTGTTTTTTTTGAATGGAGCAGGCAATTCATTACTCTTGACAGCATCTTCAGTCAGGATTGATGTTTTAAACATAGCATGAAAAGAAGCAAATGACCACAGTTCACTGAAACCCACCTCTTTTTCCTCCTGGGTCTTGTTTGAAAAGGTTTATGAGTGAGGTGGGGCAAATGAAAGAGATATTTGTTGAACAGAAACAAGGTACCAAAAAGCAGTTTCTTTCAAGAGCCCTACACAGCTTGACTTCACTCTAGAATCTTGAAAGTAATGTACCATTGTTTTCGATTTTAGTGTTTTAATTAATTGCTTAAAAACAAGAGGTCCAAAAAACAGACAGGTCTCTGTAAGACAGGTATAGAAGTATTTTTCTTCTGTCTCCAAGGTAACAAATAAGACTCAGAGTTCATCAGTAATAATTGTTCTGAAGTTGTAGGAGATATGTAAATAAGGCATGTATGAAGCAGCTTAATTTTTTTTACAGAGATTTTATTTCTAAAGCTAATTTCATATACTGTGAAACTACAGCCAGCCTGAGTTCACCACAGAAGGCTTCCAGGCTGATGCTGACCACATAAAAGGAATCCAGTTTTGTCCCTGAGGTGCCCTACTATAAGGAGCTGTGCAAAACCTTCGTCAGCAAGATAAAACACACAAGCTATGCTGAACATCACGGGGAGCTGGGAACCCCCAGTGCCTCCAACTGTTGCATTTTTCTGAGGTAGGAGACATGACTCCTTGTTCCAACACACCCTGGACAACAGAAGTAGACCTCAGCAGAACAGGCAGATGCCAGTGCTAATGAGTGAGTGATGCATCTAGGAGCAGAAGAGATGCACATTCACTGTGTCCATGTGAAGTCGGGTGGAGATGGCTGTTGTCATATCCCAAATGGGTAGATTAAGGAAAAAATATCTTCCTCTTCCTCCTTTCTGAAGAAGAGGCAAAGTTCTATTTCCTCAAAGCTGTAAGTATATGCCATAGCTCCTATGGAAGTTTTCAATGGGAAACATTTTTCCATGTTTTGTCAGGTAGTAGAGAACAGTCCATTTCAAAAAATTAGAGCTAGTGGCTCCACAAACTGGACACAGTCTCATAATGTTTACTTATAATACAAATCTGGATGCTTGAAAGGACTTGCAAGGAACCTGCATAAAAAGGACAACTGGAGCAACTCAACATGAGTTAACAATTTGCACATCAAAAGGCAATGCACCTGCAACACCACGTCCATACAATGTCCATTCACACCCCAAGAGCCTCAGTGCTGAGGACCGAAAAAACTGCTGAGAAGCAAAGTGCTTGCTCCACAGATCAGCAGCAACTATCACAGATTTTGCAACACGAGAGCCACATGTTACCTGCACCACAGCTGAAAACAGGATCCTCACAAGCTTTTCAGCGGCAGCCATATAGGGATGCTAGACCATGTCATCAGAAGATGTAAAGGCAGGCCTTGGAGCAAATTATTTAAACTAAATTCTTAAAAAGAAAGAATTCTTAAAAAAGAATTTGTGCTCCAACCTTAGCAGCCATGGGAGAGGCTCCTTCTAGATATTTCCAGAATCACAGAATTATCAGAGTAGGAAGGGACGTGTAGAGATCATGCAGTCCAACTCTCCCACTGAACAAAGCAGGATCAACTACAGAACATTACACAGGACTGCATCCAGGCAGACTTTTAATATCTCCAGAGAAGGGGACTACAACCTCCCTGGACAGTCTGTTCCAGTGCCCTGTCACTCTCATTATTAAAGAAGTATTTTCTTATGTTTAAATGGAACTTCCTGTGTTCCAGCTTCTGCCCATTGCCCCTTGTCCCATCACTGGGAACTGCTGAGAATAGTCTGGCTCCATCTTTCCTGCACCCACCCTTTAGATACTTGCAGATATTAAAAAGACCTCTCCTCAGCCTTCTCTTCTCCAGCTTAAACAGTCCCAGTTCTCTCAGCCTTTCCTGATAAGAGAGATGCTCCAATCTGCCAGTCATCTTTGTTGCCCTAAGGCTTCTTCCAAAAGACCGTGTGTCTGACAGCTGAGTGCAGACTTCTGAGCTGCTCTCAAAATAGTGAGGGAGAGGAGAAAAATTAACAAGGTGAGTTCAAGCGGCTACTTTTAATTGTAGCTCTTTGATTTAAATGGTTTTATATTGTAACAAATATTTCCTTTTATTTTACCTCTCATATCTTAAGTTATTTTTCCTTTTGATGCACCTATCAACTTGAAGTTTCAGCTCAAAAAGCCTATCCAAATTGCACAGCTTTAGGCAACTGAATTCAGGCAGAAAAGCTCATGTCTTTGCTGATTCCCACAGCTTCCAGTGCTTTATAATTAGAAACATTTCAAACAATAGGACTCAACAGTTACAGCAAGTAATTCTGCTGCTGTTTTTCTTCCTTTACATCTCATATAGAGATAATTATCTCTTTTCCAAATTTCAAAGGTTTTTTTAAGTTATTTAATTCACGCTGCAAAATGCTGGAACTGCTTTTGAAGACAAGGTGTTAAGTGTAATCCACAGCTACTTCTCTCTTTGTTCACTTTTGGAAGGTGTTTCTCCCAGCCTTTTGTCCTCCTTGACAGATCCTGACAGCTTTATAGGTGAGGATGGCAAAGGGAAAGTTGTGTAAAATACTATAGATGCATTGATGGCTGTCTGTACAAACACTTTTTGACAGTTAGCGAGGTTACATACAACAAATTTCAAAATGTTTTTATACTGAAGGTATTCAAGCATTCTCCTGGAACCAAAATTCATACAGTTTGCCACTCTTTCCAGATGACAGCCCTGCAATTAATGGTAATTTTATTTTAAACGTATAATCTTGGTATTTCAGTCACCACTTGAGTAAACAGTGATGATTAAAACTGAAGCATGAAGTGTCCCTTGGAGATATCTAATACACAGAACATGAAGAATTACTTCTACAGTTTCCACTACAAATTCTGAATTCTACATATTTCTTTCCATCTTGCTTCCAAATTGAGTCTAAAGAAAACCAAACCTCTAAAAAGTATTTTTCAATAAATCTTTATGAATTTTGCAGTTACTACAGACAACTCTTTTTTTCCTTTTTGCATAGAAATATGGAAACTAGCACAATTATCCCATAATAATTGGCGTATACAATTCTTAAACTCTTTGAATCTGTTTGATTGAAGCAATGGCTGCTGATAGGAAAAACTGTAAAGTCAATATTGTGGTGAAAGCAAGATGTAAAGCATCTAATAAAAAGCCATCTGTTCCAGCTATCTACTCAAAAGAAAAGATGCCACTTGCAAATGATGTGGACATATTCCACCCTTCCTGAATGATTTATAATAGCACTCTGAACTTGAAACATCACAGATACATCAGGATATCTTCTCTCATTTCTGATGTGACACCTCTCACTTTAGATTTGTAAGGTTCCTCCAATCAACAAGTAATCCCTTTTTGGATAATCTTGGCTGCTGTCCTACAATTACAGTTATTATAATTATTTATTAACTTCTCATTCAGGTAGAGGAGGGGAACACTGTAAACAGTGGATCAACCAAGAAGTCTTAATGAATGCCCGCTCAAGTTTTCTTTGTTCTGCATCCTCTAATCATACAAAAACATAAAAGAGCAACACCTGCACAACTCTATTCCTCATACCACAAAATGCTGTGCATGCCACATCCTTTCAAAACACTGGTCAGTGACACCTCTAATTAAAACCTAAGTATCACACCATGGTGGTACTGAAATAAAAATCACCCTGGTATTAGAGGAAGGAGGCTCTAGAAAAGCTTCAGGAAGGGAAGACTTCCCTCTGAGTGTTTTCTGACCCAAATACAGGCATATCTGCCTACCTCCCCTTAGTCTGGTAATAATATCATAGAATAGAATCATAAAATCATAGAATCATAGTATCATAGAATTATAGAATTACAGAACCATCCAGATTGGAAAGGCCCTCTGAGATCATCAATCCGACCCTTAATCCACTACCATTGTGGTTACCAGACCATGGCACTGAGTGCCACATCAGTCTCTTCAAAACCTCCAGGGACAGAAAATCCACCACCTCCCTGGGCAGCCCATTCCAGTCACCTTCCACCCAACTCCTGATCGCTCTCTCTGTAAAGAATTTCTTCCTAATATCTAACATAAACCTCCCTTGTCAGAGTTTAAGACCATGCCCTCTTGTCTTACTGATAGCTGATATTTGTTTGATTCTTACATTCTGGGGTAATTGTTTAATACACACTGAGTGGGATTAATTTTAAAATAAGACAAATGTTTATGTCTGTCTGCAGGTGTAGCAGATGTCTAGGCTGTCATTTTGTTAAAGCGAACTCAAACAGGTACCTGGTACCTAGTCAGTATTCTTTAGGCTGGATTATAGGGATATGATCTTCACTTACAATAATGGCAGTGTAGTGGACACTAAATTGCTACTTGTAAGTCTCAAACAATTCCCCATCATGTCTGCTCCAAGTTACACAAAAAGACAGAATGAAAATCAAAAAACCAACAGAATTCATCATTTCTGGAATGTCTTGTGAAGGCAGACTAGGGATATTTCAGCTGAATGAGGGAACAAGATGATGTATTGAACAATGCAGAATGATGAATACTGACAAAATGCAATTCAGTCCTATTGGCTGTTTGTGCTGGAATAAACTATTTCCTGAAGTCTTCACGCCTTTGCTGATTTATTTTTAAAACAGAAATTTGCAAATGTCTGGAGTGTGATAGAGAACTTCTGAAGCAGACCAACCTAATTAATCTAGGTGCACAAGAAAGAATAAAAAAATGTATTGGTCAATACTTTTTGAATAGTTTTTGATATAACTTCATATAGCAAGAGGAACAGTGTTTTTCTCATATTTTCTATAAATTTTAACAGTTTTAACAATTTTGACAGCATTTTTTAACAGTTTTTAGACAGTAATAGACTAGAACTTTCAGACAGTAATAGACAAGAACAGTAATAGACTAGAACTTTCATGCATGAGCAAGAATTTTTTCAAATGCTTTAGAAGATTTGCCATCATACCACAGGAAACAATCACAAAAATCTCTGAAGTACTCTTCAAAATATAATAAAACTAACCAATATTTTTAAAATTTTAAAATATTTTTAATATTTAAACCAATAAATTTTTTAATTTATAAACCCAGTGCAATACTACAGTATGCCAAAATGTTGTAGGAAAGATGAAAGATATTTTAAACTTACCCTATTGATGCTGCCGTTTCTTAAAATAATCTGAATCAGACTTTTATTAAATTCTTCCAGCTTCTTGAAACACTTCTTCAGAACATGATTGGATAATTGAGTATCAGTTATTAAACTGATCAAAACACAAACCGCCTCAGTAAGAAAACTTGAAACTGGAAATTTAGGACTGTTGTAAAAAATAGTCAGTCCATCAAGCAACTGAGACACTGATTTGCATACAGTGGAAGAATCGTTGTCAAGCACTGTGAAGTCTGCTTGAAGAATTCCTCCCTCTGACAGTTTTCTTATTTCAAGCAGATGCTGCAAAAACTGCACTGGAATAGTCAAAGATCCCTCCTTGCCAGTACAGCAAAGATTAAAGGGAGGAACTGTTTCCAACCAACACTTAGAAGTGTTGACATTTTGCTCAGATTGGCAAAAATCAGAAGCTGTGCCTAAAGAATCAAATGCACAGTCATTAGAGACATCACATCCAGAGTCTTCTAGCTGGCTTGAGTAACTCACAGGGTTTATACATTCCTGATCCAGAACAGTTTCAGCAGAGGCATCTGGTTTTCCTGAAACACAGATGTGAAAGTTACATTTGTGTAATACTTAAATACATACTTCTGGAAGGTATCATATATCTTTTATCCTTTTGCTTCCATGCAAGAAGCATGTAATACATATCTACATTTGCTCCCCAAGAATTTCCTATGACTAGAATCTAGCTCTGGAACAAGATGACAATTTAAAATTAAAATAGAAACTTTCTGAAGATAGTGCTTATTTGTGGAAAAGAAGTTTTATGCTCATAGCAATATGAATGGTAATTTTGAGTTTAAAATCCCTGATGGTTTTAAATTTTCACAAGTGGATATCACACAAAACATTTAAGTGGAAATCTATACTTCCACTAATTCCCAGGGAAAGAAATGTATGTAAAATTTTGGTCCCCCCAAACATCTTAGTTTCGTTTTTTTCATGAGAACTTGGATTACTTTTAATAGAAAATGAAGCTCTGATACTATAACTGCCTCAAATAAGATCATCTCCTTATTTGTACTCTTTCTCCTCAGGTTAGGTTGGGCTGAACATTACACTTGAGTTTTTTACTATTTAACCAAGAAAAACATTCAGAATCAAGAATTTCTCCAGTTACCACCTATCTCATAGCATATTCTTCAAAGACACACAAACTACATCACAGAAGGCAGGAACTGTGTTCACACTGCTAAATTTTTTCATACACCATTGCAGAATCTCTTTCATCCTATTTTGAACATGAGATACATTTAAGTCAGTACCTCTGGGCATAAACTCAGTTCTAGGTGACAAGAGACTCCCTCTGTGATACATGCTACCCATGCCAAAAGATTACAGTCAAAACAAGGAAGAAACATTAGAGCAGTGAAGTGGAAGACCAACCAACATAAACATCTCATTGCCACAGGGCAAGGCTAAAACCCCTTATGACCAACTTCTGGCTGTGCCCCAATAAGTAGGGCACAAACTGTTTCTCTCCTTTCATAAAAAATATGCATATACTTTTCAGATTTTCCACAAGGATACAAAACAATGCCATACTTCTCTGTGTTTGTATTCTTTAATCAATAGAAAGATTTTATAGGTGGTTTTGCCTAATGGGAAATATATGCTGCACTTCATGCTAAGTTAAAGAAATAATTTTTTACACTAAAAACATCACTAGGCAGCAATCTACAGCATTCTAAAAAAAAAAAAAAATCTAGTACTTTTAGAAGTTTATACAGAATTCATTAACTATACATTTCAAATTTAATTCTAACAGTTACTTCAGTCTCTGAAAACATACCAGATCATCCAATGAGGGTACTACGACTGAGACTACGACTGGAAACATGGTTTATTTTTTTTATTGTGGAGTGTCATGCCTTTAACAGTCAGACATACTCAAAATTGAACAGGCTTTGTAACAATTGGCTCACAATAGAAGGGTTAATTGTAGGAAAATCAAGCACATTTCCAGGAGGGAGGAAAAGTAGGGCTTGTAAGGCCAGCATTTTATATAATAACAGTGTTCCCAAATGCCCTGTATACTCAAATTTGGAAAGTAAGCAAAGCAGCAAAGCATACTTCCCATGGTCTGACTAGCAAAACCAGGCATCAATCTTTCATGTCCTCTCCCTCAAGGGTTTTGAGTGAAAGACATTCCAGAGGAAAAAAAATGAAAGTTGGTTTTGGTGCTGTTTAAGGAAAAGCCTTAACAGGCCCTCCCAGGGAATGCATCTACTGTAAGTTTCACTGTGTGGGTATTTTGTTCCTGTTTCTAAACCCATGGGGCAATATGAAAATTGCTCATGAGTATGTAGTGCCAGGAGTCAAAAGAAATAAAGCATGAATTACATGCAAAAAACATAAGTATGTTCACTGATTCTCTTCTTGAAGGGAAAAAAAAAGTAAAGTTGCAGAGGAAAGAAAAGAGATGGAGAAGAATACACAAATTTAAATAGGAACCAAACTTAAGACATCCCCAAATAAAAGAGGTAGCATACACAATGGAATATTCCTACCAGTAGGAGACAACATTGCACTTATGCTTAGGTTCCTGTTCACTGAGGCATCAAACTCCTGTCTCATGACCAGCTTTCTAGAAAACCCTGCTATATTAAGTTCCCAACAGCAGCAAACTTCCAGCTTAAGGAAAAATACAAAATGATTTAAAAATGTTCAGTCATTGATATCTTCTAATTATTTCAGGGGGTGGTGGAAGTTATATTTTAAAAATAATAAATAAATCATGCACAACAAAACACTTTGAATTTCCTTCAAAATGTCTAGGAACAGATTATAATTTTTCTTTAAAGAAGGTAAACTAATGACTTTGTACTTACCTACAATTCAAATGAGAAAGCAGTCTTGAATTTCACACCACATGGTTATCAAGTACAAAAAAAAAAAAAAATCAGGAACAACATTAAGCCTGCCTCACACTAAAAACCATCTTTGAGCAGAAATTTCAAGAACATTTGACTATAAACATACTGGAACAAGAAATATGAAAATTTAGTGTGAATGTTAAGCTAACAAAAAAACCCACAATGCCTTTATAAAGTTAATGAAATATCTGATTTTGAGCAATTTTACACCCTCCTTGAACACGTTGCATCATATTCAGGATGTATTTAAATCCTTAAGTGTTATTTAGGACTTCATCTCCTTACCACAGGAAGATCCCAGGCTGAAAATCAGAACTGTGTGGTCCCCAAACAAAGCAAGATATGGTCACAAGAACAGCTTTGGGGAGCAAAGGCTGAAGAAGTGATATTCTTGTACATACATGCACCACTGCAGAAAGTGTCTGTCCTGAAAACCAGCAGTCATTCAAAGGACAAGACTAAGCTGCATACCATGTCTAGTATGTAAGCAAGGTTTGTAGGCACTTCTGTGAAGCACAAGAGCTCAAATGTACATAATGCTGTTGGATCACATAACACAGAGGCTTTTCTGAGAGGAACGAGATGTGAGCAAGTCATGATTAGAGAGTGAGTAGTTTCCAGCTAGTCCTGAGGAAGCAGAGTTTGGCAAACACCAAAGTTCATCCCATCTCCCAAGCAAATTCTGCCACCTCTGAGTAGGCAGATGGGGGTTGGTCTCTTTTCCCAGGCAACCCTCAGCAAGACAAGAGGGCACGGTCTCAAGTTGTGCCAGGGGAGGTTTAGGTTGGACATTAGAAAGAATTTCTTTACTGAGAGAGTGATCAGACATTGGAATGGGCTGCCCAGGGAAGGGGTGGATTCTCCATCCCTGGAGATATTTGAAAAGAGCCTGGATGTGGCACTCAGTGCCATGGGCTGGGAACTGCAGCGGTAGTGGATCAAGGGTTGGACTTGATGATCTCCAAGGTCCCTTCCAGCCCAGCCAATTCTATGATTCTATGATATAGACACTAAGACTCAGTTCAGGAACAAGAAAGGGAGGAGGACCCATTTGCTTCATCAGGATGAGAAAATACCTTCTGTCTCTTCAGGAGCTGTTGTCAGCAGCATGGTCATAAGGATTCTCAGAACAGTCTCAGTCTCTTCTCTTGTGAAGTGACAAGGGAAGGACCCAGTTTCTGGTCCTACCCAACATGAAGAGGGCAACATTTGTAATATCCATGAAATGAGAGCAAGGGTGGTGGAAGATGCTTTCTCAGACGACTGTGGTACTGGAAGTCAGAGACTAGACTGTGTTAGAATGACAAAGCCCACAGGCTATATGTAGTTCAAAATTTAAAAACTGAAGAAGGGTCCTCAACTGATGAAATTGTTGTGGAATCATAAAATGGCCTTCAAGGCTTTTGAAAAACTTAATGCACCTGCAGTTACACCACTAATAAAGAATGCAGAACAGAAAACAGGCTTGAAGGTGGCAGATACAAGAAACTAAGTGAAGAGATTACTTGAATTTTGTAAAGTAAAAATTAGGTTTCAAGATTTAGACACTGTTTATATTATCCTGCTTTGTGAGTAAACACAGGGGTTATCACTTGAAAATCAAAACCAATTATGCTAGACATGTAAAGCTCTCTTAAAAACTCAGTTACAATTGACAGGCTTAGTTCCACTTCTGACAATTAAACATGACACAACCCAAGTTCAGTCAGTAATTTCTAAAAGAGGATTAAAATATGTGAAATTATTTTTATTTTTCCTTGTTTTGTTTACCTCTCCTCTTCTGCAACTTTCAGAACAATTTTTTATTCTTTATTGATTGGTTTGTTCCAAATACACCTTCCATGAATGATCAATCAGGTTTATTCTCTTCTTATTAAAATAAATAACCAACCTTGTCACACATATAAACTGTTTTCTTTACCTCTTTTTCATGTGTAAGCCTGTCTCTGTTCTGCTGTTTTCACTACTAACCAAGATGGCTGGTTGAGAAAAAAAAATCTCCCCCACGAACTTCTGTTTTCAGCATATGATTGTTGTCCTGATCTGTAATCCAGACATGTTCAAACATTTTAAAATAATAATTAAAAATAACAAAAAACTTTCAGGATTCTCCAAATGAAGACATTTTAGAAGCTGTGTATCCTACATTTTGCTTTTCCATTTTCATGACCTTTTTACAGCTGGCTTGGAAAAGCAAGCTCTTGTGTTTAAAGCTAAGGTTTTTCATGATGATGTATTTTGTTCTATTTAGGAATGCTTTCATGAACCTTCTTCCTGAGACAGACAGGGAATTTATAAATAACCTTTTCTTTTGCTAGGTGTCATGACTTTAGCCACTGACTAGGTGACAGATGATCTGTTATTTCCCCACTACTCTCTCAGAGGAGGATAAAAAGGAGACTTTAAGGTTGGGCAAAAAGCTGGCATAGGCTTAATGAAGTAGTAATAATGATGGTGAATTACAAATATATACAAATACAAACAACTGTGTAGATAGTGAAACCACACTCCTCAGTTGGTAATTACTTCCCTAGCAATTACTTCCCTAGTCCCAAATGGGACTCAGCAGCAGACAGAGATGCCCAAGTCCAGGGTCCCAGTGACATTTCACAACAGCCTTGAAGCATCCGAGCTGGTCCTACTTGGGAAGGCAGGAGAAGGGAATCTGTTCTGATGAACAGTGCTCTTCTCAGTAAGGAAACAAGATGCAGAAACAGAAGCAGAGGGAGCAATGCCAGACAAAGGTACACAAACCCAGGACCAGAGAGAAGCCAGAAGGCTCTCTGAGGAGTCATTTTATACTAATCCCCCTAGGCAGGAGAGCTGTGACTGGCCCATGTGGGTCACAGACCAACCCTTTCCCCCCCCCCCCCCCAGACACAGACACAGCCCAGCAGTGCCTGGGGGTACTTGGCCATCTCAGGGCTGTCTCATCACCACAGGCACTTTTTTGTCCTGGTCCTCCCAAACCAGAACACTGGGACAATTAGATGGGTGCCTTATGCAGAATCCTGGAAATAAAAGGATGCTTCTTGGGTCCATTTGCCTCAAGTGTGTGTTTGCACCAGCTGTAGCAATGCCACCTGATAAGACAGCCAGTATCTGCTTTCAAAGGAAGAAAGTTTCCACAAACAAAACAGATCTGTCATCCATGGAAGGAGCAGTATTCCGAGATTTCATTGAATCATTACACTCCAGCTGGTTCTTTTTCCAGATTGCAAATTAACTTATTTAATTATCCTAAAAAGGCCTCAGCTTTCATGAAGTTCCCCATTGTGTCACCACAATTACAGACAACAGATTTATCTCATCATCATAGTCTGAGAGCCATATTCCCATAAATCTGTGCTAAACACATTTTAACTCAATTTGTCATCTTACATATCACCCCTGAATTCCCTGCTCCCCTCCTAAAAAAAGTGAAATACTCTTTAGCTTGTGAGACATTACTTGCAGTGCTGTCTACTTGCATTAGTACCATCAGTTGAAGCATGGGAGCATAGTGGTAAACCTAAGATGTCAAATGACAGTTCATTTTTGAAGTACTGACTGTCTGACACCATCATGCCTTAGACAAGATGCTAAGATGACTGGGATGCCCTTGGTTATATGGACTGAAGGCCACCTTTTGGGGGAGGGAGGGCAGAGGGAGAAAGAATTTATTTGTGCAGAAACATCGCACCCCTAAGCACCAGACAAAAGTTGACTGCCAAGTGTTGACTGCTGCCCAATGGAGAATCCTCTCACCTTGGAAAAGGGAAGCTAGAAAAGAAAGAAGCAAAAGATACTCCTCAGAGGCTGACAGTTCCTCTGCAACTTTTGTTCTGCATTCCTTGCACCTTGCCAAGTACCAGGGGGGAAAAAGTGGCGACAAGACACAGCAATTTATAATAGCAGCTCATTAAAGCACACTGACCTGAAGAGAAAGTTTTTACATAAATATACCACAGTAACCTGGAACCTTGAGTCTATATTCCTCCACCAGACTATTATGCCACAAGAACTAAAATTTTTGCTCCCTGCTATTCTGGGCAATTTTAAACATTTCACACCACTTCATCTTCTTTCTAGGAAGGAAAGTAATTTCATTTAATAGATTAATATGCTTTTATCATTATTATTCAGTGTGATTTCAACTGCTGCTCCCTCCACTAATGAGAAAGTTTCCTTTAATGAGGCTGCAGATAACATATTCACTAGGGATACTGCATATGTTTTTCATCTGGTCTTTCTGAATTCATCTGATTGGCTTCTCCTTCACAATGAGCTTAAAAAAACCCCAACTATCATCAATTATGCTTCTTTTACTGTAAACAGGCAGAAGAAACATCACAGGTGCTCCCTGCTGAATAAGAGACACCCATACCATGAGTTAGGAGAATCAGCAAGGGAAGAAGTGGCTGAATTCTGTGGCCCAAAGCAAGGCTTCTGATAAACTGTAGTTTTATGTTGTTTATAATCAGTTTTACTTCAGCTGATTAGCAGGATGGTTCCAATCCATATGGTTCTGCTCTTGCTGAAGTCTGAACTTCCAGCAAGAAGGAGACTAAGAAGTCTTCAGTCATACTAATATACAAAGGAAATTGCTCCCTTTTTCCACATATAAAACTAAATGTCTCAAGAAACACACCAAGGAGTGAAGCATGAGAAATAATACTCTTCTTGTCTCTGCCTCTGATTCCCTAAAGAGATACAAGTTTTTTCAAAAGTCTTGACACAGGAAGCAGAATTTAGGGTATAGTATCTTGAAAAACAAACACAGCTTCAGGACACAGAAAAAATCAGACATTCACATGAATCACATTATGACTCAGAGTTCAGAATTTCCCTATATTCACAGACACATTATGGCTGGCAGCCATATTCTGCTGTGGATGCTAAGAACAAAGGAGAGGACTCCAAGGGATGGCAGATGAGGTTCTACTGTAGATGATCTATAAAAGGAAGAATAAAGTAGTTCTAAAAATAGGAGAGGGAGTGGAATCTGATTATTTTTAATTTTTTTTTAAATATAGCAGTCAGCAGTTCACTAAATTCCTATGCAATAAGAAGGGAATAAAATGAACCAAGACTGAAGGTGAAACTAAGGAAGAGAATACATCCCCAGTACAAATTTTGCTAAAAATGTACTCTGGATAACTGATTTGGAACCCTGAAAGAGTATCAGCCTAGAGCAACAAAGACAATAATAATCTATTCTGTAAATTGTCATTCCTAAAATACATGCTTGGCAAAAAGGGGTAGAGTATTGTATTTATGGCTTCTTAGGATGGAGTAACAGCTGCAGGCTTTTCAAATCTCTTTAATAGAGACTGCCAAGAAACAATATGATTGTTGATTTAATGAGCTGATACCATCTAAGGAATCTGCCTTAGAGTACAGGTGCTTGAATCTATGATCTATCAATTCATCAATGCTTTGTAAAACCTTTTGTCTTTTCATGGAGCTCCAAAGGAAAGTGAAAACAGAATGCTCAGATATTTTGTATTCTTATTCTTTGAATAATCCGTTTCTCTCCTCTTCCCTGTGAAATTTGAATCTGAATCAAAGGAAGGCAAGAAACTTTCATTAACATGAGATTTGATTTTTTTCCTACCCAAGGGCATGGCTGTCAGGACAATATTGGCAAGCTCAAAAATAATGAACAATTATGAAAAGATTTGCTTCTCCTCCTCCTTGGATGGCTGATGTACAGCCAAAAGCACCACTATGTAAAAGGAATACCAGTGTCCTTGAATTCAGAAAGGCAGCTGCAAATGAAGTCAAATAAGGAACTTTCAGCCACTATAGAGTTAGTGAACATATACCACAGCAATTTATCAACAGCATGTTAAACCCTAACAATCCATACTACCAAACAGTTCACCTATAGGAAAGCACATTCCTCCACTTCAATGAGGAAACCTAAACTGTTTTAGTATCTCAGAGGACACAGAACTAGTTAGGTAGAACAAAAATAATTTAGTTCTTAAAAAATGGATACCCTGTTCTTTCTTCTTCGTGTGCTTGTGCACCCATACTGCATGTAACTTTCTGTGGAGAAGGGAAACAGGCACCACAGCTTCAAAGAGCTCCCAAATTTCTCATATCAGGGAAATAAAAACTCCATGGGCAGTCTCTAATCATTCAGTGTTGATTCAGTATCAGTATCTGATTCTTACTGAATTGGGTGGAATTTGTGAATCCATAGAGCTCTTAAACAGAACACAAGAAAGCCAAAAAAAAAAAAGCTGAGGGTTTCAATTCTTTAAAGAGGTTTTTTTGCTTTGAGAACACCAACTCCAAAAAAAAAAAAAAAAAAAAAAGGCTGGAGAAATGAGTGAGGGCAGAAAAGGGTCAATCTGTCAATTACCAGCCTTAAGAACAATCCCAGTGATCCTCAGCCCTAAAGAGAACTTCCATGGTGTGAAATTAGATTGTAAACTTGGGCAATATACCCATCAACAAGAAAACATAACAATGGCTTGATAGCTCTACAGTAGCTTTCAGGTGAATTGGGTGGAATACCACTTATACCACTTTTCCTCTCAATTTAGATTAAATCTCCTTGTGCACTCCTACCTCAACAGGAGCCACTCTTTGGTTTCTAATCTTCATGGGCTCAAAAAATCTCAAAATTGGCACAACACACAACAGAGGGAATTTTTTTCACGAAGCAGAAAGATGTCAGTGATAAACTGCCCTGTATTTCAGGTACACTTTGCTTCTACAACCATCTCCCTTTAAATGTCAGCCCATAGGTGCTCTGCTTTTAATAAACATCAGAAACTTGATCTTCACAAGAGTGTGGAAATCTCATAAACAGATATCCCATCATCTTTCTTTACTAAAAAGCAAGAGGCTGAGCATTTGTCTCTAATGTAATTGTAACCATGAACCCTGCCTCAGCTGTTAGAAGTGTCCAAAGAACATCATCTTTCCTAAACAATATATAGCTCAAAGAGTTCACATTATACCAAGTTTTAAGAAGGAGGAAAAAACAAACAAACCACAAACCAGTCAAAAGCAAGAAATATCACAAAAAATGGCCATTTCACAGTTAAGACTCCAAGAGCTCAAAAGTGTCCTTTCAATATTAAGGAAAACCTACATAAAGAAATAGAAATTATGATACAGTTCAGATCTTCCACACATTGCTCTCTTACACCAAAGTGGTTAAGAGAAACTGAAGGGGAAGTGTACACCTTACTCCTCTTAGACAGCTTGTGAGGCAGGTAGGGAGGATCTGAACTCCCACGGATATTTCAAACATCAAAAGGTTTTCTGTCTAATAGATTTCTCAACAGTGTGATCAGAAATACACATAAATATTTGAACCTAAAAGCAGCTACACAGTAATCCTTCAAATTAGAAGGGTGTTGGTTGTGTACCCTGGAGAAACTGAAGGAATATAGAAGTATTATAGATACCACATACTCATCTCTGCTATTTGTGAATCCATTAGCTAAACAAAGACTGAAATTAAAGTTTGGCTTCACTAAAAAATTACTTTGGGCAGCTTCCCCAAGTATGTTTGAACAAGCTGCTGAGACCGTAAAAACTAAAAAGATCTATGAAGAGCAGCTTACTGAATTAATTTGGGAATCGTGGGACTTTTTCCAAGCCAGTCAGCCTACTGCTAGCAGAATGGAGAGGGATCCCTTGTAGATAGTTCTCCATATCACAGAATCATAGAATGGTTTGGGTTGGAAAAGACCTTAAAGATCATCTGGTTCCAACCCCCCTGCATAGGTGGGGATACCTCCCACTAGACCAGGTTGCTCAAAGCCCCATCCAACCTGTCCCTGAACAATTCCAGGGAGGGGGCAGCCACAATTCCTCTAGGTAACCTGTGCCAGTGTCTCATCACCTCACACTAAAGAATTTCTTCCTAGCATCTAATCTAAATCTACCCTCTTTGAGCATAAAACTGTTGCCCACTGTGCTATGATCCATAATAATGCCAATTGCAGTGGGTTAAGTAAGCCATAAACTGTACAATTGTAGAATAAGTGTGATATTTCCCTGTACAGATAATGAAGAATGCAAAGAAAATTTAGTGCAGAACTAGACATCTAACATTAGACAAGATTTATCACATTTTAGGTCTGTGAGCAAACCACTATGACAAGGGCAATGAAAATCAACATCCTTTGGAAGGGGTGTTACTCTGCAGGGCCAGTTGCTTTTCTCTGCCTATCTTCCAGCAACAAGAGCTTACTTTGGCAAGTGAGATATCAATATTGCTCAGTTCAACAGCTTAGGGTAAAGAATATTTAAAAAGTTAGACTTGGAGCACAGAAGTTGCAGATTAATTGATTTCATTTCTAGTGTTTGTTATGTTCTGGCTTCATCCACAACTAGAATAGCCTCTCCAGACACAAAATGTTAATAAATCTCTCCTAAACGTGCAATCAGTTCTTCTCAACAATCAGACATTACAAACAGCAGCTTGAAACTTTCTTTTAAATAAACTTTCTGTTTTCCACAACCAAACACACAAACAGTAACTATGTGTAAACAGTCATCTAATCACTTCTCTAGAGACAGAGGACTATTAAAAAAAAATTAAAATAAAACATTAAAACTTCTAGCTAAAATTTAACACATCCTCTTCTGAGTCAAAGTTAGAATTCAGAAATCTTTTCACATGGCAATAAAGAAGCTACTATTGCAGAAGAAAAGCATTCCAGTAAAGCTGCACCAAGTTTTCTGTCAGGGAACCTCCTAAAAATCTCAAGTCATAAAGCAGCAAGCTATACACTTTGATTTTAGTGATCCCCTCAACAGTAAACTCTCTCTCTCTTTCAGCCAAAGCATTTTGACCTCCATCTCCTAAGAGAAATATCTCCCCAGAGCCTGGAGACATCTTCCACTGCCTCATTTCCAACCTCATCCTGTGCCATTGATCTCTCAGATTGAGTTAGAAAGGCAGTGCTGTTTGCACTTTTCTTTTATCATATTTCATAGTAAACATTCACAGCATCCACAGCTTAAATTCATTAACAGAAATAGCAGACACACAGTCCACTGCTTGCCCAACCTTCCTATTAAACATCTTAAGGATTCATATTTTCAGCACACTAGGCTTTAGTTCTGATTTTATGCACCTTTGAAATGGTAACAAAATATGCAATATGTCTTTAAAACATATTCCAAATGTAAATAGAGTGTATCAATATTCTTACAAACTCCTATCTCCCAGGTTATAAAGCACCATTTTATAACAACAATTTTGTCTGGAATTATTCTGTATGATATGTATTGATTCTGAAGATTAAAAATGAAAGTTCTGAGTAAGCATTACATTCTCAAGATCAATCTCATTACAAATTAATTAAGTGTTCTACTACTTCAGAGCTCTGGGAAAAATTGAAAGCTGTATCCTGAAGACTCTCATATCTATCTACAAGAAACAGTCCAGGGAACATGAAAGCTGTTTGTTTCATTGCTACTGCAAAAGAGTTGGGTATTATTTCAGAAACTTACTGTTTTCCAAGGAGAATCTTGGGCAGATCTTGTTCAAGAGAAGTTCCTGACGTAACCGAAGAACTTCAGCTTCTAGCACTTCAACTTTTGATTTCCATCTAAAATCTTGTTCAGATACAGTTTTGGCAAGGTGCTCAGTGTATTCTTTGCAACTCTTCCCTGGTGGTTTTGAGTGGATAATTGCAAAAGCCAATGCTAGTTTTGATATTTTCAAATACCAAACTTGGTTTTCTCTTCCACTTTTGATTTCTAAGAGGAAACAAAAAAGTAATTCCATCATGACTATTAATAAAATTATGCACAGTCTTTTTTTGGCTCTTAAAACTGTTCAACAGTGAGACTAATTATTTTATTTCTAGTGCATTCCTAAATCACAAAGGAAAAGAGTAGAAATATAAGCATCTGTGCACAATGTGCAAATAAAACATATATGAGCTTCACTCCAGCTATAACAATGAAATCCAGGCAGTGGTTAAGAATAATTGTGGAAAAAGTACTACAAAGAGGTTTATAGTAGCAATATTTTCAGTGCAAATGTTAACTCCATTACAACAAATATAAAAACACTAAAAATACTACTAAGCTCAAAAAAAAATGCTACCTAACATGCTACCCTTCCCCATTAAAAAAGAAAAAAAGAAAAAATCCTAAAAATCCTAAAGCCATGACTCAAGTATGCTTATGGGATTATTTGTACTTAGCTTAAACACACTACAGTTCCTTGGAAGTTTACCCAAAAATCCCAGTACTTGAATGATAAAACTTTTGAGGCTGTTGTAAGTTTCTGGTTTGGGACACCTGGCAATGCTGCACTTGCTCTTCTAAGTTTACACTGAGCCTCAAACCTGCAGAAAGGTCTATGCAGACAGCTAAGTGATCTAAGTGCCTTGTAGGATAAATGCATAAGAGTTTTATCAGCTGTTGCAAACTGTGAGGAAAGAGCAAAAGGCATTACAGGAGTCAGAAATAGAAAACAGTTATACAGATGATACATCATGTGCAACAGCCCAGGACCTAGAAAGAAAAAAGGAAAAAAGAAACTAAAAATTACTAATAATATCTAGCCTATTTAGTTATCAAAGTGCTTTTTTGTCTAATTCCACACCATTTTCATTCAGTAGTTCACTCTTTTTTACTTGAAAAGAAAAATTACATAATAATAATTAAAGTTATCATATAACTTCCTATGTTTTTGTTCTGGCCTTGACATTGTTCATAAACTTGTTCTGAAAATTGTTCATAACTATTTTTAATTATTACAAAAGAAAACTACATACTAAGTGGTATAACAAGTTGTGTTGATTATCTCTGAAATAGTCACAGCACAGGTTTGAACAAGGTATTTTATATCACCCTTTTACCAGACCACCTGCTGATTTCATTTTTTGGTTTTCCTCAACTTTGGACAGTAAATCCTAACTCATCACAAATTTCTTTATCCATGGAAGCACTTATAGAAACAGCTGCATTTAAAATATTTATTTCACCTTTCAAATACTTCTGAAATGCACAAACAATTCCTGTACATTCCTTGCACACTGTCCAGACACACCAGTCTGTTACACATTGAAACACAGAGCATACAAGGGATAAGACTGCAAGACCTCCTTGTGATCTATCTGTACAAAGATAAGTTTTAAGCTACTGTTCTCCACTTGAAACACGGTTCCTGCCCTCTGTCAGGACAAAATCACTTAGTCTACAGCCATTAGTGCAATCCTAAAGCTAATGAAAGAGTAAACCCTTGAATACTGAATTACACTGTCTATAACCACTGCTTAAATAAATTGTACTTTTTGCAAAATTCCTACCTTGTAAAAATCTGTTCCATACAATTTTTCTATTCATATCTAAGAATTCCAGTGAAAAAAACAAAGCTTAATTCCCTCAGCCTCAAAGGATCAGCACCTCTGTGGGACAACAGACTGATGTAAAGACACTTATTTGCCTAACACAAACACAGAACCATGCAAGTAATTGAACTGCCTTCAAAGCTGTAAATAAAATGCAATACATGGAACCACATGAGTAAGTCCTAGCAGTAGGTATCAAAAACCTTTGGCTTTGAACCTGAGAGATGCTCCCCAGATTACCACATCTTAACAATTCACTCAGGTACTAGTGAATGTCAAGCTCCATTTTTACAAAGTTCCTTTGCCAAGCAAAACCAAAATTAAGGCAGGCAGAAAGAGGCTTTACAAATGGTTTCACAGCTTGTTTATCATTTTGTTATCTGCAGAGACTACTTTGCAAAAGCTTTCTGATTCACCTTCCTTTTAAAAAACAGGACAAGCAAAAGACAGGCTTTGTCAATACAAGCATTTTCTTTTTAATTACATTCAGGGAAGTTGCAGAACATCGAACTTTCCAATATAGATCAGGGGACAGTATTTAATTTAAGTATTTCATTAATGTTCAGATGCCTGTTTTCATTAGTCACCATTAATTCCTTCTTTTCTATCACACTCAATTTCTACTCACATGACAAACAATTACAAAGGATGGTCTAAGTTAGCTGTTTGACCACTGATACTTTACCACTATAAAATTTACAAATCTCAGCCCACAACTCTAAATCCAGTGATTCAAAGTCAAAAAATCCCTAATAAAAATAATCTAATAAGTAAAGTAATACAATGAACTGGGATGGGAATAGGTAAGACTTAAATTCTAAAGCTCAAGAAAATTTACAATGCTACTTTAGGAGCAGTTTTTGACCACTAGTTAACATACTAGAGTCACTCTTCCACTTTGTTTTAAAGGGGACTACTATGTCTTAGGCAGGGCAAAAACCTTAGTGCACATGCAAATAATACAGCACAGACAAGCAAAAGGTTCTTTCACCCTCAACATACCAAACTGCTATTTTCTAAAGGAGATGTATCCCTAATAAATCACATAAACCATAGCCACAGTTTACTTTAAATCACAATTATCAAAATCTTAAGTAGCATTCCACCTTAGGCTCTAGGACATACATTTAAGTCATGAAATCTGGATTTTGAGGGAGGCCTTTTCCTCTTTAACATCTTATATAGAGTCATTTCTACTGTAGGAGTGCCTTACACTGAATTACTTTAAACATAGATTCATAGAAAACCAGGGATTTGAAAGGGACCTGAAAAGATCATCTAGTCCAACCCCCCCTGCCAGAGCAGGGTCACCTATAGCAGGGCACACAGCAACATGTCCAGGTGGGCTTTGAATCTCTCCAGGGAAGGAGACTCCACAACCTCCCTGGGCAGCCTGTCCCAGTGCTCTGTCATCCTCACAGTGAAAAAATTCTTCCTAATATTTATAAGGAATTGCCTATGCTCCAGTTTATAACCATTGCCCCTTGCCCTATTGTTGGTCGCCCCTGAGAAAAGCTTCACTCTGTCCTCCTGGCACTTGTCCCTCACATATTTATAAACATTAACGAGGTCATCCCTCATTCTCCTCTTCTCCAAGAGGAGAAGCCAGCCCCAGCTCCCTCAGCCTTTCCTCATACAGGAGGAGATTTTCCACTCCCTTCATCATCTTGGTCACTCTGTGCTGGACTCTCAAGCAGTTCCCTGTCCTTCTGGAACTGAGGGGCCCAGAACTGGCCACAAGATTCCAGATGTGGCCTCACCAGGGCAGAGTAGAGGGGGAGGAGAACCTATCTTGACCTACTAATCCCCCCACTTCTAATGCACCCCAGGATGCCATTGGCCTTCTTGGCCAAAAGGGCACATTGTTGGCTCATCCTACTTTGATGAAATAGTCTTATTCTGGAGAAAAAAAAAAAAAACCACAACAAAATTCCTTTTTCTGGAATAATTACTTGTAAAGTAGCTGTTTTAAAAACAATTAAAAAAAAGCATCACGGGTCACCCAGTTGATTCTCCTTAGGAACAAGACACAGTCAAAGCAGTTTGAAGTTACTAAGTTGGAATCTCAAAATCTTGTTTAAAACCAGGTAACTAATGACAAATGGTGATGTTCCTGCATGTATGTCCAGAAATAGTGGATTCCATATTTTATAGAGAACATACAGCTCTCCCACCTCCTTTCTATTACAGTCACCTCCACTCTTTTCTCTGTTCTTTTCTTCTGTTATGATCATGAAAAGAGAAGACTGGGGAACAAAAAGCAGGAGTTGCAAGAGTTGATTCAAGTTTTTCAGTTTCCTAAAGGGACAACTGTTCTCTCAGAAACCACTGTAAAAATGTTCTAGAAAATAGCACCAGATGACACTGTTAAAAATATGGGGATGCTGGCCAGCTGTGCTGTAGCAAAAAATTGCACAGCAATCTGTTGCTTTCAGAAGTGCTGCATCATGGACCACCAAATGGGAGTGCACACCACTAAAAGCACACTGGCAGTTACAGAGTTTTATCAATAATATTTTTGCACATAGCACCACAGAGATGACACCAATGGGTAGGTAGAAAAAAAGTTGAGAATCTAACCAGAAATTTCCTTTGACTAAGAACAATACCAGGCCAAGAGCCAAAAGAAGTCATCAGTCTAATCTAGCTGCTAATGCTAAAATACATACAATGGGAATGAAAGAATCAAGAATTAGTCACCAAAACACATCTTGCACCCAAGTTACTCACCGAGAATAACTACTTACTGACAAAATTCCATGTTTGTGTTTACTCACTGTTAAGTAGGGAACCAGTAATCCCTTGCAGACTGCTTGCAGAGCTTGGGACCTTCCCTTGCAGAAGCAGGGAGCTGCCCCCTGACAACAGATACCACCTGGTGACAGTTTCAAATGCAAGCCCCTCAATCCACAAACTGGATTTCCACAAATACTGGAAATGCATTCAGAGGAGCACATTACTGACACAAGACAGACCTCCCTCTCTAGCCCTCTAACTTTCATGCAAGGAGAGGGTACTGAGGAGCTGCAGCCCTGCCAAGTTCCTGGCCATGGAATGTGGCTCACAAATCATTCTGCTGCTGAAACAATTGCAGAAGAAAACCTGAACTGTTCTGCACAGCTCTGTGTTAGCAAAGCAAGGGAAACTAAGAGGTGGCATAAGATCCTTTGAGGACCCTACTCTACCAACCTGACAATCCTCCTGTGTTTTGCCACTGCATTTGATGCAGCGGTTTATATTACACCATTACCTACAGCAAGACACCTTTCTAATAAGTCTTATCTTGGTTTTGGCACTGTCTGCAATATGTGAAGGGGAAATAATTCCTATTAATTAGAAAAATAACCACTAGCTTCATATGATTACCTTCGTAGTTTGCTTTCTTCTCAGTTAGAAACTTCATGTATTTAACTCCATTCCAAAGGTCAAAGGTTTCACATTATTGGTTAAAAAACCTAAATCATTAAAATTATTTCAATGGAAGTTTCATGACTTTAATGTAGGTTTCAAGTTTTTTAATAACTTCCATCTAAACTTAAAACCATTCCTGAAAGTCCTTTTAACAAGCTAGAAAATCTCCTGCTTCCAAAAACCCTGCAACCCCACAAAAGGGCTCTTTATGCACTTTATGGTCCTCACTGATAACCCGTCAAACTCTGGAAGCTGAGGTCAAACACATGACATCTTCTAGAAGCAAAGACATTTCCCTGAGGCCACTATGGCACAAAAGCATCCCTCCCTCCCCTAGCACTTTCTTAGCTGTCAGGAGATGTTTTTCTGCCTCTTACTTCTTCATTGTTTCTTTCTTCACTGCTAGTTACACACAGCTGAACAGCCCAGCTCCCAAACGCACAGCAGTTGCTTTCACTGCTACACACACCACCAAATCAAGCCTCAAGAGGAAAAAAAAATACTCCTGGATGCTATTTGGGTTTTCCTACCTGCTGCCAGAATTGCATTAGTGTCAACAGCAGGCTGATAGGGATAAAAATATTTTTCTACCTTTAACAGAAGTGTAGGGATGATCTCTTTATTATTCTTTGCATTAGTATTCATGAACTAAGGAATCAGCCTCTCAAACAGGATTAACCTAGGAAGGGGTAAATTTAAGTCTGCAGTCAGTCCAAAATGGACTGTGCCCTGAGGAAAATAAAGCAGTGAGCTTGGGATGAGCTTCTTCCCCAGCTCTTGGGCCCATGTCCTTTGGTTTCTCTCAGCCAGCTCTGGGTTCATCCACCTAGAGGAATGTCAAGGTGTGCTGCACCCAGCCATGAAGAGATAAGCTTCTCACTTCATAAAGGTGAAACTTCAGCTCTAGGACTTTTAAGAAGTCTTTCAGGGCTGTTTTATGGGTGAGGGAGATGAATAATTTTAGATAATTTACTTTTTCAAGTGCTACATGCAGTTTTCTGACTGACCTTGGAAACAGGGAAGTCACAGAGAAATGTGGGAAGGAGATTAAGTTATATTGTCATTTAAAATTACAAGGCACCTCAAAATGAAACCAAAGCTTAAACTTGTTTGAAATAATTCAACATTTGAGTAATACCATTTTATGTCACAAAAACTGCACACCTGAGGCATCTTCTCTGCAGATGAAATTCATGTCTTAATAATGGAAGAAACTTCTGAAAAGGCACAGAAAAAAACCTAATGCTTACAACAGGCCACTTATTTGTTACTTAGATCATTATCATCTCAGACTGAACATTTTAAAAATTAATAGACTAAAACACATAATAGACTGTAACTCATTTAACTTCCTGGCCATTCAAGAGCTCGGTTTTCTTCGCATTTGAAAGAGATGGGACATACAAAAAGATTTGTCAGGACAGAAACTAATTGCCATTCATCAGTACTGTGCAGCTAAAAGTCTTAAGACAGTCCTAAATAATAGTATGTAACAAATATACAAAAAATGGGTTTCCTTTTAAATTTAAGTGTATGGTTTATCTTTAAGGGTGGAAACATAACAGAAAAAACTGTTTTGTTGCTACGATTTTTACTTTAACTGTCAATTACAGACTGCAGATAAAGGTGAAAAAAATTACTTATATCTTTGTAATCTCATTCTACATTAGCAACCAAGACTCATTATAATGGAGCACAAAATGTTCCGAGTACTTTAGCAGAACTGGGCTGAGCTGCAGACACACAAGGCCATAACATTTAGAAACAATGAAATAAACTGGATTTAATTGTTATACCTAATATAATCACTGTCTTTCTTGTATATAATAAATAATGATAATGGGACAGCTTCATAATCAAGATAAACTAAAATATGCCTCGTGTTCCAATTAAGCAGCTTTTATTGTAAAAAATTATATTAAACCAAGGCTATACCACGTTGTCATATTCAAACAGTGTATACTTGTAATACACAGATATGTAATGTAGATATACTTACTGAGAGAAAAACTTGGTTTTGCTACCATAAGCATAAACAATACCTCCAGCATCTTTGTTTTTTAAATGGACTCAAGATGCTAAAATGATACTGAAAATAATAAATGTTTAAAATATATTATGTTGAAGCGTAATGAATCTTGGTTAAAATGAGACATGATTTATTTCTTCAACTTGACTTTTAAATAAAACAAAATAACATGAGCAAATTGAAAAAAATTAAGACCTTTTTAATATTTCCCCATTATAACCATTTCATAACACTTAAGAACATAAGAAAGCATAGTTTCTCAGCATTTCAGTAACAGTTGAGAGACAGGATTTACTTCCTCTTAACTACAGAAATCTACAGTATAGAAGTCTACAGCTGAACTAGCTGTCTATATTTCATAGAATCATAGAATTGGCTGGGTTGGAAGGGACCTCTGAGATCATCAATCCAACCCTTGATCCACTACCGCTGCAGTTACCAGCCCATGGCACTGAGTGCCACATCCAGTCTCTTTTTAAAGATCTCCAGGGACGGAGAATCCACCACTTCCCCAGGCAGCCCATTCCAATGCCTGATCACCCTCTTGGTAAAGAAATTCTTTCTAATGTCCAACCTAAACCTCCCCCGGCACAACTTAAGACCGTGCCCTCTTGTCTTGCTGAGAGTTGCCTGGGAAAAGAGACCAACCCCCCCCTGGCTACACCCTCCTTTCAGGGAGTTGTAGAGTGATGAGGTCTCCTCTGAGCCTCCTCTTCTCCAGGCTGAACAGCCCCAGCTCCCTCAGCCTCTCCTCATAGGATCTGTGCTCCAGTCCCTTCACCAGCCTGGTTGGCCTCCTTTGGACCTTCTCCAGGACCTCAATCTCCTTCCTGAACTGAGGGGCCCAGAACTGGACACAGGACTTGAGCTGTGGCCTCACCAGCGCTGAGTACAGGGGCAGAATCCCTTCCCTGGACCTGCTGGCCACGCTGTTCCTGATCCAGGCCAGGATGCCATTGGCCTTCTTGGCTACCTGGGCACACTGCTGGCTCATGTTCAGCTTCCTGTCAATCCAGACTCCCAGGTCCCTCTCTGCCTGGCTGCTCTCAGCCACTCTGTGCCCAGCCTGGAGCTCCCCATGGGGTTGTTGTGGCCAAAGTGCAGGACCCGGCACTTGGCCTTGTTGAACCTCATCCCATTGGAATGAGCCCAACTCTCCAGTCTGTCCAGGTCCTTTATGATCAGTGGACAAACCCAGAGATTTTTAACGCTTAAATAAGCCAAGTGACTTGTACAACTACTTTGTGATGAAGTCATGACCCAGAAACATTTGTTTTCCTCCATGGACTACAAAGAGGGTTAAGAGGAAATGATCAGATGGACACACATGTGCTATGGTCAGCTAACTTCAGTGAGTTAAGTTGGTGCACAACAGGAAGCTAAAGCCCAGACCTCCAAAAAACTATTTAAGTGCTGAACTAAAGAGAAATTTTGAAAGGGTAAAATAAGTACTTTCTAGAAGAAGTTTGTAATTCCAGATATTTTTAATATCTCTGGGGGGGAAAAAAAAATTCTAGAAGAAAAACCCCAAATCATGGAAAAAATTGTGAGGATAACTTTGTGAAAATTTAAACATTGTCTATGTACAAACAAAATAGCATCTAGATGCAAAGTAAACATAGGGGAAACATCAAGTGTGCCCAGAATTAAATGAGTATAAAATAACATCAGTCTGTCCCCTCATAAAGTTACTGGGCATCACTCTTCAGTGAGACCACATGAGGAAATTATTTCCTCATATTTCAAAATGTGTAAATTTTCCATGGGTTAACCATGTGACTGTGTGGCCAAGAGGGCCATTGGTGTCCTAGGGTGCATCAGGAAAAGTGTGTCCAGCAGATCTAGGGAATAAGGGATTTGAACATCTCTTCTATGAAGAAAGACCAAGACAACTGGGGATGTTTAGACATGAGAAAAGAAGGCTGAGAGGGGATCTTATTAAGGTCTATTAATATCTGAGGGGTGTGTGTCAGGAGGATGAGGCCAATCTCTTTTCAGTGGTGCCCAGTAATAGGTCAAGGAATAAAGGGTTAAAACTCAACATGAGGAGAAACTTCTTTACTGTGAGGGTGACAGAGCACTGGGACAGGCTGCCCAGAGAGGTTGTGGAGTCTCCTTCCCTGGAGAGATTCAAAGCTCACCTGGATGTATTCCTGTGCAGCATGCCCTAGGTTATCCTGCCCTGGCAGGGGGTTGGATTAGATGATCTCTAGAGGTCCTTTCCAACCCCTAACATTCTATGAGTCTATGAAAACACCAATTTAAGCTATCACAAGTATACTGTGACTATAGGAATACTGTGTGTTCTTATACCTGTATCCTTAGATTAAGTCCTTCCAGGTTTGGACTGTTCTGGTATTTTGCTTTCTGAACAGAATAATTTGATAGGGTTTTTTTTTTTTTTAATTGTCTGTTTTCTAGTATGCTGTTTTGTTCACACATCTAAAAGAGAAATGCCATATCAAATTTAACATAGAAGTCACTGAAGAATTGAACTGTCAGTCTTAAAGAAACACTACATAATACTGACAGCAAGGACAGCAAGCACAGCTTATGCACCACAGGAGCCTTAAAGAGATAAAAGGATTCGTTTCTGCTCTATTCCCATTAGAATATGCCAAGTAATAAGCCCTAATGTACGCCTGAGATTTCTGATATTTTTAAATTATGTATATGTCTTCCCTACAAGCTGAGAGTTCTTCCCTTTGCACTTTCTTCTTCTCCAACAGGCTTTTTTTTTCTGTTGTGTGACTTAAAATGATACCCAGTGGCACACAGTACTGTTACCACTACCATGTTTTTCTTTCCTGTTCTTATTGCTATAGACTTGCACATGTTTGCACTAAAGGGAATTTATTCCATGAAGCCTGCTGCTCACAAATTAAAGTATAACTCAATGGTGTAAATTTATCTCTTCCTATATCTATCAAAACAAAACTGTAATCACTCAATCAGCTGGCTGTAGAATCCATTCGGTTTGGAAACTGAGGATATACCTTTCATTACAGCATTATGAGATAGACCATGAAACTGACTCTTAGTCATCTATAAAGTTTCACATGTGATAATAATATTTAATTTTCTAGCGTATATTTACAGTTGGCACTTTGGACTGCAGAAAATAATCCCATTCTTTATATACTGCCAAGTTACAAGAAGAAATCAGCCATGGCTCTGAAGTCCTACCTACTGCAATAACTGTATCAGTTCTTGAACGTAGAATTTTAAAGCCAGGTTCATAAAAAGAAAATTGTGAACAGTTTGAAGGATTATACAGGAGTTATTTTGCATCTCTTCTCTTCCCATGTTACAATAGATAAACTAAAAAATCGCTGTACTTTTCCTCTTTAATTTCATCTTTTCAGCCTCCACCTCAGTTTCATTTTCACAAGTTTTTAAATCTATAAGGTGATTATCTTTCAGTGAACAAGTTTTCTTCAGGTAGGTGACCAGAAAGCATCTAGTGTGTTTTAAGAAAAATTTGTTCTTGGCCTTCTAACACAGATTTTATACTGACAGGATGTACGATGCTATCATTCAGAGTAAAGCAAATGTCTGTAATGCAAGACAAGGAAAAAAGAAAATTATAGGAATACTAGGAATCTGGTACTCTAAAAATGAAGACCAAAGTCTTATATATACTGTGGTTGTGAACATAATTATAACCAGAAGTTAATATGGAGTACCTGAATATTAGAAGCACTAGATAGAGGTTGTAGAAGACAGTGGACTATGGAAGTGACTTTTCAAGTATTCACATACACACAACTGAAGTGTAGTTTTTATACATTAATTTACTAAATTATTAATTTATGCAGATTAAGAAAACAAACAGCAAATAAAAGGAAATTAACACTGTCCTCTGTCAGTCACTGATAAAAGTGTCTGACCGAGCACTATGATTTCTAAATTCTTATGGACGGGGTGATCAGAACCAACCATTTCAATTCACTGACATTAGAAATAATCACTTTCAGGTAAAAATAATAATTATTATTTGAAAATTATATTTCTTATTTTTTATAATTTTATCTGCATATTTAATGGAACTTTGTTTTCCCAAGCAGAGCACTATCAACATGAATTGCATTCCAGCATTTCTCCAGTGCAACTTAGCAACAACACTGCATTCTTACGTGTGACTTGGGCGAAATCAGCAAGAAATCAGATTTGTGGTGTATTAGAAAAGAAAACCAAGACTCTGAATGCATGTAGACAAAAATCATCCATAGCTTCTCTGATTCAATAACACCACACAGGTGAGTTTCATGTCAACGTTGACATTTCCTTTCATATGAGCCAATGAAAGGCTCATCAGGAAACCACACCCCAAACACCCGAGGCCGCCCACCCGCTGCCCGCATCCCCGGCGGCCTGACCCAGCCCTTCCCACCGCACCCCCCTCTGCCGTCCCCGCCGACCTCCACCCAAAGACGCGGGGTTCACGAACACGAAGGATGCCCCCAAAGGCAGCAACAGCGGCTGCCGGAGGGGACAGCCCCTCCACACCGCCCCACGGCGCGGGCAGGCGGCATCTCCTCAGGCCGCTGCCTGCCGCCGGTAGCCCTCGCCCAGCCTCCCATTCTCGCCTGCCCAGCCGCGGGAAAGCCGAGCCCCCGGGGAAGCCCTGACGGCCTCGGGCCCCAACCCACCTGCAGCCGCAGCCCCATCGCGGGGGCCGCTCTCCGGCTCCATAGCGAGGGGGCAGCCCCAGGCACCCGTCCTCACCGGCGCTCCCGGGGCTGAGGGGCCCGTCCCGGGGGCGGGGCCCCGCCAGCCCCCAGCGTAGGCCGAGGCCCGGCCCTGAGGCACCTGGGTGCGGGGCCCTGGGGTGCGGGGCCTTCTCCTGTCCTCCCCGAGTTATGTCGGGCAGAGGCGGGCGTTCCCCAGAGGTGTTGATGGAGCCCGCTGATTCATGCCGTGGGCCCTTCCAGCCGCTGGAAGGATGAGGGGGAATCTGCGCCTCAGTCGGGAGGAGGACAGGGGGAGCCCCCCAGGAGATGTCCGAGTTATCAAGGGCGAAAGGGAGGGGAGCGTGGCCGTGGGCAAGCGTGGCCCTGCAGAGGTGCAGGTCAAGCCCCTGGGCACCTGGCCCCACGCTTGGTTTTCAAGCTCAAGCTGCTTAGGGTGGGGATGAGGGAGCTCTCCACCATCAGCTCCATCACATGAAAGGTTCTGCACACTTTGACACTGATCTACCTATGGTCTCAAAACTGTGGTATTTTCAATGCTATAAATTGCATTAAGCTCTCTGGAGTTCTTTTGTTGACTGATTTTGGTCTCCTTAAACTCTTTTAGATATCCTAAGAGCAAATTAGATCATAAAACTTAAAACCACTCTTTCTTTTAGGCTAGGTTGGAAACAGAAGTTGCCTTTTAGGTGAAACATTATGATAAAAGCCGATCAGTTAACTCAAGGAATTAGTTTTGTATGTAAAATTATATTCCTTACAAAAACTAAAGAAAAGGCTGACTGCCTTGGTCAGCAATGCAGTCACCTCAGCTGAGGGTGAGGGATGACAGAAGACATAGGAAACTGGTAACAAAGGCTGATGCATTATGTACAGTTAAATTTATCACAATGCATCAAGTTCTTCAGTAGAAGGGGACTGATCTCTCTAAAGAGAAGTATGCAGGTGTGCCAAACAACATATACTTCTAAAATTCTAATATTCATTCCTTGTTCTTGGATAATCTAACCTGCTTTATTTTGTATTAAGTAAAATATTAAAAAGGTTTATTCAAAAGTGTAATTTTTTAATCTATATATAGAGGTAGACTTCTGAGCTACTTTTTTTTTTTTTTTTTTTTTTAATTTGAAAAATAAATTTGCTATCCCAAAGGAAACTGTTAACACATTGGAACTTTAATTTCAGACTTCAAATGATAGAAATGAATTAGAGTGAATAATTTAGAGACTATTTTCATTCCGACAGCAATACTTATTTCTCAGTGAAACCCTGGGGAAAAAATAGCAAAACATTTTCCAGCCTTTTATCATGGTGACATATAAGCAGCTACACTTTTTTACAATTTTCTTTGTATCTTTTTTTTGCCATGTAAGTGGTGCAGATGCTTTGCGAAGTGGACAGTCATGTACATCAGAACTTTTTCACATCATCTTTCCAACTGTGACTGAAATAAAAGGTTTGGAAGCATCAATGCTTTTACCTGCAAACCTGGGTTTTATATAAGAGAGCTAAAGCTAAAAAGCAGAATTACGTGGAGACAACTTTATTAATGTTCCAAAAAAGAAAGTGGCTCTGCTTTTTGTGAGAGTATCAGTCCTCTCATCTAACTGAGAGAGGCACCTAACTGAGAGGCACCTAACAATCCTGAGACCTTCTACCATTAAACAGTTGCCTAAATGGATATTTTTTACTTGAATATTTTTTACCTAAACATCTAAGAACTGCATTAATTTAGTTTTAGATGTACATCCTCATTCTTTTTATTATTATTTGGAGCTGGTAGTGGTTAAAAAGAATGTAGTTTACACTTAGAAAACTTGTGTATACAGCTTTCAGAATGTCAACCAAGACGCACCTTTTTACAGTTTTCAGGTTTGCCTTTCAGATAAATTGAAGCCTTTCAATGTTTTCAATGGGAAAAAAAGGCAGATTTCCCCCACCCTTATTAACAGAGCATCTCTATGGACTTTTTAATTAATCTTAAAGCAGCAAAACCTGGGCGCAATCAACGGCAGATTCACTGAGATGTGTGACCCTGTTCTATTGAAGAACACTTCTCAAAAATAACACAGAACGTGTACTAATTTTATGCACTGAATATTCCCAGTGATTAAATAACCTGACATTACTTTTTCATAAATGAACAATGTGTCTCTCAACATGCATTTGTGCTTGTGTGCAACTTAACAGTATATCCAATAAATAAAAATGAGACCAATTCCCAGTTTGATATCCAAACGTGGGATGATCAGCAGCACTGTATGTGAAGCAACAGTAAAATCAAGCTTTGATTTGAAATGAGCAGGATCATGCAGGAAGCTGATTCTACTAGTTGTGTATAAATTCCTTTGATCTCTGTTTCTCAAGATGCCTTTTGATCTCAAGAACAGTCAAAGGATATATTTGTGGGCAAAGGTCACACAAAATAATTAGCTGCTTTTATTAATAATTGAACTATGAAAGAAGAGCGGGTGTTTAATCACAATAGAGACCCTGAATTCTCAGAATTTAACTAATCCACATACTGAATAATTATAAAAAGAGTTGGTGGTCAACTGAACAAACTCAAAAAAGCACAGGCTTCCAACAGTTGCTAAAAATAAATGGTTTATATGACTGTCAAACATGCAGGGCCTGCATGTACTGGATGCCTATAGTATCAATGACAATTTGAGCAAACATGAAAGAATACCTTATCACTTGGAGAGCTACAATCTGTTGGAATTCTTCAGGCATCTTTAAATTTTAATGCATCTCAACTTACATAGGAGCTGGAAGTGTATTAAAACTCATGAAATATGCTTTCTCAACTGTTGTAGTTTATAATTTTGTTTAGCTGTTGTGGGGCAAGAGATAGAGCAGGCTGAGAAGAGTGTGTGAAAATCATGAGTGGGAATGTCAGTGCCTTCTCATTTGAGCTTTCATTTTTCTGTGTTACAGTGCAATGTTTAATTAAAATTTAAAAATTTTGGCATCATGAATCTTCATTGATCAGCATCATGCTTTTTTCAAAAACATATTATAATGTCTTTGAGATGGCTGTGTTTTCTGAGTAGTCCTGAAAACAGAAATATGGTTCAAGTGGTCCCTTTAATCATAATCCACAGTTCTAAACAAATAATTTGATTTCAGATGCACAGGGAGTTATGTAATGACTGCAGTGTAACTATTCAGAAATAAAGCATTACCATCAGGAAAAAAAAGGTAGCACTTTAGCATCTGATGGAATGAAAACCTGTTTCTACAAAAGCATTATAAAAAGATACACTATGAGAAAAACAGGGAAATGAACAAAACTTGCTACCATTAAGAGGCAACATACCATCACTTATGATGATAGGCTCTGTTATGGATAGATATTTTACAGTGCTTTATGTAAATGTTATCACTTATATAACACCATAAAATTAGATGTACACACAAGATAAAGACAACAGATTCGACTCTTTTCTATATTATACACTAAAGAAAGAGAAAGCCCCTTCCCCTCAAAGAATTTCACCATCTGGAAATGAATACTAAAAGATTCCCACACCACCAGGGTATAGACAGAGTAGCAAGTCCTCAAAGTGATGGTCATACCTTAGTGTAAAGATGTTTTAAAATTAATGTAACAGTATAGCAGGCAATTTTCTCCATTTGCATTTCATCAGAGATCTAAGCAAAACACTGTTGCTATAGCTTTTTTCCCCATTTTCCCAGTATAGGATAACAGACATCTGGGAAGACAGAAAAATTCAAGTAAGAACACATAAAAATTGTTTTTATTTAATTTAATAGTTTTACTTGTAATTCCATAAGGTTTTCTTTATGAAGTTTATAAAAAAGCAGATAGAGGAAGAGGTAATTGCTATCAAATAGCTCTCCCTGGATATGCAAAATTCAGATTACATTTCTGCACACAGATCTAGAATAAAAAAACCTGGTATTCCTCTGTGCTGACATTGAGTGTCAGCTGAATCATAGTTTACAACATCAATTTCTTTCTATTGACTTGAATGGATCTGATTTAATCAGACTTCACATATCAAAAATGCCAGATGCTAACCAGCCTAAGACTCAGGAGCTGTGCTGATGCTCCCAGCACTTCACCTGCCTAACCAGTAGCTTACTGGTTAGAGCCTGAAGGATGCAGTGTAAATTCTTTTTTTCTGGGGGAAGTTTGCACCTTGTTTTTCACAGGAGCATCCCAGATTGCACCCAGTAATCACAATGGCATTCTGGAAGAGGTTTGTCTCAATTCCTTCTGCTAAAAATGCTCCACTTTGGACAGAGGAATTAAATACTCTTTAGGCTATGGGAAATTGCCCCCGTACTCAGCACTGGTGAGGCCACACCTCGAGTCCTGTGTCCAGTTCTGGGCCCCTCAGTTCAGGAAGGAGATTGAGGTCCTGGAGCAGGTCCAAAGGAGGGCAACCAGGCTGGTGAAGGGACTCCAGCACAGATCCTATGAGGAGAAGCTGAGGGAGCTGGGGCTGTTCAGCCTGGAGAAGAGGAGGCTCAGAGGAGACCTCATCACTCTCTACAACTCCCTGAAAGGAGGGGGTAGCCAGGGGGGGTTGGTCTCTTTTCCCAGGCAACTCTCAGCAAGACAAGAGGGCACGGTCTCAAGTTGTGCCGGGGGAGGTTTAGGTTGGACATTAGAAAGAATTTCTTTACCAAGAGGGTGATCAGACATTGGAATGGGCTGCCCAGGGAAGTGGTGGATTCTCCGTCCCTGGAGATCTTTAAAAAGAGACTGGATGTGGCACTCAGTGCCATGGTCTGGTAACCACAATGGTACTGGATTAAGGGTTGGATTGATGATCTCAGAGGTCCCTTCCAACCCAGCCAATTCTATGATTCTATGATTCTATGAAATAATAATATGGTGAAAGACCAATTACCTGGCAGGAAGATGAGTGCTACAGTTTTGATCTCTGTTTCAGGTAGTATGTATTTTTATGCTGTAAGAACTGAAATTTGCCCTACTTTCAAGTAAGAAATTACCTTTAAGTGAGGAGTCATATATGATATAATGTAGCATGCCATCTAGGCCAAGGATTCATTTCTTTCATGGAAGACCCGTAATGGCAATGTTGGTCTTAGTGATGGTCCTAATTGAAACAGCACATAGGACTAACTAGACAGTCTCCCCAAGTCCCTTAAAAAAACCAAACCAAATCAAGAGCAAAGCAGTGTGCTCTGCCCCTAAATTCTCCTCAGCCACCTGAGGATAGCCTATAATCCAGTGAATAGGGCTGCAGTAGAGTGAGAGTTGGACTTAGAACACTCTACTCAGAAGTGAGTAGAGTATGTGTGTACTATCTTGTGGGTCAGCCTTCTGGCCACTGAGTTATTGGGCAGAAACTGGTTAAAGTAGTAGCTCTCAATTTTGTGAAAAAAATTACTATTCCAGACCTAAAATCAGGAGAGGTTTCAGAGGCTGTGGCCTGTATGTGAACGTAAGTGTTCTGATCCACAGTAGAGGAAACTGCACGCAGTCTGGTAGTCTTACACATGATTAAGAGTTTTGACTCCCTCAAGGAGCTCCTCACTCAGCACCTGTCTTTGTAAGTTTCATTCTTCCCAGGAATTGTATCAGAATCCTTGGAGGAAGTGCTGAGAAGTCTCCTGTGAAAAAATACCCACAGTCTTTGTGCTGCCTAACCATGTGGAAATTTTTTCTGGACTTAACAGTGCATCTGCACTATAGTGGGGCACCATCCAGGTCCCACATAGTGCAATATCAGTCTGGCTGTGCCCACGGATGGTGTCAACCACAAGGAAGCTCCATGCATTAAAAAATCCACACCGATTGACCAGCCACCAAAGTGCTGTTTCTCCCTTAGTCCACAAAGGACAATGTAGACATTTCCTCATTTTGTGGAATTTCCTCATTTATGTTGTTTGTAAATGTGCATTTGTACAGAAATGCACATATAACTACTGATTAAAAGACCTGTTCTTACAGACTAAGCAGTCAGATTTAGTCTCCAAAATGAGGGTAACTTCTCCTCTCAAACAGACTGTACGGTGCTGCTCTCTTAGGTGAGGAGAGGGGGGGCATCTGCCCAGCCTTGTCAACTGTCATCATTTCACTTAAAGGGATTTTCCTTGGTTTACTCTAGTTGTAACTGTGTCCCACTGAGTTTAACAGGCTTAAACCATTAATTAAATAATATTTCCTGGTGTGAAATGTAAGCTTCGGGTAAATTATTAAAAATGTAGTTTCTTGTAGTCCACAGATCCTTGTAACTAGGAAATACAGAAAAGAGATTGGAGAAAGACAAAACAATCTTCTGAAAAACTTGGACTAGTAAAAATAATATCTTATGCAATATGTAGGAAAAATAGAGTAGATCATACATAGAGATATACGCTCATAAATATATATTTACACATTTAGACAGATGATAGATAGTCACACACATAGATAGATACAAATGACAAAGTGAAAGAGGCTCGGTAAAGAGGCATGGAAAGTAATTTTTTTGTAATGTGACTAATACGTTTCTACAATAGCAACTGACTTCCAAAGATAAAACTCCTTGTCCCTTCCACACACAACTTCTTTTCTCTCAGAAAAATCCCTTCACATGTCCTAGTTACTGAGCTCTACAGCTGAAGGGTTGAAAATAGTTTTAACAGATCAAGGGAGCTGGAATCAATACATTTCTACCTTGAAACTCTTATCCTGTGCTTCCTGGGGCTCCTGGAGCCCATCAGTGAAGGGCAGTGGACCTGCCATAAATCCTTTCTTCTTGCAGCTAAGCTGTTGCTGCAGACCATCTGCTTACAGCATGAGAGGGTCACATTACCACAGTTCCCATGCCTGAAATAAAATGGTGGTGATGTAGGATCATGAGCATCAGTAGATCCAAATGAAGATGCTTTTTAAAACTTGCACGGCATAACTCAAGTGATGCAATTTGGAATTCAAATAAAATCCATACAAGTTATGTCCTGATGCAGCTGTCCAGAAATCTGAAGGTCCATACGTGGGCCTCAGGCCACGGATTAGAAACCAAAAGGCTGGGCTGTGCATATTTTAAGGGGAGAAAATTGCACGTCACAGAAGTCTCCACAAAAATCTATTCCACAGGAGGATTTAAGAGGCAATCACCCATCTGCCAAAATGTGTATACCACCTTTAATCATGTTTCTGCTGGATGGGGAAAAAAAGGAAAAAAAAAAAGAAAAATTTAACAAGATTGCCAACTGTGTTCCTCAAGTAACTATAAAGAAAACTAATTGTTAGGAGGAATTGGCTACAATGAAGTTGAAAAAAAAATTTATGATATTTGTAGTTTTGGAACTAGACTGAATTGTTATGACTAAAATCTCTGTTAAAGAGGAGGACATTTCCCTTAAATCCATGAAAACTACTGTATAAGTGTAGCTCATAAAATGAACTAAATTAAGTTCTAGGTTTTATGTAATTTATTTTTAACTAAATTCTAGACTTCTGATGAAATAATTAACTGTTTTCAGTTATCAATGTTTTCCCAGTAAAATCAATGCACAGTTTTTAAGTTCAGCTCTAACATTTGGTTACTCTTTTCTGTAAGCTTGATTGTGTAACTCAAGGTCTCAGGGGTTTGAGGAACAATGATGGAAAAATCCTCAGGTTAGCAGAGTAAGATTCTTATGTAGGTTACTGGGATAATTCATATGTGAGAATAAAGAAATCTGAGTTTTGTGGAATACATATGGTACTTGGTACATGTGCTATATATAATTTCCTTAAGGCATTTATGAAGATTAAACTGAAGTTAAATCAGGTTTACTCTGCACAGATCTGTGAGATCCTAAGGTGAAATTGGACCAAGAAATATACTTTTGGAGAGAATCCTCTCGTATTCCCATGCACTTTGCATTTGGAGGAGAGATATTTTCCAGTAGCATCTTTAATTTTCATTTACTCTTCAACTCTACTTTTTTTTTTTGTGCTTTATCATGACATTCCACACAGAAATATGTGTGAGAGTCATACACATACACATATTTCTCTCAAGAGAAAACGTGGCCTTTAATAAATATGTAATATGGCAAAGTTGTAACTGAGGGAAGCAGCTTTAAGATGCATAACTTGATTATTTGAAAAACAGATTTCTTCAAACATGCAACAGCATATATAAGTCAACCTAAAAATTATGTGAATTGGAGTCTACATGAGCAACCTAGAGATCTTTAAAAATATGCAGCAGAGTCTTTGCTCAAACTTCATAACTCAGAACCAGCCAGACTGAATTTTTACCACATATTCATAAAAATTCATGTTTGAGTAGTGAATGAAAATAAACAATATTTGTACAAAAGTTCATGTTCTACAAACCTCTAAATTTCACAATAAAAATACCTTCTCAGTCAATATTTTGGCCATTGTAAGTGAGATGCTATAAAAAGAAGAAAAAAAAAAAAAAAGTAGTATTTTCCTCTGTTCCCTCATTGAAAATGTTTATTTAGGTATTGTCAGAACACTATTCCTAGTTATTAAATGTGTCTAAGAATAATGTCACTGGTCTTTCCTGAGATGCCACTGGTCTTTCCTCATAGGCTAAGAATCTCTCTCTTACTCAGAAGTAATTACTTCTGTGCTTGATTTCAGGGGCAGAAATTGTTCTGCCAAAATTCATGAAAACCAACTTGTCCTCACTATTTTTGTTTTATTTGCGGAAAAGATATCAGATAGACCATCTCAGTGCTCTGGCAATTTAGTTGACTTAAAAGTCAATACCAAGCCAAAGAGATGATCCCAGTGTCCCACAGATCATTAATTGTCAGTCAATACAATTTCACCTGAATCTCTGTATCTTGTAAGGCCAGGAGCAAATAACACCAGGGCTGGAAGCATACAGCAATTAAAAACATAAGAAATTATACAATGGGTGGGACCAAGGGTTCATATAGCCCAGTTTTCTCTCTCCTACAGCAGCAGGGGGAAAGGTTGTTAGAATATTATTTAGAAATTGTTGGCTGGCATCTGTTTTCTTGGTTTGTTGTTCTGGCTCTTAGACACTGTTGAGTCCTTCATTACTGCCATAGCTGAGCATCCTTCTGTTTTCCTTGGCATCTTTGTGGTAAGAAAGTGCTGTTCCATACACTTTATAGAACATAGTGATACAGGAAATCAGCCACAGAGTAAGAAACTTTTATGTTCAGCTTGTTTATTAGCACCATATTTAATAAAGTCAATTAGCCTGTTAGACCCATGTGGTTCACAAATATTTTAATTGGCAACTAACTTGGACAGATTTCTTGCCAACTCTGTTTAACCTATCCACTTTCATAGATATTTGTTTAGCCTACTTTAGTGCATATTTAGTTGTTTACAAGATCATCCATTTTCTTCTTTGTTATATTCAAGGCAAAAATCCCAGTTTTACAAATAGTGTTTACTCTCCTAACTAATGATTTTTACCCAGAGCTCATCATATGTTATGGTCATATTCAGAATGACTTGAATAAGCTCATTTTCCATAAACTAAGCTTTCATAGGATGTAAGTGACCTGCTAGCCATTGGACACTCCATTAGCACCTGAAATAGGTCAGCAGGAGAAGATAGCAAAACTTCTTTAATTTCAATAGAAAGATGAAGAAACTCTCTTCAATAAAGAATGAGTTCAGCAAAGCCAACGGGGTGCTTGAAGCAACAAAGAATGTGAAGGGATCAAGGAGAAGGTGGTTGCCACTGATTTGCTTTTCTCTCCCCAAAGTGGCTGCTTGCCATTTATATTACTCTCAAAGCTCATTAGCTGTAGTCTAAATTTTACAGGGCCTTCACTCATTTCCTGGCTGGTATTTTAGTGGGTTGAAATTATGCAGTGTTTTTTTCTCCTTTGGTGAAATGACAGCTGTAAATCAGTCTGTGGTTAAATACATCATTGCTGTATTTTCCAAAGACACTGATGCAACAGAGATGTTCATTCAGTTTTCAGAACTGATTGTTAGATATATTATCATTTTTGTGAAGGTTCTATCATGTGTCCCAGCCACTGTTCCACAATACTAAATTCTTTGCACATTTTGAGGAGAGTATTTACATTTTAGTAAGAGAACTTCCAAATGAAGAAACCTCACCATTTGTGTCCAAAAAAAATTCTTCTGAGTACTGTATCTAATGTCATCCAATACAGATTTTCTGTGCTTAAAGTTTCATGAGTTTTATGCATTAAGCTTGCACCATGTGGCTAAGAAATACCTGAGTAGCTCACAGACATCTTGCAAAATCCTGTCAAATATAGGAAACCCTAAAAAGATCATCCAGACATCCCTGAAGGTATTCGAAGGTGATTTATATGTCCTTGAAAGTAAAACTTTATAATTGAAAATCTGACAGGGTCTTCACTATAAAATCATAAATGCAGCTCAAAACTTTCACAAGGGCTTAGTAAGTTTTGGAAGCAGATCCTTCAAAGGCAGTGTTCAGTTATTAATATCATAAAGTTGTAATTTTAAATTTCAATTTAAAACAATGAAATGAAAGAACTTAAAATAATTCTGAACCTCCACAAAAACCCACAGGGAAAACAGCATTAGAAATTTTCCATCTCCTTCATTATTTTTCCCCATATGATGGAGGCTAATGCATAGTGAAAATTTTCAGTTTTTAGGATTACATCTTGGAAGCTAAAGTGTCTTGCTTGGTGATTAGATGCTACTTTTTGGTGAGAGCACATTGAAAGATCACCTGAAATATTTAAGGAGGTAAAAAAAGACAGCTGTATTCTACCTAGTAGCTTTTTTTTTTCCAATTTTCCAGTCCTCCAGTTGTAAATACCAGAAAAGCTATGTTCCAAAAGTTCCAAAAAGAGGCTCTTGTTTAAATAACAATGGAAGCTAATGCCAAGACTTAGAGACTGGAGAGAGGGAACTGTAGAAGCTTTCCACACAGGAACTGGAAACAAGAACCACAGCTCATTACAATTCCATTTCTTAGATTTCTTGATGCAAGTTTCTAACCAAGTTGTTTCAAAGCTCTTTCATAGCTTTCTTTGCAGGAAGAGAGCAGTAATGTGCATTGGAAGCAATTTTTATTGGTGTATTGGGTATATTTTGCTGAATTTAGAGGTACAAATAGCTGCTTAATAGGCAGAGTTAACAGTTAACAGTTAATAGACAGAGTTAACAGCTAAATTCAGCAAGTCAAGTCCTAGGGTTTCTGAAGAGCTAAAGCTTCTGCCAGGTTTAGTTAGAGCTTTGGAGAACCAGGAACCAACAGCAACTAAAGAAGGACTTCAAGTTTGGATTCATGTACCTGTTAATATCCCACACCCTTTCCTTTTGCTCTTCTCTCCCTGTGCAAGTTCAGCTCAAGTTTCCTGGCAATTACCTGTTTGAGGACAAACGAGCAAACAGAAGAAGTATCAATGAGCCATGCAGAGGCTTTCAGGAAGTCATTTAGAAGCTTGAAATTCTGCCTGGAAGGACTTTTCCCTTTCTAATTGAACTGATTGCTTCCTCCTTTGGTATCTCCTCCTCTGCTCTGCAAATGAAACGTCCAGTTGTGTCTTGCTGGAGCGAGTTGATGGATGAAACTCTTTCATACTGGAAATGAGCTCTATACTGCTAGTCAAGCTCTTTTGGTCCCAAATGGATTCTGCATATGGCTGATTTCCCCCATACAGAATAAGAAGTAAACTGAGACTGATAGATATTGGCTTTCCCTCATCTCAGCTGTCAGCTGCTGTGCATTAAGGAGTTATCTATGCCTTTAATTGTGGGTAGGAGAGGGATTTAGAGCTTGCAGGAGCGTAATTGTTTCACAGTGTATCTACAGATAAGCCCCTCTTCCTTACTGCCCACACAGAGTTCCACTGACTTGAAGATATTAAATTATCCTTCTCCCTTCAAATGCTGATGCCTAAAGAAAGATCTATTATCCTGAAGCCTTCTTGGTAGCTCAGGCTCTAATGAGATGCCAATATTGCAAACCAATAAGCAAAATGAGGAAATATTAAAATGAAGCATAAGGCTGCCTTTATTACTTCCATATTTCTTTACCGTATTAATTTTGAAACATGTTTCTATGTTCTCTCTAATCCCAGTCTTAGTGTTAAAAGTTTTGATAATTGTTAAGTTTCTTTCTCCTGTGATGTGTTCCTGGAGACAAGGTGTAAGCATGGGTGGGAGGAGAGAGGGGAAGGATTTTTGTCTTGTCAGAGATTGTGAAATTTTCCTTTTGCTTTACTTCATCAGATAAAATGGGGTTGCTTTAACATCTAAGTCTTGGAGTTTGATGAATTGCTTATTCCCTGTTATAGCTGGGTTTGAATTCAAGTAGCTAAATAGCTTAAGAAAATCAGGTAAATGGTCCTGTCATTAAATAAATACCTGCTGTCCCTGCAGCTTTATGTTTGGTTTTTTTGGGGTGCTCAATCTTGCCCTTTTTGTGTAGTGAGGATACAAGAATATGTGCCTATTTAGCAAAAAGTAGTTGTGTGAATGAGCAAATGAACAGTTGCAGTTGTTTGTATTCCCCAGCCTGCCTAGGATAACAAGTGATTTTGGTTATTGATTATAATAAAAGAGGAATGCACACCAGAAAATGCCTGTTTCTCCATCCTCTGTGCTGACTGTGATTTACACTACAGAAGCATCTCTAAAAGATACAATATGGAGTGATTTCTCATTTAGAGTGAATTTAATTGCACTCATTCGATCAGATGGTGATGCAAGGAAATAATGAAATAAAAGAGACAAGCAGGGCTTGCATCAGCCCCAGGCAGGACATGCAGTCCCTCTCCTGCCTCTCTAAACAAGCAGGACAAGTCACATCCTGGTGGTCACATCTTCAGAGTTTTCATGTGACGAGTGACCAGGTCAGAGGACACAGAGATGAGCACAGAACTGCAGCTCATCTCCTGGCAAGCTTCCTGTTGCAGGGACCTGGGCTATAAACCTGGGTATCACCAATAAATGCTGGTAGTTTCTGAGTGAGCTAATGCCTACTATATACCCCTTGTGACAAAAAGCAGCCTATTATCCCAGTGTCAAGGATATTTGGCATTTTACAGAGAGATACATGACTGTAAATAGTTTATTTTTGCCTTGACTTTTACTTTTTATTCCGACTGCCCTCTTTCTTTCCATTCATTTTGTGAAAACAAATCTCTTAACACATACAAAGAGGCATACTGAAAAATGAAATGTCACATAAATTACAGAAATGAAACATTTTGACATTGTGTGACCTCTTTTAAAATGAGAGGATGTAGTATTAGCATTTGGCTTGGTATTTCCTCCAACAAAGGGGAAATCTACTTTCACAGCTACCTTATGATGATGTTAAAGAAATATTTAATCACTTGTGGGATTTTTTGTGCTTGACATGTATCTTCCCATTTTATTTGAGTTAACAGAACTCTCTTTTGTGTTCTGCGTGTATTTCGATAACCATTTCATGTTAAGATTTTCAGGTAGAACTTCAAATGTATTAGAGTAACGTTTTGTATGCTGAACAACAATGAATAGAAAATAAAATCCTTTTTCTTTTCCCTTCCTGTTTTTCTGAGATGATGAAGTAGGATGTATAGTGTTACAAAGCCAGCAGAAATTGTGAAGTCAGGAAATTATTCCAGTGTTCTTTATGGAAAATGCAATCATGTAACTTAATGTACAAACCTAAATAGAAAAATGAGACTATAAAATAGCACCTGAGATCGACTTGACTCAGTATTTACTGGCCTCTAAATGCAAGCACATTTTGTGTGCTTGAGTGAGTATTCAGAATGACACTACATTTTAAAGGGAATAGTATTCGTATTATTCTGTGGGTACTTGGCTACAAGGAACAGAAATATATCCACATTGTGAGAAAACAGGCAAATGGGAATTCAATAAAGCATTAAGTGATTGACAGCCACAAAATGAGGTGGTGGAAAAAGAAGGGAACTGACCACTGAAATTGTTCAACAGCCCATAACAGAATAATATTAATCTTGAAACACTGGCTTGTGGAATAACTAGTAAATTACACGAATTACTTAAGGGCCTTTAACATTAAAGGTTTAATGATTTGTGTCATTTGCAATGGGCAGCATGTCATATCCTTTAGCAATACTCAATATCTTATGTGCAGCCATCTATCCCAGCTGTTGTTCCGAAATTTTCCATTCTTGTGGTTGATGTGTGAGAGAATCAAATTCCATCTCCACATATAATTTAAGGAATCGAAAGAGAAATTTAAAGCTGCATGGTAACCGGTTGTTATTTTGAAATTTCTTGTCTAAGAATCTGCCTAGAGCCTTACAGTTTTCCCAATCTGACACCGGGTCTGTTGGTTACAAGTTGCAAGAAGCTGACAAATGAAAAAGAGCTTTTCCCCATAGTTATTAACATATACACATAACATGCAGATCAGAAGGCCAACTGCATTCTAGGATGCATCAAGAGGAGTGTGGCCAGCAGATCAAGAGAGGTGATTCTCTCCCTCTCCTCTGCACTTGTGAGACCCCACCTTGAGTACTGCTTCCAGTTCTGGTGACTCACCATAAGGACATAGCAGGTCCAGAGGATGGCTACAAAGATGATCCAGGGGCTGTAGCACCTCTGCTATAAGGAGAGGCTGGGGGAGCTGGGACTGTTCAGCCTGAAGAAGAGAAGACTCTGGGGGAACCTTATATCTGCCTTCCATTACCTGAAGGGAACATACAGGAAGACTGGAGAGGGACTTTTCATAAGAGTGGCCAGTGATAGAACAAGGGCAGATGGTCTTAAGCTGAAGGAGAATAGGCTTAGATGGGATCTTAGGAAGAAGTTATTCAATATAAGGGTGGTGAGACTCTGGAACAGGATGCCCAGAGGACTTGTGAATGCCCCCTCTCTGGTGGTGTTCAAGGCCGGATTGGATGAGGCTTTGAGCGGCCTTGTCTAGCTGAGAGGCATCCATGGCAGGGAGGTTGGCATAGATGTTCTCTAAGGTCACTTCCAACCTAAGACAATTCTATGATTCTATGAAATTTCAAATTAATTCTTATTTGCAAACAGAAGATTTTACTTGGGCTTTCTATTCAGATACATCTTTAAGATAAAGATACAAAGAGAAGTGCCATGAGAAAAAATGTTTGAGAATGTTTAATTTGGAACTAAAGGAGGGTTTCCTATTGAACACTGGCAAACTTACCTGATTTTTTTTTTTTTTTTTTTTGTCCCATCCAATACCTTTAACTTTGGTGCAAGTTATGAATGAGACAGATTTACTCAGTGGTTCATTTATTCATTATGAAGCACTTTATGTACTGAGAACAATGTTTTTATGCTGTATAGCTTTTAAGTGGATCAATAACAAATTACCTATGTAATATTACTTTAAATGTGCTGATTTATGAATAATACCAGTTTCAATTTCCCCTATGTATTTATAGATATAAATATATTTTCAGCAATAGTCATAGAGTAAGAATGGTTTGGGTTGGAAGGAAACTTAAAGATCATCTACTTCCAACCCCCCTGCATGGGCAGGGACACCTCCCACTAGACCCGACTACTCGAAGCCCCATCCAACGTGGCCCCTGAACAACTTTCCTGGGCAACCTGTTCCAGTGTCTCACCACTAAAGAATTTCTTCCTAATGACTAACCTAAACCTACCTTCTTTCAGCTTAAAACCATTGCTTCTTCTCTTATCACTGCACACCCTTGCAAAACATCCCTCTGCAGCCTTCATGTAGCCCCTCTTCAGGTACTGGAAGGCTGCTGCAAGGTCTCCCCAGAGCCTTCTCTTCTCAAGTCTGAAAAACCTAAACTCTTTCAGACTATATTTGTAGGAGAGGTGGTCCAGATCTCTGATCATCTTTGTGGCTACCTCTGAAGTCACTCCAACAGCTCCATGTCCTTCTTGTGCTGGATACAGTACTGGGGGAGAGGGGATTTGTGTCTCACAAGAACGAAGTAGAAGGGAAGAATCCCTTCCCTTGACCTGCTGGCCATGCTGCTTCTGATGCAGCCCAGGATATGGTTGGCTTTCTGGGCTAGAAGCACACACTGCCAGCTCATGTTGGGTTTCTCATCAACCAACACTCCCAAGTCCTTCTCCTCAGGGCTGTTCTCAGAACGTTCTCTGTGCAGCCTGCATTTGTGCTTGGGATTGCCCCAACCAAGATGCAGGACCTAGCACTTGAACTTGTTGAACATCATGCATAATCTTTGGGAAGCACAAATAATCTTCTTCTACTTTTCTTGGTTCCACCTTTAATTTTCCAAAGACAATTTTAGTGTGATTTTTTTTTGTTTTTTAAATAGCATTTATAGTCCTTTTGAGTTAGCTCAGTCTGAGCTATAATTATTGGTAAACTGATATAAAATGGTTTAGAAAATAATTTCATTAGCATCTAACAATAATATTAATTGAGAACACTTTTTGTTTGTATTGGTTTTGCACCTTAAAATCTGCAACAGAAATCTGAAATACTAGGACCAGATGCTGGGATGACCGTGTGCAGATCTTTCCTTACGTGGAGGAAAGACACCTTTGGAGAGCAGCGAGGTCTACCCAGAGCTTCTGCTCTCAGCACAGCTGTTCCTGTCTCCTCCCATTAGCTGGAAAGGGAGCAGATGAGTATCCAGATCTCTGACCTTTAGTAAGCTGGGGTGAGGTGAGAGGAACTGCCAACTCAGTGGCTTAATGCATGGCTGCAGACCTTGCCCCTCTGGGGTGCAGGTGTGGCCAACAGTACGGTGGTATCTCAGAGCAGCAGCTGTAAAGTTGCTGACCTGAGGATCTGGATGGAGGGGACAGGTGGTGATCAGTGAGAGTGGTTCAGTGCTGTGCACAGCAGCAGCCCTGGTGTCACAATTTAATGCTGGGCTGGCAATTAATTGAATGGCAGACGCTCTCTATTCATCCCCATCCCTGATAAAGAAAGGAGAGAGAACAAGGGAGAGAGATTTATGGGTTAGAAACTAAACTACACAGATTTAATGAAACAGTACTGATAAAAAAGGAAAAATCATTAAATACGTAAAAATATACAGAGAAATGATACCACATTCCTCCTCCCCTTCCCCCAGTAACACTCACGTCACTACTTAGGCTGCAGGGCAGCCCTGGGAAAGTCCAGGCTGGACTCCTGGAGTCAGCAGCAGTCAGGAGATGGAGGCAGGAACACAGAGATTCAGGCTGGCACAGATCAGGACCACAGGCAGATGAATGGATGGAATCCTTCCAGGATGCCAAAGTAAGCAGGAAGATGCAAAGAATGGCAAAAGAGAAGAAAAGGCTGACCCTCATGATCCCTCAAATTTATACTGAGTATGACACATATGGGATGGAATACTCTACTTGGTCAACTTTTGTCACCTGTCTTGTCTGTTTCTCCCAAAGGAGGGCAGCAGGTGTGACCCCTTTACTCCCTTTCTCTTTCTTGAGTATAAGATGTTCCTCAGAACCGAGCAGTGGCCTTGGTTCTGCACACCAGTCTCTAGCAGTAAATATAGACATTGAGCATTTTCTGTCCTAGAAGCAGACACTGACTGAGAAACTTGCTGTTACTTTCAGCAAGTACAGCTACTTACAAGAGACATAGTTGAAAGCAAAATTACAAGACAGAAAATTAGTTCTATCCTGTCTTGAACTGAACATGGCAGTTGGGTGAAGAGAGACACCTGGGTTAGTTAGTAATGCTGGCAAAACCTATTATCATAGAATCATAGAACCACAGATTGGTTTGGAGTTGGAAGGGACCTATGAAGGTAATCTAATCCTACCCCTGCCAGTCAGTGGGGATATCTTCAACATCTGGTTGCTCAGAGCCCTTTCTGGCCTGACCTGGAGAAGAGGAGGCTCAGAGGAGACCTCATCACTCTCTACAACTCCCTGAAAGGAGGGTGTAGCCAGGGGGGGGTTGGTCTCTTTTCCCAGGCAACTCTCAGCAAGACAAGAGGGCACGGTCTCAAGTTGTACCGGGGGAGGTTTAGGTTGGATATTAGAAAGAATTTCTTTACTGAGAGGGTGATGAAACACGGGAATGGGCTGCCCTGGAAAGTAGTGGATTCTCCGTCCCTGGAGATATTTAAAAAGAGACTGGATGTGGCACTCAGTGCCATGGTCTGGTAACTGCAGTGGTAGTGGATCAAGGGTTGGACTTGATGATCTCTGAGGTCCCTTCCAACCCAGCCAATTCTATGATTCTATGATTCTATGACCTTGAATGTTTCCAGGGATGGCTCATCTACCACCTCTCTGAGCAACCTGTCCTAATGTTTCACCACCCTCACTGTAAAAAATTTCTTCCTAATGCCTGACCTACATCTACCCTCTTTCAGTTTAAAACCATCACCCCTTCACCTGTCACTACAGGTGCCACTAAAAAGCTTGTCCCCATCTTTCTTATTGGCCCCCTTGTATTGACTACAATAAGATCTCCCAGAGCCTTCCCTCCTCCAGGCTGAACAATCATAACTCTCTCAGCCTTTCTTCATAGAAGAGATGTTTCAGCCCTTGATCATTTTTTGTGGCCATCCTCTGGCATCAGCATGAATGAACATAACCATTGGGTGCGGAACGAACGGACAGTGACCCATTTTTTCCTGCACACATGGATTCCCTGATGGAGAACCAGGAATTGCTGTTATCAGCACCCAAGCTACAGTCAAAAATAAGTCAGCAAATTAAGTTTGAAATGCCCTGGTATAACATTTTCCCAGTGCCTCTTACTCCCAGAGCACACATTAGGACCAAAGTTCATTTTCTCATACAGTAAAATCCTGACACATATGGTATGAAGTACTGCTCACTAGGATATCATTAAATAACTAAGAATATCAGAGCTAAAGTTATTATTCAAGAGTTGTTTTCTCACAAAATGCTTTCTGCTCATCTTTAAATCTTTTAATGCAGTGGGCTTAATTCATTTCGTTATCAGGAAATTACTTGAGTTATCTCAACAGAAGTTTAAGTCTCAAGAAAAGTTTAAGCAACCTTTACTCTGTAACTAAAAGGATGCTGAAGAACAAATAATTCCAAAGATACATATCAAGTGTATTCAAACTCTACAGAAGCATCTCTCATGCAGACATTTTGAAAAACTACTTAAAATCATATAGTGAGATATGTCTTATAAAAGACACTGGTGTAATGAATTTAAAACATGCATAATTAACACCCGAACTTATGCTTGTTTGTAAAAATTTACTACTTAGAGATATTAAAACAGAATGAGTAATACTTACATCCAGCTTACTCACTCTTCTCTTACCACTTCCAGCATTTATGTAATGGAGAGACATTTCTGAAAAATTATTGTTTTGTAATAAGTTGTTTTGGCTAAATTCATCCATAAGTTAAATGGTACTTCTAAGTGATTAAAATTTTAAGTCTGTAATGTACAAAGGAAGAATGTGGACAGTTTTTATTGCTTAATAGAGCTTCACTTTTTTGGTGCAGGCCTTCTGACCCCCCCCCACTGTAGGCTCTGTCTTCAAGGGACCACCAGAGGCCACATCAAACTAATTCTTGACCTACAACCCATGGCTCATAACCAACGGATGTGTCACCTCCAGCCTGAATAAATCTTTCCAGCTGTGGCAGATACTTATCTTGCACTAAGACCTTGCTTGAATCCTCCCAAAAAAGAGAATGCCCTCTATTCCTGGTCACCCAGCATTGATTGTGGCTTAAGGCATTTCTGTGACATTGTCTGTGCTGCATATGTGACCAGCTGCCCTGTGTGACATCCCAGTTCCAGCGCCAAGTGGCAATTCATACAGCTCCGTGCCTTTGTAAGGTGAATTTCAGTCTCAGGTATGAATATCTTCCTCACAAAAAAGGTTACAGAGGCAGGATCCTAATCTCTTTGCATTGAAAAATTAGGACAGGCATACATGATGTTGGGTGCTACCAGGTGGTGTGCAAATTAAAATGCAAGAGTCATGACTGTGTCAGACTTTGTAGTCTAATTCTTGCCTTGAGCCAACACGTGGGCAATAATTATACCCTCTGGTGAGCTGCTCTATGGACACAAATAATTACAATCCCCAATACAAACAAACACAAAAAGGAATATCTCTCATTATAATGAAGCACAGAAGTAAACAAAAATAAAAGGACTAGGACTAAATGTTCAGAATATCATTTATATGCTCAGCTTTACCCAGTCAGCCCAAGTAAAATAACAAGGAAGTCTGCATGTAGAAAACTGGCCATATAAATGGACATTTTGTGAAGAGTAGTCATTAGAGACACTTGTCCAATACCTAAAAAGAAAATCATTGTTCAATTCAAATATTTCATTAGGTAGTAATCAAAGTGAGAAGACTGAAGAGATACACTGCTTCTAAAGTCAAAATAAAATCCTATGCTCACATTTCTGGGGTAACTAGCCTAGTAACATTAAATATTTCAATATTCTATCACTATTTTGTTAAAATCCTAAATTACTTACCAAAAAGTAAGCATAAAGTTATAAAATTTACATGATGAATAGTTAGTTGCTGTAGAATTCCCTTAGAGTTGATGCAACTCTAGGGAGCAACTCTGTTCATCCCAAAGCAGATGTCTTAAATATATGTGATGTCTGAGGTATGTGTATTTAATCAAAACAATCTACCCAGCAATATAAAAAGTTGAGACTTAGAAATTCAAACTCCATGCATTGAGATTCCATTAAAATAGACCTATCCACTGTATCTATCCAACGTATAAAGCTTATCAAGTGAAAAGCAGCAGTAGAAACTCATGCTGCCCATGCAACTGTCAGGACAGATTTGGAGATCTGTCAGTTTGGTTCAGGAGGATTTTTCTATTTTTGTGGGGAAATTGACTACATGGCTACATAAATTCCAGCATTTCCATGGTTCCTTACCCATGGGACCGAAGTGTGTGTATCAGGAAATCCTATTTCCAGTGAAGTCAAGGAGAACGTTTCCTTGATTTCAGAAATGCAAGGGTTTTACCCAGGGACAAGGATGGTTGTGCCATTTCACCACAGATCTGCACAGGGAATGAAGATAATCACCTAGACTTAAAAAAAAAAAAACTTATCTGGCAAGTTCCTCTTTTCACTTTCCATCCATGCATCTGCAGGCAACTCTGTTATAGGGAATGGGGTGTCTTGGGCCTGAACAAAGAAATGAGTGATGAAATTCAGCAATGACTCACATCTGGCAGCACATATTCCTGTCACTTCTGAGTGGCAGTGCCCTGCTCGGCTCCACGGAAACGTTCTAAATGATGTAGGAGATATTTTGTATGGAGAAGCAAAGCACTCTGGACGTGACTCACACAGATCCCGTTATTATTTTGATCCTCATTCAAATTACTCTTTAGATCATAATGAATTTGGCCTTTCATAGTGCTTTTAATCCATGCGTCTCGCAACATGTCTTGAGCACTATCTAATTAAGCCAGTCGAAATATTGCCATGATGGAGTCAGGGAATTCATGTGGCTTCTTGTAGCCACTGCCAAGGAGAAGTCACCTCTGGGGTCGAGTAAGGCAGCTGTTCAATAACACAGAGCAGCACTGCACCACTCTGGGGGAGAAGACGTGAGAAACAGCATCCCTCATTGGAATTACAGGGGGATTAAGGGAGAAAATTGTAATTATCTGGAAGTCCAGATTTAAAGGTGATAACTTGCATTTTCCTCTAAAGATTGTCGAAAGCTCTTTAATGTCCAATTGTTTTTTTAGTTCACGGTAAAGGTGTCTCATAGAATACCACAGGTCCACTGGTACACTCTGGTGACTGTCTGAAAGGAGTGCCTTAGCATGCCATGATTTCATGACCTATTTTACTTCAGAATTTGTAAAGAAATGATAAAAAAATCATACATATCATCCGTATGCCCAATGGAAATAGCTAAAGTGATTCTCTGAAACCCGTAAGCAACTTCCAATATTTCACATTTCTCCCCACAAGGTTTATTTCAACTTGGAATATTATACCCATTGTACAGAAAGCAATAGAAGCACTGGAAAATAAATGATCTTCCTCTACATAATAAAAAACCCCAATGATTAAAAGGTCATCAAATCTTATTTCCCAGGCCTGTATCAGTTTGCTGAGCTCTCACTCATCCTGCTTTCTGCATTTTAAAATATCCCTAATGTTCAGCCTGTGTGGCAAACTCTTCCTGTATTTTTTACATCCTTGATTAAAATTCAGCTTGAACACAGAATCTACATTTTTCTGCCTAATGGGAGAGCTTCCATGTTTGTTTTTCTACTAAAACAAGATTTCAATAAAACAAGCAACTAACCCCACTGATGCAGAAGTTCCACAAGTGTCTTTTGGACAGCTGCTCCCCAAAAGAGAAGCACCCAGTTTGTGCCCCCTGCTTCTTCACCCCAGACCCATCTCCATGCAGAAGAGCACCAGGCACAGCTCCATGGGATCTTTAGGACTTCACAGGCTGAGGCACGAGGGACATTGGGTTTTGAGAGTGCTAAATGCAGACCAAGGACTCCATGTGCAGTTCCCTCTTCTCTGGAAGGGGCAGGAGAAGCAATCTCATGGAGAGGGGTTTATCTGGAAGACAGTCACATCAAACAGTTCTCAAGCTTTTACAGATTCTGGAAGCCATATCAGGCTGTCGTGGTCTCCAGTAACACCCTCTGTAGCACTGAAAACAGCAGCTAGCATCCAGGAATTTTTGCATAAGATAAAAACCTGTTCTTAATTGATATGCTGAGAGACAGAGGATCTACTGTGTCTCTAGGTAAAGTATGTGGATGGAAAATTACACTCAGCACTGAATATCAGAGATTTTACTCTCCAGCCACTGATCTCAAATATAAGAACACACATCCCTTATAGGTATGGTAAATAAATTCAATGAGACTGAAGAGGAGCTTGAAGACCCCAAATATTTTTGCCAGGGCCTAGAAAAGCCAAGAGGCCTAGAATATTCACTTTCTCCATCCTGTTCATGTTACTACCACTTTTCAGACCTTGGCTTTCGTAGGTGTATTTTTTTTCCCAGTTCCACTGTAACACAATGTGTATTCTTATGAAGCAAGAAAATGGAGAAAAATTATAAGGAACATGTTAATGATCCTTGATGATTATTAGATTCTGAGAAAGCACAGCCACTGCTGGAAGATATAGGCCTTAAAACATAGAGAAAATTAGATTAAAAATCTGTAAACCTCATATTTTTGCTATATGTGGTAATTGTATAAAATGCAGTGACTTATACCTGCCTTGTTTTTTGAAAACTGTGAGAACTGCTATATATTATTTTCATCATGGGAGCAGACAGCTACTCCCAACATGCAAAAAAATGTTTGCAGGGTGACCTTTTAAGTAGAGATCCTATTAAAAGTAAAATTTCAGCTCTTGGGCGATTTCACTTCTCCCTAAATATTGATGCTTTCAGATACATTATAAAAGAAACATTCTAGAAAAAAAATAATCCAGCAAAGTTCATTTTTCCAGTTTTCTGATTATGCAGTAATTATAATTTTGTAACAAAGTCATTTCAGAAGGGAAAAAAAATATGAACAAATATTTCAGTCTGTAAAAGCATTGTAAAAATATTCTAACATGCTCAATCTATCTCTATATTTTGGCAAAAGTTAACTCGGTTTCACATTTCACCAGAGTAGAACATCTGTCAAAGTTTTAATAGCTTTTTCTGCATTCTTGAAGCACCTTCACTCACTTTAAACAAAAAATAAACAAAAAAACCACAAAAAAAAACCCAAAACCAAACCAATTACAAACAAACAAACAAAATCCCTTTGTTTAAAGGAGCGTTCTTTAAAGAATAAGTTAAATTTTTGTCCAACTACACCCAAAAGTATCCATACCTCCTTCTCAGTAGATAATAAATATCAGGTGACTGTATTAATTGTGTTCACTACATATCTCTAGAGCCAACTACCAATAGCTGAAAAATGCTAAATTAATCCCACTGCAGGCTGGGGAACCATGTATTAGAGGAGGGATGAGATTAACTCCAGGGGCTAAAAGTTAGAGAAGTTAAGGCTGGGCTCTACTTACTTCTGAGGGATGTGAGCTCCTACTTTATTCATCTCATTAGGTAGTTAGCTACTACTACTTAACTACACCTTTCCCAAATTAAGGAAAATAACTGGAAATTGGAAGTTCCTGTCATTCTCTGCTGACATAAAAGAGAACTGAAGGTAACAAATTCGTCCCTTGAAAGCTAACTTTCTCTAAATTTTAGTGAGATGATCTTACTCTAAGTGCCTAAAATTATCTTCAAGTGCTATTTTTAAACTCCTTATGGATTTTGATAACCAATCCTAAGACCAACAAGAAGCCATCCAGCCTGGACAAGTGCCAGGCAGTGCATGCCTGAGGCTGATACTAGAGCAGTGACAGTAGGAGTGCTGAGTGTGCAGGAACAGTGTACTATAAATTCATATCTCAGGTTTAATTCTTCATACAATATTACAATTGAATGAATGAATGAGTGAATGAATTAATAAATGTGTTGTTTGAATGTTTCTATAACTGTACCTGCTGCTGTACACAGAGCTGATGAAACACAGTGCCATAACCAAGCAGAATGACCAGATATCTTGGCACAGATTTTTTAATAGTTTGCTGTATGCAGAGCATACAGGACCTTTGATCTTTTTTACAGGAACTTACACAAAAAGTGAAAGTACTGTTCAAGCCAGGTTTAGGTTTTAAATGTGTGTGTGCTAGTGCAAAAAGGTAGCTGAGGCAATTAATTATTGTTAGAAATGTTAAGCACAAGTATAGCTGTATGTCATTGCTCTGTTAGGATTTAGAGGCACTTATGGGGAAAAGTGAAGAAAATCACCTGTATCAACACAAGAGAACTCTCTCTCCTCTTAAAGCTATTGACACATCACAACTGTCAGAATAGCAGAAATACCTAAATTAAAAGTTAATTTGGGCATCTCCATGTATTATAGTAGTCTGACAAATTCTACTTTACCTTCAGTGGGACTGCACAAGATGTGCACAAGACTCTACAGTGCATGATTTGCTGTAATGCTCAGATCTGCTTGGCTTTATGAACCAAATTCAAAATTCATGAAATATCAGTGATTTCTCTCAAGTTGTAACCGTAAACTCCATGGGAAAACTGGATCACTGCTAGACAGGGAAGAAAACAGATGAAAGGAAATGTAAATGAGGGAATAACAATGGAGATTCTCTGAAAAAACTGTTCGAGAGGGTTAACTGAATTGAAACAATACAGGGCATCTCGAATACAAACCAGTTCTTCATCCTACCCAACAAACCATGCTCATCTGACTAAACAAATTAAGACTGTTATAAATAAATTCAGCCCCTACTCCCACAGAGCAGTAATCAAAAATAGAATCAAGACAGACAGAACCCCAAGTCCAAAAGAAAACATCTCATTTCTCAGTTGTACTCAGTCAGCCAGGAGAACAGTTTGCCCTTAATAGCATACCCTGAAGAGTCTGACTACATGAGAAATTTTTTTTTTCTTTTTTCTGGACTTTTAATTGGTCCCTCAATTGTGTGTTACCAGAGCCAAATGTTTTAATAGATTAAATAATAAATATCAAGCATTTAAAAGACCTTGCTGGGTTAGTGTTAAAGTGGAATTAAAAAATACTGCAGTGCAGTGGGAGGGATTCATCCTTGAGAGTCCAGACTGTCCTATAGACAAGCTCTACTCATTTCTGTGGAAATCTTCCTCATAACAATTTGGATACCTTGCCACCCCACAAAGCAACAAAAACAAGATGTTCTGATAATGGACTTGGGGTTTCTAAGAATTCAGTCTATATAAGTGAAATGAGAACCAATGGCTGGTAGCTATAGCAACCAATAAACCCCCTAAGAGGAGAGAAGGATGAACATTATACATCAGCATGACAAAATTCAATGTAACAAATGTAACTAAAAGATTAACAATATACTGCAAAGATCTAATCTGCTGAAATAATAAAATGTTACTTATATATTATTATTATAAGAATGTATGCTTAATGATTGAGATGTAGTTAAGTACCTAAACAGTACCAAAACAACACATAATCAAGTTCACAAACACTTGTTAACAAAAAACAGACAAAGAAATTAAGAATTAAGTGAAGCATCCAAAAAAGTCAGCAAAAATAAATGTGACTTTTAGTGTGCACTGAATTCAGAAACTTATCTAGAGATATAGGATCTATACCTCTATTGCTGAAAGCCTAGTATGTTTCCTTCTAGTAATATAGGCCAGAGAAAAGCACTGGAACTCTGCTATTTTGATCAATCACATCATATAATCTGGGTTGTGATCATGCTGTTTAACCACATTAAGTTTTGTGCTGCAATTAGAAAAGCTGTTCCAAAACATTGTTGCTCTGATGCTTAGAAACCTTCTTTTCAGGATAAATTTATTAATGGCCAGTTTATACCTGTTTGTTCTTTGCCAGCAGTGGCTATTAGTTCAAATAGCTTTTCTCTTGTGTATCAGCATGCAACATTATAGACTTGCAACATTTTGTTAGTCTGTGAAAGCCAAGTTTTTCTCCGAAGAGAGAATCACAACATGGTTTAGTTTGTAAGGGACCTTTACAGACCATCTACAGACTTCACAGAGTCCTGCTCAGGCAGACACCTCTTGCTAGATCAGGTTTCTTCTAGCCTGACCTTGAACACTTCAGGGATGGGGCAACCACAGCCTCCCTGGGCAACCTGTTCCAGTGTCTCACCACCCTCACAGGAAAGAATTTCTTTCTAATATCTAACCTAAATCTACCCTCTTTTAGTTTAAAACCATTCCCCCTCATCCTTTTGTTACTGGTCCTCATGAAAAGTCTGTCTCCATCTTTCTTATAGGCCCTAAGAACTGAAAGGCCACCATAAGGTCTCCTCAGAGCCTTCTCTTCTCCAGGCTGAAGAAGCACAACTCTCAGCCTTTTCTCAAAGGAGAGGTGCTCCAGCCCCTGATCGTGTGATAACCTTTCTTTCCCCAAATTATTTTAGAGTGTTCCTCTGCTTTTCAGCATCTTTAATTCACTTATGCAACCAACTATTATCATACATTGTATTCCAGATAAACTCTTGCTCGAGTGCTGCTTGGTACTTCCCTATTTCTGAGGGTATGTTTTCTTTTTATATGGCTGCATCACATCAGCCTACCATAGGATCACTACCAACCATCAGCTTTTATTTTCAGTCTCTTATTCTAACAGGTGAGCTAAGTTACTGCAGAAACTCTAGAAACTACTCCTTAAACATTGGTCTCATGTTTTGTGCTGCTGAGTGTTGTCCCGTTGCTATTAAGTGCAGGAGCAACTCAGCTTATCATGGTGCAGAAACCTCTATCCCTGTTATGGTTGTTATTCCTCTATGAATGGCTATGTAGTAATAACTGAGCCTTATCATTGTTATTTATACAGCATATACCTGGAAAAATTGTAATCCCAATAATAAGAATTGACCAGAAATATAGAGATCTCTGTTCACCCATCTTCAGCATCTCTGGCAGTGCTTCAAGGACTGCCTCAGTGAAATTTCTTTTGCAACACAGCTGATCAAAATCCTTTCTGCTTTCATCCATCTAACCTTTATTTCACTTCTAGCTACTTCCAGAGCCCCACCAATTTAATCTTTTCTTTCCTGGACAGCACACACCTATTTTCCACTGATGACTGTAATCTCATTATGTTTCTTATTGCTATACAGGATGGAATCAGATGATTTTAATAACCCCAAAGTGATCAGCACTATTTTACACTTATTTTCAAGAAGGCAGAAGGATACAGTCAACAAGGTAATATCTATTGTGATAAGCTGAAAGCAAATCCTGTTCTGCACAGATGCAAAGTATTATGGGGTGAAATAACCCTGTAGATGGTATGATGCCTAAAATTGCAGTGCTTCCCCTGTTTGGTTTATTTAGTTACCCAGTATGACACACCTCGTTAGCTTTCTTTCCCATCCCCTTATTTATGTTCAAGAGGGAAACTGGTTGCATCTCAGTTTACAGTGGCCCATAAGAGCGTTTGCAGAATTTTTTTTCCTTTTAAACAGAGCAAAAATCTTATAGACAGAGAAAATTTACAGTGCTGGGCCTATTACTAAAGAGCTGTTATCTAAAGAACTCCCTCTGTGGGTAGTACTACAAATGTTTTCTGAATCATTTGTGGTGGTTTGTCCCATAGATTCCTAGTGCTCATTGCTCAAATTCTGGGAATCTATACACTCCCTGCCCTCTCATACAGATCCTAGTTGCTACCTGTATATTGACTGTACCTCTGCATAGTCCTGGCTTTCAGGCATTGCCCCCTCATGCCCATTTCAGACACTTTGATCCTGAAAGAGCTAAACTGAATTTGATGAGGTTGTTCTGTCCACTTTCCCACCCCTCCCTGGGTTTTTTTTTCCAGCTGCAGTTCTGCCAAGCATACCAAAGCACTCAGTAGACAAGATGGTTATGTCTATACCAGGAAACATACCACTCCCAAGGTCCACTCACTAATATCCAGGCCAACTGGCTTTGACTGGTTGTGCCTATGCTGTTCATTTTTCTCAGCCTCCAAAACAGAGCTGCCCACTTCCAAACTGCCTGTTGTGAATGGACCCTGTGGAGCTGCTGAGGGAGGGTACTACTTTACTCAGGTCAAAATGCTCCAGAGACTGGTTTAACAATTCATCAGTGCATACATTTGATTGCATTCATTTAAGTTACCATTGAAGACAGCCACAATAGTGCTCATACTCTCACTATATAAGATACAGCACCCATATGCACACGTTACTTGGTGCTTCTGAAAATTATCCCTTCTCTTGGTTGGATATTAGAATAAGTGCCAAAATCTTTATTGGTATCTATAAGAAGCTTGGTACTTATAAGAACTTTGCAAATTGTAGCTCCTCAAGTAGAGATTTATACCTAGCAATTAGCATTTTTGTGTCCCCAGATGTAACCTATCACTGCCATACAGGACACCCCATTGTGGTGCAGAGGCCTGTGGGCTCTTTCTCATGTTTAATAATTTCCAGAGCCTGGAAAGCTTTCCTCGTATTTTCAAAAAATCTACTAAGAAATACCTCACATATGGCCTCATTTAAAAGGGTAAAGAGTAAAAAAGTAACTTCTCTGCTCTCTAAGTGTCTTGACAACTGCACTTGTGTCTGCCTCTGCTAGAGGTAGAGTTGTACTATTGGAAGTCTTCCAGGGTGGAGAAATAGGATAAGAAATAGGATAAAAGCAAGAGCATTGAAGAACCACAAAGCCCCATATTACTCATAGTATGCTTGCTCTGCAAGATGTCCAAAAGAGAGAAGATTGCTGAAGTGATGGCAAAAAGTAGAAGAAAGCTGAGCATGGAAGAAAGAAAACTAGTATCAGCAATCCTTGGAACTTCAAAACATTTAGATATATTGCCCAAGTTGTACTGTTCTTATGCTGAATGGAGGGTCATATATGGGAATTCAAATAAGGAAGTTCTGAAGAAGTCAGAAAGGGCCATGGGAAAGCAAGTTATAGATAAGAAAAGAAGAAAGTTATTTGCAAATAGTATTTTGCATAATGTACAAGCCAAATAGCATTCTGGATGAAATCATCTTACACAAATAGGGAAGGTGAAACACAACAGCCCTATAATTGAATATGAATACAGTCCTAACTAAGACATCTGCTTCTGATCAGTATTCAGCACACAGAACTGCAGGTTCATTTAAAAAAAAAAAACAAACCAAAAAACCCACACACACAAAGTCCCCTTCCCCCCCCCCAAAAAAACCAAAGAAACCAAGAAAAACCACATCCCACAGACATCTACATGTGTGATCACTGTTTAACTGATTGAGCAGACAAATAAATCAGGATTAAGAATATTATGATTCTTAGTATTAGATTAGAAAAAGAACAGAAACAACCTTGTTGGCATAAGAATAGATTTATTCCTTTGGAATTAGAAAGGAGCCTTCTTTGTAAAACTATGAAAACAGGTCTTAACCAGCAATGGATAGTGCAGCTCTGTAAGTTTTTAGTTATTCTGCATCTAAATTAGATGTATGCAGCAGCTAGGAGCTGCTATCAAAGCAGGATAAGCCATCTGGGTGGTGTCTAGTTGTGCACTTGCTGTACTGTTTTTTAGTTTTCATTCCATGTCTCCACAACTCTCACCTTCAACAAAATAAATTTAGGTAGATTGAGGCAGAGATATTGTTTACTGGGTGCTTGTTACCGAGTGGATGATATAAACCCAAACTGGGGTTTCAGAAATCATAATACAAGAAACCTAAATCAAGGTCACATAGTAAAATCAAACCTCATTTGTTGTGGTTTTCAATGGTTACTTCTGGGCTTTCAGATCTGACTAGACAAGGAATCCAGTTATTGCCAGCCTGTCACATTAGAGATGGATACCACTTGTCCTGGTTTGGGCCAGGATAAAGGTGATTTTCTGTCTTGTACTTTTGCTTTTAGCTAAGTCTCTTGTAAGTAGTTGCACTTGCTGAAATTAACAGCAAGTTTCTCAGACAGTGTCTGCTTCTAGAACTGATAACACTCGATGTTTATAGTTACTGCTAGAGACTGGTGTGCAGAGCCAAGGACACTGCTCAGCTCTGAGGAAAACTTTTACCTCCCAGAAGGTATAAAGAGGTCCCACCTGCAGCCCTCCCTTGGGGAGGAACGGACAAGATAGATGCCAGAATTGACCAAACAGAGTATTCCATCCCATACACATCATACTCAGTATAAATTTGAGGCATCATGAGGGCCAAGCCAGATTTCCTGATTTCCAGCTTCCAGCTGCCTGCCCTTCCTGCCTTTCCTGCTTCCCTTCCTTCACCCGGCATCCTGGAAGGATCCCGTCCGTTTGCCTGCCTGTGCTCCTGATCCGTGCCAGCCTGAATCTGTGTGTTCCTGCCTCCAGTTCCCAACTGCTGCCGACTCCAGGAGTCCAGCCTGGACTTTCCCAGGGCTGCCCTGCAGCTTCGGTGGTGACGTGAGAGTTACTGGGGGAAAGGGGGGCAAGGAACATGGTATCAATTTTCCTGTATATTTGTATATATTTAGTAATTTTTCCTATTTATCATTCCTGTTTCACTAAAGTTGTGTAGTTTAGTTTCCAACCCATAAGTCTCTCTGTCTTATTCTCTCTCCTTTCTTTATGAGGGAGAGAGAGAGATTAATAGAGAGCATCTGTTACTTGGTTTAATTGCTGGGCCAGTGTTAAACCCTGACACCACTTTAGTGGAAGTACCAGTCCACTTAATGCACTTTAGGCATTAGAATGGTTTCCAGACCTTCACATTCCAAAAGATACCATTTCTTCTCTATAGAAAGATTGAAAATATATTATTTATGTCTGACATTTTGATAACAGATGTTACAAGAAAATAGTTTTATATGCAATAAACTGGGAACTCGATTAACAGTGTGAAAGAAGATGATAACATTAAAAATCTGAAGTCAAATTGCCAATACAATTGAAAGAAATGGTTATAACAAAAAGTTTTTAAATTATTTGTCTGCATTTCTCCATGTTTAAGCAGAGATGTTGTGGGCCATAATAGTATTTACAACATTTTATAGCCAAATAATAATGAAATTATATAATTATTAAAGATTTCTAGACACTTAGAATGGAAAATTGTGACAAATACTGATATAATTTAGTACAAAAATGCATTATTTTATAGTTTCAGAATATTCACTCATGTTCATTGAACAGTTATGAAGTCCTCTGACCTGGGCAAAGGTGGTTTTGGATGGGAATATATATGTGTGTGAATGAGGAAATGTGATGTTCTTTGGGATGTTCTCCTTTACCTTTTAATCAGAAGTAAACATTAATACATGAGCCATGAAAACTTTTATAGAAGATATTAGTGTTTGAAGAAAACATGAAGCACAAAGAATAAAAAGGTGTTGTAATAGTCATGAAATTATCAACTCGAAATATGTTTGGACATCACAAAATTTCACTGTAATTATGGCAATAGAAGAAAATTAGTATAGAAGTAAAACAGAATCCGAAAGGCAAAGACATTATTGCAAAATTTCATTATTCAATTTTTTTTTTGAAAGGGAAGAAAGAAAATAAGCAGAAAAATATTTCATCTGGTAATTTTGTATATAGTCTTAATTATAAATTCAAATTTTATATTTTAAAAAAATAAAAAGATTGGATACCAAAAATATTACTTTGTACTTACATTAGGAAGTTGTTAATATCTCACATACAGCTTGCTTAAATAGTTGACTCTGGTTAAAACTGAGGAAATATGAATATATGAATATATGAATTATAAATCATCCAGACTGCCTGGCCAGCATGATGATGAATTATCATAGAATTATAATCTAAACCTGCAAATACACAAACAAGTAACAAAATGTAATGACCCAAGATTATTTGTGCCTTTCACACAGTATCATGGAGCTTTTTTGGATGACCCTGCCCAGCTCTCGAGAGTGACATTTATGGTGATCATGCAAAGTTGTGGGAGAGAGAGGAAATGCTGTGAAGAAGGAGATAAGGAAAGAGCACCAACAGAGAGACAGGGAGTCAGAATAAAAATTAAAAAACCCCACAGTTTTTCCAGGAACTTAAGTAGGACTCTAGGGTAGTCAAGATTGTAGTATTGAAATATAAAGTCTCTTAGGTACCTGAGAGCAGACATATTCATAACTTAATATTTTGCAAAGAGAATACTACTACAGTGAAACAAGAAAAATAAATCTGTAAGTCAAAAGTACTTTTTTTACTATGTTTGGTGATATTTCCCAAGTTTTTGGGTGATGTAAGACTAAGTCCCAATCAGGAAAGTAGCATGTAGGAGGAGACATAAATCATTTCCAAGCACAGTGTGAGGATAAAAAGAATAATGACTATTAAATAACTTGGGGGTTTTCTTCCTTGGGAACACAGTAAAAACTTATTGCTTAAATTAAGCCCAGTATTTTTATAAATGACATGTAGAGTTGATTGGGCATTTTTCAATATTAAAACCCAATCAAATTACAACCTCCAGACCCAAAACCAGAGGTTGAAATATTTGAGCTTGCCACCAAGAGATAAAATATTTCATGTGAGATGGTTAAGTTTCATAAGTTACATTAAAATAGAGTGAAGACACAAAGATCATCTCTTAAGGAGTCAGTGCAGCAGCTCAAAATCCAGACTACACTGGAGAAAGATGAAAATAAAGGCTGTATTCTGGCTCACAGTGAACACAGTATCTGGAAATGTCAAGAAGTGAATGACAAAATAAAAGTATGGGATGCCATGAAAGTTTTCTTCTCTTTGAAAGTGTCAATATTTCTTTTGTCTGACATGGCACAGATTTTGAAACCCTGGCATTTTCATGGGATGTAAGTATTAATTTTAAGCCAATTCTGAGAAATTCAAGCACTGCATATGTTAAGCAAAGAATTTGTATTCAATGGTGTGAGAGTAGAGCCAGGTAAAGCTCTGAGTGTATTTCTTGGCCCTGGCCTTAGGGTGGAGACCAGAAAACCAAAAATCTGTTTCAACTCAAAGCCAAATTTTATTAAAATATAAACCAAAATGATTAAGCTTTCAAAGAGAGAAAACTTAGGGTGACTAAATATATAAACGAATCTCCTTCCAACAAATACTTACAACCAAGTTCTTGCTTCTCTGCTTGGTTACTGTGATCATTGTAGGTTTTGATTTGCAGCCAGACACTCTTGATCTCTAAAAAGTTTCTCCCTGCTACTGTGAAGGCTGAGATAGAGATAAGTTAGGTCCCTGCTCCTTTCAGCACTACCTCCATTGGCTGCAGGTCCTGCCTTCTTGCCATTGCTCTCAACCACAGACACTTTTTTTCTCTCCTGGGGCCAGTTCCCATCTTGCAGCCCTGTGGAGGTACCCCCTGAACCCACCACTCTGCTGAAAGACACATCATGGTATAGGCAATCTGAGAACAAACTGTCCAGCACATGTGCCACAATCTGGTTTTATTCAGTTTTGGAAGATGGTATTTGGAGTATAGAGCTATACTGTTTGGCAAGATGACAACTTTCTGATTTAGTGACTAGAAAAGTGTCATTTATTTGACTATATGAGAGGAATTTTGTTTCCTTTTTGTGAATCCATTGCCAATATTAATTAGCTTTTTCTCTGTATACTGATTTTTTGTTTTTTTGGTTTGGTTTGGTTTGGTTTTTTTGGCTTTGGTTTTGGTTTTTTCCTCTCCCTAAGAAACTCTTCTGATGAAATCTTTCGGAAGTTTAAAAATTTAAAGACTATATTTGTAGAGTCATGGAATAGCTTTGCTTGAAAGGATCCTTCAATTTCATTTATTTCCAATTCTCCTGCTGTGGGCAAGGACACCTTCCACCTGACCAAGCTTAAGATGTGTTCAGAGTATTTAACTGCTTTTATGTCAGCATGATAAATTCTGATTTTTTTAGTGGGTACCATTGTTATAGCAGCAAATTAAAGAAAATGTTTAAGAGCTGTCACCTACAAAGGAGCAACAATTTTATTCAAAATAGCATGAAGAAAATTACCTGAACCAAGAAAAAAGGTTATATATACAGATGTTCACACTGGGAGCTTGGAGGTTATGAGAGCAATGATGAGAGCCAATATTCTGCTTGTGGAAGGAGGCACTGAACGAAAGACTCAAAGACAGAGAGGTCCCCCTGAAGTAAAGGCTCACCACAGGTGACTTTCAGGGATATGCATTGAATCAGTGTGATTCAGGATACAAATACAAACACTTAATTACAATAAAAGCTGTAATTTTTGCTGGAGAAATTGGTTACACACATTAAAAATGTTTTCTTCCCATTGTAGATAATTGCTCCAGCAATTATCTGTAAATCTTGTTCAGTACACAGACTAGAGCCAATATCATTAGGCATAGACATCCTTAGTGAGACACTGTACATACAATATGTTTCAATTTACAAAAAAATAAAAGAAGACTGTTTCCATTACATTATTCACACAACTTTAAACATCTGAGTGGAAAATACAATCCCAAATTGGGAACATACTTGCAAAATTACTTGCAAAATCAAGTGTTCATTCACAGAGATTTCCATTATACAAGAAAATTATGGTAGTTCTATATTGAAACAAGCTCACTTAAATTTGCCCTCTGATGATGAGATTTACATATCTAAAAGCAGGAATGTGATAGGTGCAGAACTCAGTTTTCATTAACATCTTGCTTAATGAATGGACAAGCCTTGTGTGTCTTATGAGACCATCCCTGGAATATATGGAATAGCTCAGAGGATGTGGCATTAGTTGGGTAAGGTCCCAGAATTACTTTTAAATAAATTATGAAAAAAGACATTAAAGTATGAAACCAACCAAGAATTGCAAGAACTCGGTCCTTTAGATCTTTTTGTGGAGTTGTTCAAAAACAAAGTTTTGTGTAGGAAGTCCAAGTAATGAAAAGGTTTATAAGGTGCACACGGGGTTTTTAAATCTCAAGATAAATATAGAGAAGAGATCCAGAAAAAAATACTGAAAAAAAATAATTGAAAAAGAGCTATCTGTAAAGTCGTCTGGTTAAAAGAATGCCATGTTTAGACTTCATCCAGTATTGGCTTAATCAAAAAGCTACCCCATACTCTAGAGAGAAAACAAGGCAAGCACATTGTAATTGAGTAAAATAGCACACTTTTGTTACAGCTAAACATTTTAAGAGACTCACAAGGACAAAAACATTTTATAAAGAAATATTAGTCTTAATTTACTAAAAGTCACATTCCTTATGGGATTTTTTTCTAGTGACCTTCCATCTTGCAAATCTCTTTTTCATCAGGACATCTTCTGAATAAATGAAATTTTTACTCTGTTAAAATAAAAAATGAAAGGTTTTTAAAATTATCTTTCTGTACAGAGAAAATCTACACCTTCAAGTGGAAAGGATTTCATTAATAAGAGGGAAATAAATCACAGATTCTAGAAAAATAGAGTCAGTTAAAACACCAAAATCCTTAAACTGATGGAGAAATGTTATTCTCTCCTTTATTCCCTGTTTTAATAATTTTAGTGCCAGAAGGTTCTCTTTAGACTTCCTAGCAACATCACATCACCCCAGGCTCTAGGCGAGACCCTGATGTTTCTGAGCGTGGTGTCAAAACCAAAATGCTTTCACATTCCTGGCTGCTCCTGAGCCCAGACTTGCCATCTGCATCTGACATTTGCATAGGTCTTTATGGCACGTATCTTCAGTGCAGTATCTTATAGAGAGGTCACCAGGCACTTCTGAAGATCAGTGTCAAGCAGCCATGCTCGTTCAGATCCTGTGATCAGTCACGTTGGTGCTTTTTCATGAGCACTGGACTAATTCATGAGGGTGGAGTGGCCACTTTGCTTCTGCTTGTTGACTAAGCTCAGGTATATGTGTGGCACTGCACTGAGCAACATACATATATTTACTTTCCACAAGCAATGGGAAGAGACAGGTGCTTCCCCAAGGCAATGCATGTTATTTGTCTTCATGCTTATCTCAAGGTGGGTTGAGTCATCTTCCCAATGATTCTGCTTCAGTCTGAGTCCTCCAGGACCTTCCCCAGCTTAGGAAAGTTTACCCCGTTTGAAATGAAGAGAAATGATGTGCAGAAAATGATTCATTGCTTAGGATGAGTTGGAGTAGAGCTCTTTGCAATAAGATGCTCTGGCAATTCAAAATGGGAAAAAAAAAGTGGTGACTGGACAGAAGCACAGGGGAGGGCCCATAGAGATGAGCATATTGGGATGACACTTTTGACCAGCTGAATGAGGAAAATAGGTAAATGTTGTACCTTGTAATAATGGCAGGATTCTAGAGGAAAAATGAAAGGAAAATGTGATCTAATGTTATAACTTGCTCCTTTGCAATTTTATTTTTAAGTGATCAGACAACCCATTCTGTTAGTCTTCAAGACTGTTCAAACTGATGGCTTGTAACGATTAACGAAACTTTCTTTAAATTAATAAATATGCCAAAGTACTTAAATGCCAAATCAACACTAAAGCAGAAAGAGTCATTGGGCATTTGAGGTATGCCAGTGTGCTGATAAATGAAGGAAAACGTGAGGCCCATGTGTCAACTGAGGAGTCCCAAAGAAGATGTCATCGAAATGTCAGTATCATTTTCCTGAGAAACAAGATTGCTGTAACTGAAAACATCAGTAGTACTGAGATCTCCCATATGGATATCTCGTTCTAAAAGATCAACATTACACCATGTGGCCTCTCCTAATGTCTGCACAAATTACTTGGCAGAGGGGAAGCTGATCCTCTGAATGCATAAGTTTCCACAGTGCCTACACATTTTGCTATTGAGAAATAAAGCGAAAGCATTACATTTTCCAAAGCATTTATTCTTATTAAAATACAATGTTCATGTCTGATAAATATATTTTTATTGGAAAAATTCTAATCTATTGAATTTGTACTTTGTGAATTGGTTATGGAAATAATTTTAAGCATAGCTATATATCCTCTAAAGCCTCCTGACCATAAGCCTCACCAAAAGTGAGTAAGCTAGAAAAGAGATCATCATCATCAGTCCTACTTAACAGTCTTTCAAAATGTCAGAAAAATATTTTATAGAAGGAAAATTAATAGCAGTATTTATTTAGATTTTGAAACTGCCTTTGACAAAATCCTTCCCATCAAATGGATAAAGAAATTCATCTGGATCCAGGTGGGAGATACTTGTTGCTATGGTCTAGAAACTAAGAGTCAAATAAGGTGACTGTTGAGGTACAGCAAGTATATTCATATACATGCAGCAGGATGATAAACAGTTTAGAGGGTGATAAACAGAGAGGCAGCATAATTAGATAGGTGAAGAAACCCCAGACAAAACTAGAAGGACTAATGTTGGGAAATAAGCACTGTGGTGAAGTGGCAATATGAAATTCAATGCTACACTAAGTTTTAAATTACTAATCACAGCTCTCTAGGGATCACTGCTCAACAGAGCTGGAAATCAGAAAGCAAATGTTAGGCTACAAAAGGCTGGTGCAAAGAGTAAAAAGATCATAAGCCCATTTATAAATCAAAATACAACTACTGTACTAGGAATACTGTCCTCAGGTTAGCCTATCTCAAAATATAGTCTTTCTAAGGGTGCAGATGGGAGTAAGAAAGATTAGCAAAAGATTGAAAATCTGTGCTAAAAAGATGAGAACTGGAATGCAGTCCTTTGCAGAGACCTCCTAACCTGCCTTGTCTTACTGAAGTGAAGACTAGTGGTTAGGAAAATAAAAATAATTTAATCTTACAAGTTAGTAAGTAGTAGTAGTTCTTCCCTTCACACTGCTGATTTTGGAGAAGAAATGTGGTTTTTAAACATGGAAAACAGTGTGTAGGTCTATAAATACTAAATCTAGACTCATAAGGAAATCAGAATTGTTTGATATCAAAGGTGACTTTTTCCTTCTGAGGTGAAATTACTCATTGTCCGTCTACTAGTAAGTATCATGCAGAAGTGGTGTCAAGTGTAAAATGAGATGAATTACCACTAGGACTTGCTAATGAAGTACCTTCCTCTTTGGGAAATTCCCTGAAGGTGTAAAGGATGAAGAAACCAAAATTGGACCACGTGGAAATATCATGGCAGGGACTCAGTTGCACTCCACTACTTTTACACAGAGATGGTTTTGTTTATTTTCTTTAGATCTTGTGTCCCCCATGAACTTCTTCATACACACACATTGTTCCTAGGTCATGTCTCTGCCAACATCCCACGGAGTCTGGAAAGCTGACAAACTCCTGTACAAGTCCACTTTTCTCTTTAATCTCTCTCCCTAAAACATGCAAGTATCTTCCAATCCGTTCAGTTTTAGTTTATCCTTCCACTTACCCATTACCCTCTGTGTTTATTTCAGTCAGACCCCTCTTGTTTGCTCTCTCCCCAGCTAGCACAAAGGTCAGGTTGAGGTGTGCTGAGGTCTTTTTATACAGAGGATCATATTCCTCACATGAAAGAGAATCAATCAGTTGTAAGAGATCATGGAAGAGGCAGGTGGAGCTAGGGTCACTGCCCTGGGTGTCATGAGCTGGAAAGGCACACCAAAGACTGAAAATCTCTTTGGTTGTTGTGGTATGATATCTTGACACCCAGCTCCACAATTTAGAAGGAGAAAATCCTGTCTTTCATTCTTATTTTCTGGCCCAAGCACAATATAATTCTTCAGTGGGAAGTGTAGCTTCCTCTAAAAATAATCACAGCTGCATTTGACAATAGCTTTGGGATCATTCTAAACTAAAGCTGTACACCAAAATCTTGTTTATTTTACACTAATTTTATAGCTCGAGGAAAACCAAATGGAACACATTCCTTTCCCCAGACTGAATTTCCAAGCCTTCCCTTTCCCCATTTCCACGATTTCTGCTTTTGTTCTCAAACACTTAAACCAGACTCTCCATTTCCAGAAGAGCAGTCCTTCTCCCCAGGCTGAGTTTTCAGATTCAGATTACAAAACTCACAGGCAAGAGGGTGGTGTAAATGATGTGGAAAATATAGTAAGTGCATTAATGCTAGGACTAGCTAGAAATCCAGTGACATCTTTATACTACATACTTCTGTGCTTCATTTTCCACTGCTTTGTTCTGCTGCTAACCTTTGTCCTGTGCTGCTCACAAAGTGCCCATATCAACTGAGTAAGGCTCTGAGCCTTAATAATTTAGCTTATTGGTTTGAGCTGGCACGAAATGTGGCAGAACTGATGGCAGAAATAAGACTCAAAATAGATTTGATGGAATTAATGGAGCACTTGTGGGCAGAAGTTGGCTTAACGCATTTAAGATTTTTTTTTCCCAGCTTGACAGTGAAAAGCACGACTGTATCTATAGGGGATGGAGTTAACAGGGGCTGATAAATCTGTGTAATGCAATAGCTAAAACCACAGCTACGTGGGGAAGAGCCTGGAGAGACACAGAACTGTGTAACACTTGGGCTCTGCTCAAGGGATGTGATGAAATGGGCAGAGGCAAGAGTGCCCATCAGCAGCCATGCTGCAAGACATCAAAACTGTGCTCATTGATTTCACTGGAGCATGGGACAGAACAGGACTGAGTTATCCATCCTTTATCCCTTGGGTTGTCTGCCCTATAGGCCATGTGGCATTCTGTGAGCCACAGATGCAGGGGGCCTAAGGACAAGGGTGAACCTTGGTCTTCTGAAGTTCCCTGGTGGAATCAGTGATCTCAGGCATTGTATAGCCTCGTGCAAACATGGGGAAGGCCTCCAGATCTGTCAAATTGTCCATGATGAAAGCAGGAACAAAACCAGATCACTCCATTCTCTTTGGGGTAAATTTTTTTGACAAGGCGGAGGGATGACAATTTCTGAAGGAAGTGCCAGATTGTCCTGTGGGAACTCCTAAACACAAGGTTGCCCTGAGTACGACTTGATGTCTAGATTCCAAATTCATCTAAATAAAACAAAACTTCTTTTTTCCTACATAGTTGATAAGTCAACCTCTCCCACATGCAGATTACCCTGCAGAGATTCCCCTCTTACCCGCTTTCCCTGGGTCATGGAAGAAAGCAATAGTATTTCCTGCTTTAAGGAGTTGCAAGACATTTCACTAATTCCAACTGTGACTCCTGAAGCTGCTACTCCAGGATGGTCAATATCCAGCCTCCAACTTGTGGGAGACTGCAGCTTTGAGCCAATGCCAAAGAGACTTGGGAAATGTTTTTCAGGGAATACTGAAATCCTGCTGCATGAGAGTAGTGAGCTACAAGAAGAGAGGTGGGTTTTGAAGGAGGGAATTCTGTATATCTACCCTTTCATAAATTCTGCTATCAGCATCTTTTATTTATCATAAATGTCGAAGTAAAAAGGAAAGAGAATAAAAAAATAATCTACCCTTCATATTGAGAATCTTTGATGAATTTGCCTTGCTGAAATACTCCATCCATGCTGTGACAAAATACATCATCAGGCTGGCTGGAAGATCTAGTCTATGGCTAAAGAGGCATTTTGAAACTTAGAACATCAAGTTCCCTCAGATTTGCTGCTCTTGAATACCCTCATCTTATTTTCCTTGCTAAGCAACAGTTTCATGGGTCTGACTAAACACCATGGAAACAATTTTCCTGAGGTTTCCCCCAGTGTTTGGAACAGTTTGTTGTACAACATGATATCTCTAATTGCTGGCAAGCAAAATTACTTTAAGCATCAAAAGAAACCTAAATCAAATTTGAGAGGGTAATTGAAAGAGTCAGAATACTCAAGAGAAAACCTTTCTTTTTAATTTTGGTGGAAATGGAATATAGGGAGGGGATTCTCCTATTCTATTTTAATTATGAAATAATATTAGAAATCAGACACTAAAGGATAATGACAAAAAAAATAAAATAGCAAAGCAAATTAAAAAGACTAGAAAACAGAAGAAAAAAAAATAATATAGACTGCAAAGCTTCCACTACAGAAAAGCTGGAGTGATACCTGAGGGAAGCAATAGTTTAATTGATTCATTTCTATAATGGAGCTAGATCTTTCATGCTTTCCTATTCATACTGAGAAAATAGTGTCCATCAAAAGCTGCAATTTCATATAGACCAAAACATGGCACAAACATAAGAAAGTGTGTAAGGGACCAAGATTTGTTTTTTGAGGAAAAGGTGAGTGTGAAGAGATTCTGCTTTTCAAGGAGAATGCAGACCACCACCTACAAAGAAGAAGAAGAAGTAGGGCTGGTATGCTAGAAAAAAGATAGTAGCAGTGATTCTTCCATTTTATTCCTTTTTCTTTCCACAGGAGCTTGGATTTACATTCCACATTTGATGTCAAAAGTCTGTCTAGCAGATGTGACAAACTACTGATGATGTAAACATCTTCAGATGTAAACAGCGGAGTCAAGGAAAACCAAAGATGGGCACCACCATTTATTGAACAAGAGGATCAGAAAATAAATGCATCACTCCTCACACACACCTCCACCCCCCAGAAAAAAATCAGAAGAATTATAGCACCTGTGCTCACAACAGAACACCTTTCTTTTGGTGGCTGAGCTTTTGCTGTTTGAGTGAGTTGCACTGGTGGGTAATGCTCCCTAGTTTGACTGTTCCTCTGTTCCTTATGAAGAGAGGCTGTTCCTCATGACAGTCCAGAGAGAATTTCTCCTACTATGTTTGTGACAGTGTCCTTTGTGATTCATTACACTGTACTTCAGCACAGATCACACCCGTGAGGTCACAGGCTGAGTCCATTCATGCAAAACCCAGGAAAATTAATTTTACTGCAGAAGTAACTCTGGAGCCAGTGTGATTCATCGTCAGTCACTATCTGTTCCTATTTATGCCAGAGCTTTAAAGAAACTTAGCAACAAACAAGATATGATGTAGGATGAGTTCCTAGTTCCTGTCAGTGAAATTAAAGATTTTGGGAAAGTTAAAAGACTTAAAGAAGAAGCTGAATCTCTGAGAAACCTCAAAATATAGATTTAAGTACACGTGCTTAGGCGAGCTACCTTTATGTAGAACAAATTCTGCTACTCTTAGTGATAGGAGGTAGTAATTCAATACATGGGTGATTTTACTAAATAAATTTTTCTTTCAGCATGCGTGATACTCTTAGGATCAGGTCCAAAGATATTACAAAAGAAATATCAACAAATATTTATTAAAGCAGATGACCATAAAAAGCTTGTTGTGTATTTGTAAACTGACATGAAAGGAAAATGAAAATAAATCTAATCCAAGCCCAAAGGCAAAACTGGCTTTCTTATAGATACAACAAAAACAATGACTAACAAGCTGCTGCTCTGGTCTTGCATTTCTAGAACATATATTTCTGAAAGCCTGGAATCACTGAATTGCTCACAAAACACTGAAAAACTTGACAAACAACAATTTTTTGGAGTGGGTTTGGCTTTGGATTTTTTTTCTTTTCTGTATTACTGATGAAATCAGCCTACATCAATGACCCTGCTATCTTGTAATCCAAGATGTGTTACCAGGCAACCACTATATGCACCTGCACCTAGCTTGTCCCCTCTAAAAATAACCCAAACCTCCCAAATCCTCCCATGCCATGTCCTAATGAAAGTATCAATCTTTCTACTGCTAAGTGCTTACACAGGTGTTTTCCTTAAAAATTTCAGAGTGAAAATGCTCTTGATCCTTTCCTGAGCAAATGTCTGTTCAGTTCACAGTGTGGTTAGCTAACAGTCTCTAGCTGTATATACATTTTAATGCAACTATATGCTTCAAATGAGGCTATATTTGGAAACTAAAGTCAATTATTCAGGAGGTAGTAACAATGTCAACAATGTGCTATGAGTCAAATATGTATGAGATCGGGATGACTGTAGCATAGACTGTCACAAGACAAAGACACTTTTGAATTACCAGTGCTATGCAACTCTGAAACAGTAAATTAGCAGCATAGAATAATAGAAAGATTTGGGTTGGAATGGACCTTTAAATCATCTAGTCCGCCCTGCCTGCCATGGGCAAAGACATTTTTCACTCAAAAAAGACATTTTTGTGCTCAGAGCCACATCCAACCTGGCCTTGAACACCTTCAAGTGTGGGGCACCCACAATTTCTTTGGCCAACACATTCCAGTGTCTCACCATCTTCATAAAAAAAATTTATTCCTTATCTATAATCTAAATTTGGCCTCTTTTAGTTTAGATTTTTATCCCTTTTATTATTGCTACTGGCCCTACTAAAAAAGTCTGTCTCCGTCTTTCTTATGAGCCCCCCCTAAGGACTGAAAGGCTGCAGTAAGGTCTCCCCTGGAGCCTTCTCAAGGCTGAAAAACCCCAACTGTCTCAACCTTTCTTCACAGGAGAGGTGCTCCAGCCCTCTGATCATTATTGTGGCTGAAATTTGTATGTAGCTTTTCTGAGGTATCACCAAAAGTTGCATATTTAGCATTTAGCTAATGAAAAAATGACACAGTAATGTTTACTTTACGTTTTCTTAAGGCAGACAACATGCACTGATGAACTCCTGAATTTGGTGGATCAAGACCAAGAATAAACTGATTAATCTACAGAAGTGTAACTAATGACACTACTTGTCTGTATATGGGGTCCTACATAAAAGGAGAACTTTTAAACAACCTCAAAGCCCTGCAGTTCATCACATATCATCCTAAGTTTCTAAAGATAAGTATTAAAATTCAACACAGAGGACACAAAACCCATTCCACCTGGGCTTGACTGTGAGGAGACTTCAGTCAAAGTGGAAGATGTGTCCAGTTCTGGGCCCGTCAGTTCAGGAAGGATATCGAAGTCCTGGAGCAGGTCCAAAGGAGGGCAACCAGGCTGGTGAAGGGACTTGAGCACAGATCCTATGAGGAGAGGCTGAGGGAGCTGGGGGTGTTCAGCCTGGAGAAGAGGAGGCTCAGAGGAGACCTCATCACTCTCTACAACTCCCTGAAAGGAGGGTGTAGCCAGGGGGGAGGTTGGTCTCTTTTCCCAGGCAACTCTCAGCAAGACAAGAGGGCACGGTCTCAAGTTATGCCAGGGAGGTTTAGGTTGGACATTAGAAAGAATTTCTTTACTGAGAGGGTGATCAGGCATTGGAATGGGCTGCCCAGGGAAGTGGTGGATTCTCCGTCCCTGGAGATATTTAAAAAGAGACTGGATGTGGCACTCAGTGCCATGGTCTGGTAACTGCAGCGGTAGCGGATCAAGGGTTGGACTTGATGATCTCTGAGGTCCCTTCCAACCCAGCCAATTCTATGATTCTATGATTCTATGAGGTGTAAGAGACTGCAGTATACACTATCCATCAAAACCTGCCCACCTGAAAGCACTGTGCAATTAATAAGCAGCTACCAGCTCAGCCTTTTTGGTGTATTCCCATCTAATGATAAACCCAGCATAAGCAGAGAAACTGCCACCTATACTGGGCATCAAATTTCATAAGAAGGGAGCAGCACTGCCATACATCATGTCTTTTGCACCCTGAGTTGAGTTTTTTCTGTGGAAAAATCTCTGGTTTCTGTGCCACTAAAGAACTATTTACCAGCTTCATTTAGGATTAACAACCAGAAGATTTTAAGTATTAAGATTTTAAAAGTATGAATATGGATCTTCACATACTTCTGTAAGCCTGGAAAGGGTGTCCTGTCACACTACAGAATGTTCTAAATGCTTGATCAGTCACTCCTCTTAAGTCCCTCTCCAGTCAGTGCCTGAAAGGGTCAGTGGAATTTTACAAACTCAAGGATGTGCAAAGTAATAAAGGTCCAGCAGCAGCAGCTGTGGCATGAAAATGCACTCTGGAGCAAGGAATAGCAGTACAATAAGCAGAGTGCTTATAGCACCTTAGCAAAAATCTTCAAGAGAGTTAGCAATGGTACTTCAGAGGCAGGTAAACATGGCAGTGGGATGGCAAGAGAGATATTACATACTTGGAAGACAATCTACTTTACAATGTTTAAGCTGCAAGATAGTTTAGCCAACAAAGAACAAAACTTTTGTTCTCTGAAGGAATTACACAGAAAGAACAAGAAGAGTAAGTGCTCAAGCCTGCCATTTTGTAACCTGTGAACTTAATTCCATTTTTTTCCTCATTAGCTTATCTGTTAAGTGGAAGAGCTCCTCACATGGGAACAGCCGTGAGCAAAATGAGCCATTCTTAGGCTGGATTCAGCTTGCTCTGAGATGCTCTGAGAAACAGCTTTGCTGTGACTCTGGGTTACCTTGAGAGAGTCCATCCTGCTAGAAAAAATAATTTTGACTGGATAAAACCCAGCATCTGGGAAAAGATTGCATCCACTGTGTAGCCCAGGAAGTAGAGAAAATGAACAATGAGAAAAGATATGCTTTTGTAGTATTAAACCCCTCATTATAAATGTATTTAAAGTGACTTTTCAACACTGGGAATCATATTTGCTAAGACCTAAGGTGTGATTTGTAATCACTGAACTCAATGACAGCTCCTGATTCTGTTTAAATCATTAAATGACCACATGAAGGACTCTCCTGCTCTGATTTTTATGAATCTATGAAAATATTGGTAGTGACTAGCAAGGCCAGTTCTAAGCATTTTGAAACTGGTTAGACTTTTTATCAATTTAAAATGTTTTCAGTCAAGCCCTCGTCCTGAATTTTGAGGTAATAAGTCATTGAAATTACAGAATCATGAAGACAACAGCAGGGAGATAAATTCCTGATGGGTTTAATAATGGTAATACCTTCATAAAACTTTGAATTAATATATGCCAGTTGTTGTATGCCATTGAATTAATGTATATCAGGGAAAAGGATCCTGGGTGAGGAGCTAGGAGCACTCATAGAGGGGTCTTTAAACCAGACTCCAAGAAAGGTGGGGGTAAAACTGGGCTTACAAGAGAGAAGCCTGGAATCAGCATGCCAGGACCAGGGGGACAGTGTAGGAGTAAGGTCCTACTGTTGGCTGATGATTTAGTGGTTACAGTGGTCGTCCTGCCTGTAGGACTAATGGTTGGACTTGTTGATCCTGAAGGTCCTTTCATAGAATCATAGAATCATAGAACTGGCTGGGTTGGAAGGGACCTCAGAGATCATCAAGTCCAACCCTTGATCCACTACCACTGCAGTTACCAGACCATGGCACTGAGTGCCACATCCAGTCTCTTTTTAAATATCTCCAGGGATGGAGAATCCACCACTTCCCTGGGCAGCCCATTCCAATGTCTGATCACCCTCTCTGTAAAGAAATACTTTCTAATGTCCAACCTAAACCTCCCCTGGCACAACTTGAGACCGTGCCCTCTTGTCTTGCTGAGAGTTGCCTGGGAAAAGAGACCAACCCCCCCCTGGCTACCCTCTCCTTTCAGGGAGTTGTAGAGAGTGATGAGGTCTCCTCTGAGCCTCCTCTTCTCCAGGCTGAACAGCCCCAGCTCCCTCAGCCTCTCCTCATAGGATTTGTGCTCGAGTCCCTTCACCAGCCTGGTTGCCCTGATGATTCTATGATCATCATCATATGATTCAGCCATGATGATTCTGTGATTAGCCTGTTATGTGCATGTTTTGCAGTAAACCCAGGAAGGACAACGTGATGTTACTCCCACACAGTTAAATACCAACAATCTTCCAGCTATGTTTAAGATCAAACAGTGCCCTGCTTAGTAAAGGTATGAACCCAGGCAGTTCTAGAAACCAGAGCAAAATATGTAGTTTCTTGTACTATTCTGTACCATAGTCTGGATTTCCTGCTGAGAGTGGAGTATAGATGATTTATATAATGGAAAAACGCAAGATTGTTTTTCAGACAATCTGATACACTGCCTCTGTGAACAGTAACAGATTTACAGTTGCATGTAACAGTGCATCCCTGTGACCCTCCCAAACAAGTGTCATTGATACCTCTTTGATGATCTAATGTCTGCCCAATTATCGGACTGAAGGTAATCAGCATTGTTGCAACACTTTACACTCACTGGTTTAGTAAATCCACCATCTTATTGAAACAGTTTATCTAACTTGTAAATGTATAACATTACTCAGACAAACCCAAATACTAGATTATAAGATTTGGCTTACTGAAGTGTAATACTACTTTGTCTCTGTTCAAGGTATTAAAGAAATGTATTTGAGAATCTGCATGGTTATTTTGGGTCTCATCTCTTCCTGATCTCTCATCTCTCCCTACAGATCTGCCTGGAATGTCACTTTAGGATACTGAAACAAGGGAGAAATTTTTTTTTTTCAGGCTTTTCAATACTTTTTACTCTGTGAGAGCTTTTATTTTATTTTATTTTGTTTTTTTCAACTCCTTATGCATTTTTCTAATGCCAGAATCATTCACAGGGCTTTACACTTAACCACTATAAAATGACTTTCCATTCTTTCCGTCTCATGTGTTATATCCAGTGTTGGTCAAATTCCATTTTTGGGTATATCTCAGCCATATTCTCTTATTATGCCTCAGTAGCTGCATCTTGAACAATCAATTCTTTTGTTCATGGTAAAAAACAAGGAAAATAATCCACTTCTCTCTCTGGTTTGAATTGACTGAATATTGCTTGAGGAACTGCTATGCTACTCTAGTCTCCTTCTTTCTGTCCTTCATTAATTCTGAAACTCAGGGCAGATTTCTTCTGTCCCTACAAAACTCTCTCAAAAGCATTAAATGCAGTCTGAGTCTCAAAACTTCTGCCCAAAACACTCTGATAAATAGGTCCTAATAGTTTCCAGTCAACTTCCAGTTCTTACAGCAAATAGTGTGAATTGTAAAAAGCATATAAATGGAATCCTGTAAATCATTTTGAATGCTATGGAAGTATGTGTATAATTTTTAAATAACAGCTATAATACAGTAAACCTACTGGTGTTCCTTACACAGAATCTCTGCTTTGTTGCTGTGATACATGTTTAAATGCAAAAATTTCAGTATTTATGTTGTTATATCTAGGACATGCACGTAAGTACATTCTTCTCTTGTCTTCTTCCAAATAAAATGTCTCTTTATTTATAACACTATATAATACACAATGTTTGTTCATTTTGCATCTTTTTGCCAATGTAAATCCAATACTTTTATGAACATCTTGCATCCTTGTGAAATATAAATTGGAGCTTGTTAAAACAAAGGCATGTTTTAGCTATGCCCAGCTATTCTGCAAAGGTAGGGCAGGTGCTGAGGAGAGACCATTCCAGCTCAGTAGGAAATGCCACACAGAAGTCTCAGCACAATTTGTGGCCATGCCAACAAATCTGCATAAATTTGGAGACTGAGCTGCTATCTCTTCTAAATGTTGTTCTTTGTGTTAGGCTGTATTTTATCATAGGCATACTCTAAGAATCTTTTTTGTTCTTAGCTAAGAGAAAAAATAGGTCAATTAAGCAGAGAACCCAATAAGGGACAAAGAATGTAACTCCTCAGATCCATCACAAATTTTGTACTTTCAGCATATAAACCCCAACAGACTGGTAGTCTCCTATTTGTAAGATACTCTTCTGAAAGAAGAAATACTAAGAGAGGATGCAAGAATATTCACTTCTGAAATACCACGCAGACACAAGATGACATTTTGCCCTGGAGCAATCCCACTGGTTTTACTAGTAGTGAATTTGATTTCCCAGCTAATTCTCCCAGCCCAGCTAAGTCTCCCAGAGTTTTTCTAGAAGAGACAACACTAAACATACCTGTCTGCTTTCCAGAGATGAGGGAATCCCCTCATCTGAGCACATAAACTGGCACCCATAAATGGAGTCACATCCCTCTCACATCCAAACCTACGTTCTTCCTGTGAGGGTGTGCAGATTGATAGAGCTTAATTTATTAATGATAATTATCCAAAAATAGACATTTGACAAGCTTCTTAATCTGTAAAAAACAGTGTGCCAAGAGCAGGAGGAGGAAGGAAATAAATAATAAAGAAAATGCCCATAAGAACTGGGCATAAAAACTGGTTAGGTTCAGTTTTTCTAAAATATCAGACTCTAAATTGAGAACAGAAGAAAGGTTCCAATTAGTGGATCAAAGAACAAGAAGTCTAGCAGTAAATTAAAGAGATGACAAAAAGGTAAAAAATGGCAGTGATGTTAATCGGGTGCAGTTATGTGAGACTGTATGAACCTGAGTCAGTGAAAATTATCAGTGACATGGAACAAACTGAGAAGTCCTGCAGGACCCATAAGAGGAACCTGGAGCTGGTAAAACATACAAAAGAAAAGGTTTTGCTATTGTTTTAATATTTTTTCTTCCACAGATGCTGGAAACAAATTAATGCAGTTGGCTTGTCCATACCGAATCAATTAGAAGTGCTTTGCTGATCGGTTCCTTTCTAATCTCAGACTACTTAACCTCATCCTTAAAACTTATTGACTATTGCTACAACCTGATTTCCTTCTCCTGGCAAGTTCCAAGTTAGATTTACTCATGTGCCACGTTTGGCTTCAATGTTGCAGAGTTCAAAAAACTGTAAATGGGATAAATATAACAATGGGATATAAATGGTCAGTCTAAGAGGGGTAAAATTTCAGGGGACCAGAGATCTATCACTGGCTGTGGCTTCTATCCTGAAACACAGTTGGTTATGCAGATGGGACCTCTGTGTTCTCTGCAGAGCTGTCACCATTAAAGAAAGGGAGCATTCCACAAAGTAGCGTATCAAGAACCCTTAGAAACATAGATGAAGAAATTTAGGACCAACATACAGCTACGAAATTGCTTTTTGCTTTCAGACTGAAAAAACTAAATTCAATCTTTCTAAACAGTCCCAGATTGCCCAACAAATATTCTGTTTCAAACCAGTGTTTCTAATTTCAAAACATTTCATCAGCTGAATGTAGTCTCCATTGTGTTTGTATTTTCCTCATTCCACTGGCCTTGTAAAACTATTTACAACTTTCATTAGTATAAAATTGAATTCAGACCTAACATCAAATCATGCTTTGAGGCACATGGATGGATCACACAGGGGCACTTCATTTTGTAATGAAATCTTTGCTGTGAATGGAAGTCACATCTAACTGATCATTGTTAATATTATTTACTGATTACCTGCACAGCTAGTTCAGGAATCTGTGGTGACTTTCCTGAGGAGACATTGTTGTTTCTCTCTTAACTGTTGGTACACCAGACTTGGACTTTGTAGAAATAAAAACCAAACCAACCAAACAAAACAACATTAAAACTATCAAACTAACAAACATAAAAACTTTTCCCTCCCCCATTTCTGATGATGTTTGAGCTTTCAGCAGATGTGGAGAATATGACTGAACAACACACCAGCTATAGGCACTAATAAGGAACAAGACAGAAAGTTCCAAAAGGATGCAAGTGCCAGAAGAACAGCAGTGAGAAAACTCCATGCAGCTGTGTCCTGGTTTGGGCCAGGATAGAGAGAATTTTCTATCTTGTAATTTTGCTTTCAGCTAAGTCTTTCATAAGTAGCTGTATTTGCTGAAATTAACAGCAAGTTTCTAAATCAGTGTCTGCTTCTAGGACTGATAACATGCAATGTTTATAGTTACAGCTAGAGAACATACAGTTCTCTCTCTCTATATATATATGTATATATAACATATAGTTACAGCTAGTAGAACCAAGGCCACTGCTTGGTTCTGAGGAACATCTTATACTCTGGAAAGAGAAAGGAAGTAAAGGGGTCATACCTTTAGGGAGGAATGGACAAGATAAATGACCAAAATTGACCAAACAGGCTATTCCATCCCATACACATCATACACAGTATAAATTTGAGGGATCATGAGGGTCAAATGCCTTTACGTTCCCCTTCACCCTTCTTCACCTGTTCCCTGTTTTGCTTTGGCATCCTGGGAGGATTCCATACGTTTGCCTGTGGTCCTGATCCGTGCCAGCCTGAATCTCTGTGTTCCTGCCTTCAGTTCCTGACTGCTGCCGACTCCAGGAGTCCAGCCTGGACTTTCCCAGGGCTGCCCTGCAGCTTGGCAGTGATGTGAGCACTACTGAGGGAAGGGAGTATCATTTTTCTGTATATTTGTATATATTTAATAATTTTTCCCTTTTTAACATTACTGTTTCATTAAATCTGTGTAGTTTAGTTTCTAACCCCTAAGTCTCTCTCCCTTGTTCTCTCTCCTTTCTTTATCAGGGAGGGGAGGGGGATGAATAGAGAGCATCTGCCATTCAATTAATTGCCCACCCAGCATTAAACTGTGACAATCTCTTTTAAAGTTATTCTTAAATATGTTAAATGGACCAGGATTGTTTCGAGCCAGTTCAGAGTAGCAGAATGTTTGCTCCAGCAGAGCAAACATTAGAAAATACTTCTCAAAACCTTGAGATTTGAAAGCCTCATGTGCACTCATACTGTACTAGAAAAATAGGCTTAGCACAATGGATGTTGCTGAAGATGGATGAGTCTGCCTGGTGCCTTGCTTAGAGGGCCTGGAAAAGCCACGGTGTGGGTCCTCTGACCTCAGATGTTTATGGCTTCATCAAGGGGAAGGGCCAGTGAACATCCTGTGGACCAGTTTGGGAAGGTGTTCAACACTGTCATTTTGAGAAACAGTGAAAACATGTGCTTTCCTGATTGTGCCAAAGGGCAACATATGTGAGAAGATGAATTTGGTATAGTGTGTTGAAGAATTATTGCTATGCTCTGGCATGTAGCTTCTTACTCTCTACATGAGGGGCATAGGAGGATGAACCAACACCCTGTAGGAATAAATAAAAATAAAACTTAAAAAAAACCCAAACAAAACATGCATAAATGCACCTACCTGAGACTCCTTCCTTTTTGTCAGAGGATCTTGCCTCATGGCCTGTGCTGTTTCCCTTGACTCAGAGACCACAAATTGCTCTCTCAAGGATGTCTGAGTCCCCCTTATAAGCTTTATTAACAAGGATATCAGAGGGCTGATATCTTTCCTCCTTCCCCAAGGTCTTCAGGATGTTCCCTGCTCTTCACAACATGGATATACAGCCTTGCCTAGCCTGACATACAGTCTCAAATAATACCACCAGATGTGGATAGACCCTCGGGTTCCCCATTCTGTCAAAGCTGCCTTAATTATTTCCTTTCCTTTATCTCCTTTCGATCTTTTTACCCAGAGGCAATTCCGTTGGTGGACTTTCTGAGAAAGACAGGCAGATAGTGGATACCCAGGAAACATTTCACAAATAAGGTAACCACTTAAGACTGCAGCAAGATGATCCCGTTTTTACATTTATGTTCTCACAAATCTGAGGGAGGATAACCTTGGAACAGCCCAGGGCTAGAAATAGTCATAAGAACAAAAGAAATGCCCTCCTTGGACAGATCAGTGGTCTGTCAATTCACATTTCTGTTTCTGAAAGTGTCCTTGGGTTAGTACAGTGGTATTTTGAAAGGTTAAGGGGGATGTTACAGGGGTGTCTTCTGTGGGAAGCTGCTGGAAGCTCCCCTGGCTCCACTTCTGGCCCTGCCTATGGCCAAGGCTGAGAAGATATGGGAAGACAGACGCCTCTGTGAAGAGAGGGAGAAGGTGCCCAAGCAGAGGTTTCCCCACAGCCCATGGTGAGACGGCAGCTGTGCCCTTGCAGCCCATGGAGGAGCAGATGGAGCAGTCCCTGAAGGACCGTGGCAAGGGAGATGCAGATTTCCCTGCAGCCCCTAAAGTGTCACAGGTGGGCAGACATGGAGCTGCAGCCTGTGCAGGCTCAGGGAGAGGGTGAGATGTGTATCTGCAGCCATGGAGGAGCCCGTGTCAGAGGAGGTGACTGTTCCCGCAGCAGCTGTGACTCTGTGTGCAGCCCAGGCTGGAGCAGTCTGTGCCTGAGGGACTGCACCTCCTGGGAGGGACTCATGTCCCAGGGGTTCCTGAAGGACTCTCTGCCGTGAGAGAGAGGGACCCCGCGTTGGAGCGGGGGAAGAAAGAATGTGAGGAGTCCTCCCCCTGAGGAGGAAGGAGCGGCAGAAACACCGTGTGGGGAACTGACCCTAAACCCCCCCTGACCCTCCCTGTACCCTGAGGGGGAGGCAGCAGTGAAGTGATCGGGAACTGGGGCAGGAAGGGGAGGGCTGGGGGAAGATACTGAGGTATTGAGGTCTGGTCATGTTTTCTCTTTCTCCTGATAGATTAAATTAATATATTTTTTTCTCCCCAAGTTGAGTCTGTCTGGTTTTGCCCATTACTGTAGTTGTGGAGTGAAAAACTCCCTATCCTTGTCTTGATTAATGAGCATTTGGATGGATTTCTCTACCCCCACCCTACCCCATGGTGAGGTTGGGAGTGGAGGCCTGGTTGGTACCATCTGGGCCTAAACCTGACCACAGCAACAAAAGGGAAGGTTGTCTAAAAACAGAGTGAGATCCACACCCCTTTCTGCAGTGCATTCCTGTGTACGCTCAGGAACACCTTCACATACTCCTACTCCAAGTAACAGGCAATTTTGAGGTCACTGCAACCTAAGGGAATAAAATTCAAAACTCTGAGCAAAGTGACATGGCACAGCTGTGGTCAAAGGGTCCTGATGAGGCTCCCAGCGACTCTGACTTCAGAGCTGTACCAGAAATTCCCACCTGACACCATGGCAGTGACACATTCTGCCCTACCTCCAGCCCCTCCTTAATAAATGCTCCTAAATGAGCTTAACCAATTATGTTGAGGTGGAAAATACAGCGTAAACCAGCTGTTACTTCATTTCCAACCATAAAAACCCAGCAGGTATCCTGAGGGATGCACACTGCAGGCAGACACACATCTCCACCCTGCACCTTTGGCAGCAGACCTGTCCCAGGGCGCTGGGGTGGACACCCAGGTGCCCACGACTCACCCTTCAGCTGCACACACCAGAGATCTGTTTCTCCCTCCATTTGTAGTGCTACACAGTGTTTGTAAGCTGTGGTTAATCAGCCATCAGCATGGCAAGCTTAAGTAAGGCTGTGTAACAGCGTGGCCGTGTTCAAGTGGTTTCCCAGTGCAACAAACTGGGAGAGCAGCATATGGAGAAGTAGACACATTCCTCTAGACACAGCCCTGATAGACCCGTGGTATGCTTGTGACTTGTCTGTCAAATTGTGCGTGTCATCCATGTAGGCCACTGCTCTCTAGCCAGCTGCCTTGGCTGAACTGGAGAGCGTGCAAGGGATGTGAATTTGGGTCAGGCTGCAAAGTGCAAAGTATCTCTACTACAATGAAGAGTTTGTTTTTTCCTAGCCAGAAATAAGGCTGATGCTACCTGCATCCAGAAGCAGCTGATGCTGCTGTTTGGAATTGCTGCTAAGGAGCTGTACCTTTCCAGTATTTCAGGTTTGCTGTATACTGAGGGGCACCATTTAAAGCCCTTCCACAACCTGCTCAGCTTCGCCATTCCTGGGGATGGTAAATACCTGGACTACAACAACAGAGGGGTTTTCTTCTTACCTCCTAAATGGCAACCACCTCTCTGTTGATATTGAATACATTTAGCATACACTGGACTGTTCTTTTTGGACTAAGGGACTGAAAAGCAGTATCATGTTTCTGACATCTCAATACTGCCAAAATAGTGTAAAGGAGCAAGGCTACAGAAGGCAACTTTGATTGCTGTTACTTAGAAACACCTTTATGCCATGCCCTTGTAAAGCTGACTCCATCACATGTGACTCCATCACATCACATTGAGATGGAAATAGAAACATTTCCCTCCCAAAGGACAACCACAGACTCCTGGATTTATACAGGATTTCTTGTCCTTATCTTTCATCTGGAAAAAAGATCAACATTTTCTTTATCAGACAGCGGCCTTTTATCATTTCTATTTTCCTCTATGCCATAAGAAATGTGCAGCCCTTAAGGCTTAAAATTATAGCTGTGTGTACAACTACCTCTGTTGGTTAAGATACTGACCTGTGTTCTATTAATATTTATAGATTTAAATTTTTAATACACAACAATTCTGCATTATTGAGTAGGTGGCTTCCTGCATTTTAATGGTTATGGAGTAGGAGTGGGCTCTTTTGTAGTTAACATTGCAATAAATGTTTCATGATTAAATAAAAAGTTGTTACCTCTAACCTCCTCAAACAAAATCCCTTCAGATAACACATTGGTGCAATGCTGAAGAATACTCTCATAAGACATATGATACTATATTTGTGGCAAATTTCTTAGGGGATTTCGATCTATGATACATAAGGATTTTCCATAGCTGGAAATATTTCATAAATTTCTGAATTATTCAAGCATCAATTTGGTATTACTTACTCAGTTTTGGAGACAACTGCTTTCTTATTTGCAAAATAGATTTCACATTTTAGAAGGTTCATATTGACAAAACAGGAGATTCAAAATATTCAATTAAGTTGGCATCTTGAACTAGGACTGGGATGTAGATTTAAGCTTCCATTCATTTATTTTGAAATGAAAACCTTTAATAAAAGTTTTAATAAAAACTGCCTTGTAAAGAACTTGTATTTTGGAGGGCAATGTGAGATTTCAAGACCAATTAGGTGTTACGTAAAAATGTGGACCATTTGTCTTAAGATTAGGTCAGGTCACTTTTTAGAAAAAAACTGTATATTTAGTCACTATATTCACTGACGTATTTCTCTTTCTCTATAAACTGGATATTGTCAAGGTATGGTTTGTGTGTTTATGTGGTAATAGTATGAACAGTGAAGGAGAGTTTCTCTGGAATAGCAGACCTGGCACTGTTTAATCTTCATGTGGGTCAGGATCTTCACACTGCTACTTAGATGGGCTATTATTACATTTAGAAGTATTTTGCTCTTCAAATAACAGGGTGAATCCAATGAATTTTTGGGAGAAAAAGATACTCTATTGAATGCAGAAATCACAATCTAGTCAGGTATCATCTGGTATAATTTGGCTTTTAATATAAGATTTTTTCCTGCATAAGACTTAGTCATGTCAAGGTTTTTGGTTTCAAAAATATGGCTATGATCTGAATTAGGGTTATTGAAAAAGCTGCAAAAAACCACAAACCTGTTTCAAATACTTGGGGTTTTTATATATCTATTTTTTACTTGTAACTTTTAAGTAGAAATAAGTCAAGCTAATCTTATATTATTGTTAAAATATAGTTATGCCTGTGAGCCAAGGATTCAGCTGATGGATTTGCCACCATAATTCTTTATTTGCAGGCTATCATGGCTCCATTTACCCACAATGAATGGAAAGAAAGATATAATTGCAATCTGTGCAGATGAGTTGGTGTTGTCTTGACAGCATCTCACAGTAACTGAAGAAAATTGGTCACATGTAAGCTTATGATTTATAATTCAATATTCAGAATGGTCAAGAAGAGTCATATATCCATAATTGTTTCTTTTTATTTTGGATCATGGCGCCATCACAGAAAGTGCATCAGAATATTTCTTTGGGTTTTAAAGAAGAAATGTTTACTGAGGAGTTTGGAAACAGGGCAAACTAAACAGTTTCATTATCTATCCTGCATTGTATCTATATTCCAGTCAGATGAATGCACTCACACACAGCCTGAAATAGCTAATAAACATTTCATGGCACTCAATGAAGGGGTTGTATTAGTTTAGATTCCTTCCTGATGCTATTCTCTTGTTGACTTCCCTGAAAGCAATGTTTGTCATTAGAAACTGAGAAATTAAATGTGCTGCTAAAGCAAAACAAATGCCACTAGCCCAGTTATGCTATACTTAAAGCAAGAATAGTTATTAATAAAATATTTAGGACACAATGATTCCTTTTGTTCTCTGATTTCACAGCCCCTGAAATCCATCCCACTCTGCGAAGTTCAATTTAATTTCATTTTTTTATCTTCTTTTGCAAATAAATACTTCAGTTTTCCTTTTAGTGTGAGTCAATATAATAACCCAATCACAGATCACAGCTTTCTGGGTATATGGAGCATAATAAATGTATGGCATTTTCCTGAAAAAGTGTACTGAAACAGAGGAACACTTGAAGACAGGCAGTGCTGTATTTCATATCTGGGCATTAGATAAAATAGCAAGACACCCACTCTCATTCTCCAGTGCTGTAAAACAAATACCAGGCAATAACATTATTTCCTTACATCTTCAAAAATGCAAGCTGGCAAGCCCGCCTGGGATGTGATTAAAAGCTTGTCAGCTGGGCGTACTTACAAATGAAATGATTTCTTTAGCTATTAACCTTTGATGACATCAGTAATTCCCACATCTAGGACACAACAGGGCCTGGTAATGGCCACGGAGGAGAAACGTGCACTGACTGACACTGCAAGCGGCCCCACGGAAGCACAGACTTTTGGATGGATTTAGCTTTCATGTCAACAGCTAAGCAAAAGCCAAGCCTGCAGAATCAGTCAGGAGCCTGTGGCTCCCGCAGTCATGTTATGGGGAGATTTTCAGAAATATTCAGGCACCAGAGCCTCTGAAAAATCTACTTATTGCTCTAGGTGGTAGAAACAGCTGCACTCTTCTAATGAGCTGCCTCTTACAGACGTTTCTCAGCCTCAGGGAACAGAGGCTCAATGGCACTGCCTGACTCGGCCGTTCCTTTGCTATTATTTTCACTTACCACTTCCCTCACAAGCCTTTACTGCCCGTGTTCTACTGCTGTAACAGCTCGTTCCTATTCCAAGAGTAAAGGTGGACTATTTAATTTTGTGCCTGCCCAGCAGAGTGGCATTCCCTTCCTCCTTGAATCCTCTGGGCACAACTCCACTGCAAGGAGCACCTGTTTGCAAGTTACCCTGGCATGGGGAGACAATGATATATGGCCTTTCATAATATTGGGTGAGCTATTGATCAAAGGCATTGATCCCACTTTTGAGTGACTGTCTCACCCAGGAAGACAAGTGAAATAGAAAATCTGACAGTGTCCACAAAAGCTTGTGCCTGTTCAAAGACATCAAAAGCTTTTTTAGCAGTTTTGCTGACCTTTTGGCCTGAAGAGGGTCAAAAGGCACCAACCTGTTTATTAGCTTGCTTGTTTTGGTTCTGGATAGAAAAGATACTTGTGTGAGGAACCCTTAATGAGAGGGCCAATGTTTCCCCAGGTAGGAAACACTTTGCAGATGAGGCAAAAGGACCTTAGTACAATACTAAGACTAGCCCTACACACTGCAAATACAGTTCTCTAGTTTGGATAAAGCTTTTCTAGTTTCCAGATGGGTAACCACCTGTAAGAACCAGCTATTATATCTTCTTCCTGGGACATCATTAGTGGTTTGTTTTCATATCATTAACAGACAACTAAGGCTTGGCTCACAAACAGCAAACGGTAAAAACATCCCACCTTGTAAGTCAGCTTTTAATACTTTCAGACACACAACTGTAACATTTCAGGTGTTACCTGAAAACAAATGTTCCATTAAAATGTCTTAATTTATTTTCAAGCTACACTGCATACATACACATAGTGATAGTATTAGAGCTGGTTGGGTGAGGTTACATAATGCTAACCTATTTCTGAAGGAGCATGAAGGCAAATTTCTGCTGATGATATACAGATAATCATCTGTGGAAATTTTCCTATAAATAATGGATTTAGCATGCATGCCTGCTAGAGTGGGATAACGAAGACACTGGCCTTGGCAGCTGAATTCATGTTAAAATGGAAAAATAACTCTGTATTTCATTCTTAAATCTGCAGAGACAAGCAGATTTCTGGTATCACCTGGGCAGGGAGATGTACATCAGAACAGGCTGCTGAGGGGATGCAACAAAGAGTTTAAATAAATATTTTCAGGCAGACAACAGAAATTAAGGAGACTGATGAAAAACTGAGGTATTAGTTCTGCAAAAAATGTGAATGCTAAGAAATATTTTCAATACTGAAGCCAAGCAAACTAACCAACCCTAATTATTTGAAGGGGTTTCCTGTGCAGGAAATACTCAATTGCCCAATAGACTCCATCTCCCAAAGGATAATTCTGTTTTCCTTCTCACCCCTGGTGTTCAGTGACACTTGCTATATTGCTTATGAGGCATGCTGCGCAGCATTTCTCCATTAACAAATAAAAATATATCACAGTTCACTTTTTTTCATTTTCTTTTTTTTCTTTTTTCTTTTTTTTTTTTTTAAATCTAATTTATGGATTTAGGATAGTATAAGAAGTGTAAGAATTCTTTCTTTGTTAAGGTCAGCAACTCCACAATTGGCAATTGCCAATACTTTAGATTATAAAGCATTGCTCAGGTTACCTGTGGCAAACCAGTCCCATTTTTGTGTCCAGCCCAGGTTCCCTGTTCATGATTGTTCTTGATTAGTTGATAAAAACTGATAAATTAAAAAAAAAAAAAAAATAAAAATTAAGGGCTGAAGCCTGTCTCACTGTGGTCCTTCTTTCATTATAGTTCTCCATTTTTAGAAAACCAAGAAAATCTCCCAGTGCAGCCACATCATTCAGACATTCAAATGTCTGGAAGTAAGCCATGAACATACCCAACCAGGTCCATGTAGAAATGGGATAATCAATATTTTTACCCTCTCCTGCTATTTCCTCCTAATGCTCAACAGTGAATAGCAAGCTTATATAGTTTTTCTGGTTTAGAAAATGTTTTATTTATCACCTACTTACCAAAATCATAAACACGAATTTGGGATTCCGGTGTCCCTGAAATCCCTTTGTGATTAAAAAAAGAGATTAAAAAAAAGAGAAACATGGCTTGAGGTGAGCCTTCCCAACCAGAACACCTCCCAGGTTTCTAATCTCAGACCTTTGGCTCTGGAGTGAACTCTGGAGTCACCCATCCTGCCACCAGCAATTCTGAAGCAGCACCAGCCCATGCAACGTGGGGAACTTTATAAAAACCAAAAACACTGGCAACCCATCCTCCTTGGGAGCAACTTCAGGCTTCCACTCACCTCTGGCAAAGAAGAAAGGAGATTCCCTGCACAGACATCTCAGCAGTCAATGAACTCCTCTGGTCATCTCTCACATCACTGTCAGAGAAATATGCTGGCACCAAACACACAGAAATGAAAGCAAAAGCCTTTCCCTGCTGGACCAATCAAGTCTGACAATGGTCTTGTGGCTGATGCCAGGGATTCTGCATATTTTGGCAGAAATACAGGCTTTTTCTAGGTGAGAATCTGCCTACATAGGATTTATGCAAACATTTCCTCGCTTGGTCTTGTAACCACCCCTTTGGAGCTAAGCAGTTCAGTGCTACCACCAATTCTTTACGTAGTTCTGTATTTAAAATACTATCACTGCCTAAAATAAGAGGAATGTAAATTGCAGCACTCTCTGAAATGAAAGAGGTGGAAGCCAGCTTGACAATTTAAGCTGATAGCTGAGATGATACTGCCTTGCCAGCATTTTTGGCATCTGGCCTATGGAGGAAGTAATGAGAGGAAGGGAAGGGACAGAGAAAGAAGGAATAAAGGATGGTGAGAGTGATCAAGTCCACTTAATATAATGACATATGCTCCTTATAAAGGGAGCTTTATAGTCAGTGGAAAGAGAAACGTGCTTTTCAAATGCTAACAGAGGGCATTCCTATCCACCAGAGGCATCTCTTTCTCTTCATTGACAGCATAAGGGGCTGGGATGTTTTCAGGGAGTGATAAATTTCCCCTCCTCCTTAGACAGCGCAAAATATTTTACTCATTTGGAGTAAAATCCACCTGCCACTTTTCTGAGAACAGGCACCCACTGGAATAGAGCATGATGTTGAGGGATCACAGAACTTGACTTAGGGGATGGGCCAAGGAAGAAATTGGGTCCCTGAATAGAGTTTCAAGAAAGCACTGGAGGGGACAGTGATTTACACCTACTGAGAAGAGGCATTTCAGAGCCTGTATTAATAACAGGATAAATTATTCAAAAGAGCCAGTCTGTGGGAATGGTTGGCAGGTCAGAAATTGTGGGCAATGACAGTTTACAAATAGGACTGTGAAACAAAAGAAATGATGCTATTAAAAAAATAAAAAAATAGAAAAAAAAAGAAAAGAAACTGATCAGAGAGGGGAATTTTCAGTTTGCAGCCCCAAGCTTCCAGCTGCAGCAACAACATTGCCAGTCACAGACTGGGAGCAGATACTCCAGTTGTGCAACTGATACAGTTGTTCAGAGACAGAACGTGATAAAAAGAATTATATCTCATATGATAAAAGCAATCAAGCCTGCAGGTCAGAAATGTAATGAAGGAGAGTACCTACCGAGCCAGAAATGTCTACCTTGGCTAGCAGCCAAGGCAGATGGGTCATAGTCTACGTGCAGGGTAAAAGTCAGGGAGGAAATAGGTTTTTCTGCATCCATTCCTGAACTGAAAGCACCAGTGTGTGAAAACTGATTCATCATCCATGCGGGTATCCAAAATCCCTAAACAAAGGATTTCTGAGGCCTCTGCAAGAACAAGATCGAGCATACAAAAGAACAACATTATTATCAACAAACCATCTCTTGTGGTGCTGGAACAAATTACTGAATTAGGCACTGGAGAAAACTGTCTAGAAAAGCTCCAAAACATCTCAAATTGAAGCTGAAGCTGTGCTCTCAGAGTGCAAGTATTCTGCTGCAGGGAGGGGTGTGCAGGGGGAATCAAGCAAAGACACCAAAGCATGAAACTTGCAGGCATTGCTGGGCTGCCTAGGCATCACAAGAATGTATCAGAAGCAAAACATTACAACATTGCAGCATTACAAAAGTTGAGATACATGGAAGTATATGAAAGCCAGTGCATTTTAAATCAGTATTTAGCTCACAGTTACACCAAATCTAGCAGCACATCATGGAAAATCTAGGATGCCAGACAGCATTACTGTTCATAAAAAGGAGGCTTGCCTTATCATGCTGGATATGTCAAGCTCTCCTCTCAGTGCAAACAGCCCTGTGGAACTGAATGGGAAACCAGAAAAATATTTTCAGGCAAGGCCATATTTGTAAATGCAGCAAGCAATATTTGTCTGAGGCTGAGGGAAACATTTTGCCACAGAACCCAAACTGGCCAATAGAAAGAATTATCAATAACTGCAAAACATTCAATTTAGAAAGCTAAATAAGAATAACTTGTGGATTATGCTGTCAAGACCAGTATGTTTTGGGCCAAAACAGCAAACAGGAATCATTTCAAACTGATCCACATGATAATGGGGAGGGGCAGATCCCAGCAGCAGCTCCAGATTTAGTGTCCTCTGTTGACGTAGACTTCTCATTTCTAACATGCAAGAATTAGAGATGGAACAGAAGGCATTGAAACTCCTTTGGCCAGGCTGTAAAGACTGCCAAGCACCAGCTGTGGTCTGGTCTTCTGTAACAAATGGCTGCAGCTAATGCAGCAAGTCATCCTGGTATTCAGGGCTTGCTCTGTGACTGAGTGGTGATGCATCCCTTCTGCATAAGAAATGACCCAAAAGAAACTGGCCTGTTGGAGAAAGGTTCATACCTCTAAGCAAAGAGGTTTTGCTTCTCAGCTACTTTAAATGTCATGTTTTCAGACATGGTATGTGACAACAGAGAGAGTATCTTTCAAAACCAGGACACAAACCATCTCCAGTAATGCCCAGGTTTCTCTCAGTGGTATCAAACAACCTGCAGTTACTGTGCAGGTGGTGTAGTTGCACTTGATTGATAGAAACACCATGGATAAAGGCTTGATTCCTCTGGAATGTGCATGGCATTCTCTCACTGGTCTTATTCCTCACATTCCTTGGGAATTAAAATCCTGGGAAATGTCTGCTTACCTAGCATGTGCTGGTTAAAAAAAATCTATATCCATGCTACCTGCCACAACAACAACAACAACAAAAAGAACTTTAAAATGCAAACTTGGTGAACAAATGTTGTGCTGTGCCAGTACAGGCTTCAGTTTCTCTGCAAACTGGAGTTAACCATGCAGTTTGCAGTGACTTCCTCTGCTGGCTTTGTCATGACTGTCTTCTGGTAATTTCTCTCTGACATTTTTAAAGAAGAATTAATCTCCCTGAGCACCTTTCCTTGTTTTTACAATGGAGCTCTTCAGATTCTGTTCAAGCAAGCTGTCTGCACCGTGCAGAATAGAGTTGATAAGTTCTATATCGTTATGGTAATTTGCATCACTGTAGACTAGTGATTTAAGATTTTAATGTAATCCTCTACACACCTACAATCAGCAAATGCACATTTAGAAATAAAAATTGTTTCAAAGTGCCACCAACTGTTGTTTTTGCAAACTGCAATTCAAAGAATGCATGTTTTAAATGCTCCTACTGGATACTATAACATTTTCTGATGAACCCCACAACTTACAAGAACAAGCCTACATAACCCTTTTCTCAAGCTAAGATGAGCTCTCAGTATAGTATCTGCCCTACAGATACATTTCAAAGGCAATGTGATACAGTACACCAAGGAGGCCTTTTCTGAGTTTTGTAGAATATTTTTTCATATTTGTGTGTTTTCGTGACAAGCTGATTTCAAAACCTTTTGACAAACCTCCAAAATTATCTACGAAAACTGAGGGCTTAAAATTGAATTTGCTTTTTAAATATGTCTCCTATAAATGGTGGGTGAGTTCCTAAGAATTAAGTATGTGCTGAAAACACCACACTCCAGTGTTCTGCTTTCACCTCCTCCAGACTTCAATTTTCACTCATCTCAAACTTTGTTTTCCTCAGTTTCCTCCCCCCTGCATTTTGATTTCTCCTGAAGCAAGCTGGACTCCCATAAGAAGAAACTCTTCTAAAATCCACTGTCAGTGAGCAAAGAAACAGGATCATCAAGTTTACCAGAAAGGCACAATGGTACTGATCTGTTGGTACCACAAACAGGATAAATAATCATAGAAGTCTGTCAGTCTACATTGTATTTTAGTAATAAAGTGTGAGAAAATCTTTCAGGAGACTGAATGGTTACAACTCCTGGTGAGCCAATCTCCATAAATAGCAGCTCTAAATCAATTCTGTTTGCTTGCTGCGATCATATGAAATGCATCTACTGTTGAATAAATCAATGTGACCCCAAAGATTCCTTGGCTTAACATCTTATTATTTTGTGGCTGTAGGCTGATTAGGCATTTAAATAATTTTCTGTGATAGCATCTGCATTATTTGAATATGCCAGATTGTGAACACAAACCTTTAGATTTCTCCAATGTTTTATTTGCCAGCAATAACAATAATTAAAATAACAACATCTCTCCCTTGCTTTTGTTGATACCATTTTGTTTCTTTCCAGAGAATGAAGTAGACATTATAATAGTTTGAAATTAAATGTGTTCTGAACATTTCTGAGTTATTCAGCTATCGACTAGTGGGAACATTCCTTTCAGAGAACAGTAAGTTACTCCAACATTCTCAATCCAAATTGATCCAACAGTATCAGACCCCCTCTGAAGTCTGAATTCCTCCAATTTTTCCTTCAAAACTTCCCCCCCTTGTAGATGTAGCAAGTAATCAGTGCTGATTGATTTCTGAGTGTGTGGATGGAAGCACAGGGAGAGAAATGACGCAGTGACAGGAGAGGGTGCAAAGTTCAAGATTAGCAGAGGCACGTGCCAAGGAGACCTTCCAAAAAAACAATAGAGTGACTGCAAAAAAAAAGCCAGTGAGGACAAAGAATGAAAGATAGAACTGAAAGGTGAAACAAGGAGATTGTAGCTCAGAGGAAACTGGTGGTGTTAAGAGTGGGGAAGGGAGTAGTTTCCAGCAAGACAGCACATGGTTAAATGGAGGAAATGAAGAAGAGGGTGCAGATTTGCAGAAGTTCCTAATCACATGGAAAAAATCTGCTCAGTTTTCTGTTCTGAGACAAGAATCCCAAGGCAGCATATATTGACAAAACACTGCATGCCTGAGTGTGTGCCAGTTCCTTTTTCTTAAAAAAGTTTTAAAACAAACAAATTAATAGTTTTATTAAGAAAAGCACTGATGGATAATGCCCACAATTTTGCATGTACGTGCAATTCTGATTTTTAAGATTATCTCAAAGAAATATTTTCTAACTGTTTCAAAGGAATAGAAATGCCCAAATCCCCAGAGCTGCCACTGCTTTACTCTTAGCTGGCTATACCACTGAACTTTCTGGTATAAGGTAAAAACAACAAAATTAAACTAAACACAGTAAGAAGCTTTGCAGATAACCATGCTGTTATTAGCTAGATAAATCTCAAGTGCTGTGCAATATAACTTCCTACTTTTGACTGGTCTTACAGGCATAGTTCTGACATATCATCCATGACTGCCATTGCCACGTACAAGTATTACAATAAGTAAAAATAATGCAGCTAGCATTGCAAAACCCATGGAGAACAGAATGACAATTGGTAACAAAACACAAAATCATGAAACTTTTTAGGCTAAAATATCAGGTTTCTATAGTCCACACTGGTGAGGTTCTGCAGTATTTTTTCCAGTTTGGATCTGGGAAAGCCTAATTATGATTCATTAAATTATCCTTCTGGTGCCAACTTAGGTGACAACAAATAAAGAGTAAATCCTTTTCCTTAGTGAGGAGTAAATCTGAATTTTGCAGAGATGCAGATCAAGCCTACTGCCCATATTTACCACTGGTTTATAAAAAAAAAAATAAATCTTTTCAATTTTTCTTGTTTCCTAATCACTTGCTTCAGCATCCCTTCCCCACAGTGCTTTCAAGATGGATATGTCTCACCATTTCATTAACACAGTGTTGAACATCAGCGCTTCCTTTTGTAAGAAATTAGCATTATTGAATTTTGCAAGACGGGTTGGAATCTCATTTCCATTAGGATCCTTTCTGGCAAAAGAGATATTTTGATAGGGAAAATCTTAACATATGCTTCAAATATTTAGTTCCAAAGGCAAGTAGGGTAAGGAAGCCTCCCTGGTTTTTGATGCAGCAGAGGGACGTATGTAGCACCAAATCTTCTGTCCTGCCCTGGCACAGGCTTTAATGCTTTTAGCAGCATTCATCAGCACAGATGATGTACCTTGCCTGTACCAAGGGCTGAATGTTGACCCCCAAATTCCTCTTATCAGAGAGAGAATGCGAATCTTTTATTCTCCCTAATGAGGGAGCCAAAAAGGTGAACAGGTTTGAGATTTCATTGGGACTCTCACACCACAAAAATGCATTTTGCACCATACAGTCACGTCACCCATCAGAGGTGGTTATCACTGAGAAGCTGAACCCAAATGTGTTACTGCAGGCTAATTTCCAAGCTTACTGAAGACTCAGATTTCTGACTTTTCAGCTACAAATGAAGTAATTCCTCATTCTTTACTACATTGCTCTGATTGTTACAAAGCCACTTCTACTGAAGTGGTCAGGTGTCCTTTAAACCCAATATTAATATCAAACTACAAACCTCTTCATTTTAACACTCCTCATGGCTATTTGAGGAGCAAATAAATATCCTTCTGCTTTTCAGAAAAATGCCTCTGCAACTGAATCTCCTATTAAATCCTTAGATTAGTAAGAGCTGTCCTGACATACAAATACTTATATTAGCACAAAGAAAAAGCTAGAAAAAAAGCCATTCAGTCTTTCTGCTAAATGAAAATTCTTATGAAGATCACAGGATCCACAGGGGTTTCCTACCACAAAAACAATCTTTATTGGGTTGTACTGGATAACTCTAGGAAAACCAATAATAGTAACAGAACTACAACACGTTGCTTTCATACGTGCTAAGGCAAAACTTTGCCTTGGTCAATAACCTAACGAGATTGGCTTTAGTCCACCAATTTTCCTTTCTAGCACATTGTATCCCCCCTTTAGCCACAGGGACTGGTGAAATGCTGCTGTTTCCTGTTCTCTGCTGGGCTCTTCCACATTCCTGGCAATCCCTCATTATCTCTTACTTCACTAGTCCAGTCCCTATTTTCCCTTATTCTTTTTATTTTACAGCAATGCATTCTGAATGCCAAACAGCACACTGCCAGAATCAGGCATAGATAATCCAGAATCAGGCTTATTTTATTAACACATGGTGCTGGCCAGTGGCATGACAAGACAGATCCAAATTCTTTTGGGATATTAGCCCAAATGGTGATTCTCCCCACTCCCACCCATATACACTACTTAAAGTGGCAAGTCTGTATCAAAGCCAAAACAAGACTTCATTACCTTGATAGCTAAGGCTACTTCTCCAAAATTTGGTCATTACTGTTTATTATTTCTTCATGGCTATGTCCAGAGGTCCTGCTTCGTTAATGCAAAGAAACAGAGAAACACTTGCTGAAAAAGGATCTCCTGGAAGTTATCCATCCTGACCTCCCCTGGGGAGCAGATCTGTGCCAGTATTGGATCAGCTCAGCCTGTGGCTTTTCCTTGCCAGAGCAGCAGAGGTAGAAGCAGTTCCTCTTTCAAATTGCCTCCCACCTTGCTCCACTGATTAGTTTATTACATGGGAGAGGGAATCTGCAATTTGCCTATGAACAGCTATGATAACCTATATATATTTTCCAAAATAAAATGTGCAGCTCTGGTGTTATAATAGTTCTATTTTGTGCTTCTCCTAAAAGTACGACAACTTGGGAGCTTCACTATTCTTGAGGTAAACTGAGGTTTTCCGAATGTGCTGTAAGAAACTTCCTGACTGCAGCTGCCCTTTATTTCTTATTCTAACCACCATAATCATGAACAATAGATTCTTACCTTCCTTTTTTTGTGATTGCCTTTCACACATATTTATATATAGAACACAGACACATACATATATACAATATAATCTATATCTTATTATACATGTATCAATATATAGAATCTATGTATAATTGTATATGTGCATATGATATATTTCTGATATTTATCTAAATCTTTATCTTTCAGTCTTCTTACACTAACTTCAAGTAATGTAAAGCAAACAACGTGGGAGAATGGTGTAGGAAGAACCAATGAGACCACAAAGTAAATATAACAAAAAGGAGGAATGGAGATACAAAGAGTTGAATCCATCAAGTCTTTTTTACCTGTGGAAAGAGGCTAAGAAGGAAGCTTTATTGCAGCCTGTTTGATTGCAGGCTGCAGAGAACTATTGGCAGGCTCCATTGGATGCTAGGTATTCTTTAATTGAACAAAACCATGCAAGGACCAACTCATCTGCTGAACACTAACGTCATCCAAGTTCATGTTCAAAAAGATGGACATTTTTATCAGAGGAAGCAATTTAGTAGTGGAGTGGGTTGAAAATGGATACGGGAGAATGAGTTGGGATGGATCAGCACCTCTCTCTTGTATTGCTGAGGATTTGTCTGCTTTCCTTCCTGCTATTTCATCTGGGCTGATGAAATACATTGTCTGTCCCCCTTCTCCGTGGCCTGATTCTCACTCCAGTCACAAACTTGAATCAGAGTAAGGCTGGTGAAACAGTGTGGCATGTGGTCATGCTAGAAACCCCTAATACTCCTTGAGTCTTTAAAAATCTATTACTTGACCGTGGGTTGCAGGAAGCCTTAAGCAGGTAGATGTTTTTTCCTCAACTTTTGTTATATCTGTTTGCTATATACAGACAGGCAGCTTCTAATTCTTAGAACAGGCTGTAGATACACTCACACATCCTGTTACACCATCCTCCTATGTTAGCATTATATTGCTATTATGATTGTTCACTTCTCAACAAATAACATTTAATCCTTACTTTATTAATATAGTCTACCTCAATCTCTGAATATTTTTATAATCAAGAGAAGGATTCCCTCCTTGAAGAATCTTGTTTTTGATTTTGGTTTTGTGCTTTTGATTTCTGAGATATATTTATGACAACATTTAACTATGGTGACCTTTGTTTTATCAGAGTGAAGGCATGTATGCCCCTAACAGCCCCCTGTCACAGTCCTTAACTATTGCCTCCACATTACACCCCTCTATTCTCTCACCTTTGATCATTGACAAATAGGGAAGGATGGTATCACAGGAGCACCCCATCATTTTCTTTCACCTCTGTATGAATTATGGTTATGGATAAATACTAGATGTGTTGGTCAAGGACCTTTTCTTTATCCAGACGTCTTCAGGCAAATATTTCCACTAGTCTAGGCATGTGCAACCTCCACCATAAGTCCATTTTACTTTTTTTTCACATTATTTACATCAGTTCCTAACAATCTTATCCCATGTTGTACTCGTTTCACTCTGACTCCAGCCTAAGCTGTTGATAGGCCAGCACAGTGGAACACAGGAGTAAATTAACATCTAATATCACATACAGCGCTCAACCAGTAAGAAAATCTGCCTCACTGATGCAAGGAACTTATCTTTAATGCAAGATATTTTCTATAATAAATGTCAGTAGTTGCACCACAGCCAAAGGAGAAAGGAAGAAGTCTGGAGGGTCACTGTGATTAGAGAACCTGTCTGCTATGTACAGGTGCCTAAAATTTTACTTTAAGTGTCTCACTTCAGGCAGAGATTAGGCAGGATCCCTTAGGATGAAACCCCCAGTTCTTACAATAAAAATTTAAGTGGCAAATTCTGATCTGCGGAGAAGTTGATCTCTCAGGACAGATAAGGAGCAGATGCAGAAGGGAAAGAGGAATCGTGTTCTCTGCTTCTCAAAACCCCAGGCTGTGGGAACATCTTGTCTAGCATGCTTTGGTTTGGGGTATTTTTCCTCCTTTTATATCAAGAGCTCAGACTTGAGAGCTGCAATAGAAGTAACAACCGATTGCATATTACTTTTAGTAGTCTGGTCTTCTACCTTTATTTCTGTCTAGCTGCATAAGGGAAATAAGGGACAGTTCTTATCTTTTCCAAGTAGTAAACCATTACATTTTCCTCAAACAGAAAAAGAGGAATTTTAAGATTTTGCAGTTTCTGGCTGATCTTATTTTGAACCCTCTGCTGCACTATTCATGTCAGTTTCTGTGGATCAGTCATATCAGTCATTCATTGCTAAGGGTATGCCTTGTGTTGTTCCTGGATCACTGACAGTGATTTCTGAATTGTACAGAAGAAAAACAACAAAAGAGAAGATGCTAATGCTTATTATTGATACAAAAGCAGTTTTTTCTAGCAAGCCACTCAAAGCCCAGAATTAGGACCTTTAGCACTATTTTCAAGGCTCTGCAAGCACTCAGGAAACATATGTTGTCTCTGTTGTAAAGAAGCTGAACATGAGCCAACAGTGTGCCCAGGTAGCCAAGAAGGCCAATGGCATCCTGGCCTGTATCAGGAACAGCGTGGCCAGCAGGTCCAAGGAAGTGATTCTGCCCCTGTACTCAGTGCTGGTGAGGCCACACCTTGAGTCCTGTGTCCAGTTCTGGGCCCCTCAGTTCAGGAAGGAGATTGAGGTGCTGGTGCAGGTCCAGAGAAGAGCAAGAAGGCTGTGAAGGGATCCAGCACAAGTCCTGTGAGGAAGGGCTGAGGGAGCTGGGGGTGTTCAGGCTGGAGGAGAGGAGGCTCAGGGGAGACCTCATTGCTCTCTACAACTCCCTGAAAGGAGGGTGTAGCCAGGGGGGGGTTGGTCTCTTTTCCCAGGCAACCCTCAGCAAGACAAGAGGGCACGGTCTCAAGTTGTGCCGGGGGAGGTTTAGGTTGGATATTAGAAAGAATTTCTTTACAGAGAGGGTGATCAGACATTGGAATGGGCTGCCCCGGGAAGTGGTGGATTCTCCATCCCTGGAGATATTTAAAAAGAGACTGGATGTGGCACTCAGGGCCATGGTCTGGTAACTGCAGCGGTAGTGGATCAAGGGTTGGACTTGATGATCTCTGAGGTCCCTTCCAACCCAGCCAATTCTATGATTCTATGAACTGCAGGTCTGAGATTAGCGTTAGCAGAGGCACACAGGTAGGAGAACATAGGTGAGTAAAATACTACCAGGAAGAATAGGTAGCAGTCATAGCTTAGTCAACAGCCTGACTCTGTCAAGCATGGTTTTGTAGGCATCACATCAAAGGAGGATTTCTAGGTAAGATAATGAGGATATCTGTGCCTGTTACAGCATGGGAAGGCATGAAGATGTCTGATTGAAATCAAATAAACTCTGGGAGGGGCCAGGATCAGAGGCTAGTGGGAAGCACTAATTGACCTTCACATATGATGAGAAATGGATTAACTACCAGAGGCTTTGAAAGCCATGTGAAGAAAATTTGCTTATTAGTGTGGTATTAGTGGAGGAGTGAGATAAGGGAAGGGACACACTAAAAAGGGATGAAGAGAGAAGGAGGTCATAGCCACAAGAGCAGGCTATGGAAATGTGTGGAAATGGAGCTTTTGGTATGTATAATGCAATTTCCAAGGTTAGAAAAAAGTAATTGAAATATGAAAGAAGTCAGGTCAGTAGTTTTAGGTACTAAACCTCTCTAGATCCACTCTTAAGTAGAGGCAGCTTATGCTGTGAGGTGACTTCATCTGGGGCTTTCCCAGCTTCTTCCACCAGGGGGTTGGAGCACAGAAATCCCCCACGATTTAGTGATTTGTTTTAAACAGGGGAGAGGCTGTGAGTCTTGGAGGGATATGAGGGAATGTTACAGGACTTACAGTAACAGGACTGTAATAGCAGGGTGGAGGCACAGGTAGGAACTCCCTTGCCCAGCTGCAGGAGCAAGAAATGGAGAAGGCAGCTTGGAAGTGAGAGAGGAAATAAAAGGTTGTGAAGTACGAGGACAGACTGGGACCAAGTTCAGGAATGTTCAAGGATGATGAGAAAGACAAGAAAATCTCATGTTGCAGGTTGCATTTTGTTTAGCTGTTTTGTTGTTTGGTTGGTGTTGTTGATCTTTTTTGTTTAGCTGGTTTTTTTAATAGATGTATATTTTTGTTCACTTGGTAAGAACCAATATGGTTGGGTTTGGAAGCCTTGGCTTGCTTTTAAAGAGGTGAACTGTACGCTCAAGGTGCTTTTGCAAACCACTGGGAGTGTAGAGGCAGGACTATGAGGGGAAGGGATGTAACAAGTTTTTCCCAAGGAAGTAAATGGAAACACATGCAATTTACAGCTGAAATATAATAGCTACAAAATAAAATTATCTGATTCTGCTTCCACAGATACAGACGTGATCTTGCAAATTTCTCAATTTTAAAAAATCCATTAATATTTTAAAGGCTATAGCCAGAAGCAAGGTGGCTCAAAAACTCTATACCTGAGACCTGAATCTTTGATGACAGACATTCCCTGGAATGAAAACTAAAATGTCCTTTTATCAATAGAGGTGACATTTATGTTTTACAGTCAAGTGATCCCTTTCTCAATAAACACACACATACACTAAACATGAAGAAATGCAGGTTTAGTGGCTTCTGAGAGACCTGTCAGTTAAACAGTCCTTGGATACTGGAAAATAATAACAGGCCACATCTTTCAGTGTCATTGGCTACAGCTTCCTTAAATCACTGTGTCAATGCTAATCCAGGATGCTGATCTAGCTCTGCAGTTTTGCTTGGTTGTTTTACTCAGTCAAATGAGATACAGTTCTTCTTCCAGCTGGTGGGATGTACCACAGGTTTGTATTTGACAAAAGCTTGAAGTGTCACAACTTTTGTCTACCTCTTCTTAGCCTTTTGCTTCTCGTAATCTTTGTTTTCTTCCTTAAAGAAAGCTCCACATAGAGAAGTTATACTGATGGCCTTTGCTGCCTGGATTATTCTTTGGATTTTGCATTTTGCAATATCTAGACCAACAGTTTTGCAACAGCCTCACTCCAAGCTTAGATTATGTTATATTTAATTGGTTTGCAGAAATTCTCACTTGCCACCAGATTGAGATCTTCAGCATTGCTCTACCTTAAAAAGTGCTGCTGAGAGTGACCAGAAGTATCCTGAATCCCCCAAAGGGCCTCTTGACCTTGCAAAGCTCTGGCATTTGGATGATGCTACAGCTGTTTGCTGCTGCTTTGGTCTTGCTGCCCAACTCAGCTGATTAAAGTAGGCCTACAAGATCTTTGTGGCCTTCAAAATGTCTTCCTTTCCTGAATTTCAGCATATTTAAGTGTCTGTCTCTAAGCCTTTTGCCAAGCAGAACGGACAACTAAATTTTGCAATTAACTCTCATACTGCGAAAGAAACTGTCAACTAGTAAAAACTGACATCCTAAAAGGACTCAAATTAATGGGTAATGTGTTTATTTTTAAATTACCAGCCCAAGTCTGCATGCCAACAAAAGCTCCCAGTTTCTGATTTCCTCCGGGAACAAAGATAAGAGCATGAGTAGAAATAGTGGCAATAGGCTTAGCGTATGTTGCTTTTTTTCCTAGATAAATATTAATTAGTCATGTGGAAGAATCAGATCCTTAGTTGGAAGAAATCTTTGTAACTCCCCTTAAATCAATATTGACATGGTGATTTCACAGGGAAAAGATTTGATTCTTAATTTTCAGCAGCATGTTTGCTGGGATTCACTACAGTGAACAAGTTTCCACCAAGCTTTTGCATTTATAGCTTGCTACTTTAAAACGTGTGAAGAGTTTGTTGTTTGTTTGGGTTTTTTTAATACAGAACCTGTGTGTTTGGGACTTGTTTCAAATCAGCTCTGGGTCCTGAAAGAAAACCCTAAACAGATTTCAACCTCTAAAGCAGAAAGACCTGCACTTACTGAAGTGGGCCAAACCTTTGAACCAAGTCCATATCTGAAAGTGTAGGATCTATCTACTGCCAGGTCTGGGCACTGAGCATGAAATTTTCTTTTCATTTGTATCCCTACAGGGTCCAAATGCAGGGTCTTCTGCCTTCATGCTGAACCGGTACTCTTCTCTTTTTTTTTTTATCTTATGTGACAGGCAGGAGTTAAAGGTTATGCCATCGACTTTCAGTCATTGTAGACAGATGTTCCTTTATGTTGTGCTGTCACATCTACTTTCTATGGCTCATTCCCCAATGTATCAGCATTGATTTCATTGCAGACTTAGACCTGAAGGGGCATTAACCCATAGGAATCTAAGTGGAGACAGCCTGAACTGCAGAGGTGATTGTTCACTCAGATCTTCTGGTAGGAAAATAGGCATTTGCACTGATCTTAGTGTGAATGAGAGGCTCCAGCAGCCTCAGATGGAAACCACAATAATGAGGAAGCAACAGCCCTTTTCACACAGTCAGTTTTTCTGCTTTGCAACAAAGCAGGAGAATAATGGGCAGCATAGAAGAAGAGAAGATGGGGCAAGATTGAAGAGGTTTCCTGTGGAGAATCTCCAGGAACATCATTAAAGAGCAAACCCCTTGTAAATTATTGAGGAATAGACACCAACCTCAACTTCTGTCTCCACAAACCAAAATGTGTCAGGATGGGTGCAGTGTCTGGAGATGAAATGGCAGAGACAGTGTAAGGGAGGACAGGAGTTCCTTTTTGCTTGACCTCAGTTACCTTCTTAAAGAGTAACTGAATACTCTACAGAGGGTATTTTGAGAGCATTTTTCAGCAACTGTGACTGACCAGTAAGAATAAGGAGATAACTTGATCTGGCTTTATTCCCTTCCAATGAGCAACTTGGTATATAGGTATGCCAATGGTGTCCATGTGTTTTGTTTCTTTTTCTAGGTCCTAAGAGTCAAAACCAAAACCAGACCCAGCTGTTCCTTATAATTAAATTTCAGTAACTCAAGCAAGATGTTTTATTTTGACTAGTGACTTAAAAGTATTGGCATTTAAATGGCCTCAGCTATATTTCAAAGCTAACACTCAGAAATTTCACACATATATTAGCGTTATTTGTTTGTTGGCAAACTCAACAGAATAGCAGTGCAATGATTTACATAGTGAAGGTTATCTTTGCTAACAGAAGGACTCAGAATTTCATTATTTAAAATATGAAGAAGAATCTCACCACAGTGCAGAAGGCTACATGTGGCATTACACACAACTTGCCACCTGAGTCAAGGGCAGAGGTGAAGTTTATATTGCACACTAAGCCCTGTGTTCAAATATTCCTTAAAAGCCCCAAAAGCCAAAATCCACGCAACATTATCCACAGACAGGAAAGATCTGGCTGTAGGATGAGGACCTTTCCTTTCTGGTACTTTAGCTTGTTTCTATGTGTCTGTCTTCTAATTTATTTATAAGTCATTGATGACATTTATGCCATACACGGGCAGTTTGTGATGCAATAAACCAGTAACAGTCTCAGTTTTCATTGCAGTTTCTATGTTTGGGTATTTCAGTACATTAAAATCTAGATAGAAGAGGTATTAATAGTCTTACACCAGCAGATAGAAATTAATTTTATCCTTGCCTCTGCACACAAGCCAGAAGCTTCAGGAAATAGGATCTCTTCCCATAAACATCTTTTCAGATCTCGTTAGGAGAGGGGAAGGTAAACAATTAAATGCAGGCTTCAGGGTGACAGCACAGCAGTGAGATATGATCGTTCATGTGATAATTCATATGATTCACAATGTTTCTGACTGGCACTTCAGTACTTATTGTACTGATCTAGGCAGAATCTGGTTCCTGCTTCCATCAAGCCTTCTCCCATAGAAATCCAGGCATGGCATGAAACTTTGTGCAGCCTGGCTGGGAAGAGGTGAAAAGTAATTTTTGAAAGCCCGAGTTCTTCTTGCCCTGACCCAAGTCCTGGGAACCAGCATGCATCATAAATGCTTAGTGAACCTGCCCAGGAGAACCAGGTGATCCTTGTGGAAAGTTAAGTGAATTCACCACAGATAAACCTGGCATGGTTCTGGGTGTTTTCCTGATTACTGGCAGCAGTACTACAGGACTGAATAAGAAACAATTGAGCACAACAGAAGAAAACAAACATGGAAGGAAAAAAGCATCTCCTTGCCAAGGCAAAGGGGGAAGCAATGAATGTTGATTACTGATGAATAATAACCCAGAATTAATGGAAAAGGGCAACAGCAAAAGCTGTGCACAGAACACAAACATTTTATAAGGGTAAACAGTGGCACTAGCAGGGTGGCCAGAACTCATTGTTCATTCCCCTAGTACTTGCCTTCATTACACAACATGGCTGATGGCTGTGGCTAGGGCTACAGTGTTACCCTTGGAGGCTCTATAATTTTATCAGAAGTGCCCTTCCACAAGAAGAAAGCTGTTCCAAAGCTGAATGAAGGGTCTAGGCTTGCTCTTGTTATTATTGGTATTTTAAATTTAAATCAGTCTCAGATACATAGCCCTATTTTTGAAGAATATTGAGCTACAGAGGGCAGCTGCCAACTTAAGCACAACTAAATTCAACCAGAAGTGTTAAGCAGCAGTGCAAGCCATAGCACCTTGTATTAGAAACCAGAATTATAAAAATCTCTCCCTGTCAGAGACCGGAATAATTTATATAGGTGTATATTATTATTTTTAATGCAGTAAAGCTTAGAGGCTCCAACTAATTATTAGGCACCAAGGAGCACAAGGAGGCACCACAAAATAAAAACATGGAAACAGACCAAACCCCAACCCCAAGCCCTTTTGGGAAAACAGAAAGGCTTGCTGATGTTTTATCCTATCCTAACTGTTCCTATCAGTTATGTGACTGTAGGCAAACCTTGGCATCCACATTTTCATTAATCTGCTCTCTACCTCACTTCTTGAGAGAGCTAAAGAGTGGAACTAGGGCTGCTTTTACAAAATCTCAAACATTGTCACTGCCTTTTGGTTTCAGGAAATTTGTAGATGTTTAGCTCATCTCAATAACAGGGCCCCTTGACCAGTACTGAAATAGGGAAAGGGCAGCACCTCCAGGGCTGTGGCTTTCCCCCACTTCTGTGCAGCCCTGCCTCTCCTACAGCTCAATGCTTCTCTTAGACTTTCCTCACCCCTCTGGGCTATGTACAATGGATGCTCTCCAGCTTCCTCTTGCTGTTCTTTCTTGATCTGAATCCTGAAATACTATTGCTAAAGAATTATCAACGAGGTGCTGAGGATTTTCACCCTGCCCATAAGTTTGCAGTGCCAGGCAAAACAATGCAGTGCCTATCACTGTGTGATGCTGAGCGTGGAGCAGGCTGGACAGAGGCAAAGGGGAACTGTTTGCCTTCCTACCACAGAGAAAACCAGCCAAGAGAGAGCATCTGAGAGGGGAGTGCTGAGGTTTGCAGGGAGCTTAGGCAGGTTGCTGCATGTGCAGGTGTGGACATACACGTCTGCAGACTTAACTCCCTGTCTTCTCTTTATTGGGTTTGACGTGGCATCTTTGGGGGATTTACTCGAGGACTGGAACAGGGACATTTAATTGTGCTAGAAATTACCCAGACCCAGCAAGCAGCGAGCTCGCACCTCCCTTGTGTGCAAAACTTCCCTGCGGTTGCAGAGAACAAACGCCGGCAGGAGCTGCGGTACCTGGACAAAGAAGTGCTCCCGGTGCACCTCCGGCTCCCCGCCCCCGATTACTGAAGCATCCTGCAGACCTGTTCAGTCGCGGATGTGCGTTTCCAAGAACACCAGGGAAAAAAAAAAAAAAAAAACGACAAAAAAAAAAAAAAAAAAAAAAATTATAAAGCTCAGGAGGCGCAAAACTTTAAGTGCAAAGCAAAAGCTATGTGCCCCGGTGGGACGCGCAGCTCCCACTTCGAAGGGCGGGAAGACCTAAGCCGTCTGCCCGCTCCGGCTGCACCCTGCCCGCCGCTGCCCTCCCGCACGCCGCGCTCCGGCACCGAGCGGCACCTGCAACACCGACGGGGCGGCGGGGCTGCCACCCCGTGGCACTCTGTGGGGAGCCGGGCATGGTTCGAGAAGGGCCGGGGGCTTCCGCATCCCCCAGCGCCGTGGCACCGCTCGCCGCGCTGCAGAGGTGGGCCCGGGGCTAGCCCGGGCTCCTCCCGACGCCTGCGGAGGCAAGGGTGTGGGGACCGCGGTGGGGCGGTGCGTGGGGCCGGGCCCCCCCCGTCGGACAGCGGGTGGGTGCGGGAGGGAGGGCCGAGGGAGGCGGCGGCTCCTCCTCCGCGGGCAGGCGGGCAGCCCGCCCGGCAGCGGCACCGGTTGCTCGGTGCCGGCGGAGCCGCGCCGCCTGCTATATAAAGGGCGGCGGCTGCTTGCCTCTCCCTCACACCGGCCCCTGCCCGCGGCTGCAGGCGCAGGGCCGAGGCCGGGCCCGACAGCATGGCCCGCGGCGGAGCGCCATGGGCGGTGGTCTCCCTCGCTGCTTCCCGTGGACCCTCCTCCTGCTCCTCCCGCACCCGCGGCGGCGGCTGCAAACTTGCTGCGGCGGCGGGCTGCGTGTGAAGGCAGGGCCCGGCGGGGCGGCTCCGCTGCCCCTGCAGCCGCGCCGTCGCGCCCGCAGCCCGGGGGGCCAGGGCGCCGCCCGCGGGCATGCGGCGCCGCCGCTGTCGCTGCGCCCGTCGAGACGCGGTGCGGAGCCGGCGGCGGCAGCGGGGCTGCGCCTAGGGGCGGCCGGGGCGGGAGCCCCATGCCCGGGGCTGGCCGCGCTCGGCGGAGAGGCGGCGGGGCGATGAGCTGGCGGTGCGAGCGGGCACGCCTGGCCCTCGGTTTGCCCTGCGCGCTCGCCCGCGGGGAGTGAGGCTCCGCGGAGCCCGCTCGGTGCTCCCGGAAGGGCGGGCGGGCGGACGGACGGGAGGTGGTGCCGGCGCGGGGATGCTGCAGCCCTCCCCCAGCGCCGACGGGGTCCTGCCGGGGTAGCGGCCCCGCCGTTGCCGCTCCGAGCCCCGCCGTCTGCGGGGGCGGCGGCCGCGGAGGGATGGAGGTTGTCGACCCCTGCCAGGCGCCGCTGCTCCCCGCCAACGACTCTTACCACGGCCGAAACTGCAGCGCCGAGGAAGGGATCTACCAAGATGCCACCCCCCTGCCCTGGAAGATCGTCCTCACTATTGTCCTGGCGCTAGTGACCCTGGCCACGGTGCTCTCCAACGCCTTTGTCATCGCCACGGTCTACCAGACGAGGAAACTCCACACGCCGGCCAACTATCTGATCGCCTCGCTGGCCGTCACTGACCTCCTCGTCTCCATCCTCGTCATGCCCATCAGCACCATGTACACTGTGACAGGCAAGTGGACGCTGGGCCAGATCGTCTGCGATATCTGGCTGTCCTCGGACATCACCTGTTGCACGGCGTCGATCCTGCACCTCTGTGTCATCGCCCTGGACCGCTACTGGGCGATCACCGACGCCGTCGAGTACTCCACGAAACGGACTCCCAAGCGGGCAGCAGGCATGATCGCTCTGGTGTGGGTCTTCTCTATCTGCATCTCCATACCCCCTTTGTTTTGGCGGCAGGCGAAGGCCGAGAAAGTCTCTAACTGTGTGGTGAACACGGACCACGTCCTCTACACCGTCTACTCTACGGTGGGAGCCTTCTACTTCCCCACTTTGCTGCTGATAGCCCTCTACGGGAGGATCTACGTGGAAGCCAGATCGCGGATTTTGAAGCAGACGCCAAAGAAAGCCGGTAAAAGACTAACGCGGGCTCAGTTAATCACAGACTCCCCGGGGTCGTCCTCCTCCGTCACGTCCATAAACTCCAAGGCTCCCGAGGGATCCAGCGAAACGAGCTCTCCCGTGTACATGAACCAGGTGAAGGTGAAGGTCTCAGATGCCCTGCTGGAAAAAAAGAAGCTCACGGCCGCCAGAGAGCGGAAAGCTACAAAGACTTTAGGGATTATTTTAGGAGCCTTCATCGTCTGTTGGCTGCCCTTTTTCATCATCAGCTTGGTGATGCCTATTTGCAAGGACGCTTGCTGGTTCCACATGGCCATCTTTGACTTTTTCACGTGGCTTGGATATCTCAACTCCCTCATCAACCCCGTCATCTATACTATGTCTAACGAAGACTTCAAACAAGCTTTCCACAAACTCATACGTTTCCGATGCACAAGCTGAAAATTTGGAATGCGATGTATTCTCCGGGGCTGCCTCCATGCACGCCCGTCCCCGACGCCACAGGTAGGTGCGCGCCCCCGCCACGGCGAGCGGCGATGCTCGGGTAGGGAAAACCTGGGAGCGTGTGTGGCGCGGGTGGGGTTCAAATCGGGAATGGGGGTGAAAAGGTACAAGACCACATAATAGCTTTTCCATCCCGTCTCGGGCTGGAGCGGCTGGGATCTATCCCTCTCGGAGGGCTGGGGGCGAGCCGGGCGGGCGGGAGCGCCGTGCAAGGCGCCGAGCCGAGCCGAGCCATGCTACGGGTCGGGGTGGCACGGCACTCACGCGGTTCGTATTCGACCACTTTGCCATTGGCGGTCACGCTGCACGCTCCTGACATTTCACACTGTGTGTGTGTGTGTGTCGTCGTCTGTCCGTCCTTCCCCACCCTCCGTCCGTTCCCCACCCTCTCCCCCCACTTCCACCCCCCCCAACTTGCCAGCTCGCAGGGAGTGACTCACGACAATCTGCTCTTTATTCCACCTATTAAACCAATCTGCCGCCATTTCCTATGCTAATGACCGTGTTTAGACCAATTAGTGCTAAACGGCCCTTGCGTTCCCATCTGGCTGCAGGGCTTCCCGGGCAGTAGCGGGCCGGACTGGGGCTGGGGTAGGGCAGCCCCCCCCTTTCTCCCCACCCTTCCCCCCCGTCGCGGCTGTTCCGCGGTGCCGCCTCCTTCTGGCAGCCGGAGGCATCGCTCGGCAGCCGCGGGTGCAGCCCCCTTGGCAGGGAGTCTCATGCAGCCCCCATGCCAGCGTCGAGTTGGTTTTATTTTTTTTTTTTTTTTTTTTGGCAGGGAAGGTAGGACAGGCCCCAAGGTAAGGCTGCTTGTAAAGTTCAGCCTACTTTCTGGCCTCCCTTACGGCTCCTGCTGGGAGCAAGCATCCTTAGAGGGAAGCTGCATTTTAGCCACCGTGAAAGGCTCGACACCTTTCTGTTCTTCATACGCGGAAAAGCTGTGCCTCTCCGTGCCTCTGACAGAAGGGGCTGCCAGCTAACGTTCTGCAGAATGCATACTTGCCTTTATTGTGATCCTTTAATAATTCTGCCAATCTTTTGCTTTTTGTCTGCAGAATCAAGTTGCTATTGTAAAGACCCACTGCTTGAAACTTCCCCAAGCCCAGTTGCCAGACTCATGATGCTGCAAAAACGTCAATACATACTGCCACCAAACTGCTCAGCTCTGCATTTCAGTATAATGACTCTGGCAGAGATGCTCTTCCAATAGTCACGCAGATCAGTTGCAAAAAAAAAAAAAAAGAAAAAAAAAAAAAAGAAAGGAAAAAAAAAAAAAAAAGGGCAGCCTTGAATCAAGGTCTATAATTCATCTGGACTGAAGAAAAAAAAGTTTGAGAGTAAACTCCATTTATTTTGCAGGCTTAACTTCTTAATTTGTTCTCCGGCCGGTTGTAGGGGTGTGCACAAGAGCACAGTTGTCTCCGTCTGTGTTGGTAGCATAGTTGTACTTCTGCACACCTGTAATTTCTTTCTTTCAGTGGAAAGAGTTGCTTCCTTCACTTCTGAGGCCAAGAGGAGAAAAAAAGCAGCGTTTAAAATAGGATCATTGCAGTGAATTCTGTAAATGGCTCCTTCAGCTGAACATGTGTGAGAAGTGACAGTGTGCAAAAGTTGTATTTGTATTTCAAAACAATAGCAAATGCAAATGCTGTAGAAATAAGAGTTGTAGACCTGTTCAACTGCACTGCATATCTATAGTCTGTCCTTGTAGTTGCCTTTAGAAAGTAAATACTTCTTGCTTCTACTCCATAACTCAAGAGCAGAACACAAGAAGTCCAACGACCTTTTCCATAAACCAGCTGGGAATAGAAGTAGCAGTTTGACGTTGTAATCATGTTTCCCATTTTGTGTCAGTTGCACACCCTTACCGCATGAACCACTACAAAATTTAGAATTCTCTAAGTAATTACATTATTAAGTGTATTTTGTAAAGAAATGAAGCAGTTTGCTCTTTCAGAAGAGCTGTATCACCTGCAAAATAAATACCGATTAATCATGAATTAACTGATGTTAGTGAAATTACTCTCTTCCCTACTTCCCCCCTATTTTTTTTTTTTCTGACCAGACCTTCTGACAGGTCTATGCATATTCAGCAGTCCAAGTTAGAGTTTCAGGATATGGTCCACCTGCTGTGATAGAACTGCATTGATTGTTCCTCCTATGTGTAAATGAAAATGAGCATAAACAATAAAATGCTTTGTTGTGTTCTCAAGAGTGTTTGGTAGCAATTGTGTGACTGAAAGGAGTATTTATTGGTTTACCTGGTTTCTCAATATTGACTTTTTTAGGTAATGCTGATTTGATGAGTCACTCAAGAAAAGAGTTGTTGAAGGCTGAAATTGCAAGCTTCGATCAGTGGTCAGCTTTTTAACAGGCAACTTTTCTTTAACACTAACCAATATTGTTAGGCATAATTCTTACAATTTTCTTATAATACCAGATTAAATTTATAGGCTTTTTTTTTTTCTTTTTTTTACTTTTTTTTTTACTCCATAAACAAAACTTATCTTAGCACTTGGTGGATACTATAAACAATGTTCTTTCAAAACCATATGTATTTGTTCTGGATCAGGCTGTTATAAAGACTGGACAAATCTTGCATGATTAATCTACCTGTTATCTTCAGGAAGTCATTCAAGTAATAGGGATTTATTTACCTAATTGAATAGTAAAGAAAGAACCTGACCCACTGTGCCTCTGAAAGTCCCATTAACCATAAAGAGGAAGATATGGCCATGGGCAGAAGTCTGCAAGATACAAATTAAAGTAGTGGAAAACAAACACTTTCAGTAATTTCAAGAGATCCAGAAGACTTGCCTATGTCTGGTGAAGAGAACTGCAATACTATAGTTCTAGAAAGTACCCTCTTGAACTATTAAAGGCAATTGTGATTAGAGAAATCTTCAACCAATAACTTACTTGATTAGAGTGCTTATATTCCTTTTAAGTTCATTTTTTTTGCACAGATGAGATGAAAAAAAATGAAGATAGCATCAAATGATGCTTAATGTTTGCTTCAATTCTTATTTTCCAGTCTTGTAGAATGCATTTTGTTTACCCTAAATTCTCAGTGAAATCACTAGGCTTCTTATATGTCTTAAAAAATGGAAATTGATACTGTCAATTTCTGTCAATTTGTTTAAGTTCTGTAGAGGTTGAGTTTTCTTCTCTCAGCTTTACACACTTACGTGACTTGGAGAGCCCAAGGTTTAGGAGTTGGACTTCCCTGGTCCTCACGGTGTTAAACCTTCATCTTCAGCAACTGCCAGCAAATACTCCCAGCTCCCTGTTGTGATGGGAGGATTTTGCTGAGAAGAAGCTAATTCATCAAGAAATTACCCTTCTAAGTTTGCACCGAGGCTCTGGGTGTTCCACATAAACAAAAATTTCAGATAACCCCGCTCCTTCTTGAGAAGATGTGAGAGCTGCTCTGATGAGTGGCCAGAGGAGAAGCTGCTTACCAGAGCCCAGCTGAGATCCCTGCTCATTCATGGCCTTGAGCTGGCTGAGCAGCTTCAGAAAGCTGTTCCCACAGGGAGATAGGTAGAGTGAGGCCACGCATCTGTTCGGAGTGAGAGAAGGAATGTAGGGCAAACATCACTCAGTGCTGGGAAATATAATTATGTAAACCACGTTCTGAGATTTGCACAGCATGTTTTAGGGCAGGAAGGGTGCCCCATGTGAGCTATTGGCTTCCTTGTGACTGGCGGAGTGTGTCCTGACTGAACCGAGGTTTGAAAAGATTTTAGGGTTCAGGGATGTGGTGGTAACGTTTTGATACTCTCTGGAGAGATCAAATGCTGTGTTTGAGAGAAATCTCTACTGGACACAGGTCTGAAGTCGATCACATGATTTCAGACCTCATGCTTGCTGCGTTTCATGGTAAGAGATATGCACAGCGGGGTTGCTGACTGCAGGAGCTGAGAGACATTCACCTTTATTAGAGTAGCTGCATTTGTGGGAGCAGCTGTTTGCAGCCCCATAGCTGTACTATTTTCCTAGTAATCTTAAATTTTTCTTAAGATGCATTTGTCATTCTTCCAATTAATAAAACACAGATGCAGAATCATGGAATTATAGAATGGTTTGGGTTGGAAGGAACATCAAAGATCATCTAGTTCCCTGCATGGGCAGGGGCACCCCCCGCCAGACCAGGCTGCTCAAAGCCCCATCCAGGATACAGAAACAGAGAGAGGAAATGAACTTTCTTACAGCCTATGAAGTCCTACCTCTTGTGCATACGTAAGAAAAAGAAGATGCCTTGAGTTACGTGCCAAGGCTCCATGGGGCAAAAGGGATTTCATCTCATTCTCTGGACATTTATGCCATAGTCACTGCCACAACCTTTGAAGAAAATGGCCTGGCGTTCAGCCTCCATCAGGACCACGTTGAGTAGGGACAACAGTTAATACTCCAGATGAGAGCAACCAATTTGCACCTTCCTCTGCTCCTGCCTCCAAAAGGCCAATCTGCCAGAGCACTCCCATGGCTTTCTCATTCCAAGTTGCTGCCCTTATGGCCAGAAAGGACTGGATATTGTCAGAAGTAAGCACTTTTGCCTGAAAATTCGTATTAGTCTAAAGCTATTATTTCTTTCAGTGAATAAATAGAAAAAACCCCAAAAAAGCAACAAGTAGTAAAATTGAAGAACAAGCATAGTGGTTTGCAGTAGCAATTACAACTGAGCGGCATGGCTCAGGGCAATTCTGTATTTAAATGGTGAAATCCCATTCAAATTGAAATGTAGTAGAGGCTGAAGTAAGGGCTTTTCCAGCAAAGAGATCCTGTGGGCAAAGAAAGAGGGCAAGGAAGTCTTCCAAAATCTCCAAGCCTAAACCTGGATTCAAGGAAAAAACCCACTGAGTTACTACTCCTAATTCTCATGACCCTAGCAGACAAGTGGGCAATATCAGAGACAAAACCATACCTATGATGAGACATGTAGAAAAATGACAAGTGTACATTTATTCAATAAATTTCTTTTCATGTGTTGCCTTTCTGTCATTAGAGGAACCACACATATTTGAGATATATCATTAAAAGCCTGTCCACATCAGGGCAGAAAGATTTGGGGGTCTGTATTAAGAGGTTTTTTTACATATTCCAGCAATTAGTGCCAGAACCAAAACACAGAGGCTGTTTAAGTGAACTCTTGCAGCAGTGAGTCTGGCTGATAATAATAAAGAACATGAAACATTTAAGCCTAGAATGATCACATAGAAAAGCAAGCAGAGAATCAAGCTTTTTAATCAGTCACGTATTAAGCTTGAAAGGTGCAGTGTAACGGGCAACTCAAAAAGGTGAGGTGAGGAGATCCACAGGATATCAAATTTACAATATAGAGATCAAAATCTCTTACTGAGTCATTTTCAAGAGCTGAAGAAAGAAAATCTTTGCTGTTCTTAACAGAGCTCAAACTCCTTGCAGTCATCCATATAAAGGAACAAGACCTTTTTATTGTCTTTACACAAATAAAACTTTGAAGGCTACACACCAGACAGAGTTCATGGTTGCAGGGCCTTCGCTGGGTAATGTTATGTTCTGTCTTTTAGGCTGAGTGTTCATAGAGAAATAGGAGCAGGGAAAGATTATGTAAAATAACCCCTTTTCAGCATTTCTTTTCTTATACAGAACAAAGGCAAAAACTAAAATAACATGAGAAAACAAGATCTGGAAAATGTCAGCATTAATGAGGTTATGTTAGATTTTGGGAACATTTTTAGTGTGGAGTGGGGAAAAAATAATAAATACATTTCAAGAATTTAGAAAAGTGGAAATTAAATTAGATGTTCATTTCCATCCAGATACCTCAGGAATCCCTCTATCCTAATAGTAGTTTCATAATATTGTTTCTAAAAATTGTTATATTCCCATATATGTTCCAGTTAACATTTATTTATACATTCATATCTGCTTTTATATTAAGGCACAGAGTTCCCAAGCTCATTATCTCTTTTTCTTGTAGATATTAAATTTAAATTACTTTTTGTTCTTTTCTGCTTGCACTCTCTGTTTAGTACATGACTCTCCTTTGGTCCAAGTCCTCCAGAATCCAGACCCTGAACTTAAGAGAAACATTGCTTTCAAATACATTTTCATTACATTTAAGAAAATTGGTGCAAAACCAAGCCAGGTTCCTGTTTCCTATCTTCAGGAGAAGGCTGTCCTTCTCTGAATTTGGTTCCTAGAAAAAAAATCTTCAGTAGAATTCAAGGACACAGATTTGATATACGCCAGACCATAAAACAGTTTGGACAGTAGAAGGAAAGCACCAGTGTTAGCAAGTGCTAAGCTCATGCTGGTGTGGATATCTCTAACTCACAAGGAATATACCAAAAATCTGCATCTATTTGATTCCAGAAAGGTCCAAAGGGTCTGCCTAGGAGCAAAGGGCAGGAAGAGCTTCAGGAGTAGTTTATAGGTAAGAGGTGATGAAGGCACCCATATGTCCAGGGGCTTCAGGAGCTATCTCTCCCATAGGGCTGGGTGGTCTTAGCTCCGACACAGCACAGTCACAGATCTGGCTGCTGGGAGGACTGCATTAGGGGAGCTGAATTTGGTAACCTGGTAGGGGTGATGCTGCCCAGCTCCATGCCCCAGGTCCAGTCAGTAGTGAGGCTCAGCACATGTTCCAGGTACTTGCATATATATATATGTGCAACACAGACAAACACATTCCCAGCCACAAAGATCAACAGAGACAGACACACTTGCTGCTCACGTCAGCATAAACAGCACCAGTGGCCCCATAGTGCCCATTTCTTCTACTAATCAGGGTGGAGATACACTGGTAAGAAAAAAAACAGTATGTATACTATATACATGTACATACATACATACAGCTACTACAGCACACACATTCATGGATCTCAGGGCACTTCCCCTATTCTCCAGATGCTCTGGCTTGATCTTTGTAAGTGATTCTGATTTGTTCACTTTTTGCACTACAGATGCTCAGGCCCTCCCAACCATGATCCTATTACTGTCTCAAATGCCTCCAGCTGCACAGATGCAAACAAAACAGAGACTGTCACCTAGGGAAACAGTTAGAAGTAGAGTTTGATAAGAAGACATGACAGGCTGTATTGATCAGGTACAGGGTATGGCTAGGCAACTGTATCAACCAGCTTTTGTTTACAGAGGGCCACCCCCTTTTATCCCTTTATCAGTCCATCCCATTTTTTGTTCCTACACTTGTCCTCCAGATGACCTTCATCTCTCCCTCTCCCCACCTTTGGTTCCTCCACTAAACATCCTCTAAACATCTCCAATAAATATCCCCAAATGCTTTTCCCTTGCATCTCACAATGTGTCCCATACCCTTGGGTAGTAACCTCCAACCCCCTGAGAGGTGCTCCTGTTGACTCACTTTGATGTGTCTCACGCCTGGATACAGGGGTTAAGCCTGCCCTGGAATAGCTCTGGGAAGCACCCACATAGCCTGTATCATCCTCTGAGTCCTTAATTTATGTCCCCCAGAACCACCTGCTGTTGTCCCCCTGTGCTCTTCTGGGCTTGTGGAGATGGGGTTTTGATGGCCCTCTGGCCCCTCTATGATGGATCTGGAAGGAGCAGAGGGAGGGTATAATATGGCTTCCCCCACCTACCACTGTCTCTGTGCATCTTTGTAGGGGTGCAGATGAGCTTTTTAAAATGTAACCTAACATTTTATCCATTTCAGGAAAGAATGAGAAGGGATATAGCTGTCAGCCACTGTTCCATATGTCAGCAGACTAAATGTCTAATATAGGTTGAAATAATTTGAAACTAGCTACCAAAATATATCAAGAGCATATAAAGAATTCATTGTGAAGTCTTCACGCTAAATGAATTTACAGACACTGTAGGCAAAGCATGATTATTTAGATGGCCACTAAGCAATCTCCAACAGCTCAGAAACAAATACTTCAGAGCTATTCTCTGTTTTGGGCCCTTGAAGAATAAAGGTCTTTGTGCTGCAGGTCAGGCAGCTAGATCTGGTGCCTTTGTGCACTTTCTGCACTTTAATGAATTCCACACTAATGGAAAAGATGATTGAAGGAGTTATCATGAAAAGTTAAACAGTGTCTTTCATTATATAGTAGTACTTTTGCTAAAATTTTAACAGGACCTGCCATTAATTCTTTGTGAGGTTACCAGTAAGGTAACAAATATTGGTTCCTGGGGAATATATGTAAATACATACTTAAATATACTACTTAGCAGTGTATTTACATTCAAGAAAACCCAAAGGCCAATAGCTTTCTGGTTTTTGAATAAGTGTAAGAGGTTATCTCAGTCTAAAGAGGTGATCTGGGGCCTGACAGAAAACTTGAGTTTTCTCTGGAAAATCAGTGAGCAGAGGAAGGCAAAATAATGTAACATGGAAAGAAATAATCCCATCTACAAACACACAATAAAATAACAAAAGTGCTTCTTTTAGACACACTGGAGGACACTGCTCTATGAAAACAACCTCAGAGCAGACCAAAGATTGCATATAGAAAATGCATATAGAAAACAAGGCAGAAGACAGAATCCTATCACCTTGTAAATTCCCATGTCCTGTATCTTGCACACTACACAAGAGTCAAACCTGCCTAAGAAATGATATAATAGAATTAGAAAACATTCAGTAAAAGACAAACTGTCATCAGGAAGTGTCTGAAGACTCATTTGGACACAAGCACTACTCTAGCTACCGAGATAGCAGAGATGATGCTTGAGGCTTCCTCTTTTTCTCATGGAAGGGCAACTCAAGAGCAAGACAAGGGAAAGCAGGGACATTCAGGGTACAGCTGTTAGTACAGGAAACAACAGATCTCTGAATGCAGTTCTGCTCAGTCTGATTGCACCTTGCCTGAAAAACCTGAGGAAGCATTTCTGACAGTTTTCTTGTCTCTAGCTGTACTGAGGAATGCTGATTACCCAGCCCACCCTACATTGCTTCTGCATCAGGTAGAGAGTACCTAAGAGCCTTGGCTGTTCTGCCAATTTCCCAGGCATGACTTCTCTAGTAGGTGTTAAGCTGCAACTAAAAATGGGTACTGGATGGTACAATAAAGACTGCATTCAAAGCAAACATCACCTTGGGTCTTTCAGAGAAAGCATTGAACGAATGACTTCTGGAGCTGGTAGACTGCTTTGAAAAGCTAGGGCCCAGTTCCTGATGCTATGGGTTATTAAGTACTTCTCTATGCATAGAGAAGAAGTGACTATTGGAAAAAACAATCATCCTGCAATTTCCCAGAACAGGAGACTCCAGGGTATTATGAAGAAAGAAGGCTCACACACACTTCTCTGTATTCTTCCTCATCTCTACACAATTAGAGGGCATTAGCTTTCAGTTATGAAGGAAGGATTTTATCTCTTCTGTCTTTAATTAAATCACAGACCCTCTCACTAGTCCATAAATTGGCACTGCTATAACTCAGTTCCTGCAGAAAACAGTTGGATGTCAACACTCTGTAGAATACTCTTGTCCAACTAGTCTTTTAAACTGCAGTATGTATTTCAATTAAATAAGTGTTAGTTGTACTGGGAGTTTTACATTTTGCTATAGAAGCAGTGAATTGATTTCTGGCTGACTGACAGGTTTCAGTCACACTTCAGTTACAGTACACAAAATATTCTGAGAGTTTTGTCAGCAAATATAATTGAGTTCCTTTAATCAGTCCTGGAGTAAGGTCCTAAAGGGATTCCACTAAGATTTTTCCAAGCTGCGTGGTTGCTAGTTAATTTAATAGAATGAGGTTCTTTACATTCTTTCAACTTCCTTTACATAAGGGATTTTTGCCTGAGTAATGTACTTGGATTAAATCCTTGAACTGGCTAGAGGCAATACTCCTGCTTAAAGGATAAGAGTTCAGAGCCATCATTTAAAACGATAGTAAAGAGAGCAACACAATGCATATAATCAAGAAGTTGTTGCTAGCCATCAGAGCAACACTGGAGTCTGTATAGCTGAAAAAGAAATTAAAAAGTGGATGTTTTTAATACTTTTAAAATACTTCTAAGTGTTCTCTTCAGTTGTTAGAAAAGTTGGACTTTTGAACCCTCTTTTTTCAAACACAAGATTTGTGCCCTTCTCTTGCCAAATATCTCACGTATTCCTGTAAAATGGCTTGCAAAATTAAACATCATGAAAAAGCAGTATCAAAAAGGATGCTGTCAATAGTAACAAGTAAAATTATTTCTTTTCTAAAAGATTGCCTGAATATGGCAGTAGCTCTTAATCTGCAGGACCTGCATTTATCAGTAAGTGTGCGTCTGAGTCCCAAGGAAAACTTTCACAGCTAAAAGACTCATTTAGCACAAGACTTCCCATTCTCTGGTTCACTAGATTAGTAAAGAAGTACAGTTTTTCAGTACTGTTGCACAGTTCATGTTGGCAAGTATTGATTTCCTTTAATATCTGAGATTACTGCAATTTTACTTTTATGTAATGCCTAAATGGCTGCTGGAGGCGGTGGAGGTGATACCACTCCTTTTGACTGAGGGAGCATGTGCTCCATTAGTGACCAAGATTCACTGCTTGGGAATGATTTAAACCCCTGACTGCCAGTAGACAGTAATATTACAGCAGTAAATCAGTCAGCTCTCTGGCTAGAAAGCTTTGGACTTTGTGGAGTGAACTCTGTGGCTATATGTTACACACCATGGAGGGGATGATGTGCCTGCTCACTTTGCTAAATCCACATGGCCTTGGGCAACACTGCTGGAGCCTGGGATCTGACCCACAGATCCAGGCAGCCCTGTGCCAGGCTGGGAATGCTGTTGGGGGCAGGAGGAGGATGGATGTGTTGCTATCCTGCTTCCTGCCATGGCAGCCCACCTCAGGTCAGCAGGGATCAGCTGGTGCTGACAGGGAAAGGGTGAAACCAGATCCTGCTTTCCCAAGAGAGAAGTGTAGGGATTTGGGAAAGGACTTGGCGAGCAGCCCAGGAACAAAGAAGATAGAGAAAAATGCTTTTTCCTTCATTTAGTCAGCATCTGCCAGAGGCAGGGGAGGGTGTCTGCGTGAAGGGCAGCTTGAGTTTAGTACCAGCCATGTGTTTGTGTGTCTGGACACTTCTTTCATGATATTTTGATCAAAAGAAACAACAGACAGATAAACACATTTTGATTTCCTGACCTCTTTGAACAGCTTAACAGCTTGTTTTCCCATCCTCACTGCATATAAGAAGATGTTTCATAAATTTTATTTTTCCTGGAAATGCTGCAATTCAGTGCAAGGCAATCTCTCAACATAACTGCTGAGACCTTCTGCCCTAGGGAAAATAATTTTTGTCTGCTCCTCATGTTTTGCCACTCATCACCTTAACAAGGGCACCAGAGGCTTTGGTGGCCACAGTAGTTGCCCAAGCTGTATTTGTCAGTGCTCTTCCCCTGCACCAAGCCCATATCATCCATCACAGCACCATTCTCATGGCCACTGCCCCACACCTTGGGTGCCCTGGGCCCCTGTATCAAGGTGCTGCCTAAGAGGGACTATCGAGTGGATGTGAGAGCAGTAGGAACTCTGGGTTAGTTTTGACTTGCTTACTTGTTAATTTTGTCCCTGAGTAGCTCTGTGCCTTAGATCCCCTCTGTTAAGGAAGACAATGATATCAGTCTTCTTCTTCCTTTGGGAAAATAAACATTATTATCATCATGTATTTTTCAGAACGTGTTAATGTCAGTCCTAGGAGAGCTAATTTCCAAGGGAGTAGGAATTCATCAGAGTTCTCACATGATTTGGCCCTTAGTGTTTCAGAAACAAAAAATGATGACAGTTGCAGCCTCCCACCTCATCCACAGTTGCAGAAAGTGTGATATAAGATGACAAACAGGATTTTTAATACTTCAGTCTTTCAGATCCTGTTGTTTTCTGGCCTGCTGCAGGCCAAACCTAAAAGTTCAGCTTTTTTCCAGATGAAATATTCAGTATTGAGAAGAGTCAGAAAGTACCTTTCTTTTACACTGTAATCTTGTTAAACAATAAATCTGGCTAGTCATCTGACATATAACAAAGCACTCCTTACCCCAGTTTGTTACACACCTTCAAACTATGGCACTGGACATCTTGAAAAAGGGCTGAATTATCCCAAATATTACATTTCTGCTACCTTAAGAGCAGTAGGATAAATCCCCGTAGAAGCTGCACAGCAGTTTACCATGACATAAGGAGTGGAAGAAATATCTTCTTGGGATCAATGATGACTATGAAATTCTCTGACTGACAGTAAAAAGCTGGGAGTATGACTGATGGGCTCCTTATTGGCTTTTAACTCAGACCAGACGTGATAGGAACCCGTACCTTTGGGGTAATCATGCATTTGGGGTTGACTGCACACTTAGTCTCATCTTTGAGGAAGAGTCATAATGTCACCTTTGATCTCTATAGGTCTTCTTTCTTTCCAACACTTTATTTATTATGACTGTAATGTCTTTTGATGTGTCCAGTCCTCTTCTGTACATTACCGCAGAGATTAGTCCAGCTGGGGACCAAATTTCAAGCAGAGATTTTAAGGGCCACAGCAGTATAAGGTCAAAAGTCTATCTATTGAACTATTGTTGATGTGGTGTGCCAGTTTTTGCAGTCAGTAGTGAGGACAGATTGCTGTGCCAGAGTCATATTTAGATCCCACTGACTGCACAACGTGCATGGCCACATACCTGTTGTCAGCTGGGTGCACAGTGTGAGCTGTTGGGAAGAGCCAAACTCATTAATCTGGAGCCACAGAAAGGAGCCAGAAGGGCTTTCCCGTCTAAATTGATAGAAGAGAAGTGTTAGTAACAATCTGGGCAGAGTATGAGGGTTGAAAGAAATGAAAAAGAAGGCAATTTTTGTCTTTTGGTAAAGAGAAAATCATTCAGGATGTCATCTGAAAATAATTACTTGGACAGAAACATATTGCAGGAAGGCTACAGACACACACCAAACCCAAACAAGAAAAATTTTTATCAGTGAGTAAAACATCTTCAGAATTCATTGATAGCCTTCAGATTTTACTAGCTGCTACACCCTCTTCAAAAACTATGGGAGATCATCTATGGAAGATAATAAAATTCATACTGAAGAATTCATTTTCTAGAAGAGCATGATACAGACAGGAAAGGGTGACAACATTTGCCTGAATGCACCTCTGCCCATGAGTCAAGCTCTGAGTAGGTGCAAGCAAGAAATGGCTCAGTTTTGCTATTTTTTTAAATTATTATTATTAATGCTTACATCTATCTTTTTTTCCTGATCTCTCTTTGTTTGCATTTTGCTCTGGCCAGCCCTTTCTGCTTTTGTACCGTCCTTAAATTAAATCTTCACTTACTTTTAATTTTATTTAAAACTATGCCTATTAATAAAGAGCCCTCTTTCAGCTGAGCTCTTGGTTTTCTTAATTTTTTTCCCATATAATAAATTAATTTTTTTCCTATATAATAAAGATTATTTTAGCTTCTTGCCTCATGTTTGTGTTCACCATTTGGGTTTGTAATTACCAGCTAGAGAAACAGCTACTCCCACAAAGTCAATGGAAGGCTTGATTTGTGTCAGTGGAAAGATGCCATGTGCTTAATCCAGGGAAAATACTGAAAACTGATAGCTGATGGAGGGGAATGGAGTTCTGATGACTGAGATTAATTTGTTCCAGTGAAGAAAAAAAAAAAAAAAAGTGAAGACATCAAGTGACTGCCAATCTAATGGTTATTGGCTCTGGGAGACATCTGGACCTCTATACCCCAAGGGGTTGAATGTGACTGCTATTATGCATCAGACAAAAGAAAATGTCAGTAAAAGTGTCATCAAGAGAAGATTTGTCATTGTCAGGAATTTATGATTCTAGCAGAAAGGCTGCCCCTTCTTGCACAGTCCTCTAAGGTATAGATTTTAGTCCTAAACAAAGTTTTAAATATGTAAACCCATTGTAGCCCTATTGAGGTCAATGGTGAAACTTTCGCTCACTTCCATGGTACAAAAGCAGCAAATAAGTGAGAATATGTCTGACTCTTTCTTGAGCAACAACAGAAAAGTATGAACCACACCTGGAAATGTCAGGAATATGAGGAATTTATATTTATTCATTTATTTTTAGAGATTAAATCAGCAAATTTATACTAAGACTGGACCACTGGAGCGCTCGTATCCTTCCATAAGAACTGTCATGATAGCCTTTGGCTTGGCCAGTCTGGCATCACATGGCTTGTAGTTGAGGTGGAAAGGATAATTCCACACTTGAGCTTGTAGAAAAAACCAAACAAGCAAGCAAGCTGGCTTTTGCTGTTCAGTTGTTAGCCATCTGGCTTCACACATCACTGGATATTTGAAATTTATTCCTTTAGGTGGGGTGCGTCGGGGGAAATCTGAGGTGAGGTAAGTTTGTTTCCCTGAATGTGGCCTTCGAGTGTGAAAATGCAGTAAATGAGGGAGGTTAGATCAGTGAGGAAGCCTTGAAAACCCTCTGAATTGCTTGTGTTTGTTACAGAATACAAGAAGAATGGCATAGTCAAAACAATGAGCTAAGAAAACTAAGTTTGCAGCTGACAGGCTAGAAGCAAGGCAAGATGGTATTTGTCAAAGCCAGAGAAATGACTGTTGAGGGAAGCAAGTTCTGAGACAGTGAGCGATGCAGTTGGAAGTTTCAGCTGTGAAGAAGTGTTCTGCAGAAAGAATTGCAAGGTAGGCAAGGATAAGGAGGCCAAATCTAAGATGATTCCTGATCCTAAGTCTCTGTGGCATTTCCCACCACGGTAAAGCTAAAGGTAAGGGGAAGACAGGATTTTGCTTTGGATATGTTGCACTTAAGCTTAAAGCCTTAAGTCAAAGCACTCAGAGGAAATGTCAGCACTACAGACTATTAATTTAGTTCAAGCTAAATGAGAGAAATGTATGGATGGGTAATAAATCTGTTGGTTAGTGACCTGGAGAGGGTATATGATTTTATTATTTACCAGTGCAGCTTATTTATAGACAAAAAGCACAGAGGGAATAAGACCACAAAGTTTCTGCTGAGTCCTAGGACATGGAGAAGAGGAATAACCATCTCCAGAGCTCTGCTAACAGAAGCAGTTGTGGAGGGAGGAGGTTAACTGGGAGAAGACCAAATTTCAGACACAAACTGAGAATGCTTCTGCTGATGATGAGAAGAAAATAGTAGCATGGGTTAAGTACCAGTTTTGCCACTTGGCCAAGGAAATAATTAGAGTCTGTCTTGAGAGGATTTTGAGATGAGCAAAAAGACAGACATTTTAGGGAAGAGGAATGTCAGCTAGATAGTGTAGACAGCACTGAAAGATGGACCACTAGCAATGAAAACGTTGGAGTATGCTATGACTTTCACTAAAACAAGAGACTAAAACATGGAGGCAATGGCACTTTTATCTGTCTCATCTCTGTTGCATAAATGCTTGCTTGGCAAATGTTTCTTTCCTCCGTGGCCTTCAGCACAGGGAGCCTGTGGGAGCAGGAGCTTGTCCTCCCCCAGCAAGATCAGATTGGCAGGGAAGCTGTGTGAAACCCTATTGATTGCTCGTTCAGAAAGTTCAATAGTGTCAGGCAAGTTGCAATACTTTCTTCCTCTCTTTGTATTGAAGTCATGAAAGAATGAAATGCTTTTCTGACCTGATAAGAGCCAGAGCTCAGTGATTTTTTTGTTGTTGTGTGGATACGCTACAAAATTTCTAGGTTGTGTATACTGAGTTTAAACCTCTTGGCAACAACCTTGGCTTTAAGTGTTGTTTTTGTGAAGCCCTTAGAAGTAACCATCACAGCTGCAGTGATCTACAGCTTGGAGCCTGAAGAGCACCAAGCCTATACAAAAAGGTGATGTTCCTCTTGCAGGCCCTGCTTACAGAAGAGGCAAACATCCTGCTGTTCTTTCTCTTTTGGGATGGCTTGCATTGCCTGCCAGCTGCATCTACTGGGTCTGGCAGCACAGACCTACAGCATGAGTGCCTGCATTGCAGCATCACAGGTCTCAGGAAAGGTGAAGAGGGTGCCTATCACTACAGTTCCTGGGGGTAACTGCAGTCTGGACTGTTGTTGTGGCTGACTGTTCCCAAGGGTGACAGCAGGTCTCCTTATGCACCCTCTTCAGCAGCATTCCTAAACACAATCTGGCATTCCATCTGACATCCAAGAGTGCTGTGAGTGCATAAGGAGGAGCAATGAAGTGAATTGGAAACTGGACGTCAGCTCCAGATGCTCTGGTAACTCTGCCCCAGATTGGACTATAAAGAACAACTGGCATCCTAAATCAATCTGTTTGCCTTTTAATAACCAATTCCCTGCACATTTTTCCAGAAGCTCTTCTGCAGGGATATAAATGTCCCAATCTTGTTTCTGATTTAAACAAGTAGGAGCTTTTGTGTGCCTGTTCCACTGAAACAAACCAAGTTTATAGCTTAAGTTGATAGTATTTAAAACATCATTAACAAAGACAGTAGAGCTATAAACCAGATTTAGAGGGATTAAAATACCCATCTTTCAGGCCAAATAATTTATAAGTATGCATATTGAACTGCTGGATTATCTTATTCTATGTGTGCTTCTGGCCCTCAGGTCTTCTCTTCATGGGTGTAGACTCAAGTGTGATTTTTAATTTAAGCAGTGACTGATTGTGAAGAAGATGTGACTTCTGTTAGATCACTCAGTGACACATTTCTCTTGGGGATCTTTTTGAAACACTGTATGAAGTACTTCTGTCAGGTTAAGTTGACTTTCCTAAAGTCACGAGGCATTCCCATCAACCCACAATGGATGATGTGAGTGCCTGTTTCAGCAAAAAGCCATCTGGGTCAGCTTAAATCACCAAGGAAAATTATTCTTAAACCAATTCTGTAGGAGGACACCTGCCCAGGCCTCAGGAGTGTGTGCTTAGGCTCATTTTTAATTTAAATTGTTTTGAAGGAGAGATAATCAGAATCTGAAAATATTTGATCATGATTAAATTTAGTATTCATGGATAATTAGCCTGGGGAGGAAAAAAAAAAAACCAAACCAGCAACAAAACTCCAAACTATCTGCAGATGCTGAATCCATCATACATCAGTAGAGCTCCAAAGACAACTCCTTCTTATGGTCTTCAGAGCTGCTTTTCTGGGGTTGTCATGCAGTGTTTTGGGATGACAGTGCCTGAGCACACCATACAGTAAGTAAAGGTAAGAGAGAACACCAGGGATCTCTTTAAAGATATCTCTTATTCCTCTGACCTTCTGAAGTCACCTTTGCAGAGATATTCAGCTTTTCAGAAATCCATCCCAGGTAGAAAAGAGCAGTTCCTACTCAGAGATTTGCTGTCTTCTAAGAAACTTTTGTTGAGTTCCTGAATAGTGAAGAAGTTCCTAATTACTTTTAACCATTTCTGTTCTGCTTTCTGCTTTGTTACCTTTTCCTTTGACTTATGAGGTATTCTGAAGACCCTATCAATGCTCAGAGGAATCACTGGAGCTGACACAAAGATCTCCACAGATGACCCTCTTTTCACTGCACACACTTTATTGACCTTAACCCAAAGAACCAAGCTACATGTTCCCAAACTCTGCCTCCTGGGGTCTTATCTTGTAGCTCTTTCTAGAACTACAAAGGGAATTCCTGTCACAGATCCTGTTTCATTCCCAGTATAATGGTTAATTTTTTTTATTTGGATGGTGTGCAATTCTGACCATATCATACTCAGCAAGCAGCCCTACAGTAGCTGAACTGCTGTTCTAATGGACTTGGTAACAACCTCAGGAAGGTGTTGTGGAGCTAAGCAGCCCCACTTTGAAGCTGTAGAGCCTTCATACTGCTTTGGTCTTCTTTTTGCAAGCTGCTTCTTTGTCTCCCTGGTGGAAGAAATTGGCAACATAACTTCACCAGAATAACAGAATACAATAAAACTTTTTAAATATGCTACACTCATATTCCAGATTGAGGTGACACCTAAGGAAAAGTGGTATCAATAAATTACCAAAATAAGTGGGGTTGCCCTGAAGAAAAAGGTAAAGGTGAAGGCTCTTTGGTTACCTGGGCAGAGAAGGAACAAAACGACCCTATCTGCAGCCTTGATGCTACTACTGGAACACTGCCTGTGCTTCAAAAACATGGTGAAGAAGTAAAGAAAATTCAGACGAGCTGCATAAATCATTTGTGATCTGCAAAACAGACTTTTTAAATGAGGAACTAGGGATACTTGATAGATTTTCAATCAATGGCTCAAGGCTCATTAACTGAGTAGGCAGAAGTTAATTTTGACATCCCAAGGCTGAGTGAGCTGAGCCTGGTTTCTTCCACTGTGGCATTGAGGGGGAGCCTATGCAGCAACAGCAAGACAGCTCTGGGGTTTGGGCATATTGCTCCTCCTGCTCCCGGGGGACAGGAGGAATGGGGCTGATGATGGGTGCTTTCTCTCACCCCAGCAATATTTGTTACCCCACAAATGATCCCTTTTCTCAGGAGAGTCAAAACCTTCTGGTTTTACATGGTCCTAGACATGGAATGGCTAATGTCTGTGATGCTATTGCCTTTTTGGTCGTCTCCTCTGTGTGGCCCTCATAAAATACTTTTTCAGTAGAAGACTAAGGCAACATCCCCACAGCTCTGCAATGAACCAGGGTGGTACCTAGGTCTCCCAAAAAAGAGCTGAAACATGCCTAGGATGTACCCAACAGAGCAGGCCTGCAGCATACCCTGGGCAGCAAGTGAGTCCTATGCTGTACATATACTTTTTTCACCATTAGGACAAAGTTTTATCTCTTATAAGAAATTTCTCCTTTGAAATCATCTAGGGAGCCCAGATAGATCTCATCTTTCTTCCTGAAACTTATTATTTTGTTTCATTATCTAAGAGACTATCAGATCATTCTTTTCAATTAAAATAAGTGTTTTTACTTCAGCTCCTTGGAGATACAAATGTCTCTTGCTAGAGCAAAGTCCTTGACTAGCTAATTATTAACTCATTGCTTCTATGAGTGGGGATGCTTTCCCTATTTCTCCTCCCTTTTTTTGACTCTGACATGGTGAAATGTAGCTTAAATTTACTTTATATTATCTGACACTTGGTATATGACAAATATGTCCAATAGAAATACCTAACTATGATAAATAGACTCTTGGCTGAAAGCAGACACAATGGTGATTAATTACTTTGGGGTGATGGGACCCTAACAAGCTTCTACTAAATGTGTTGTAGTAATCTCCCACTGCACAGTGACATCCAAGAAGAATAGAGAGCAGTGATGGACTCAAGAGATTTGATATTTCAGTGACTTTGGGAAGGCAGATGATCAACTATTGTTGTGGCACCATAATCAATGTACAAAATTCAGAAATAAAGTTGTATCATTTTGTAAACCATAACTGGTCTCAGCAAATGGCATGATAGCATCTTACCAAACCTTGTTAGCTGAGGCAGTTCCAGGCAAGTATAGAAGCAGCTACTCCTCTGTAAAAGCTTTGCTGTAATCTGTGTACTTTATGTCATTTCTTTTATGCTGATCTCATATGGAGGTGTTTTTCAGAATTAGCAGAAATGCAATTGAGTAAATGTGTTACTGGAGTTATCAGACTCAATAGTGTTTATCGTTAATAGAGTTGCTGGAGATTTTTTTTGCACTGACACTGTTAAGAGCTTTGTGCCATCATCTATGTGCTGTTTCTGTCTGTGTGGTATTGTCATAAGGAAGCTAAGATTATTAAAAGAATATTAAAATTCTGCTGTGGGTTTTTTTTTTTTTTCCAGATTTTTTATTATGTCGATGAATGTCAATGACAGAATAGGTCTTGCCTTAACAAATTGTTTCCCTTAGCACATTCACTTGTGCTGGTTTTGGATAACAAATTACAATTATCTCATTTTTTTTCTAGATCTTTCCTGAGCTGAAGCTTCTTAGCTTATTTCTTTGTAGGTGATGAGGTAGTAGAGAAGACACAAAGAAAAATCATAAACATACACACACAGATTAAAACCCATTTGTGCATTTCAGCACACAAGCAACTTGTAAAAGCATGATATAGCATCCTAATTATTAAGCAAGATGCATATTTTTAAAGGCTGATCTTAGTGATGATATAAAAGACCCATTGACATTTTTTTGTCCTTATTCTTGTGTTAAAGAGCAGCTAAATTCTGTTGACCTTTTTAAGTGATTGAATTAAAAAGTTTTAAAGCCCCAGAATTTGTTTTTTAAAGTCAATCAAAATTTTGGCATTTCAATGTATCTGGCATTTCAGTGTCCTAATTTTCATCACCATACAGATCAATACTACCATCCATCTCTGTTTATGGTATTTTATTTTCTCCAGAAGCTGAATGGAGTGTCAAAAAAGATCTCTGGATGTCTGTCAAGTAAGATTGCTATGGGAAAGCACAGAAAATGTTTGTCACTACTGATTATTAGATATCACTGATTTTGGTGTGACATCCTGACTACACTTCTCTCAAACCTTTCACAGCAATACATATGGGAGATTATGGGCCTAATAGCAAACAAAAATCCTGTAGCAGGGTTACCTGAATTACTCAAGTTTCTGAGTTTTTAAATGACAGACTTCCGAGAGATGGTTTTCTGAAATAAAATACCATCTTCTTCTACTTACTTTTCCTTGCTTCCTTCTCTAGGAAAACATGCTTGTTCTGAAAGGCAGTTCCTTTGAGGCCTGTTATTTTCCTCCAAAAAGACAAGATATGAATTTGTTACTGAGTTACAAGACAATTCAATATACAGTGCATTCAAGAAACCAAATAAATGCACTTTCATTTGATACATCTTGATGTAGCTGAAAGTTTGAATTTTACCAGAAGCAACTAGAAGCATTAGCCAGGAGCAACTAACAGTTGTATTCTGAAATTATCTTCTCTGTTTTCTCCAAGGGACATGTATTCAGATTTCTTAACACTACAGTGTGCATTGCAACCCCCTTATTAATTTGATGGGGGGTAAGCCACATCCTGGACAGAAGAAAAGGATGAAATTAAAACAAGACTTTCAAACTTCTCCATCTTCACACAAGAACAAGATCACTTCACAGCATTTTGGCAACACAGGCCAGCTGCCAAGAAATACATACACCAAGTCAGCATTAGGGCTTTAATAGCTCATAATGTGTTAATGTTTTTTTAATCTATTAGATTATTATAAGGGTACTATAATATACCAACACTGTTCTCAGTTAATACATAAGAAAGATATTCCCTGCAATTTGCTCTTTCCATACTTAGTGGAATTTTCCAGACTGCCTTATTCTGAGGGAAGATTTGATTTTTCAAAGGTTCTTTGCTATGTGTGATTTTGGTTGAAATAAGACTGTGGTATCTGCTCAGAGTTCAATAGCTGTGGGGCAATAATATGACATAAATAAAAAGGGCTCTGAATAGACAAGGTTTGCCTAATCTATGGTATAGTTCAGCCTGCAGCTAACATTATAGATGGTTGCAATTTAAAAGATCTACATAGGTTTGAATAACCATAGGAAAGCTAGTAAATTGAGACTGGTTATTCATCTCAACTTACCTCTTGATTGCTGGAGTTTATTTAAAATAATAATACTAATATAATTATTTAAATTTGGAGTTTTTCCCAAGGACTGAAGGGTTTGCTTTTTAAAAAATGTCATTGTAAAATCAAAATGAGGTGAACTAATTCAGAATTCAGAGCAAAATGACAGAAAATTTCTGTATTCCATAAAGCCGTTAAGGTCTTTTGGTATTCTAATCCAAGTTTACTACAATCAAAACTAAAGAGCAGAATGAACTATAAAGTTCTAGATAATGTTCTACTAAGTGAAAGTATGAATTTCATGTCCCTTACAACTGAGATCCAGGAGGTACAGGATTCAAATTACAAGGGAATATTACTGGTAAGAAAGATTAAGATATTCTGCACATGCAATAAACTTTAGTGAAGGAATATACTCCGTGGGATATCATGAGGCACCCTGCGTGACAACAGGCTTGTAAGTATTTGCTTGCAATGAATTTGCCCAGTCAGAAGGAGCTGAAACAGCACAGAGGACATGGGGGGGTGAGAAACCCAAGCCCTGCAAGGAGGATGATGGCTGGAGAAATTGTCTGGGATTTAGGAAGTGGAGGCTCAAGCTGATGATGTTCTAACCACATCAGGATCATGAGTATTTCTCTGCCCACAGCCAGCTGGGGTACCCAGGGCTGCTGGTGGCTGGGCAATCATTATCTCCAGATCTGGCCTAGTGAGGTCATTCCTTTTCTTAAAAAACAACCTGCACCTCCATGTTGGTTCAAAGGACAATTAATAACCTAGCCACTCGGGTAGTGTGCATGAACTCAAGATCCAAGCCCACAGTGCTAAATATTTAATACTCACTGTCATATTTTGACAGTAATTCAAGTCCTTGTTGGCAGGTTCAGCAGAAAGACTGAAATCCAAATGGACACAGAAAAAGAAGTTTTGCTCTCACATCCACAGATGATCTGACCTGTCTAAGGGCAAAGAACTTTGATGGAGATGAAAAGTTTATGTTGTCTCTGGATGTTTTGCAGATAAATAAAGAGTTCATAATCCAACTGCTGTCAACAGATTTTTCTAAGTACTAGATCTGCAGTTCTACACTTGGAAAAGTGCATTTATCATAGACAAAACTGAGTTTCTGGAAAACATTTTTTAAAAAAGATGGACTACAGCCTTCAGTAGGCTTGACAAGATTTAATATTTCACTTTTCATCTTTACCAAGTGCATTAATAGCTTTTAAGACTAAACGATATGAAGGCTAGATAGTTCAGCACTGCATTAGAGATGGAGAAAACAGAATTTTGTGGCTTTTTGTACATGCCTGGAAGTCAGGAGAAAAAGCACAGTGAATAGGTCTGTTAAAAAAATCAGTTTTCTCCAGTCCAAACAGATTCCTAAAGAAGTTTACGATTAAGCACCTGAAATTCAAACTACATTTGCATTGCCCAACTGATATTTCTCACTATATCCTAAATATCTCAGTGGCTGAGTGTTTCTGAAAATACCTTTGGATCCAAACACACCAAAAAAAATCAATTCTCAAGTTGTATCAGTTAGTATACATCTGTCACTACCACTTTCACCAGTTCACCATTTTGCTGCTTTGGATTTTTCCCTGCCTGATCCCATACCAGAAACATATCATGTGGTCAAATACACAGTAGTAAGCTGCAAAAAGTGAGCTATCTGAATAACTCAAGCTTTGAAAAATCATTTATTCTTACTAGCTTATGAATATCTACGAGCAACGAAAATAAACTTGAATGGCAAGATCTGAGCCCCTCAGAAGCCCAAAACACAAAGCATCAAAGCAGTGAAACAAGTGGCAGAAGAGTACAAATTTTTCCTAAAATCTTTTTTTAAATGCTGTCACTACTCAAAACTGATTAGTATTATTACTAGGTGCATTTACTTAATTCTAAGCAGTCACTCATGTCTTTCTGCTGTGGCTCTATGATACGATAGGGCTGGTTGCCTAACAACTAAGAGAAATAAAAATACCTCCAACTAAAATAATTTTTCCCATCTGAGCCCCACATGAGCTTTGGCTGATCTTGCTTTCACTTGAGTTAAGACAGCAATTTTCATACTTGTTACATTTTTCATTCAGACTATTTTGATGAGTTGTCGGAGGTGGAACATCCTTACTGTGAAGCAAATTAAGACACCTTCTATAACAAGATGTAGGGTTGGTTGTGTGTGTGTGTAGGCTGAGAACATGGGAATGTGCCTGTCTTTCCATATCCCCTCATTTAGGGCCAAGGAGCAGGAATTCTGTGCTGAGCATTGGGGTTTTTGTACACAGAAGATGAGGGATGTCTGGGAGCAGGGCAGCAGACCTGATCTCCCAAACTGAATACAAGCAGATTGTTTCTGGGATGATGAGCAAGGTATGTGGGTGAGATGGCTTCCAGGAAAGAAGCTAGCTCCTTCCTGGAGAAGGCTGTACCTGAGGTGAGGAAAAGCAAACTATAACAGTTCTGTTTAATATCTTTATAGATGATTTAGATGAGGGGATTGAGTCCATCATTAGCAAATTTGCAGAAGACACTAAGCTGGGGGGGAGTGGGGATCACCTGGAAGGTAGGAGGGTTCTGCAGAGGGACCTGGACAGAATGGAGAGTTGGGCTGATTCCAATGGGATGAGGTTCAACAAGGCCAAGTGCCTGGTCCTGCACTTTGGCCACAACAACCCCATGGGGAGCTCCAGGCTGGGCACAGAGTGGCTGAGAGCAGCCAGGCAGAGAGGGACCTGGGAGTCTGGATTGACAGGAAGCTGAACATGAGCCAGCAGTGTGCCCAGGTAGCCAAGAAGGCCAATGGCATCCTGGCCTGTATCAGGAACAGCGTGGCCAGCAGGTCCAAGGAAGTGATTCTGCCCCTGTACTCAGCGCTGGTGAGGCCACACCTTGAGTCCTGTGTCCAGTTCTGGGCCCCTCAGTTCAGGAAGGATATCGAGGTCCTGGAGCAGGTCCAAAGGAGGGCAACCAGGCTGGTGAAGGGACTCGAGCATAGATCCTATGAGGAGAGGCTGAGGGAGCTGGGGCTGTTCAGCCTGGAGAAGAGGAGGCTCAGAGGAGACCTCATCACTCTCTACAACTCCCTGAAAGGAGGGTGTAGCCAGGGGGGGTTGGTCTCTTTTCCCAGACGACTTTCAACAAGACAAGAGGGCACGGTCTCAAGTTGTGCCGGGGAGGTTTAGGTTGGACATTAGAAAGAATTTCTTTACTGAGAGGGTGATCAAACACTGGAATGGGCTGCCCCGGGAAGTGGTGGATTCTCTGTCCCTGGAGATATTTAAAAAGAGACTGGATGTGGCACTCAGTGCCATGGTCTGGTATCCGCAGTGGTAGTGGATCAAGGATTGGACTTGATGATCTCAGAGGTCCCTTCCAACCCTGATTATTCTATGATTCTATGATTTTAGCAGTTTGATGAACTGAACTCCAGCAGACTGAATCCAGCATAATCAAGTATTATTTGGTTTTGCATTATTCCAACCCAGCCTGCACAGAGACAAAACTTCTCATGACTTCAGACTGAGGCTGCTCTGATCAGCTCTCTATGGGAATAAGAAAAATTGGCATCTGATTTTCAAAGTGAGCTCTGCCTAAAGGATCTGTATAATGATTGCCATCTTTTCATCAGCATGCTCAAAGATGATAAATAAGTGTATATAGTGAGAAATACTTATCATCAAGGATGATAAATAAGAAGATAAATAAGTTCTCTGCTGTGGCAGATATGTAGCCCCAGCAGTGGTAAAGGCTTGGGGAGGAGAGGTTGGAGAGCTGCCCAGGAAAGAGGGACCTGGGGGTGTTGATTGACAGCTTGCTGAACATGAGCCAGCAGTGTGCCCAGGTGGCTAAGGGGGACAGTGGCATCCTGGCCTGTATCAGGAATAGTGTGGCCAGCAGGACCGGGGAGGTGATCTTTACTCACCATTGGTGACTGCATCTCTAGTACCGTGTTTAGTTTTGGGCACCTCATTACAGAAAGGAGATTGAGCTACTAGATCATGTCCAAAGAATGTCAGTGAAGCTGATGAAGGGTTTGGAGCATATGTCTTAAGAGGAGCTGCTAAGGGAGTTGGGGTTATTTAGCCTGGGGAAGAGGAGGTGTAGAGGAGACCTTATTGCTCTCTACATCTACCTTAAAGGATGTTGTGAAGAGGTGGGGATTGGTCTGTTCAATGAAGTTACAAGTGATAGGACAAGAAGTAATGGCTTCAAGTTGCACCAGGGGAGGTTTAGATTAGATGTTAACAAGAATTTCTTCACTGAAGGGGTTGTCAGGCATTGGAACAGGCTGCCCAGGGCAGTGGTGGAGTCACCATCCCTGGAGGTATTTAAGTTGTATAGATATTGAACCTTTCAGTGACATAATCAATCTCAGTTCACCAGTCACAGCTGGGTAGCTGTTCAAAGAAAGAACACAGAGACATTTACTGGACAGGACTAGAATTTTTTTGCACTGTAAGAGACCAAAGTTACCAGTAGGATTGTATTTGAATATTCCAAATTCTCCCCTCTCCATCAGTAAGGTACCACACATTATGTCCTTCCTTTGTTCTCAATAATGTCCTGAATGGCACCTTTTGATAAGACACGAACTTAAGGGGAAGCCTTGAAGATGTTTTTCCTTCCCTAAGACTTGCTGACGTAGATTAGGAATAATCTCATATACAAGCAACTCCCTAAAATACAGGCCAAGCAAGCAGCAACCATTATTAAATTAACATCATTCCTCTCTGTGAAACCCTTCACTCTGTCCAGTTGAGTGCATTTTATTTCTATTATATTAGAATCCAATTTAAAGAGTTATGTTGGACTGATTTCATTTTTTTCAACAAACCTACTCACCATCTGCATTTGACAAAACTCGTTGACATCAGTCTTTGTTGCTTAGCAATAAATACTTGTGCTGACTCCAGTCACAAAGTGTTCATTGCTTTGTCATTCAGACATTTTACACAGCTTTTATGGCCTCAGAAATGGTTTATTTACGCTGCCCTTCTTGGAAGAGAGGGAGAAGAGCTGAAATGTGTAGAATGAGAGGAAAGGCACACAGATCTTCAAAGGCATTGGACACAAATAACAAAGAACCTGTAGCAAATCCACAAGCTCAATAAAGAAGAGAAAAATACCTACAAGGAATCAATGCAATACTATTACTATAAAATATTAAAGCAGTTATAGAGCTTGTCAGACAGCAACAATCTTGAACACTATTAAAGTGTAGATGTTTTCTAATGGCATCAATGGCACATTCCATCAGTATATGAGAACCAAGATGTACCAATCAGCAAGAATATCTGATCTAAGAAGGTACTTTGGGGGTAAATTTTGTGTCTGTATGTAATCAGAAGGTCTTCCAATTTGGGCAAAATACCTAAAGAATTTACACTGCTATAGAGTTCTCTGGTAATTGCCTTGTTACTCATAACTTCAGAATTATTTGAATTTGGGAATAACTTATAGTTATTATTAGTTTAGAACTGAACTGTGTTGAAACCTTTGAGGAAAGTTTTTATTTATAGAAAGTTAGAAGAAGTGCTTAAAGTAGCACAATTATAATTGCTTCACTGATTTAGCAGTCACTATGGCCCACTTCTGTTTAAATGTCTAATTGTAAGATGTTAACCTTTGGCACCTAGAATCAAGAAAAAATGGAATAGGAGACTCCAAAAAGTCAAAATTAGAACTGAAAATTAAATGGGTCGCTTGTTATAGATCATGTTACATTTATTAGATGAACAAGCTAACAAATTAATATGACAGTGAGTCATCTGAATTAAGAAAACAGCATTCTGGTGGAATGTCAGATGATTTATAAAACACTTAGTTTTTGCTTTTATTTGTGGACACATTATGCAAAATATGTTGATCATTTTACATAGGTAGCAGCAAAAATGCAGAAAAAATTACAACCTGTGACAACAAATCTGTAATGGACAGAGTGTCCATTGCAAAACATACTGGGCATGTTTTTGAAAATGGCAAAGAAACTTCCCAAAGCTGGAACTGAATTTGGGCCTCAAAATCTCTTTTTGCTTTGAAGGTGATGACTTTGATCCTGATCTGACCATAGAATTTTTCACTTTCAGTCTTAAGGAAAATAATAAAAGTCGTCAAGAACTACAAATATGTAGAGTTAGGCTGCTGGTGAAGTACAGTGACATTAACAGATATTCCAGCCACATGTAAGAGAGACTGTGCCAAGACAGCTGACCAGGCATATTTAAAGAACACAGCTTCTGTGCTAACTTAAGAACCAGAAAGTAAATGTTGTTGCAAAAGTCACACTTTTTCAAAATGTGCAGCGAGCCAAGAAGGAAAAATCCCTCTTCCACGTCAGCCTCAAGTCAAGATGTAATTCAAGTTCCCCACTTGAGGGGACAACTCCACCACGATATTGACCTGAATTGCTTGGCAGGGGCAAGATCATGTTGCCCAGACACTGACACAGAAATTCTGGGTTTAAAGTTCAGATGACTGCTCCTGCTCGCCAGGGTTTCCTTTGCAACCTGTACTGCAGCAATGCATCCTGTTGTCTGGCCATGGTCTGTCTGCTGAAGGGCTGTGAAACCAGGAACCTTTAAGCTGTCAGAATGGATGCTCAGTTGAAACATGTACAGTTGCTAAGTGCTGCAAACTTGAAAGTCTGACCCCCAGCCCTTTTGGAAATGTCTCCTATTAAATACAAGACACGGCTGGAATAGAAAGAAAAACATAAAGGGAGCTGTGCTGAAACAACGAGTGAAAACTTTCAGTGCGAGGGACAAAAAGGCAAAAGCAACAGGATAAAAGTGGAAAAAACCCTAATCAAGAAGTCACATTCTGACAAAAAATTATTTGAAAGATGTCAGATGACGCTCTGAGGAGTCAGAGGCTGGGAATAACAAGAAACCTAAGACTCCTTTTGGTAAGGTTGGTATTCTTCAGTACCCAAGAGAATCTGTAGAAGTTTTCTCAAAGAAAATGCTGACTTTTCTGAAAATGCAGCCAATGTAGGAGAAATAGGGTATTCTCAGTGAGTGATGGGTTAGGCTTTATGCTCCTGACAAATCCAAGATCAAATTGAATGACCAATTGCCCTGATACAGGCTTGGAACAGCTCCATCTCTGCAGCTCTGATTATATTGACATTTCCCTTTCCTCCTCTGTGCTTTTCTTCTCTCTCCAGGATGTGTTTTTCTCTTTGCTTATTCCTAGTTACTTTTTCATTATTTTTCTGTAGTAAAGGGAGGCTCAGAGAGAAACATGAAACACTGTTTTGAGGAATAAATAAATCCCATGTCAGATTCTGAATCCTGCCTTGCTTATACAGATTTGAAATCATAAAGAAAAAAAGCAAAAAAGCACCCACCTTGGTCTAAGGTGTGTCAAATGTTTGGTCTGTTTTGTTTTGGTTTTTTTTCCTTTGCCTCAATGGCCTGAGAAAGGTCAAATTGTATAGTCTTATGGCTTGGTCTGGATTTCAAGGCTGCAAATAAGATTAATGAAATGATAGTGGGACCCCAGGCTGTGGTGTCAGAGCTAGCACTGCCACTTCTCACACACCTGGAGGAATTGGTAAGATGCAGGTCCTAGAGGAGGTCAAAGAGTCAATGGTACAATTTGGTGTTCCCCTTTCTCCGGGTCTTTGGGAAACACCAGCTACAGGGGCCCTTTCTTCCTCACAGGGGCTCCTTGGTGAAAGCTCATGGCATGAGGGTGCAGGTTGGGTCCTGATGACCTCTCTTCTGGTCATAAGTTTGTCATTAGCAGGCCCATGGGTAAGTTTCTGGAGTAGAAAGCACTGCCTTAAGGTGGTAGGGTGCTGTAGGGGATTCAAGTAATGGCAAGAAAAACACATAAGAGAGAGCTTTCCATGCATGTCATGCTGCCAGGGAACCATGCCTATAGTTTTTTTATGTTTCTAAAAGACAAAGGATATATTTACAAAGCAAATATTTACAGAGCTCAGTGGAATGAGTCTGTGAAACCAGGAGACCACATACTGCCTTTAATAACACTAAATCAGGTACCACAAATGTAAGGTAAAAGGGGATATTGGGAAAATGGTGTTGATTAGCTGTCATTCCTTGACTATTTCTTTTCCATTATATATTTAAACTTTTAATTTTTACAGTGACTCACATGGTCAGGTGCACCAACAGAGCTGCAGAAATAGAATTTGAGTCAAGCTGAGGGTAAAGCTTCAAATTCAGCAGTTTATTTCCTCCTTGAAGGGTACTTTTTCCATACTTTTATCAAGAAAATGGATCAATGACTCACTGCTTGCCAATACAACTCACACTACGTTTGCTCATTTCCCTAGAACCGAGACACTCAGAACAAAAATAAATGCCTGTCCTCACTGCTTCCTGTCCTGCTCTCAAAAAAAAAAACAAAAAAAAAAACTGTTTCAGGGATTTAATTTCTCATCTCTGGCTTTCCCAGTCTTTCTCTCTTTATTGATGGGAGTGTCCTGCAACAGGAAATGGCCTTGTCACGTAAGCTGCAGTGTGTTAAGGAATTCTTCCAGCTAAAAATAGGTACCAGAGCTATCTTCTAGTTTGTTCCTGTTGTTTTGTATTAAATTCCAAATGTCAAACATAATATAGAGCTTAGAATAAGCTCAACCTTTTCCACCATTTAAATGCAACAAACTGCTTCTAGCAGCCTGCTTTGCAAATGTACTTGAAACTCTATTAAGTATTTGCCATGTGGTTCATGATGTGTCCACACTTCATAAAGAATTAGTAAGTGATGCATCTGCTGACTTGTTTTAGAGATTAATATTTGCATAATGGAAGTGCTTGGGTGAGCAATCAAAAATGAGCCTACACTAGGATCAGTACATATACTAATTGCTTTACATCTTCAGAAGGTAAATACCTTTGAGTTATTGGTTGACTGTCCAAAAACCTCAGTGGATTAATGGAATGATTGTAAATCATTAGAATGGTTACCAGTGAAGTTCAAATCCAAAATATTCAAATCCACTGTTAATAACTGTAATAGTCAACACCATGTATCTGGGTTCAGATAGCACATATTCATCCTGTACACAAAAAATATGGGCTAATTATCTTCTTCTAATAGAGATGTAAGATGTGCCAATGAAGCACAATGCTTGCATTTATTGTGTAAAATATTATGGAATTATATAGCCCCTGATAGTGAATGGCTTGGGCAAAAGACTCAGAACTAAGTCATAGATTCTGATGTCATCAGTCTCTAATTTTAGTTGGACATAGCTGTTACCTGACCTTTACTCTCTGTACATAAGTCAATGTGACTATAAAAGCCATTAAAAGCAGGGCTTTTCAGAATGCTTTTTTAAAGTCAAAGATAAAAAGTTCTGGTTAAACATTTCCAAGTGTGACACTGTGAAAACAGTCTCTCTCTTCTTTCTGGCAGTTCCTTAGTCATCAGAACTAAAGCTGTGAAAAAAATAAGGCATGACACCAATGACTTTTTAAAAAAATACCTATTAATAATTATAGCTTTCCTGAATGGCATGCTGAACATTTCAAATCCAAACTCAGTGGAGAAGCACCAACAGTTTACTCCACCCACCAGCACCATTAGGAGGTCAAAGTTGCAGAGAGGAAGAAAGGTTTCGTTTTGGGAAGGGAGCAGGAGCAGAGGCTCTGACTTTGCAGTTCTGCACGCCTGGCACTCTGGAGTTTTCTCTGGAAGTGTGGCTGAGGAGGATGACCTCAGTCCTATTATGGCTGTGACAGTGATGAAAAGCAAAAGGAACACTTAGGAGAGAAGGGAAGGTAAATCTGACAGATAAAGTGGGATGTCTTTGCCAGTTTCAACAACGCCTGCCACACCCCATGAGCATCAACAGAAACTTCTATGACAACATCTCAGTTCAGGCCATTCATTCCCAGTGGTGCTACTGCATGGATCTTTGTAAAGAATAGCATGTTGAGCATGTCAGTTTTGCCAGGATTTTACTGGAAGGTTTCCTTTTAACATCTGATCTACTGCGGTTGAGCTCTGTGAATTTTTTATGATGGTGTCGCTGAACCTGCCCTTCCCCGTGTTGGCAGCCTCCCAGTGTGTCCTCCAAACCATCTCTTTATGCCCTGCTTGTATTCTTGCCTTTCTTTTCTCTGCCCAGCCCATATTTTTAGAACTGCTTATTCAGCTTTGCGTGCCAGATGTCCATATCTTTCATTGAACCTTTTCTTACAGTTCACTTCTCTCAAAAGCTTGTAAATCTTCTAAGTTTTACTTTTAATCTTTACTTTGGTGTGATTTTTGATAATCCTACCTGTAAGCTGCAAAAATCAGAACAAAAGTAAATTAAAAAAACATGATTTCTTAAAATGTAATGAACACATTTGGATTTACAAGATTCAGCAAGTGATCTGAAGCTGTATTACAGTTTCCAGCCAATGTTAGACAGATTGCTTAATGACTTACTTCTAGGAATGTACACATTTTATTGCATTAATGGAGGATTTTCACCTTCTTGACTTCATGGGTAAGCTGATATAGACAAAAGTCTGTCTCAGTCTGAGAACAATCACATGAGTGGTGGGGTGAAATTTGCTTACCTCCTGCTATGCTATACAAAGAGATGTTAAATTCAGAATTAAAATGCATGTCTGCATAGTTCCTTTGCAGATAAGAATGTTTTCTTCCCATGAATGCTGCAATGGTTCCATGGCATGAGGTAGAAAATTTGTGATACAAAAGATCTTGAGAAAAAAATTGACTCAGTGAATAATTTATTGAACTGACTGAAAATATTGACCTAGATTTAATGTTTCCACATTCAGAACACAGAAGATGAGTTAAATTGGTATGTTGAATTAGCCTTGAGTGAGACTGTTGCAGCATGATTAATTTACAAGCATGAGTTGTTACTCAAGGAAAGCCATTTAGCTGTTACATGCTCTGCTTGGATTATGCTGACATTTTCTTCACACTAAGTTGATGACCTCTTGTCTGATCTTGCCAACCACTGATGAAGAAGAGAGCTGTGAAAAAAACCTCGAGTGATTACAAGGCTTGGGGACAGGTAAGGATTGCAATTTTGGGTCTTTACTTTCTCTGCATCACTTTTGAACGGATCTGATATCAGGTCCCAGCAGTCTGGTATCTTGTCTTAACCACTTCTCTATTCAAGTTGCAGAGGCCACTAGAGAGTCCAGTGCACTGAGGTTTAAAGTGCCTTAAATTGAGTGCTATCCTACTTTTCAGAGGAGTGGCTGCTAGACTTGCTTATGCTTTTGACAAAAAGCACCAAATAGAAACGAAAATTCAGAATGAGAATTATTTAACATCCAACAAGGAAAGCAAAGGCTGGAGATGGACACATGGGTAATACAGAAAGTATATGAATAAAAATTATCTTAAGATGGAAGTTGGATCTCATTGACTGTTCTGGGATGCTGGATACAAAATTCTCTTAAAAATGTAAAATAAAGTTCTTAATAATTTTGAATGTCAAAAATGCACTATCAGGTTAGACTCAGGATATCTTTTTCTTGAAGGATGTTGAAATCTTTTAGAAAAACATCTGCAAAACTTAACTAAAGCAGAAAAGCAAGAGTTAAGGTAGTCCAAATCCTTTAACTGTCTTCTTTATGTAATGCTGCCATTCTTCAGTAACTTCCAGATTTTGAGTGTGATCTTTCTGAATGGGAACTACCACCTAATAGAAAATACAGACTCCTCCACAGACATAATACCAGCTTCTGCTGCAGAATTGCAGACCCTATTTCAGCCTTACCTCTGTGACTAAACCTGTCACAAGCTGAACAAACTGAAGGAGACAGTCCCTGCTCTCGGGCTCTTGGCTCTTGTAATCAGCAAGAGATGCAGAAAGTAGCACTGGAAATAAGCCTACTGCATCCATTCAATGTGTAAAAATCTTTTCTTCAGCTGTATGTAGGGCAGTCAGCCTGAAATGATTCATGCACAAAAAAGGGAATGGCATGCCCAGACCTATAGTTTCTATAACCAGACCTCTGATATGGCATCTTTTGTACCATAGAACTGCTGCCAGTGCATCAGCCAAGTTGCAACATTTGCAAAACTTCAGAAATGTCTGAGAAACCCATCACTGAGCACCAGGCACTGGTTCTCTTTTGGAAAGCACATCCCTTTTCCTTTACAGGTGGCGTGCAAAGAAAGAATTGACTTGAAAATTACAGCACTTCTGCAATTTCTTCAAAATTAAGGAACGACTACTTAAAATAACCAAGTCTTGACTCCAGTACATGATCAGAGCTAAAAAACTATGCTGAAGGTGGGAAGAAAGAGATGTTTGGAGATGCTGCGATCAGTTTTCAGCTATAAGCATAGGAGTACAGACCCTGAGAATGGAGAAAATGCTTCCAATTATCTGCAATAAGGAGAAGAAGGGACATTTAAAAATGTAGCTGGCATTATGTTGCTGTCAGAAAGACTCGGATAAGGAGTAAAAACATGCAAAGTGTATCAGTCACTTTACTTTGACAGCACATTAAGACACTGCTCTACAAGTCAAAAAACTACTATGTATTTTGATGACTGAAAGCAAGACAATCAAACTGCAGATCTCATTGTGGAAGTTTTTTTCCTCTTTTAAACCATACCAGACTTTATTAATGAAATATTTGTTTCAATGTTCTAAAATGTTATGTAAATTTAAATAGGTTTACATGCTTAACTGTGGCTACTGCTTGCTCATATAGTGCTTGTACATGAAGTGAATATGAGGTCCCCATACAAAGGGACAGCTTAAAAAATACATAACTGTACAATGAAGAAGAGAAACATGAATGTCGCCCTTTTATTCAGTTTTTTGTAACTAGAGCTTGGCACAACTTGGGGCATTTTTATGATTTGCTATGCTTAGCAGGGTGATGTTCAGGAAGGCTGTGACCTGCCCAAGCCATGCATGTGCTGACCAACAAATTCACATCTTGTCACTTGTTCCTTAGTCTGTACTGACTCAAGCTGCCTGCACTCTCTGCTGATGGCACGGTCATTTTTTTTTTATTCCTGAGTCTCGTGAAGAGCACAAGAACTAGAGTCAATCTTTCTCTGCAGTCAGCTAACTTGTGTTAAGTGTGGGTTCCAGCCAGGCCTTCACACTTTCTGACTACTCTGCAAGATCAGCTGGCCCAAGTGACAAACAGGCAGGTGGGGAGTCACCAGAAAACACAACAATGAAGGCAGAAACAGGTTTGGGGTAAGGGTGCCCTGTGCAAGCCAGCATGGAGCTTGGGATCTGTCCCTATCCACCCAGGCAGTCAAGCACTTGACTGTACCACCAGCACGTGCTAAACAAGGAAACAGTGAAGCCACATTGTGGGTTTGCTCACAATCCCAAATGCATTTTTCTTTACTCCGTTCCAGGACTTTTCTTTGCTTCTTTAATTGCCTGGGAGGGGGGAGGAGTGCAAGCAACTAGCTAGATACCAAAGCAACAAGCTACATCTACTTTCCTGGGAGTGGCTTCCCATTAACTGGCAATAAACACTTGGCAGCTTGTCTGTCTTTGTACTTATTTTGCTACATCTGGGACATCTTGAAATGCATAATGATCAATAAAAGAGAAACAAGATTTTGGCAAAAGTTTCATGCTCTTAGCCTTGTTCTTATTTAAAGTGTCACGGCTGTGTGAATGGAACTAGTTTCAATTTTCCTCTGCAAAATGTATGAGAAAAATAGATCGAAGGTAAAATTATTAATAAAATTATGAACTTACTAACAATTCTGATAAACTTTCCAGACAAAATACATATCACTTTTTAAAAGGTCCTCTTTCACTCCACTGCTTTTAAATGTGATTGCTAGTTTATGTGCAGTATCTGCACACATTAGAGCTTATCCACACTTCAGGGGAAACTTAAAAACCCTGTAGGACTAAAAATCTCTTTTCTTGGCAGTTCGTGCAAAACCCTAAGTAGTAATGACTGAAATGAATTTGAAAATAATTGTTTTGTGACTACATGCACTCAGTATAGTACCTAAAATTCCATCTACAGACAGGAGTGTTGAATTTGCTTCAATGTAATGCATTCTTCATTCAGCAAACTTCTTACTGATTGCTCCAAGACAAATAATTGTTCTTACTCTTGGTGTTCTTTTGAGTTTGTAGATAATTTGACATTGGCCTTTCCTGCTAATTTGTGGTGGCCCATAGAAAGAGTGGATAATGATTTCTACACTGCAATTAAATGCTTCATTTCATTCTTCCCCAGGAACCACAGGAAGCTGGTAAAAAATGATAGGGAATAGAAGGAATTCATAGTGGCTGGGTATCATCTCTTCCTCCAAACACTGGTTCAGTATGAGCAAGTCAAGGGAAAGTAACTGCTTGCTGATTTGGATGGATGGACAGAAGTTCTGAGACTTATTATTAAGGCTTCAATATTTGATAAGAATGTAATTTTGTAAAGAAAGTGAGTTCAAGTCAGTAGATTGGGTACATCATAAGCAAATAAGATTCTATGTCTTTGCCTAACTGCTTGGGGAAAAAAGGCAAGCACTTTAAGGAAACAAATCTGAAAGGATATGATTAAAAATGTGCAAAGCTTCTTGAAAAAATTTGAAATAGCCCTCTTAAAATATAAGCTGATACCTGAACCTAGTTGAAAAATACAAAGTTCAACAATGTTTACAGCAACAGACTAGGAATTCAAACACATGATGTGCTGAAAGTGCTTCCAGTCTTACACTCAAGTTCTTTAGACTTCATGCACCAGTCACTTCTGCCTCACCTGTGTACACAATGTGAATCTTTTTCTTTTATTTTTCCCTAAAGTACAGTCTCTAAGGAAGCTTAAAACAACAAAAATATCATGAAAAAATGAAGACAGAAATTACAATATAACCAATGACATTATTTTATACTAAAATTCAATTAGAATTTAATTGTGTTGTAATATAATATCACGAGTAAAAGGGGCCCTTGGAGTTTAATTCATAAGTATTTAGTGATATTTAGACACCCTGGAGTACCTGAGACACCTGCACCCACTTTCCAAGACAATACAGATCTATGGGGGACTTCTGTATGTCTTGAGCAAGGAATTAATGATTAAACTTTATAACCCCTATCTATTAAGTAGGATGGATGACATAAAATTATGCTAAATATAATTTTGGTTTGTACATCTCACCTCTTGTGTCTAAAATTACCTTTGAAAAGCACCTACAAATAAAATTCTTCCATATATGTGTTCATATCTGGTTTCTACCATATATAGCTGATAAGTAGTTTTACTGAAATAGATTAGTAAAAAAAAGTGGTAAAGGAAGTATCAAATTTTCTTTTCAGAACTGGCAGGAGGTACATTATCTTCTGAAATTTTGCATAGGTATATTGCATAGTTAATATTCTTTAATAACAATTCTGCATGTTAAATAGAGCTTCTGAGTGATTCACTGTATAGGTAAAGGTAATTTTAATCTCACTTGAGCACTGTCCACACCTACTGTCATGTGACAAAAAAAATTGAAAGGTATAGGAAGGATCCAGCTGGGACTCCTCAGCAGAAATGCCAGTTTTGTGAAGACTTGAGCCTTCTTGCTCTTTCAGGCTAAGGCTAAAGTAAATCAGGAGATGAAAAAGGTAACATTAGTCATATCATATACATTTGTCATACAGATTAAGAGAGTTCTATGCTATTATGCATGTTCCTTCTTTAAAATGACATCATGACTATGTCCCAGACAGAGGGTTACAGGAAAGAGCGCCTTAGAGTATATTTGCCTATTTTGGAGAACATCAACATTTCAAAGGCTGCTTCAATCTAGTGCAGGTGTTTTGTTGTGATTTGCTATTATATTTGTATTAAATATTACTCAACCGATTTGTTAAGAGAAAAATCATTCCCTTAAAATTTGGACTCAATGAAGATGTCATAGATCTATATCCAAGCTAAGGAATAAAAATCCATATTTAGATAGGATTACCAAAAGAAAGAAAATAATAGCAAATTAAATATTTGCAACTGAGTGGATTTTGTCTGACAGTAGTGCAGGTGGGTGTCACTGTTTAGCACTGGGACAGCAATTAACCAAATGGCAGATGCTCTTTATTAATCCCACATCCCCTCCCTGATAAAGAAAGCAGAGAGAATAAGGGAGAGAGACTTATGGGTTGGAAACTAAACTACACAGATTTAATGAAACAGTAGTGATAAATAGGAAAAAATAATTGAATATATACAAATATACAGGAAAACTATACCATGATGCTGTCCCTTCTACCCCCAGTAACACTCACATCACTACTGAGGCTGCAGGAAAGCCCTGGGAAAGTCCAGGCTGGACTCCTGGGGTCAGCAGCAGCAGCTGGGAGCTGGAGGCAGGAACACACAAATTCAGGCTGACATGGATCGGGACCACAGGCAGACAAATGGATGGAATCCTCCCAGGATGCTGAAGAACATAGGCAGAGGTGAAGAAGGGCTGAGGGGCTGGGCCTTGCCCCTTGTGGTCCCTTACATTTATACCAAGTATTATGTGTATGGGATGGAATACGCTGGTCAGTTTTGGTCATATGCCTTGACTTGTCCTTCCTGAGACCCCTTTATTCCCTTTCCCTTTCTGGAGCATAAGATGTTCCTCAGAACCGACCAGTGGCCTTGGTTCTGCACACCAGTCTCTAGCCGGAACTAGAAACATCCAGTGTTATCAGTCTTAGAAGCAGACACTGACTGAGAAACTTGCTGTCAATTTCAGCAAGTACAGCTTCCAGGAGACTCAGCTGAACATAAAATTTCAGAAAGACAGGAAATTAATTCTCTCCTGGCCCAAATGAGGACAGTGGGACACAGTGCAAGCTGGCAGGCAACTAATTTTTGAACATGATAGCTCTTTGCACTAGTCAATGACTCAAGCAAAGAAGTGTTGAGACCCATTTTCCCACTTTCTGGTTTGACTGTTAGATCCTGTTAACTTTCTAAATCAGATGTTGCTCATATTCAGGTGGACAGATAATTTCTATCATGCAGGTCTCACAGTAAAGAGCAGTAAATACTGCTAAGGACCATCCAAGGCTTTGTTGCCATAGACAACTTAGACCATTGCACAGCTTGCTACATAAGATTGTCAAACTCAATAGACATTAAATATACGCATAGTGCCAATCAAATTCAAGATTTAAAAAAAAAAAAGAACAAAAAGAAAGAAGGAAAGAGAGCTGGAGACTGACTTCTGGTAGTGCCTGAAGGACAAAGATATATTTTGGATAAGATATGAAGACACTCAAAGCAGTATAAGAGTATCAACAGACAAACCGGAAACTTGGAAACTAGAACAACAAGATGAAAATTTCCTTTGTGACAGCAGCTGTCTATATTAACCATATTGTTAGTCTGCATCTGTCTTTAGTTTGCAGGTGAATATCTTGGGGAATCTGACCATCCCAGAGACTCCTCAGGTGGTTCAAGATAAGGTGCTTGGCAATAGTAGAAACTGTTCCTTCAGATGTTGAAGTGATTATGTAGGAGAATCTTCTGCACATAGTTAAGGTAGTTAAGGAATTATTTTTATTTATTTTAAGTGATCCATTAATACTGATGGGTCATACATATGCTGGAGTGGTCACTCTGGACCATGGTTCAACCAAGTATAAGAACTGGACAGAAGTGCAGTTTGGGGAGTGTCCCCTGATCTGCTTGAAGGTACTGCTGGAAGGACCCTTGCATCTGGGACTCTCATCACCACCCGGACTGCAAACAGTCCACTTATTTGTGAAATTTGTCTTTCTCACATATTTATATTGTCCCCAAAGATTTTCAACACTCAGTACAAAGTCTTAGACTGTGTAATCTATCATCTAGATGTGAACAGGACAGTGCTTATTGAACACAGGCTAATGGTCAGAATCAAAGATTTTGCCAGACTCTCAGATGTTACCTACTTCAGTTGTACATGAGAATGAAACACATGAAGTAGCTTCCACCTTCTTGGTTCACTGCAGGTTATTACATGCTCTTTAACTGACAGAACAAGAGGAACTTGGCACAAACTAAAAAAAAACTTTCATCTGAACTTCAGGAAACACTCTCTCACTGTGAGGGTGACTGAGCACTGGCATAGGTTGACCAAAGAGGTTGTGGAGTCTCCATCTTTTGAAATATACAAAAGCCATCTGGACATGAACCTGGGCAACCTGCCCTAACTACCCTGCTCCAGAAGGGATTTTGAGCAGATGACCTTAACCAATCCATAATTCTGTGATCATTGAAGAGTGAAATTGATGAAATTATTTCCACATATATTTCTTACTAATTATTTTAGTTTGGTGAGTCTCAAAGAAAAATAGAAGGAAACTGATTATGTGCAGCATAGAAGTGGCCTTTAAATAATCAAGTACAACCACAAATTATAAACTTCTTCCAGTGAATAACTGCAGATCCTTTAAATGCTTCAAATGCTGTGTGTGCCAACTGCACCTACTGTTGACAGGCAAGCAGGGATGTGGTTGGAAATAACAGGATCCTGTTGGTTAGAGATAAGGTAGAGGAGTATTTAAACATGCCCCAGAACTTCCCTCAGGGTGGAGTATCCAGCCCACTCATCTGGCAGAAGATTGCTAGTTGGTCTCTATTCCCTTTCCTGCTGTGTTTAACATTGACTTGAGAAGAGGCAGTGGGTGGCAAAGTCATCCCAGCTTCTTCTTCCATCATTCTTTTGATTCCTTTCCTTCTAGGTTATCTTGTCCAATGGTGTTCAAACAATTGCTGGATTTCAAGAAGCTCCAGGTATTTCTCCTGCTATCAACTGTACTATCTTAGTACACTCTACATTAGAAAAGGCAGAAACACCTCAAGAAAATAATTTATTTCAGTTGGCTACCACTACTGCTTTCACAGTAGAACAAGGGAACTCACAGCTGACGAAGAATGGTGCTTCACTCCCAATAGCTTTAATGATCTTCCAGTGATCACTGCCTTCTCTGCCCATTGTCAGAGGCAGCATATAATAATCAGGTAATTTATCTCCCACCACCTATCACACACCATCATTTTCTTGTTTAGTGGGGTTCTTTTGTCAGGATGAAATAGGACAACTTCTGAAAAAAAGAGCAAAAATAGAAATGAGAGAGCAAGCATGATCCAGTGAATTACCCTCATTCCTTAGCTGCCTCAGTCCCTTAGTATGTGAACTTTATCTGCTTCTGGCATATGCAGACAGTGTCTGGGAATGTGGTCACAGTTCAGGAAGCAAGGGTTGTGTAAAAATAGTCTCTGTACTAATAAAGTATGGTAGATGTCTTTCAAGAAAGAGAGAAACATCTATCTGCTACCCAGAAAAACCTATGGTCCTACACAGTTGATCCCTGCAGAGCTGTATTGATTTGAAAGAATTTTTTGTGTGCCAAAATAAATAAATAAAAAAAGTGAAATAATAATGTCTCCAGAAGTGTGGGACAGGATATAAACAAGAACAAAGCAAAATAGAAACCACAGAAGCCTACTGAACAAACTATTGGTCCAGTTTTTCTTTTGGCTTTAATCAGATTCTCATTTTCCACCCCATTTATGGGTGATTTGGCTCTTGGGGCAGTTTGAGAGACTGGCATGGTGATGTCACCAAAGGCTGTGACCTACTTCAGTTCTACCTCCTTCATCTCTTTTCAGCAACTGGTATTCTCTCAAAAGTAAACAGGAGAGAAATGGTCCTGTCAAGTTTTAATGATGCAGAAAACAATAAGGAAAACATGTTTTAATGTGATAGCTTTTGTATTTTACACAGGAAATGCTAAAAGGCAAAAAGGGATTTAAAAGATCACCTTTAAGCCTTCCATTTCTAAGGTTTCAATAAACAGCTACACTGCTCACTGAAAAATAAGCCCTTTGATTATTTTTCTAGCCCTCAGAGAAGCAGCAGTAAAATCATGAGGACCATTATAAGATGTGAGTAAGAAGCAGCACCCAAGGAAATGAAAAAAATATTAGAATTGTTATTATCTATGCTTACAATAGAAGTATTGCATAGCAGATAAGAACACTGGAAGGATGCTTTTTTTCCTATCTTGCATTATATCTTTCTGAACAAAACCCCTGTGTAGACAACAGAAGCTTGTTCTAATAACAAAATTGTTGCCTGAAATGAAATTCTTGACATACCAATCATTCTCAGTAGCAAAGCCATTTTTCATATAAAATATAGTTTGGAGTAGGCTTTAATGAATGTCTCAAACCAACTCATCTAGATTATTTTCTCAAGAATGGGAGTATTTAAATAAATTTAATAGAAATTCTACCACAGAGACACCCCAAATGTGCCCTACCAAATCAGATGATATATTTTTAAAGGACAAAAGGGTGCACCCTTTCATCAAAACTAGTTGAGCATACATATTTCTTAGCTAAAATGAATTATGATTTTGACTAAAATAAATTGCCCACTGTGAAAACTCCTCCCATTGCACCATAACCAGAGAGAGAGTTTCCAAAGTTTTCATTGCTTCAGATTAAGCTGAGAAAGGAGAAACTTTTTTCTCTGCTGAAGCTACAGCTTCTCTTGTCACTTTGAAGGAACCCTTAGAGACTAATATAACATAGTTGAATAACTCCTTATATAATCTGTTATCTCAGTCCATGAATTCATTTGCTATTATAACTTAGGGGAAAATTTGAAGTGATAACTTAGGAGTGAATTTACTAAGGTCTGCAGTGCTCTTCATTTTAACTTTGCAAAAAGTGAGTGTGGTGCACACTCAGTGATACATCCTCAGGGTATTGCTCTGTAAGTTCAGAGCCTGCTTATCTTTGTTGCAGCTAAATCAAACTGCAGAACCCAGCAGTGGACAGCAAGGCTAAATGGTCATGTTAAGGATTTTGTCTTAGGGTGAAAAATCATGAGTAGATAACAATGACTGAGTTTCTACTCCTGTAAGTGCTTTTTTAGATGCGCATTGACATGTATCTATTTGTTGGTCAACAGTGCTGTTACTCCACTCTAAAATTGTCCATTATTTGTTACCAGAGTTGTATGCAATGCTTTTTCCATAGTTTGTTCTGAAAGGAAGAAAAAAAAATAACACATAAAAAAACCCCTACTTTCATTTTTACATGGATAAACCTCAGCTAGCTCCTAAAACTTCACAAAGAAAAGATATGGGTATTTTACCTCAGAAAAATTAACCTCTCTATACTGGTTAGCCCAGAACAGACAAGTGGTTAAGAGTGGGCTTTAGGTTCAGCTTCAAATTCTGACAGTGGCTGCTTCATGAAACAGTTGAAAGACAACACGATGTCCCAGTATAGGTTGGGGGCTGACCTGCTGGAGAGCAGTGTAGGTGAAAGAGACCTGGGGGTCCTGGTAGACAAGAGGATGACCATGAGCCAGCAATGTGCCCTTGTGGCCAAGAAGGCCAATGGCATCCTGGGGTGCATTAGAAAGGGTGTGGTTAGTAGGTCAAGAGAGGTTCTCCTCCCCCTCTATTCTGCATTGGTGAGGCCGCACCTGGAGTATTGTGTCCAGTTCTGGGCCCCTCAGTTCAAGAAGGACAGGGAAGTGCTTGAAAGAGTCCAGCACAGAGCTACTAAGATGATTAAGGGAGTGGAGCATCTCCCTTATGAGGAAAGGCTGAGGGAGCTGGGTCTCTTTAGTTTGGAGAAAAGGAGACTGAGGGGTGACCTCATCAATGTTTTCAAATATGTAAGGGGTGAGTGTCAGGGAGATGGAGTTAGGCTTTTCTCAGTGGTGACCAGTGATAGGACAAGGGGTAATGGGTGTAAGTTGGAGCATAGGAGGTTCAAGTTGAATATCAGAAAGAATTTTTTTACTGTAAGGGTGACGGAGCCCTGGAACAGGCTGCCCAGGGGGGTTGTGGAGTCTCCTTCACTGGAGACATTCAAAACCTGCCTGGACACGTTCCTAGGCGATGTACTCTAGGTGGCCCTGCTCTGGCAGGGGGGGTTGGACTAGATGATCTTTCGAGGTCCCTTCCAACCCCTAGGATTCTATGATTCTATGATTCTATGAAAACAGGAAAAGGAAAACAGAAGTAGAGGCTTTTTGACTTTTCAGGGACCTTAGTGCTTTTTAGAAAGACTGAAGTGAATTCTATTAATCTCATATTAAGAAGGTAGTTGTATTTCCTATATTACTTAAAAAAAATCTAGCTTGTGAGCTATAGCTTTGTTGGCCTGTGTGTCTCTCAGACAAATTAATTCCTCCACACTCTTTCTTGACACTTCAGCATTCCTCAGCATTCCTCAGGAGGGTGAGAAACCAGCAAAGATAAAAAGGAAGCTTGCCTATGACTTGGGCAGAAGGCATCAGCAGGCAGCATTGACAGTATAGGCAAGCATAGCTACAGCCTCCTGACTCCACAGCATTCAGATGCCTCTATTTGGCTCATAAAGTAACATTTATCACAATCTTTCCCTGGCCTGTGTTAAATTACAACAGCACCATTAAGACAAAGGTAGTGGGCCTTTTAAAGACAGGGAAACTGTGCCAAATATAATGCTCAAACCAGACTGACTGGTAGGTTGGGGGTGAATAAGAAGGGCAGCAGAAAAGGGTGGAAGAAGAGGCAGAGGTTTCTACAGTAGAAATAAAAAATAAGAAAATAAATAAAAAGAAAGGAATGTAAAAATTCGAAGCAATTTAAGAGGGGAAATTATATTGTATTTTTTTGTATTTTTTGTATTTTTTTGTATTATTTTGTATTTTGCACTTGCATTTTATGCTGGAGAAACGAAACAGATCCCTGAAACACAACAGTTGGCTGTAGCAGCAAGCTCTTCCTGAGCTGAGGAAAAAAGCCAGATGTCTTATAGTCAGGCAAGCAGCTGTTTTCCAGCCATTTAATTGGTATTTTATATCCAATATCTAGCTCAGATGTGTCACAGAGCTATGATTTATTTATATCACATGGCTCCTACTTACAAATTGGAATCTGACTTTTAAGTTATTGTTACAAATTTGTGTTCAGGTCTCTTTTACCTGCCCTGTTTTACTCTCCATCTGTCCTCCTGAAGCAGAGAACAAAACAATTATGTTTCCCTATTTAATAAAATGTGTAACTCAAGTTCTTTTTCATCTTTATTTAAAGAAAAAAAATTAGTTAGACCTCCTTTGGCAAATTAAATTGTTATTATAACTTTCATCATCACTGGAATAACAAGGTATTACATTTTATTGGTTTTGGCTACAGGGAACCTGTCTCAAAAATGTAAAAATATCCCAGCGTAGTTTTTTCCTTAAGCAAGGTAGTTCAGTCCCATGTACTATAGTAAATAATAATTAAGCTTCTAGTTGGAGGTATGCACAGAAACACACTGGAAGAAAGATTCAAGACTGTTGAATAAGTCTTTTTTTCTGGCCTTAGGTAGCAGGATTATTACAAGGACTCCACCTCAGAGTGACCAGCAGAATTTTACAGATTCTTGGAGGTCAGGGAAGTTTTGGTAGTTGTGCTGCTTCCAAACTCCTGCTGAAACAAAACGTAGATTTTCACAGTGGTGCCAAATTGATAGAGTTCCTCAAAGACTTTCTAAAGTTACCGAATGCTGCTGGTTACCCTTCTAAAATAGAATATCAAAAGCAAGAAGAAAATGGTATTACATCACCTGCTTCATTTAAAAATCCTGGTTTATAAAAGTCTTCTAGATATGCCAGCTACACAATTTGACATTAACTTAAATTTCAGAGTCACTTGACAAAAAATATGATAGACTTGATTTCACCTGCCCATTAACCCATTGTCTCTGATTAATTTAATACCCCAGCCTCTTCATCAGCTTCTGAATATTTAAAGATTTAAAATGATAATAAGACAAATGCAGAAGAGGAGTTTGCCAGGAAATGTAATTCTCATTTTCTTATCAAATGTAACTTTTTTTCCAAAGGCATGACATCAGCTTGAGGAATTGAAATGGAGGATATATGTGACTTGTTCATGCAAAATCCATTTGTAAGGCCTTTGTTCCTTGGTGTTAGAAGCCATACCCATTTTCTGTAGCAGGTTTCAGCACAGATCTAAGGTCAGGGGTAGGTAAAAGTAATGCATTATATAGTGACTTGGTCACATATTACAAGTGCTTTCTATCATATTTCCCCTTCAGAGACTGAATTGTTTATCTGTGCTGCAACTAAACCATCTTTTGGAGAGAAGAAAAGGAAATCCAAAATAATTTAAATTTAATTCCTATATACCTTTAAAATTTCCCTGAAAGCATTTACTGCACATTTCATTTCACAATCAGAACACGTGCCAGTCTGGTATGGTACAGTAACCCTCCAGATATCAGCAGAACTGTGGAAGCTTATCTCACTTCTGTTACTGTGATACAGATGGGAAATGACAGTGGCAGAATCTTTCAAAATCTCTCATATTTTTAAAGTGTATCTACCTGGTGAAAGGCTTTGCTGGAGCTTGGAGTTGTCTGCCCTAGTGACAGCTTGGCTATCAGTAGCTCTGTAGTAATATTACCAGTTCTTCTACCTTCTACCTGAAAATAATATTCAGCCATGGTGGCATTTTGTTCACTGAAATACCTGGGAACAGCCTTCAAACCAGGAACTGCTTCTAGAAACTACCTAATGGGCAGTATCTGAAGATATCTGTGGGGGATGAAGGGGATGAAGTGGATGAAGGGGATGAAGGTAATAAACTGCTCAAGAGAAAGTCTCACACACACACACACATAAGAATGTAAGCTCCCTGTGAAATGTTTTAGGCAGATCTAAAAATGAAATTATACAATTTTTACTAAATTTTTCCTAAATGCTGTGTTCTTTTCAGCCAATCCGAATGCATTTCTAAAGGCCTCTTTGGCCCCCAGATGTTTTGTCACACCCCCCGGTGGTGCTGCTCCTCAGGACAGTTACAGGATGCTGCCACTCCCAGGCAGGAATAAGCCACTGCAAAAATAGAGAACGCCTTATTTTCTGATAATGGTTTTAAAATAAAGGATTGCAGCCCATAGTAGATCAAAAGCAAAAAGAGTTAAAGATAAAGGTTGCTCACAAGGAGACATACAGTCTGAGATGTCACCAATGTCTGATATCAAACCTCAAGAAACAGTGGGAGATTGGGTCATATCAGGGCAGGCAGGTTGCCCAGGGAGAAGGAAACTGATCTCTTTTCCTCCAAGATTATTGCCACAAAACAGGATGGCATTTTTCATGTGATTTTTCACAGCTGCATGATCTTACAGAAGTCTTGTTCCTCTCACAATTTTATATAAGCTACTCACTCCACTCCAAAGGCACTCTTGCACCTGTCCTTGGGTAGGTGGTTTTTGTAGCCCAAGTACACAGCCACACAATTTTTTCTTGTTGAATTAATTGAATTACAACCTGGCTTGTCTCAGATCTTTTAACTAAATCATCATGAATATTTTGAGTTTTAATTCTCTACCTGTATTTCCTCCTAATTAGGTATCATTTGCAAATTTAATAAGTACCCTCACTTTTCTCTCAGCTAAGTCATTGAAGAAAATATCAACTAATTCTGGAACAAGAACATATTCCTGAAAAAACCCACTCAACGTATTGCCGTAGATTGATTTTTTTTTCTTCTCTTGTAGCATTTTCATCTAGACCATATGTTCCTAACTTATTTATGGGACTGTTCTAGGAGACCATGTCCAGAGTCTCATTGAAATCAAGATGCGACATCAGATGCATTTCTGTAGCCACATGAAATGTTATCCCATGGCAGAATGGACTTAACTTGAATTGACATGTGGGGTTTTTTTCCCCTTTATATATTATTTTCTAAACGTTCACAACAAGGATGCTGTTTTCCCTACTGTTTCTACAGGAATTTAAATAACTATCTGGCTTATTATTCAAACCCTTATCATCTATTTCTTTTCAAAGATACACACTCCCTGAACCCTTTCCTGGACTTTTGGAATGTCATCTTGGAGTAGCTGATAACAAAATACCACATTTACTTACAATCCTGTGAATGTCTTCTTTCCCCTCACAAGGGAGTTCTTGCCCTTTTGGTCAGGGGTGACACTTTTGTGATGCCATCTGGTCACAACTGACCTTTTGAGTGAAACAAAAAAGGAACTAAACTTAGGAGCTTTCCAGGCATTGGTTGCCAATAACCATCTCTCTGCACAGAAGTGGGTCAGGCCCTTCCTCTACTTGTTACTGCACTAACACACTGAGAAGGAAACTTTGCCTCACATGTTTACACTCTCAGCTTTTGACTTTCTCTCTTTAGCCTCAAATGTGCATCCATTCATCTTTCTTAAACATCTTGGTGTGGCATCTACAGCTCCCATTCTTCCTCTGCACTGTCATAACTTGCAATTTTGCATAGTTCCTTTTGCATAGCTTTGCATAAGCTGCGTTTAACATAGTTCCTTTAAAGAACTGCCTACTGTGTTTAACTCTCAGAACTGTATCCCACAGGATCTCACTTACTAGTTCTCTGAATTTTTATAATCTTCTTTGCTGAAGCACATTGCAGCTCTTCCTATTTGTCATGGTTTCTGCATCTTCATGAAGTGCTTTTTAACTGCTACTTTTTCCTTTAGGCTCTACCAAATTATGAGGATCAAATCTGGAAAATGTCATCTCTGCTTTCTCCAGCTTCTATATTAAAACATTTCCACTAAAACTTTTAAAAAATTAACCAGACTTCCTGAAGGCAGCTGTATCCCTGCCCCAACATGGAATTATTTGTAATCAAAGTGTGCTGATGGCAGTGACTACTGGGGTTTGGAAAATTCTGCTCACAAAAGCCTCATTGTATGATTTCCTTGATAGGTGGTGCCTATGGACTCCCATTAGAGTGTTAGCACTTTTTCTCCTTTAAATGATACTCAGGAACTATGAGGCAGATTATGCCCCCCTGTTCCTAACCTCAGAGGAAGTAACATCTACATCTAAGGTAACACTTAAGGTAACACCTACACACTTTTTTTTGTTGTCTACCTGTCCTGAACAAGTTGCACTATTTCTATTAATATTTCTGAGAGATGAATCATCCCAATTCTTAATTAGGTCCATTAAGTCATAAATTTGAAATGTATTTATACTGCTGCTTCCTCTTTCTTGTTTCCCATGCAACTGTTGTTCAGACATCCCAGGAACAGAAAAATGAACCTGATAACAGAAGACAGACCAAGAATAGCAGGCATCTGTGGTTCTAAGAGACACACAGAAGAGCAAGAATGTCTGGCAGGACTACCTTGTATTAAACATACATGTAAGAAACCACCATTCAGGCTCCTGGACAGTCTCCATCTCTTCAGACTAAGCCTGGCTGCTGCCAAGATGCAGCACCTGAAACAGAACATGTTACAACCAGTTCCATGTAGATATTCAATCCTTACACTTAATTTTGGTCCCTGTGGTGGTGATCACTGACCAGATTGTCAGTGGTGACCCAAAGTGCTGTTTTAAATTCTCCTCCACCTAATAACGATGGGATATTTTATGGCAAGAAAAATGTGAAACATCTTCTGGAGATGAGCATTATAAAACTAGCCCTATATCCCTGAAAGTGTCGGACCAGTTGGTAGCCTAAAAAGATCTCTGGTGCTAATTTATAATTAATTGCAGAACACCAGATAAATCTGAAAGATTCAGAAAGTATTACTATTGTACAAGGAAGTTTAACAAGATGACAGCAATACTTACATGTTAGCAGTTTTGCAACTGGCATAATAATGGAAAAGAAGCAGGATTAAAAAATCAACAGAAAGGCAACTGCTGCACTATTAGATACCACTTATGAAAAAGATACATTGATGACCCAAACACTAGTAAATCAAAACATGGTTATACTGGATCAATCCTATATTTTCAGCATGATCACTGTGAACAGAAATTGACCAACCATTTGATTTCACTTACTGGCATAATCTGCTGTTTTCTTGGAGTTTTTTCTCTAACATCAAGAGAGTGAAGAGCTTCAGCAGCACAAAACCACAGTGAGACTGAAATCAGATGTAGACTGTGGAAATCAGATTTGCAGATTGGTATCACAGTTAGAGCACTTAATGTCACATGATGATGCTTAGCACTGAGGGAAAGGAAGGTTATCAGCTTGACAAACAGCCAGTGACTCAGGGAGATGGAGAGATTTCATTTCCCTTCAAGGATTTTTGGAGAGGAATCTCTCTGCAAAGTCCAACAGCCAACAACTCAGAAGGGAGTTACCTTTCTTTCTGGACTACTGGCATATCACCAATCCATGTACCAAAAGAAGTACATGTTGTATCTACTTCTACATACAGATTTTGTTTATAAGATTGTCATATTTTACAAGGTTTTTTAGAAAGAACAATGTTTTTTTTGAAATTGTGTATAAGAAACCATACTAAACACTTACTCTTAAAGATAAATATAAGAATTCTTTTAATTCCTAAAGACATAAAGATGTGTATACATAAAAATTGGCATTGTGCCTTCTAGTGACAGTTTTTCAAATTTCTCAGTGTTTTGGAAAGAAAATAAGTGTTCTATGTTCTTTTGAAAGCACTGATTCTAAAGTACATTTTAAAAAAAAATCTGTAATTCTGTGATGTTGATAATAATTCAATACTTACACATACAAAGTATACATAGTCTTTCATACACCAATGATTTTTCATAGCTTGACATTTCTGCTCCTGAATTATTGTATCTTTCCAAACTATCTACAGGAAACAAAGCAAAACCTAGCGTACTGAACTGAATTATTTATTTTAGTGATAAAACTGAAATATAAATATTGCTAAAGTAGCCTTAGGAGGCTTAGTGCACATTTGATTAACTGGATACCAACAATCAGCTCAAAAATGCAGCAGAAGTGGAAGCAGAAAGAAATCAAATGTCTTGGAAGGAAACTGCATCTTTCCACACTGAAGACATTTGGTACTTCATTAGTGATTAAGGGCTTCCTATGCAGCCCAGTTTCAGAGTGTGCTGTGGCTACTCCTCAAAATTTGCAAGTTACAAGGCATCATGTGCCTTGTAGTCTTCCTTGTATCAGGTAGCAAGTGAGCATAAAAAACATACCAAGCAGGTATGTGCTGCTGATAAGGCCTAGACACAGCTGTTATGTTTTTGCAATTTATATAAAAATAAATGTACATTTAGCAGATTTATCTTTTAATTTAGCATGTCTCCAGTAACCTGTGCACTCACACACAGCTGACACAGGCAGAAGGATACAAATCAACATTGAAGACATCACCACTTCAAGAAACACTCGTCACATTTTTATCTGAAAAAAAAAAAAAATTCAACATTTTGCAGGCAGCTATATGACAAAAATAGAAGTATGTAGGGTTTTGAACAATCCAACAGATGCTGTGCCAATTTGAGTAGTGTTGTCCTTCCCAATAGCTGAAGTGCAGCAATACAAATAACTGTTCAATAAACAACTTGTAACACATGCTCATGAGGAGGGAAATGTACTGGAAGATTTATTTCCATCCATCAGTCACATTTGGAACCGATTTATATAACAGAAGACACTCTTTTTTGAAAGCTATATGAAAACCATTGATGACCTCCTTTCTTAGTAGATGCAAATTAATCCATTGAGATACTCAGCACCAGAAGACATCAGAATTTGTCTACATAAGGCAGAAACTCAATGAAAGCAATAAAAAGGGGATTTACCCCTGGGGCACTGCAAAGAAGTCTGAATTATGATCTTCTGGATGTTAATTTTCTTTGAGTAGTTGAATATGATAGTCAAATAGTAGTCAAATATTTCATTGTGGCATAATACACAAACACCCATTTGTCATGAAAAAATCATGATAGGCCTTCTACAGAATCTCATGCCACTCTGAGGTTTGATTTTGATTGGCAACAAACATTTAAACATATCAAGTCTTTGATAAACATATCAACTCTTCAATTGCTTTGATTGTCTCTTTGTGTGTTTTTTAATTTATTTTCATTTTTATTGTTAAAAAAAGAAACTGTTTCAGAACTATAGGTTAATTTCTTGCACAGTGACAATGGAGGGGTTTTGGCTTTCGTAAGAAATTCTGGGTTTGAATACTACCCTTGTATTGATGTTGTAACAAAGTTCAGCAGGATCTCTGGGAATATAAATACAACTTAAACATTTGATACTGTAATAATAAGTTGTTAAACTTCCTCTGAAATATTTTGCTCTCAAGTATTCCATGCAGAATATCCATTATTTGTTACAAAGGCTCATCAAAGTCTTGAGGAACCTCACACAAGATGGTGATGTCCTCTGACTTACTCTCACTAAACCTCACTAAAGTGTTTGTTGGATCAAAGATTTCACTATTCCATTTTTTGGCTGATCTTTCCATGGACTTTATAGTAATTTACAATAATATTGTAATAAAGATATAAAATTAAGCTTGAAAATAAAATCTTTGTTTATGAAATTGAGCTTGAAAAGACAGCATTTAGAGTGAAGGATATGTTTGAAACTGGCCATAATTCTGACCAAATCTTTTTTTTACCCTTTAAGCTTTAATGACCATTTGATATCTGTAAATCTAGTTGGTTTTAAAAATCATCCAACAGAACACAACCTCGTTGATAGATAGTATGTGGCTTGGTGATTCACAAATATTTGTATATTGCTTTGCTTTTTGAAGATACAAATCTCAGCAGATAAACTGTAGAAGCTGAGAAAGAAAACCCAGCAGTCATCTGACACTTTAAATGTCATTAGCACTTCACAAAAATCCATCATTACTACTAAAAAGGAGAACATTTGGAATTAACCTCCTTTTCTAAAGGTTTCTTGAATGGCCACCTAAGGCCAACCTATTTCTCAAATCTTAAAACTATGCCTAATCCTCTAAACCTCAGGGTGGAAGTGATTTATCCAGCCCAAACTTGAATATATCTGCTGGCTCTTTGATGTCTGTAATTCTGCCATTCCAAGGCATCATTTAGTCTTTGTCTAAATCTGTATCAATAAACAAACAGGAGCAGGGGATCTCTCTGAACATCAGCATGTAATTGTTTGCACCATGAATTTGTTGGCATGCACCAGGTTTTTACCCCAGTCCAACCAATGTTCCTCCCATGAGGAACATCTTAGGTTTCCCATGAGCCAGTTACCACGCAGTGCAGGGGGTATACATGACACCATTTTGTTTTGGGGAGAGAGAGAATTCAGTCCAGTTATAGGTTATAGGGAGGGGATGTGTAGCCATCTCTTGTCACTAGTAACTAGCAATAGGATGAGGGGAAATGGCTTCAAGTTGCACCAGGGGAGGTTTAGTTGGATGTCAGGAGAAACTGTACAGAAAAGGTTAAGCACTGTAACAGGTTGCCCAGGGAAGTGGTTGAACCATCCCTGCAGGTGTTTATAAATTGTATAAACATTTAAAAAAAATGTTTTAAACATATATCCCCTATAAACCAGGGACATGGTTTACCAGTGGGTTGGTAGTTTAGTAGAGTTAGGTTAAAGATTGGAATGCATGATCTTACAGGTCTTTTCCAAACTGAATGATTGTATGATTCTATGAATGGTTTGGGCTGGAATGGAACTTTAAAGGTCATTTAGGTCAACATGCAGGGATATGGGAGCAGGGAAGTGAGCAGGGACATCTTCAGCTTCCTTGGGTTTCTCAGAGTCCCTCCCAACCTGATCTTCAATGTTTCCAGGGATGGAGCTTTTACTACTTCTCTGGGCAACTTGTTCCAGTGCTTCACCACTCTCAAGGTTCTCCCTATCAATGGAATACAAATAACTTCCAAAAATGTATCCCAGAAATCTACCCTTTTTTATACCCTTTGGAATCTGGCTACCTAGTTTAAGTTTTTCACTATCTGAACCACTGATTGCCTTAAGATATGTACATTTAAAGTATTCCTCATTGCTCATAGACAGAGCTGGTGATATTGAACCTTTGTGCATCAAAGTAGATAATGCCTCTATGTGCTTTAAACCACAAGGTCTACAGATAAAGTGCTGGTGCCTGCTGCTTCCTTATTACTGAAAAAATGTCAGATTGTTAAAAGCTATTTGATAAAATGTATTAGTTTGGAGGAATCCTTGCACAGTTACAAGAAACCTACTCCACTTCTGTGTTTGTTATGAAAAGTCATTTTAAAATCAGAGGAAAAAGATTACCTAATATACTACTGCAGTAATCATCAAAATCTCCATCCTATAGTTTAAAAAAGATAACTAACCTCCAACCTACTCAAGGTGACACAATGTGCCAAAGCTACTGAGCCCATAAGAGGATGTATTTTACATTAAACAGAGACTTAGAAATAATTTTGTCAAAAAGTTAAAAGCTGGACTGTCAAACTGCTGTAATGTACGGACTAAGGAGTCATCACTTCAGAGAGTGATTTTAAGATGCTGTAGTTACACTTCATTTCTGGGATAATTCCTTTCTTTTGTTCATTTCCTGCATGACATTTACCACAAAGTCACCGTGGGATGTATAGTTATAATTATGTATCCACTGGTGACTTCCATGCAGTTAGACTTGCAGAACTGTTTACCCAAAAGAAGTGACTGTTTTATAAAGGATGATTTTAAGTATTATTCACATAATTGTTCTTTTTAAAGGAAATGTATTTGATAACTCCTCCCTGGCTTCTCCATTAAGTATTTTAAAGAGATCTTGTGTCTTGCTTATGCCAAGCCCACTACTGAAATTCCTGTCATCTTCAGCCTCTTCATGAAATACCAGCCTGTACTTTGTAAATACCTCTCAAGCAGATGAAGAAATAGCTAAAATTTAATGACAGAGACATTTGTTATATGATTAAATGTATATCTATGTGAAACATACTGATGTTAATTATCTGTACACAAGATACTATCCAATTTCTACTGAAATTATCTGCATCTGAAATCCTCAAGGCATCTCTGTCATTGGCAACTTTTTCACTCCTTCTAGAAGGTTATATAATTTATCTTTGCCATAAATATTTTGCACACTGCTGTATCACATTTTCTGGCAATGATTAGATATTTCACTAGCAGCTCCTTCATTTGCTCTTTAGAGCACCATTTTGCTTCATTTGCTGCTGAGATATGTCTTAACTAACCTCCACCATATCCTTTTCCCTATAAATAAGGACTTTTTTGAAAACTCTGCTGCTCTACTGCTCCCTCAGCTCCCAGATAATTTTCCTTCCAAGCAGAGCAATTACACCTCAAGCTGTAGCTTAACAAGCATTTCTTTAAGCAAGTTTCATTTAAGCAGCTATTTTTCCATCCCCTCCCCTTGTTTTTTCCCTAGTCCACCTTTCTGTGCAGCCACATGGTGAAACAGTTCAGCAAAAGCAGTCACATTTCCTTGTGTTCTTTCTAACCCTGCTCAGCCCCTGACTTCACTCACTGTGCAGCCTCCCAACAGCTGGGCCAATTTAAACTGAAGTGGTTTGGGAACAGAGCTAATGACCAAGGACCAATATTTTCTAAAACCTAGGTCTCCTACCAGAAGAAATTCCCATCAAAATGCATCTTTCATTACACATACTTCACTCACATTTCAAATACTACTAAAATTAGATACTTTAGTATTAATAGGGCATCTCCACCAACAACAACATTGCAAAATAGGCCTGAAATTTATGATTCCTACTCTATATCAGAAGAGAAACTCACAGGGAATAAAGGGTTTCCTACATATTTAGAAATTAAGAACTGGAAGAATATGTTATCAAGTCATGATGGTGGCAAATTCATCATGGTGACATCTGAGTTGCTACCCAGCAAGTGACTGGATAGGAGTCATGGAAAATACATATAATCTGGCATGGGGACAGTAAACTCTTCAATCTTTGACTGCTTCAGTCAGAAGTCTCCTGATTTGCCAAATTAATCTGATCTTGTTCCACCACAATATCCCTGTGTGGTCATTCTCATTGAGCTACAGCTCAAGTTGGTTCTCATGGGATCCCAGGATTGTGGTGCTTAGGTTGATAACCCTATTTTGCCAGCCAAGGGAAGAGTTGTCACTCGTCAAGCAGGATGCCCTTAAACTTGTGATGACAAAGAGAGAGACCCAAGGAAAGATGCACACACATATGCTTGTTTTAAGCAGAATCAAGTAGTTGCTGATCTCAGGAATCCCCTTTGAGGTCTGCAGAGGCAAGACTGTGAGTACACTTTGAGTTGTGCACTGAAATCATGGCAATAATCAAGGCTGAGATGTAACATTGGAGATGTTGTGACATGACAACACTCCAGCCTGGAGTCATTGTCAGGCACACCTAAGGCAGGTTTTTAAGGAACTAGTTTGTTGCATCTGCTTGTTAGGGAGCTTTTAATATTTAAGGTCATGAAAAGCCAAAAGACAGGATGCACAAGAGCTTTAGTACCTCATAAGGTCTGAGGCCAAATTTTCTTCTCCCTATCCCCTGCCAATAATACTCATCAGCTAAGAAATTCCTTACTGTTGCCAGTGCCTAAAGCCATCTCTGCAGGCTGCTATATTCCAAAATTCCTTTCACAAACTGATCATACTCCACTCTAAAACTGATTAGGCTTCTTGCCCAGCTTCTCCAAGTGAAAGGTTGTTCCTGCCTGGCAATACTCTGATAATTAGCAATGTGAGTTGAACTTCCCACCTAGATTTATTCTTGGCTGATTTATACATATATATGTACTTCTGCCAAAACCATCTCTAAGTTAAGCAGCTCTTTTTTTTCCCCGGTGTCTATCTGTCCTTCTCAGTGTGTTTATGAACCAAAGGCATATCCTTTCAGTCTTATTTTTCTTGGTTGAATAATCCAACTCTTCTTCTCTTAGCCTCCCTAGTCACCCAGGCATCACAATAACCCATCTCTATGCCTGCCTTGGTCCAAATTCACCTTTTCTGAACACTGGCAACTAAAGGTGCACAGATCTTGAAGAGGCAGAAACACTCAGGATTTTGACAAGTTAGGCTCCCATTCTGGCTATATCCCAGCAACTTAAACACAGTCACAGGGCAGTGAACAGTACAGTGCCTGAAAATGATTCTCTACTTCCCCCACCTGTTTCTAAATCAAGTATCACCCCACTGATTATTTTAAAATAACCCCAGAAGTCCGTCCCTTCTTTTTTTTTTTTTTTTTTTTTTTTTTTTTTTTTTTAAATCACAGGAGCTTACAAGGATTTGAACTCTATTGAGTACGAGTATTCTTGATCCTTCCCCTAACAATATAAATCATACTTCTTTGCTGGAGTGCTTGATCCAGATCACTGTTTGAAGATTCAAGCAATACCATTTCAGAATATCTAACAGTCTCTTACTCTGGGATGGGTTTTAATGAATATTAAATTTAGTAACAATGTGGGTACAAAAAAAGTTGAAAGGAAATTAAAGCCGGTAGGATTCTTATCCTTTTTTTTTCCTTATCTGTTATTCCCTTACTCTTATCTGAACTCACCTCCTTCATGCAACAACAGAAGTCTGGGATGTGATCTTACTGTAGGTACTTTGACTGCTTGCCAGAGCTATGAGCAAGAGAAGGAATGTCTTCCAAATTCAGTATTTGGACAGCCTTGCTGAGGCTCAGCAGTCTGAGCTTTCCACCCCAGCTTTACCAAAACTGCAGAGTTAGCAGAGAGATCTCTGTAAGAAAAAAAGCTAATATTTACACACAGAAATGAGGTGATCGCAGTTTAACTACCCAATTTCCAGTACAAGAATGAATTTATTGGTAGTAAGGCAGAGTCTGAGGTAGAGTTCCAAGAACAAAGCTCTGTGCACAGAAGTATCAGAATTCTAACTTTTTTTTCTAAAAAAGTGGTCCACTCATTTTGGAGGCATGACTAAGAAAGTTGCAGATTTGATCCTTTATGTTTCAAAATGAAGCTGTCATTGCAAACATAAGCCTTGAAATTTGGTAATTTCTCTCCTCTGTGAAATCCAAAGAAGCTAATCAACATGATAGAAAAAAATATTTTAGCTAGGTGTACAAGCTAAATGCTTATTTTCTTTTTCCTTTTTATTTAAATCAGTCTTGGTTGACAACTAATTTCTTTATCAGAGTACATACGTCAAGTGACATTTCAAATGTTATAAAGAAATTAAATTACTTTAAAAAAATCAGAAGCAGAGCTTGTCTATCAAGCAATCAACAACTAAACCTGCGTAGAGACAACAATCTGAAAGGAAAATCTATAAAATAAGAGGCATAGACACATTTTTAAGTTTTGATCAAAAGTCAATCTATAAACTCAGTGGAAAAATTTAAAAAGAAAAATCAAATTTTTCCATTTGAAAAATTTTCCATTTGAGATTTTGTTTGAACACAAGAGGAAATTTTTTCACTATGAGGACTGTCAGATATTGGAATGGTCTCCCAGGGGAAGTGATGGGTTCCCCCACTTTGGCAAGTTAAGTCTCAGCCTGGTGGGGTGCTGAGGCATCTGAAATAAACTATAAAATTAGAAGGGTTGGACCAGATGATCCTCGAGGTCTCTTCTAACCTAATATTCTATGATTCCGTGAAATTCAACTGAAAAAATACCGAGTACTGTCAGTACCCTTTGAGTTAGTAATAGCTTGAGTCACTAACTTTGTGTTTATATGTATGTGTTACTTTTTTGGTTTAATACTTTGATTCAGATGTAACTATTTTCCCATTAATTATTTCTCTGCATTCCTATGTATACACCATTATAAAACCCGTGTTGGTAAATGATGAAAGAAACAATTATAATTGCAACAGCAGTCAACATTCATGCTCTACCTGGGCCACTGGAGTGCAGCTAAAAATCAACTTAAGACTGTTTTCAGCTTGAATTGGAAATAATTCTGAAATTCATTACAGTTACATATCATTCCCATATCTGCAGGGTCTTTAAGGAGCAGCAGAAAAAAAATCAGCTGTTCCTTTTAATGTAGCAAACCATTGGAATAAATACTTTTTACAAATTTCCTTTCCTGATACTATGGCACAAGCTCCATTTGTTGAGATCACTTCTGTGCTGAGAATAAAAAAAAGGCCAGAGAGTGAATTTATACAGCTCATTACTGAATATCCAGAGAGTTTCCTTGCCTGTGACATCGCAGTTTTTGTTCAGGTTGAGTGGCAATCTCTGGGAAATGCCAGGCATAGTTTGAGGGACACAAACGATCAGGAAGTTTTTCCAGGGTGCACCAGAAGCTGCACGATGGTTTGATTCCTCTGTCCTAGGGAACCCTCCAACACTTCCCCAGGAGGCTTGACACCATCAAACATCCATCCACACTTCAGCCATGACCTGGAGGAATACAATGCCCAACCTTAGTCCAAAGGTCTGTAACAGAATCCTGACATCATTTCAGAGACTGTGTGGCTAAACCAAAGTAGAACAAAACAACTTCCCATCTGATAAATTTTATCTGCAAGAGCCCAGTAGGAGACATGGAGACAAATGTGGCACATTGAGCCTGTATAATTCAACATCAGGACCAGAAAACATTGACGATGTGTTTATTAAACAGAGGTCATAAGAAGTTCAATGTGAGAAAGTATTTATATAGTCCTTGAAAGTTGGAAAGAATATCAGGGAATTTATGAGAGCTTAGACACAATGAAGATTATATGTAAAAAATATTTTTGTGTTGAAAGAAGGTACCTTGCTGTCCCAGAGAAGTGAATCAGAGGTCATCTGTTCTTTAGATGCAATACTCAAAAAAGGATGTTGGGCATCATTGTAAGAATAGATATTAATTGCTGTAGCTTCAGTGAATATGATCTAAGGCTAAAAAGAAATGAGGAGTAAAAAGACATTTCAATGTAAAGGTATACTCCCTTACCCAGCCCAAACAGATCCAGTCTCTATTATCTGAGTCACAGTATCATAGAAGATGAACATTCCAGAACACTCAGTCTCCTCCTGCTCCAAAACCCTTTATCCTTGTAGTCGCCCTACACTGGACTTGCTCCAGTATGTCCATGTCTTTTACTGGAGAGCACAGAATCAGATCCAGTTCACCAGTGCTGAACAGAGGAGGAGGATCACCTCCCTCAGCCTTCTGGCAAAGTGTCCCCCCTCATGCAAAACATGATGCTGTTGTCCTTGATGTGCAATGCTGCAACATCCTTTGGGATCTCACCAGAAATGCACTTTTCCTTGAACGAGCAAAACCGGTTGCACACCAGATGTTCTTATTACCTGCATATCATTCCCAAAAATATTACTCCACTAAATATATTCTTATTCCATTAATAATATTAATCCTAATAGCTAGAAAAACTATAAATCAGACAGAAAAGACCTCAGTGTATCTTATGAGAAATCACAATATTTCCATTTCTGAGTTGTTAAACTCACACAGTTCTCCAGGCAAATATGGAGACCTTTAAAAATATTCTTCCATTCCATAATCTGAATAATTTAAAAAACCCACACAACATTGACTTTTCAACACATTAATGAAAAGTTTCTCTTTTTTTTTTTTTTTTCTCCAAGTTCATTGGTGATTTCAATAAAAATAAATCATGTTCCAGATCTGATAATTCTTTGTAAACCATTAAAGCTTTGATGCATTGAAAAAGCTTCAGGGAAGTAATTTTGTCCTCAGTAAGTCAGTATCTAATGCAAAGTGTCTGGTGATGATGCTGTAGTTAGAGGGTTGTAATATTAATTATTATAATATTAATATTTAGAGAATAATATACAGGGAAATAAAATCTAGTTATTATGGAAAAAAATATCAACCTAAGAGGCAGAGCAGTGTTTTTTAAATATTTAAGTCCTTGTCTCTATATAAATTATAAAACTTAAGCAAATCCAATGTGCAGCTCAGGGTGCTAACCTGAACAAGATAAAGAAGAGTTTGACTTTAAAAAGCAGAAGTAGCACAGCACCCATGTTTCCACAGACTGAAGGCTGACAAGGCTGCTAGCTAGATAAATGTAATGGCCTGTGGTCATCTCAAACCACAAGTCCACTTTGCTGAAGAGGCACCTGTAGGCAACAGGTGGCAGGACCTGCCGAGTAATGAGCTCAGTCGGTGCTCAGCCTCACCTGTGCCCAGTTAGGGCTGGCCCAAGTGCGCATGCTCAAAGATCAAGGGCCAATAAAAGGTGGGGCCTGAGACTGGCAAACGGCTTATTCTGAAGCAGGTCAGCAACTGTGCTGGTTGAGGCCAGTTCTCTACTGATCCTGTCCTCATTCAGAGCCTATCATCGCTGCGAAGTTCGCCTCCTGCTACATCTGGTGGAGAATGTGGGCAGTAAGACCCATCTTTCTAATCCGACAAAAAGGCTTAGCAATGTAAGTAACAAGAGAAAAAAGGGGTTTCTCTTACCCTAATTTCTCGAGTTCTGGAAGAAAGTCGAGAAGTTCACTCGGAGAAGATGGTTTAGACGGGAGTCTATGCCCACATTCTCCACCAGATGTAGCAGGAGGCAAACTTCGTAGCGAGGATAGGCTCTGAATGAGGACAGGATCTGTAGAGAACTGGCCTCGACCAGCACGGCTGCTGACCTGCTTCAGAATGAGCCGTTTGCCGGCCTCAGGCTCCACCTTTTATTGGCCCTTGATCTTTGAGCATGCGCACTTGGGCCAGCCCTAACTGGGCACAGGTGAGGCTGAGCACCGACTGAGCTCATTACTCGGCAGGTCCTGCCACCTGTTGCCTACAGGCACCCACAGCTATTCTTGCAGCAATGAGAGCACTGATGGCTGAGTAAGCTGGCAAACCTGACCAGAGATCTAAGATAAAAGAAGCCATAGCAAGGGATGTCCTGAATGAAATATACTGAGCTGGTCCTGCAGGTGTACAGGAAAAGTCTCAAGTCACACCAAGTGATTCTGGAAATCAGCTATGGGGAATACTTGGACTTATTTCTGAAAGGGAGTGTTGCCTTGAGTTCTAACTAAATTAATATTGTTCCAGGCTTACATTTGCTGTATTTCATCTGCATTTCTAATGCAGTTGCTTATTTTCCCCTCACTTTGTGTTAAGTCTTTTAAAGTTTTACTTTGCCCCATGTTTGCAGAATGCCCCTGCAGACTAAGCACTGCCACAATCTAAATAGTGAACCCTAGGAATAATAAATGAAACGTGACAAGCTGATGTGGAAATGGTATTATATATGCTAAATCACCATCCCAGAATAGCTCACGTATATTCAGAGTCTTCAGGGATCTGATGTTTTGTAGATGAAAGTTTTTCTGGGTAGGAACAGAACCTTTGATGTTGCAGGTCTCTTTGGTAACTGTAACATCATCCAGTGCAAGAACAGAGTGGTCACAGAAGCATCAGAATAAAAATGGAAAATAAATCTATATCAGGGAGTATATAGAAAGATTTGTGCTCACAGAGACATATGAAATTCTCAGCTTCTCTGTTTGGAAAATTCCTGAAAGGCATTTGCTGGAAAAATTAAATTTGCTGAAAAATTTAAAAAACAAAACAAAATAAAAAAAAACCAAAAACACCCCTATTTGCTTAGAAATTCTTTAAATAATGATGAAGATACCAATAATAGATGGTAGCTAGCCCATTCCCAGAAAATAAATAGTCACTGGTTTTGGGGGTGGAGGTTAACTAATTTAACAAATCCATCAGCATCAGACTTACGATTCCAGTTAACGGGGTGGGGATGCATTCATAGGGAGAGCAACACTTACACAGGATCCAGTAATTTGGAATCCTTTTACATAACACATAATGAACAGACACTCTTTAGGGTCTCGTAATGGTGCCTGAAACAGGACAGGGATGGCTCATGTGGGTTTGTTCCCATGCCTGTCATAAACTTCCCTTAGTGGCTCGGTACTGGCATGGAGGAACCATGGGCTTAGCCCAGGTAGGCAGTCCTTAGATATTCCAATGTTCACAGCCAAAGTTTGAGCAGAGAAGACATTGCTGTGTGCACAGGTTTGTTCATTTCCTTCACCACTCCACCTTCTCAAGCACATCTCCAAAACAAAATACCAGACTTTGATCTTTACAAGTCATCTCCCAGTGCTACAACAAATAAATGTGATCCCTTTTGTTTATCTTCTTCTAGCTCATTGTCTGTAACAGCCATTTTGAAGAGTACCTTAAATTTGACAAGCCTACATAATAAGCTTGGTCCAGTGTGCTTCAAACCTTTATGGACTGTTTCTGTGTTAACAAAACATCAGATTTTTAAAAGGATACGTTCTTCTCATAGCTAAGTCTGTTGTTTCTGATGACTAAAAGTCACTCTATTAGGCTCTAGGAAAAACAATAAAAAAGTTTCTTAGATCTCAAGTAACAATACAAATGTATGCTATCAATAATCAGTCAAAGAGAGTCAAAATTTTTTTTCAAAAAAGAAAATATGTAAAGTATGTGTCATCCTCAAAATAAGTATTTATATTTGTACTAGGTATTAGTGTATATATTTGTAGGTATATTTGTATATAGGTTTTTAGATAATAGGTATATAAGAAGAAAGGCAAAACTTTTTGTGCTAAATCAATGAATAAGTTAAATTAAAAGAAAAATTTTCCCTGGACCCCCACAGTCTTGATAAGAGGCTGGATTTTCCCCAAGCAATGCTATTTCAGGGCCTGGAAAAAACAGACTTACTGAGTGTCAAGGTTTATAACCTGGCCCAAACAAAGGACACTCGGGAAAAATTTTGTGCTACATTTAAGCCTTGAAAGGATCCAATTTTTTCAAAAAGTTATAATTTTTACAAATTCTCTTGAGTGGTATTTCAGTTTCACCGAATCTATCATGCAGAACTGTTAGGATTTGAAGATAAGAATGAGCTTAACTCTGCCTTCAGCAGAGGCTCTGTCTTTCCTTTCAGCTTTCACACTTAAACGGGAGACAAACAGCCTCTACAATTGCATTTTAAGAGAACTTAAGCAATTTAAATCTCCTAAGAGAGGCAGTAGTGACAATTTTGGAGCATGCAGCATCCCTCAATTGAGGCACAGCTCGGTCAGAAAGCTTCTGCAAGCTGCCTACCTGAATACCATTTCTCCATTCCTGAGGAAGACAAGGTTTTATTTCTGCTACGGGAACAAATCTTTGCAAGATTTACTCAAAAGAGACAGCTAGAGTATTGCCAGAAGATTAAAAGAAGAGAGAGTCTAAAAAAGATAGGCCAGACAGCCTTTCCCTTAGAAAGAATTGCCCTTGTCCCTGGGATGTGCCCATCCATACTTGGCAAAGATGCTGTCAAGTGTTAACTTCGTTTCATTGCCTTTAAATGGTCCCTGAAGACAGCTCCGGTTAAAACACTTTTTGAAGAATAAAATCCTTGCTTTGAGAGCAGTGCAACCTGTGCAGATTTAAAATAAGTTTAATGGCCCTACAGGTCTTGGGAATTTATTCCTTCACCTTTCCTTCACATAAGAAAAGTCAACTTTTTCAGCACCCTCCTTAAATATTTACTGGGAGAGGGAAATATTAAATAACAATATCAGTGATGCTCCTGGTGAATTTCAAGAGAGAAGTGAGTGGGTTGCTGTGATGTTAAATGCCTGATACAAAGAATTTGTTCATTTATATAATATTATGTGTGTGTAGACATCTTACAGTGCTTTTGGAGAAAAATGTAAACCTCAGGCTAAACGCAGAATAAAATGCCCCAGAAGTGAGGAGAGTAAGTTGTCCAAAAGTTTTATAATACTGATCTGAAATATATAAAGAAAAAATTTAAATAAACATATGCAAAATTAAAAGTAAATAGATCTTAATTAGTGAGAAGATTTGCATTTTGAAAGTAAACAGGACAAAAGTTTAAACATGTCAGTGAGGGAAGCAAAATGGATATGTGTGAACACGAAACAATACATGTTTTGAACACAAAATTAAGCTCATAAATTTTAGTCCTTGACATTCTAGTTTCCAGCTGTAAGCAAAAGTATATTTCAGTTTATTCAAACTTTTTGAAGAAAATAATCTTTAAGAAAATGCTTTGGGAAATTCCAAACCAAACTGAGCATTCAGCATTGCTATATGCAATTAAAAACCAGACTGAAACAGGAATCTAAGACCATATGTGAAATCATGTTTCAGCTTTATTTTATTCCCATTTTATGGTTTTGGCCTAAACAATTATTTTCTACTTGTTAGCCTTGATAAACCTCCCCCTGAAAATTCCCAGGGCTCTTCCTGCTAGTGCTGGGTCTGGCTGAGATGTAGATAACTCTCTTCATAGCAGCTCATGCCGTGCTACATTTTAGACCAAATCAGTGTTGATAACACTGATGTTTTTGTAGGGTAGGGGGCCCCTAGTGGATGGCTGACCCAAACTGACCAAAGAGACTTTCTATCCTATATGGTGTAGGGCTCAGCAATACAGCCCAGGGAATCAGTCGTTTCTCCAAGATTGGTTGGACATTGGTCCTCTGGTGAGAGCTGGTGGGTGATGCCTATGCATTCTTGCTTTAATTTTTTTTTTAATTCACTTATCAAACTGTTTTCATCTCAGCCCATGAGTTTTTCCTCATTTTTGCCCACCACACAGATCTGTCTCTGGTGAGGATGCTAGGTCTTTATCAGAGCTTCCTCAGGAGGATGAGTTTGATTGCTTTTGGGACAGGAAAATCTGGAGAAGCCAGAGTGAGATGGAGAAGTCTGAGAAATACAGCTCGCTGCTCCAGTTTTTTTCCAGATACCTGCAGAAAAATTGCTGCTGCTGTTGGAAGAGTGTGCTCCCATCCTGCACCCTCATCCTCCTCCAAGAATACCCTATTTTACCCACAGTCTCACCCATGCCTTTGCAAGGGCAGCTAGAGACAGCCTGGCTTCCCAGGGTTCAGAAATGGGATAAGGCAGCAGTGCCTGTTATGCTGCTGCCCCAGCAGCCTGTTCTCCTGGGGAGAAGTGTATTTCACCCAAGCTCAAAGCTAGCCTTGAATTTCAGGGTGTTTTCAGTAGGTGGAGTACTCTTCTCCTTCCTTCAGGGTGCCCTTGCCCTGAGAGCCAGAACAGCGAACCCTTTGTCCCTTTGTGTAAATAGTGTCACCAAGATGCCACCACTGCTTCTTGACATTCTGGGATTCTCCTCTTTGGGGAGAATATTCTGTTGTGAAAAATGAGTAAAAACCAGTCTGATCTTTACAACCACATAAGTTGCTCTTGACAGGTAAATCATTAGTCACAATATGGAAACTTTATAAGATCTTAAAGATTTAGAATTTGATTTTACTTCACATTGGAACAACACCTGTATCTTTTTGCTTTAAAAAATGGCATGCTATCAAACCCACCTTTTCAGATCAATAATACCAGGTTTTCTTTTCAGATCTCTATTCCTACCTGCCATCAGGAGTGACTGGAGTGCACTGGATCTCATAAACCTTTCTATTGCAAAAAACTTCCTCAAAATCAATACCTCATTGCAAAAATGTCTTTCTAGGCTGTCCTGGATATTTTTAAAGTAATAGAAAAAGGTTAAGAGTTTCTTTTATTTGAATTGATGGATTAATATTTCAGTATTGGTAATGCACTTTAATAGAGTTGTTCTGATACTTACCCAAGGTAGCAATGAAACACTGTTTGGAGGGTTGAGTTTGTACTTCTGACTGATTTATTCCTGAAAATGGGATGTCACTGCAGGTGCTTTAAGCCAGTGAACCAGAAGAGAAAGAAGCAGGACGGTAAGTCTCAAAAATTAGAAATGGTGTGTGGAAATTTCACAGAGATCTGAAAATCCAGGAAGAAAAACAAGAGCAAAACCACCCAGGTGGCTGCATTTAAAACAAGCACCAGCTCACATTTCAGACTGACATACGACTGTCACACAGGGAGGAGAGCTAAAGTACAGATAAAATAACTCAGACAACAACTTTGCAGTGCAATTTTAGCTGGAAAGAGCAAGTGATTGCAAATGCCAGTGATTGACAAATTACTTCTTGAGACAGCCAGAAGCACTCAGGAAGACTGAAGGAATTCAAAGGCAGAGTTACTAATGAGATTATTGGAGCAAGGAGGATAATGACGTTCAGCAATGTAGTTATATTCCTGGTATTTCTAGTGGCAGACTTTGACCAATCAGGCACATCTATATACAGTAACACACAGGAACGTTTCTTGTAATTTTTATATCACCACCTACAGATGATGCTCTGTATATTTATAACGAAATTCTCCAGCCCTTGCTGTTCTCTTTTTCATCCTCCCACTTCTTTTACTCAAGTAAGAAGGGAGAGAAAGGCTAAAAGACACAGGAAAAGGATCACAAGTTTTTCAAGAATATAAGGATTTAAAAGTGCCTCCTGTGCAATTTGTTAATGTGACTGGCAGGCTACTCACCAATTAAGCTACTGAATTTTTAGTGCCATGCTGCTGGTGTAGAAAGGGAAGGCAGAGGTAACCAGAAATTCCCAACACACATTCACTGTCTCCCTACCCCAGAGCACAGTACCTGATTGATACAACCACCTTCAAAGCAAGAAGTTCATGTCTGGACAGACATTGTCAGTGGTTGTGTCTGTCTGGCCATGTGCTGTTCTGTGTCCTACCATCCTGGTCCCCAGGAATGGACCCTCAGCCGTCACCTGATCCCAACCAACATGAGATATGGGCCATTCCTCTAGGTCTCTAAGGAAGGAAGCCCAGGCAAGTGCAGAGATGAGGAGGTGAGTTGTGGTGTCTACCCTTAGGACCTGTGCTGTGGGCTGCTGGGGCACAGGTCTGTGGGGAGCAATGGGGAATGTATTTATTCCGAAGCATAGCCACTCTTCCCTGCACCCTTTCTGTGCATGGCACTGCTGAATCACCTCCTCCTCTCCATTCCTCAACCATCCTGGCAGAGGGTGCTACAGCAGCCTGATGGAGTGGATTGAAGAAACACAGGAGAACCTATGTTAGCATACAGGATTTTCAGCTACTCATCCTCTCCAAGCCCCCAGACTTCCACCAGCTGGAGCAGACAGCCACATGAATGGTCCGTGTCCTCCCAAGATATGATTCATCTCCTGGGTTTTCTTTGGTTTTTTATTGTTTACTATTTTATTTTTTTTTTTTAACCTTTTCCTCTTTTTCTTACTCTGGTTTTGGCATGGTAGACTGCATTGGGTTTATGAGGCTCATGTGGGAAGACTCATGAAGCTCTCATACTATTTTCTCCCCTCCTGTCCGGTTGAGGAGGGGGAGGGACAGAGCAGCTCAGTGCATCTCTGGCTGCCAACCAAGGCCAACACAACACATAGGTGTAATTTTGTATTGCTACATATCTGGCTAGTCAGGTCTTTGGAATTTTTTTTATGTTGGATGAAGTCTAATGCAAATGAGGTGAGTGCTTCCACTCTTGAATCCTCATGGAGGAGCAATTGCTTAAGAAAAATAACATTTTAACATTAGGGAAAAAAAGGTGAGACACTGGGGCTAAACATCTGTATTCTGAAGAACTGCACACCTTCAGAAACAGGCCTCCACCAGCATATTTAGTGGCTTAAGCTCTATACCCTCCCACCTCTTCAGCATCCTCAGTTCCCTGTGTTCAGTACATTAAAAACTTCAGTGTCTGAGCCAGTTGTATAAATGCCACTCCTGAAGCTGCTCTCCACCCAGGGCTGGCACCAGGCCACCAGCAGCTGTAACACTGAACACTGCAACATATACATCTCCCTTTGAAACTTTCCTCTGGTCACTTGGGATGGTAATCCAGCTCTTAAGAAATTCACTTCTAAAAATTCACTATCTTCCTGCGGGTCTCGAGGCACCTCTTGCTCTAAATTGTCCTATTTTCACAAAAGGTTTTAGACTTGAAGAAGCTACATCTTATGAGGTAAAACAGTTTTTCTAAAAAAAATTACAATCCACGCAGGATGCGTTCTTTCCTTCTATTTGCCTCATTCACTAGAAAAAAATAGAAACCAGTTGGGAGCTTCCTACGAGCAGAAAGCATGAGATTAAAGCAAGTGTGTTGCCTTTCCCACCTCCTCTGTAATACGCAAGACTGGATTCACTTTGCCACCTACCAGAGACATTTGGTGCTGATGTAGTTTACAGATTTCCATTTTTTAAATTCTATTTGTTTTACAAGCTCTGTGCTCTAGTCTGCTTATGGGAGGTGAGTCTGGACAAATCTCAGGCAGAACGAAAGCAGTGTTAGCAAAAAAATGCTTAAAAATCATCACCAAATTGAAAAAGCACTGTTCTGTTCTCAGGTGAGAAGCCAAATTACTTTTCCACCCTCCCAAAGCCCCATTTGCACTATTTTCTTCTTCCTGAGCTATGGAATCCCCAGAGCTGCACATCTAGGAATTCTCATGAGTTATTTGAGCAGGTCTGCCTTTTTGCTTGGGACATCAGCTCAAGCTGTTCAAATTCAAGCATTCTACCAGCAAAGACTTTAGTTGAATTAGATAGTAGTTATTAGCAGCCACAGATTCCTCAGGAAATTTCTTCTCTGTCACCAAGATGAATAGCACTGGAGAATTATTCTAAAATTTCAAGATGCATGTCAAGTCTTGTTCACTTCAATCAATTAACTCAGGTCCCTGTTAACAGTAGTTTCAGTTAATAAATTACTGCAGCTTTGGGACTGCAGCAAAGGCAGTACCTATCTTACATTTTTACATTAGTTGAATTAATTGGTGTTTTACAGGTTATACAACTGCTCTCCAAGGAATTCTCCCATTGGGTAGGTGGCTGGCACATCTGACTTCCAGAGCTTCTACAATATTTCAGATTAGTTATACCAGAATTTAGCTAGTCACTATTGTCAGCTGAGATGTAAAAAACTCCAAATACTGACATGTCACATATGCAAAGAAGAGAGAGAAAAGGGGTCGAAAATATTATATCTATTGTTCATATGCTAATGCAAGATAGATATGAAGATTATTATGAACAGTATATTCACTTTTATTATCCTCACCGAGTATAGCATCATTATTTCCTGAACTTTCTTTTAGAATAAATGTGAGGAAAAACTTTAATGAATTCTCCTTGGAAGTCAGTTTTGGTGGCAGCTACTGTTCAAAATATATAGCAATGTTTTTTTTCTCTAACATAAAGACAAGGAATCAAATGATTCATAGGAAAAAGGTCATGAATTTTCCTGTATTTCATAGGGATGCTCTCTTCATATTCTAGAGCTGTCATAAAGCACATTCAGCTCTTAAAATACACATAGTTTAGAACATTTGCTCCTGCAGCTTATGAAACAAACACACACTGCCTATCTGGATCTTTTTTAATAGTTTGTATAATTCTGCTTGGTAAACTTTGATCATAAAGGTAGATGCCTGAGTACTTTGTGGAAGAATTACTTAAATGAAATACCACTGAAATTTCCACAGCATTTAAAACACGATACAGAAAATAAAAATCCACATTTTGATTTTGAAACCAGAACACTCTTAAAATGCCTAACCAAATGACATATTCAAGACATATGACTGGATTTTGAAGGCGCAAACAAACAGCATCAGTAGCAAGCTGCAATATTCCATTTCTATATCTATTGCAGCCTTATTTTTTCTGTAAGATTTTGCTTATGCTTTTTCCATTAAAAAAAGAGAGGCAAGACAAGAAAGGGAATGTGGAGATGCCTGCACAGTTTTTATTTGGTGGCTAACCAGAGACCCAAGTAAGAGAAAACATTCTTCTTTGTCTTAGGTTTGCTGCTCTATCTCTACATCAACCTTCTAGATAATCACATATGGCATCCTCCTGCAAGATGGCAGGTGCTCTGTGTGAGATGCTCTGTTTTCTGAATGCTGAGTGGGAGTTGAAAAGTGGTTTGGACTGTGTTACACTATGATGAGGAACTGAGCAAGCATTGTTTATTTTCCTGTTTACAGTTTTGACTTTGTTGAAAAGGGAAGAAAATTGGCAGGGATGGCTAATTAAACTGAAATTTCTGCAATTATTTGACCCCTTCGGGAGGAGACAATCAGTGTAACCCTCATAACAATTCAGTGCTGAAAATGCAGGCAATGGTTATGCTTAGTCTTTGTTGTTTGGTTGTTGTTGTGGGGTTTTTTGTTTGTTTTTTTGTTTGGTTGGCTGGTTGTTTTTTTTTGTGGTTTTTGTGGGTTTTTTGTTTGGTTGGTTTTTCTTTTTTGTCTTTTTTCCAGAAATCCCCTTCCTGAAGGCTCTTACAGAAGATCCAAGAGACTCAATAAGAAAAATTCAGACTGTTTGTCCAGATGAAAAGATCAAGTATTTGGGGGAGAATTAGCTCCAGAAAGAGAGGAGGAAAAAACCTCTAGCAACTGTACTTTCTTAGTCTTTGATATCAAAGCGAGGTTTACACTTTGAGTAAGATGAAAAAGTGTTCTGGATATTCTGTTATCTCTGACAAGAATGGGCCCCATCTCAGAGACAGCAGTCCAGGAGCCCAGCTGACTAAACTTCATGATCCTGAAGCAGGGAGCAGGTGCCAGCAGGTTGGAAAGCTTCATGGGGAATACGGCTTTCTTGTTCAGTCACCAAAAGGGAAATTATTGCTAACGAGTGAACAGTTGTTGTTCTATTTAAATTATACCAGTAAAATCATCTGCTCTGACACCTATTCCCTATACTATGTCTAAACAACACACAAGCAGGCAATGTGCCATCCAATAAGTTAAGCAAGACAGCTGTAAGTGCAGGCAGCTTGCAGATGATTCATTTTTATGATACGTGGTAATGAGCAGTGCTCTTTAGAGAAGTGTAGTGATTTCTGTTGACCTTGTTTGGTGGGCATTCATATCAGTCTGAAAATAAAAATCCTTATTAAAAGCTTGTTCAGTAAGCTCTGGCCCTACAGCTGGTGAAAGACTTAGAAGGGAATTTACTGGGACTCTAACACACAGGCTGCTGTAACTTAGGCTCTGGCAGGCAGTGGGGGATGTCAGGTATGTTTTGACTCACTGGGAAAGTTGAAGTGAAAGTGACAACTTCCACATAGTTTGGATGACAAGGGTTTATGACAGCTTGAATCCCTCAGCTGGTTCCAATTCAGAGTTGTAGCTCACCCTTCATCTAGTACAGGACAGGCTCTCAGCGTAAGAATGACATGGAGCTGTTGGAGCAAATCCAGAGGAAGGCCACAAAGATGACTGGAGGGCTGGACCTTCTCCTACAAAGAGAGGCTGAAAGAGTTGGGGGTTTTCAGCTTGGAAAAGAGGAGGGTCTGGGGAGACCTTATGGCAGCCTTCTGGTATCTGAAGGGGCCAATAGGAAAGCTGGAGAGGGACTTTTTAGGGGAGGAACAAATTCATACTGAAAGAAGGTAGATTTATGTTAGATATTATGTTAGATGAAAATCATTACTGTGTGGGTGGTGAAACATAGGTACAGTTTGCCCAGATGAGTTGTGGACACCCTCTCCCTGGAGATGTCAAAGCCAGGTTGGATGGGGCTTTGAGCAACCCCATCCAGTGGAAGGTGTCCCTGGCCATAGCAGGGGATTGGAACTAGATCTTTCAAATCCCTTCCAACCCAAGTAATTCTATGGTTCTATGAACTGGACAAGCAACATTGCTGGCCATAATCTTTTTCCCACTCATGCTTTAGGGTTGATGACAGAGATGGTAAACATCTTTCATACAGGCCCAGGGAGAAGGCATAGGATCAAACAGACATGTCTTTCTGTGCACTCATGCAAGCCTAATTAAAATCTGTCTAATAAAGTCTGCATCTGGTTTTGGGTATCCTCAAGCCTCTGACTCAAATATTCCTAAAGATCATTTCCCTGGCTTTACCAACTGTTAGATCTCACTTGCATAGAAATCATAGAGATCATAGGAAATCAGGGGTTAGAGGGGACCTGGAAAGATCATCTTGTCCAACCCCCTCTGCCAGAGCAGGGTCACCGACAACAGATTGCACAGAAACGTGTCCAGGTGGGCTTTGAATGTCTCCAGGGAAGACAACCTCCACACCCTCCACAACCTCCCTGGGCAGCCTGTTCCAGTGCCCTGTCACCCTCACAGTGAAAAAAATTCTTCCTAATATTTATAAGGAATTGCCTATGCTCCAGTTTATAACCATTGCCCCTTGTCCTATTGTTAGTCGCCCCTGAGAAAAGCTTCACTCTGTCCTCCTGGCACTTGTCCCTTACATATTTATAAATATTAATGAGGTCACCTCTCATTCTTCTCCAAGCTGAAGAGCCCCAGTTCCCTCAGCCTTTCCTTATTGATAAGGGAGATGTTCCACTCCCTTCAGCATCTTGGTCACTCTGTGCTGGGCTCTTTCAAGCAGTTCCCTGTCCTTCTGCAACTGAGGGGCCCAGAATTGGACACAATATTCCAGATGTGGCCTTACCACGGCAGAGAAGAGGGGAAGGAGAACCTATCTCTACCAACCAACTATCACCCTTCTAATGTACCCTGGGATGCCATTGGCCTTTTTAGCCAAAAGGGCATATTGTTGGCTCATGGTCATCCTTCCATCCCCTTTACTGGCTTCATGTTCCCTTTACTATGAAAAGAAAGATGCCCACTAAAAATGAAGAACAATTTATTTACCAGAAACTCTTGTTTTCTGAATGAAAAGGTTGCATTCATCCTGTGCATGATTTACTAATGGTTTCAGTTGTTTAAGACAAGGACAATTCTTACTAATCACTCCATCAAGTGGTGACTGTGTATTTGTGTAGCTGTTGAAGTTGATCATAGTTTATGATCCAACAGACTTCTTTTAGAAACCCACCTTGAAAAAGAAATTAACAAAAATAAAACGCAACATGAAACAAGGCCCCTGACAAAAGACAAATCTGCCATAACAAGCAAGAACGTAGGCTAACAAATAATACTTAGAACATGATAATACAAATAATACTTAGAACATGAACAATTAGCAATAAATAATTCTTTTAGTAGTGAATAAATAAATATAAGGGCTCTCTGAGCCTAAAATACAGAATAAGAGTTACTATTCAATAGAGACCCTGCTAAACTACTCCTAAATTAAGTGAAATTCTAAAGCATTTTATCACATCCTTTTTGATCTTTATTTTGCACATACTGAGATTTAATAGAAAGCCTGTTCTTTAACCTAAACCAATAATTTGCAAAGGAGTTCTGAATCAATTAAAATTAAATTCTAATATTCTTTTAAATCACGTGTGATGAAGAGTTTGCCTTTTCAGCTTTGATGATAGGGTTGCATGAGCTCCATATAAATGGTTTTAACTGAAATTTGGAATGTAGGGGGAATTGGGGTGTAATTATTACACTACATGGAGCCATTGAAAATTTTAAAGCCTATGTAAGTTTCAGGGAGCATGAAAAATGCCAAACTTCTGCTATTATCCGGCAATTCATATGTACTCAGAAAGCAATTCTGTGTGTTTTCTCTTTTTCTTTCCTGATTTTGAAAAAAAAAACACTGTGATCCAGGGATAGAATTCTTAATAACTATTGAAAAATAGGTGAAAAAAAAAGTAAAAGGTGAAAAATGAAAATTAACAGATATTGGCAAGTTATTAGGTTTTTTAAATGAAATCTAAGGGTGTAGATCCCACAAAGGCTTATGTTTGCCTTTCACAAGCATTCCTACAGAAGCCAAATGCCACTAAAAACCCCTACTTGTCAGCAGAACTTGTTTAGAGTTTCCAGCAATCCTTGCAGACCAGTGGTGCAGGAGGCCGACTCACAATAAAGCAAATCTTTGAATACCTGTGGCTCAGGAATGTGTCACTTCTTATCAGAAAATGCTATAAATGTTTTTGTTTAACTTGATTGAAGATTTGAAAGGCATCTATAGAGTCTTCAGCTGAATTGATGTCTTGCTCAAGAATGTGTTTGCTTAGAGCTAAGTGGTGATCATAGGAAACATGAGCTTTTCACTTTGAACTTCTTAAAATCTTTGGCATGGTATACAAAGTTGGAGCTATGTAGACATGGAGGGGAAGGACAGAAAAAACAAATCATCTTGGCAACACAGAAGGAGACAAATGAGGGTGAGTAAAACTACAGAAACATGCTGGAGAGTAGAGGAGCTGACTCAAACTAGGGGTGTGCACTCAACTGTGGGTAGGTTTTGTAATATTTTGGTACATTTCTATTGAAAACTATGTTTAGAGACAGAATTACAAACAACATTTAGACAAACAACAAAGGTAAGTTTATGCCTTAAATAAATGCTTGAATCTGCCTCACGGGGATGACCTCACTCTGGGGAAGCAGGCTTTTTGAGAAGACGTGGTGCCAAATGTTCTTTACTTCTGTGAGGTGAATTACCCAAAGTAGATGCAAACCACCAGCAAGCCATTAGCAGAGTGGCTCACAGTGTCACCAGGTGCACCACAGCAACAAGGAGCTTAGCATAGGAACTCCAGTGTGACCTCTGCAGAAAAAAAAAGTGATGCTGGCAATGCTGAGGGAGGTTTGTACAGCACTGGAAGCAGACTATGCCCCTGAGGGGGAAACAGCTGGGCTCAGTTTCACCCTATGAAAAAAAATCACCACAAAAGAGTTTGATGGGATGAATATGGCTCCAGTATTATTTCAGAGGCTTTGAACTGAAAGCTTAAAAAATATACACAACCAGTAGTGTTTGTGTCTGTGGACCACAGAAGCATCATACAAGGGTGACAAAGATTAGGCCCAGACAGTACCAACCAGGCCTTCGCTCACGCACACTGGGACAGGGAGGAGAAAATCCACCCAAAGGCTGCTTAATGGAGACAAGGACAGGGGGGGTTTCACTTCCCAAATCCAACAATGGGCAAAACCAGACACACTCAACTTGGGAAGAAAAAAAAATATTAATTTGATCTATCAGGAGAAAGAGAAAATATGACCAGACCTCAACACCTTCTCCTTACCCTCCCTTCCTGTCCCAGTCCCAGATCGCTTCCCTGCTGCCTCCCCCTCAGGGCACAGGGAGGGGCAGTGGGGGTTTAGGGTCAGTTCCCCACATGGTGTTTCTGCCGCCTCTTCCTCCTCAGGGGGAGGACTCCTCACATTCTTTCTTCTCCCGCTCCAATGCGGGGTCCCCTCTCTCTCACAGCAGAGAGTCCTTCAGGAACCCCTCACACAGGTATCAAATAAAAAATTCTGGTAACCAGCTGGGAGGAAGCAATATTTTAGTTCAATTGCCTGTCATTTCTGACTATGAGTTGATCTAGGGAAATCAGTTTATTTGCCATACGCTTTTTCCCAGTCATGCACACCAAAAATGTATCAGCTCAGTGCTGTTAACAGCCTTGGTTCAGTAGACACCCGACTGAATTAGTAGAGGGTTAGGCTACAAATATATTAGCAGTCATGCAATCAAATTTTCTTTGCTGAGGTCAGCCCACTTTCCCTGTAAAGTTATTTCCACATTTTATAGGAAACAAAAATAGTATAACATGCCAAGTATTTCACAAGTTCCTAGCTGGAGAACATCAAAATTGAAAAACATAAACATGGAGCAGTTATTTACAGGTGGTGTTTGCTTTCATATTGCAGCTCTTCCCCCTAGCAGCAGGAATAGGGATGTGCATTCAATGGACAAATAGCATAACATATATCAGGGAAAATATTGTTGTAACTGTACAGTTATATTTGTACTTCAGTAAACAGTAGTTCTACTACAACCACTCATATCAATGGCTGAGGCAGAAACATAGAGAATTCAATATGAGGGAAAAAAATGCTCTAAACCAGTACATTTAGCATATATATTAGACCAGCATACCTTAAGAGAATTGGAAAAATACTATACCCATCTACAATTTAAAGATGAAAGAAACTATGAAGGTAATATTTACATTTGTGATGTGCTAGGAATAGTGTCCATAAGCTCTTTGCTTAATTTTGGATGCAATGTTTCAGCATGGAATCAAAAAAGATGAACACAATGGCATTAAGCTGGTCAATACCTCTTCTTCTCTTTCCCCTGAAAAAAGCAAAAACAAAACCAAACAAACAAACAAAAAGTGGGAAATGTATTTTTCTTATACAACAAAGTTGTGATTGAGCTGCAGGGAAATCTCTTTTCAGTTTCATTTTCCCTTTCTTCAATATGTGACTCGCAGAGGTGCATCCAGCTTCCCACCTCTGCTCAGCTTTGGCCAGAGGTGGGGACAGAATTCGAACCAGAGAAGATTTCAGTAGCTTCCCACAGGAACCAGCCCTGTGGCCCCCTGACTTCCAAAACATGACTGCACTAACCCAGGATAGAAACCAAAGCAGTTTTCTGCAGACTTAAGCACAGCCACACCTCCAGGATGGCTGAGCACTTACCCTCATTGCTTGATTCCACTTGCAGAGCCTCATACCTGTTATACAAAGGCACCTGGGAAGGTCACCTTCTACCCAGACACAACTCCCTCAGACATGTTCCATACTGATATAAGGGTAGGGCACACCCTGTGCAGATGGAAACCTGAGCATCAGCATGTTCCCAGCAGAGGTGTCTGGGGAGCTGCCTCAGTCCTGTGGTTGCAGAGCTTGGAGGGGCTACGGCTTTCTGCTGAGTGGGTACCATTGCTCTCTGCTCAAACTGGCAGTGCTACAGAGCCCTTCTTGCACACCCTCCTGTGCACACTGCCTCTCAAACTGCTGCCCAGGGTGCTGTGCCATGCCCTCTTTGCCTGTCCTTGCCACTGCTGCTCCCCAAGGGCTTTTTTAATACACATGATGGGGCTTGGACACTATTGCCCTTTGTCCCTTCCACTGTCTTGCTGGCTGCTGTCACAGAGCTGGAGGCTCCTGGCCACAGCCCATGTATTTAGGCTTAGGCACTGAACGGCAGATGTTATTTGACTAATCAGTGTATTTTGAAGCAATACTTTGGACTAATTACATTGTAGCTGTTGTCAACTGCAGTCAAAATAATACTTAAAGCTTTAGTTTCTACTTTTTCCCCTCCCAAGGGAGGTAGGGGAGAACTACAATAGAGAGCAACAGCACTTACATTTCTGCAGTTCAAAGACAAACTGTGTATCCTTTAAAACACAAGAAAGTGAGAAGAGATTCTTTCAACACTCTGCTTTGTTCTCCTTCCATGATCTTTTTCACGACTTACAAAGGAGGTGACAGTGTGCTACAGCCTGAGAGTAGTGAAGAACAAGATGAAGTATTCCTTTCAGTGTGTTGTTGTAGGGTCCATGGGTGGAGCATCCCAAGTGGAGCTGCTGTCTTGCACCACCTGCAGCAACATTCCACTCCATAGGTATCTACAAATGGAGAAATAGCTCCCAGGCAAAGAGAAAGTGGTAGTGACTGTGCTTACTTCATGTGTTTCCTTCTGAGAAAATAGGTGTATCTTTTTTTCCTATATCTTTTTTTTTTTTCCTGATTTTTTTCTGAGAACCACCAATAGGAAACTAGATCTGGAGATAAGCCAAAAGAATCAGTCTGAATAATGATTTGGTGTAGAGAGATTAAAAAAAAAAAACCAAACAAAAAAACCAAAAAAACCAAACACAGAATTAAACATTTTTGAGCTACAGTAGCAATATTTTGGAGTTATTTCTGTCTGTAAAATGAATCCATGCCTGCGCTCACCTAGCATGCCCAAGCCCCAGCATAAAATGGGACCTATTAAAGCTGGCTAACTGGAGGATGTGCTGATAAAGTTTACCCATTAATGAGTCAGTTTAAGATGACTTGAACTCAATTATTATAGCAACTTAGCCCTCATCTTAACAAGATGCTACTAAAAACTGAATGCATTTGGCTGTGTGGCAACACTCATGTGCTCAGCAAGGTTACCAGCCTGTTGACCTGCTTGGTTTGAGGCTGGTTAAGCTTTGAATTCAGATCCTGAAACTAGATGAGTCTCAGAAATCCACGAGGTCCTTCCTATCAGAAGCTGTCCTTCTTACCTGATCTGAGGTGTTAAAAAAAGTCTCATTTAGGAATTGTTAAGTCAATAATAGAGCTCAGCTCCTTTGCTGGCAGATAACAGAATTAAAGTGAAGATAATTTCTTTTAAGCTCTGTAGCCCTTAAAATAGTGTGGCAATCTTTGGTCTCTGCTGCTTTGGTGACCCCACTGATATATCAGCTTGGGAGAGAAGGTACAGCTCTTGCTGCAGAGAGGTAGATGGGTGTTTGCCACTCAAGCATAAATCCAGATCCCTTATGCATGCATTGCTGCTTTTCATGATGCTGTTTTCACAGCAGCAGAGATCTGAGTTTCAAATCCTGCTTAGCCTTACATGTGACAATGAACCCTAATAATGCAACCACGTTCTCACACTGAGCACCTCACACTGCTGAGCATCATCAGTTAACTGCAGGACAATTGAACAGGCCACACTTGTGATTTATTTTACAGATGAAACAATATAGTAGTACTTCTGAGGCTGTACAGTGAAAATAACTCTCCTATAGGATATGAGGTTATAAGGTCTCTTACACTCAGAAGCCATTATACATATATGCAATCACTGCTTGTTTATTTTTTATATGAGAAATGGTCCAGGCAATTGTTAAATGTTCACCATAGCCAAGTATTTACTCTTAGATTATCCAGTTTGTGAAACATGTGTACTGAAGTAGTAATGTCCACATGATTTTAATCTTGAAGTCATTGTGATGAGATCTCAAAAAGCAGTGTGAAAAGCAGGATTATGATTGTCTCTCAAGATCACAAATGCTTATCAAGCAACACAAAGTAAGTTTTTTGCATTGCTATTGCTACCATTCAAGTGGCCTGGGATGAAAACAGTCCTGTAGGTGTAGTAAAGACTTCTATGCACTAAGTACTAATTGTTATAGCTGCAGATAGATAGTGGAGCAAATAGAGAAGAATTATTCTTTTAATAGTGTGTCCCAAGTCCATTGTGATTTAGGAAACGTAATTGTTCTGCATGGTCTGGAAGATAAACACAGCAGTACTAATGCATTATTCTCATTTAATTATTCTGCTTTCCTTCTGTTACTGTAATTCAACACACATTTTTGTCCCCAAAGCTAATAGCTTGCTGTGGGTAGGGAATTTAATGTGTGCTTTTTGCCCTGGAAACTGTATTTTAACAAGAGAAAGATCAACATAAGCCTGGAATAATCTGCAGAAACATCAAAAAAATACAATAAGGGCTTGTATTAGAGTAGTCTCAAAATTAAATTTTGCATTATTTCTGTGTTAACTATCATTCGAAAAAGTGCAAAAATAATATAATCATGCTCCTGAAAAAATTCAGAGAAGAAAGACAAATACTGTGAAGAGTTGGAGACAAAAAAGAATAGTAAAGGATACCATCTGAGTGATTCAAATTAGTCACTAAAGGCAATTTAAAAAGGTATATTACTTTGTAGCCAAATAAATTCAGCTGCATTTTTCCACATATTATTAAGTTTAGACATTATTACTAGTAGACAGACATTATCCTGATTGGGAAGCACAGTCAAGCAGTCAAAGAGGTAATTGATATTGTTTATGTCTGCAATTAAATGAAACAAAATGGTGCTACCATTATTGGTGGGGACAAAAGGAAAGGCAAGTTTAGAAGTCAAGAAATTGCCAAATTTCCTCTTGAAATTCCACACAGTGGAAATGTGACCTAGGCCCCAATGTCAGATTTTGGGCCCAGGTTAAACCAAGTTTGATGAGATTTACTGGGCAGTGTGTCTTAGGGAACTCAGTGCCTCTGAAGGTAAATTATTTACAAACTGCACGTGTAATGCCTTCGTCGTCCAGAGCCTTGCTTAGATATTTTTAATAACAGTTTTAGAAAGTATCTAACATGTGCATGAATAGCCAAAAGGACCAGGGATTAATTTCTCATATCCGCAAGGGAGGCGGTTGGCATTCACTGCAACCCCCAAGTGTGAAGTAGAAGATTGAAGGTGAGAACATAAACATCCTGATCCCTGTTCTCAAATATTTTTGCTACACAATATCACTAAAACATGTGCATCTAAAGTTAGATAACTGAACTTCTGCTCATGTATTTACAGATTTTTAGATATGCTGTGAACACCATGGCATTACCCTTATATAGAGACAGGAGGTAAACATCCCAGTAAATAATTAAGTAACAAATATCACACAAAGAATCACACAGATGATTCCCTCCCAGTGACCAGATAGAGTTTAGGATTTGAAATTTCATTAATTTTTTTCTCTTGCATTTTATAGTTGAAACTCACAATGGGATCAAGCTTTTGGTTGTTGTTTTTTTGCTTGTTTGTTTTTTTATCAGAACTGCAAACACTCATAAGAAACTTGAAGGTCTTATCCTGCAGTTATTTCAGTATTCACTAGATATTCCCATCTGTTAAAAAGAGTACTATTATTTCTAATTCAGGAATAAGCTGTGCATGTCTTGTTTTCAAGCACAAGGCCATTACCTGATGTAATGGAATTAAGATATGGGTATGAGGTTAGCGTTCTTCATAGGCCTTTTCTACTGAAGACAACTGACTATGACACAGTGGAATCTCACAGCACTCTTATATTCTAACAGAAGAATTCTGCTGTGCTGTAAGTAAAATAAATCCATTTACATTGCAATTATTCTTTTATGCTTTGGATATTTTGAATATCCAAAATATTTTGAAAAATATTTTGAACTTGAAAGTTTTGCATGCTTCAGATATAAGTTTGCTTTATGCAAAACACATTACAGCCAGTACTCACCTAGTTTTGTGTGCTGCTGTGCTTGTCCCCACTGAGAAGGGACCCAGGTACCCAAGAAGTGTTTTCTTTGCTGGGGAGATAAGTCACAATCCAGCATGAACAGGGTCTGTTCAACAGACTGGATTCTTTTCCAGTGCTTTAGTTTTAAGAGGCCTCTGTGACTGCCAGGGCCATTGAGGCCAATAAACAGTAAGTATTTTAAAATAGGAATCTGCAGCCTCGAAGTCTTTATCAAACACAGGTGCTCACAGTGCTGGAGATGTTTTATTATCTATCCCTTTCTGGCTTTCTTGGGCAATATGCTCTGCTTCTTGATGTTTCATGTAGCTGAATGGATTGCTCATTAGCACAGCATGACTTTTACCTCTCATTTCATTTCTATGTCTAGCTTTGGCATTGCTCACACCCCCCCTTGCAGTCCACACCCCCTCAAAAAATGTTCTGACTGAAGCCATAAGGCAGCAATCTCATTCTCAGGCAAATTTCAGCACCTCCTTATGGTTCTGGGAGAACTTCACATTTCTTGCCAGGCCTAAGTATGGATGGGAGTGTGAGAGTAGGTGTGTGGGACTTTTCAGCCAACCCTGCCTGAAGGAAAAGCTGAGTTAGTCAGAGGTGCAGAAGAACCTCGCATGGTGGGGAGCAGTGAGGGAACAAGTTTGCATGCAGAGGTTGGGTGTACTGTCAAAAACCCAGCAAGGCAAGCTAGGAGATTATTTTTACACTCCTTGTTCAAGACCTGCAAAAATACAAAAGCTCGTTCAGTGTACCTGAAGAAAGTTCAGAGTTGCTAGGAATCTGCTTACTTCTGCTTCTAAAAAATTCCCATTTCAGCTCTTTTTCACAAAGAACACCAGTGAAATTTGCAGGTCATTTTCTTGGCAGATTAATTAGGGACCTGCTGATTGGTTTCAGAATTTTTACCGTTCTAGGTAAGCAAAGAGAGAGACAAGAAAATAAACATTATAAATAATAAATTAAGGATTGAATCAGAGTAGCACAGCATAGCTGCCCCACCTTGAACTGTGGGGACGTGCCTCACTATAGAAGGGCCACTATCCTACCCCTAGGTTCCCCAGCAGGACATTACCTGTCCTACAGCTTTTCTCCTAAGAGAAGCTCTGTCAGACTATAGTCTATAAAATTTTGTCTCGTATCCTCTCTAGTCACAAGAGAGGGTGCAAGCTGGGCATGGTTTACTTTGACAAGATTTATGATCTACATGCATTGTTGGAAGCACTTAAGCTGTTGACTGTCATTTTAAATTGAGTGCATGTTGAGCCCAGTTTGCATTTATCATTTCTGCTAGGTTCCTTCTCACCTGCCACACTAAATCTGCTACAGAAAAATACTTTTTTGAATGGAAGTCAAGCAGAAATATTAGCAATGATTAATAAATGATCAAAGAAGGAGCTCTAACAAAGCAAAAACTCACTAGCAGTTTTCTATCCCTTTCATCCTCATAATATTGGCTTTAAAAATTACAGTGGCCAAGAGATGTTGAAGGTGTCAGCTTGCAGAAAGAAAGAAGTAATCATGTCTTGTGCAAGCCATTTAATTTACATATTCACTCACACCTCGACTGGGTCATAAATTCTTTTTACATGTAGGGTACTTTATTCAGTTGGGTAAAGAGTGGTTTATTTGCATATTTTATCATGTCTGTATTTATGGCACCACTATGATTGAAGGGAATTTATAGATCATCAAAATACCTGCTGTAAGAACCAAACATTACAAATCTCTTTTTAAAATAAACTTTTTCTGAAGGGTGATTTCTTATCACTTCTCTGCATTTCCCCCAAAATATAAAACACAGCTTTAGTATCTTTGTATCCATTTAACAAAGAAAGCAGTCTTTTGGGTCTTTGCAAATCTTTGCACGACTTCAATTTCTGGTACACAGAACACTTCTTTCTCTAGATGTATTGTCCCAGTCTTCTTTATTTCCAGCTCTACAAGTGAAGTTCTCTGCCTTCTTGATATAACTTGCCACCCTTTCTTTTGCCAGTTCGGTGCCACCTGAAACCTATAACATAATGTTCATTTTTAAGGGCTTCTCTCAGAGTATAATGTTTCAGTTGGAATAACTAACACCTACAGATAAGGCTTGAGTCAGTTGTGTAGTCAATTCTGAATATAGACTAGGCAAAGGAGCTCTGATGTATGTTGGGAAATACTAATCAAGACCTGTGAATCAAGTATTAAATACTACTGTTGCTGTTAAGCATATCAACACAAAGCACTAAATTACAGGTTTACAGGACTCAAGCAACGACTGTGTGACTTAGGAGGAGGTTTGGTTATGCAAGATTAGGAGAAGAAAATGCAGTTGTTGAAGCTAAAATATACCACGATCACAACATTTTTAAAAAAAGAAAAATCCCTAACATCTTTTCCAGAGTGGAGTCAAATGTGTGCTGAGTGCTTTACAAATAATCAGAAGCACATACTGATGAAAAGAAAAGCCCATGTTTTGCTTCAGATTTGTTCCTAACTCTTTCTTTTCTGCTGAGTGGAAAGTCACACATGTCCTTAGGGGAGAATTCAAATTATTCTCTGATGCTGTTGGGCTGAGAACAAAAACGAATATTGAGACACCATGTTCCAAAAAATTTGGAAATGCCATGAGGACTTGAAATACATGGTTTGCATTTGTAAATGCTGTCACATGGACTGTACCTTTCAGCTGAACATCATAGAAACAGAACAGCTCACACCACCAAGGACTGGTATTTGAATAGAGAATGTAATTTTACATAAAGTGTCAAAATCTGAAAACACAGAGGATTTAAGAGAGTTCGATTTCCCATGTCTTTTTTACTTTAATGATTTACACAGTCTTAAAAGTTTGAATGACTGACTAACACATTAATTGGGGGGGGGGGTTTCGAGTGACCAGATACATTAAAAAAATCTGGGTTTTTTTGTACTTAAGTAGATGGAAAACAGGTTTGGTTTTTTCCACAATTTCTAGCAATTACCATTCTTAACATCTGTGTTGCTAGAACCTGCAGCTGCTTGCTAAAATTTAATTTCTGGCAGTCACATTGCTAGCATGATTAAGAAATGAGAAAGAAACCAAACCTATTGCAACCAACTGCAGAGTATTTCAAAGTTCTCACCTTTGAGGCAAACCAAATTGTAGGTTAAAATGTTTGCAGACAATATAGAAGCTGATTAATGTCAGTAATGGAAGAAACACAAAAAGAGAATCAATTTTGTAAAAGTTAAATGTGAAATCAGTGTCGTGACTTCTTGCTACCAGAAAAAAAAAACCCAAACCCAACCTAAAACAATGGAGAAAATGTTTAAAGATATATGAGCTGGACTAATAATTATTGAAAGCATTAAGGAGGGGAGGGAGGGAGGGAAGGAAGGAGAGAAGGAGAGAAGGAAATCTGTATAAAACCAAAATTAATGCACTGATATTTTCTGCTCAGAAATCTGGGGACATCTTTTTATTGTGGGCATGAATAGCAGCTCTCTGTACTCAACCTGAAGTATGAGAGGAGTAAATCTTGGCGGAAAAAACAAACTGCTTGGACAAGACTGTTCTGAAGGAATTCAAATGTGACATTGCCGAAACAGTAACTGTGATGTGGCACCGGTGCCAAAGGATGGAAGGTGGCAAATATTCCATCAGACTTTAAAATCAACTTCTGGAGGTATCCTGTGACTGAGAGGATATTTTTTGCTTTGAAATAGGAAAAAAAAAATTTAAGTAAAAAATAATTTAATTTGTGTACATGGATAAATATGATATACTTTAGAGGAATCAAAAATATTTGGAACAGGGACTCATTTTTTTAATCTGTTAAAGGTTTGTCTAGGAGCCAATAAAAGTATAAATAAGGCTATTCAGGGAGTATACAAGTTCAGATAGTTTTGGTTTCCAAAAGCGTCCTTACCCCAGTTATCTTCAAGAAGCTACAAGGGTATGAGAAATGAAAAGTTTCTCAAAGATTCTCCCTCTGATGGGAAGACAGATTATAAAGGGTAGACACATACACAGCAAATAGTTATCATTGTGGGCAGCTATCAGTAAACTGACCATGAGATTCAGTCCAGAGCCTGCACTTTTAAAGACACCCCTTAAAAACCAGTAAAAGGGAATGAAATAATGTCACACCAAAGATTACTGATAGAAGATAATAATAATAATAATAATAACAATAATAATAATAATAATAATCACAATAAATCAAACTGTCTGCAAGATTTGTTTGATAATCTTATAATTCTGGTTGACTGGCAGATAAATTCAGTGCTAAAAGATGGAGTAGGTAGTGAAAAAAACCCTAAATAAATATATGTAATTATTGATTGCAAATCTTCTTTGACCACATTGGAAGAAGATCTAGGAGTTTTATAGACTGTTCTCTGAAAATGTCAGCTTAGTGATGATCAAAACTGAAAAAACAAAATTAGGAATTATTAAGCAAGGACTGGAGAATGACATAGAGATATTCATTGTACCCCCCTGTTTCAGACACCTCATGACAACCTTATAATCAATCAAAACACCTGAATGTTTAGCACAGACTGCATCTGGGAGGATGAGAAGGAAGGCTAACCAGAAATGTCCCCAGAATTGATGAGGGTCCTTCAATTTGCAAAAGAACTTTCAAATGAAGAACATTTCTCTATTTCTCAAGATACATGTGCCAAGAGGAACATAATGAAATCAGCAGGCTAAATACTTCAAAAGAATTGGAAAAAGAACTTTTTCACGTCATTAATCCTACAATTATATCAACTCAATCCCTTTACAAAAAAATAATCCAGCAATGTCCCAAACAGATGATGTGGACCTGAGCTTCTTTCAGTTTTCAAAATACCATTCTACTAATTAGTTGTCAGTTTTGAACTAGAGAAATTGTCTTTTAACACTACTCTGCATGACCAAGGTCTCGAAGTCTTCCCACCAGGTATTCCAAGATATCACAGAAGCACAAATTAAATTATTGTTTAAAATATATTATTAAAATATTGTTTCATCCTACAGATAATAGAGAAAAGCATCTCAGAGAAGCAAAGAAATACAAAAAAAGACAAATATCCATTTGGCTTGCAAATATCTTTGTTTAAGAAAATAAGACACTCGTGAAATAGCCCAAGGCAAAGCTAGTGTCAGATAACCTGAAATACATTCCAGAGAGGATGATCAAAGGAAATTATGGACACTCTTTCAGATACACCTTGGTGTGGGTTAGCCAAAGGTCTAAAACTTGCTTATGTCAACTATTTTACAATTAAAGTCACTGAAGCATTTAACTTTATAACCACAAGAACAAAACTTTGAAAATATGACAACTATATCACACTTCATCTGTCCCTTTCCCTGCTATGTTTTGCTTTGCTCTTTCAGTCTTTAACATTGAAAAGCCAGCAGAAGAGTATCTTTATCATAGATCACTAATAGTGACCTGGAATTTGATGTGTGGGATGAAAATGGAATTTGTTTTATCGCCAGGTTGAATTGTAATGTCCCTCCCTGAGTCTGCTATGCTGTCTGGTTTCTGCTGGTAGTTAAGAGCCATTCCTCTGCTTTTAAAATGCCAGTCCATGCAGGAAACATTTCAATCTTCCCAGCCAGAAAATGTCACTCCAAGCTGGATTTCTTTGTGAAACTACATAAACAAAAGGCCTCCATAGTTGGTGAAATTGAAAATTCTGTGAAGCTAAACATGTCTCAGAAGCACATTTCCTGCTTTCTGGCACTGATCCTAAGGAGCACAAGTACTCTGTGCATATCTTCTAGGAGTGTATGCTAAAATTAGTCTAGTAATAGTAGCAGGGAGAGGTGTGCTGCTGATAAGGTTAATTTGTTTTGAACACTGTATTTCATTAAGATGTAAATACGTCAAGCAAAGAAATAGAAATAATCATCTCTAAAGAAAAGGAACGTTTCTCTCCACCACAGACTGTGTAGAGCATCAATGCTGCCATTTCTATAGGGATAAAGGCCCCTTTAAGCAAGGAAAACTCAGACACAGCTAAGAGGAAAGCAGTACTCCATATTAAAACACAAAGAACTTAACAAAATGGTTGGATGTTTCCTTTACAATTACATTTCCACAACCATACAAGAAGAATAAGCCTCCCCTTGAAACTCTATGGTGCAATGAGTTAGCAGAAGTAACTGATTTGCTTAATGATCATTGTGATTTTAGCAATTAGTGATCCTTGCTTTGAATCTTAACAGGAGCCCCCAGATGGAGCACTAGGGAGGTGTATTTGGGCTTTCAGAAGGAGATTAATTAACAGGTTGCCTTCAAGACTGTGGTGTGGTAAAAGTCAGTGAGAAAAGGTCTGACTTACTGGCCTGTTTAAAAAATAATCTTGGGTTATAAATGGCCAGAAATTACAAATTTCAAAGTCAGATATAAAATGAGAAAAACTACTATGAACTTAACTAGACAATGTTATTTCAGCCACCAAAGGGAAAAAGCTGTGAAATAGAGGGGGTAAGGCTTAGGGAGCAGAGTAAGAGCAAGGAAAGGTGAGAGGGTCATCTCCTATGGATAAGAGTGTGAGGTAGGTTATTTATCACCAGTGGTAAATAGAGGGGCTGTCAAGAACAGAGAGGAAGAGTACAATGTGCCTTAGGACTAAGGCTGAGGCACTCCCCAGTCTGAGTTTCTCAGTATTTTGTATAATTGAAGATTTGCTATTCTTGTTTTTTGGATGTGTTTTCTAGCTTGCCCTGGAGGAGAGGGAGGAGGAGCAACTGTTTCATAAAAGTTTGGTAGTTTTCCATTTTGTACATTTTACTGGGGGATGGCAGTGTCATAGATTTCCCCCCACTTCTCAGGAGAGAACTCTGTAGTTTTCCAGAGTTCATTATAGACCCATCTAACACATAGTATTTTGGTAGTTCTGTTACAGGCAGTGCTGTAAGAGAGGGCACTGCCACTGCTTGTCACCTACGTCACATACCCCTGTCTTTTCCTCCCAAGACAACCTGTTGGCAAAGAGAAAAAAGGGGAATAAAACAGGATACACAGGAAATTTTTTTAAAAAAGAGAGATAAGCTTTAATAAAAATAAGTTGGGCAGTGAAACTCATCTCTCTGCTACTACTGTAGTCCATATAGATAAGCAATTTGCATGAGGAAGAAACAATCTTGATTTTACACACACAAATACAGGTTTTGCACTACCTGTTACTGCTCAAGAATGGACTCTTGGGACTAAAGTAGTTTTATGAAAACATCAACTCAATGCTCATCAGCACTAAGCAGTGCAAAAGAGATGTGAGAGCAGGAAAGAAAGGAGAAAAAAATAATCTGGAAACTGTGTAAAGCCAAAAGCATCTTGAATGTTCTGTGCAGTCCTGGTCTATCCATCACAGAATGTGTACAATATGATTGTAAATGAAAGCAAGAAGGACATGAACAATATAGAAACAGTGAAATACTCAACAATTGCTCTTCAGCATGGAAAGAGAGATAATGAAGGATAATAAAATAGTTAGGAATGACACAGAGGCAGATAATAAGGAATATATAGCTATTGCCTTCAAAACCAGAACTAAAGTGCATGTAACATAACTAATATTTGACATGTTCAAAAGGAACAAGATGACATCTTTCTGATACTTATTAATAGTGCATTGTTATGTGTGCTGCTAATTAAAATGGTCTAATTAGCTTTTGAAGAATTTGTGGAAGGAAAATGTCTTAAATAAAAGAATGCCAGAGGAGGCATGAAGCTCAGGAATTGCTTGTTCTTTGGACTGCTAGAAATCAAAAGACTGTCCTTGTGTGTTGAACTAAATTAGACTTCTGCCCCTTCAGAAAATCCATTTTTCTGTCAAGTTCTCCCTCATTCAGTCAGGATGCCCACTGAATTATGTCAGGGACCTCAACAAGTGCACTCCATTTCTCTTAACAGTCACACAACAATCTGATAATTGCACCTATTAGGTATTTCCCTGGCAAAGACATCATGAATATCTGTTAGGGGGATATTACAGGGATTGCTTTGAAGATAAAAGATTATTGGGGTACTCAATCATAGTTACTCACATCATTGATCTCCTCATCAGCTACTACGATTATCTGTTTACATAAGAATCTAAATGTAAAGTAAGAAATTTTGATTTTTATTAATATTTTGCCCTTTTCTATAGCAGGAAGGTTCTTACAGGGAAAATAAATGTTTCTGGCTCTCATAAATTTAAAGTGAGTCTTGGAAAAATAAATATTTTATGTGAAGTCCCTGCTCTGTAGTCACATGTTTTCTTAGGAATCTGGTTTTATTTAATAAAAAATAAGTTTCTTGAAGCTTGAAAAATGTGCCAGATAATAAATAAAAAGAACCTAGTGACAAATGCCCATGACTTTCACCTTTAAAATTGTATAGTGAGGAAAAAAGAAATTGTGAATGTTCTGGTTTATAGTATTGAATAAAATGACCTTGATCCACAACACACTATTGATATTACTGGTACATGCGTTTTTCCACTTAATGAAAATTCTCAATAATGACAAAAAAAATATCAATAAGTGTAGAAAAAATAGTTTATTTGACATTAAGTTTTACCAGTGCTCCTAACATTGCATGAAATTTCTTACATGACTCTGAAAAAAAGATACAATAGAGACATAAAAAAATAATACTTATGTAGGTCTTCTGAGTTGCTGTATACATGGTCTTTTCCTTGTCTCTTGGCCAGAAACACAGTGCTCATGTGCACCAAGGCAATTTAATGTCCCACCATGTGCCTCAAGGCTTAATTGAATATTTTTAACATGCAGCTTGCATTTTTTTATATGCCATAGAGAAATGCGTAACACACAATATGGAAGTACATCAAACGCATAACTCCTACACCAGGCTGTATTCACACCAATAGAACATTTTGCCTTTAACTTCACATAAGGGAAGATATAAAAAAAATATGCTACAAAACTTTTATATGAGAAAAACGCCAGCTTTTGCTCCTCTCCATGGCATGCAAGCAAAATGATACCTACAGCATATTTAAACAAACAGGGGTTTTGGCAAAAGCATCACACCTGCTCACAAAACTGCTGGATTAGTCAGAGATGCAAGATCTCACTCTGAGTTGAGCAGCATGGAATAAAATACAGTAGCACCAGAATTATGTTTTTAGCATCTGACTAGAGTTTGAATGTTATTCAAATTGTTATAATTTCTCCACCCAGACCTACTCATGAAGTAAAGTAGCTTCTCCATAAAGTTTGTTTCTGTGTTTCAATCCACACAATTATGTTGCAGAATATCAGAAGAAAACACAGCATTATTCACTTGGTCAAGAAACTGGACACAAACCATATTAATGGTCTGTTCTAATGTCCCATATTATCTCCAACTTTAAAAATTAGAGAACTGTTTATACATCAGGCAAAATGAAAAGGGGAACTGGGATAAAAACATTTTGTCGAAAAAAATAGTTCCAACTCTGCCTTCAAATCTGTATGTTTTTATGTTCATAATGCCAAGTGGACAGGACAGATTATGCCTCCAGGTTGTCTGAAGTTAGCTTGTTTTGCAGTGGTTCAACCAGGGTAGGGTTAGGGGAAGGACAAAAAAATTCCTGCTGTTGAAAGATCCTTAAAGACAGAACAGGAAAGAGAGTGAAGCCTTAAGAACCTACTGACCTGACAAGGAGAGGAGCATCCTGAGACCCATGTGACATTCATGAGAAGTTTTCAAAATAAAGGAAGTGGAAAAGGCAAACAAAGATAACTGTGAGATGGAGCTCATGGGGCTTATCAGTCCTCTGAATTCCCTGTAGCTATGAAGTATGAGGTGCAACAAGTGTTAAGTCAAGATTGTGGATGCAGAAATCAAGTTAGCTGCTCTGGAGAAACTAATTAAAGAGTTGCAAGCCTCTTGGTGATTGCATTCATTTTGGATTTGGCAACAGCTGGAGAAAGTTTATATATCACAAATGTTTGCTACACACTAATTCACTAATCATTATTGAGCTGGGAAGACTGCCAATAAAAGAAAAAGAAGAAATTTTAATGGCTGAAAATAGACTTATGTAGTTCATGCCCCAGTTTGGGGTTTTTTTTTTTGTTGCAGTGTTGAATGATGGGTTTGTAAATGGTCTGATCAAAGAAATATATATGGTCAAGATTAGTTTCCAGGGTCAACTCCGTGCAAATTTCATTAGACAAGCAATGACTCTTATTCTTGGAAAACTCAGATCAGGCAGTTTTCTTGGTACCTTGTCTTTTTTCTCAAAAAAAAACCAGAGGCCAAGGATTGAGCTATGTGGTTCCTTGTTGAAACACTCAGTGGTATGACTGAAAATGAAGAAGTTTATTTTTGGAAAAACAAAATAAAAGAATCCATTAAAACTATATGGAGTATTTCCATCCCTGGTATTGCTTGCTTGTAAAAGTCAAAGTACCAGATGTTTGACTTTATGGCAAGAGTATTGAGTTTCCCTGATAAAAAAAAAAAAAAACCAAAAATCTCCCACTCCTGTAGTAGTAGGATGCTCCTGTGTAGAATCGAGTTGTCTGAACTTCCATATTGTATTCTGAGAAGGAAACTAACACAAAACCAGACTTTAAATCAAATAACACTTTATTAATCAAAAAACTTCTGCCCAGTTTGAACCTTATATCAAATAACTACTTTGTTTATTGTATTAAAATCTGAACATTTCTTAAAATGTCACAAATTACAGACCCAAATCTCCCAAAAAAGGAACTTGGGAAAGAGAACTGGTAAACGAAAATGAGGATTGAGTCACTCATCTGCTCCCCTTTATGGCTAGTTTTCCTGCTGTAACATCCTATGAGAAGTACATTTTTCAGGGAAACAGGAAAGCAGATGGTTCAGAAAAGCCAGTACCTCAGATAAAAGAGAAATTTCCATCTGCAAAAAAACACAAAAGACTGGAGGCTTCAGATGGCTGAGAAAAATTCAGATTGTCAGTAAGACTTTCACTAGAACTTAATTAGATCCTGCAGTCAGCAACAAAATGAGGGGATCAATTCAAGGATTCAGTGTGTAAGATCAAGGGAATATTGATAGTTGGGAAGCAGAATTATATGTGCATTGGCACAGAGAAGACACATCCTTATAAAATGTAAATTATAAAATATTTACTTGCTTTTTGTCCTCTTCTCATCCTAAACAGTTTCATCATCTTTTTTTTCAGCTATCAGAAAAACTCCAGCCAAGACTGAAAGCAAAAAACTAATTTCTGTGGGATCAGTGGGGCCCAAACTGAATAATGAATGACTTGTACATGGATCATAGAGGAAAATTAGAGAAAGAAAGCTAGAATAACACTAAATCTAAGATAACACTAGAGCCCACAAGTGCCAGTTACAAATGACAACATCAGTATTATTTACAAGACAACACAGCATAAATATGCATTTAGTTACTTCCTCCTTAATATTAGCTGATGCTATCTGTAATTAATCAATAAGCCATACTGTTTGCAATCAAGAAATCAGTGCAAAAGAAAATATTTCCATGACCATTTCATATGTACTTGCTTATTTAGAACAGGTGTAAATCAATATAGTCAGGATTTCTGCATTATCAGGACAGAATTTTGTCTTTTGGAGTTATGATCCTTTTGGAATTAAATACCTTATGGGTATCTAACCTAACAGCAACCCCCCCAAAAATCAAAGCCCTGATTTGATCAGGAGCCTAGAGATAACCTCGTGACATCCTAAATGAAAGTTTCTGTCATTCTATCTGTCCTGCATACATTCATATTTTCAGAAAATCACAGTCACAAGAAGTATGAATGCTGTACAAGCTACCCCAAAAGATGTTTCATTTTAGATATGGGATATTGCTTTGCTGATGCATTCAAGCAAAATATAAGGAGAGCCCAAGGGCCTACAAATAGGTCAGAATAATTGATTATCTTCCTGCTGCCCTCCTGTGTCATTCTCAAGCACAGCTACTTTGATCCTTTCTTATGTCTTTTTCTGAATAACACACATAACATTGAAAAACACAGTCTACAGAAATGTTTGAGGCTGTTGTACATAGTATTTTATCCCTCTCCAAATGATGAATTCTAGTTCATTTGAAATAATTAATTCCAAATATTTGAGATTATGACTGCTACAAAGACAAAAGCATTTGAAAAAATTATGTAGTTTCAGTTAATGAATCCCAGGATAAGATAATGGGGTCTTTCCCATGCATCATCACAAAACAAGCTTCTCTTTACTGTTATTGGCCCATTTTGGTATGGCATGGATGACAGTCTAAGTACAGGAGGTCATTAGTCTCCTAAGTAAACAGAAGCCTTCTTGGACAAAGAAGATGGCCAAATTCTCTTAGTCTGTAGCCACTGGTGGCTTTTGTCTCTGCTAAATTGAGGAAACTTCTGGATAAGCTTTCCCACTCCTCTTTATAAAAGCTCTCAACTTTCTCTCTAAATGGAATCATCCTCAGTAGTCTTATTTATAAAGTATATATTTTTCAGTCCAGTGGCTCTTGTCTCAACTCTTTGCATTTTATTATCGTCCTTTAAAACTGGGGTTTCTGTAGGCACCAGTACCAGACTAAAACAAAAATTTCAGCAGAACCATGAGTGCCAGTTACAGAGGCATATACAGTTCTTCTTCATTGTACCTGGAATCTCCCTGCAAAATAGTTACCCAAGTTAAGACTATTTAATTTTTCAAGCTATTTAATACTTCATTTTCACAGAAAATAATTTTTGAGAAAAAAAATCTTTAATCCAAGTCTGGTTTTATGTCAGTCTGTGAACCTCCATGAGAAATTTGATGATATCTCTTTATTAATTTGCAACTTTGGAGAGCCACAATTTTACACTCTTAGATCACTAGAAATGTACTGATTTAGGAAAAGATTGGTCGTTATTAATCAGTATATTAAAAAAGGAGATGAAATGGCAACAGTTTCTCCCCCTCTCTGTTCCTTAGATTGCAGTTAACCCTCCAAATGGCAGAGCACAGCTGCAACCTTACCTGGAACAGATCCACAACTCTTATCCTGATCAGCCTGAATTCTGTGTCTCCTCACCACAAAGCAGCATTTTCTGAGGATGTTGCTGACCACAGCTGTTAAGGCCTTGCTGGATAACAACATCAATACATCACCTGTCCTCACTGGGTAAAGGAAGGTACTAATGAACATACTCCTAGGTCTGAGTGCTGTCCTGGCAGAGAAGAGGGAACACCAATGTGGGGAAAGAAAAGAGGTCGGAAAAAAACACAGAGAATTTCAGGGAGGTGATGGAAATAAAGGGTCTGGGGATGGAAATGCATGAACAGATGCCTTTTTTGAGGGAGGAGATGATGTGTGTGGAGCCCTACAGTTCCTGGAAGAAGTCCTTGCATTGTGTGCCCTTGTGGTGGTGAATAACAGGTGCCTTAGGGAGAAAGGGGTGGAAAGGAGGAGATGGAAGGTAAAAAATTACCAAAAGAGATTGGAAAATAATTTTATTTTTGACACGGTGGAATGGTCTTATCCTCTTGCATGAAAATTTTCCCAGTAACATACTTGTCTGTTAGGTACAAATCTTTTCTCTAGTAGTCATCTTAAAAGACAAAACACCAGATAGATATCTGAGGTGTAACACTGGATGATGTTTACTTTGGGGACTGAAATTTTCCATCTATAAATAGTAAAATTTGCTTTATGAAATTATATATAAGAAGATACATTCCACCCTTGTATGTTTTTATATATTGCATTTACAGCAAAACCATATAGTTTTTGTGCCTTTTTCTGGATTGTGATACAACATATTGTGCTTCTGAAATGTTAAGTACTCAGAGCAGTGGGTCACTATTCCTTAGTCTGTTTTATTCTCTCATACATCATTACCCAAAAAGTATAAATAAAGAAGGAATAAAAGTTATTCTCTTAACTCTGATAGTATTTAGAAAGCTGATGCCACATTGGTTTTCATACATTTCCAAGTTCATTCATGCTGAGTGAACCTTTTATGGCCCAAAATGTTGGAGAAGCAGCATAGGTTGCACGAAGCCAAAAGAACAGAACTTGATGACTCCTAAATAGGTGCTATTTAAAAGTCATGGAGTAACATGCCAAGATAATCCCCAAATTCACATAATACTTTTCAATTACTAATGTTGAATCTAATTTTCACTAAGTTTGGTACAGTAGGATAAAACTAAGTGTCATGAAGAAGAATAAATTTTTTTTTGTCCACAAAAAAAGCAGAACAGTAAAATCTGTAAATTAACTTTCTCCATATAAATTCTATTCTATTTCCTTTAAAACATTGCAAAAGTGGTCCTAAATACATGAACTAAGCTGAAGGTTATAACATTTGAAAATGACACAAAAGTTTTGGGTTTTTTTCTACATAGACCCCCTTCTTCTGAGTCCCCAATCTCTTCAAAACCACTGTGGAAAGCAATGTTTCTTTTTGGCAACTGTGTTATAAACATTACCAAAAGGAATTCATTGCTCCCATTGAGTTAGGCTTCAGCCTTGCTTTCCCTTTCAAAGCACCTCACCAGGAGCTCTCACTTTAGGCTGGAACATGTTGTCAGCACTGACTTAAAAGTCACAAACTGCTGTTTGTGAATAATGAATGCCACCTACAGCAACTGGGAGAAAAGACTTATTAGTCAGAAGATACTCTCCCATGAACCCTGAGCCTGGCTGCCTGCCTCTCTCCAGCCACCTGGGCCGTGTCACATCCCATCCCTGCTCTACAGCAATCAGCCTCCCAGGCTTGTCTCTGCCTTCTTCAGATGGAAAAACTGTCATGAGCAATTTTAGGGCAGAGATATTCATGTCAGCTTTGTGGGCTCCTGGTAGCTAAGGCAAGGAGTAGAGTAAATCACTTTCTGTATGGGAAATCACTTTCTGTATGGGTTAAAGAAAAAAAAAGAATCATAGAACTGTAAAAACGTAGAATGGTTTGGGTTGGGTCCAGTCCCCCTGGCAATGAACAGGGACAGCTTCAAATACCTCAGGTCACTCAGAGCTCTGTCCAACCTGATCTTGAATATTTCCAAGGATGGGACTTCTACTGCCTCTATGGGAAACTTGTTCCAGTGTTTCACCATCCTCATTCTTACTTATATCTAGTATAAATCTACCATCCTTATGTTCAAAATCATTAGTCGTCCTTGTCCTTTCACTACAAGCCCTACTGAAAAATCTGTCCTGATCCTCTTATAAGCATAGTTTAAGTACTGAAAGGCCAAAATGTGCCTTCATCCTCTTCTGCAGCTCCACCACAAGCCTAATGATGGTTTAATTGTTTTTAACATATGACCTGCCTCAAGCAGCAGAGGTCAAAACATCAAAAGTAATGATGAAAGAAGCTGCTGTCTCATTTATGTGACCTGAGAAAGGCAGTGAAAGCAAAATTGCATTTGACTGAGCAGAGGAAAATAAGACCTGTGAGTTACAAGTGGAGTGGGAATTCTCTATGCCCTGTCCTGATAAGGGCAATTAGAGAGGCATTATCACAACAAAGCCAAGTGTTCTCCAAGTGTTAAAATCAGGTGCATTTCTAGTGAATGTGCTAGTACTGACAGATCACAGTCCGAAGAAGGCAGAGGTAGATAAGGTGGTGTTTTAGCATCACCTGAATAAACATTTTCTTTAAGGAAATCCAATTTGAAGAAGAAAATACACCAATTAAATAAGATGATTTAGAAAAAAGGATTAACCACTAAGGAAAAGAGAAAACGACCAAATGTGTAAATAATGAGTAGTATGATGAAAAATAAACATGAAGAAAAATAAACATAAAATAAAAGCCTTTTCTTATGCAGCATTTTTTGCCATGAGATTGCCTATTCTTCTGTGGTACTATATATATAGTACATGTTGTGACTAACACTTTCAGCTACTTGAGAAACAGTTGTTTCCCGGTCAGAAAAAGTGCTTTCTGCATTTATTCTATGTTTGAAAGAGTTTGTTGAAACTTCTGTTTCTGTAGTATCTTGAAAAGAGAGATGGAGCTCATATTTGAAAAATTACATGTGGAGAAATAAAATGGTTAACTATGGATAATGCCTTTCCCTGGTGGTTTAAGGAAGCTGTGAGAAGACTGCAGCTAACAGTGCATTTCACATATTGAAATACCAGGACGAGAGACATTTTTGCCACCTATTACAACTGCATAAAAATTGGTGTATGATTTTTGCCCAAATTAACATGTTAATAAAAGCAATATGAAATCATCTCTTTCATTGAATACCTATTCATCTTCATAACTTAATTTAAATTACAGCTCTTAGCACATTGTTCCCTAGCACAAGGCACAAGTAGCTCCCAGGGCAGATGGGACTCATCCTGAGGAGGTAAAACAAGGCCTCAGGAATCCATACACTGTTTACACAAGCTCTGTGTTTGCTTACCTCCCTTTGCAAGATCATAGCTTTCCCATCCCTGTGCTTTTCCTCGGCAGTGAAATTACTTTTTAATTTGTGCAGTCAGGTTTATAACTCTCCTGCCAGCCTTCCATGATTAAGAATTCCTCTCCCCCCCATCCCAGCCCTGCAGCTCCTGGCATGAGAGAGGACAGGACTAAAAACTCAGATCTCAGCTTCCTAGAGTTTTCAGTTTTCAGACTGAAGATGCAACTCTGAACTAAAGGCTGTGTCATGAATATTGATATGCCATGCTCTTTGTGGTGCTCAGGGTTCACAGCTATACCTGTTCTCTTGCATATTAATCACGTAAGAACTATGTGTGTGGTGGAAGAATTAAGTGTAAATTTGAAATGAGAAGGGCCTCTGAAGACCCAGCAACAACTGCTGCTGCAGTTATTGACAGTGGAAAGCAATAAAATAGGTCAATCCTTTGCATAAAAAACCTCATACCCTTCCTACTCAAGGTGAAAAAGTTCAGTTCAAGTATTTCATGAAGCAATTTCTTTTTTTTACTGCTAGTCGTAATCAGTAAACAGGAATAGATTCAAGGCCTGCTATGCTAATGAGCACTGAACACAAGAACTGTTTTGAGGAATGTTACCAAAATGTAAAGCAAAAGACAGAGAGAAAAGGAAATGAAAGAGGAAAGTGGAAATTCAAAGGAAAATAAAAATCAGAAAAAAAATTCTGTTGGTTAGAAAGTAAAAAAAGGAGCTTCAGAGGACAGAATCTGACTCTTGTAAAGCGAAAAAAGCCCAAACATTAAGAAGGATAGCAGGTGAGGATTCAAGCTACTAAATTGATAGGAAAGGCAGTAACTAAGGACATCCAGAGAAAACAAGATAGACTTCACATTTTTAGAAGCAGGAAGCCTTTTACCACATAAATGATTCAGATGGGCTACCAGGAAGCAGTCATTTCAGAAATGCTGAAGTCTAACCTCTGAAATCACTGCTCCTCCTGAGCAGCTGCTTAAACCTTCAGAAACCCCATTGATTTCAATTACTGGTTTCCTAAGAAGCTCCAATGGGAAAGTGTTGCATAAGGTGATCATCATGAGCTAGACCTAATAATGTGTTTTCATTGATCCTTTGTGTTTAATAGAAGAGAATGACAGGAAGACATTTGTCCAGAGATTAAATATTTGTGTTTCTAAGATGTAATGCTCTGCGCCTGAGTATTCCATCATTGTGCAATTAATATTTCTACTGGCTTTACTATTCAGAAAATTAATGGGAAAACATAGATGAGCGTTATAGTAGGCTCAGAAGGTCTTTTATCTGAGTGATGTCTAAAGGAATAAGCCTATCACATCAAGGCAAATGATCAACTCTGATCTTATTATCATTGAACAAATTACTGAGTTCACTGAGGTGTGATTGACTATATGAATCAGATTTGAGGAATATATTTAATCATGCTTGTCTAAAATTCATGATACCAAAATAAATAAAACTATTACACTTAAAGTTTACTAAAGACAAGCTTTTACATCAGGAGATGAATAATGGCATAACTTAAGATATTTTTATTATTAATTGATTGGTTATTGTTACTCTTGCACTTAATAATTCCCCTTAAGAGATTTTTTTTTGTTTTCTTTTCAATAAGACTCCAGTACATAATATGCACCAAGCTCTCTTCTCCTCTCTCCCCATATTGTAACAAAGTCAAAATCACAGCACAGCAATACATGAATAAAGCTTCTGGCATAATTTGGAAAAAGCTTCATAGGTCTATTAAAAGCTTTTAGTTTGGAATCACTGTCCTAAATACAGTAGATAATACCAAAAGGGAAAGACAGAAACTAAAGCAAGGAGAAAAGGTTACTGCTGTGGTGCAAAGTAAAAAAGGATGTATGGTATTTTGTTATGCAAAGGGGTATTTTGAATTCAAGGAGAAAAAAATGCTATTTTATTCAAGGTCAAGAAATTGCAGCAGCAACTATAGACCTATAACTGGAACAGTGGGAGAAGAAAAATGCTGTGGAAAAAACCAAACCAAAACAGAAAAACAACAACACACACAACCCCCCCACAAAAAAACCCCACAAAAACCCCCAAACAAACGAACAAGCAAATAAAAACCTACAAAACAAAACCAAACCAAAATTCCAAATTATGCGGAGGTCAAAGTCTCAGATTTGAGAAATTGAGCTTCACTGTTATTTTCATGACTGCTGTCCATACCCATTAAAATCTATGAAAATAATAATAAAACCCTCTGCAGCTAGACATTTTAACTACCAATATGGGGGTAATTTTAGGCTGCTCTTTCTCGCAAGCTCCTTCCATCATTCAAACAATATTCTTAGTCTTATATAACAATTAATTTTAATTAAAAAAAATAATTAATCCTTCTATACCTTTGTTTTACCTCAGAAAGTTTTATGCAGCTTTTTAGAATTACAGCCCTAACCCCCATCCCTGATCAAGCCATGGTCATATAGGCCCAGTTCAATGGGTTGTGTGAAATGGGCAGTGCTATCTCCATCAAACGTGGCTTGACACAAGTAATTAGGTTAGAAAGGTACCCTGAAAAACCTATAAGAGTTCACAAAGGAGCCTACTCTCATTAATGCAAGTCTCAAGCCTCAGAATGTCTAGACAAGGATATCCCCAGATGCCTTCAGCTCAAAGATGTAGAGATATTTTTCAGAGACATTCTCATCGTGCTGAGATTTAAAAGTAAATGAATAATAATACCAACTATTGTCTGAAAATCCTGGGCTTGGGCTGTGATTTAACTAGCTTTCTTCTTGCAAAAAAATATTCTGAGAATCAAAGACAGCTAGAGACAGAGTCCCTAACTGAGTTTGGCATAACCTTTAGGTAACACATCTTGGAAGTCACATTTCTTCTCCTTTTAGCTCTCTAAGTCTATTCCTTAGGTATAACTGCCCATTGGTTTAACATTGCAACTAGAAGATGGCTGACCCTCAAATATTTTATGCTACTATGCCTCCTGTGAATTGCTTAATGTCTATAGCAGAAATCCTTTTACTAAAAACTTTATCTCAAGTCATAATCCGTATAGAGTGTTTACACCATTAACTTTTAAATCATAAAGTCACAGAATAATTAAGTTGGATACCTAATTTGCTGAAGGTCATCTGGCCTACCACCCAGCTCAAAGTGAATCTTCTAACTTAAATCCAACTTTGTAATTAGATCAGGTTGGTCAGGGCAGAAATCCAGCCTACACAAATTCTTTTTGAAGCAGCTACCCGTGACAAGGAGATATTTTGTCTCTTTGGCAATGTCTTACTTTAATAAATGCCCTTACCTGCAAGGAGACCACAGTGAGAGTCCAAAACAAACAAAAACTGGCTAAAGAGCAATAATCACTCAATTTTTCTGAAGTGTAGGATGCTACAACGTAGCATTTTGGATATTAAATCATTTCAGACAAAGACTGAAAAAAACAGCTCTCAGAAAAGTACTCTTTTGTTCTTTTTATATCTTAATTTCTTTTATGTGTGTCTTTTCACAAGTTTTATATCTGCAATTAGAGATGAGATTTCCCCCTACACCAACAGGCAGAGAATACCCATGAACACAGACATGGGTCTTTGCAGCATACACAGTGTACATGGTTTGGCTTAATGCAAATGGTGGAGGTACCTTGGAATGTGAGCAGAGACTACAGCAGACATGAATAAACCCAGAGATATCTCCATCTGAATCCAGTCATTACCTGGATCCCACTCTGGTTTTGACATGTCCTTTTAAATACACTATCAGTAAAATAAAAGGGATAGATAGCCCTTAAACATGAAATGTTTTAGCTGAAAAATAACACTGCAAATTACTATAAACCTCTTGTAGTACAATAGAAAAGCTTGATTTGAGATCCTTTTGGGCTCCCTTTATTGCTCTTGTCAGCTGGGTCATTACCAGTTTCTTAATGCATGCAATCAGCATTTGTTGCTTTCAGTGGATGATGTCCCACATCGTGTTATTTCTACCTCTGTTTTCTTCATATGGAGGAGAGTTGATAAGAAGACAACCTTGTTTCTAAAAGAGCTCCAATCTGTTGCTGAGTTATGGGATAGATTCAAGTCACTGTGGCTTTCAGGGCAACATCAAAGTTTGGATGATATTGCTTATTTTCAGTAACAATTTTTCACAAGCATGGTTTTAATGAAGGGCAGTCAGTAAAAAAAAATCACTGTGGTAACCAACAGTTCATAAGGAACAGACACTTTATTTTATCACAAATGAGGCACCCTTCATTACTTGTTACAGATGATTACAAATCATCTGTTTTACCTTCTCAGTTGAAGTTCAACATCCTCAGATACTATTAATGCACATAATCTCACTGAACTTTTGAGAACTGAGTTAAAGCAAATCCAGTTCAGAAGTGAACTGCTGAAAGAATTTACTTGGAAATGAAAGACCACTCAATATTCCTGAACTTTTCCAAAGATACTTCAGCAGCAAGTTATAAGCTTCAAATAAAATTTAAGATTCAGCATGTTGAAAATGCTGAAGTTAGAAGAAAAAGGGCTTTTTCTTTACACTGGGTTAACATCTCTTTTACATTTTAATGAAACATCAGGAAAACTCCAAGAAGGAAGTGTAGTTCCCAAATTATATATTCAGTGCTGTGAGGGAAGTCAAAGTGTTTACAGAGTGTGCAAAGATGCAGTACTTGACAATGTGGTATATCAAAGAGTAACAGAGTTGAATATAGAGCAAAAGATATTCATAAGAGGGATTCATTTGGAATTTCATCTTGGTGGTTTCATAAGAAAATTCAGTGTGATTCCTTCTTCTTCGTATAGTTGGCCTTTGGTTGTCTTTTTAATTGAATTCACTATTCACTGCTTATTGCAGGAGGGTTAGACTAGATGACCTTTAAAGGTCCCTTCCAACCCAAACTATTCTATGCTATGATTTTGAAAAAATGGTTTTATTTTCTTCTGCCTTCCGCAGGCCCAAGTTATGTATGTTTTCCAGAAGAAGACAAGTAACAAAGTATTCTACACCCAAAACTCTGGTGGTCTTTAATATTAAAGCATTTGGACCACTGGTAGAAACCTATGCAAGTAACACATTGATCTTGACTATTAACTTAATGCATGGGCTGGTTTGGAAGCTGCTCATAAGAAGTGTTTTTCAGTTTCTGTTTAGCCAAATGAACCCTCATTTTCCACAGAGTTGCATAAAACAGCTATAATAGCCTCAAGAAAATGTCCCAATATGGGCCGTTGTATGGAAGAATGCTCCCCCAGTAGCATGTGTGCCAAAATAATTGGAGCCATATGTAGAGAAAAGAGCATAAGACAAATGCAGGGATATAATGATAGTTTTACTGGTATATTAGAGCAAGATGGAAGGCTGTTATGTTTGGCTTTTTATTCTATGATTTTGTCTAATTGCTTCTTGGATCTGCGCAAACTCTTTGCTTTCAAAGTATGTTGAAACAATGAGTCTCATGGGTTTAGAGTGCATGATGTGAAGTAGTACCTCCCCCTGTTCATTAAAATCTTTCACCCTGTAATTCACTCCTACCTCTCAGTAAGCATGAACAGTCTCCCTGTTTGACTTCTGCATTATTTTGCAGTTTTTTATCACCAAATACTTTACAGGCTATTGGGTTCTGGCCTTTTCTCATACTGCTCCACAGACTTTCTTATCCTTGTGATTTTTCTGGGTATCTTTTTCTATTTTTTAACTACGGACATTGCTCGAGACAGATCTGTTGTGAGTTGCCAATAATACAATCTTTTCCATTCTGCTCTCTTTACCTCTTGTAGTCTGTCCTTGGTTTGCTTTTTAGATCACTGTTGGTTACTGCATTGATGCTTACATAGAACCATATGGGTGGGTGGAATGGAAGAGTGTCTGGTTCTGTTCCTGCTGAAGTAAAAAATAGATAATACATTAAAAGTATAGTGATAAATGAAAGAGGTGAACAACTATATAGGAACTGCTGACCATGGGGACAGCAACAAAGACAACTGACGGCCATTAAGGAAATTGCTTGGGGCAGTGTTGAGAATGGCCCTGAATTGTGTGCAGGGGAAGCATGATTAGTGTGAGCTGTAGCAAATACTTCAGGGGACTTGTGTGGAAATTCTGATGGGCTTCCATAAAGGGCTTGTGTAAAACTCATGGAATTTTTAGGGAAAGGATCAAAGATGAGGAAAGGGAAGGCTGTAAGTCACAGGGCCCATAACTGTACATACTAGTTATTTCCTTCCTTCCTTCCTTCCTTCCTTCCTTCCTTCCTTCCTTCCTTCCTTCCTTCCTTCCTTCCTTCCTTCCTTCCTTCCTTCCTTCCTTCCTTCCTTCCTTCCTTCCTTCCTTCCTTCCTTCCTTCCTTCCTTCCTTCCTTCCTTCCTTCCTTCCTTCCTTCCTTCCTTCCTTCCTTCCTTCCTTCCTTCCTTCCTTCCTTCCTTCCTTCCTTCCTTCCTTCCTTCCTTCCTTCCTTCCTTCCTTCCTTCCTTCCTTCCTTCCTTCCTTCCTTCCTTCCTTCCTTCCTTCCTTCCTTCCTTCCTTCCTTCCTTCCTTCCTTCCTTCCTTCCTTCCTTCCTTCCTTCCTTCCTTCCTTCCTTCCTTCCTTCCTTCCTTCCTTCCTTCCTTCCTTCCTTCCTTCCTTCCTTCCTTCCTTCCTTCCTTCCTTCCTTCCTTCCTTCCTTCCTTCCTTCCTTCCTTCCTTCCTTCCTTCCTTCCTTCCTTCCTTCCTTCCTTCCTTCCTTCCTTCCTTCCTTCCTTCCTTCCTTCCTTCCTTCCTTCCTTCCTTCCTTCCTTCCTTCCTTCCTTCCTTCCTTCCTTCCTTCCTTCCTTCCTTCCTTCCTTCCTTCCTTCCTTCCTTCCTTCCTTCCTTCCTTCCTTCCTTCCTTCCTTCCTTCCTTCCTTCCTTCCTTCCTTCCTTCCTTCCTTCCTTCCTTCCTTCCTTCCTTCCTTCCTTCCTTCCTTCCTTCCTTCCTTCCTTCCTTCCTTCCTTCCTTCCTTCCTTCCTTCCTTCCTTCCTTCCTTCCTTCCTTCCTTCCTTCCTTCCTTCCTTCCTTCCTTCCTTCCTTCCTTCCTTCCTTCCTTCCTTCCTTCCTTCCTTCCTTCCTTCCTTCCTTCCTTCCTTCCTTCCTTCCTTCCTTCCTTCCTTCCTTCCTTCCTTCCTTCCTTCCTTCCTTCCTTCCTTCCTTCCTTCCTTCTAAATGCACTGTATTTTTAATATCTTCCTTGTAAACTTTTCCCTTGACAGAGATAAAGATTCTTGGTAGTATAAGCACCTCTGACTTTGGGAAATGCAGGACCTTTTCTGCACTCAAATGCTGAGAGCCCATTTGGACTTATTTTTTAAACTTTCCCCTGGAAATTTAAATCTGGGCAGAAGTAGTCCTGCTGTTTGTATTTCCATCAAAATTAAACAATCACCTTGTGGTCATTTGATCCAAACATTTTGCCTTTACTTAGACAATTACAGATGAGTCAGTTATCTAAAGCATATCTGACACACAGACGCCTCTTCTTAGTTTATGGTTCAGCTAATGAAAACCTGAAAAATCTTGTTTCAACGACATGTTAGATGTTATTCTTAACAATTTTGTCTGTTGCCAAACAAGTGCTTTGGAAGTTAACATTTCTCATAAGGATAACATTTCTAATAGCATTTTTCTCTGCAGAAAAATTAGCCTGTACTATAGCCAGATCTTATAGTGGGGTTTGACAGCCAGGTCCTATCTCTCACTACTGAAAGAGAATTTTTCTTTAGTTTTCCCCCAACTATGGCAGATCAGAGTATGGAAACTCTTCCAGTTTCTTCCAATTAAAGGCAATAAAGGAGAATAGTTTACCCACCCTTGAATTCTTCGTGAGTGACACACAATTCAGTTCCATTTTCAATCATCATTTTCCACTCCTGTTTCTTTAAGCCAACCTTGTATTGAATTTCACCTCACACACCCAGCCTATTAGTTCTTCCGTTCAGTTGCCTGTTCTCTTGCCATTACTTTACAAATACTTTACACACTGGTGTGTTTAACTGACTGCACTAATTGCAGTGCAGCAGAGTTACCGCTGTTACCAACATTAGCACTGTCTTCCTCATTGGTCTCACATTTCCTCCTTAATGATATTACTTTATTCACTGTCACATTTGAAGTAATCTTTGTTTTGGTGGAGGTTTTATGTCACTTTTAAACAAAGCTCCATGATCAGCTGTCATGTAGTTTGCCTCTGCCATGCTCCATTGTCCCTCAATAATTTTGCAGCTGCAATCAGAGCCAACTGATGCAAAGAAGTTTAATGTAAAGTTTAATGATCTAAGAAGCTCAAATGCAGTGCTTTTGAAATCCAGGTACTGACAAAGCTAAACAGACTGCAGAAAGACAACGGCATAGTTTAGAAAAATAAAGGGTTGATTTTAACAATTATTTGAAATCGTGAAATTGCTTGACTCTTCTCTTGTTGGAAAGAGACTGTTCCAGAAACAAAATGCTAACATTTTGCCCATTTATTCTTTATTGCTCAAGATGGGAAAGCTGGGTAATGAAGATAAACAGGAGACTATTCCATGCTAGCTGTGCCAATGACATTCTGTAGTTAGGGGTACTTGAATTAGAGACTAGGCAAAACACCAATAAATTCAGAGAACTGTTTCTATTTATTTCAAAAAATATTTAGATTGGTCTGTAGTAACCAGACTCTAGAGTTTAATACAGCTCTCAGGAAGTCGATTCTGCTATGAATACTGATTAGGGGGAACAGAAGCCAGTTTAAAGTACATCTCAGCAAATGTACTTTATAGATTTGTGCTCTGCAGAGTCAAACATGAATGTCTGAATAAGGCTAAACCCAGTATTAAGGACAGAGGGTTCCCTTTCCTACTAGAGTTTCTTTAAAAATTGCAAAAATCTTCTACAGGTTTTGACAGTTGAAAAATGTACTATTTCAACAGCAATGGTCCAAATCTCAATTGTCCTTCAAAATTTTTTTCTCAAATTCATTTTCTCTTGAAAAAAGAGTTTTTAAGAGTTCACTGTTTTTCTTAGGGATCACACTGAAGAAAAATACTTGGTATGCATTATGAGAGTGCTAGAAAAGCAAAGAGAAAGAAAAAAAATACTTGAGAAATTCTCTTTTCAGATTCTCCAAGAATACTACTCTGGGGTATGAGATTTGCTCTTGAAGCCCATGCAGCTTCTTTTGCCAAAAGTCTAGTTCTCAGTTTCCATATTTACCACATTTTTTCTTATGCATAAGTGATGATGCTGTGAAGTGTCCTCTTACTGCAGAAGAGTCCCTCAGTAAAGAAAGGGTTTTTTTTAAGTATAACAGCTTCAATAGTTTTTTTACATTATGAGTTGTTTGCATTAGAGAGATCTTTAGAAAGAAAACTTTGCCTTGAATTAGAAGTAAAATAAAGTCATTAAAAGTTTCTGTCAGGAATTCAGAAGAGGCCTATTTAGACCCTACTATAAGTTTTAGGCTAACCCTTTATTGAAAACTTGTGATAAGAAGCTGTAAGAATTACAACCAGTCAATGGCAGAATTGATTTAAAAGGTATTTTAACCCACCAATTTATTATCTTCGTTAATTAGTTCTGAAAGGTTATTTTCTTTTCACATGTTTTAGTTGTGAAGGGAAATTATGACCTGTAAAATAAGCTTGACAGAAAAGATACTTAAAAGAAGTGAAAAATAAGAAAGTGAAAAATAAGAGAGCAAGAAGCCTTATTTTCTGGATTATGAAGTTGTCTTCAGCCTAAACAATAGTTTCTGAAGATGACAGCAGAAGGCAAATGATGCTTTTCTACCACAAAACAAGGATTAGAGCTGAGAAATCTGTTTTTAAAGGAAATGCATTCCAGCCATGCTGCATACTAAGTGGACATCAAAATACTATCTTATGCCTGTAAACTACACATAAATTATCTGATATTTCTTTTAAAATAAGGAGCTGCACAATATAATGAAAATACAATATATTACGGCCATGTCAAACATTTCAGGGCTTGTTTACATAATCAGACCTAGAATACTGACTTTTTAATGAAAAAAAAAGAGAGAAAGAAAAAGACTGGCACTGGCTCAAATTAAATAGGCTACAGCAGCTCAATTTCCTTCAGTGAGGGTGGGAAGGGGAGTGAGGAGCAAACTGAACTCTCTCCTTCCTCTGTTTTCTGTAGGACACTAAAGGAGCATAAAAGCTTTGTGGTCTCCACTGAACATACAACTAGAATATTTAGTGTGTTCCCAGGCTCTTGGGGAGATGAGGGGAGAGAGATGAAAGGAACAGGCAAGTAGTATGATTAAAAATAACCTCATTTCCTTATAAACCAAGGTTAACTAAGTTGATGCTTATGTTCTTGATGATGGTGATTCTAACTAGATGCCAAATACTACACTCATGTTGTCTGTTTTAAGTAGACTTTGCAGAGTCTGGGTAGTAAAGAGAGCATCCAAACATCAATACCTATCTGTCCCCAAATATGACATTTTTTGAGGCTTACTGTCTTATTCTGGCATAGACTGACCTGAAACTGCACATGTTATGCAGAACTGAGAGAAATTTTGGACATCCATGGACTCTTTCATTTAGCAGAGAAAAGCATAACAGGGATCAATGTCTGGTGCTTGCAGCTAGACATTTCCAAACTTTTAATGAGGTGATTTTTTTTAATTGCAGGGGTGATTACCAATCAGAGCCATCAAATAAAGTGATGATATTTCTTCAGTTGTCAAAATCCTCAAATCAAGACTGACAGCCATTCTGGGACATAAACAGGAGCCCATTACAAGTTATCTGGCTAACTACAGAGCTTATCTAGGTGGAATTGTGCTGCTGGTGTTATATTTAGCTCAGGTTTAGTGATCTAGTGATCCCTGTTGGCCTTCAAATGTAGGAGCTGATGAAGTGAAGCTGACATAAAAAGTTGGAATTTGCAAACAGCCAGAGTTGAGGTATTACAGGATGCTTCAGTTTGCTGGTTGGATGACAGAAAGAAGAGTGGCTTGAGCTGAACTGAGTCAAGTTCTATTCAGAATTTGAACAATGCTGAAAGGGAAAGAAAAAACAGGCAAATCAAAAGACTTCAAAAAATTCTTTTGTAATAATTATTTTCTTTTCCTTGTGGCCAATTAAGAAAAGAATAAACCTCTCCTTTGAAATACAAAAATGAAATATTTTGTGTTTAAACAATTGCCAGGACAAAAATTGTGATGAACTGACTGAAAAATTGCAATTAATATCTGATTTTTAGCAATCCTTTTTTTGCTGAATAAAGTTTTTTCAGGCAAAATAAATAGTCAAGCAAGCAATGCAAAGTATATTGATAAGAAAGGTCAAAGATGTAGTAATAAATATTTCCATAACATATCCTGACTGGGAAAAAAAGGGTGGATTGACAGCTAGAGATTGCTTTAGGGGAAACTATGAAAATGGTTAGCATAATCACTAAGAAATGGTGCCCTACCCTGGAGTAAAGCTGAAGTTAGTTTTAAATAAAATTGGATAATATTTCATACAGATTTTCCATGAATATGAAATTAGACAGAGGTTGTGAATAGTGCAGTTAATACTTGTGTCAAACAAAGGTAACAGTTTATTAAGATTAACATATTTCTAGGAATTAATGCAATGCATCACTTGGGTAAATGGCTAACCAATACTTATAGAGCAGAAATTCATCAAAATAATACTTGTAAGCTGCTTAACAGGTGTTTGAGATGTTTCCTCAGTTTATCTATAACTTGTTACTAATTTATACTTAACAGCTTTATACAAGGGCAGAAAGATTTACCTACGAGCAAAAAAGTGTTTTGATACCATGCTGGTGAGTGGCTTTCTTTAATTGTCTTTCATCCATGGCTCCTGTGCTTCTCCTCCTTCCACTGACCTTTACAGCCAGCTTTATTTCTTGAGAGTAAATGAAGAATATCAAAGGCTATGAGGATGGACTCAAAACTTCCCATTTAGTTACTCTCATCTGTAGTAGCCTCTCAAGAACTCAAGTGATCAAATGTGTAGATTCACCAGCTCACTTGCAGCTGCCTTGAACCTTCGATGTGCTGGTACAAATGTATTCTTTCTGTTGCCAAAACCAATTTTAAAATCAGTTCTGGCAATTCTACTTCCCAAATGTCATTATTTCTTCTCAAGAGCAAGGATTGTTCTCATGTGTTCACACACAAATTAACTCTGGACAAAAAACACTCCACATCAACAAATTCAAATGCTGTTAATATAGTACCTGTGTGATCAGGTCAGCCTTCTTTATTCTTTTTCATAGATTTTGATTATGGTGATGTGTGTACTATACACACAAAACGTACAGCACTTTAAATTCCTGATAGCTTTTAGGTCATTAGTGAAAGCAATTGCACATTAAAACACAGTAAAAATGGCAAGAAGAAAAACATTACAGCAAACTGAGAGAGATAGTATATGAAGTAAAAAGGAAGATGAGAACATCAAAGCAAAAGATGTTCTACTAATGTGGAATATTTTTTCCTACTCTGTGTTCCATCTCTGGCCTTTTCATCTGTAAATATCAAGGGAGAGATGATGTTATTAAAATTATACCCAATGCTTAGACCAAGAAATTGAACTCTAGATGCCATTAATCTTTTCTCATATTTTTTTCTGAGAACTCTACATGCAGAGACAGAAAGACACACACGTATACACAGTGAGCAGTAGGATTTTGTTTCTTCCCTTAAAACAGATCTATATATTTTACATCTGCAGAGGATAATGTGTGCAAGAACAAGGACAAGCAAGAAAGCTAAAACTCTTAAAGCTGGATTAAAAATCACCACAACATTTGTTGTCTTCTGTGTTCACTATCAAAACTTAACAAACATAATAGAAACACCTGCTAGGGCTCAGAATTGTCTTGATGAGTTTAGCTTTGTTTTCTTCTACAAGTTTTCAACTTCAAGCTTTCTTTTCTGGTTCCAAGTTCAGCACTGCTATTGACTGTCTTCTGAGTGCTTCAAGATGCTGCTGCCACAAATCTCTTGAGACAACACCTTCACTCTCCTACTCATTGTCACAATACTTTTAAAGCAAAAAAATATTTTTTTTCCTTTTCCCCCGTCCTCAGAAAAAAACCATAGGTGACCTTTCACTAAGTGTAACCTTATGCAGAAGTTCACTTAGCAACAGTGATAAAGCACTTTCAGTTATTATTTGAGCCAGCAACTGGCATCCTTTTTTAATCAATAAAAACTCCTGAATCACACTTAAAACTGTGTCTAACTGAGGATGGCAGCATTCAAGAGGCTGAGACTCTGAGAGAGATGAGACTTTTGAGAAGAAAAATGCAGGCTTCCTTGAGTGAGAAAGACAGCACTTAAAAAATCTTCAGACAATGCCTGACAGTGAATTTAATCTGACACATTGCAGAAATGAAAAAAGTTATTCTAGAGAAGAGTGAAACCTAGTAAACAGCAATTTGAGATGGATGCAAATGTCCTGCTTTTAGAGGAGAATATTTAGTACTGCAGAGACAGAACTCAGTCTGTAATGAACCACATCACCAAAGGAACTGCAAGTCTAACTAGCAGCCAGTCTTAAGTATCATAGAATCATAGAATCATAGAATCCTAGGGGTTGGAAGGGACCTCGAAAGATCATCTAGTCCAACCCCCCCTGCCAGAGCAGGGCCACCTAGAGTACATCGCATAGGAACTTTTAGATAAATGCCTTTCCTTAGGAAATGCGCCACCAGGTAGCCTGGTTAAGAGGAAGAGAACACTTTTACTTTCTGTAACACAAATCACAAGTGTATACTCAACTCATTTAAATACCACATCATCTGCAGCAGCAAGACTGACTTGCTTTAAGCCACTTACTGCAGGAGAGACTGCAAACATGGTTTTGGCAGGATCTTCTCCAATGCACATCCTGACCTCAGCACTTTAGTGCACATGAAAATTGAGGCAGTCAAAATTTCTCTCATTTTTCCTTCATCTCTCTTAAACAGATAACGCCCAGTTTAGTGAATGCTAAACAGATGCAGTACAGGTGAGAGACCCTGCTCTTTGGTCATTTCCCAGATCTTTTTCATTCTCACATAACATGATTGCAACTTGACACAGCTCCATACAAGGAACAGCTGACATTTACATGCATCACTGGTCACTTTCTGCTCATTCAACTCCTGTATTTCTGACTCCCTTTTGACCAGCATTTCAACTCAACATTTGAGATGTTATTAAACTCAGATCATGTCTTTTCCTCCTACAGTGGTATTCCTGGTACACAGAGCATAGGTGTTGCCATGCAACACAAGAGAGCCCAAGGATCAATGCTGAAACCACATATCATGTTTGGTAGGATGCTTTGCTAAGGATCTGAACTGATGAAGTCAAGAAGTTTCTCCGGGAAGCCAAATCCATCATCTTCACCTCTTCACCTGGCATGAAATTAGCTTCCAATGAGCACTGGATTTGGCCATGTCCTGCTGTACTCCACAGGGCTGATGGCAAGGTGCCCATATTTATACTTCTTTGAGCTTTTGCAGAGTAAAACAGGATGCCAGGCTGTGCTGTGTTGATTTGCTGCTGGTGCTAAGGGCTTTGTCCCTGTGCCAGAAAGGCAGGAGTCACCCTCCCCTCTCCAGCTGAGGCACAGCAGGCTCTCTGATGGCTTCTTGCTTCTCAGGTTTACCCTTCACACACCAAGGCAAGGCAAGCTGAAGGCACAAGTTTCTCTTTCAACAGCTTTGTGTGTGCACATCAACCCAGTAGCACCAGTTACCTCTGAAAGGTGGGCAGGAGGTGGGCAAGGAGGGGCCTCTACCACCCCCATCCTTTCAGTGTGAACTCCCTACATGCAAACTATTATTCTCAGACAGCCAAAATATTTACCTGATTCAAATGTGGATCCATCACAGCATTATGAATCACACAAAACACTGCTTTACTTTATACCTTAGGTCAAATTGTCATGAGACCTAATATATATGTTTAGTTGTCCAAAGTATGATTTTAAACTATTTTCCATGACCATTCTACTAGTCTTTCAGTCAGATCTTTATGCAACATGAAGTTTAGTTGATCACATCTCCCTGAAGACTTCCTTGCATTATTTTGAAATTTGAATTTTTAATTTTTTTCTAGATTACCCTTAATAGCTTTTTGGTTTGTCTCCACATTTAAAAAGTGATATTTTGTACTGTAAGTTTCCAATATGAATTCAGAGGTTACATTCTGTTCTTGAAGATCATATTCTCACTCTGTTCGTGGCCTGTCTGTCTCATTTTCTTGAGCCCCAGCATTTTGTGTCAGTATCATTTATTTTAGTATTTCAGTGATGGAGTAGCCTGTAATCAATAGAGGGGATACTTTTATGACAGTCATGGATCATTTTCCACAAAATTGCAACTCCTCAGGCTTCTGAGAACACTCTCCCTGTGATTACTTGATGCATGGTAACAAATGGAACGAAGTAATTCCACGTATGTCAAAATACTCTAAAACTGCAAGACAGGCAGTAGCAAATTACAAGGGCATAAGAATGGAAGGAGCAGAGTTTTTGCAAAGAAAAGGATGCAGTCATTTTGTCTGGACAATATTTTTTCACTAGCAGATTCAGAAGCAGTTTGAGAAACCTGAAGCCACATAAATCTGCAGATATTCAAAAGCAACAGAATGCCCTTTAATAAAGGCAAATTGTGACAATACACTCCCTCCTCAGTATGAGTGTCCTCCAATTTACAGGCACATGATTACTGGCACCAAACACAAAATTTCTGTTCAGTGAAAACACAATTATTTGAAAGATTCTTAACCCATAATCAAAATAGCAATGTTGTCTGCAATCAGAAAAAGATTAATCGGGAAAAGAGGACAAGCATTAATTAAGAGAGGTCAGAAAGAAGGTCAACATCCAAGCAGGCTGTAGCAACCCTTACTCCAAAGGCTCATGCATCCAGTGTCCTACTTTTCCATGTAGCTAATTGCAGAGAGATAGAGATGAGCAGACGAAACTATAGAGCTAACCTCCTCAGGGTAAATACTTCCAGTACTACAAGGATTTCCTGAACCAGAAGATGTGTTTGGACATATGTTTTAATAGTCAGCAATGACAGTATTATCAACATTTTGTACAAAACAAAATGGGAATCCCTTTGTAATTTGCAACTTTCTGGGATACTGCAATTATTTGTGTGTCAAGTTTGAGTTTATGAACCTGTTGTCAGCATACTTTGGAGCCCCTCCTCATACTTGTAGTGGGACAAATGAATTTGTTTCCTCTTTACTGTAGCATCCTTCCAGAAAGGCCTCCTTTCTCTTCTTTAAAGTGAACTTTAAATACAAAAACAAAGGCAAAAAAAAGCCTGGAAAGACAAACTGAAAAGCCAATTCAAGGGACTTGGGATGGTTTGACTATCATTTTTGCCATCTCCAAGAGCAAGCACAGTAGAAAAAAAAACCCATCCTATAAACAACCATTTTGAAGATATTCTAAGAAAGATAACAAGAGGAAAAAAATGTATCTATCAGGATATATCTATGTATCTATCTATCAGGAAACCAGAGAGGTGTCCTCTGTTCTTTGTGTGTGTGATAGAAGCTTGAATAACCCACAGGAGCTATACAGACACTCTATGCATTACCTATAAAACTGCAGCTTGGTAACCATAAACTTACAGGAACATTGTGTACTAACAAGTGCTACTATCACTGTCAAGGCAAGGACTCTGCATGAGAACACTATGGCAAGAAGATGATATATCAGTATTTTTGGAAAAAAATTAAGGTAGTTCAGTTTCATTTCTCCTTTGCTAAGTTATTTCAAAACTAGTGATTGAATCAAGTATTTACCTACACCGGTGATGGAAAAAACCCTGCTAATTTTCTGACAAAGTGGAAGAACTAGACTAAGACCAGAAGATATAAGATTAGCAAGTGTTTTAGAAATTTTGAAAAAGAAAGCAATATCGGCAGGTAGACCTGCAATATATAAAAAAAAGAGCAAATTATAAAGAAAAAAAAAAAGTGACAATAATTTCACAAATCACAAATAAGAAAAACCTGAATGTATTTCAAAATAGCTTCACACACAGGGTTAAGAGAAATCAGTGAAGGAAAACTGGGGGTTGGTGACAGAAGACAAGAAGAAAATTACAAATGTTAATATCTACCAAACCCATATAGAACCTATCTATAGATTCTATAGAATCTATAGAACCTAACAAAAGAGGGAAGAAAGTCAAGGTATAACACAACTTTATACTTACTGAAATTATTTGCAAGTTATGCATTACCTTCCTCTTACACTTGGCTGGTCCTAGGTGCTTGACAAGAAAACAGCAGTAAACAGCTGCAGAAGAGCTTGATTTTTTTTTTTCCTTTACTCCATAAATTTTGTGACTGCTTTGCTCTCTAAACATAAGTTCATATTTCTGAGCCATTGTTACTGATTTAACTAGAAGATCAAATATCATTTTCCTAATAAAAAAATATTAATAATCTTAATCCAGTCTAATGAGAGTATGGATTTTCTCACCATCCATATAAATGCTTCATCATTTTTCATACCTAGGAAATTCTTTGCATCAGTGATATTTTGTGACAGAGAACTTAATGAATTTAATACTCCTGAAAAGAAATACTGTTTTTTCAAAACACATGATTTAACTTTAAGCTACATTTATTGAATGGTAGTTTTCAAATATATATTTTACCTTGTCAGTCAGTATGATTAGTTGCCTGATGCTTTGGTGCTTTAGTGCATCACTAATAGGCTTGTACTTATCAAAGAAAAAGAAAAATCTTCAATAGTTCAGAAAAAATCATTATCTGGTTTATACTAAGCCTCTGACACCATGCAGTCTGCATCCTCTAAATATTGGTTGTTCACTTTCTGAAGCCTTTTGTCAATAGCTATTTTGACAAGGATTTACTATTTTCAAAATATGCAGAGCTTCTTTTCAAATTGAAATAAATGACAAATATTGAAGGAGAGAAAAACAGCATTACATGAGCTACCCTGCATTTCCCTTTAGAATAGAAAACCACTTTTATGCTGAATGGTCTCAGCTAGGAGGATCTTACAACACCTGCTTTCAAATTTCTTTGCAACTTCCTAGTTACCAGGTACTCTGGATGGGTGATCAGCAGTAAGTACCTTTTTTTTTTTCTCTTGTTTTTACCAGAACATGGCCAGTCTGGGAGCATTGCAGCATGACACAGATGGCTTGAGGACTGCAGCCTTCAGAAGCCCTTAAAAAGAACGCATTTTTTATCTCTCAAGAAGCAAATTGTCTACTTACTAAATAATAAATAGATAATACACCTTATCACTGGTGTGCTTTTAAGTCACTTTAGTAACACAGAAGAAAATTACATACTATTTTACTGCTTTCAGGAGTTTTGTTTTGTCCTGTGTTCTGCACAAACATTCAGTGCAGGTAGGAATACATATTATATTTCTTCAGACTTACACTACTTCAAAAGAAGGTAAGCCACAGACTGCCACATAATGCAATTTGTAACTCTAATGTGGTGGGTTTTTTTTAACCCATGTAAATCTTCTAGAAGAGACCCTCAGGATTTGTCACAGGTGGTGTTTAGTTTATATGCTCATTCTCTGCTGTGTCCTACACTATGCCTTCAGCAATGGTGCAGTGGGACAACAAGGAGGAAATCTTGTCCTGGCAGCTGTGCTTTGGATCAAGCTGAACCCCTTGGACAGAGTGCAAGAGTTTTCCTGTCACGAAAGCAGCAGCTAATGCCAAGCAGCTTCCCAGGAACAGAGAGAGGGAGAAGAAAGAGAGTTTCCAAGCAGAAACAGAAGTGGAGGTTGTTGGCAGGGAGGAGCCTAGAGCCAGCCCTGCAGAACTTGTGGAAAGAAGATTTGGCCTCAGGATGCACAGGCAGCTCTGCAGAGTTTACTGCGCTTGGGTAGTCCTTGGGAGTGATTCAAAGCAACCCTGAAGAGAAAGAAGTAGTTTGACAATGAACTGATGTACAAATTCTTATCTTTACTGTAGTCTGAGAACTGGTTCAATTAGTTCTTCATTGGATTAGCTCGTATTCACATCAAACCTAGCTTCTGAGATTCAAAGCTTCTACTTTTGTGTTGTATCTCGGGAAAAACAGACAAAACTATGCCTTTGTTGTCTTTAGGTAACTCTTTAGTCCTTTGCCAAGGACAGCTTTGGCTGTGAGAATTGTATGGTAACCAGAAACAGAATCACCTTTCCTAGCCACTAAAAGAAATTCGTTGAGCTTGATTTCATCAGTTTAGAACAATCAAAATGTAGAATGGCAAACAATTTGAAATATAATTTCTGTGAGAACTATAGAGATGAACTAGGAATTAACCAAGACACTTTCAGGACAGTGGGAGGCTGGGAAGACAACAGGATAGCACCTGGTGAAGTGAGCATTGCCAAAACCATGCAGAAGACCTTGCAACAATCTTCCAGACACACTTTGGACAGGACAGCAGTCATATTGGACTTAGTAGCATGCTCAACCTTTTGTTAAAAATAAGTGTTCACTGTCTTTTTCCTTTGCACTGAGATAGAAGATTGCACTTGTATGGTATCTGATGAAGGTAGATGACACACACTCAGTGAGTGGACACATTTCATTTCCTTTCATCACCCCCTCAGTTGTCAGACTGGAGCTCATATGTTTGTGAGAAGACTGTGGGTGTCTGTGTCATGCAAAGAATCACAACAACCTGTTTCAAATCTGACTGACAGACTGTATCCAGTATTTAAACTTAGGGTGGACTTTCTACCTGTGATAGCTGACCTGTCACTCTTGCCACAGAAAGCGTTGAGGAAACACAGAACTTGACTGAGGCTGGCAGTGAGAACTGATGAGGAGAGTTGGTGATGGAGAAGACATATTTGACAGCATCGTGCATCATACCTCTGGCATCTTTGAAAGCCTACTACTACAGCTTCACTCAATCAGCCTCCCATTCCAAATTTTCAGGATACTATGAGTTTTCAAAACTTTTAAAAAATATATACATTGTACCAAAGCAGACAAAGCTATCCTAGTAAACTGGAAAAAAATCTTTTTGTGGTTAATCATATTGCTGAGCCAGTCTTCCTTTATACCTCCCTATACAGAGTCTTCTGATGATATCCTGAAAAAAAAAAAAAAAAAAAAAAAAAAAAGAAAAACTAAAATGCTGTGCTCTGTCATTTTCTGAACTTTCAAAGAATAATTGCCATTCCTTGAGTCCTAAAGGGTACAGCCAAAGAAAAAGTCGCTTTAATGTACTAAAAATATAAGAAGCCCAAATACTACTGTCATTTCACTACCTTCATGGGAAATATTAGATTTGCCATTTAAAAGGGTAGAAATCTGAAAGCTCAACAGAGGCTAGAAATCCTTTATTGTTGCTGTTATTTTTAAGAGTATAAAGTGAGTTAGAAAAGCAACAGAGCAAAACAGAGATGATCCTAGGAGGAATTTGTGTTTCCTTTGTTTTAGCAATGACTTAGTGTGAGACCACAAAAACTGAAGAAGACTCATGACATAGGTGACAATAAAAGTACATGATGGTAAATAAGAATGTGTTTTGGATAATATCTTCCATAAGACAAGAAACCATAAAGTTGAAGCCATTCCACTTTACATTTCAACGTCACAAAAATAAAATATGTTGTTAAGGATTTCACTTTAGATGCCCTCCCATGATTGCAATCCTTTACCCAAAAAACCCTCCCAAGTTTTCCTTGACTATCTTTTGAAGAGAATCTACCTGATGAGGAGTAGTGCCGGAGGGAATGTGCAGTGAACATCGATGCTGAAACTGATAATACTGTAGAAGGCACCATAGTTATGGTCAGAGGCAAATGCAGATTTTTTCTACTAACATGAAAAAAACACGGAGAAAGAGATAGGAAAGGTGACGACATGGTCTGAACACTGAAGGACTAACACTTGTGGGGATATATCCAGCATAAAAAGGAAAGAAGAAAGCGGTTCTCCTTACAGACCACAAGATCATGGGCTAATCATGTAGAGCTCCTTCAAGACAGAAGAGTTGTATGAGAGAAATAATTATAGACCCCCCTAGGAGTAGGACAAGAAGCCCATCACATAGCAGTAGTAGTTGCCTGTTGCGGCGAGCCCTTCTCTCAGGGACACGGCTCTTCTCAGGAGGTCTCTCGCCGTCTCTCTCCCCAGGTGTCTCTCAGCATCTCCTCCAGGCCTCTTTCTGCTTCTGGGAGCATGCCTTTTATTTTGCCCTTCAGCCCCGCCCATTTCTGGCTGGGGCAGGCCCTAATTATTGGGCACAGCTGGGCCTAAGCTCCCAGTTCATTATCGGCGACACCTGAGGACTTGTGATTCTCACTACAGTTGCCACTTCTCTCAGACTTCAGATCTCACACAACTTCTGTGATTCTCCTCTTCCCACTCTCACATCAAGAATCAGTGCAATAAAGATCCTCCAGGAAAGCACCTTTACAAGATGGTTTCCCTCATCCAAAATGAAAAACTGCAGAAATTTTCCACCTTTTGAAACTCAGGTAGGAGTTGTTCCCACTTTGAATTATTGCAATATAATAAATCTGGCAAAGGATTAGGAATTAGTCTTCAAATGTGTCAACTGACCACTGTAAACTGAGGGGAGAGACAGAGGGTATGAACTTTCAAGAAAGTATTAACTCCTGTAACATGATGTAGGTAGGAGATAGAGTTTTACTCAAGCTGTGCTGCACAAAGACCTGACCTTTTTATCTTTGGTGTAGAGGATTTAGCTTGAAGGTAAGCTTAACTGAGGTCTCTTATGAATTCAAACCTCATTCCTTCACATAGCTTCTTCCTAGTGAAGAAAAGAAGTTCAGCAGGGAAAAGTAAAGTATAAAGTTAAAGGCTGGAAGCTTAAGGAACTAAAATATAAAAGTTTCATGGCTGTGGATGTCAGGCATGCTCTCAGCAGCTGAAAGGAAAGGTCAAGAACTGATCACTGATAATTTTTAGTGGCCTTTGGCCTCATCTTGAGATATGATCTCTGTTTACTTTAAGAGAGTAGGTTAAGGTTTGTCAAAGAAAACAGAAATGCAGAGATTCACAGTCAACTATAGTTGGCTGCATGTGTCCCTAGAAACAAACATTTCAATGAACACTTCAATACCATTCCTATAATCAAAGCTCTATAAGAGGCACAGCTAACAGTGTGTCACAAATGGGGAAATAAAATGCAGCCAAATAGAAACAGAGTCAAATACCAATTCTGTAAACAGTAAAACAATTGGAATATTTTTAGCCCTTTTTCTGAACCACAAAGCAGAATGGAGAATCTTCTTGTAAAAAGGACTAATATCCTGACTCAAGGAATCCAAGGATACCTTAGGAAATGCACATTACAGAAAAGATGGTCTACCCATATGCATTCTGACAAGGTCTCAGGATTTTGGCTGACTTGACTGAAGAAACAGGCATAATTAGAATCCCTGAATAAAGTTAGGTAGTGTCAGGAGTAATATCTCATTCTTCAAACAGATAGAGAACTAGATTATGCTGTGAGGATAAAGTAGCAAGCAAATGAGGACACAGAAACATGATTGTGGGGCAACAGGGAATTATTTAAATTCTAGGACACAAATACTGTGATTTCAGCTATCTTGGATTCAAAAAGGATTTATAAATAAAGTAGAGAAGCTTGCCTGCTGCAGGCTCCTGGGGATATCAGAATGCAAGAGCACTGACACTCCAGCCCAGAAAGGACATAGCCATTGTGCAGAGGCACAAAACCTTCAATTCCTTTCAGACACATTTAGCTATTATCCATACTGAAGTACTAACCTTTCTCACCTTTGTGCTTCCTTGCAAGCATGGCAGGAGGCAAGTGAAAGGATGTCTTTAATGCTAGCAGAGTCTATTGCAAAAATCAAAGACTTTAGAGCTTACAGCAGTCATAACTAGTTCCACACACAACATGTCCCAGAGGAGCTTGAAAAGTGGGGATAATAAAGGAGGAATGCAACACAAACAGTGCTCAGGAAATGCCACAGTAAAAAGTTGGGAGTTTGAAGAGAGGAATATTTCCCCTCAGAGAAACAGATGACCTGCTTACCCTCAGCACAATATTCAGTGTAAAGTGCAGTGTAGAGCCACAGTACATGACATTACTGCTCCCCTCCACAAATAACCCCAATGAATCACATTGAGCTTTCTATCTACGCCTGTACTCTGATTGTCTACCAGTTCTGTTTTACATCCCTGCTGTGTGCCAAATAGGAAATCCTAGAAACAATGCTATCTCCTTCACCTTATGTGTGTAGAGAGAGACTGTGAGGTCCCTTGTACTTATTGCCTGCACTAGTGACCCTCTAACTGGAGCTGCAATGATAGGTGCAGGTCACACCCAGGTCTTTCTTTCTCTGTCACTTTTCAGAATAAAGTTAGCATAGTTCTCTGAAACATCTGTCATAAGGGATACTGAAGTGGACTGTTACAGAGTAAGATACCCACAGGGCCACTTTCTTCCTTATCCATCACTAGCAGAGTTGGCTGTGCCTCAAGATAAAAAGGATGCTGCATTTTGCAGCTGGAATTCAGGGGCAAGCAATTGGATCTGCAGTGAACTGCTCTCCCTGAATCAGAAAATGTCCCTTTACTCATGCCAGCAGGAAGATTATTTCACAATGTCCCTTTCTGGAGCATTTAAGGTTATCAGCTTGTTCTGTAATGCCTGAGTGATGTCCTGGCTTTTCTTCTGTAACTGTTACAAGGTGCTTTTCATCACTCAAGGTTAGTAGCTGGAGTTTAAAATCACCTATAAGAAAATCAAAAGCACACAAACCATCTACCTCACATTTCTAAAGAAAGACAGTGTCTGGCTTTGGTCCTAGCTCCCTGAAAGAGGTTAGGCACAGTCAGACTGGTTCGCAGCACAAGCCAAAATTTTCTACAGATGTGAGTGAGTCAACCTTGCTCTTGTAATCACCTTTCTCAGCAATGGAATAATTCTGCTTGTTATAAATCTGGAGCACTTAGCGTGCTAACCCTCACTAATGACATTTTCTGAGAAGGTTCACTGCCACAGCATATTTTTTGTCTTCCTAGCAGTACCCACAGCCCTGCATGACAGTCACATCAAGCACTTGACACAAAACTCCTCCAGAGGTGCAATGTGCAGAGTACCATACTGATTCCAGAGACAGACGAGAGGCAGACTCCTTCACTACCCTGTTAGTGTGACCTAAATGAAGCAAAGACTGTGGGAAAGAAAGTTAAAGAAAAAAAAATGGTATCAGGGAATCTGTGGGTTCTGGTGAACATCACTGTGATGTTTAATTACGCTTCCTGATAATTTCCACAGTTTGCAAGCTCTAAAACCATGAATGCAAGTGTTCACACACACACTTGTACAGAGGAAAAACGTAGTAAGTTTAACAGAGCATCTTCTATGGGGTTTATTTGGAAGGTCTTGTCCCCACCTCTGAAGACAGATTAGAAGATGGAGTTGCTGTGAAGGGTATATTAGCTCCTCTGGGCTCACAGTGATCACCCAGGTCTCGAGAAGGAACACCTTTGCACTGGCCCCAGCTGCTTGCCCCTGCCACCAACAATGTCCCACTTTTTTATGCCAGGTTGGAAAGGGCCTCAAAGATCATTCCAACCTTGTTTGGTGGGAATGAGGTTTAGATGAGGTGACCCAGCACCCAGTGTCTTAAACGTGTCAGGTGCCAGGGATACTTCCCACACACACCACTTCCCAGGGGAGATTATGCCACTGTCCCACTGTTGTCATAATGAAAAACTTTCCTCTGGTGTTCAATCAGGACCTGCTCAGGAATAACTTGCACTCATTACCTCTCATGTTTTTCATGTGACTGTCTTCCTTACTGTGTCTCCCAAAAAATACACACAAGGCTGGACAAAAAGCATGAGTCCCCATTGCCAGTCGGTCACCACCTGTGCTTCCTCCTCAACCACCTTCTCAGTTGTGCAATGTCTAAATGAATGCATAGACCCCTGTTCAGCCTTCTTTTCCAAACAGCCCAACTTCTTATCCTGCCTGTATATAAGCCACTGTCTCTCAGTGTTTCTCTGCCACAGCTGAGAATCTGTACCACTTAAGGGCACATAGCACTGGCATCTTATTAACTGAGGTTCTCTATAAAAATACTTGAAGTTTGCTGCTGGGCCAGCATTGGATTTAATATACAGAGACATAATTTCATGTACCCACAAGCTGACTGGCTTCTTTCCTTCAGCTCTGGGGTGCCCCCATCCTAGGACTGCCTGATGCCTCTCCTCACTGGCCCCAGAGCCAGCAGCCTTGCATGAAGAAGTCCACATGCAATGCTCATTTCTCTCCTTGATCCTTCAATCTTCCCTCCACAGCAGTCTCCCTACCCTTATAAGACACAGTAGCCAGCCAGTGGCCCTATCCTTAAAACCTGCTACCCAATTAGGGCTTGAGTAAGATCAGAAAGATCACCTCCTTTCCTTGATGCCCACTGATCCCCCTCCCACACCTACTTGTATTCCCTGTGCCTACCCAGTGCTCTCTTTCTCTCCAACACTGATTACAGAGTGATCTGATAAGAAGCAATTGGCTGGTCAACAAGCACTTATCTTTATTCCACCTTGCCCATTTTTCTCCACATTAAAACCAAAAAATCTTCAGCAGCTATTCTGGACTTCAAAACAATTCATAAATAAAATGGAAAAGTTTGCCTGCTGCAGGTATCTGGCAGATCAGGATGCAAGATCCACATGTAGACTTCTCAGGACTGGATTAAACTACCTCAGTAGTTTAAAAAAAAAAACAGATTTTGCTCATGGGCCATCTGTTGACCACAGGTATCTCATTTACATGGCTCTATTGGATGGATTTGTAGTTTTCTCAAATAGCTTTTCTTAGTTTCCGGCTGGAGGACTTAAAGAATTTATCTCTGAATTTGCCATAAAAACTATGTATTAACATTTGTTACGTTTACAATCATTCTTACAATTCTCAGATATCTGTATTTTATAGTGATGGGTGATATGCAATAGCAAAGTAGGATACACATTTGAAAATTTAAAAAAAACAGAAGAGAGGTGGGAGGGAAATGCCAAAACTCAGCAAAGGATGGACTGCTGATATGTCCACAGCTGCAGAATTAGGACAGCAAGATGGGCAGAGAGTGCCTGCAGAGAATGACTGTGGGATAAAATCAATGTGAACCCTCATGCATCTGCTCTCCTCCCTGTATCTGCATGCCACAATCCTAGTTATCAAGGCTCAGAAAGAAAGCCTAAGGCTGCAGTTCCCAAGTTCTGAAGTCTGTTTATGTAAATAAAACCGATTTTGGACCAACATCCCATTTGTAAAAGCACTGGCCACAGTTCTCATAATTCAGTTTCCAGCATCAGCAAACCAGGTCCCTTGTGGCTCTCAACAAAAACTTGTATGAGGTTCAGTTTTGTCAGTTCTGAAGATCAGTAGGGTCATTTATTTAAGACCTTAAATATTGACTCAGAGCTGAGCAAATGCTGAGTCCATCAGTAAAGCAATGACAATTCTTCTGCTGAAATGAAGGGCTGTTTTACAGCTTGCCATACAGATTTTAACAGGGAGAGATATCTTGGCAGTTTACTCTGATAGTGCTTGGTCTGGTAATACTGAAAATAAATTCCTACTAATCAAAGTGAGAGCATAGGTAGTAAGAAACAACCAGAAATTTCTGCCTTGGATAAGAACCATGACTTCATTTGAGGTTAATGTTATTTGAGTTAGAAATATCTTAAAAGAAGCAAGATGAATATCAGATCTTGCATTTTTTTCAGAATCATGAGTGTGTCCAGCCACTACTTTCTTCACATACACTTCTTTAAAAGTGAAAAAAAAAGGAATTAAATATTTGTTTTAATCAAAGCTCCACATAAGGTGGTAGAAACCACAAGTTCTCCAGAGCAGACAAGATATGTCTCTATTACAGTGTATAGTACACATTTTATTTCATTTTTTGCTTCTTTCCACATTCCTGTTGCTTCAGACTTTTTCACCCATGGCAATGCAATCAATGGTGGGTGCATCATTAGTTGGTGTTCCTGCAGCTGGTCTGAGACAGTGGCTCTCATAACTGAGTTTTACAAAAATAACAAACTGCTGCTAACCTGCTGCTGAATGCTCATACAATATCATACAAAACTAATCATCCCATTTAAAAGGAGATACTCCTTAAAACTTAATAAAAATTGTGCCCTTTTTTCATGTGAAAACCACAAAAAATTTAGATTGTATCTGTATATGCAAAATACTTGTTGATCTAGATTAAAACAAGATATATTTTTAATGTTAATATGCACATGTGTATGTACATAATTTAAATTATTAATTTTCATATAAAAGATATAATTTAAATTATATATATATTTATATAAAACTCAAACCCTGAAGAAATAGGCATTTATTTTGTTTCTCAGTGTTAATGGCTTTTTCATTACTAAATTCATCTTTAGAACCTATTCCCACAAACACAAAAAGCTGCCATTTCAGCCGAAATCTTGATAATTTTTCATAACAAAATGGAAACTAAACCCAAAATTCATCCTCTCCCCAAACACATCTTGGTCACAAGACTCAAGAAAAACTGTACCTTTCCATGCTGAGCATGCAGGTTTTCTTAGGATATGCCCTGATAACTCAGCTGATTAATTCTAATTTAATAAACCAAAACAACTCAAATGCATGCAAATAACAATATGCCCCACTGTGTTTATAAAAGAGGATGCTCAGTAATATGGTCAACTTAAAAAGTCTTTTTTCAAGCCTTCCTAATCTGAGAAATCTCCCTTCAATATGGTACTGCAGAACAGCACAGGCTTCCCAAGAGAAGTCCTACACAGCATGGTAACAGTGCTGTCACCTCTTTTAATACCCATAAGAACTGACTAGGCACAACTTTAGGCAATATACAACTTCAGACAATATTGACCCTCAGCTACACAACGTGTTTTATCAGCACTCACACGTCTTAACATTTATACATCGCACACATCTCAACATTTGTATATTCCATGCCCACATGACATCAGTGAGCTGTCATCATCCTCTGGCTTGCACAGGCAGGGTTGCTGCTTTGTCGTGTGCAATTAGTGATGCCTTGTGCTACTCTACAGAGGATCCTTCTTCATAAACTGTGGGCTTACTATTAAAGCTATTACATTTCAGCCCACTTTCTTTGCTTCATTCTGCAAAATCATTTGATGTTCCTTGCATAAAACCCCAGGCTTCTCATTACAGACAATGTTTCCCTACTACACATCATCAGCAAATGAAATTAGCAGAGTTTTCTGGAAGAGAAGGGAGGGAGAGAAGGAAGGAAGGGAGGGAGAGAAGGGAGGAAGGGAGGAAGGGAGGAAGGGAGGAAGGGAGGGAGGAAGGGAGGGAGGAAGGAAGGGAGGAAGGAAGGAAGGAAGGAAGGAAGGAAGGAAGGAAGGAAGGAAGGAAGGAAGGAAGGAAGGAAGGAAGGAAGGAAGGAAGGAAGGAAGGAAGGAAGGAAGGAAGGAAGGAAGGAAGGAAGGAAGGAAGGAAGGAAGGAAGGAAGGAAGGAAGGAAGGAAGGAAGGAAGGAAGGAAGGAAGGAAGGAAGGAAGGAAGGAAGGAAGGAAGGAAGGAAGGAGCTTGTTAAGGAGCTTGTTTGCTTCTTCGGAAGAAGATTGGGTGTCAGAAATGAAAGAAACTAAGAATGGGAAAAATGAATGGGAAAAATGGAAAAGAAGCTAAAAGGAAAAAAAAAAAAAGAGAGAAAGACAATGAAGAGGAAAAAAAAGTGTTCTTCCACAAGTAGAAAAGGACAGGTTTGAATGCAAGTGGAACTGATTTTTCAGTAGAAATCCTGAATAGAACTTTGCCAAAATATTTTGTGTAAACTGTGCTGAATTTCTGTAGAAGAGATCAGTTTTAAATCTCTAATTTGCTGAAAGGCATGTTCTTAGCCAAGGGAAAGGTCACAATTTACAACTTCCCTAGAAATCAGTAAGAGAGACAGGTAAGCTTTCATCCATACTAAGCCAGGGACAGAGCTTTGGCATAAATTCCTATCCAATCAGTAATGTCAAAATTACTCATATATGGATATAGACACTAAATAGCAATAAAATACACTTTCTAAAAGGCTAATATTTAACATTTCTGTACATATGGGAGAAATTACAATAGAGAAAAACCTATTAGAAAATAGTTTCTGTAGAACTTTAGGTTTTTTTAATTTCCTACATTGGGCAGTTGTGTTTGGTCATAAAAGGTAAGGTAGACTGTCTCAATTTCCCTGCATATCACCGTATCACAGAATCACAGAAAGTTAGAGTGGGAAGGGACCTCAAAAGATCAAGTCCAATCCCCCTTCCAGAGCAGGACCAACTTCAGGAGGTAGTTCTTGAAACCTGAGTTAATCCCCAAAAGTCTTTAATTACAAAATATTGAAACTTCCTTTGAAAAAGATTATTGGAAATTTTTTTGCATTCGCAGGACAGCCCGTAGTTCTGGTTTTGGTTTTTTTTTTTTTTTTTTTTGTTTTGTTTTGTTTTTTTTTTTTTGTTTGTTTGTTTGTTTTGTTTTTGTTTTTGTTTTTGTTTTTTGGTTTTGTTTTTTTGTTGTTGTTGTTGTTGTTGGTTTTTTTATTTCTTAATTTCTGGAGTGAGAAATCAATTTTTACCAGTTCATGTGTGAAAACCAGCAATGGATGGGTGCTGTATTTAGGTTCAGGATAAGGCACAGGATTTCATTGTGTCTGTTTATGGTTTCCTCCCTCTCTATCAGAACAGAGAAGCCTTCTGCAGATCTGTGCACTTCCTACCTAGTTCTTACAGAACTGGTTAGAACATCTGTTTAGTTTCTGAAAGTTCTTTTTTATTGCTGCAGCTGGAATGACCACTCTTCAGTCTTTTTACATCCTTGATTATCTAGCCAAGGGGTCGTAAACCTTTGTGGCCCACTGTGCTTTTATAAACTCTGGATTAGACTACTCAAACAGATGCAACCTGAGACTCTAACACCTCCCAGAAGCCATAGCAACTGTTTGGTGATGCACTTGATGAAGTGACTTTGTCATCTGCAACTGCATTATGACACAGAAGAACTTCAATCTGCTTTTAAATGCAGTTTGAAATACATTGGCTGTCCTTTAGGAAGTCCCAGGTGATTAGCTCTCTCAAAAAATAGCTCTCCATGGGCTCTAACACGACAGCAGAGATCAACTGAAGCACAGTCGTGTATGGTCTGCAAACTCATCACCAGCCTGTGGTCACCAGAAATGACAAGAAACTCATTCTCTTTGAAATTAAAGTGAGTTAGGAGTGCAAAGGGAAGCATCCCTCAGAAGCTGAAATAAGACATTTCAAAGAGGCATATTATGCATGTACTCTATGAGCACAAACTTGCAGGCTTATATTGGATAGGGCACAAGCCACCAGCTGGTAAAATGCCTGTGCTTAGCTAATCACAACACTCATTGTTTACAGCTGATGTGGGCAATGAGAGGAGACTTCTTACTGAGCCAGGCACAGTGAAGGATTGCTTTGAAAATGTTTAAGGAGAAGGTCAGGTTCCCACAGCCTGTCAATCTCATTCACTATGAACACATGTGAAGTATCTCTGTCATAGAAGCACTAGAAAACAACCTCCAAGATTTTCCCAAGAGCAAAACTATATTGGTTTACTATGAAAATAAAGGGAGATAGAATTCTGAAAATACAGTCAGTTTTCCTGTTGTATGTAGGTGATGTTTATGGCATGTGGATAAAGTATATATAGATGCCTAAGGTGGGTCCTGGCTCACGAGGCACATTGACTTAAACTCATTTAGCTTAAACTCAGTCCCCAGTGAATGTGATTATTCTGCTTCCAGCAATAATGTTGCCCATGAGAGGCTAAATCCAAGTGAAAAGGACATCTTTCCCTCACTGTTTTTCTTTAGCTGGACTATTTGAGCTACACATTTTCCTGAGTGCTGAAAGTTAAGTGGAGGAAACCTTGTAATTTCCACTAGAGTGCAACAAGATTTTCCAATAATACTTGACTCCTTTCCACAATAGAGGCACACTATTCCTTAAAAATTATTTTTAAAATGGTACCACACAGCTACCCTAAGGCTTTACAAATTAATTCAGAAGTTCTTTTGCAAAGCAGCAGTGCATTGAACCATGATGAAGCTGGCTGTGAGTAAGAAAAAAACTATTGAACTATGGTCACAGTGCCCTTCCTTTATCTAAAATCTTGGGGGTTTTACCTCAAAAATACTTCTCACATGTTACTCAGGGACCAAGTGTTATTAGCCTCGAGAATTACAGGATTTGTGGTCTAGTTGTGCAGTCTTTAAAATGATCTCTGCAATTTTTCCAGCATGAAGTTTTTTTTAATGGATGGCTGTTCAGAAGTTGTTTTATGAAGTAATTAGACAATTTGTTCAACATTTGAAACCAGATTTAGATGAGCATTTTTTAAAATATCTTTGACTAAGGCAAAGCACAAGCAGAATATGATCAAAGACATTGCTGCTTCAGCTGGAAAATGTGGGTAGCTGATACATCTCTGGAACTGACCATCCTGTTAGTTAACTCTAGATCCATTTACAGTTTTAAATTACTAAAGAAAAGCAATGCTTTTCCCCCATATAACAATTTCTGTTTCATTATAGCTATACATGTCCTCCCCTTTGTCAGTATCTGTGGATTTACAGAGAATGAAGGGTTGACAGGAACAGTTTCTCAGTACCAGGATTTGTTCTGCAAGCTTTCATGAATCCACTTACAATGAGCAACACACTTAACATGAAAAGTTCTCAGAGCAGCTGCTAAGGTTTACCTAAAATTTGTTCCTTGACTTGGCATACTTCTTCATGGTTTTTGTGAGCATATTATGTTTTATTATCTGGTTGTGGATGGTTGTTAAGATTAGCAAAACTGCTGAGTGACACTTAATTTCAAGGTTGTAAAGTTTTAGTGGTCCCCACTGTAAGTAGCTCTGACAACTCGAATTCATTAAAAGATATTTAACTTCTCTTCCAGAAATAAACCACAGCACTGAAGTTCCTATTGTTTTATGTCTCTGGACTTTTACGTAAGACTTACATATCTTACAGTGCTTATCAAATAGCAGACTTCTGAGAAGTAAAGCTCGCAATTCAGTGAATTTAAAAAATTTGATGAGTGAAAACGCGAGCGTCATCATCAATATGTTAATTACAATCAAACTAGTGGAAGTTGTTTGTTGTCTTAATATGAGAATGCTCATATCAGGGCTGGAGGTGTCAGTAGAACATAAAAAGTAAATATTTCATGGTAATTAGTGGTTGAAAAGTTCATCTCTCCATCTGTTGTGAACTCGTACTGCACGCAACCTGAAACTTGCCCTAGCACAAGGTCAGCCAAGCCAGATGAGCAGTTTGGCAAAAGCCTGAATCAAAGACCATGCTTCTGCATTACACTGAACTTCACCTGTTTTAAAATATTTGCCAGTGTCCAGATTCCACCTCTGATAAGATTCCATTGCCACAATAAAGAAGGATTAGGAGTGGTATGTTTATAAACTCACAGGCACACACATTTAGGAGTCTCCAATATTGGCATTACTGCAGAGGTATGTAAGGCAGAGTAGGGACATTTCACAAAATCACAGAATGGTTTGGGTTGCAAGAGAATAGAAAGATTATCTAGTCCAAGCCATTTGTGGCAAGTATAGCTGGCATTCACTGACACTTGCCTGGCCAACCCTGCTTCCCATTCCTTCTCATTTTTCTAAACTTGAACTATATCAGGTGTCTGCTCCAAGCAGGATCCTGTACAGAAAAATAAAAACAGATTTCTTGGTGCTCAGGGAAGAAAACACCTGAGCAGGGTTTTGGGTTTTGAATTGAGAAATAATAGATAACCCTTTAAAAAAAAAAAAAAAAAAAGAAATAAAAGAGAGAGAGAGAGAAAAAAGGCCTTTTATTGTTTGAACACTAAATCATTGCTCTCAGCATAGGTTTTGCTTTGTCTTCTCTGCCATAATAAACCTAGTGCTACAGAGAACTTGATTTGAGTTTGACAGCCTCCCTGACTACCTGGTCTTATCTTTGTTTTACCCACAGGGAACTCAAGTCCAAAGAAAAAAAAGGCAAAATTGTCAAAACCATTCACTAATGTGGAGCATCTAATTCAACAGCATTTGGCCTCCTTCCTCCTGAATGTTTAGCATTTCATAGGACCTTGTCTGTTCAAAGCACAACTTTGGGTGATTTGAGCTGCAGCTGCGTGCTCAAGGCTTCAACAGATCTGCTCCTGGGTATCTCATGCTGAGCACACTGAAATATAAAACTAACTCACAGTTAGTGTTAGTGGCCAACTGTGAAAGATCTGGGCTTTTGCTCTCAGCCTTTTTTGAATTTGCTTTGCTTGTAAAAAGGACTAAATCAGAACATCATGCACTACACAAACCTGATTCATTTTTAAAGCACAGTTAATCTTGTAAGCTTACTTCTGGTAGAAGGAAGGACTGAGGGAGGCCAGAAATTATTAGTGAGGTTTGGATTTTCTTGTCTATTTGTTTTGAGAGATAAGGAGCTCTGCTGAAAAATGAAGGGCTGGAAAATGTCAGCAGAGTTTGGGCAGTGAGGTAAAAAAAAAGTATGAGCAAGAAAGACTATGGGGGAAGTCTGGGTGAGCTGTATATGAGGGCATTGGTTTCCCTGTTTAATATCACTCATGAATCTTTCATCTTCCATTCCAGTTGATCTGATCTGTGGTGATGCCCTGTCCCCACAGACTGACTTACCTGCCTACTTCCCCCAGGCTACTTCTGCTGCAGAAAGTACTGTCCCATAGCAGAGGGCCAGGACAGACCCTTGAACAGGACGTGGGTGGAATGAGAGGTGGAAAAAAATGGCAGATACTGTTGGGATAAAACCTATCCTCTCCCAGAAACACACAGGACTGCTTTTATGCTCCCTTTGCAGTAGCAGCAACGAGTCTGGCTCTGGTTGTTCAGGCAAGAGGCAGAGTCTGGCTGCTCAGCAGCAAGCACTTCTCTGACAAGTGGTCCCAGCTTTCTTGGAGAAGAGAAAGAAATCCTATTGGCAAGAAAGCTAAAGACCCTTTATTGGGTCCTAATATAGCCTTTCCAAGGAATGTTTCCTCCAATTTTTCCACTGTGGGTAAGGGTGTACTTTGGCTGTTCCCAGTGTTGACTTGTCTCCAGATGTATACCCAGGAGGGAGGGCTGGTGTGTGGAAGAGCAGAAAAGATTTAGGTTGTGAAGAAAACATTATTTCAGGCAGTTCTTCATTCCCAGCCATTTGACTTTGCAGCCAAACCTACATTTTAATGTAAATTATTTTGGATACATAGACACCGAATACATCTAGCAAACATTAGCCATCTGAAAAAGCCTTGAAAAACATCACATCCCAAAATCTGAACAAGTTAAACTGGTGTTCAATCTGCTCTGCAGGACGTCTCCATCCATCTCTGACTAAAAGTCATGATACCCTTCATCCCTAGATTCAAATAGGTAACACTTGCATGCTAAAGGTTCTTATCAAAGTGCCTTGGTCATGGAAAGTGCACAGGAAAGGAGCACCACAGATGAAGGAATTACTCTCTCCTTTCTTGTGTACTTTGTAGTGAAGGTAACACCATATGTCACAAATACACAAGAAACATGAAATGTAATTTTTTCTGCCTGCAAAGAAACATACAAGAAGAGACATTTTAGAAGCCTCTTTTTTTTCTTTTTTCTTTTTTAATGAACCTATTGAATGAACTGGGGTTTTGCTTTGGTCCTTTGAGAAAAGAGTGACTGCCCAAAATGGGAACAGGCTGCTAAGATCATGGTACTACTTCATAAGTCCAAGTTCCCAGTTCCTTCACCAGGCTGCTTCTGATGCTGCACATCTGCAATTATTCTATCTTTCTATAGAGTTATCTACTGTGTTGTGTAATGTTAATTTCAGATGCAGCAGAGCCGGACAAATTTCTGGATGTTGTGCTCTGTCAGAAGACATTTGGGACCAGCAGATGATATGAATTTAAGCATAAGAAACTGCCTATGACGTGAATGAGAGCTGCTTGCAAAGACAAAAGACAGAGGATGACCTCAATGAGTGCAAAATAAAACAACTTTAAAGAAAGTTTGCATATAGGAAACTGCATCGCTAACTGACTGTTTAACTTGAAATTGTCTATGGGGACATATGCATGCATATGTAAAAAGAGAAGAATGCTTGAAACATCTAGCCTTGAAACATCAGTAGAAGCTCAGGAAATGCTTGAACTTTAATTTTTTATTTATTCTCTTTGGGAAAATTCTAGATACTTTTTTTAAGTTGATTTTTTCAATAGAATAGAAATATTATGAATAAAAAATTCTCCCTCCACACCATAATTCACTTATTACAAACTGTGATAACAAGCTTATGGGGAAAATATTCAGTTCAACAACCCACCTTCTTTTCTCTTTTCCACTTTCAATGCTGCTACAGCCCAATTTATATGTGTTCATATCTCCCATGATTTTCTTTCTTTCTTTTAGTTCGCCTCTCCAGTCCTCTGAATAATTTAAAGATGGTTGCCTAAATGTATAAGGTATGCTCACACATCTCTTCATAAAGACTGAATAAAATGTCATTTTTAGATGCACAGATCTGCCAGCTATGATGAATTGTTCACTCTCTTCCATCAGGTTCCATTATGTAATTGTTCTAGTATATCTATTACAATCTGAATAAACTTTTTTCACCAAGAATTGCAGTCACTTCATACCTTTCAATTTTTACTTCTACCCCCCTGATTGTCTGCATTTTGCTGTTGCTTACAAGCTCTCGAATCAGAGCCCCATCTCTCTCAGGACTTTATCAATGCTTAATATCCTACTTTTTTTTTGGAAAGACTCAGAATATAATGTAGCAGATTTTATACATTTTAGGCTTATTTTCAGATTCTTAAAACTTAGCCAAACTTGAACTGGGGCAAAATTTCACTTGCCATTTAAAGGCTCTTTATGATGACATTTTTTAAATGGTTCAATAGATTGCCCAAGTTACAGATTCAGTTCATGTCTCCCATTTCCTCCTTCTAAGTGCCAGCTGTTAGTGAAGGCTGTACATGGATTTGCCACTCTGCAAAGTAGGACACCTTGGGATCTTCTTTGGGCTGCTGTGGGCTGCTACAGGTTTTGCTGGAACAGAAGTCTGGGAACTTGAAAGTTCAAACAGAAGTCATTTGGTTCCTTGTATCTCCAGTCTTTCTTAAACTTGCTTATAAGATGATGCCACCTAACAGGAAATTCAAGAGAAAAGAAAAATTGAAAAGACAAAAGGAAAGAAGAGAAGGAAATCAGGAGCATGGAGACAATCTGCCACAGAAGAAAGGTTAGAAAAGTGGGAATCTGTAAATGACCTGGTGAAAAAACCTGGGGCTGGAAGCCTGTAGAAGTAAGAACACAAACAAAAAAAAGATTGGAGAAGGGATGAGGAGACATTCAATATTAGAACACAGGCTGTGGAAAAGGCCCAGCATATGAGCCCTTGAGGAAACAGTGACCAAAGGACTTGTGATACAACACAGGAGTCCCTGTACTCACCAGTCATCTGGCAGTAGCAGCAGCAGCAGCTTTGCCACCCAGGGATGGAGCACCCTGCCCACTTTGAGCACAGGTCTGAACAGTGACACCAGTTTGTCACATTCTGTTCATTGCTTGATTAATGCAAGTGCAAAAGCTCTCTGCAGAGGGTGAAGAAGTCTCCACCCCTGCTGATAACCTCAGATGTATATACAATGACATATGCTCTAATGAGTTGAGTGTTTATCTTCTAAAAGCCACACATAGCTTATACAAGTGTAAACTCTGTGTTTTTAAAAGATCACAGAAATAAGTTTTCATGGATCACAAACTCACCAATCACTTACATATACAATATTTTCATTCAGCCTCCTCCAACATTGCAACCACATATTCTGGGAACAGATGATATTTATGTCCCAAAGAAGAACCTAGATACACAATTCCTGGCTCATTTCTTGTACAATGGTAGCAGAGAACAGCAGGGTCATATAAAGCTTTCCTCTTGGGAAATTGTATCTATCACAAACTATATGCCCCACATGTCACAAAATCTACCATTTAGTGGAAGGAAAACATTATTGCCTCTGTTATTTCTCAATCAATGCCTTTCAAGTGACAGTCATGCCATGCTCAGCATTTTTGCTGGTGTACTTTTGAAAAATCCTGGTGGAAAACTTGCAATGCAGTCAGGAAGCAGACTGTAAATTAATTCATTAACAAGTTTTAAAAAATTTCAAAGAGATCTTTCAGTTTAATAAGGATTCAACTTTTCCAATGATGTACAATCAAAGCAACCCAGTTTTACTGTGACATTATATTCTAATGTTTTATATAGATGCATTTAAAGAACCTTACAGGGCATAAACCAAACTTTCTGTAAGTTCTAACTAATACACTTCAGAGTGAATACTTAATTTGGGCTAACATCCACATTTTATATATAACTGTTAAACTTTTAGAGACCTCTGCACTAACAGAATCTAGGTTATAAGCAACAGTATGATGATTTTTACACAGTGTGCAATAAACAGCAGCTAACATCAAAGGAATGAAAACCTTTTCTGTCAAGGCACAAACTAAGCTTATATGCACATATTTCTCCTAAGTTTAATCTATTTACATGTGAAATCCTTAGATTTTCTTCTTTTTGTTCCACTTCATGGAAATGTTGTTCTGCAGGAGTTTCAGTCTTCATCCTCTAATGAACTGTACAGCATTCTGGTGTGAAAGGTAAGATGTCAGGAAGATCTCCCTACAGTTTGGAAGACATCCAGGTATTCCAGTCACAATATTAAGGTTCATTCTCTAAGAACTTTGTTCTAACTGCAAAGAGACTGCTTATTTAGACCTTTCTTTGCTACTTTTCCTCATTCTCTTTGATTTCAAAACTTAAAGGTCTGACTCAGACCAGAGCTACCAACACAGAATGCCCAGTGTAAGTTTATTCCTTCCTTCACATCCCTCTCTCACCATGTGCAAAAGGCATCTGGTATGTATTTTCTGCTTACTTTTTATTTTGTCTTAATACCCACTCATTGCATGGGAAGACTTTCAGCTTTACACAGTCCAGTAATTCATGTTGAAAATAAATTGCCAGTATTGGTATCTCTGTAATAATATCAACAGTTCTCTAAAAAGCCTAAAGTACAGGGACAGACAGAGTTCTATATTGCATGTTTGGGCAGAACAGTGTAGCAGCATTGCCCATCATGCTTTTATCACTGGTTTGTAATAGCATTCAGGGCAGCTTTCAAAATTAAGCCAACAATTCTAAGCTTCAAAACCACATTGTGATTGATGAGGCAGTTCTGCAAGGTTAGATTTCTATCAGAGCAGTCAAATCCCACCTGCAAACAAAAGAACCAGAATAACTTGTGAACAAGATTACTAAACCAAAAGTTTTCAGGTTTTTTTTAGCCCAAGTATTTCTCTGGTAGGAATATTTTTCACAACGGATGATAAGACAGGCTTACATGTGCAAATATTTATTTGTTGGGCATATACTTGATGGCCTGTCTTAACTGTAATTGGAAAAGAAAATAAGAAAAAGGCCCAGTGAAATGTGAGAGAGACAGAAAGGCGAAAGGAAAACTTTACCATGTGCAGCTGGTAAAAGATGCAATGAGTGTCTTGGTGTAAGTATTCTCTTAGTATATTCTTCAGTGCAGCAGCTGTTCTCCCCAAACACATTTTCAGAAGTAACTACTTAGTTCCAAAACCTATTTACTCTGCCTATTGGTTACTTTTGCACTTTACAGTAATAGTGCTGGTTGGATCATGCTTGGCTGTTAGCCCTTGTATCTGTGCATTACTGGAAAATGCCTCTGGCTACCTGAAGACTACAATCTGCTGATGTTATCTACTAAGCTCTATTTCTTCCCTAGCATGAGGCTAGAAACTAAAAATTACGAAACTGGGGTGGAAAGGCAGGAAGGGCAATTTATTCACCAGTGGCAATCGCTTTCTGTGGGACCGTGGATAACACACCTAATGTTTTAAAATTCAGCACAAAGCCATCAGCAGTTTCAAACAAACACATGGGGAAAAAAAAAACACTGCCACAGCAGCCTGAGGCTGAAAGGCAAAAGTCAGACTGCAGTGATGTAACTGAAAGGTGTCTGAATGCCAGGCTCCTGACATTACTGTGGTTAAGGCACTGTGATGTCTTGGCAAAATGAGGGATTTTTAGGATCAGAGATTTAAAGGCTATACCTCCTCAGGGCTAAATGTGTTGGAGGAAGAAACACTGGTATTGCTGTAAGCTGAAAAGAATTGTTAGTGTATAGAAGTACCAGGTTAGATGAATTGCTAGCATTAGGAACAAGGGACTGGACTGACTGCCATCAAACGGGTTCCAAACCAGTAGCATGTTGTTTCTATTTGATAACAAGAGGATGTCACCAGAGTAACAACACATTGCATGTGCCATTGATCTTCTTGTTACATGTGATGAGAACTGACTGGAGCCAGAGAAATAACCAAAACAAAGAAACCCAGACACTGAGCAGCAAACTTGTCTCAGATTTATCATGCTGAAGTAAGCATGATACTGAGCAAAAGATCCCACTGTTATACAGGATCATTGAAGTTGGATAGGGCCCATAGATAATTTTGTTCCTGTCCCCCCCACCTCTGCTCAAAGGCCTGTCAGCTAGAGTAGTTATTTCATTGTCCTGGGTTTGGAATGTCCCCAAAGATGGAGACTCTACAACCTCCCTGGGAAACCTGTCCCAGTTCTCCCTCACACTTACAGAAAACAAAAGCTTTGCCTTACGTTCAAATGGAATTTCTTGTAATCCAATTTGTGCACATTGTCTGCTCCTGTCACTGGATGCAACTGGGAAGAGTCTGGCATTGCCTTCTTTACTCCCACAACATGTATTTATGCACATTGAGGGGATCTGTCCTGAGCCTTCTCTTCTCCAGGCTGATCAGTCTCAGCTCTCAGCCTCTCCTCATATGAGGATACTTGAGTTCTGTAATAACCTCAGTGGCTCTTACCTGGCTTTACTCTAATATGTCCATGTCTTTGTCATACTGGGGTGTTCAGGACTGGATACACCACTTCTGATGTGTCTCACCAGTGCTGAGCAGAGGTGAGGGATCACCTTCCCCAGCCTGATGGCTGCACATCCCCTCATACAGCCCAGGGTGATGTTGACCTTGGCAGCAAGGACACATTGCTATCTCATGCTCAGCTGTGTGTTGACCAGGATTCCCAAGATTTTTTTCTGCAAAGCTGCTTTCCAGATGCTCATCCCGCAGTCTATATTGGTTCACAGGATAGTTCTTTCCTGTTGGTTTGGTTTTCCAGCCTGTCAGAATCTGTCAGAACAGTGGCACAACCCTCTGGTGTATAAACTCAGTGTGCACTCTGTCCCACTTTGTTAAGATTATAAAAAGTATTGGTTCTAGTAATGAACCCTGGGGTACACCACTCAAGAATGACCTCCAGGTGGAATTTGTGTTGCTGATCACAACCCTTGGATAATTTTTGTTGTTGTCTACTAAAGGGTATGAAACACTTTCTAAAATAATCAGTTTCTTGCTAGCAATTGAGAGGGATGGTGAGAATGGGCTAGCTGCCATTTCTCATCCTTCTGGGTCCCTCTGCCTCAAAAGCTTGGACACAGACATCCTAGTACCTGTGAAAACATGGTATGAGAGGGAGTGAAACCTGTGAGAGAATGAGCATGAGTGGCATAAATAAATTTTATTTAAACTTTACCTGTCCTCCCATAAGGTTTTACAACAAGTTCTATTACACTAGTGGCCTAAAACTTCTGCTTAACAACAGCTTAGATCTTTTCTTTTTGTTTCAAAGAAATTTAAATGGAGATGAATGTGACAAATGTATACCAAACACTGAACAGCACAAAGAGAAAACAACCATGAACAATGTGATATATTCAAGTCAAATTGCAATTTATTAGTCATGGCTGAAGTGGAAAATGAACACAGGTGGTAAAGTATTGATGTACACCTTCTAGTATGTGTATGGGCAGCCACAGACCCACAAACTAACAGCTTCAGGAATACATATTCCTTTTGAAGCTTTTCTTTTGCACTTCAGTTTTAATATTCAAAAAGTACAAAGAGCACACTTCAAACAGAGTGGGACCTGCTGTGAAAAAACTAGATTATCCTGTGCCATACATCAGATAGTTTCAGTTGTATTCAAAGAAGTAATCTATGCAGCTCAGAAGAAATGAACATTTCAGATCTCACTATGCAACGTTCCTTTGCACAAGATTTCATAGTCTGATTTCATATTGCTGAAGCAGAGGTTGGCTACTATCCAACACATAGAAATCATGACAAAATCCAGTTATGAGATTATAAATTAAACATACCACTGTTCAATCTAAAGTCAGGTAATTTCCACAAGTAGCTATTTGCAACAGAGAGCAGAAATTCTTGTGGTTTTCTTTTCAATACATTTTATTGCAAGTATTCCAAAATTAAGCTCAAATAAACAATTTAGGGTGGAATAGTTTAGAAAGGATATTTTCATGTGCTGTAAGAGTATATTTATCAATCTTTTTTTTCACCTGTTCTTTGTATTATCTGAGATCTAATAATGTGATTCCAAATTTGACCATGTAGCTAACTGGATCACTCTGACCTTGTAAAACCATTGAAGGAATTCACAGTACTTGAACTGTATTCAAATACACCCCCACGTGGCACTGAGACAACTACAAACTTGAGGTGAGATAAATGGAACCCAAGATGTTGGCATCAGGTTACCATAGTTAAACAAAACAAAAATATTACATACATGCAATGAAGGAGAATTAGTGGTATATCTACCATCTTTCACCACCAAAATGTGGATTTTGGTGCTTCTCTAAAACGAGGCTTAAAACCATATAAATTCAAGTTTTGCATACAATTACTTAACAATATTTATTTCAGGAAAAATATATTTTTAGTACCAAGAGTTTATACACCTTTAAAAATGAAATTATAATAATTGTTCTCACATAATTTTTCCAAAATTACTACTTTAAATCCTGGAAAGACTGCAAAGAGGCCATGGCCTCCAGGTCTTCAAGTCCTCAGGGTTCCACGCACATCAAAACTTAAGCCAATCCAAGCATGTTTATTTTTGCAGAATTTTACCTTCTGAAATTGTGTTCATAAGACATACTTACACTGCAGTTACTGAAATACAGATGTCCAGATGTTTCTTCTTTCACTGATTAATTTCAACTCTCAGCATTTATCATAGAGTGGTTTGGGTTGGAAGGGACCTTTAAGATCACCCAGTTCCAACCCCCCTGTATGGGCAAGGGCACCTCTCCTTAGACCAGGTTGCTCAGAACCCTATCCAGCCTGGCCTTGAGCACTTCCATGGAGGGGCCTCTATAGCTTCTCTGGGTACTACTTCTCTCTTGATTTTATTGAAAAAAAATAGCAATCTGGAACTAAAAAATTACATGGCCACAGCATTTCCAGTTTAGTCTTCCCCAAAATTTACATAAGACTGAAGAGTTGTAAAGTACCAGCTTTTGCTTTCTTTGACAAATAGAGATTCTGCCTCAGAAATTATTTTTGGCATTTCTCTTCAGCTAATGAACTGATAATTACAGATGGTCTCAAGCATTAAAAATGAGAGCAGTCAGTTCAGCCAATTTCTAGACAACTAGATGAGAGTACTTTTCATGCAGATCTGTATGCCAATATAACTAAACAAGACTAAAAAAAATCCGCTTAATCAAAGATTTACTTCTCTGTAAATTTCACGAACTGTTTAAGGAAAAGGCAAAGACTTAAATTTTGAAAATACTCAGTTTCCCTACTTCTTACTTCCTCAGTTTCCTACTTTCCCAGGTCATTCTACCCTGCTTTCCCTACTTCTACTCATCTTCACGCTATTTAGAAGTGTTTAGTCTGGTTTCAAACTCTCTGAAAGTCACTGAGACTCACAGGACGTGTCAGTCCTGTCCCTGTCCCTGTCCCTGTCCCTGTCCTCTGTGCCTTTAATCTCTCCCATCCCTGGAGCAAGCACAGGAGTGAAAACAGACTCTTTCAGAAGAATCTAGTTGGCTGTGGTATAGGAAGACAGGTCCTCAGAAGGCATCCACACCATCAAAAAATGGATACTAATTAGGGGTAGGATGAACAGTTTCCTAGGGTTGGTTTTCCTCTTCCACGTTCACCTTGTTTTCTGGCTCTCTCCCTCACACACCTAAGGAACATTTAGGTAAGTTAAGTCTGGGTATGAAGTGCAGCCAAAATATAATTTCCATAGCATGAGAGAAAATGAGAAAAGGAGATGGAGATAGAGAAAGTAAAATAAAACTTCATTTTATTCTTTTTTGTATCAAGGTACAATATAGATTTTTAAAAAAAACCAAAATAACAACAACAAAAAAACCCCAACTCAGAGCAAAATATTACTCCACTGAAAGACAATGATGAGGATATTTTTTCTTTTTCCACAATGCCGTGAGGAAGAAACTTTTGAACTTTAAAACCAGTTTGTTACAAGGCATTTCAAAAAGAAATTAGGGGAACAGTCATATTAAAATGGTCATCATTATTTTCATTGTAATTAAAACAGCTGCGAAATTTAATAATTCTGTTACAGCATAATTGTCCCCACTACAAATGCTTTTAGTTCCATGCTTTCCCTGCATGTATAGCTGAAAATCACATATTAAGGCAATGAATCAACTAATTTTTTGTCCACTTCAGACAAATGGAACAAAAGTCATATAAGTCTTCCATTGAAAAATGACAGCAATCCAAGTTCCTAGGAGAATCCCTAGCCTAGTGGAGTACCAAGGCAAAAAGTTTATCTTGACCTTACTGTTGACAAAGTTTTGTCTTACTGTAAAATACTTCCACGTTGTTTCATTCCAGGTAAACTGTCAACTCACAGCTCTCTGTCTTGACCAGAAACTTTTGCAAATTCTCTGAGTCTCAATAAAATAACAATATATTTTACATTTTATTACACTTCATGTACTGTGAATTGTATGTTTTACAGAAAAGAGAGAGCATTTCTTCAGTGGGAAAGAGTATAGTAGGTCCAGCTAATAACAAGGCTCATCTAAGAATGGTTGGTCTTTGACAGAGACTTGGATCTGCCCTTCCTTCATTCCACATACCTGCCTTTCCTACTTGTCTCTCTGAGAAGAGTAAAAGACAGTGGGCCATCACCAATATTTAATAATCCTGGCCTCATCCAAGGATTCAATTTCTCTTTCCTGTTCATTAAATTTTACTGAAGTGATGTTCTTCTATCATTAAACTATCAGAAGAAGAGGAAGGCAGAAAAACAAAGAAGGAAGATACGAACTTGAACTCTTCACTGAGTAGAAGCTTTGCCTTGGGAAGCAAGTTCCATTGTTTCCCTCATCACCACATTAGGTGATAAACTTTTCATTATACTTGCATGCACTGGCCATCCCATGGGTTTGATGACTTAGAGACAGTATTCTTTTTTTTTTCCATACTAGGAAAAAATGAGGAGCCATTCTGGGAAACTTACTTGGATAGGACCAGACTTAAAATTTGTCAAGTGCTTTCTGACAATAACCTGCAACATTTAGACTTTAGACACATACTATGAATGCCTCAAACCCTTAAACTTTAAAATTTATATATTGATTTGCCTTTTTTTTTTAACTGAAATTCAGCGTTATTTCATTTGAGTGGGTGTTTAATTCAGGGTCAAATTAATTTCCTTTGAGCACCCCACTTACCTGGCTATTTTCAACAGGGAGCTGCAAGGAAATAGGGAAGAAAAGTAATACAAAATTCAAGCAATTTATTTCCTGAGAATTTAAATCCCTTTAGGGATATGTTTTTAAGCCAATAGAATTTTTGGGCTGTGTCAGAGTTGACAGCACAGCAGTGGCTGCACAGATACTTCTACCACCCCAAAGGTCATTTACAAACTGCAGTAACTCCCAAATGTCATCTAACTGATGATGGATACAAGTGCTTTTGCATTTAACTTTGGTATTGGGATCCTGAACTCTGTAAATTCCAATCTAGCTATAAAATGAAGTAAGTTCTACATTACAATGTGCATAAAGGAGCTATTAAAAAAACCAGAAGTACTGTATCTTGCCTGAGCTGATTGCCCATGTGTACTAAAAAACTACTACAAGCTAAGATCCTATGTGTTTTGTTTCTTAACAAAGGAAAACCTGGAGGGAAGAAAAGATATTGTTCTAGTTTGGTGTGAAGAAAAAAGAAAAAATAGCTGTAAGAATAGTACAGAACATTAATATAAATCCTGTGAGTTGACAGTGTGGGGCAAAAGGACAGACTTAGAGGATCTGTACTTAGAAAACAGCTACTTGTTTTCAGCTAACAGTTGTCTGATCAGTGGAGTCACTGAGTCAAAGCTGAAAACAGGTTTTGTAATGCATATATTCAAAGTCTTGGAAAATTCCCATAGATAAATAGTTCACAAAAATCATACTCCCTCCTTTCTGTCAAAACCCCTATAGCATAGAGTAGAAGTTTAGTAAGTGGAGTTCTCCAGAAGTGATGTGTTTCTGAACAAATCACAGGAAAATCTGCAGTATTTAAAGATGATTCACAGTGTCTGAGACACATAAATTTATCCAGGGTCTCAGCTCATTGGTCCCTTAGAGGAAAGTCTCTCACTGACTTTTTTAGTTATTTTATCTTAATGGGAAACAACCTGTGTTCTACACCAATAAATTAGTGTTTTCTCAGGTTACAATGATTATAAATCCATTCTACTGTGTAGGCAAGGAATGAGTACAATTAGCTAAGTCCCAGGGGGCCTTAGAACTAGCATATAAATCTCTGCACATTCTTAAACTGGCAGTACTTTGGCAATCATTACTGGGAGGGCTCCAAGGAAAGAGTCTGCAAATCACTGTACTGCAGGAGCACTGAGCTGACCGTGTTTGCTTTGTCTGAATTGGATTGCCCATAAACTATGCACAGAAATACAGCCCACATCTGCTGTTATAATATGATTTCATAAGGAAATTGATTTGAAGAAGTATTATTTTGATAAGGCAAAATGAATTGAGGAGGTCCCTGTAAGCTTAAGTTGCATTTTCCAAGTGCTTTTCTCTGCATGTACCTTGTCAAAAATGTTTTCATACACAGTGAAATATTATTTTCCAGTTATACTTCAGCATCAGGAGGTCCCCATTCCATTGCTACTGATACAGGGCTCCATCCTGTGCCTTGCAAACAGCTGTCAACCGAGAACTTCTGAAATAAGCTTGGGAAGAGAAATTGAGACTCACAGATGTAACCGGAACCAAGCTAGAAAAAAAGTAGCCATATTAAACCTTTTTACAGTGAAGTATTATGCTGCCAGTCTCTTATAGTTTTCTAATCAAACCATGTCCTCTTAATCAATTTCTTCAGTCTCTGAGATAATATCATTAATACCAGTAACTTCAATGAAACCATAAGACTAATTCACAATTAAGGCAAGTATTTTTTCCCTTATCTCTAGTCCTTCAGCGTTAGTCTTAGCATCTGATCTACATACAAAATCAAGGAAAATCAAGGAGAAAGAAGCCTAACTCAGCCCATGGCTGAGGTTCACTTCTCTTTGCATTTTTACATTTGTTATTTCATGTTATTCCTACTTCCTGATCCATTAGGAATAAAAACTGGAACCACTAGATAGTTACAGAAAATTAACCTAAAAATAATTATTGCAGCTCTTCTACCAAAAAGCAAAAAGGCAACTGCAGCAACAATGGAACAGGGAGCTACACTGTGTCCTTATATACATCTTGAAAATTGCAGGAAGTGACACTTAAATCAGAGACTGCTTTATGCATGGGCAAAATTATCTCCAGCTGAAAGCTTTTGTACAGAACAGCCATTGAAATGATCAGTCAGAAGTGTCAAGTTATACTTAGGAATAAATGTTTGCAGGATTGGGATCCAAAACATCTGTCTTTGAAGTAATTCAAGGAACATTAGTCACACTAATCTTTTTCAGATTTCATTTGCACTTCAAGAGATATCTTAAAAGTATTCAACCAACAACAAGCCAGTTGTTATGAAATGTGCTCTTTGGATCAAACTGCACTAAATATCACTAAAGCAAATCCTAAACAAGGCAGAGGAGTAGATTTTTGCAGGATTTATGCTTTCTGTGCAAGTTCTCCTCATCTACAAATGATCTGGATAATTTATTTGGGAATAAAAAATACTAGAAACATCTGCTTCCGTGTCATCATCTTAACCTTCTGATAAAAGATTAAAATCATGCAGCAAAGACAGTTTATTGAAGAACTTGCATCATTTGTTTGAAACACTTTCCCGGCTGCATTATAAGGAGTGTTGCCAGCAGGTTGAGGGAGTTTATCCTTTCCTTCTGCTCAATACAGGTAAGACACACCTGGAATGCTGCATCCTGTTCTCCACTCCTCAGTACAAAAGAGATATGGACAGACTGGAGAGAGTCTGGGAAAAGGCATGGAGAGCTAATATAGCCTGGAGGAGACCAGGGCCAGGGAAGTCTTAAAAATGTATATAAATACCCAAAGTGAGGGGGTACAGAAGACAGAGCCAGAATCTTCACAGTGATATCCCATGAGAGGACCAAAGGCAAAGCCCATGAACTAAAACATAAAGGTCCTGCCTGAAGATCACTTTCTTATGAGGATGACTGATCACCGGCAGAGGTTGCCCAAGGTGGTTGTGCAGTGTCCATTATTGGTGATGTTCAAAATCTGTCTGGACACCATCATGGACAAACTGCTCTAGATTATTCTGTTTGAGCATGGGGATGGAGAGAATGACCTCAAGATCATGGACAGAATGACCTTACAATCTCAGCCATTTTGTGATTCTCCAGTTCTCTCAGTTTCCTGGTTAAGGAAAAGATCTTTGTGATGATACCTTTGTGATGATGTAGGCCTGGCTTCAGAAATACAGATCATGAGCCTAGGTTAAACCCCAACCTACTTTCATAAAAACTGGGGAAAAATGGGTATTTTTGTCTGAAACTCAGACCTTGTGTTTCCGGAGACTAGTGCAGCCCTATGACTATTGTACTACTTGTATGGGGGCTACTTCGAGGTCCTAGAGCAGGTCCAAAGGAGGGCAACCAGGCTGGTGAAGGGACTCGAGCACAGACCCTATGAAGAGAGGCTGAGGGAGCTGGGGCTGTTCAGCCTGAAGAAGAGGAGGCTCAGGGGAGATCTCATCACTCTCTACAACTCCCTGAAAGGAGGTTGTAGCCAAGTGGGAGTTGGTCTCTTTTCCCAGACGACTTTCAACAAGACAAGAGGGCATGGTCTTACGTTGTGCCAGGGGAAGTTTAGGTTAGATATTAGAAAGAATTTCTTTACAGAGAGGGTGATCAAGCATTGGAATGGGCTGCCCAGTGAAGTGGTGGACTCTCCGTCCCTGGAGATATTTAAAAAGAGACTGGATGTGGCACTCAGTGCCATGGTCTGGTAACTGCAGCAGTAGTGGATCAAGGGTTGGACTTGATGATCTCTGAGGTCCCTTCCAACCCAGCCGATTCTATGATTCTATACTTGCCATCATCACAGTTGTGGCTGAACATCATTTAAGTAGGCATGCAAAATTTAGGGGATAGGAAATTAAGCAAACCACGTTTTCTCTCAGTTCTGTGAAAACACAACAGTCTTAGAATCTCTTCTGTTCTGCTGCTTTTTGACTAAAGCAGATTGAAAAAACTGCCTACAACAGTAGGGGAGGCAATGGTTGGAACTGCACCAACTTTCCTCTCAGGGGAGTATCCTTTATTGACAGGACTGTTTTATTTCTTATTGACTGCACCTCCTGCCCTTCATACCCTATATTTGCCTCCTCAAAACAGGGCCAATGTGCCAAAATTAATAGAAGCATAGCCCTGGAATACTTGGATCTTATTTCAAACCAAGGGTAAATAACGAGAAATAAGTGTTTGAGTCCTTCCCTGTTGGAAAGAGTTTTATCTGCAATGAATGATGAACAAAGTGCTTCCAATGCCAAATATTTGAAAGTCTACTGAGCTCCATGCTTCCTGCATTGTTACTGTGATGAGTTACACTTGTTTAGAACATCCATTCCAGATAAGGCTCCTCAAAGGACTCTTGAGGAGAGCTACCTTGTCTGTGAATCCTGAAGATGAGATACTCATTTCTGCCAATTGGGTAGAAATTTCACACGCAGACCAGTAGGATTTTAGCCCTTTTTAAGTTTTTTAAGGGAAGGGGAATTTCTTATAAGTATGATTTTTGGGTAAGTCTGCCTGTTGATCGTAAGATATGGAGTGCTTGACATCTTAACAGCTTTAATAACCTCAGTGTACACACCTATTTCTGAAAAGCACAGCATGTAGCTCTAGCACCCTGGCTTGAGGAAAGCAGAAAGATGCTAATATATGACTTCCCTATTTGCTACTCACAATTCAGCAACACATTTTACTTTTCACAGGTCGGTTCCTGCACTGGAACAAATCATCAAAAAGGTTGTGCAGTTTCCATCCTAGGTTTTCAAGACCTGACTAGAATAAATACAACTGAGTTTACTGCAACTTCTTCTGATCTCAGAGATGACCCTGCTTTGAGCAGGAGGTTAGACTAGAGACATTCTAAAGTCTCTCCCAGTCTCCTTTTTCCTATGATTCTGTGTAAGGCAGTCTGCTTTATATACAGTTGGCAGCATGATTTTCTGGTGCTTTCACAAAAGTTCTAAGTAGAGGATAAAATTTGACTATTCTAATGTTGAACCCATCACCAGGGCATCTGGCTATAAGTGTAATTACAATCTGACAGAAAATGTCTGCTCACATGGTCCTTTATTTTTGCTTCAGATTGCCTGGATTTTTGACCAGGTTGAACAGAATAAATTCAAGGCAAATTTTGCAATGGATATTTTGTCTGTACCAGTATACTGGGGGTAGCAATCACTAGCTGCTTCAAACTATCATTTGCATTTTCACTTGTGCAAATAATCATATGAGTTGCATGAAGCAGCTCCTGGTTCCTTCATTAGATGGCAGAGACCTGAAAAGAAAAGCCTGCCAAAATTATTTTAGGTTCCTTATACTTCTAAGAGAGCTGAAGAAATAAACTGGAAATTATCACATAAAAATTAAATAAATCATTGATATTCCTTTCTGTTTCTCTCAGTAAATTAGTCCAGCTGAAATGCATTGTACAGAGTCTCTTCTAATACATAAGATGCACATGCCAGACCTCTTAGCTCCTTACTATGCTCTATATCCCATTTCCTTCTGTCACAAAACCCCACATAAGCAAGGTGCATGGTGCTGCAACTGTGCAGTTGCACTTAGTGTCATGCGCTCTGCCTTGCTTTTTCACTTGACTAATTTCATCAACATTTGAAATGTGGCCTTGAGACTTGGAAGCCTAAGTCATGAGGCATCCCAGAAAAAGCTTAACAGAAGCTGTCAGTGTGTGCTTGCAGCCCAGAAAGCCAACCAGGTCCTGGGATGCATCCAAAGGAGCTTAGACAGATGGTCAAGGGAGGTGATTCTGCCCCTCTCCTTGGCTCTTGTGAGACCCCACCTGGAGTCCTGTCTCCAGTCCTGGAGTGCCCAACATAAGAAGGACACAGAGCTCTTGGAATGTGTCCAGAGGAGAGCCACTAAAATGATCACAGGGTTGGAGCACCTCCCCTATGAAGAGAGGCAGAGGAAGTTGGGGGTGTTCAGACTGGAGAAGAGGAGGCTCCAAGGTGACCTTATAGCAACATTTCAATATCTGAAGGGGGCCTACAAGAAAGCTGGGGTAGGGGTTTTTACATGGGAATGCAGTGAGAGGACAAGGGAAAATAGTTTAAAACTTGAAGAGAGTAGATTTAGATTAGACATTAAGAAAAAATTCTTTCCTGTGAGGGTGGTGAGACACTGGAACAGGTTTCCCAGGGAAGCTGTGGCTGCCCCCTCCCTGGAAGTGCTCAGGGCCAGGTTGAATGGGGCCTTGAGCAACCTGATCTAGTGGGGGTGTCCCTGCCCATGCAGGGGTTTTGGAACCAGATGATCTTTAGGGTCAGTTCCAACACTAGACATTCTATCATTCTGTGGTTCTCTGAGTTTTCTTAGCTCAGTTTTGAAAGTCTATTTCATGTCTTGCAACGTTCCTGCAAGAACAAGCCACCAACTGGGACTGCTACTGTGAAAGAAATTATTCTAATAGAAATTATATCTTAAAATACAGTTTAGCATAAATTTCTAACCCCCTGACAAGCATGATGAAAACATGTTCCTTGCCAAAGAAATATGATTTTATTCTGGTAAGAGTTATGCAGGATGGTGAGGACCCTTTAAGTGAGAGAGAAGTGGAAATGAGTGGCTATTGGGAGGGAAGATGAGCCAGCTGAGAGCACAGGGGTGAGGGCTAGAGGTAGACAATTCTGCACCAGAGGGAGGGAAGTGAAGGGTGATAAACAGAGATATTGCTGGGCTGTTTCTGGATCTCAAAAACATAGGCCCAACAGCAAATGACTTAATAAAATGTTTTAATACAATAGAATATAAAAAGGAATACAGATATTGCACTTTATATCTATGTCCCTTCAGATGCTGGAAACCCCATGTTTGTGAAGCACTGGACGGATGGGATCTCCCCAGCTTGCTGGGGAGAGCCATCTGGGGTTCATTTTTTTCATCTCATCCCCATCCTTCTTTCTATCATGCCCAGTGCAGAGCACAGAGCAACATGGGGGATGTTGGTCAGTGTTCTAAGCTTCTCAGCAGTGCCTCATGAAAGTACAAAGAGAATGAGCACAAACTGAATTACAGAAAATTCTATGTAAGGACAGTAAAAACCACTTTTAACTGTGAGTGCAGTCAAACACTGGAACAGTTTGCATAGAGATGCTGAGTGTTAATGCTTGGAGATGCTTGAAACCTCAGTAGCAATATGCAACCTGTGCTGGCTGAGCCTGCTTTGAGAAGAGGGGTTAAACTACACCATCTCCAGAGGTCACTTCCCACCACCTCTATATATTGATTCTGTGAACCACAGTAAGAGATGATTTGTAGCCTTTTGAATCTATTTCATTAGCAAGACAAAGACAGAAACAAGATCTTTTACTACTTCAGCTAATATGCTACCCAGAACATAAAAAAAAGAAGGGAATGGAGGATGTGCCTGAACTAAATTATCCAAAAGGTGGGAAATGCAAATGATGTGACTGTTTTAGCAAACCTTTTTTTGACACATTTGTGAAAGATGAGTTCTGAAAGGTCTCTGATATCCTTACCCAATCTTTTTAACTTTTTAATCAGCATTACTCATTAGATCTGTCAGCTGTTCTAATCACACAGTGAATATATCACCTATACCCTTGTGAGCACAGATTTTGAAACAAAAAGTAGATGGCTAAAGATTTTTTATTATTCTCTTTTTAACAGCTAGTGAACAAATAGTGGAATTCTAGCTACTAGTAATTTTTAAGTAGTAGGTTAGGAGTAGCTGGGTGCCTAAATTACAGAAAAAAAATAACAATTCATGGCAATTTAGATATTCAAAGCACATCTCCAAGCAGCTCTGCCTGCAGTTGTGATTACTCAGCAATTATTTAAAAGAGGCTTCAGCTATCACAAGTTGGATCCCTAGATAATGCACCTTCAATGTCCAGTCCTGAAGATTTCTGCTAAGTAATTTGTCCTTCCTCATATATCAACTCTGTGGCAGAGGCAGGGATAGAAGCCAATTTCCCAAGTTTACATTTATCATCCCCAGCCTTCAGAGTCTTTTCTCTTGCTGCCATCTCTGTTATTATCTGCATAATGCTCAACTTCCTTATCAAATGAAGCAAGGACCCAAACGCCTCTCTTATACTGCCTTAATTCATCCCAGTGCACTGGACTGTACCCTATGCAGTAAAAGACATGTGCTGCCTTTTGGAAGAAGTGTGACCACTGAATAAAGAGATCGTCAAGAAATGCACAGTCTGGGACCTAAATTATATTAGTGCTAACAACCCCGGGCCATTACCAGATACTTACTTCCAGCACTGTGCAGGTGTACAGAGAAGTCCCCTGTGCCTCTTGACATTTAAAAACAGCATGAAAGGGAAGAATCATCTAGCAGCAAACTGAGTTCACCTCCCTTATATCAGCAAGGGCTTTAGAAAGCCACTTTTTAAGCTGTACATACAGCTGTAGCCATTACAAATGGAGCAACCACTAGATAAGGAGAAACTGCTCTCCTTGCTACCAAGTTTCAGTGATTTGTTGGGAAATGGCAACTCCTGAGAAGCTTTGCAGCTGCAGCTGTTCACTGCTTTTTTTCATTACCTCTGCCCTACTTATACTTTTGATTCTTCCATCCTTGTTATTTCTTGTGGTTAGTGTTCTTAGAACTGAATGAATTTTAAGTGCAGTTTAATCTTTGCTGTTGGGTGCTCTGAAACCGTCTTGATTTCCCACCAAAATCTGTGGGAATTTTAACATGGGATTCAGGATGGTCAGAATTTTGTCCAAATACATAGCAACATATTTGCCCCTGATTTTAGATTTATCACTCTGGTCAAACACATTCTTTACATCTGAATTTGCATTCCTCTAGTGGTCCTTAAGGACCTCAAGCTTGTCCTCAAGAAGAGATTTTTTTTCCTAGGATATCAATTATGTGCTTAATAGAGAGGAAGAAAAAGGCAGACAAAAACAAATGTGGAGGAGCTATGCTAATTCCTCTGACATATCCCTGTGTAAGTCCCACTTACACTGGAAGAAAGATTGCCAAATAAACCCTATGTCAAAAAAACTCCCACTGAAGACGAGGTCCCTAGCAGACAAATTCCATGTATATTTATAAGAACAGCTTGTGATGATAGTTCGATTTTCCATGTTTTTTTGAGGAGGGAAAAAAGACTCCATGCACACAGAATGCAAGCAAAAAGAACTGCAATGCTCACTTCTTCAGTTCTCTGTGCTGTACTGGAACAGCATTTATTTTAAACTCCATTTGACTTGATCACACTTCCAAACTGGAAATATCTTTATTACTTGTTGCATGTGTGACTCAATCACTATGCTTTCAGTTTAAGAGTGTTCCTTTGACTTCACCAGTGAGTTATCTATTTTTAACGGTGTTGTCAAAATCTTCACTCTAGATACAAACTGATGACTTTTTAAAAAAAGTTCATCTCATCTACAATGTATTGCCAGCATTAGGTAGTTCTTTCAGGAGTTCTGGGGGACAGAATCCTATCTGACTTATGATGGTCTATATTGGTTTGGGGTTGTTTTTTTTTTTTAAATTACTCAGAGTCACTTCTGAAGATTGTATAGAACTGGTGGGCACAAGTTTCTGAACAGAGTCAGTCTCAGAAACAAAGTGAGTCTTTGCTAACAATCAGCAAGAGAAGCAGTACTAGGAAAGGACTGTTTTGAAAGTACTAAACATGAGCTCCTGTTTGCAGGCAGCCAGAGTAAAAGTAGAAAAGTAGCATAGCTTTTTTTTTTTTTTTTTTTCCCATTGAGGAAGAATGGGGGCCTTTAAAAACTGAGTAATTCAGAAAAAAAAAACTGAGTAGTAGCAGAAAACACACCTATGCCAAAGCTCTGTGGTATCTCTTGTGATTGTAAGTTCATTGTAGATGTTGTTGTCTCATTTGCTACTTTTGAGGTCCCTGCCAGTGACCTCCAGGGATGCACTTTATTTCCATTGCAATAGGAGCATGTTCCATCAAGCAATAGTCCAGCTACAGACTGAGATAATTGCAAGTAAAGAACACATCATCAGTCAATATTTTCACTGTCACCTAACTAATCATAAATATTTTTGTTCTTTTGCAGAGGCCTTTCTTCATCCACCTTTACTCCACCTTTACTCCAAGGCCCTTATTTCTCTCTCTGATAAAGTGTCTCTATAAAGGCAACAACCCTCATTTGTGTATGGAAAAATGAAAATAATTTTGGGGCAAGTGAAGATTTTCAGGAGTGTTTAAGTGGCTCAGGAAACACAACGCTCACTAAATGTAACATAGGGACTTAAGAAAATACCCACTCAGTCTTTCTTTCTTTCCCTGGAAATAGAGGAAATTCTGCTTTTTCCTGTAAAGAGACAATATTATTATTGAATGGTTTAATGTTTCTTAAAGGTGAAGGACACATCTGCTGAAATGTGAAATAAAAAACTGAAGTTCTTTCAAGTCAATGCATATGAAAAATATTTTGTTCCACAAAATGGAATACATTTTCCTGTTCCAATTTTAATTTTGCCTAAACAATCAGTACATGATTGAATAGAAACAGTCTGATGTGAACATTTCATTGCAAGGAATTCCCTCAGCTGTATTCAATAGGAGAAAGATTACTCTGATTTTCTTGTAAAACTAAAACAAATTCAGTCTTTTGCACTCCTGTTGTCTTGCAGCTTTAATACAAACATTCATTCTGGGCAACTATTTCCACTTGCCAACTAACTCATATCTCAAGTTTAAATGCATCACCCAACCAGTTAAAATAAATTTTAAGCATATAAAAATTGCTTTTGTTATGTTGCCATTTTGTCTTATGAATGTTTATAGCTCCATCAAAGATAAAAGAAAAATAGCACCCCCTGAGCAGCCATTTCAAGTGCTGCTGTGTTACACTAGTTATAAATTAACACATTCTTTTCAAGTAATTACCCAGTAATACTAAAATTCATTCACCATGCCTTGTCTGACACCTTAGAACAAAACACCAATCACCAAGGTTCCAGGTATTTTTAAAAATAGCTATATAGAACCTCTGAGAAAAAAAGAAAAAAAAGGTTTCACCTCCATCTCTGGTAGTAAAATTTGTGTCATCCTTTTCCTGTTATAAAAACTGACATCACAGAGATCAGTGTGGAAGACAAAGGATATCATCTCTGCTGCAAGGCACCACTTCTTGAAAAAATATTTAAGAATTTTAGACATAACAGCACTCTGAAACTCCTTACATTCCATATAAATAGGGAAATATTTAGCAATTAGTTCTCATATTGAACTAGGCAGTGGAAAGTGCTGACACAAATATTCTTATGGGGAAAAAAAGGTTATTTCCTTCTGTTTTACAAAGTATGATGAAAATAATCCATGTGTTTAAATAACAAATTTTGAATGAATTTTCAGCTTTGTTTAAGGAAAGCTTTCTTCAGTGTTATTTTAATTGTACTGTTAGCAGTCTGTATCCCTTTCAGTAATATTTAAATATACCAATCTTAATAAATTCAGTTTCACGTCTAAACTCATTTTTTTTTTCAAACTATCAGTTAAGCTATATTAGTCAAGTGATTTATTTACCTCTGGGTTCTGATGTTTATAGTAAATCTATTTGAATAAAAGGGCATGTGCCTTCTGTTTCAAGTGCCATTTATACATATTTGTTCTTCCCACCCTTCTTTTCTCCTGTCCTCCTCAATACTGATGATTGCTACTTCTGTTTCCAAGGAAAAACAGAGATGAGGAAGAGCTGTTCTGAAAAGCTAGGCTGGATATTAGCTAGCAGCTATTTTCACAGGATTTGTTTTTCCCAGCTCCTTATGGGCACTCTTTAACTAACAGAAAACAAGGATTGCTTGATAAGACAGGTTTATAAAAACAAACCAGACAAAAATTCAATAAAGTGCTACAGGGAGATCATGGTAAAGGAATTCTTCATATCATTTTTCTTTCACAAGAGAATCAATTGTGTAAGAGGTTGCCAACAAATCTGAAGGGAATAATCTGCTTGCTCACTGAGGATAGGACAAGTACTAATGGGTTGTAATACTGAAGCACTTAAGAAACCCTGTAGGATAGTGAATTTAAACTGCTAAAATTTTCTTCGATTAAATTTTTTTCACACAACCTGAAAACATCACCAGCGTGGGTGTGATCACTGCTGCACCAGATGAACCCACCCCAAGCAAGGAGCCTCCACTCAGGAGAGACCCCTGAGGACACTGGAGAAGCTCATGTTTCCAACAGAGAGAGCAAAATTTTCCTGAAAAAAACCCAGTGATTTCAGGAGGGGCTGCACAAGGCAGCTTTCTGTGAGCAGGAATGTCTGGGCTGATCCAATGACCACCCTGGCCTTGTTCCCACCCTCTGACCCAGCTGTCTAGCTGCCTGGTTTTAAGTGATCTTGCTGCAAACATCAAGAGGTTTTATACAAGAAACTTCAAAATAAATCTGCAAGTTTCTTGAATGTGGTGAACACAACTACAAACCTATCAAAGTGCAGGACATGGTTTTATTACACCTAAAAATCCCACATGTACAATTCTGGGCTTTATAATGTAAAAGGAGCCTTAAATGTTACCAGTGTTGGTACCACAACAGTGGTCTGAAGACAACGAGGGAGTCAGAGGAACATAAATCCACTTAAAGTAATCATGCTTGGACATAAAAAGACACTTGAAGTGTATCTCTGCATAAAAGCCACCAGACAACTTGAGGTGAAACTTGGTGCTCCATGAGAGTTTTCAGAGTTCATTGAGGCAGCAAGAGACCAATGCCATCTGCACCATCTGCAGCTGCAGCAGCATGATTCACCGACCAGGCTGGTACATGCTGCCCCTCAGCACAGATTATTTATTCAGGGTGGGTGAACAGGGAGGGTTCACCTATGCTGGATGCCAGATGCTCACCAAAGCCACTCCATCACTTCCCCACATCCTCAGCTGGATGGAAGAGAAAATAAAATGAAAGGCTCATGGGTCAAGGAAAGGACAAAGATCGCTCTCAATTACAGACATAAGCAAAACAGGCACAACTTGAGGAAATGAGTTTAATTAGTTACTAATTAAATCAGAGTAGGGTAATGAGAAATAAATACACACACACCCCATTCCTCCCTTCTTCGCAAGCTCAAATCACTTTGCTCCTGATTTCTGTACCTCTTCCTCTACAGCAGAGCAGGGGGATGGGGAATGGATGTTCAGTCAGTTTGTCACATGTTGGCTCTGCTGGCCCTTCCTCCTCAGGGGGAGTTCTCCTCATTCTTCCCCTGCTCCAGTGTGGGGTCCCTGCTATGTGAGACAATCCTTCAGGAGCTTGTTCAAAGTCAGTCCTTCCCACAGGCTGCAGTTCACAAATCATTCCAGGCATCCAGGGTACAGTTGTTCAGGAACAGACTGCTCCAGCTTGAGTCCCCCACATGGTCACAAGTTCTGCCAGGGAACTTGCTCCAGTGTGGGGTCCTCTCTCTATAGGACCATAGGTCCTGATAGGAGCCTGCTCCAGCACAGGCTTCCCACAGGGTCACAGCCTCCTTCAGGCATCCACCCACTCAGGTGTGATATTCTCCAAGGGTTTCAGGTGGAATCTGCTCCACCATGGACCTTCATGGGCTGCAGGTAGACAGCCTGCCTCACCATGGTCTTCACCACAGGCTTCAAGGGAATGTCTGCACCTAAAGCACCTTCTCCCCCTTCTGTATTCACTGACCTTGGTGTCTGCAGAGTTTTTTCTCCCACATATTCTCATTCCTCTCCCTGGGTGAAACTGCCAAGTTTTTTTTTTTAATTTTACCCTTCTTAAATACATTATCACAGAGGCATCACCACCACTGCTGATGGGCATGGCCTTAGCCAGTGACAGGTCTGTCTTGGATCCAGCTGACATTGGCTCTGTTGGACGTGGGGAAAGCTTCCAGCAGTTTTCTCACAGAAGCCACCCCACCAACCTCCCTGCTGCCAAGACCTTGCCATGCAAACTGGTGCTTCCCTATCTCTGGAAAAAATAAATTTAGGTCCCCTTTCATCACTCTGAGCGTTGTGTTGTCATGTCCTCAGTTTCACACTCAGTCAAAAGGAAAACTGGCAGCAGTGATTTTGCCTCTTTGACCCTTGCTCTGACTCTGCACAGGCAGCTGCTACGGGCTTAGAAGTCTGCATTCATTTCTGAACCTTATAATTAAATAAAAAAGTGTAAAAAAACCCAGCCACCATGACATGTAGTACAAGGAGGTCAAATAAAGTATTAAATGGAAAAACTATAAGGTTTATAACTGTGTGGGCAGAACAAAATGAGATATAGAGTTTTTGACCTCTGAGTTTCTGGTTAAAATCTACATGCAGTTTTATAGTCAGCCAGTTATAAAAAGTATTCTGCCATTTGACTTATCTCTGCATGCCAAACTTTAAATGAAATTTATTCATGGTTATATTTGAAAACCTATCAATATGCCTTAACACGTCAAATCAAAACACCAGAAGAATCTAAATTTATTTCTAGTGATTAAAAACAAAACAAAACCAACCAAACAAACAAACCTCACAGCCACCTAATTGGCTCTTCTATATAATTTTTACCTGAGAAATCTTTCAAGAGTCTTCTTTTTGGTGATTCCCTTAGTATTGCCCACCCAAGCTTGACTTGCTTTTCTTCAGGATGTGGGGTTTTTTGTTTTCCTTTGAGGGTTTATATAAAGCAAGTAACCAACAGACTTAATATGCACACTACAAAACAGAAGGTGCATGTATCTCTTCTGTAGACTTAAATAGACTTAAATTGATTTGATCTTTTGTTCATAACAGAACAGCTGTGTAGTTCAGTGCAAGCTGTAATCCACCTAAGATTGTATGCAGAGCCAATTTCTAAGGGCAATCATCCAATCTGTGAGTGTGAGACCTCCATGCACTGATTTCTCTTAGTCCCAGACACAATGACATCTCTGAGCCCATCTCTATATTTAGGTGGTTGCATCCAGGATGCCACAGACATGTCATCCTCAGTATCAATCACAGTTTATTCAAATTCAGTCCATGTATACACACAGGTTTTGGCTACAATATCTGCTAAACCACAGGAATACTTCTTGAAAGCTTCCTTTTTACACCAATTAATTATTAACATGCTCTATATGTTCAAAATTAAGAATATCAAGATAGATTTGGGAATAAAAAGGAATAAAAAGACCTGCTTCTTGCAGCATGTGGACAGTCCCTGTGAACTGCAATGAACTGCCTAAATTAGCATATTTACTAAAAGGATTTTCTGCTGTAATTTTCAGCCCACACATCTAAATCCTATTTCCTACAGTTTTCTATTCCTACTAACACCATAGAGACCAAAGTGGGGAACAAACTGCTCCTACATAGAAAGCCTGAAGAAAGTGGAAAACGAAATGTAAGTGACAAAAAGGTACAGAAATTAAAATATTTGCATATTTAAATCTACTTAGAGATTTAGAAGACAAATTCAGTACAAAAAACTTCAAATATCCAAGTTTTATGTTTGTTACATGTGCTCTTAAGTATAGACTTAAACCTCACATAAAATCAGGAAAAAAAGGAGTAGATAGCTCCCAATCATCCAGCAAACATCTACTCTGTGTCTCAGAACAGTCTTTAGCAAATATAAAGCTAACATTAAAGCAGAGTAGTACCAGCCATGAGGACAGAATGGAAGATGATCACCATCAACATCTTTTTTGCCTGCAAGACTGGGAATTCACCAGGAACCATTTTCAGAGAGATGATACACTGTTCTACTGAATAGAAACCATATCAAAACAAAATCCTCTCTCCAGAACCAACTCTGATAGTTGGTTATCAAGATAAAATTACTTCCAGAGTCAAATCTAGCCATCAGTTAAACTCTGGACCACATGTGAAGGACAGACCAGAGAAGCTTTCAAAAGCATTATTGACCACAAATCCCCAAGGTATCCAGCCAAAAGCTCATCCCCAGCTGAAGCCATCCTTTGGTGACATGAGTTTACTCCACTGATGGAATGAGCAAAAATCATTCACATAAGTGGATACTACTTCATCTTTATGCCCTGTATAGCAGATACCAACCAAAAAGCATGTCCCCCTTCTTTAAGGAGTTACTGTATTGACTGACATTTATTACCAGACAGGTGTTTCACAGATGTTTTAGAGTTACAGAGGAAAACAGAGCTCTTCTGCTATGGCTGGCCACTAAATGCAGTTGCTCTGGAGTTGCCCTGCTAACCACCAAAGCTGTGCTCCTAGATTTATTCCATGCTTATGGAATAAACTCATTAAATCTGGTACTAGCTGTTTCCACTCATTCCTGAAACAATCAAAACCTGTCCACATCGCATAAGGCACAAAGCTCTTACTTGTTTCACTTCAGTCCTTTTACTGCTTTTCTTGAAAAGGAAAAAAGGGAAACATTGCTCTGAAATGAACAGCTGAAAACCTTACCAGATGAGGACAATGCTGCAAAATTAGAGAACTGCTTAAGGAGAAGAAATATTATTCTTTATTCATGTAAATATTCCTAATGCTTAGTTAAAAATATATATAAATCATAAAGAATTGTTTGCAGATGGCTTCTGAATTTTTGCATACAGCTTTTGAACTTACATATCAGTTATGCTTATTTCTCCTTTATGTGCTAAATGATGCCACAAAAAGCAGAAGTAAGAAGTTTGTGCAATTTTACCTCTCAGCAGCCTTTCTTCCAGCCCACTGGTAGCAAAAGCAATGCAGGAGCTGGAGGTGCAAATGCAATCCTCACACGTTCTTTGTCAGCATAGAGAGAAAAATATCCCCTTAAAGCCTCGAGTGCTATCTATTGCTTCTGTAATTCACAACAGCAGTATGAAGATTTCTCAGACTTAACAGCACTTTAGAGAGAGGCAAAGGCTAAGTTTTATTATTATTGGCTTAATTTCTACTCTTTTTCTTCACACAAACACATACCACTGAGCCCATGGGAAACATTAACAAGAACAGTCTCATTTCGTGTTCCTAATACTGGCTTTAATTAAATACTGCTTTTTCCCTACTTAGTTAGGCAGCACAGGACACAGAAATCATTTGAAAGGACTTGGGAGTGGACTCAAAGGCTGCTGCTGTGGAATGAATCATTCCCACCCAAAAGAAAGGATTAATTTGCTGCCAGCTCATTTTAACGAGTCCCTGTGACTTGCTCTTGAAATGTGGCAGCCAACATTTCAGTCAGGTAAAACAAGAATTATTCCACAACCTGTTGTACAGTTACAAAAGGCAGGGTGCACAAACACCTCACAGAAGTGCTTATGCTGCACTCACAGTGCTTTTTCACATGGGAAAATAAAAGAAGTTTTGGATATTTGTGAAATGGTAAAGGTTGTTTGAAACCAAAATGCTGAGACACTTAAATTTTTACCTTTATTAAGGTATTACTGGTCCTAAAATGCCGGTCTGGAATTGGTAAACCCAAGATAAGGAATATAGTTAATTCACTGCTGCAAGAACAGGCTTGAATTAAAACTTGTTTCCCTTCTTAAATTTTAGGTAAACTAATATAACTTCAGATAAGAAAAATGCAATGTAAAAGGGTTGTATTTTTGTGGGGGTTTTTTTGTTTGGTTTGGTTTTGGGTTTGTTTGTTTGTTCTTTTTCTTTTCCTCTCTTTGTTATATCCTGGTTGATGGGCAAATCCGTAACTGTAAGTTTCCAGGAGTTTGCCTGCAAAGATTCAAAGCTAAGCACATGGGTATTGTTATTTAGCACAACCTAATGGGAAAGGAGCAATACATAACAGGGAATAAACTCTATTTCTGACACACCTGGAAAGAAAGATGATACTATTCTTTTTCCATTTAAAAAAATCTAATACAAACACAAAGCATAAATATAAAATCCCTTTCAAAATAAAAAACATGCAGTCTAAGTGCCTGAACTGCTGATGATTTATGGCAGTACTTTAACCAAATGATCATTTTTATAAAATGCACTGAGGGAAATTTCTATACATTCCAGGAATAGAATTTCTTTTCTTCTCTTCTTCTCTTCTTCTCCTCTCCTCTCTCCTCTCCTCTCCTCTCCTCTCCTCTCCTCTCCTCTCCTCTCCTCTCCTCTCCTCTCCTCTCCTCTCCTCTCCTCTCCTCTCCTCTCCTCTCCTCTCCTCTCCTCTCCTCTCCTCTCCTCTCCTCTCCTCTCCTCTCCTCTCCTCTCCTCTCCTCTCCTCTCCTCTCCTCTCCTCTCCTCTCCTCTCCTCTCCTCTCCTCTCCTCTCTTTTCTCTCTTCTCTCTTCTCTCTTTCATTTATACTCCCAGTCTTACTTACTAAGGAGGCACGGAGACAAAGAAGAGTTTGGGATTTCAAGTCTGATATGCTGGAATCCATGAGTCTGATTTAAGCTTAGTAAACAACAGAAAAAAAACACAAGCCACAGGCAGTTTGGTCAACTGTTTTTGTAATTCATAGAGGTGCATGGACAAGATGTGATTATTGGAAAAACAAGTCTAATAAAATCATGCTCTAACTCCTGGCTACACACTATCCAATCTATTGCTGTTGTACTTCACATTAATGGGTTGCTTCCAGCACCTGCCTCAACCCTTTGCTTCAATTTAACACCATGCCTTCCCAATCCTGAGCTACTACTTTCTCCACTGAGATGTATTACTCATTTGAAATAGGTTTTCTCTTCATATAGGTTATTTTGTGGTACAAAACTATCGTGACAGTAGCTGTGACAAAGCCCATGCTGTCTCAGAGCCCATGGGCCACTGGGTGTGCAGCATAGAGCTGAGCAGCCAGGACTCAGCTGGGCATCAGTGGGGAACTGCTGAGTGCCTTGGGCAGGTAGGTCTCAGTTACAGTGCTAGAAAGCATCTCCAGGAGTCATTTAGACCAACATCAATCCACATCCTAACAGCTGTTCCACCAACTTGCTCATAAAATCCTCCAGCAACAAGGATTCTATGAGTGCCTACATAATCTTTTCCAGTGCTTTGCTGTCCTTTGGGGCAGGTTCAAGTTTTTGGTTTGGTTTTTTTTTTTTCCTCTGCTAAATCTCCATGCTCATCTTTTTTTACTACAGTTCAGATACATTCATTTTTACCTTTCTTACCAGGAAACATGTTCCTTCTTTGCATTAGCTCTTCACATATCCGAAAAATTACCTTCTTCCTTTCTTTACATGAAGCTATTACATTTTTAAGTATTTAGTTTTCCTTAGTTTTCTAGACCACAGAAAATTCTCATTGTTCCCCCCAGGTTTCTATTCAGGTGGATTTTTTAGTCAGTAAACATTTATCTTTCCTAAATACAGTCTTCAAACTTATGAAGAGAGGAGGCCTTATCGATGCTATAAAGTAAGCCTTTTGCCATATCCATTTGTCCTGCAAATTATATTATTCTCTAAAACCTGCTAGCTTCCAATTTGGTCTCTTACTACAATATAAGTCTTTCCTCTGCAATGGCAAATTTTGATTTGTGTAACAGAATATTATTCAACTAAGAAAATGTTGGTTCCTTCAATTCCTTTAAACCAGATTTCCTGAGGAGTTTTATTTACTAGTTGATGATTGAGACTACTTTTCCAAAATCTAAATTTTTTGCTATGCCTGTATAATTCTGCTGCAGAATTACTATTTTTATTCTGCTGCCGTTGCTCCAAGATCTTGGTAATTTCACCATCACTGTCACCTAAGTTATATTTCACTTCAAAATCCTCAGTGAATATATTTTTATTTGAATCATGTAACAGAGTTTCCTTTAAGTTCTGTATCAAATGTAATTCCCCACATAACCAGAATTCAGAGGACACTACCAAATACATTAAACTGGTCAATAAATATGAAGTAATCTAATGGTAGAATTTCTATATCAGTAGTTAATTTTTGAATCAATAACCAAGACTTTTACCTGTAAAAGTGAAGGGAAGTGAAAAATTGAAAGAAATGCTTGAAAACTGCCCAACATAGTCCATTGCATCACAGTCTCATATGCACATTAAAGTTCAACATAGAGAAAACCTGTCTGCAGTCAACATTAATTGCAATATCTAAAACTTTTTTATCTGTTTATTATTATAAATTCAAAGCTTTTCTACTTTATTCTTTCATTTAGTTATGAAATCAGAAAAAAAATCTCTGTGAAAAATTTAGCAAAGTGAAAACAACTACTCAATATTACTTTTAAAAAATCAGTTCAGCCACCAGTGTCTTTTTCTCCCTTTTCATAAAAGTACAGCTGCAAGGGTATCCCCATTTCCTCTCCCACTTTGTACCCAGATCCTTGTGTGGTTTTGGAAGCTGTGGACTAAATACAGACCAAATGGACCAACACTACGCAAGGGACACATCAATGAGGAGGGGATCAGTCATTGTTTTCTTCTGCAGCAGGAAAATTAGACTGCAAAGGGTTTCTTAAGGATTACCTTCATCTATTATTTCATTTGTCCTTTAAAAGATATGGGCTCTAAACTTTCCAAATCTAAGAATACACAGAGACATTTTATGCTTACCCTGGATGCTTTGCTGTTACAGTGCAAACCAGATTCCTTTTTGTTTATTAAAGTATTCTCAAATACAATCTATTAAACTGAGAGCAGGGGCAAATGAAATGCCTCTTTCATAATGCTGCTGCAGAAATTTTGAATGTGCAAGCATTCCATTTGCTGTCTGTCTCAATATCTCTAATGTTTATTAGGGTAGAACCTTTCCAAAAGCAAAAATTTACACCCTCATCTGAAATCCTTCATAACATAAAGCAAGAAAAAAAAAAATCTGGAATCACTGTGCTAACAATCACATAATTAAAATTAAAGAAAGAAAAATAATAGAAGTTTTAGAAATTAGAAAATTCAGAAAAATTAAAAATTCAGAAATTTTTCACATTGCCAGATATGATGTTTGTACTAGACAAATCCTTACCTGTTATCAAAAGCTCACTGGAGAACAGGGCTTTGTTCTTGTTTGTTTGTTTGTTTGTTTGTTTGTTTTCTTCAGGAATTTTGCAGTTTTATTCTGTGAAATTTTGCTAGATAATTTGCTCTAAAACATATCTGAAGACAAACTTCAAATGCTAAAAGCCATTACTATTGGTGATAACACATTTCCCTCTGCTAATACATGGTTTCAATTAAAAATTTTATTTACATAAATGTCCACAGGCCAATTTATTAATAATAAAATAAGGAAGGGTAGTGTAGGATTTATTTTCTTTTTAATGCAAGTACACTAAGAAACCACAGATAAAACTGGCTAATTATTAAAGGTCATGAAAATGAATATGACCTGAATATATTAGATTAGAAACACCAGCAGTGAAATTACCAGAGGGAAAAATATATTCTCTTTACACAGGCAGGTGTTAATAAATATACAAAAATTAACTAATTAAAGCCAATAGCAGCTGTCAAGTATGCAATGTTTCTTTGTTAATTTTTTATTGTTATTATTTACTCTTTTAATCCTGAGCAAAAGCAAAGAACAAGACATATTTTACTGTGTGCTTCTGAGTAAAAATGTTAAGAGGAAAGCAAAGCTACCTTAAGAACAATGCTAGCAGGGATACAGAGTGACATGTACATGACCAGATATTTTTGTTGAGCTTTTCCTTCGTTTATTAAAAGCAACAATAGCTGAAGAAAGTCTGGTTCAGGCAAAGGGAATAAGTGAAAGCTTTCATTAAAACTGTAGTAAGCTTCTTTATCTGACTGATTAGTTTCTTCTCCAAGGACATCTTAGCATCGTCTCTTAAATCGAGAGTAAGAAATTAAATGCAATTTGATTGAGGCAGTTTAAGGACCTGTAACTACAGGCTACTGTCAGATGTTACAAAGCCAGGGACATCTGCTGCAGTGATGTGTAGGGGCAGCAGAATATAAACCACATATTAGGCAGTGGTTTAATGTTGCTTAATAAACCTGCCATGCTTTAATCCCTTTTTTATTTGAGTTACACATTGAAGGACATTCAACAGTACATGTGTCTTTCACTCGACTCTCAGAAGTTGGCCCATCCTCACTGCTCAGTGCCAGGGAAGATTTCCTGCTCTTTGCAAATGAATTTGCACATATTTACAGCAAAAAGGCAAATACTGGTTTTGAATACTTGAATTTGGGTCAGTAGTCATAAAATGTATCTCTGAATATTTATCTTTGCCAGAACACCTTTTTAGAAAATAATGAAAACGGTTGTTTTTTCCTCAATAATAGACATTGCTCTTCAGTAACTAAGATCAGCTCTCACTCTGACTGTTTGTAGTCTGTTAGTGGCTGGTATGTATCAAGTCACATCAGAGTTCATTGCAAAAGTCACTACTACACCAAGTCCTCTTCACAATGAATTATTTTAGGTCATTAAGCAAATTAAGAACCAAATGTTCAAAGAAACAACAACTTTGTCCTTACCCTCTTTTTGTAGAAGCAAAGCAAATTATATTTGTTCAAAAAGGACCAAGAGGAAGGAACCTGATCATACTGTAAGCAGAAATAATTTACTTGTCTAGCTACCATTCTTATACCACACTGATAGATAGGGCACAAACATTATGTACTTTCATACAAAAAACGAGGAATGAAAAAGTGGAGTTGGAAAACATACTTTCTTCTGAAGAAAAACAGCATTTGTTGTTAATGATTGGAAACTTATCAGTTATTTATTTGTCTCTGTGAAATTACAAAAGTTTTATGTTAAGACCTGAGTAAAGTGCAGAAGAGGGAGGGGAGATATACTGTGGCATGACAGCTCTACAGGTGATGTTTTTGAGAATGTTTCAGGAAAAAAGAAATTACTGCAACAAGATTCAGTCCTGCTTGAATCTCTGAATATGACTTTATGTGTCTTTGGAAGGGCAGACGATATCTGAATGCATGCTAAGATGGCACAGTGCCTCAGTGCCACTGCCTTGGACAAGTGCTAAGAATGAGATTTTGCCCAGTGAATGATTTTGAAGAAGACCTCTGGAAAACTCTTATCTCTGTCCCTGACAGCTTTTAGTATTCAGAAATGGGCTGATCGACACTGTGCAGTTCAAGTGCTTATTAGTTCCTGAAATAATCATTTGTTAACCCAGGAATAAGTGAGACATCTTGTTATGAAATAGTAGTTATGCTGAATCTCAACTAAGATCCTCTGTAGCAGCTTCTAAATTTGTTTGTGACTCATTTTATTTACCTGAAAAGATTTTAAAAATAATTAATGTTTAGGTTATGTAGGCACACAAGTTTTACATCTCTCAGCAGCAGTATAGAAGCCAGTGTATTAAAATATTTTGCCATATTGAGAGATTTCTGTGAAACACAAATTTTAATGACACACTGTTTCTGAGACAAGAGCATGACTTACTACCTAAATAATAGCAGTGAGAGTGCCACAAGTAGGACAATGAAAGTAGATGAGGACAAAAGTAAATAAACATTCTAAACAACTTCTTGGATAGGTCCTAAAGTGTTATAGGGAGACAGTGCTCTTATCTTGATTGTGCAGCATTTTGTAACAGTCACTTTTTAGTCCCTGAGTTTTACTCAGAATAGTTTCTATATTACATTTAAGACAGGCTGGTGACACCAAAGTGCAGAGCAAGAGCAAGCTCTGTTACATCTTGGTTTAAAGAAAGGGATAAGCTTTGGGAAAATGTATGTTAGATTTAAGAGCTGTCTGTGTTAGCTATTTGTCTGATCTAAAGCTTTTGTAAACTTGATAAACAAAGCCTTCAGTTAGGGGGGGCACAAAGATATTTCTTACCAAAGTAAAGATGGAAAGAACCAGGATTTCATAGCTCTCCATTTCCTGCACATACTGCTTGGAAGATAAAATCCCTTGAGTAACTTCTGTGGGCACCATAAAGAGGCAATTACTGGGGAAGATGAAAGTGAAGAGAGTATCTTACTGAATCAGTGTGGATGTCTAACTGGATGCTGAGAAGTCCTCATTTTAGGAAGAGCTCTTTAGCACATATAGAAAAAAAGAAGTACATTTGCACTAAGGAAATCCTGAATGACTTTGCTCAGCCTCCTGTCTTCTTTCATCATTTGTTTAAGGGTGTACTTAGCTCCACAAAAATAGAGAGATATAGCACATCCATAGTTCTTTTTGTAAAAATGATGCCTGGGAGGCATTTGCTCATTGTGTTTTCCTAGGTGAAATGCCAACAGCATCCCTAACCTTGCCCAGTAATCACACCTACTGGAATCCTTTATTGCTTTTCTGTCTCAAAGTGCCATCTATGGTGGTAAAAATAGAAAAAAAAATGTAATATTCCAATTCATTGGATGAAATATAGCACATGAAATAATGCAAAAGAATTGCCTGTTTTGAGGGAAATGCTATTGCTGTGGGAAAGGCACTCATTACTGCTATTCACCTTTGAACAAAAATCCACATCTATTGCTTGCTAACAAAGACAGGTTCCTGGCCTAAGTATCTCCCTCTGAATTTAAATGCAACTACAGCACCTTGTAGGGTGAATTTACTTATTTGTTTAATATGAACAACCCAACCAAGGATTTTTCTAGTCTAAAATATTTTGTCAATTGTTCATCTGTTTTTTTTTAAACTTTGTCAGTATTAAATCCCTGCTCATTACCTTCCAGTTACACAATTTACTAATCGATATACTTGATATTACTTACTGAAATACCTTTCTATTACTATCAGTAAGGGGCCTCAGGCAAATAAAGACACACACATGTGTAAGACTTGTCAGCAGCAGAGCTTCATCTGGCACTTCACTCCTCTTCTGCCATTGCACTCCTAAAACCTCTTTATTCTACTTGAAAGATCATATTTTTAAAAAATAACTCCCTATTATGACACATGAAAAGAAAAAAATACTTTTTAAAATCTCGGCTTTTAGGGTGTTCCTCTACACATGCACTTTTTAACACATTTACTTATTTATGTATTTTATTGGCGTGAGGATTTATGTCCAACAAAGTTGTCTGTTACACTCCAATATCTTCACAGAAGAACAAAGTCAGGGCCACTTGCTTGTTGCATTTACTTCCAGAGCTCAAAACTTCAAAGGAATTACAGCAAAATGATGGAGAAAGTCAAGTAAAATTGAAAATCAGTAGTACAATATTGTTGTGTACTGTCCTTCAGCATATAAATACTGTATACCTTTCTATCACCTTTTAAAAATTAATTATATCTGAAAAAAGATGCCAATAGTTAAATTTTCAAATGTGTGTCATTTAGCATCTTTTGATGCTGAGAAGAAACTAATGAAATAAATCTGAATCATAGAATAGCTAAGGTTGGAAAGGATCTTAAGTATTACCTAGTTTCACCCCCCCGTGTGGGCAGGGACACCCCCTCCAGCCCAGGTTGCTCAAGGCCCCATCAAACCTGGTCCTGAACACTTCCAAGAAGGGTCTATCCACAGCTTTCCTGGGCAACCTGTTCCAGACTCTCACCACCCTCACAGGAATGAATTTTTTCTTAATGTCTAACCTAAATCTACCCTACCCTCTTCAAGTTTTAAATCACTGCCCCTTGTCCTCATGCCACACACCTGTGCAAAAAGCCCTACTCCCCCCCCTTTCTTGCCCTATGCCCTTCAAGCATGCAAGAAACTAATTTCTGCTTGCCTTATCTATATCTCACTCACAATCTTTTAATATGCTATTGCAGCTAGTCTTCACTGTCTTCATTAAGTTATTTTTTTCCCCAGAAATTTTCATTTCATATTTGCATTCATCTGAATCATTTGGAATTCCATCACAGTGGCCATGTTACTTCTGGTTAGGAAGTAAAGAGAGACCTTCCAGACATGTGAAGAATTATCCCATAGATACTCAGTACATGGCAAAACAGGCACTAGGTAAACTTTGTGTAACCTTTCCACAGCCCTTTTTACCCCTCTCTGACATTAGCTTGAACTGCCCTGATCATCCTTCACTACAGCTCAGGATCAATCCAGTAGAATCCATCATTCACTTATGTATTTCACAGCTTAATGGAAATAGTATTGAATTGTTAGGATAATTTTTTTTCCCCTCTGCCAATAGCTTTGCTCCTTCACAAATTACTACAAGCATTTATAATTAAAATTATCAGACAGTTGGTTTTCTGCTTTGTAAATTATTTCAGTGTTATTGTTCAGTCCTTAGAAACATTAGGTAAGTGTTTTATTTTTGTCTGGATGGAAAAGCGTGGTCCAGCTCTAGCAGTCTCCATGCAATTCCATGAAAAACTAAAATACCTTTTAAATACTAAAGCATTCAGAAATCTAGAAGCAGAAATATATCCTGAAATCAAGTTTCTTTACATAGTTCCACAGGCTTTCTGTGACAACCCAGCTGCAAGCTTTTCTTTTCTTTTTTTTCTTCAAGCTTTAAAGAAAATGAAATACGGATGAAGGTCACTTTTTATTATACTGTCCCCTCATTGTGAAAGGGTTTATTTCTTTCTGCTTTTACTGCTAAGAAACTGCCAGTCTCAGCAGCAGAGATAGTAAAACACTTGTATCTCTCCCAGTTTACAGTAAAATTTTAAACAGATGGGCAAAAAAATCACGAAGGTTCTTGATTCATACGTGGGATAAATCGAAGAGGTGATAGTAAAATGCAGCCTTATCCACTAATATCTCCTTAAGGACACACACCTTTGGGAAGCAACCAAGAGCTGAGAGACAAGAGTGGCCACAAAGAAGAAAAGCTCATTGCTGGGTAAGAGGAGCCTCCATCCTATCCTCTCTTTGATTCAGTGCCATCCTCACCTCCCCAGTAAGCTCTGAGTAAAAATCTGCTACTCCTGCACAGAGTTCTAGTAAGGCCAAGGCCAATCAGTGATCCTGCCAACACTTCTCCCTTCTGGAGCAAAAAATGGTGCATGCTTATCATAGGCACTTGTGTCTGGGAGAGGTGTCTTTCTCTCCCAGAAGTTTCATCTCCCCTTTCTTGTGTTCCTAGAGGGCTATTCTCCATCCATGTGCATAGGTTTGCTGAGAAGCTGTTCATATTTGTGCCTAAGAGGGGTAAGCTAGAGTCTATTAAGAAGCTAGAGTTTGGGGTTTTTTTAAATCCTACTTTTTTGGTGTTCTTGATGGCAGTATGGAAAAATTTCTCTCTTGAACACATTAAAAGAATATAATGAAAAAACCCCACAAATGCACCCATTCATCATTCTAAATGATTAAATGATGCTTTTTTTTCCTCTCAAGAACAGAAAAGAATTGGAAAAAATCAAAACATATAACTAGATCTGTAACAAGGAGAATGCTGATATGTATGTTGGGTCAAACAGGACCAAAAATTAAAGCTTTCCTCTGTTCTTTAAACTGTTACTGTTGTGATTCAGAAAAAAGGAAAGACAAATTGAAATTGTAGTAGGAACATCAAGTACTGAAGAGCTAAAAAGGTGTTAAATGTATATTTGTATTCACATGCCTCCAGGGCCCCAAAAGGCTTGACATGGCATTTCCAATGGTAGTTGTTACAAGAGGCTAATATATCTAACTACATTTACATATTACTATACGTAGTGTAATAGATATTATAAATATTTAAAAGAACAATTGATTGAGTGCCCTTTTAGCCTTTGAACTGTTTAATACATTATTATGAAAATCCCTAGGACAGGCGCGAGAAATTTCTCCAGTGCTGAACACGGCTCTGAGTTTATAGTTCTGCCACTTAAAAATCCAGCCAAAATGTATAGAATGGAAAGCAAGTAAACAGAACAGCATAGAAAAGCTCCTGTTGTGGGTCTCTAATGACATGAGATGCTGAGGAGTGCAGCAACACTCTGAGATAAAGAGAACCTAGAAGAGTTAGATTTAACAAAAAGTCACGGCAAATATCTAATAAGTGTGCTTTCCATTTCCATAGCAACTTAGATCAAAGGAATGGAAAGCACTTTAAAACATCAATCACTTTACCCTCAACACTGCTGTGTGGCAGGCAAAATATACATTAGAAGAAATAAAGTTGCTTCCTGGTGATTGCTGGGCTCTTTTTTAGGAGTCCTTTTTGCTACTGCTGCACTAACTTTCTCATTACCATTCAGGCTTCTAATCTGTCTTTTTCATGTTCTCTCACATGGATTGCACCACAAGAGGACTGATCAGACACATCAGGATAAAACTTTAATATCTTGGGATGTAATGAATTTAACTATTGCTGAACTCCAGATCAGCCTGGCATAGTCTAAGCAGTCTTACCTACTGCAAGTCATCACCAGAAAATGGCAGGAAACTGCCAAGAAATCCCTCCTGATTTGAGGACCCTGTTGTGTTGAGTCTTTACACAAAGCAACAGGTAGAAAGAGAGACTTGTGAAGGTAGTTGTCCAAAGTAAAACAGAAGATTGGTGTTTAGCACTAGTCACATTGGTTTCTGAGTGGTTTCTGAGTGGTAACTACAGTGCTTAATAATTCAGCAATAATTTGCTGAAAAAGAGATTGAGTATGAATTGCCTCTCTGAACAGGACAACTTCAAACTGACCTCTACAAAGTCAGTATGAAAATTAGCAAGTTACATAGGTTGGCTGGCCAGTGTAGCATGTCTTTTTCTTTCCTAGTGTAAATCACATTTTACACAAATAAAGTTTATTTTACAGTAAATGAATTGCCCCAAGGATATACTGTGATGATGATCAGAACATAAAAGTATCCCATAGATGGAGTCTTACAATGAGAGAGTGTTCTTAAAATAATCCTTAATGACTTGTGTTTCACTCTACAGAAAAGGTTTAAGAATTCTACCCAGGTGAATGTATGTGAACAGAATAAAATATGAAATCAGTTATATTTGTTACTTAAGTCAACCTGTTCAGTGTTTAATGCTAACTGTACATGGAGGCTTGCATCCAGACACAAGAGCCATCATCACTGAAGATTTCACTTAGGAATCAGTGACAAGGAAGAAAAGAATAGGCAAAAGAACCAGCAAAGGAAGAACCAGCTTCTGTCAAAGTTAAGCCTCAAGTTTCAAAACCAAAGTAAACAAGGAAAGGAAAACCTGTACAGTTCACACCAGACTTAATGACATTTCTACAGGCTTCAGATGACTGATTTCTGCCTTCTCTAAACATACTGTTAGATTAGTGAAAGTACACTGCAGACAATAAGGAAGATCTCTGCTGCATTTTCAAGTGAAATGGATAAGCACAAAGCATGCTACACTCTTATCTTTGTAATTCATCATATTAAAACTAATCATGACAAGCCTAATTATGTAAGCACCAAAAATAAATAAGTAAGCAATTAAATAAGTAGCTCTCAGACTTCTCTGAGCACTCTGCTTTTCCTAAGCTTCACAAATCTGTGAGTTGAAGCGCATGATACAATCTTCCTTACAGCAGACATTTTGAGAAGAAAATGCTAGTTAGGAAAACTGCTAAGACCCTGTTATCAAAGAAAGAAAGAAAGAGAGGAGCACACATGACACTACGGAGTCATCAGATTCTTAGTGTATAATCATTTTTGACAGAATAAGCCACATCTCTGTAGTGTATTCCAAAATCAATTTTGTTCTTGACAATTTGAGTCAACCCTATTCCAGCTGCAAGCACTGTGACAACAGCAAGTTATTTTCCAAACTGAGGCTGACTCCTTCATGCTGTAGTAACAGAGTAAAGTCCTCCAAATATCTCATTTAAATCCAGTTCTATGCAATTCTGGCTTAGTGTTGTTTTTACACTGTGTGAAAAACGAAACAGCCTATATTCATATAATCACTGAAAGACCTGGAACAGCACCTGCTCTGATGAAAATTTGCTTTCCCTCAGAGGAAGGCAAACAAGAGCTTCAAAGTGAAAACAAGTTCACAACTTCACCTTTTTGTTGTTGCAAAAGGACAATTATTCCAATATCCACAATAGATGGGGAAAAATTATACATTGAAATCCATTTTCTTTCAGTTTTACTGCAGCTTAGGAGCTATGGATTTGACAGAAAACACCAGTGATGCTTCATACTGAAAACCGTATTTCAGACAACAGAGAGGCTGAATGTTTTTTTCGTCTAAGTTGCCTGTCTCCAGGTATGAAGAACTTCCTTAGACTGTATGCAAATGAATCACTGAAAGCAGGGATTCTATAGACAGGGATATTTTGTAACTTCTTTGCTCATACATAGTATTACACTGGATCCAGAGAACAAGCTTTTTTTTCCCCCTTTTTTTCCCCTTTTGCAAGAGCTCAGTGAACTTGCCCAGACATGAGAAGGCTGAAACATGAAGTTACACACTGTGAACTGGCACTGAGAAGAGAGATGCATGGTAGGTGTATTGATCACAGTCTTTGTAAAATAAAAAAGATGAAGGAGTTTCAAGGAGCTTCTCTGGCATCCATATGACTAAGAATGGTCCACAGTTTATTAAATAAAAGAATGTTATGACAGGTCTGCATCAAGACTCTTCTTCCACATACTTACAGAAAATAATTTTAAACACCGCTCTCATCGCAACAAAAGTCAAAAGAAGAGGACAAATTTCCTCTGATTTCTTAAAGAGCCCAGGTGTGGGCTGTCATACCTGAAATAGATTATAGATCGTGATCCAAGGCTAGCTGATTGCAAAAGATTGACATTTTGTTGCTTTTTTATCCTTGTGAGATTCTTGGCCTCAGAGAGTAAAATGTTGCAGTAAGAAATTATCTGAGTACATTTCTGGAGTATGTGATGTATCTGAAAATAGGCTACTTACTTCATTTTGGAGGTAACATTTGAAGTGTAATTTTCTAGTTTCAACAAGAGTACAGCTATATCTAAAAGATTTTGGGCTTGTAGCATGTAAATATCACAGAAAGGTCTTTAGGATCCTTCAATATTGGTAACCATATACCTAGACCCATCATTTTTCTGGTATGAAAATTACTACAGGTTCAAAGTCAGACTGGATGGAGCTTTGAGCAACCTGGTCTAGAGGAAGGTGTCCCTGCCCATGTAGCAGGGTTGGAGATAGATCTTTAAGGTCCTGGGGGAAGTGTCGACCAGCTGGAAGGCAGGAGGGCTCTGCAGAGGGACCTGGACAGACTGGAGAGTTGGGCTGATTCCAACGGGATGAGGTTCAACAAGGCCAAGTGCCGGGTCCTGCACTTTGGCCACAACAACCCCATGGGGAGCTCCAGGCTGGGCACAGAGTGGCTGAGAGCAGCCAGGCAGAAAGGGACCTGGGAGTCTGGATTGACAGGAAGCTGAACATGAGCCAGCAGTGTGCCCAGGTAGCCAAGAAGGCCAATGGCATCCTGGCCTGGATCAGGAACAGCGTGGCCAGCAGGTCCAAGGAAGTGATTCTGCCCCTGTACTCAGCCCTGGTGAGGCCACAGCTCGAGTCCTGTGTCCAGTTCTGGGCCCCTCAGTTCAGGAAGGATATCAAGGTCCTGGAGCAGGTCCAAAGGAGGGCAACCAGGCTGGTGAAGGGACTCGAGCACAGATCCTATGAGGAGAGGCTGAGGGAGCTGGGGCTGTTCAGCCTGGAGAAGAGGAGGCTCAGAGGAGACCTCATCACTCTCTACAACTCCCTGAAAGGAGGGTGTAGCCAGGGGGGGTTGGTCTCTTTTCCCAGGCAACTCTCAGCAAGACAAGAGGGCACGGTCTTAAGTTGTGCCGGGGGAGGTTTAGGTTGGACATTAGAAAGAATTTCTTTACTGAGAGGGTGATCAGGCATTGGAATGGGCTGCCCAGGGAAGTGGTGGATTCTCCGTCCCTGGAGATATTTAAAAAGAGACTGGATGTGGCACTCAGTGCCAGGGTCTGGTAACTGCAGTGGTAGTGGATCAAGGGTTGGACTTGATGATCTCTGAGGTCCCTTCCAACCCAGCCAATTCTATGATTCTATGAAATATAGAAATTCTGGGATGATAGACATTATAAACCGTAGTGACTGGTTGCAACTACAAAATGTGTATGAATCCCTAAATCACAGTTACAGAACTCCATGTTACCAGAAAACCCTGGAATGTGTCTCTCCAACCTTCAAAAAAATATCAGGACAACTATTTAAAATACCAAATATCTTCAGTCTGAGATTTTCAAGGTTCAGGAATCTGTTAGGTGTTTCATGTATAACAGTTATCACCTCCCACTGCAACCAAAAAATAAAAAGCTTCAAAATGCATTTTTCAACAAAATATGTGGATGGTGTGCCATCACTCCATTTCCTGTACCAGTGATCCTACCTACAAATCTGTTTTGTTTAATTAGAACATACATTTCCAAATTTCTTCTACGTGGAAAAGATCAAAATGAAACCTGAACTTTCTTTAAGTCTTACAGAAATTCAAGATTATTGCCTTTCTCTCTGTCAAAATTAAAATTAGTTACTGTAAAACCTGAGGTTGGGTAGTTGTTTTCAAATTGCTAATATTCAGTGGTTGTTAAGGTATCTAGCTGTTTTAAAAGAGCAGCAAGTTTCATGTGGATATATAAGTAATTAGAGAGTGTTTTCAGCTCAGACTTTGATAACTTAAGCTGCTTTATTTGGATGCAAAATTCATAAAGCTGATTCTTTGCTTTTGGACTGCACGTTTCATTACATACCACTGATCATGCTAGTGAGTATGGCACACTGGGGACCTGTTTAAAGTCGTGCCTGAGTGTCTGCAGATGAAGGAATGTAGGAGGGAGAGGCAGGGCTTACCTATGGTAATCACTTAGGTTAAGCATTAATCCACAGTATGCAAATTGCAGCATTACCTATCATCTGCACTAATCATTATGTCTGAGGTTGTCTGAGCTGAAACCAATCTAGGGTGTGTTTTGACATATCAGTGTTCACTGTCTGCTTATTTCAGAGAACTATCACGGCATGCTTCTGTCTCAAATAACCAGATAGTCCTACCTATGTAATCCTCACTTCTCTTAATTTTACTCAGTCTCTCCTAGCAGTATTAGATGACTAAATAAGTAATGACTAAATTAAGACAAATGAAGGCTAGATTTTGATGAACTTCCTCATGCAGCATACATGCCCATTAGAGGCAGAACAATGTCTTGCCTGACTTTAGTGATGCTCATTTCTAGATTATTAACTGATTTTATGACTGTATCTAATTGCCCTTGTCCCTATTATGCTGAAGTTCCTTTTGAGAGATGTCCATACTGAAGATTAGTTTTCATACATGATCCTCATGTTTAGGCACATAATGCAAAATATTTGTTTTGCAGATTATACAAATACAGACTATTTACATTTGTGATTTACAACTTCATTTCTAAAGACTCTGGATCAAAATTTCAAACTATGGTCTATTTCTTCATTATTAACTTTCTGAAGGAACTGCTGCACAGTAAAATAACCTTTGGGTATAGATTAGTTTGTCAGGCAATCTCATGCTTACAAATTGTCCACAAAGAACTTTTTGATCTCTACAAATATTTACGCACACCAAAAAAATAACCACGTATAATTGCATTTCTGTGTTTGGGTATTTTAAACATGTTTGACCAAAGCAACTTACATGTGCCACCATTTGCTTTATGCAATTACTAACACTGAATATTAGGGAGCCTCCAGTTTGCATCAGTGATCTGATAGAAGACTCTGAGACCAACCACTATCCTGGTGGTTTCATGATATAAACAGACAGCAACACAAGGGCAGGCATAGGAAGAAATTAAATTTTAAAAAGAAACATGTCAACAAGATCTCTGACATCTTAGATAATATACCTAAAAGCCAGGATAATACCTAGTATTTGACAGCTCTGCAATACCCTTTATAGTCTTATGAGTCCTTTTTTATGTGCTAGTATCCAGTAGAAGAGGCCCCCATCTGCTGGTCCATAGCTCCCTCCTTACCTGCTGAGACTGAAATGTAATGTGAGACTCAAAAAACAGCAAATGTATGACCCTGCTGTGCTCAGGGCTGCTCTCAGGTCTCCCTGGGGAGGGATAAGGCTTTTTGGTAGGGCTCCCAGTGGCTCCCTGAGGAATGAGGGAAGCCTCAGATGATTCCAGCTGGCCCATAACCGCTGCAGTCTGGTGTAATCACTCTCTCCCCCAGCTGTTGCTGCTCTACACTTATCCCAGTAAAGCTCTCATAAGGCACCTGATTGAGGAACCTAAAGCTTCAGACCCTTGTTTACTTCTTGGCAAGGAAAGAGGCTTTCTGTGGAGATGATTGTCTCCACATAAAGGCTTTCTCCAAACTGACATACAGAAAGAGATTGTCCTTAAGAGAGTATCATTTGTCCTTTCTGTCCTTATCTTCTGAGGTTTATGTTATTAGTGAGGATTAACACAATAAAACATGTAAAACATGAAGCACGGAGCAGTACTGAATCAAAATCCCAAACATGTCTACTATGGCATACCTTGCCTCCTCAGAAAAAAATAATTGAGCATACAAAAACATGTGTAAAATCACCAAAGATAAACATAAGAAGTCATGCTTACATTACTGTACTGTATAAAATCATGTTGATCAAATTGAATTAAGCAGGACACCACAGATTTTAAGATGCAGTCGTTTAGGCTCCTTTCCCACATCCCACTCACTGGCCAAGAGGATGAACATGAGTTGGCAGGGAGCAGGGCTATTAAGAAAGTTTAGAAAGATAATTTCTAGAAAATGAAGGCCAATGTTTCAGCCTTCCCAAAGTATCTCCCCTGGAGCCTTTTCAGCCTCTGTCTTCTATGTATGACATCAGTGGGCTGTTGTGATGGCATTTGGCCAGTGTCCTATGGCAAAGCACATGAGCATAGTTAGTGCTACTTAAGGGATAAATAACTAATCAGATTTAAGAAGATTTTTAGATATTGCTTTCTGTGAATTAATGTGTTTCACTCTTCTACCTAATCATGCTCCTTTTAACTCAAGAACACAGGAACACTTCACTGGAAGCTGAGTGGAATAAAAATATAAAGTGGAATGAGAGCTGGATTTAAATATCATCATCACCATTAAATATCAATCAGGTTATGTGAATGAGATGAAGGTTTCATTCAGTTTCCTCTCCTCTCCTTGCCCAGTGAGTGCTGACATAGGAGCACCGTGGATGGCACAGGAACTTTATCACAATTGCCATTTGCAGTTGTCCTTTTTCAAGTCATAACATCAAGAAATAATATTTCAGGGCCAGATGTGCTATTTAACCACTCTTCTCCATTCAGTTTTGTGAAATTAATTGTTACAAAAATATGTTGGTGAGTACAGAATTACCATAAGGATCTTGACCAGGATTTTGAGGGAGAAGTGGTTTTATTACCTGTCCTTCTCTGCTGCAATTTTCTTATCATTTGATGCTTCAGAAAGCATGAGCTCAGGAAACTTTTATTTAAGAGCATTCATGCTTCCATGTAACACTCTGCCCTTGCTTTATGAAAGCCATTTCAGTGGCTAATATATAGCAGACCTTTCACTATCACAGCTGGAGGAATCTGTGTACTGGTTTTAACACTGGTGGTCACCCATGGGACTGTCTGTCCTAGAGCCTGTATACAGAAGGAAGATATGAAAAGTGCAAATGGGGTATAGCACTGTTTATCAGCATATTTAAAATCCAGTTTCCTTTGTTTCAGTGGCTGGAAGGATAAGATGGGTAGGTACACAATACTCATCAGCCTGAAAATGCATTAAAAGATATCCAGAGCTGAATCTGCTTTTCACACAGATTATTAATATTTTAAAATATACATGAAATATTATCTGGCTGTCATCCCCACAGAAGTAGTAATACTTTCTCCAGTTCTCTGATGAAGGACTTTTCTCTATAAAGTAAAGGATCTTTTCTCCAGTGAATCTGAAGCATTACTTGCTACCTCAGAAGCTCTGAACCCCCACTCTGTGGAAAAGGCTCATACCAGAGAACACACTGGTATAGAAGATTTCCTCATCAGTTGGGAGGGAAGAGAGAATTGCAAACATCTGGTCCATTTTTGACACTAGAAAAAGAAAGGAAGGGAAACATTAAATTTTTAGGAAGCAACAAAGAAAGCAACAACAAAATACTTCTTCTGCAGGGTTACACACAGAAGAAACTATCCTGTGAACTTTCTTGTAAAGTACAGAATCATAGAATTGGCCGGGTTGGAAGGGACCTCAGAGATCATCAAGTCCAACCCTTAAGTACTGAAAAGATATAAAAGACCTAGCAGACATCAGTAGACAAATGGGGTGTTTTCTTCTTATCTTCTTGCCATGCACTCTTTTCAATCAACTGCAGATGATCTGTCACACTATCAGCTTCTGTAAGTTAAGGATTTGATAAACAAGCTGGAGCGTATTGTGGCATCAGAATTGCCCTTAGAGCAGAGGCACCACAGTCACCAGGTACACCTTGGAAGGATAATGTGACATTTATCTTAGCAGAGTAGGCAAGTGAGAGCCAAAGATGCTGCTCCAAGAGACATGTACAAGGAGACACTGACAGAAACCACTAAAATAAATATTTTCATTAATGATATAACATTGAAGTAGCAAGAGTCACTGAAAAATCTGTGGTTGGCAGACTGCAGGGGACCAGTTCATCAAATCCTACTCTGATTCAGTTTATGATGCAAATATATTTGGCTTCTGAAGAATGGCAGAGTGATCCTCCCTCTCCCATAAAAGTACAGGTCCCTTGATCCTTTAGGTCTTTTTCTTTATGCTCAACTTCAGATTCCCAGAATGAGGGGAGGAGAGCAAATGAACCAACCAAATTTGGAGCATACATTCTCTAGAAATCTACAACCTGATTGCTCACCACCCACCAACCAAAGCTTACTGTGTTCCCTGCTCATAATCCCAGAGGAGGAGAGAGATCCTGTAACTGCAGCCCCAAAAAAGTCAGAGACACTTCCCAGCCAACTCTCACCTATATGCTCAGCATGACATTGCATGATATGGAATAGTCCACTGGCCAATTTGGACCCATTGTTCTGGTTATACTCACTCCCAAATTCTTGGTCACCCACACACCAGCAAACCATGAGTTTCTTGATCTCCTGGAAACAATTCAAAACATCAGTGTATTATCAACATTCTTTTCATAGCAAACCTCACACAAAAGCCAAAACATAGTGTTACTCTGAAGAAAATTATTTCTATCCCAGCCTAAACCAGGACAAGCATCATCAAAACTGTGCTAAGTCACATCACCTCACTCTCAGTATAGGAAATGTGATCCGTAACTCAGTTCTGCCCCTTTTCCACAGCCCTTGGTTTCTGAACAGGATAATAAAATATCTATTGCTGTGATTTCTGAGCTCTGCCTGAATAAAGATTAAGATCATATTTAATCTTTGTTCATGAATGACTTTTACAGTGGAATAAAACAATATCTGCTTCCATAGAGCAATGCATGTAAAGCAATAAATCCCCTCCTGGTTATAAAAGGAGTGAGAATTATCCCTCCCCATGTGCAGAAGGAAGACAGCACATGAAGAAACTGAAGGAGCTCATCTCAGATACAAAGATTCAGACACTGTAATGGACAGAGTGATGTTCTGGACAAGGAGCCAAGGAATTATATAGGAGTGCTGCCAAGGGCTCCCTGCCTTTGACAGCCCAAGTAAGTGCACAGCAGCCATGCTCCAGAAAGACCAGGAGCAGAGAGCATCTTCAACATGCAGTGTTATGGTGTCCAGCTGAAGCAACAGCTGCATATTTAGACAAGATGAGTAGATATGACATTAGCATTAAAAGTAAATGCAAATTTTCAGCTTTTAAAATTATACAGAAAAGTATCCAGGCATTTGTATGAAGACACTTAACATCTTTGCACACATCCTTTCGTTCTATCAAACCTAAATTGTCAACCTGTTTTGTATGCCATGTGAAAAATTAACTGTAGGAAAAAATAGCAGGGAAGAGCATATTAATTCAGCAACATTTTCATTTGGAGTTTGTGACCTTAAGACGACTGCAGATAAAAGAAACGGATATTGAAAGATAAACTGTTCATGCCCAAATATGTCTCAAGATGAAGGGAATTAGGTTATGTATGGACAATTGTTCCCTGCCATTGTCTTGTGTAAAAAAATGTTCTGTGTTATAGGGGAAAAAAAGAGTTTCATCTCTGGCCTGAGAACTGAAAATTAAAAGTGATTTGCAACATCCTACAGCATGGCCACAATATTGATTGATACTTGGTCTAAGAAAGCAAGCTTCAGGGAGACAATGGTATTTATTTATTACGAGTCCAGACATTTGAGGTGGCAGAACTGAGAAGAGAGGCAACACTGTGAAATGCAGTGACAGAGGCATGTCAGAACACAGGTGAGGTGCTTTGTCTGGACCCACAGAAGCCCAACGAGTGCAAAAGAGAAAGGAGAAATTGCAGCACTGGGACTGCAAGAAGCTGCAGGCTGTGTTTGTGCTACAGAAACTTACCAGCTGGACTCAAGACCTATTGCCCAGAAATGCTTATTCAAATCAAGTGAAACAATACCTAAGCCAAAACACGGAAAGCTGCAAAAATCTCTGGTCCTCTGAGATTTTTGAGGTCCTCTGGTCCTCTGAGAAGCGTGACTTCCACACACTGGGAGGCCATTGCTTCATCTTCCTGAGGAAACAGACTGGACTGGAGCCAGCATGTCTCTCTCTGCCCTCATGGTTGGTTGTCTTACTACTTCTGGGTAAAAGAGCAGCCATGAAGAAACAACTGTGAGCCTGAAAATACTTGTGCTGAGTCTAGTTCCAGAACTCTACCCAGCAGAGATACTGAGTATAAAAGGATACCAAGTCAACCCTAAGTCACCTTTTTCTGTCTCACTTCCCTCTAGAGGTTGGCCTGCGGGCAATCACACCACAACCAAACAGCTCATAACCTAAATATTCTGCCTAGATTAAACATTTGTCCTTTTCCCAGACCAGGGAAACCTGTGATATCAGCCAGGTGCTTGATATCACAGAATTGCCATGGTTGGAAAAGACATATAAGATCTCTGCATCCAACCATCAACACTCACACCAAAACAAACAAACAAAAAAAACCCACCATGCCCACTAGAACACGTCATGAAGTACCTCACTTACGTGTTTTTTTAATACCTCCAGGGATGGTGACTCCACCACCTCCCTGGGCAGCCCATTCCAGTGCCTGAATACTCTCTCAGTAAAGATATTCTTCCTAATATCTAGTTTAAACCTCCCTGCGTGCAACTTCAGGCCATTTCCTACTGTCCTATCACTATTTACTTGAGAGAAGAGGCCAACATTCACCTCACTACAGCCTCCTTTCAGGTAGTTGTAGAGAGTGATAAGGTCTCCTTTCAGCCTCCTCTTCACACTAACCAATCCCTATTTCCTCAGCCTCTCCTCAGAGGAATTGTGCTCTAAATCCTTCACCAGCTTGCTTGCCCTCCTCTGAACTTGCTCCAGCAACTCAATATGATATGTTCCTCTGCTGCCACTATCTGAAATGAAAAGTTCTTACAGAACTTTGCCATGGACCTGTAGAAGTGAGCCCTTCCCTAAAATGCCAATGTAAAACCTTCCAGCATTAACAGTATCTTTACTTTGCTGTGCTTGGGACTGCACTGGTTAAACAGGGAAAGGACTGCTTAGAAGTAGCAAACCAGGCCTGAGATTCATTACAAATGACTGCAGGCAATCTGCCAAATATTTAATTTCATAAACAAATGGTTTAATCTTTAGGGATTTAGGTTTTCTACATAAAAACTTGGTTTGCACCACTGAGTATTTTACTGCTTCAACTCCCTCACTTCTCAAGGTCACCCATTTCCTCCTGAATGCCAGACTAGTTTTCTTTTGAAGTGACAATGCTGCTTAAGTTTGTGGCATCAGAAACTGGTATGAGCTTATCTGGTATTCTCTGTGAAAACCTGAGTCTGCAATTATTCTCCTAGCCTCCAGCTTCTCTTTCTTTAGGAAAATCTTATAGTTTTCTTTATAGCAGTTGGATCAAACACTTTACTGAGATTGAAGCAAATTAGATTTAACTCATTCTCTTTTTCTAGAAAATTAAATTTTCTCTAATGTCTTAACTACTGACCAAAACCAAGTCCAAAGGAGAATCACTTCCCTGGATCAGGGTCTCTTTCTGTCAATAGATCTATCACCTGTCACATCAAGGCAAAAGCAATCCCTATCTTTATCTAAGCATCTGTTCTCCAGTGTATACATTGAAGGCTAGTGTCTTTTTGTAAAGAGACAATTACCAAGAGTACTTCTTTCCTTCTGATAATATGTCAGTGCTGTCCTTCTAGAATATCAGCTATTTGACAGTTAATCTAGATTTTGCAAAGTCATGAGAATGTCCATCTTGTGTTCTTTGCACAAGATGCACACACAAAGTTTATGTGTGTATATATGTACTTATTCACACATATAGATAATTCTCCTGGCTACCATAAAATTCCGTGATTCAACAGTAGAATTCCAATGATTCAAATCCTCAATTAGTCACCACTTCCAGCTCTAAGACAAGAACTATCTTCTCTTCAAAAGGACACAAAGCAGTAAAACATGAGTTTAAGAGGAATATATTCAGACTGACAGAGAAAAACTAGTTTCAAGTTTAGGGCTCTATAGCTGCAGCCCGCCCCTGGATATACCTCTTTATTTCATTATCCTGTCTGACAAAAGAGTTTAATCAGCCTATCTTTAAAAGGCAGGCAGAGAATAGGATTAAAGCCTTCCATTTAATTTTGAGATTTTGTGACCTTTGAATTTTTACATTAAAAGCTTTGGTTTGAATGTCTTCGTAGTACTACTTTTCCTTCTATTACCCTCTGAACATTAAAAAAGGTCTGGTGTTTCTGTCACCTGTATGTATGTGGTGTGGTGACCTGGGCTGGCCACCAGGTGCCCACTAAACCTTTCAATCACTCCCTCTTCTCAGCAGGACAGTGGGAGAAGTAATGACCTTGTGGGCTGTGGGATTAGATAAGGAGAGGGATGTCAAGGGCAAAACACTCAACTTCGGGAAAATAATGTTATTTATTGGCAGTTAATAACAGATTAGGATACCAAGAAGTAAAAGCAAAATTAAAAACCCCTTCCCTCCACCTCCTCTTATTCCCAGGCTCAAATTCACTTCTGACTCTTCTACCTTCCCCCCCCCCAAGTAATGCAGGGAAAAGTGGAAAGGAGATTGTGGTCAGTCTGTAACACTTTGTCTCTGCTGCTGCTTCTTCCTAACTCCCTTCCCACTCCATGGGTCCTTCATTCCCTTCTCCATCATGGGTCCTTCTCCCAGGCTGCAGTCCTTCCAGGTCTGTATGAGTCCTTTATGAGTCCTTTAGATGAAGCACTTCTTCAGGAATGGACTCCTCCAGCAGAGGTACCTCTTGAGGTCACAGGTCCTGCCAGAAGACCTTCCTCTGTGGGAAGACCCTGGGACACAGCTCATCCCAGGAATGTGATCAGGAACCTTTGTGGGCTCCCCATAGGTTGAGAACATCCACCTGCTCCAGCATGGTATCCTCCATAGGCTGCTCCACAGTGGTCCTCCATGGGTTTCCAGGGGACAACCTGTGTCACCATAGCCTTCTCCGTACTCTACAAGGGGAATCTCTGCTCTTGTGACTGAAGAACATCCTCCCCCTCCTTTACTGATCTTGGTGCCTGCAAATTTGTTTCTCCTGTGTTTTCTCACTCCTCTCCCTCATAGCTCTTGCACAGGTTTTTTTCCTTTTCCTAAATGTGTTATCACAGAAGCTCCACCACTGTCACTTCAGAGCTCAGCTTTGGCCAGTGGTGGGTCTGTCTTGGAGCTGGCTGGAACTGCCTGTGTCTCACATGGAAGCAGGTCCTGGTGTCTTCTCACAGAAGCCTCCTCTGCAGCCTTCCCCTGCTACCAAAACTTTGCCACATAAAGCAAAAAAATTCTACCCTTTCCCTCTGTGAATAACATATATAAGAATTACCATTAAAATATGCATTCACTTTAGAAGCTTCACAAAATATGCTTACATCAACATAAAGAATTCCCCAGGCCAAAGTCAAAATAATATCATCACAACATTGACAAAAGTGGACAACTTACACACAATTCTTCTGTCTTCACAACAAAAAATCCCCACAATAATGCTGCTCTCTGGCAATGTCCAGTCCATGTTTTGCCTGTTACCTTTCACAATTACTGTTCTTGTCTCAAATTCCTCTAGAGCCCCACTGTTGGGTGCCAGAAAAGCCTGTGGTGGGTTGACCTTGGCCAGCTGCCAGGTGTCTACAAAGCTGCTCTCTCAGCAGCAGGACAGAAATATTTAATAAGTAGGACAGAAAATAAGATTAAAAAATTGAGATAAGGGCAGTTGAATGAAGGAAAGCAAAGGCCATGTGCAGAAGCAAAGAAAACAAAAAAAATTTATTCTCTGCCTCCCATCAGGAGATGTCCAGCCACTTCTTGGGAAGTATGACTCCAGGACAGTGGTTGCTTTGGAAGACAAATGCCTTAAAAAAGAACGCACACCTTCTTCCTCCTCCTTTTCAGCCTTTATTGCTGAACATGTCATCATTCAGCATGGGATATCCCTTTGGTTATTTTGGCTCAGCTGTCTTGACTATGTCACTTCAAAACCTCTTGCCCGTTCCTAGACCACTGGCATCTGGGATGGGGTTGGGAGGCATCCTTGATGCTGTGGGAGCACTGCTCAGTAATGGCCAAAACATCAGTGTGTTATCAGCTCCATTATAGATAAAATACAAAGCACAGCACCATGAGGGCTGCTCTGGGGAAACTTAACTCCATCCCAGACAGACCCAATACAATATATCAGGAAAGCTGCACAATCTAAGTAGCAATTTCAGCTTAGATCAAATAGAAAGTACACGTGGCTGAGAAAGAATTATAAGAAACTAAAGTGCAAGAGAATAGGTCAGACAAAAGCCAGAGTTGCCTGGTTTCCTACCTCTTACTGTGGCCAGGACAGAGGTTTATGGCAGCGTTGAAAGAAAGGGGAGATTTATGAAGTGATCTTTTGCATGGTGTGAGAAAATCAAGGGGTGCCTGAGGCAAAGCAGTATATCTAGAGACTAATCAACAGGCCTATTCTCTCAGTTTGCCTGCTCCTTCTTGTACACACTTTTAGGATCCTTGATACCCAGTGGGCCAAAGCCTTAGCTACCAGTTTCACAATGTAATTATGCATTGCTTGCAAACTGCTTCCTTTCCCTCAGCAATCTTAGTGGGTGTTCCCTGACTCTTGGATTACAAAAAACAGCAATCACCATTCCGTATGTCTGAAAGTTTCCATGTCTGAATGCTTAATGATTTTATGGGCTGCTGTCATATTACATCCACTTCCAGGGCAAGGACTCCACCTGTGATGAGTCTTTTTCTTCTATAGAAGTTGTTCTGAGCCCATGGATCAGTTCTGTTGCTGTTTCTGTGCCGTTCTTTGTTTGCACTATTTTAACAGTCTCCAGCATAATTTGAGTAATTTTTTCCCACCTTTTTAAAATACTGTGGCATAGTTCACAAGAAACTCAATCTGTATGTTTCACACTAGTGACTTCCACATAGTTTACACAGATGAAAATGCCATACCAAGCTGCATAATTTTAGTATACTTAAGACATGAAACCATCTAATTTGAGGTGATGTACATCCTGAGTAAATATTTATCAGAAAACGTTTGCAAGAGGCAATATTAAGATTCTTCTTATAATCTTACCTATCACACTGTCTATTGAGTGTTTGTTTGTTCATAGCAACTTCCTTTTCAAGTTATTAGCTTTTAAATTAATCCTACATAATATACTAATTTCTGAATAATCAATCTTCTGTCTCACAAAGACTCAGACTGTTTATTTCCAGAAATGCTAGTGGCCTATTCAGGGCCATTCTTGGAAGAATCCCATGGGTTATGATCCCAGAGATAAGAGAGGTCCAGAAGAGATGATTGGTTGTCAAAAACCACTTTCTTTAATTTCAAGAATGACCCATCCTGATCAGCAGGAAATCAAGCAAAGGTATCAGCAAGTCTGCAGAGATGAACAGGAAGCTCCTGGGGGTAGAGGTGACAGCAAGGAGAGGTGACTCTGAAGGAGTCCAGAGACACACTCTGCATGTTCTTGTAGGAAAGATGAAGTCCACTTAGAGTTAAATCTGGAGAGAGAGGCTTCTGCAGGTATAATAACAGCACATGAAAAACTAGGGGAAATCTGGACCTGATGCTTAATGGGGCAGGGGAACTGGTAACAAATGATAAGGACAAAGCTGAGATACTCAATGGCTTCCTTGCCCCAGTCTTTAGGTACATATTAGAAGGTAATACGAGCTTTCAGGGATCCAAATCCTTGAGAACAGTGGAACACTCCACAACAAGGAAGATGGAGGAGAATCAGGCTAGGGAACATTTAAACAAACTGCGTAATTCCAAGGGACCCAATGAGATAGAATTGCTGAGGAAGTTGCCTGGCTTCAATGCCACTTTCAATTATCTTCAAAACTTTGTGGCAATTTGGAGAAGTTCCTAAGGACTGGAAGAAAGCAATCACTCAGTGCAAGAAGGGCAGGAAGGAGAATCCAGGGAACTAGGGGTCAGTAAACCTCATCTTGATAACTGGCAAGATGACACAGCAAATAATCCTGCAAATATTTCCAGATATCTGAAGGACAAGAAAGTAACGGGGAGTAGTCAACACAGATTTATGAAGGGGAAATCATGCTTCACCAACCTGATAGTCTTGTACAGTGAGATGGTGAGCACACTGGATGAGGTGAGAGGCCTTTGATATTGTCCCCACAACATCCCCACTGAATAAATTATGAAACATGGACTAGGTGCATGGACAGTAATATGAATTGAAAATGGCCTGAACTGCAGGATTTATTCAACAGCTGTGATCAACAGCACAAAGTCCAGCACAAGGTTTGATACTCTGGTTGACACTATTCAACAGCTTCATGAATGAACTGGATGATGAGACAGAGTGAATCCCTGGCTACTATGCAGATGACAAAAAGCTGGGAGAAGTGGCTGATACATCAGAGTGTTGTGTTGCCATAAAGAGGGAGCTGAAGGGACTGGGGAAGTGACTCAACAGGAACCCCATGAAGTTCAACAAGGGAAGTGCAAAATCCTGCACCTCTGGAGGAATAAACCCATGCAGCAGAACACAGTGAAAACAACAGTCTGGAAAACAAGTTGACAAGAAAGAACCTAAGAGTCCTGGTGGACAACGATCATGATCTAGCAATGAGTTTATCAAGAGCTAGCAATATACTCTTTTAGCAAAAAACCACCTAGCAGCACCCTGGGCTGTATGAGGGAAAGTATTGCCAGCAGGTGAAGGAGGTGATTGCTCCATCTGTCAGTCACTGGTGAGACACATCTGGATAGCTTGGTCCAGTTCTGGGCTCTGCAGAGGCCATAGGGATGATTTTTTTTATTTTTTTTTTTTTTCCTACTGCATAGGTGGTCAATCACTAGAAGCTGTTGCCTGGAGAGGCTATGGAGCCTCTGTAGAGATATTCAAACCTCAGCTGAACGTGGCTTTGCATTTCTTGCTCTAGCTCACTATGCTCTGAACATGAGGCCTGGATGACCTTGAGAGATGCCTTCCTACCTCATCTGCACTGTGGTTCTGTGAAGGTAAAGCTCTTCCAGTTATATTTTACTTAATAAGTGCAAATATTCGTATATACAATAACTCCATAGATATTTATATCTGTGAGTTACTTGTGACTTTTGTACAATAATCACAGTTCTGGCAAATGTACACTATAATTCTCCCCACAGGGTTCTTCCACATAACAGTTGCTGGTTTTCTTCAGATATATTAAGGGTCTGCTACTTTATCATCTAGAGGTAGGTGATCCTTATATCACTTAGTGTTGCCCCAGATAACTACTTCATAAGAAATTAGTAATGTAAGAAACTCCTTAGAATATTTAAATGAGTTGGAGCATGGCACAGATGCAATATGACCATAAATGAACATTTAGTGAGACGCAGCTTAATTTTCTTAGTTTCTGAACTGCTGTCATTATGAAATGTCCTTAAAACATTCATAAATTTATTTAAAGAGATGAGACAATTTGTTGTCATGTTAATTGCTGACAATTGCTCCCTCACTCAATTTATCAACCTCTCTTCCTTATTGTTTTTCCAAGCCTAATTATTTAAAATATAAGGTGCATATGTAAACATAAATATCTCACAATCACTAGATTAATGGAGAAGTTGACAGACAATTTAACTCAGTCTTCATCTCTCCCTTTTGTTTGTCTCAAATTCATTCAAATTCCTGTAAAGGATATCAAACTTTTTAGTTCTACCCATTATCTCCTTTCAGACCCAAGCAGATATGTAAAGCATATGGGAAAAAAATTCTTTTTTTTATGTATCAGCTGCTACTCTGTCTATCTGATCACTATCAGCTGTCTGCTAGTGCAAAACACTATTTTTTAGTTAGATGAGGTAAGGACATTTATAGCATTAAAAATAACTCACAACAGTAACAGAGATCAAAACCAAAAAGTGTGAAGAATTGCTGCCATTTTGTGCCTGTTTGGGCCACAGGCCATCAGTCTGGTAGGAACTGATCTATTGAGACAAACATGAAGAATGTGTTCTTGCAAAACTCTGGGTGAGATCCAGTTTAGGAATTAGGGCATCTGAAATGCATTTTCTATATGGGCACGAGCTGCCTTTGCACCTATTAATCTGAATGGAGAGCTACTAAGTGTAGTTAATGGAGCCTGGAAAGTGCTCAGCACACACTAAAGTAGCTGTTTGTTGGATTGCCATTTTAATCTCACCCTCTTGAAAACGAGAACAGACTAGGATCCCATGACAAACTGGTATGGGTGTACCCTGAGCACAGAGAACTTCAGACAGGATGAAGGGAACTAGCTCCCAAAATTTCCCCAGGTGAGAGCAGTTGAGAATATAAATTTATGTATAAGATTGAGACTGTAGAAGACCATGGAAAAATAATTAAAGTGAGAAACCTGTGAATACAGTTAGTTCCTCTTAGGAAGCAGATGCAGCCCTCCACAGATGAGCTGCCAGTGCAGGCTCACAAGGAAAGGAACAATGACCTTGGCCACCTCCAGCCCTTCACAGCAGAGCCCACCATCACAGTAAAGAATCTCAAGGGAATTTAGACCCTTCCCGGCAAGGAAAAAAAGTCACAGGCATGGTTTCCCTGGTTCCGTGCCCTGGGATAGCACCTCCCCTTCTGGGAGGCTAAAAAATCCCAGAAGACTTGCACAGGTGGACAGCTGTATGGGCATTTCTAAGCTACTGAAAACAGCCAAGTGGGATTTCCCTGAAGGCAGCGTTGGTGTGACTGTTATTCATGGTACAAAACTGGAGAATTAGGAATTGCAAACCTCCTGTCTGAGACTCCTCCATCACCCCCTCAGTCTTCCCTGCCTGACACAACACTGGTGGGTAAGAGTGGTGGGTGCAGCTTGAGATCCCACACACCTAGCTCTGGAAAGAGGCAAACTACAGCTGTGGCTGCATTCTCAGAGTAACTCCCTGTCTTTGTACAGCCCCCTTCCACTGCAATGGAGTTTGCAATAGAATTTGTCCCCATTTGTCACTCCCTGATCTCCCAGCTCTGCACAGTCTCTGCCTGTTTTCCAGCCCAGCAAGATAAAACAGGAAAGGTGGAGATGAAAGCTTCACACAACAGTGTGGATGCCAGGTACTAGGATGGCTGCTATAGAGTGTGCCAGAAATTCACAGGACTCATCCTTCTACTTTAATATTCAAGTCTATTGGCACCTGCTGGGACAATTCAGTCCCTGCTCACCAAAAACCACTCAGTGCAGGCCATGCAGGAAAACCTCTCATGCGATTTCCACGACATCTGCTCCAAGTCTGGTCTATAAACTTTAAAGTGTCCCAAGACCTGTGCTATGCCAATCCCTTCTTAGATATGTCCAAGGAATAATAATGCATAAAGCACATTTACAGCCATATGACACCAGTGGTTTCTCATGTCTATTTAGCCTCCAGAGCCACAATCAACCTGGCTGACAGTGGACTAGAAAATAACACAGGAAGGGACATCCTTTGGTAGATACAGCAGACAGGTTAACTCCTCTCCTTGAAAATGGCTGCAGGCTCCATTTTCTAGGGAGATATTATGCTTTCAGAAAATCAGCCTGGTTGCCAACTAAAAACATTAGACATTAAAGTCTGCTCAGACTGTCTTGGTCATCATGGCAGTGCTTAGTCAGTATAATAGCATTTAAGTACCAACGTGCTTCATAGGCACATGAAGAGATGTCTTCTGTAGCAATTTCAGGTTGGATTTCTGTCTGATTAACAAGGTGATTTTTTTGCTCTTGGCCTTCTGACACAGCCCTGGAATGAGGTAATTTCAGATGTCTTTGGCAGTTCCTCTTGGTTATTTGCAAGTTAAATAGTGAGTTAATTTTTCATGTCTTTTACTGATAAACATTGGGTTTTCGGAGATGTCTCTTCAGTTTGGAAAAAAAAAGATTAATTGGAATATTTTTCCACTAAGAAATGTAATTGTATCAAATAATGAAATCTTGTGAATCCTGTTGACATTTTCTTTTGGAGAGAAAGGAGGGAAATATTGTGACAGTGTCAAAATATTTTGTCATTTTCCTTATGAAATAATTTTCAGAAATTGTTTTATTTTGTATGGAATATTGTAACACAGAATTTTCAATTTTCAAAATTAAAGTATTTTTATAAAAACAAAATATTTTATCATGTCTAAATGAGAGGTTTTTTTAACGTTATGAAATCTGGAAATCTGTTTCAGGCTCTCTTTTCCATCTGAAGTTCCAAACGTGTCCCTTTCCTCATAGGGCAAGAGGGTAAGAGGGTCAAAAAAGCAGCAGGCAAAGACAGCTGTAAGATGCATGTGGCTCCTAGCATTTGAACTTGTTATTGATGAATAACATCAGTTACTTGCTAAGAGTTGCACCTGACTGCACATAAGCATTTTAAGAGAGAAAGAAGAATCTGTCAAAACAATGGCAGAGCAACAAAGGGTGCAAAGTTTAACAGAGAAGCTGATGCAGGTGAAAAGCAGTACAAAAGTGCTATAATTATTTGTGCAGAGAGATTTATTCTGACATTGTGATACATCTGTGAAAACCTTATGCCACTGTAATTCATGCCAGAAGAGCTATGGAGCTTTCAGAACACCATAATTAAAGCAATACAGGACTCCAAACCAAAACAGAACCAAAACCTCTATAGTGACACAGGGAAGATTGTGCCAAAAGAACGTGTTCTTATCCATTTGGGGAAAAAGAAAGTATGGATACCTTTGTATTTACCCATACTGTTTTCTTCCATATGCCTCTATCTGAAGCATGCTGTGCTAAGCTTATATGCAGCAGAGTGATGTAACAATTACCTTGAGAAGATAAAATAGATATATAAAAATCCTCATTAATTTTATTCAGAATAGAAACAAGCATCAGCGATCAGCAACTACAATCCTTAAAGCATAAATGCATAAACACTACTTGTGTCATGTTTATTTATAGACTTAAAGACACACATGCATACATGTCAGTTGTTTCTAAGGGCTTTTTTAAGCTACAACTGTTTGTCTTACTGGCATGACTATCCTTGAACATTTTTCCACTGTACAGTAATAAGGACATCCTGCAGTCATCACCAAGGCCCAAGGGCTGCTGGCAGAAGACAAATGGCCATAGTCGAAGTAATTCTTCAGGATTATGCTTCATTTATTACCCTACACCTCATACAATTAAGAAGAATTTCTTTTATACAGTTTCCCTCAACATGCAATGAAATATAAAATATACATTTATATAGTAAATCAAATCAATTATTTGGGCCAGGATTCATCCCAACCAACTTCAACTAGAAGCCAAGTCACCATGGCCTCCCTTTATAATAAAACAGTAGAAAAAACTGGAATAGAAAATAGCTGGGACTCAGGTAGGCCCAACAAAGATGTCAGTGAGGACCTGGAGGTTCACCTCCCTCCGTTGGCTACATTACAAACTGAGTGGCTCTGCCCAAGAGAGGATGTGAAGCCAGCCCTCAGTGGCAGCTCTGCAGTCTGTTTGGAAATCTTTTAGATACCCTATCAGACTTGCAATCACTCATAAACTTCAGAGATAGTCTTTGAGTATTGAAATTTAACCACATTTTTAACTGATTTGCTTAAGTAGATTCCTCTGGAAACGGCCAAACTGAGTTCCTCAGCTCTACAAAGCCTTACTGTTTGGTTCAGTCCATTGCTGTCTGCTCCAACTAATTATGCCAGGACTTCAGTTTAATTATTCATGGATGAAGAAGTAGACAACCCAACTGTCACAGTTTAACCCTGGACCAACAATTAAATGAATGAGTTGCTCTCTGTTAATCTCCCTCCCTTCCCCAACAGAGAAAGGAGAATAAGGGAGGGAGACTTATGGGGTGGGAACTAAACTACACAGCTTTAATGAAGCATAATAATGTAAAGGAAAATAATTAATTATATATAAATATACACAAAAGCGATATTACTTTCCCCCCCACCCTTCCCCCCAGTAATGCTCACATCACCAACGAGGCTGCAGGGCAGACCCTGGAAAAGTCCCAGGCTGGGTTTCTGGAGTCAGTAGCAGATGAGAGGTGGATGCAAGAACACACAGGTTCAGGAAGGCATGGATCAGGATCAAAGGCAGACAAACACAACGAATCCTCCAAGGATGACAGCCATATATAAAGAAAAAATTGACCCTCAGGATCCCTCAAATACCCCATTTGGTCAAGTTTGGTCAATTTTGTGCTCTGCTCCTCCCTAGAGGAGGGTCACAGGTGTGACCCCTTTGCTCCCTTTCTCTTTCCAGAGCATAAGATGTTTCTCAGAACCAAGCAGTGGTCTCAGTTCTGCATGCCATTCTCTAGCCATAACTATAAAGTGTACTCAGTCCTACCAGCAGACACTGACTGAGAAACATGCCTTTAATTTCACCAGGTGTGGCTACTTAGAAGAGGCTTAGCTGAAAGTGAAATTCCAAGAAAGTAAATTGGTTCTATCCTGGTGCAAACCATCTACCTGATTGTGACAGTGCAAACATTTTGCTTTTGTTTTCCTTCTGGAAAACAAGCAAATTGAATAACAGAAACATCCTTAATCCATGTAAAGGCCAGGATGCACAGAGCAAGTAGCTCCCTGACCCACAGATTATTCCACTGCACCCCTTTAGCTCCTCTTCTGTTTCCCATTTAGCTTAGGCTGCTTCTCAGATACCCTCAGAATCAGAAATGGGAGACTTATTAGTATCTGACTTCTTTTACTTCTAGTTTTCAAGGCACGCATTGTCCTAAATTGCTTTCTCCTACAGTACAAAAAAACCCAAAAGAAACAAACAGACAAAAAAAAAAAAGACAAAAAAGATTCAGAGCACAACATATAATTTTTCTATGCATTAATTTTAATGGGTAGTAAATAAAAAAGGACTTTCAATAAGTAATGAATGCTTATTATTATTTAATTGAACACAATGCATTTTCTTAATTACCATAGTTATGCAGATTTTTAAAAGCAGAATATTATTGTGAAAACAAGGGAAAAATGTTGTCCATAATGCCTGTAACTGTTTTGTAAAGAAAGAGAAATGCAGACAAGCTTGACAAGAACACAGCAATATATTGTACCCACTGAATTGAAAACATGCCCACAGATTCAGTGGTCCACATTAGAAATGACCTGACAAATACCCTGGAGTAGAATAAATGTTTTGCTTGTTCACCAAAATTTATTATGTTAAAAAAAAAAAAAAAAAAATCAAACCTGCTTTTGTGTGGATCCTTAAAACAAGGTATATACAGTTCCTGCAGTACTTATTTATCAGTTTTTACCAAATCAAGTGCATATCCACCACATATATGCTGCTTATATTTGTTCAGAATTTCAGAAAGATGGAAAATTCCCCTGCTTGCCAGGCCTCAAATTTTTCCTTATCGCAACAACAGGGTTCCCAGATTCATGACAATCCAAATTTTTTCTGCACGGCCTCAAGGCAGAAAAAAACAAGGATTAATGGCAAATGATAGGCAGTTTCACTTCTGAGGTGCTGCCATTTATGACAAACCTGTAGTTTTGGAGAATCCTAACAACGTTGTTAAATGAAAATTTGAAAGACCAAATGAAATAAGCTTCCCTCAAAATGAGATGACTGAGAAGACACTGAGTGTCAATTGCTCATATAATTTTAAGTAACATCATGTTCTGAGTGGTTGGGGTCTATGCACCTGAAAATTGCAAGGAAGAAAATTTTTTAGGTACCAAATCTTTAAGCCATTTCACATTTAAATATAAATACAGCTTTCACATGCAATGACAGCTGAAAGCCCATGTTTTCATAGACAATTCCACTACACACATCTACTCAGAGTTCTAAATATATAAAACAACTCAGCATTGCATAATAGCTGTTAGTGAGGGCATATATCTGATGAAATATCTACCAAAGCTACACCTGCACTAGTTGCTTGATGATTCCTTTATGTTCTCCCAAAGAATGATTGATTTTATCTCACCTAAAATACATCAGACAAAATGGATTTTAAAGCAGTTTTCTCTCTGCTGACTGTAAACAGACCTCATAGCAACTAGCTCAGATGAACATGTCTACACTAGTGGGTGAGATGAATGCCATCTTAGGCTACTATGGCAAAGACTTCTCTACTGGCAGCAAGGAATGATGACAGATTATCCATCTAAAAGCATTTAAGGATTATATGAACAAAGGAGTAGTTGACTGCTTTATTGAATTTCTCTTATACAGCACATGATCTTTTTGCTTTACCATGATCAGAGAAGAGCTCTGCAACTCCAGACTGAAGGAGGTTTTTGTATGCTTCTGACACACAGTATCTTAACACTCAGGATTCAAAGGATTTTGCCTCAATTTTCTACTGAGGTCAGATAATAAAGTATTAATAAAGTTTCCTTTTTTTTTTTTTTTTCTTTTTCAGCTGAACTGCACAATGTAGATAGGTAAAGCTATACATAAATACTTTTGAAATTTTGAATAGACAGAGGATGCCACAGGTTTTTGATAGTACAATGAAGAGAAATAGGAAGCTGTTGTGCTGGCCTTCATCCTGGATACAAAACCTCACTCTATTCTGAACACTTCATTGTTATGAAAGGTGTAGCATTGATGTTACAGAAGAAAAGCTTCTCATGCAAAACTTGCTGAATTTCTAGGCTGGATAAATTTTGTTGCCTGCCGTAGTGTGACCCAAGACAAAATGCTCACAACATTTCTGAATGGCTTGAGTTTCCAGAATCAGTTTTCAGCATATGAACATTAGCATGAGCTACCTGTTCTGGCATATAAAGGGACACCCAAGGTGCTGGATGTTTTGGGGTTTTCTGTGCAATTTTCCTCAATCAAATTTGCTGGTAATATCTGTTCTATTTTTATATAGCCAGCTTTCCAAAGAAACTAGTGGAAAAAGTATTGAGTCCTAAACTCAGAATGTTGTATAAGATATAGCTGAAAGATTGAGGATTATTACAAGGAAGAAGAAACATCAAGCTTAGCTGGGAGGTCAGTGTAAAATTTAGAAAAAGACCATTTTGATTAAATGCGTTGTGTCAAAACCACACTGATCAGAAAGAGTTTTCAAAGACTGATTTGACACCAAGAAAGTAAACTTTAGCCTTTGGTTAAGTAGCCAAGAAAAGGGTGTGGATGAAGGCTGAGGAAATTTTCCACAGTGGGATGAAACAGATATATTTGGAAGAGGTTATGTTTACAGTGTAAACTTAGTCTAGGCCTGATCCTGAGTCTGTCCTCATCTCATTCCTGTTACCAGAGTGTCCTGGTTTGGGCCAGTTAAAGGTGATTTTCTGTCTTCTACTTTAGCTTTTAGCTAAGTCTCTTGTAAGTAGTTGCACTTGCTGAAATTAACAGCAAGTTTCTCAGACAGTGTCTGTTTCTAGGACTGATAACACTCGATGTTTATAGTTACTGTTTATAGTTACTAGTTTATAGAGACTGGTGTGCAGAGCCAAGGACACTGCTCAGCTCTGAGGAAAACTTTTACCCTCCAGGAGGATAAAGAGGTCCCACCTGCAGCCCTCCTTTGGGGAGGAACGGACAAGATAGATGCCAGAATTGACCAAATAGAGTATTCCATCCCATATATGTTATCCTCAGTATAAATTTGAGGGATCACGAGGGCCGAGCCAGATTTCCAGCTTCCGGCTGCCTGCCCTTCCTGCCTTTCCTGCTTCCCTTCCTTCACCCCGGCATCCTGGAAGGATCCCGTCCGTTCGTCTGCCTGTGGTCCTGATCCGTGCCAGCCCATATCTGTGTGTTCCTGCCTCCAGTTCCCGACTGCTGCCGACTCCAGGAGTCCAGCCTGGACTTTCCCAGAGCTGCCCTGCAGCCTCGGTGGTGATGTGAGAGCTATTGGAGGAAAGGGGGAAGGAATGTGGTATCCATTTTCCTGTATATTTGTATATATTTAGTAATTTTTCCTATTTATCATTACTGTTTCATTAAAGTTGTGTAGTTTAGTTTCCAACCCATAAGTCTCTCTCCCTTATTCTCTCTTCTTTCTTATCAGGGAGAGAGAGAGATTAATAGAGAGCATCTGTTACTCGGTTTAATTGCCGAGCCAGTGTTAAACCCTGACACAGAGCTGTACTTGGTTGCAGCAAGTTTGCCATCAGAGCCAATTTTGGTGGAGTTGCCAATAAGCTGGAGGTTCAGGGGAAACTTGTTGGACTGTGAGCTGATGGGAACTTGATGAAACTCAAGAAAGGCAAATGCACCCAGTACTGTGCATCAGAGCAGGCTGGAGGCCAAATTACTAAAAAGCCACAGCCCAAAATTAAAAAGGCCCTGGCATTGGGGTGGACAAACTCAAGATTAGGCAGCACTATGCCCGTGCAGCAAAGGTCACCAGCCTCCTAGGCAGCATTAGCAAAAGCAGAGCCAGCAGGCTGAGGAAAGTAATTCTTCATCCTGCTCTGGTGAGACATACCTAGGGTGCTGGATCCATCTCTAGACTCCCCAGTACAGGAGAGAAACTAAAACACCAGACCTATGCAATTGTTTGAAGAGAGAGGAATGGAGCACAAAATGTACGAGAAGTGGCTGAGAGAGCTGCATTTCTTCACCTGGGAGAAGGGAAGGCTCAGAGAGAGTTTATTGCTGCCTGCAAGTACCTAAAAGGAGGATGCAGAAAGGCCAAAGCAAACCTCTTCTCAGAGGTGCACACTTAGAAGAGGCTACAGACACATGCAGGAACATGGCAACCTCCAATTCAATATGCAGTGAGGAAAAAAAGTACTGTGAGGGTGGCCAAAAACTGGTGCAGGCTGCACAGAAAGGCTGTGAAAGTGCTCAGAGCTTGACTGGACACTGCCCTGAGCATCTGCTCTAATTGGAATTGCTCTGAGCAGGGGTTGGGTCAGAAGACCCTGGAGGTCCCTTCCAACTTAAAATGATTCTAAACTCTTTAAGTCTGGTTAGAAGCAGCCTCCACTAATGTCTGCAAATCCCTGTCATCCTTCAGGTAAGGGTAGGACTAGTGTGGGAGATCAAGATGGAGAATAAATGAGGTTATACATAAGACAGTATCTGCCTCCTCCCTAGAGAAACCAGGACCTTCCTCTCATCTTTTATTCTAGCTCAAAATCAATTCAGTTCATTTAAAGGATTTGTACATTTGATTTTTTTTTTTTTTCCTGGAACAAAGGCAAATGATGTTTTACAAGCACTGACATTGGTTTTGATGCAGCAGTTGCAGACTGATAAGTAAGTCTAGATCCATGTCAGAAAACTTACTGTGGCAGAGCATAGGGTTCACATCCTCTCTCATATGAGTGGGCAGAGTTAGTGAAAGAAGGGAACCAGTCCAAAGCTGCCAGTAAGGCATGAAAGACTAAAAAGGCATAAAGCTGAACTTTAGAACATAAATTGAGAGAGAAAATATGGGAGGAATAGGAGAAATCTTTCCCCATGATGGCAAAAAGTAATACAAAGCATATGGTGGCAAACAGTAGTAACTCCTGAAAATGTCCTGTAATACAATGCTAATCTGCAGAATTCATTAATATGAACAAATCTGAGGTCAAAATCAAATCTCAAAAACAGCCTGTGTAACAATATGCAGTTTTGGTAGATATACAACAAAGCTTGTACAGTGTATGAATCCTCTCCCTGATATTTCCAATTAATTCTCTGGCAATATGTAGAATCCAACACTTACCAGAAAGTTTTTTTCTCTTTGAGATGCAGCTCAGGTTTAGCTATACCCTGAAACTCTGGGGCAGAAACTATGTACCAAAGGAGATGGAACTGAGGCCAAAACAGAGGGAAGTAGGTGATTTCCAGTACTTGGATGCATATTTACATTCAAAACAGATCAACTGATTTTTGGAGGAACAAAAGACTGTGCAGTAAGATAACTGCAGGAGAGTTTAGTTCTATTTTATAATGGAATTAAGAAGCTCACAGACACACAGCAGAAGCTGAAGCTTTGGGCTTTCATGGAGAAGAATAAACGTGACAATAGCTACTGACCTAAACCAGTGGAAATGTATAGCAGTAGAACTCCCTGTAGTCTATGAGCACACAATGCCATAGGGACAGACAGATTCTTTTTGGAATCCTTTGCAGAATGTGGACTGGCCACAGGGTTTTAGTTGTAATTAGACCCTGATTATTACATGAAAATTTTCATTATCAATATAGCTTTTGTTATTGATGATTTCCAGAAGTTAGTTTAGTTTACCATTACACAGAAATTTTAGAAGTTATAGCTTTTGGTTAAGCAAAATTTCTAGTTATCAATGTAGCTTCAATACTACCTACAATCTTCAGTTACCCACTCACTGCTCACCTGGATGCTCTACAGATCAGGTCAAACTTTTAGAATCACAGAATCTGCAGAGTTGGAAGGGACCCATCACGATCATCAAGTCCAACACCTGTCCCTGTGTTGGGCACCCCAAGAGTCACACCATGTGCCTGAGAGTGCCACCCAAATGCTTCTTGAACTCAGGCTGGCTTGGTGCCATAATTGCTTCCATGGGGAGGTTGATCTTAAAAATCAGCACACAATATAATTTTAAAAGTGCTTCTCGTTTGTTTGCAACAGGAGCCATTAAAAACACTGACACGTGTAAGAAGAAGCCTGTTGTAGAGGTATCTCTCTTGAAAAGATTAAATATGATTAAAAATGTAGGTGAAGCGACATAGTTCTCTAAATCCTTTATCAGTGCTACATTTATCATTGAGAAAAATGGCCATCCCACAGATAATGCTTAAAGCAATTTGAAGCAAAGAAAACCATGCTTTCCTCTGCACCCTAAAATAAGGCTTCTGATTTTGCTTCCATTTCTCACAACAGTTATCTACACATGCTGATTGCAGTAATCTAATTCAATAAAATATTGCAAATCCCTGTCATAGGCAATATTCTGAAGACCTGTTAAGCATTGAAGTGGAGTCACTGAACACTCTTGGTAATTACCGTATTTGAAATTTCTGGATAAGATTTATTCCATCTCTATGCATGTTCACAGAACTGGAACACAACAGGGGATTTAGAGTTGGGAGGAAGAGGAAAGAATTAAGATATTTTTTATGTTATTTAACTGGTGAATTACATAGAAGTGGGGGCTGACAGTTGTAGATACACTCTGAACCAGTTCACAATGTATGTAACATCTCTAATCACTCCAACAAATGCTGTTCACGCTTCAACAGCCACTACTAATTTTTAATCCTCTGTATGTGCATAAATATATCATATATAGGTAACCCAATAGATAGACATTTCATGCATCTGTTGCTTGCTAAAAATATACAGGAAATTGTAAACATAGTAAAACTGTATTAAAAATATCAAGTCATTGCAAACATAGGTAAGTATAGTTGTAACAGAGATGTGAACTATGATGTTCTGTAAATACAAAATGCCTGTCTGCCAAGGCACAAATTAGTTTCCAATCTGCTACCCTGTTTCCTGAATATAATTTGCATAGTCATTTGTATTACTGCATTATTAATCTGGTGCTTAACCAGCACTGGTGATTTTCAAAAGGTGAAGGTCTCTATAAATACAGACAAACTGGACGTGTAACCAGATAAACATTTCCATTTCTTGCAAAAATTTTCAAATTATAAGGAGGAGGTTTTCAAACTATTTTCAGGTGTATTCTCATCCCATTCATTTTATTATTTCATAATAAAATATGATTGGACCGTAGGAAATAATCTCTAGAAAATACAAGAAACCCTTGTGATTTGGGACTGTTTATTTAGGGCGATAATATCTCTATGACACTCAGAATATCAAAGGGGATTACAGAAATTTGATTGTATTTAAATGAAATAATAAATATTGTACTGCTGTTGCTCTAGAATAATTTAATTAAATAGCTATTGAATTGTAGTCATCTGCCTCAGAAGTGTGATCAAAGTACATTGTATCAATACCAGAATCATTACCTAGGTTGAGAATATTCAGCTTTCTCTGCATTTCACTTAACACCATAAGAAGTCAAAATAAAGAAAGTTGTATTTATCTTTAATTAACCCAAAGAACCTAAATATTGGGCAAAAACCTAACTCAAATAAATATTGCCTAAAGTAGAAGCAATTAGACCTAAAATATTAGATTTAAGTATCTCTTTATAAAAACATTAAAGATAATACTTTAACTCCCCCTTTTAAAATTTACTTGTTCCTAGATACATCTATTCACTCAATTTTTCTATGCTTTCACTGTTTTTACTGTGACTTTGATCCATCTCTTCCTAACGAGGATGTGTAACCATGTGAAAAGGAGTTCTGGGTGCAGAGGGCCAGTGTGGAACAGGTGAAGGCATCTCCCACCAAGCAAGCAGGGCACTCGAGCTCAAAGGAATCTTAGCTTCATGGCTTCCTTCAGAACAATCTGATATACAGCAATGAGGGGATCAAATAACAATGAAGGACTAAAACCAGGCAAGTGCTGATGCCACAAAACTGTTTTATTAAGAGGAAGGTGAGATTAACTCCATAATTTCCTCCCTACCTCTGTAATTAGCCATACAGTGATGCTTCTTCTTAACTGACTCATTCAGCAGAGATGCTTATAGAAAAGGGGCTTTCTGCCGAGGAGATGATTCTGTAAAGATGAATAGGGGACTGAACAAGCATTTCTCACTGTCATTGTCAGAGGAACTAAAGAAGGAGGCCTTTCAGACTCTGAGAGGGGCAGAACACAGAGGTTTCTGTTCCTTCCCATTCCTTGCCCATACTCTACCAGGGTCAGGCAGACCCCAGCCCCTCCTCTCCTCCGCCCTCTCCTCACTGTGCTGCTGTTCCCCTGCGCTCCTTCACCACCAGCTGCCCCCCTGCTCTCGAGAATCCACATCCATCGGGTGATGGGAAGAGCCGGGGATCCCCCTCCTGAGTCGGCCCTGCCACAAGGGGCCCTCAGGCACCTATCCCTGCCAGCATCGAGATCGGGTTTACATATCTATATATATAGTACATAGTTGTATTGCTGTTCTTTATCCCTTATTTTAAATACTTTCCCCCGTGCTAGTAAATCCGTTTCCTTATATATGTGTGTGTGTGTGTGTGTACATATTATTATTTCTAACTTTAAGCCTCCAGTTGTTAATTATGTCCTATGGTTTTTGGTCCACCAGGACTGCTAAGCCATGACACTCACTTCCCAGAAGTCCTTATTATTAGGTTAACAAAGGTCAACACCAACCCTCCCCCTCCTACTTTTTAAAAAGCTGATGCAGGACCTTCAGATACTCTGGGACTACATCCTTAAGTTGTTGTGAGGGATTCAGTAAAGTAGTGACTGGAGGTGGAAGTGATGGTTGGATTTGGCCTGAGGTAGGTGTGAAAATGCTCATCCCAGAAAAGACAGCTTTGTATCTTATACAAGCTTTAACTACTTGGGAAACTTGACAATTAAACTACTAAGTACCAAGGATGCCAAGTTGACTTCTGAGTTGGGCAGTAACATGCATTTTGTATCACAACTTCAGGCTTTAATTCAATCACATAAGCCCTGTCATGTGTTTAGTCCCCTTCTTTTTCTCTCAGCATGAGAACAAAGACACCTAGGACAGTGCAACTCCTACTATACTTTGGGGAAAGAAGGTCAAGGAGGAGTTCCTTGCTGCAGCACAATTGTACTCCTGTAAGCACTGCACTGATGCTACCCCACATCTCGGCTGCCTTGGCAGAATTACACTTAGCACTGTCCATATTCTCAGTAGCAGAGATGCTACATGGGACAAAAGTAGTTATAATTAAACTTTTATGAGGTCTCCTTTTCTTTTCTCTTAAAAACACCCTTCTTCGTAGCATAACAAAACCAGGATATGAGCATAATTACAGTAATGGCAGCTGACAGAAAAATATTGCTGTTGGTTGGCTGCTCAGAATCTAAGGCTGCTATCAATCCCTTGCTAGAGTTTGTTCTGTCAAAGAAGAGATCAGAGTCATAGTGGATGGAAGCAGATGGTCAGGAAGGGGAAGTAATCCATTTGTATGTGCAAGGTAGGGGGTGAAGGCCAAAAGACCTAACTGTATGGAGAAAGAATTCAGTGACAGGAGTGTAACTCCATTTCAATCCTGTAGGGGATTTCTGACACAAGCTATCCAAATCACAAGGCAAAATCGTGGGTATGTTTCATACATGCAGCACTGCAGAACACAGTAAGTCAGCAGCAGCAATCAACTCCTATTTTCCAATCAATTACTCCAGTAAACATAGTGCAACAATTAGCGACTGGAGATGTGAGGTTTCAGTGAATTAGTTATTATCAAAAATTTAGAGTCATTAGTATGAAGTAGAATGGTCTTAATTGAGAATGAGCCTTGGGGCTGCATTTGGGCTAAGGGAAGAAGTTCTTGGAATACTTCTTAAGGAGATGGTTTAAATTTAGCTGTAGTGCAACCCGTAACATAGGAATCATTTAAATTAACTAACATTGGGTAACTTATTTAGGACTTAGAACTATGAGGCTGTACCAATACTCCAGTCACAGTTGAGACTGTGACCTGGGCACTGATAAGTGCTCCCTACCATTATTCAAATTGATAGAACCATCCATGGCCATTTTGGCAACAAACCCCAAAATATTTTCCATTGCAAAAAACTCCTGTGCACGGTTGAAAAGTTAGCAGAGGCTGGGGACCACTTTTTATATGCAGCTTGGGTATGCCTGTCTTTTCTGAGACTAATGATTGGTAATGTAAGACACTAAGTGTTCCAGCTGGACTCAGTGCTGGAGGATGGGTCATGCCACAGCTCACTCTAAGAATACAGGCACAGCCCTTGTGTGCTAACAAACACGTCTTCCAGAGCCTCACTTGAAAAGAGCCCTGCTGGTCCACTGGTTCAGCAGCCTTTGTTTCTAGAAGCTTCATTTTTCATTTGCCATAAGGGCTAAGACCAACCAACCAAGCTGAAACCTACTCAGAAAAATTACTAGATTCTTGAAAATCTCAAGGGCAACACACAGTGCCCTAGGAGTTGATGTTTCAATGGCATTCTTTAGTTTTCACCTGCCTTGACAGATGAAATTATCCCTTTCAATGATCTGGCAAATCTTTCAATGTGCTGTAGTAACTATCCTGAGAACAGAGAACAGAATTTCAGCAGAGACAAAACTATAACATTTAAAGGATAGGAATTTTTCCAATTCTTTTCCACACTTAAAATTCCTTGTAATTTTTTTTTTTTATGTGTATTATTTTCCTTTAATTAATTTGAGAACACAATCAAAACTTACATTTAAAATTAGCCTTCACACATAAAATTATCCCCTTCAATGATTTAGCAGATCTTTCAATGTGCTATAGTAACTATACTGAGAACAGAGAAAACAGAATTTCAGCAGAAACAAACTATAACATTTAAAGGATAGGAATTTTTCCAATTCTTTTCTACACTCAAAAATTCCCTGTAATTTTTTTTTTTTTTTTTGTATGTGTATTATTTTTCTTTAACTCGTTTGAGAACACAATCAAAACTTACATTTAAAATCAGCATGTGTCAAGTATCCAAATAAAATATTACACCAGATTTTGACATTTGCTTATGGCAACATCATTTACCATGTTCATGTATTAAAGCCACAAAAAGATTTTACTGTGTGCTAAACTGTACAAACTAGAATATTAAAGGTTAGGGCTATGTTTTATGGTAGAAACTTTAAATTTAATCCATTATTAAAGTATGCATCATATAAACAGTACATATTGTATAATCATATAACATAAATCATATAATCATTTCCAGAATGTCATCCATTCATCCATCACTCTGGTGAAACTGCTTAATTTTCTCCCACATTTTTTGGTTTTGGAAAGCAGTTCTGAAGCCACATTGTTCAAATAATTTGAAATATTGATGTAAACTTTAGTCTAAAATTATGAAAAATTGGTTTGTAACTGGTGTTTTGGTGGTAGTACTGCTTTTTAGTTTAAATAATTCTTTTCTTGGTGTTTATGCTACACTGTATTCACAAAAAGCAATCATATGCACTTGTGAACACCTTTTTGAGAGGTGAAACAAGAAAAGCTCTTATAATCTGCTCATACTAGTCAGGATCTTTGTTTCTTGCTATCTTAGAAGGTATTTTCTTTATTCAGATTTTGCCTTGTTTATAGAATTCTACCTGACTTCTACCAAGGCAGAGTAAATGGATGCTGTTACTGCCCAGAAATGATGTCTTAGGATCACCTTGGCTTTTCTACAATGTTGTCATCTTAGACACTCATAGATATCCTGGCCCAAATAACATTACTGGACTGTTCTTGACTTGAAGAGCTCCCGAATTTTTATCCAAATTCTTATTAAACCCTATCATGATCACTGTACAACTATTTTTCCTTCCTTTCCCACAAATATTATAGCTATGATGCTTCAATTCCCCACTATATAAACTGTTCTCAAAGTTTGTGTCATTATCAGTCATCAGCATATTCCTAATTTTTGTCCTAGGATGTTAAGAAAAACTTCTGATGTGTATCAAAATGAGTCCTTGAAGAATGCCAAGCAATAAGCTTTGCACCATTCACAAATATATCAGACCTACTGTTGCCATGACCATTTTCAACACAGAAAAATTCCTTAATTTCATTATAGGACTGCATAGAATTCATCACTGAAGTACCACAAAATCAGACCCATTGCATTTTCTTTGCCTAGAAATTCACTTTTCAAAGCAATTAAAGAAAAAAAAAGGCACTTTGAGTACAGAATTTTATTGCCAGGTGAATAAGCCAGAAGATATGAGAAACAACTTCCAACACCAGATTTCTGCAGCTCTTTCTGACTGCAAGAGAAGCACCAAAGGGACATAGAGGCTGGCATAGTTGCTTATGGCCCTACAGCACCAAAAATGACTTTTATTTAGCATGAAGATATATGATGCCTTCCTGCCTCGTCTATACCACACAAACCAGTTTCTCTTTTAAATGAAGTAATAAAAAGTAAAAAATAAAAATATAAAGAGAGAGAGAGAGGAAATAAGGAAGATTTAAAACGCATATCTTAGCAAGCCACAGGCTTTTATTCAAATGGGTCATTTCTGTTTCTATGCAAACTGTAATAACTTCATGGTGATTTGAGCTTGAGAAGGGAAGTCAATCTTCATTATTATCATTGTCAGCTTCACTACAATCATGCTAAATCATAAAAAGATTTGTTTGAAAGCTGTCCAGGTTGATCTCAAAAGCTATTCTGGTCACTGAGAAAGACAATAACACATTGCATGTTAGCACTTTTCATCAGTATATTTCAAAGTACTTTGCAAAGCAGATTACAGGCTCGTTGCCTTTATATTGTTTGGGAAATGTGGGTAGGGAGAAAAAGCATATGCCCAATTCTAGAGTACAGACTAAAACATAAGTCTGCAGCTCTTCTCTGAATCCATTGTTCTTCAGACATCTACACACATAAGTTCTCCTGTTTTACTTCCAGTTAAGCACTGCAGGCATTCTTTACTGCATTTGTAAGCCTACTAAACTAAGTTATTTTTCACTGGAAGTTAGAAATCCTTTTTCTATTGGAAGCTACAGATAGTCTATTTGTAAAAGTCGCAGAAAGGGAGTAACAGGCTTCTCTTTCTTTATTAGCAGAAATTGTTAAAATTTCATTTCTAGAACTGAAACAATCACACTTCTGCGTTACAGCAATTTATTTTCTTTTCAGCCACCACCTTAGTTGATTGCAGGTCTCAGTAAGAAGATCAGGAATTGAATTTTCTTGCATGCACTACACAGCTACTGTTGAAGTAGTTTTTCAAGACCACCCTTTCATTGCTGTTACGACAAAGCTCAATTTGGAGACACGTAAATCCCCATCCATGTGGCTCCCAGTGGTTTTGAGTTCAGAGGTCTGCATTAAGGCTGAGTGCCAAGGAGCAAACCCAAACACTGATGTCTCTTGCCCAATAACACACTCAAATTCACTGAGGTAGATGTTCAGATGAGGTAGATTCACTGATCCCTGGCACACTCAAATTCACTGAGGTAGATGTTGCTTGGCTCCCTCCATGTTTGGCTCAGCTTCCCAAACCATAGGCAGAGAAGATAGGATTGTGCCTGTGAAGACCAAGGCAGAAGAAGGATTGAATACTCCGGCCTTTTTCATATCATTCATCATTATGTTGTCTCCCTATTCAAAAGGATTACATTTTCTCTAAATCTCCTTTTGCATTAGGAAGCTTATAAAAGCCCATCTTGCTACACCTTATGCCCAACTATTGAGTAGTTTTACCTCCTGATGAGCTTTGGCCTTCCTTCTTTGTCCTATAATGTGTGAACATTTCTTTTAGACATTTCCTTTGTTGTCTATCCTTTTTTGTACTTTGTATGTCCTCTTTTGGATTTTAGCCCTTCTCTGATACGATCTTTTTTATATTGATGCACAGTAATACTTTTCTTTGATTGTATTCTAAATGCACCAATGGAACTAACCAGAAGAATGTCACACTAAATGGGCAATAAAAAATGTCATACTTGACAAGAACTCATTTTAATCAGACTACTATTCATCTTATTATTTCTAGCAACTCTTTAAAAAACAGATGAAATCAAAATGCCCAAGTGATAAAAGTCTACCTCAGTCAGTGTCTGTTAGATGTGAGACGAGTGGTTGGAATAAGAATGAGCTGGTAGACCTGAAGAAGTTTGATTGATGGATTTTGGAAGTATAACAATGAGTACACAAATTCAGCTGAATCTACCTACAGGACTGTTCTTCAGCAAAGGCTGAAAGAATAACCAACCTGAATATTACTGTGGAAGCATGCCTGTGCAATCATTTCCCAACATGCAAGCAGTTACAGTGCCAAATTCTGTATCAGCCTACACTGATAAGCTGACTCATAGGGTTCAAGACTGTAGTAGTCATAGGATTCAGCAGGACTCTCTGTGAACCAAAATCTTTCAGATATTTATTTATAGTGTAGTGTTCAAATAAGAAGGTAAGCGACTCTATCAACAACTTCCACGTCATGTGCAGAAGGTTGCCTCTTCTTAAAAGGAAAAAACCAGTTTTCCTGGGATGTCTATAAAATAAAAACTTTCCAGAAGTGAAGACTTGCTTATTGGTCCTAGGCTGATCTGAAGAGTACATTCATAACAAATGAAGCCCAGAAGAATCACCATTTCAAGAGACTGCTTTTGGATGCAACAGTTCAACTGCAAGTATTTGCTCTGTTGTGGAAAACAAGTCATTGAGCAACAGCAATAACACTCTGGGATCTGATAGTTTTTGAAAATTGCCACTGCATTCGTCTTGTATTTCAAAGCTACTGAATAATTCTATAGCATGTTTCAAGATAGTGCTTTCAAAAATAATACTGAAACTGAATCGATTTCACTGCACCTGTGCTAAAGATGGGGTGAGTTTTACACACTTCAGATGTATTTAATTTCAGGTTGCTTCAACTATGCATTTGATTGAACTGATCTGACGTTTCCTGCCCACAAACAGAAAACAAAACCTCTTTTACTTAGTATGTTTACTAAGGTATACTGCTTCTGTGACTTCCCTGGGATGGTTTAGCACTTCAGTGCTGCTTGAATGCCAGGCCTCTAGATCCAGAAACAAATTTATGTATCATGACATTCACATAATTTGTGATTCGTGATATCCTGCAAAATAACTATTTGGTGTGGTGTGTGGCAAGCCCATTGGAAGTGACCCTGAACTGTCCATTGGGCAGAGCAGGAACCCAACTCCAGTAGCCAGGTGATGAAAAACCAGAGCAGTCCAAAACACATGGAAGTTATTTTGGAAGGTGCAGTGTGCCTTGATCCTTAGGATCTGGGATTTAAGGCCAGTTATAGAATACCAGGAATTTGTTTTCACTCAACCAGGCAAGGATAATGGATCATGGCATTTCTTCCATTCAGGAAAAAATAATGGCTGATTTGCTAGCAGTCTTCTTATTGTTTCCTTATGCATATCAACTGCTGTTCACTGCTATGTCTTTTAGACCCATCCATGCCTGAACACCAGGCACAGTGTTCATACAGGCCAGCTACAATGGACAACTGTTTTCCAGTCCTGACTATTAGAGGGCCTTCAAATGAGCCAGGTGGAGAAAAACCCAGCAGCATTAATTTTTCTACTTGGTAGGACAGGCTATATGCAAGCACAGAAGCACTATTCAGATGCACAGTAGTTCTGATTTAATAGTCTAATGTTTTTCCCAGGATGGCCAGAGCGATGTTGAGTCCTTTTGTATGAAAGAAAGTATGTTTCTTTTTTTAATACAGCATTTACTGATTAGATTGTCAGCTTCATGCACCAGTAGTTTCCCAAATGAAGCAGCAAATTTTTTTTATTTGAAGAGTCACGCAGGCTGCAAGGTTAAGAAGTTTGGCACTTTTCTTTACACATTTTTTTTTACTTATAAACATAAAAATCAGTTTAATTTTAGTTCTATGGGAATTGATATAAAAGCCCAAATATTAGTCAGAAAACCTTACACAGAACTGCAACACACCAGCAGTCCTTGCCAGAATTAACTGGTGTCATGCTGGGCAATCATAATATGTGCAATTCCTTATGACTTTGAATCTAGATCAAAATTGACATAAACCTTATAAACAAATGACGACTGAGCAATGTGTCCTGAAATGTTTTTAGCCTGAAATTGTTATGTGACTCAGCAGGAAATGCTGATATTCCAAAGGAAATGGGGCAGCAGGTGAATATGTGCAAAATGAAAAACTCATAAAAAAGGGAGACTGAGCAGGCTGTCTGCCAGCTCTCACTGCAGGTTACATTGGCAGTGTCTACTTCCTTCCACTCAGGTTGTGGTTTCCCTTGAGAAAGTCTTAGAAAGCACAAATTTCGTTGGTGATGGTACTGGGCTACTACACAGTAGTAAGAAAAGGGGCAAAAATAGCAACCTGAAGTGATTTCAGCACATGATGACACAACATACTCCAAAGTTAGGAAAGTCAGTCTGGACTTGATGATCTCTGAGGTCCCTTCCAACCCAGCCAATTCTATGATTCTATGATTCTATGCTTCTATGATTCTATGACATCAGACAAATGACAAACATCATGTCAATATGGCCAGAAATTGAAGCTCACAGAATCTGCAGCAGGGGGCTTAATTCCTATCAATTTTTTTTTAATGTCAATTATTATCAATTCTTTGTCATATTTACAAGACTTAGTGAAGTCTACAGTTTTGCAATACCATTTGGTAACAGATTTCAGGTCCTTTATGATATGATCCAGCTTTCGCAGAGCATCTGAGAGACTCTATCAGGTTTACTTGATGAACAGATTTCTTTGCTAGAGATAGAGCTGGTCTATTTGCAACTAATCACCAGCAAAGCTGGATTCCTTCTAATCTTGAAGACCTGGTGTGATCTCCATATGTAGGACTGCATGAGTCTTAACTTGGTTTCCTGCCTTTCTGGAGCATATACTTTCATAGGGGATTCAAAGGTGTTTCTCCCAATACTGTTATTTACATAGGTCAGTATAATTCCATGCAATTGATCCTCTTGCTTTTTTCCACCCCAAGTCATAGTGCCACTGCATTTTTTTGTAGTTTCTCAGTCAAGGAACGAGTCACAACAAATAGTCTTTAGTGTTAAAGAATGCATGACCTTGAGGAGATGTAGTAAGAGAAAAGCCTCAGGGCCAGGAAAATGCTTAGCAACTTTGACTGAAATTCCATTATTATCAAACCTGCAACACAACAAAGTGGGATATTAAAAAAGAAAAAAATATCAAAAATGCTTTGCTAGGCTTCAGCTGAATCCCAGTTGCACTCAAGAAGCTAATAGGGAAAGGTCAATTAGTCTCATTTTATAGAAATTATGAGCACTAATCAGAAAATTCTTCTAAAACACATTATAAGAAGCATACACATAGGATAGGAATGGAGGCTAGGAACTAAATTCATCAAAAAAGCCAGAAGACCAAAAAATGTACCCACTTTTAAGGGGATTCACTCAATATCAGTGAAGAAGGAAAATCAAATCCCCACAATGTTCCTTACAAATATTTTCTGTAGACACATGGAAAAAGTGATGTTAGTGCAGTGTTTTAAGAAATTCACCTTAATCTCTTTACAAGGAAATAGAGCCTGAGATCATGCTACAGAGAAATCCTATTTATCACTGTAGAAAACTTTACAACTTCTCAGTATCTAGGTATATTAATTATACAGTGTTACTCTTCTACCATTTCCCCATTTATTTCCTCTTTTTTACCATTCCTTGTTTTATCAGATCTTGCTTTTATTTTTAAATCTTGGGGAAAAAAAATTAGATTTATTATTTATATTAGGTAATTAGGACTCATGCCAGCATATGAGATGATGAACTTCCTTTCATCATCTCCAATACTTTTTAGTGTCATTCAGTACAAAAAGAGTCTCAAGGCAAGATTAACAGAAATTGCAAACAGCTGCCCTGGAGAAAAGCAGCAATTTACTTACAACCCTCTCAGCTTTATGTATTTGTTAGGGCTTTATGTAAGTTTTAGATCTGGTTTGGGTTAGTGCAGCAGCTTTTCAGCATGAGAGAGACAGAAGGTGTCATACAAGGATATTACCCACACTGAGAAAAAAAGTAGTGCTGTTAAGGACTGCATATTCTCTAATTTTCTGTTCTGGCAGCCCTACTCATTCTGCAATTCCTTATGAAGAGAAGCACAAGAGTTGTCTCTTTCTGTCTCTATTACTCAGAGGCTTCTCCAAAACAAACATTTTAGTAACTTGAATCTCTTTGCTAATGTCTGCTCAGCTTTCTCTGTACATTGTGTGCTACATTTCAGATGTGGAAAAGACTTCTAACCATGTATGCATACACAAAAACATATTTATTCACTTTTCTATTTGTTGCTATCTTCTGAACTTATTTTTTTTAATTAACTGTTCCCTCTTCTTATCTACTCTACCGATGTTCTCTTCTTCAAAACAAAAGGCAAATTTACTGATAATATAAAACTCCTACTGTTTTAAAGCTTAGAGAGTGAAACACGACAAAATGAAATGAACAGCACTTGACTCTTTTTGGCTGCATTAGTAATGGGATCTCAACTGTAATTTCAAAAGGGAGCACAAGAAGTCAGCTACCATATTCTTAGAATAGTGCCAGAAGCATTTGAAATCACACTAAACAAATTTGACTAAACTGGGGCTTTTTCTTATACAGGAAAAATGCAGGTGCAGTTCTTAGTCATGGATTTGATGAAGATACTTTTACTATAGACATATTTTCATATAATTTCATAGGTTTCTTCCCCTCCCCTCCCCTTCCCTTCCCTTCCCTTCCCTTGCCTTCCCTTCCCTTCCCTTTACTAATAACTCTGGAGTATTAGTAAAAAGCAAAGGATACCCAAAACACAATCACTGATGAGATACCAGCTTCTTAGCATCGCTAAGTTCTTGAAAGTATTTTCTGTTCTAGAAGACCTTGACAGATGATCTACAGAAGGCTTCTAGAAATGCTAAGTAGTAAAAGAGAAAAAAATTCATCATTTAATGACTAGGTAGGAATTGTTAATGAAAGCAGGGGATTCAACAGCATTATATTCACTCCATCATTAAAACTTTATGATGCTCTATCTTACCTTCTGCACCAGGTTTGGTATTCTTCAAAATACATGCAAGTGACTTAGAAGTGTGGCAAGAGGGAATATCTAGACAGCTGAGTTTGTGGTGAGATAGAATAGTTCAGTTAGAATCAGAAAGCAACATAAAAGCCTTCAAAAGACCTGAATGAGTGAAGTGAATCATAATGACAAATGAATGTCCATACCAATGACAGCAAATGTTGAAAGTGAAACAATGAAATATTTTAATTATTAAATTAAAATTAATAACTTTATTTATTTATTTATATGGTTTTAAAGTCACGATTGCAGGTTAGAAAATAGACATGAACATCATTGCACAATAGTTAATTAAGATTTTCAGCTAGTGTGCAGCTGTAATCAGAAGGAAAGGAAATATTTAACAAGCTTACTGAAGAATGAGACAAAAAATAATTCCAAAATTGCTATAATACCCAGCAAACAGTGGCTAACCCTCAGTTGGATTGCCATCTCTTAGTGTCATAGTTAATGGAGCAGCAGAGTTTTACAGTAACGCACAATGCAAATTAAATGGGGCATGATTGACTATTTAAATTAATTTTTAAACTCTTTTCATAATGAAAGCAGAAACAAGCATGATAAAATAACACAAACTATGACTTCTACTCATAAGACTATCAGAAATTTCTATTTGCCCTGTGTAGAGTCCAGAAATCAAAAGGTGGCTAGGAAATATAAAATCAATACAAAAATCACACTGTGAAATTGATTGTCAGTTGATATTACTGAAAACATAAATTTAGGAAGGCTAAAAAAGTATTGCTAGGTCATGTGTGTAACACCAATATCAGATATGTAGCAGTAAATCTATCTTTAAAGCACTGATTTAGAAGAAACATAAACTATACCTCCATAATCTAAGGCATAAAAATTGTTTCCTCCTATTCCTTAATAGGAAACATTAACTGATGGTGGGTTCTTGCAGAATCCCTTTTTCTCTTGAAAAAGCTCTTTAAAGTCAGACCACTGGGCTAGAAAGACCTCTACTTAAACCAATTTGTAAATTAACATCCCATTTAGTACCACAGGTAAAGCCTCCAGACATGATGTAATTATTAAATAACTAAGTATGTTCATATCATACAAAATCAAGGATTTCAAAGGAACCACCATCTCCCTGATAGGTGATTTGCTTGGGTGATTTCAGAAGTCAGGGGGATTCCCAGTGTTCTTCACAGGCACTCTAGAAAGACAGCTGCTCATTTATGGTCATGTCCCTAAATCCCTTCCTTGGCGAAAATATCCCAAACTTCTATAAAGGGAATTTTATCTCACTTATTCCTTGCAAACATTTTCTTCTGGTAGACTAGAAATGGCAAATATAGCCTGGCCAATGAGTTAAGCTTTTTCTCCTGCAAGGGCAGTAAATCTGTGTTTGAGGGGCCTGTGCTGCCCACTGGCAGAATGTGGTTGAAAATATAACCAACAGTGTCCCATACTTCTTTTTCTTGTACAAGGGTCAATGTGCTCTTGAGGAAAAAGATCCATTCAAAGAACATTGAAAATTAAGAACTGAGTTCCTGCTAAAGTAGGGATATTGGTCCTTGCACTTCCTTCTCTTCCCTGCTGTCATCTCCTGTCATCCTACTGTTCCATGACACAAATGCAGAATCTCAGTCACTTCTATTTGCAATCCTCCCTCAGTGGTTCATGCTGTACCTCTTGGAAATAAAGAAAGGCCCTGACATCTAAGCAGGGTTTTCTTGTAAACTCAGTTTTGGACTTCCACTAGCCCAGCAAATTAAAGAAGACTGGAAAGAGCGTTGGCCACCTGGCCACCATGGCAATTCTGTTTTATGCTTTGCATAGTGAGTAAGGGTAACTCATAGTAAATTGTTGAGTTTTGAGAATTCAGGTCTCCTGGGCTGTTCAGAGGTGAAATAAAGTAGATGGTGAAATGCTGGTGTGATCATCAGGTCCACTTAGAAACACACATGCCTCTCCCAAAGTGCTACCAGAGCAGAAATGCCCTCATCTGCATTTTCAGAGACTACCTCACTACCTGAGAACAGTTGAATGAAGCTAGGATCTAGAATTAAAATTAGATGTATGTGCAAGTCAACATAGTAGCTTTTGAGTTGTAAAGGTACTACAAAGAATGTTATTCTGGCAAAATTAATATTTCTACTAACTGGAAAGTTTAGCGTTGACCAAAAAGAGTTAGAAAAGAAATCATTCCAGTGCCTAAGCATATAATTTCTAAGCAGTGTGCATCTGTGTGTCCATAAATATTATTTGCACTGTAAGCTACAATGTAATTAAAAAAAATTAAAAATAAATTTTCCATGATCTATTCTATGTTTGCATATGCATGCGTGTGTCCTCTCTTACCCAACAGATAGTCTTTGACATCCCAAGCTGTTACTACTACCATGAATTTTTTCTTTTGTCTGTCTAAACCTGCAAGAGGGTTTTTTTTTCTTGTTCCATCATAAATAATACACAGCCCAAAGTTTCATGTGGAGATGAGTAGTGGGCCATCTTCTTGTTACTTGTCAGACAGAGTTTGTAGATCTAGAAAAGACATAAACTTCAGTGTCGTGTCTGCCATTCCTCACTGACTTCATGAGAGAAAAAGTGAAACAAGTTTTTATTTGTTTTAAACAAAACCCAAATTCCAGAGGTGGATTCCTGTCACCCTTGCACTCCTCAGCAAACAAGATGTTACCAAAGGCCTCATCTAGAATAACAAACAAGGTTAAAAAGAAAGGGTTCTCTACTTTTCTAGTATTAGTTCCACAGTATTTACTGACTTTGTACTCAGCTGATTTAAAAATTTCAAGAGAACATCAGCTTTCACTTTGACTTTTTAAGCACCTTTCACACTCTTTTGGCAGTAATGAAAAGCTGAAAGACTGATACAGAAGTTACATAAACAAACATACTCCTCAAATGTACAACTGCTGTTCAAAAAGAAGTCTTTGTAGGTGATCTGCCAGTTTTTTAACCAGTACATGTTTTTTCTACGCTCAAAGGAGTTACATGGCAGAAAAAGTCTGCAGTTCTTATCTTCAAAGGAGAAGTACATAGTTCAGAAGGACAAAACAGACTTATTTTTCCATAAATTTCATAGGAAAAGAAAAAGTAACTCCATTACTCTTACTCTCAGGCAAAGAAAGCTGAATTGCAGCTGTCTCTCAGCCTTCCCTCTAATGGATTACAGAGCCTCAGACTATACCTAAGATGTGAAGACTTAGCCTTCAAATCTCCATGGCTAGAGTATAAAAATGAAAAAAGAAATGAAAAAATGAAAAGAGCTTGCAGGAATAAGCTGGTTATTTCAACTCATGGTACTGCAGCAAGAAGTGCCATCTGCTGTCCTGAGAATACAGAGCCTCTGCTCCTCTGCCCCCTACAGTAGCATCCAACAGCTACTCACAGGCTCTGGGCATCCTCAGCATCAGCAAGGATGATTTGCAAGCTGCTTTGCAAGGTAACACTGATATTGCTTAGTCAGAAGAGCAATTCCCAGCCAACTCTGCAAGGCAGTTAAAAAGCACAGCTAATTCTAAGCCTATAGAATTTTTGCTTAAACTTAGAAGTTTGCGAGCAACTCATCTGAACAGACTGAATTCCATTAACAGGTTAAAAATTGACTTTCTGGGCTGATCAAGTTAGACAGAAGTCTATGCTTTGAGCAATAATGAATGCAATCATACAGATAAAACTAAGTATGACTGTAAGAGACCTCATACATGGTACCAAAAATCTTTAAATCTACTGAGTATTTACAGTAATGCAAGTTCCTTAGCCAGTGAAATAACATCAGCATGAAGTCTCCTAAGGAAAAACAAGTTTTGTAGTTGCAAACAATCTAGGCAAACAGCAAGAATTTCAGCTTATTTGTACCATCATTTGCCATGCCTATGTGTTAGATAAAATCGAGAACGTTGACAGTTTCTAAACAACAATTAATCATCAGTCTTATCTTATACTCTCATTTTCTGAATATGCAATTTAGCTCTTTTGGTTAAAAAACTCCTTTAAGCTCACCAATAAAAGAAAGACAAGAACTATCAGCTATCCCTTTTAATTGTCACATTGTGCTACCTCAAATAATAAGAAAAATAAACTAATAATAATATATTATAAGTCAAGTTTCATTCAAAACATGATCCAAATATAATTCCTCAGTTTTTTTCCCCTTGGAGCATTATGTATTTATGTTGCAGATGTATCCTTTCCTACTCCTAGATTACTTCCCAGACTGGCCTTAAATTACATATTCTGCCTGCCATGTTATTTAGTTAAACAATTAGGGTAGCATTTTACAGCATTTTGAGATGTAGTTTAGCTGGCAGAAACAAAGAAATAGTGTTTGCTTCATGTTAGAGTTCTGAAAACATAAGCAGTTTTCGAGGATCCAGATCCACATTATCAATGCAGACAACTGGCCACTACAGCACAGACTGAAAATTGCAAAACAGTTAAATTTAACTCATTGTGACTATTAAATGACTTAATAAAATTCTTAGAGAAATTAACCATTTCTAATATGAAGATATTTTTGCTTGGATCTGTTATACAGATGAAAGCAATTAACATCTACTGTGTGAATACATGAACTGCTTTATTTGGTTCTGAATACTCTCCCAGAACTGCTTTTTCGTAATGTATTAATTGCTAAATATAATTTCAGAAATCAATATATCTGTCATTGTATCACAGTAAGTTGAGCATCTTCATTTGATGGGCTGAACTTTACCATACACAATAAATCTGTGGTTTTCGTTTAGTTGTAAATTTTCATAAGGTCCATAGAACTTCAAATGCATATATATAGGAGAATTCAAATTGGTTTAAAAACAAAATTTAGCAATTTTTACATTCATTTTACATCTGGATTATTTATTTTGCCATATACATTAAATCCTGATGGATTCATATTTCATTTGAATGAATATTGCATGATTTGTGCTATCAAAGGAAACAAAAGATTGCCACTTGCACAGAGTTTGAACAAGTCATAGTGTCTAAAACACAGGTGCTTTTCTGAATTGACCTTACACACTGATGAGAACTTTTTGAGGTCAATTAGATTAATGACTGCTGTTTTTTTCCATAATAACTTATTTTGCATTACAAGTTTCTACATATTTAGAAAGAGACAGCTCAGGTTAAAATACCCACACCAAAAAAACAAATAAAAACCACTGTATAAATAATTTTTATATAATTTTATATTTATATATATATTTTTTATATAATTTAAAATTATAAATTATGGGAAATTAAAATTTAAAAAAATACATTAATTCTGCTCCTTACTTTTCACTTGGCTGTTGCCTAAAAAAATTTTTTCAGAAGCATGTACGTGAATAGTAGCTGCAGTAAATCTAAAATAGTTGATCAAACTCAACAAGACTTTTCAAGAAGCACAGTTGAGGGATGTCTAGCTGGCTGAACTTTCATTCTATTTTATTTTACATTTTCCCATAAAACTTTTGAAAAGAAAACGAAGAATCCCAAGGATATAACAGATTCATATGGAAATTACACAGCAATAAAAAAAGCTCACGCATACTAAAACTAATATTCTCACTATTCCTCATATATGCAATGTTGCTTTGCATTCCAGAATATACAGAACTCACTGTAGTGACAGACTGTGACTTTTTTTTTTTTTATTAGAAAATACCAAAGTCTGACAGCCACCTGTGGCATTCCTTTTATGCTATGCTTTCTCCCACAGAAATAAACCAGTTTTCTCTAGCTCACTCACAAATGCCATGACAGCTGCCAGCCTGCACAACACCAAAACAAACAAATGCCACACACAAGTCAAGTGGAAAGTTGGCCCATGAGCTTTGCTCCTGTCACTGGGACCCAGAAAAGTTTCGGGCTCTGTGTTCTCTGCTGTCTCCCACCAGGTGTATATTCACAATGAGAAGAACCCCCCAGGCTGCCTTTCCAAGCATGGAAATTTCTGGTTCATGGTCAGCTTTTCCACCAAGGCTTCCAGGTCCTTCTCTATCTCTCTGCTTTCCAGCCAGGTGGCCCCCAGCATGTAGTGGTGTTCCCCAAATGTACAAGGCTTCACATTTCCCTTTCTTCAACCACATGAGGTTAATTTTGGCCACCTTCTCCAGGTTGCCGAGGTCTCTCTGAACTCTATTCCTCCCAGTTTTGTAACATCTGCAAACTTGTTGAGGTTTCCATCATCCAGATAACTAATGAAGATGTTACAGAATACTTGTGCAAGTTTCACACCCTGTAGTACACCACTGGTGTAGTGACCTGTATCTTAACATCATGTTGCTGATCACAACTTTTTGGGTCCAGGAGGTCATCCAACTTTCAGTCCACCTTTCAGTGCATTTATTTTATCCATATTTCATATATGTATGTCCTTCTTGTACTGGTAAGCCCAGAACTGGATACAGCCATCCAAATGTGCCACCTGAACACTTCTGCTTCCCAGAGTATCTTGATTCTCTAACAGCACTTAGTACAAAACACTTCAGTTTGTCTATGGTTATTGAGGACTTTTCCTCTGCATTACAATAGTATCCTTTCCACAGAAATGTATTTAACATTAGCAAGTTAAATATACCTTACTTGCAGAGAACAAATACACACCGATTTTTTGCAGTCATTTAAGTCAGTGTTGGACTGGATGGCTTTTTTGGCAAGAGGAAAGCTTTTTGTTAAAAGCTATGGATTTATGGCTGTCACTTTCTGATGTGTTAATGCTAGAAGAGAACCCACTGATTAGTATTTTCATCATTTTCTGTGCTGATAGCCACCTTCTTATTGCTACCTCATCTTATTTTCAGACATCCTTATGGATTTTCCTTTCTAATACCAAGTACTAATTTCCCTCTTACTTACTTAATTTACTTACACATAAAAATAACTTCATTCATTCAAATGAACAAATATATGGATTGCTCTATTGTAAGAGAGAAATTGATTAATTTTATATAGTTTCAGACCTAATGGCCAATATTTAATTTACTCCTTTTATTGCATATTAGAGGTACCATGTTAAAGTGGTCGTCTTTAAGACCACAGTCATAAATATTCATACGGAGATTGCTGATCATGTAGCATTTTCTGAAAGTTATTTTAAAGCAATATCCTTCAATTTAAAGACCAATGTTTTCAATTTAGGGAATTTTATGAGTTATGGAACCTGGACTTCTCTGTATAGATTATTTAAGAGTAGTATTTAAGGCAGTCTTCTATACACTACATGGGGATCACCTTTCTATAAAAATTAACAAGAAATTCTACTGTATTCATAGATCATTAACCAACTTTTTACAGGAAAAAAGTTTTGACAAAACTTATTAGTTTCCTCACAAAAAATAAACTGTTTTAAGCACAAGTACAATTTCATCTCCTGAGTTAACAAAATGACCTTGAATTAACCTTAGTAATTTTCCTACATTTCAGTCACAAACAATGCAAATTTTCCACTCCATTGCTGAGCTGCAGTGTTTTCCTGGATAACAGCCAGGTTCTGAGGTATATTACAGTGGAAATAAATTTTGCATTTCTGAGTTCTCAATTACTCATACTCTTCATAAAATTCACCATATTCGTTTCACTGCTAGAACATAGCATAAGGTGTATAAAAGAAAAATATGTCTAAACATACAAGCCAAGTGGCCAGAGCCTATAGGCCTTCTTAGAAACAAAAATCACAGCTATTTTTTTCGCCCCAAAATTTGCCACTGTTCTTAAAGCCTCCCTTCTTATATTTTATAGTTCAGTATCAGACTAGAATTGTATCTCTATTACCATCCAAAAAAATTTATCCTCTATGTAACACAAAACAATTGTGTCATGTTTTAATACTGGGCCAGCAACTAACCAAATGCCAGATGCTCCCTGTTAATCCCCTCCCTGATAAAGGAAGGAGAGAGAATAAGGAACAGAGACTTACGGACTGGAAGCTAAACTATACAGCTTTAATGAAACAGTAATGATAAAAGAAAAAAAATTAAAAAAATATACAAATTTACAGGAAAACGATACCGTGCTCGTCCCTCCTTCCCCCCAGTAACATTTACGTGACTGGGAAGCCCTAGGAAAGTCCAGGCTGGACTCCTGGAGTCAGCAGCAGTCAGGAGCTGGAGGCAGGAACACACAGATTCAGGCTGGCATGGATCAGGACCACAGGCAGATGAATGGAGAGAATCCTCACAGGGTGCTGAAGCAAACAGGGACAGGAGGAGAAGGGTGAAGGGGAAGGTGAAGGCAAAGGGGATTGACCCTCATGATTCCTCAAATTTATACCGAGTATGATGCATATGGGATGGAATAGCATTTGGTCAATTTTGGTCATTCATCTTTTCTTCTCCTTCCTAAAGGATGTTTGTACTTTACTCCCTTTCTATTTCCAGAGCATAAGATGTTCCTCAGAGGTGAGCAGTGCCCTTGGTTCTGCACAGCAGTCTCTAGCAGTAACTATAAACATCAAACATTATCAGAAGCAGACACTGATTTAGAAACTTGCTGGTAATTTCAGTAAATACAGCTACTGAGAGACTTAGCTGGAAGCAGAATTACAGGACATAAAATTTGCTCTGTCCTGGCCCAAACCAGGACAGTAAGTCTCCAGAAATGAGTTTTAATTGTCTAAATGCCTTTTTTCTAGGAATAATTTCACAAGGATGGGGAATTGTGAGAGGGAGAGGATGGGACAAGGTGTGGCTGTGAGAGAGTATCATGGGATCTCTTTAATTTTTCAGCAGTAGCCTTTACCTTGTATTTAACTGCTCCTGTTTCACAGTTGTCCATTCCAGCAATGGAGAAAATGTGACAATGTTCTGGTCTTCCTTTTCAGTGGGTCTTGAGCTTCAGAGTATGTGGCCAGGGGATAATAAGATTGCAGGTCTTCAGCTCAGCTGCTAAATTGCACTTATACCACCACTTATCAACATCTTTCTAGATTCTGGGTACTTTTCTGTAAAATGGAGTTTTCAAATTGGTCAAATGGAAAAAAGAATTTTCCACAGTTTGGCTGGAATAGCCAACTTCTGATTCACCTTTATGATACTTCAAATCCCGCTTTTCCCTGACTTTTTGTATCAGTTTCTTTAAAAGACTCTGGGTTTAGAAAATCCTACACATTGGCTTGTAATGCCATATTTCCTCTTTCTCCAAAATATTAGTGTATCTGGTTGTCCAACACAAAGCAGAAAGGCAAAACAAACCACCCAATCAAGCTAAAGGGATTTTATTAAAATCATGCTTCCCCGTCCACTATCCTCAGTCCTTTATTTCCTGGAAATTAGAAAAGGCAGAAAAAGCCCAGAAACTTCCTTTGTTGTCACCATTTATTTCCTTGCTAATTGTTCATCATATCCCTAATATACAACCAGGTTTACAAATAAGAAAGGGTGAAAGACTGTTAACAGTGTTCTGTCATGTATAACAAGTGTGGGAGGAAACACATTTTGGAAACAAATAAGATCTCAAAGGACAGGCTCCCAGCCCTGGAACCTGAGTACACAGACAGTCCTGCAGTGAGGAGAAGAGAAACAAGTCACACAGTTCCATTGCCAGGTTAATACAACAGACAATACCAAAAAAGAGCTACTAAAAACTAATGAAGCACCTGCTCAGACTGATACCAAACCCCTAAAATACCCACATGGACTCTACAGTCTGGGCACTTCTCTGTGCTGGACCCAATATAAATATGAGCACACATGATGCTAACAAATCCTCATTTACAGACAAACAGACCCTACACTGCTGTTCCCTGTACTGAGGAAAGTAAAGACTGGAGTGAAACTAAAACAGGATGAGCTGTTAAGGCAGCTGATGCCTGCACCACTAAATCTTACTGAGCATCTTTTAAGTACTTCAGTTTTAATTAGTGTTGTAATTTTTTCATATTGTACTTTATCTGATAGTGTAAAATTCCATTTATGTCTTGTTAGCAGTCAGAAGGAATAATGCCAGGGCTCAGAATAATTTTTTTTTAACATATTTGTAAGTGTAAGAAGCCCTGCAATTTTGTTTAAGTACTCACTGTCATCTATTCAATTGTAAGAAATGGGAAGCTGTAGCTATGCCAGTGTTTTATTAACTATTCAAGTAATCTATACAAAACAATTAAAAGGCTCACCTCAGGTCTTCAAGCTAGCAAACACAGAGAATTACATTTAAATTTATGTTTTATTTGGCAAAGAGATCAGCCCTTATGCAATACAGTCCATAAAATTAATCAAGCTCAATATATACTACTTAGCAGTCTCCTCCTGACTCAGTAAGAAGATGCATTGAGCCTTAATGCATAAGTACAAGACATTCCCTGTGAATATTAATCTAGTCACAGTCATAAGAACCTCCAATATTCATCTAGTTTTCTGCTCAAACCCCACTTTTTATATTGGGATGAAAATGTAATTACCACATTCACCTTGCCCACCTTGCATGTTTTGTCTATGTCCATGTGACCAGATTTACTAAAAATCTCCCCAGGAATTTTAGTGCCTGCATAATTTATGCAAGTACCATAAATGGTAGGCTTCCAGAAGATGGTCTTTCAACAAAGAAAGAAAATATAGTTTGACTAGTAACAACCACAAAGCCAGAGCTATGGAAGACAACAGCTGCTAGAGTCAGAAAGAGAAAGCAAGTCATCTTTCATGGTCTAGATTGGAATGACTTCACATTACCCTTGAAAGTCTGTGCAAATGTTGGTGTGATGTACCAGCCAGCCTGTCCAGGATAGAGTCAGTAGGCAGAGTCTGACACACATTAAGTGAAGCAGTGTCTAATGTGAAAGCAAAGAAGTGGTGCACTCGGTTTGAGCTAATGGTTTTGGCATACAGACTCTTCATAACAAAGTCCTTCTCTTTGTCTCGATGTCCTGAAGATATTTCACCCAATTTATGCTATTGAACATCTGTGTAGCTGTTCTAAGCTAAGGAAGATTCAGTCCCTCCTAACTTCTCCGTCTACCTGCTCCTCAGGTGCTTTACATTTTTAAGGGTTGTGTATCATGTTTCCGTGCATTAAACTTACATGAACAAGTTGACACACTGAGGGAGGGTGACACAAAGCATCCAAAACAGCCATAGAAGACCCCGTGTTTAGGTTAATACGTGCTACAGGCCATACAGGGAAACCTCAGTGCAGGCAACGAAACCTAGGCAGATATTCTACTGAATGGTGACTGCTTTTCCACTGACTACAAAAGGAGCTTAGGCACACAGAATCCATGTAGATGCTTAATTTCAGGTGCCTTAATCTCACCTGGCTATGGTGTCACAGGTAGATTTACAGTGGCAGAGAATGATTAAAAAAAAAGCTTTTTTCAGCATCCAGGCTCTAGATGTTTCTGCAGTACCACTCTGGTGGTGCAAGTGCTACAAGACAAAAGGAAATAAGATCAATCCTATTGCGTGGATGAAATCTAAAAGCTGTGTCTGGCTACAGCAAAGTGGGGCAACTCCACTGTCATTGGATCTGTTGATCCATGTCAAGGAGTGGTCCATCCCAGCCACCCGGCTTCAGACTGCCATAGCCAGAGCCTTTGCCATGGTTTCACCAGGGCTCAACCTCATCCTGAGGTAGTCCACAAGAGTTCCTGCCTTCTCCTGTGTATCTGCCTCTAGGTGTTGTAATGGAAAAATATGATAAAAATACGATAAAAACGCTGGCAACTAAATGCTGGTAATTTAAGGCGTGTTGACAGAATTCGAGAAAAGTCTTTTTAGCTTGAGGATGACAGTACTATATTTTAGTATTTTTCTCAGTGGAATAGGATTTTAAATAAGTCTTTATATAAGGTCTTTTTTACCTAGCTGCTATTTAATTCTTATGACAGAAAAATCTGATAATTTTCTTAAAAGATGGCTTTATTCCCTGTAGACAATAAAGATAGTGACTTTTAAAAAAGTTTTTCTATATACTATTATAATTTTCATACTGAATAATTTTCTCTTATCTGCTATCTCATCTGAACATATTGGTAATTATCTTGCTATATTATTGCTTTCTATAATTTCATTTTCAAATTGAGTTTTGGACCAAAGCCACTCTTTGTATCTGAGAAATTCCTTTTTTATGATCCGTATTACCAGTCTTTTTAATAGCCTCTATCTACAAACCATTTCTTGATCAATTAAACCACATACTGAGAAAGAAACTAGCATCAAATAATACTGTTTTCTTTTTTTTTTACATTAAATTATTTCTAAGCTTCCTCCACTTTCTCTGTCAGAAATGCTCCACTTTCCACATTCTTCAGACATCTACTATCATAACTCCATTTTTCTTTTCCCTCTCCCCTCCTTCCCACTCATAACTTATAATTTGATCTGTCATAGTTCTAGAAAAAAAAATATTCTGATTTTAGGAACTTTCTATCATCCAGTGTTTCACAAAGTTGTTATGCAAATCTGTGATCCAAATACTCCCAAACTTGGAAAAAATCAGATTGACATTCAAATATTCCTGCATTATGCTATAGAGAAATCCTTCAAAAATCCACCATAACAGAGGAAGTCAACACGTTTTTAGGAAGAAGTTCATATTTTCCTAAGGTGAAAAAAGATGGTTTGCCACTAACAGCAACTAGAGAAGGTTGTATATGAATTGCTATACTTGAGCAAAGAAGTACCTATCAGAAACAAAGCCAGCTGTTCCCTCATTTTGGTCTCTGTTCTGAATGTCCTTTTCATTTCTGAATGTCACTCCTTGCTCCTTGAGTTATTAATGACTTACTTGGTCACAAGCTTGTTCTTCTGGGACACTTCTGTTGTCTGTATTGGCTCAGCCCACCCTGTGGCAGAGATCAGAGGCTTCAAGACTTCATTGGTGACCCAGGAATGCTCAGAGTCATAGGCAGTTGATCATTTGCACAAAACACATCTAAGATGTTTGTTTCAAAACCTAGACCCTAAGAACACCCTAAAAGGTGACCCATAACACCCTGGGTCACCCTCCCTAAAGCGCTGCAGGCGAGATGAGCTGAATAAGTTCACTGCAAGGCACTGAAAGTTTAAACTTAGAAGGTATTAAGTCTGCCTAGAAATTGAAAGAAGAATGAAAGAAGACTGTACAATTTTTGTGAGTTTCAAGTTAATAGTGTGAAGAGGAAAAGCAGATCTCCCAACAGAAAGATAGAAAATATCAATGGGTCTCTAGTGCCATTTTCCCATGACAGGCGTTACGATGGAACTAAAGAAGGACCAGACAAAAGTCTCCATCTGTTGTTCAATGGGAGAAAGTTGAGGGCATGAATTGTGCAAGACACACTGTTGTCGAAAGGGACATGCATCTACAGTGATATTCACATCAGCTCATATTTGTTTCTTCCCTAAATGAATTCTAAATCATCACAAAGTAATCCTATGACCTTTTAACTTCAGTGTCATTTACAGCCCCTTTGCCAAAAAGTAAATTTGAATCTGTTTAGTGCTATGGCCAGCTTTTATTCCTTCTTGAAGGAATAGCAATAAGATTGATTTTTAAAAGTGCAATTATTACATATATAAGAAACTTTAAGTTGGATTGCACGTATACTGCCATTTGCTCATCATGTGTATAGAAGCAATCATTTGTAGATATCAAACAACCCCACATGAAAAAGCTTTCACTTGTGTAGCATACTTGATTTGGTTTAGAAAACCAAAGTAAATTAATGACCTTTGAAGTCTCCTTCAGTTGAATTGCATGTCAAACAAAGAAAAGAACAAGGAAACTTAAGAAATACTTTGCTAGTTTTACTCCAACTTAATGTTTGAGTTTGTCCTTATTTCTTAGACTTATTTTCTCCTTCAAATTTTAAAATGTTTGTCTCACCAGAGCCAAATCACTTTGCTCCTTTAATTCTAAGAATTATTTTTCTCTATTCCTTATTTCTCTGCCCATCATTACTCCATCTTTTTGTGAAGAGACCATTAAACAATTCAGGTTTTTCTCAGCATGGCAATGACGTATTATATGCTTAGCTTTTACATCCAGGAGGTCGGAGACTCCCTGATTCATTATATTTTCCAACGAACAAGTTTTTCTAATGCTTTGCAAAAGGAATAATCTTGCTGTGTCTGTTGTCATTGTTTCTCTTTTGACTACCACATTCTCTTGAGTACCACTGTCAAACTGACTCCTGTCAGAGCTAATTATTCCTCTGTGATTATATCTTCAGCAGATATACTGACTTTTAAAAACCTCTGTCATGATGACAATAAACTTGATAGCTGATCCTCTTAGTGTAAACTGGCAAACCTAAGGAGCTGCTCCTTAAGCTTGAGTTGTTGGGAACACCATATGTTTCAGACATGCCCTGGCAGGGCTGTGCAGTTATGAATAGTTTACAGCTCTTCACTACATATTTAACCCTTTCTTCTGCCTCAGTCATCAGTTCTACCTCTGTACTTCTATTGTTTCTGCATTGCTCCCCTTCAGCACTTCTCATCCTCCTACATTTTCTTTTACTCTTTCAGAAAACTCAGAAAATTCTATCAGGAAATTCCCCAGTTTCCACACTCCTTTCTAACTCCTCTCTCAAAAATTGGTTCCATTCCAGCAGTCCCACCAAGCTCTGAAGCCATGTGATGCACCACCTACAGCAAATGCAGCAGTTTCCTCCTCTGTGGCTGGTTACTTTATAGCTTGGCTATAATATTTCTGCTCTATATGATGATACGAATATGCTCAATATTTCTGCTCTACTGCAGCTACTCTCCCTGGATCTCCAGGGACTCAGATCTCAATGGGACTCCATGTCCCTTTCCGAAACCAAACATCAGGACTCTTTCTTAATAATTTTCCTTTTTACATCCTCTTCTATTTCAGATGTGAACCAACATTTTAGTATTGAATTTTATTCTGTTGCACATTTGAAATGAGGCACTTTCCTACTTACATCCTTCCATAACTTCTTCAGCAGTCCTCAAGGAGGGTCATTTTCTTGAGGAGATTCCCAAGGTTCCTAAACTGCTCATTTGCAAACACATTTTGAAGATCTGCTTTCAAGGACTTTCAAGGACCACAGACTGTCCCCTTTTGGACATCCAAAAGCATACAGCATATACTAGGGATTTTTGCAAACACATATTTTTATCATGAATTTGTTATGAATTGTCAGTTTCCACAAGGTAATTTCTGTAACGTGGAAATATTTCCAATATAAGAAGCATTTTTTAAAATTTATCTTCATAGATCAGGAAATCTAGAAAAGAGAAGGAGGTTTTTTTCCTCTCCTTGTGTTAAGAAAAAGAAACAAAAATATCATGGCCGACTGGAGAGTTCTTATTTGATATTCAGACTGCAAAAACCATAAGAAAGGCATGTTGGTTTGTAAATCAAGTTACAATACTGAAAAAGTAAATGAAGTATAGCCTAAGAAAAGAAATACAATAGCTTTGACAGAGCTCAGACTTCAAGGAAACAATGTTTGCATTTGGAAGAAAATGGCAGCAAGACTTTGGCTAATTCCTGAAATGGACATGAGCTGAAAACAAATTCCAGTGTCAAAGAAAGAGAGAATGAAGGAACCATGGAAACGTTTGTCAGCTTGAGGAAACAAAAGATATGTGTGAGCAAAATTGCAGATGCAAATATGAGTCAGTTGGTATGAGAATCCATACCAACAGCAGTGGGGATTTTTGTTATAATGGTGAAATATAAATTACCTCCTAGAGAAGATCTGGAAATATAGCAAGGAAATTGATGTATTTTTAATGTGTTAAAGAAATTATTTTTATGTATTAAGGAAATTGTTATGGATTAAATAAATCATTTCAGACATGATGCTGCAGATTTATTACTAGATTAGTCCAGTAAAAAGTATTCATACAAAACTACAGAAAAGGTGCATCCCTAACCTCTCTGTATGTTCTCTGTACAACTACTGCTCCACTTTTTGTCTGTAGGTAATAGAAGATACCTCAATGGGGAAAGGAGGGTGGAAGGTTCTAGTTCAAACAGTGGCATAATTTTAAATTACTGTTTCAGCATTTACAACATAGAAAGAAAATCAAATGCAGAATAGAGTCTGCTATGGGTACCTGTCCCCTTTAATTCAAAATAAATAATGTCTGGTAAAAAGATTTAAAGGTATTTTTTAAAGCCTAGACAGACTGAAAATTTCATTTTCAATATTTCTTTTTAATGTTAGTGCTAATTACAAAAATGTACTTACAGAAAAAAAATCTTTGGCCAGATGCTGATCTCAGGTAGCCAAGAATAAATCTGGAGTAAGCTGATTGCTCTTGAGAGCATAACTCCAGATTTACACTCAGATGCCTAACATTTCAATCTGGCTCCAAGCTTTAGTAACTAGTAAACCCCTTCTGTTCAGGTTTTTTCCCATTGCACTTACAATCTGGTCTATGAAGTCCAAAAATATGGAAGTTATTTTTTAGTTTTAGATGATGATTTTATTATTGAACACATTGAAAAACAGCACAACACAGGAAGAAACCAAAAATATTCTCAAAGTCAAAGACTTCTCTTTTCTGCAAAAATTAAGTCCTCAAGCAGACCATGAGAAGAGCTCGTTAAAACTGGGACTATATTTTGCTTCAACGTGTGGAATATGTTTATCACCTATTTCAAAAAGCAGTTTTTTAGCCTGGTCTTTCAAACCAAAACATTGATTCTAAAATGACTGTCCAAATACTGGAAATCTGCTGTGCTGAAGAGGTAGGAGTCTGATAGAGAGCTCTGTTCCTTTACAGATGGACTCATCCTGAATATGTAGCCAGCATGCAGCTTGTGGTGCCTGCCACCAGAATACAAATAATGAATAAACATGGCAGAAAGTGCACAGGGAGAGATTCTTTAACACTGAGTGATTTCTCCAGAACTCATTATTTTAATAATGAACATAGCCCATCCATGACAGACACAAAACTGAATTTTTATGCAAATATATTCGTCAGTTCTGGAACCATTCTAGCCCTAAAAATCAAATTAACAATATGCATCAAGAAACATAATGCATTTGGACACGTCAAAAAATGGAGGAGGTGCTTTCTTCTCAGTATCTGAAAAGGTTAAAAATATAATTTATGGTCTACTATGTCCTTCTATAAGCAAGAACAACACCATAGCAACAGTTGCTATTGTTTAGGTATAATCTTGAAGTTTCAGTGAAAAAAGTGCTGGATGACTGTGAAAAAGAATACATTGAATAATTTAAGAAATAGCAGTATTATACATCTAGCATCATTCATCATTGATTAAGCTCTAAAAATGTGGGGATGGAGACACCGAAAAACTGCATTTATATTTCTAAAGATACATCAGCTGCAAAACCTATGAATCCTAATAGAAGCATTGCTGTGAAATAAATTAATTATATAAAGTTACAAAGTAAGTTTGACTCTTTCTTAGGTGTTTCTGCAGGACCTACCTGTTATGGAGAGAAAGTCTGAATGACTCCACTATGGTGAAGAGGGATGTGAAAAGAAAAACTTGCTATGTGTCAGCTCATCCCAGGGGTCTGAAGAATGTATTTCCACATTTTTTTTAATGAGAGATACTCAGGCAGAACTGCAACACTTAAACAAATATCGGGACTTGTAGCTAGGATAATAATGTCTATTTTTAGTCTGACTTAGGGTTTATACAAACATAACAAGCCACACAGTTATGACACAAACAAGGGATGTGCTGCTTCTTTGGAGACCCTCACAGACTATGCCTCCACCTCTCCATGCAACTCTACCATTTCTCAAAAGGGGCTTTTTTCTTTTTATCCACCCCCATCTAATTTACTGTCTGGCTGCAGCCTGACTAAGACAGGAAATCTGCCAAAAGACTCCAGGAATTACACAACCATGGGGTGGACGAGACTGGTGAACCAACATGGAACTCCCCAGAGGAGAAAGGAAAAAAACCCACACCTGTTTTTCTCTCAGACCAATGAATCAATCATATTCAAAGTACTTCTGTGGGATGATTAATGTCAGAGCAAGAGACAGGGTAGGAATACCATGCCAGGACTAGAAAAGGCTAAGACTGCTTATTCAACCTCCTTGCAGCCTTATGTCAACTTAAGCTTCCCAGGAAGCTCATGCTGCTTCATCCTTCCAGATTGCCATGTCCAAGTATTTAAAAAAAAACATCTTTCTGTGCATAATGTAATACCTCATGAACTGTCCCCTCATGTCATGTCCCTTTAGGAATCCACATCAGCCATCCTGCTGCTTTGTTGTTGCCCTTCAGGTTGCTGAAGATACAAAATGTCTCTCATAGCATTGGCAAGAGAATGAGTATTGAATTTTTCTTTTGGTTAAAGATCATCTCTTTTTTTCAGAACATACTATTTATATGGAAAATAAACAAACAAATAAACAAATAAACAAAAAACCACAACCCAAAACGTTTCCAACATTTTCAGAATAGCTAAACCAGTTGCAAAATTAAAAATAATAATAATAAAAAAAAAATAAAGAAAAGAGACAGAGGAAACAAAAACATATTCACTCAAATTATAGGAGGCAGATGCAACTTTTCTTGCTAGAATGTGAAGCCACATCTCCTCAAAAAACGACCTAGCTACAATATTGTAAGGTATTTTAGAGAGGCTTGTTTAATCTCTCCCACTGATTCTGTTCCATTTTGCATGGACTGTTTAAATATTCATAAAGCCAGTGAGAAGGAAAATTACTCAGTATTAAAGCACTTTCCTGGAAGGTGACAATTGCTGGCTTAAATCCATGTTTTGATTCAAAGCAGAAGTTGGCACCAAAGGCTGTGTTTGCTCAGAAATAGATCCTAAACAAATTGTATTTGCTCTTTTTTTGTCTTCGAGAACATTTGGCCTCTGCAAGGTAGAAAAGAGTCAGCAAAAGGTGTTGCACAGACGATATAGGATGACGTGGTAGTTAAGTCATCCTGGAAGATGCATATTTAAACCTCTGGAGAGAGGAGATGGTGTGAACGTGAGATGAAATGGCCAAATTCCTCAGCTAGAGGGCATGCAACCCCAGTGTAACAAGCATTTCATCTGTCACATTTTCACTTTTGCAATTATATTGACATAAAGAGTTCTGAGCCTTATGTCGCAGTTCAGCCCTACAGCAGAAAGCAGTAAGTATTGTTCTGATGGCAGGCAGAAAAAAAAAAAAAAAAAAGACAGGTTGTTCTGCTGTAGCTTGAGTCTCCAGTCCTGCAAGAAATTTTAGAATTAAATTTCATCACACAGTGTTAAGATTTCTGGGGAAATGAGGGGTAGAAGCAGTTTGCAGAAAAGGCCCTTCAAGCCACAATACATTTATGTTAATCTATAATAAATGTCAACACAGTCAGTTCTGTTAAAATCTGATTTTGCCATCAGCAACTGTGATGGCAAAACCAAGACACCAGTCTGGGACACATGTGTTACTCTGAGGTTATTGAAGGATAGAAGAGAAGATTACTTGCTATGAGTGTCATAGCCCTGAAAGCTAAAGGAATACTTTAGAAAAAAATATAGCAGTATTTCAGCTCACATAGCAAATGAGATCATCTTTTTTCCATTAGTATCTTCCCTCAGAAGAATGACAAACCCAGAGTGTATGTTGAATGGTAGTGCCTTATTTTAGATGTTTATATTCCGAAACAACAGTTATTTATTTTGTTTATGCTAGTACAGTTTGGTTACTTTGGACTTTAAATGTCCCATATAATTCTGCCTAAAAATTACTTTAAGATCCCTTAGAAAGTTAAAAAAAACCCAACAAAACAAAACAAAACAAACAAACAAAAAAACAACAAAAAAAACCACCAGCCCCCCCAAAAACCACCCCCCCCAAACAAAAACAAAACCAGGAAACACAACCAAACAAACAAAAAACTCCCCACAAAATAAAAGAATAATCAAAGGTCTTACTGTTTGAAATATTATCTGTTTACTTCAAGAACCAGTAAGTCACATTCATGGCATTCAGCCTGGAACACCAGGTTACAGAAGAAGAGCTGAGAGTAAGAAGCTTTATGCTCGTCCCTCTTGCCTGAGTGCATTAACTTGAAAGGCAAGATGTCACCCCGTGTCACCAGAAGACACCCTGCACACCCAGCCTGTACACAGAGAAGCAGTAGTGAAAGCAAGGTCAGTCATGCAGAAAACAGCAAACATGACCAGATCTGAGCTGGTGCCCCAAGGGGATTCTGTCCCTGCACAGTCCTGACCCAGAGGTCACCAACAAACTCAACCATCCATCAAAGCCAGGTCACACAGCCTCCCCGATGGCCTCTGCTTCCCAGTGACACCTTAACCTCCACCCTCTAGCATCAGAACATTTTTTTTTTGAGTCCTTCAGAACTGCATAGGAGATTCTCTGACTTGAGACTTCTGTTTAAGGCTCCATCCTGACTGCTCCAGGGTCTTTAAAATGAGACAGACAGTAGGAAGGACAGCAATTAGACTGGGTTCTGAAGCTATATATATATATATGTATATATAGACACACCTTTCATTAGAGCAGAAAGCTTTACTTTCCCTCCTAATTTTTAATCCTTGCTCTTTGTAACCTGGTGGTAGTTAGGTTTTGTGTCTTTGAAAGAAAGCAAAAGGAAGAATTTTTGTATCATGCATTTTAACATCTTTTTTGAGATGTTCAAGAATAGCAGTTATGGAATGTGAGACTTGAATTCTTCCTCTCACATACTTCATTTGAATAAAGAGTATACTGAGATCTACTTGTAAATGAAATTGTCATTATAGTTACCATATTAATGACATATTATAAAAAGATTAATTATTTAAATAACTGCTGACCCCCAATAGTTGTAAGTTCAGAAAGAGCAGATGTGATTAAATCTTAGTTCTATCTACTGCATGTGAGCACCAGCATTCACCCGTGGCAGGGTGATTCTACATCAAGAGTTACTCACATTTTTTCTTTTTTTAAGCTTAAAAATAATTTTGTCACCAGCAGACTGAGCCTGCAGAAAATGAGTGTTGCAGCAATTTTAGACTTTCTAATGCTGACATGAACTCTCAGCTGAAACCTTCTGAACTCTGTTAATGAGTTGGAAAAGGATGCAATGCATTTTCACTACTCACCACTGAGGCTGAATGTTGCCAAGGGTTCAAAAGCCTCTAACTGCCAGCTGAAGCTCTGCTAAATTCACATCATCAGAGCAGAGCTGAAGAAAAGTTGCCCTAGAATATGTGTTGCAGTGAGCTCTAAAAAGAAGTTAAATTCAAGGCAACTTTAAATAATTTATCTGGCAAAATAACAAGTAGTTTTAGAAATCCTCATCTTCTTTAGGAAAAGAGGTTCAGGAGAAAAAGACACTAATTATAATTACTGCAACAAGAATTAATTTAATTTAAATACAACCCCAATATCCTCCTGGCACTATGTAAAGCAAGCTTTAGATATTCTATTCACAAAGCAGGCTGAATGTTAGTGGATTAATCTAGGCAGAGTCTTACTTTAAAAGACAGAACCCTGCAAACCATGTCAAAAGTAGTGTCAACAAAACAGAGCAAGCTGCAAGGTCAGGTGAAGGGCTTCTGTATTAATACTTGTATTAACCACTTGTGTGCTTCATGTGTGAACACTTCATCACAGCTGGACTGTTTTCTTTTGCTAGCTCTGTATCTGAGATACTAAAACTAAGCTTTCCTGGCATCTAACATCATCAGTAGCTATGTGCAGAACATCATTTAGGAAGTGAGCCCAGGTCACAGTTCAAGATACCAAGTAGAGCAGTATGGGGATACTTGGATTACTAATGCTTAGGAATCATCTGCTTTGAGGATAAAAACCAAAAAAACAAAAAAAAAACCCCACAACATAAATATGGCTTCAAGTAATCAACCAAAGAACAGATATTCAGCTTTGTCTAAACACTAAACTTCTTTCTGAAATGGCAATGCTATGGTTGAATTTATATATAAATATATAGCTATATATATATAGTTACTAATATCTTCATTAGCTGCTAGATGGTTCCTGATACCACAAAAAAGAAGTCTTAGAAAACTGAGACCACATTTTCAATGGCTTCAGCTTTATCAGTGTGATAGTCTTCAAATTATCAGTTGTCGTCTGCAGCCTTAGGACATGAGTCGACATACTGGAACATACAAAATAAATGCAATTTGCAAAATACTTTAAGTAATTACTTCTCTACAATTATCACTAATAAAGACTCATCTCTCTCTAGTTTCAGGCATTGTCCTCTAAGATGTGGAGCAGCTGAGCAGAGCTTAGGAGAGCAATGAAGAAGCCAGGAAATCGTGATCTTGAAAGAAAGGCTGAGGGTCACTTAAACTAAAGCATACTGAAGAGGCATTCAGCATTGTCTAAATACATAAAAGGCTTCTGAAAGCAGAAGTGAAATGTCTGACTGTGCCAGTGGTGGATAGTACAAGAAGTAATTGGTTTGAATTAGCATGCAGATTTAGAGCAAAGTTTTTCTCATGTTAAGAGTTGTGTAGCACTGGGATGGATCAACCTGGGTAACTTGCTGAGGCTCTGTCACTGGAGATCCTGGGAAACTGTCTACACAAAAGTGTGACAAGAATGATGAAGACTCAGTCACCCTTGCCATGGTGCAGAGGGCTCCCCTGGGGTCCTTGCTGGTCCTGTGCTGTGATGCCCATACAGATCAGAGTGTTCCTAGTTTGTGAAGAATGCAACCTTAGATGCCATGTTTGAATTCAGTGGTGATTATTAGATGTAATTTATGGATTCCTGGCTCTGCTCAAAGACACGGCTTGAAAACAAATGTGCGTCTTTCCTGTATTGATCAAATTGTGTGATCATTGTGGAAGAAGCCTAATATTTCAGCTACTAATATATATTTCAGAGTGTGATTTGTATCAGCTCACTTCTGACATCTGAAGTTGGATGTCTGGCCCAAGGCACCTTCTTTAAGATGCAAGGTATCTCTTCAGGCAAATACACCCTATTCTTACTGCTGAAATAAACAAGGTGGTTTGTTTATATGTTTATGTCTCTCTTGTGGCAACACAGGAAACTTCACTAACTAGACAACTAGTTCTGTGGATTGCCAAGATAAGCCTTGGAGTAACTGTAGAGCTTTTGAAAGGAACAAATAGCAATCCTAGTGTGAAACAGGAATTTACATTTCAGTTCATATTGCACTGACGATTAAACAGCAGCAGAATAATTTTCAGATCTATTTTAGGTGTCATGCTGAGAGGGTGCTGATTCTTTCACATATCTAGGTATATTTACCTCTATATTTACCTCTGCAATTTGACAGGCATTGTTTCAGTCATGATCCTATGAGCCAGTGCACTCAAATCAGATGGGCTGCTGAAAGAGAGGCTTCCAAAAGCCAAACATGCAAACTAATTTCTCCCTGAGACTAATTATGTGACTGCTTCTTCTGAATCCAGAAGTCCAGCCCACCCATCATGCCACTCCATTCCCTTCCATGGTGTGGGATACTTCAGTGTGCTTTCTGTTAAATTACAACATCTGATTTCATCAAGGTTTACAAAGTCCTTTTTAATTGCTGTCAATATTTCAATGCAAAAATATGCCAGGGTACATCTGAATCCAACTATTTGTTTAAACAAAATAAATACTCCATATGGTAGCCCTTATGAATTATCTGGGACATCCTGAGCCCAATACCAGTAAAGAGATTTAAAATTAGTCTCCTTGAACAAGGAAGACAGCCTTATATTTGTTAGATTTCATTTATAGTGCTGTAATATCCATAACCTTACTTTATAAGTAAGCTTTCTTTGAAGCAGAATAATTTAAAATAAAATTGGTATAAGTTAAGCTTTTTTTTTTTTTTTTGTAAGAATATTATGTAAATAAAATTCCATTGTGTGATGATGTGCACACTCACACTTAAATTGTTCTTTCCTAAGCCATGACTGATATTGTATACAATATGCAATTAACATAACTACTTTCCCTAGTGCATGGATAAAGAAGATATATATCTTAATTTTTCATACAGCTTTGAACACTCTCATAAATGCTGGTTTTAAGCAAAATTTAGTTTTGGTGTGGATGCTCTTGTATCTTTCATAACGTAAACTCTAAATGAATTCCAAAATCAGAACACAACCCAGCAGGGAGCTGCAGCTGATAGGCAATGATTTGCTCAGTGCCTGATTTATTAATTAACAACATTTTAAGTGCACCCCTGTTGTTGAATGCAATGTTAAATGAAGGTCCTGCCCAACACAAAACTAGCATGGAAGACACAAGATAATTTCACTGTGTCAAGAGGGTCGGTTGGAACAATTTGGTAGTTAACAACTCAGATGGCATTTCAGTAATCCTTAAAGTATGAATTTCTTTTCTTTGTAAAGGCTGGATATATTCAAAACGCAGCTGGAGAAAAGATTGAACAACCTGCTCTTTTTAACCCTGTTTTCAGCTGTGAAGGGCAGACCAGATGACCTCTGTCAGTGCCTTCCTACTCCAGCCATTCTATGTTTCCACCATTCTGTGAATTGGCAAGTGAACCAAGAAAACACAGAAAGCAATCGTAATGCAGTGGTATGTGTGAACCTTTTCCTTTCCTGGAAAATTCTCTTTCCTTGGAAACAAGTTTATTAATTTGGTTATAGATATTCAGCAATCTCACCCCAAATCACATATCTGCAGAAAAACTGGCTGTCCCAGAAGTGACCAAATCACAAAGAAAAAACCCCAAAAGATTAGATACAATGCTGCATAGAAGAGTAAGAGGAATACATAAGTCTGAGCAAAACAAGAATAGCATTCTCTTCCAGTTTTACTATCTGAAAAACTGGCATCTGTTGCAGCCTAGCCATTCAAGACCAATTTTTGAAACAGGTGGGATTAAAGCATCTTTAGGGAATGAAATCCTTACCAACTTAAAAAGAACTTCAGGAGACTGATGACTTAATTAAACTGGGCACCTAACTTTTAGACAGAACAAGTTAGAGAAAAGGAACCTCCTAGATAAAAAAAGAGAAACACATTCAGAGATCAGTCTTAAGCAAATGATAGGAACATGGTGTTAGTTGAAGTGTAGCTAATCACACCCATATCATACAACATAGTTTTATGCATTCAAATCTCTGCACAAATTTATCATCTGTCATCTTAATTAGATTTGAGTAGTCCTACCTCAACATCCATTATTTTTAAAAAACAGACAAAGTCCATAGGAAAGCATAGCACTAATCCTCCAGGACAGTATTTCTGTAGTGTTGGATATGCATTTTTACCATCTTGCTGTTTGCAAGCTTCTGATTATGTTTGTGCTTCTTCAGAGCAACAGCACAACCTGCACACTCACAGGCAGAGCAAAGCAGCCACAGAGGAGTGTGTGCCAGGCACTGGGAAGAGATCTGAAAGATCAGGTAGAATTTGCTATGGCAGCATCTCCCTAGCACACACCACTCTACAACACTTCCCAAGCCCCAGCACAGTGTATCCTTCCTTGTGTGTTCAGTCCTGCCTGCTGAATATATCCAAATAGCCTTGTGAAAAGCATCACACCCCCTAGCCCTTTGTTCCCTCATCTAGCATTTCTTTTAAATGAATGTGCATTTTCTCTCTCTTGTCACTCTTTGCAATTGGCAGGTCCTTCTACTATTACCAGCCTGCAGAATATAGGACAAAAGGAAACCTATGAAACCTTAAAACCTTGTCCAAGGAAAGACAGTAACACTGAACCATTGTTCAGAATTGTGGGGAATAGGGAAGAATTTACATGCATTTGGATATGATGTTTCAGAAATTATCACCACATCAGTAAGCAGAGATTAAGTAGCAAAATTAAGAATGTATCCCCTGTCTCCATCATTTTTGTGTGCTGTTCACAATAAAAGTGTTTGCAGCCCAAAAGGCTGCAGTGCCACGCTGATGAAGAAGAGGACTCATGGAACCCCTGAGTCCATGGTGCACTGGGGACCTCAAGGAGAGCACACTAAAAACTCTGAACCAGTTACCAACACTGAAGAAGACATGGATGCATTAAAGCTTTCATACCTTTCCCTGAGATGAAGCTTGAGAAGCTTTAAGCACACCAGCTAGGGGAACTTACTTGGTCCTCCAGTGCCTACTTCTGCTTCCCTAGAGTCTTCCATTGATTTTAAGGGAACTCCTCAAGGATTAAATTGTACATGTCAACAGCACAACCTAACCTTGCTGTGCCCCAGGGACTAGCATTATGAAACACAACAAAGTCAATGGACCAACAACTGCAATTTAAAAGTAAGCTTTTTCTGGATTATAAAATGCAACATTTAGTTAACTCTCCCAGGAGCCCTGTGGGTCATAGTCTAATACAAGGGGAAAATTCAACTTCACCTTTTTTTTTTTTTTTCCCTAATGTTCTGCACTAGCCTCACAGCAGGAACTGAATGCAAAAACTCCAGTTCCTATTAGAAACTGAGACTAAAGGCAGTCCTTTACCTGGCACCCGGCAGCTATCTGGCTACAGGATGTCAGCTGCAGCAGCTGGGCAGGAACTGGAGCATAAGACAATAAAGGACTTGATGGTGATGGAGAGCACTTTGTTGTCATCCACCCCTGTAAGAGATACAACTTTTTTTCTTTTTTATGGAAGTCATCAAAACTGAAAAAAATCTCCCTCAGACCCCAGGCTTTTTTCCACAGGATGTGCAGGCCAATAATCTAGTTGCATGCCCAGTTGGGCACCTAATATGCTTCAAGTGAATTTCATGCACAGTAAGTTTTTGGTTAGGGTTTCAGCAGGTGTGCACAGTGTAGTACCATTCAGAATGCATTTAGCAAAAGAGAAAAAGGAAAAGGAATTGCTTAGAAAGGACAAAGCTTGGGCTGAGTTTTCTCCTGGCTCCAGTATGCAGTGTACACACCTTGTCTTAAACAGGAACCCCTCCAGGGAAGATGTGAAATCACAATATCTCCACAACGATGGATGCTTTCAGTGATGGAAGAAAGAGTAGGGAAGGAGGGACAGAGTCAAACTGGAATTGTACTGCAGATTCCTCCATTCACTGTGGCACAGTTAAAATTGTTCCAGAGAGTAAATGATGAGGACATAAAATGAAAAGTCATTCTGTTCAGGACTTCTCAGCTCGTGAATCTCCTAACCTCAGTTCTACTTCATTCCCAAAGTGAAATGAATCACAGTGGCAAAAAATAGCATTAAATCTTATCAATGTATAGTGCTGCCACATGTAGTGAATCAATGTCCATTAAACATGATGATTCTCCCCTCTGACAGGGAATGGGTGCAATAGTCTCACAGAAAAACAGTCTCAGAGAAAAGCAGAGTTTCCTAAATTCACCACTGATCAGTGCAGCCCAAGTGAGCTCAGCAGAGGTTTGAACTGCTTCTCATGGTGTCATGGAAACATAGCTGGCTGCTCATGGCATTGAAAATGTCCATCCATTACTTCCAGCTCAGAATTTCTCAGAAATGGCCAGTGTAAAATATTTTTTTTCATTTCCTACAAATGCAAGTACAAAAAATGTGAAATTGGGAAAATATTTTCAATAGAAAAATGCCATTAAAAAGAATGTATAGGTGAAAAACTTTTTTTTCTTTTTTTTTTAAATAAGCCTGCTCAAGACAAAGCATTCCAACTAGTTCTCCTTCTAATTTGACCACTTTTCCAGAGATCTGCAAATGTGCCTGTCTTGGGCTATTCTCTTCCAGAGCAGCTGGACAGCACAATAATTATATCTACAATTTCTAATAGGTCAGCATGTTTTTAAAAACTCATTTCCATAATGGTTTTGCCATTACCTATATTTTTGCATGCAAGTAAGAAGAGCAAACACACTAATGAGCTCCTGTTCTGTATTATATGCTCAGGATGTAATAAGCCCTATCCACAGATTCTCCATCCTGTATTTTCTTGATACAAACATTCAAATTATGTGTGCACAGTTCACTGTTACTTAATTGCTCATAACAAAATCTAAGTGTAAATTTTGCAATTAGTTATACAAAGTAAGAATATAATTAAAGGTATAGTTGATAATCATTTGAAACGGGTGAGGGGAAAACTGATGGCATGGTGTTTGTACTGCAATTTTATTCCATTTTGGAAGAAAGAACTATAGAGTGTTATTTCTCAAAAATAGAGGACATGTTTAAAATATTGTTGAATATAGAGAGCATGCATTTACTGCTAGTCATTATTCTTTGTAAAAGTGTCATGTTTTAAGGATCTTTTTCCTCAACAAATTTGGTAGTATTACATACCAGATTGAGTTAAATATTTTATCACTCTTTACTTTTTAAATGTATATAGTCTTATTTCAGAATGTCATTCACTCTCCATTGGAATAACCTATCTATCTACTTCATATTTTCTGCCAGCTGTTCATCAACATTGCCAAAATACCTAAGTATTTTTAAATAGTTTGGAGTGCTTAGTGATTTGTAGAACACTGCAATTTTCTGCATCTACCTGGAGGCATTTGAAATAGATTTGACTTTTAGCAGTTCTGACACTTGGTCATCTGAAACATGCTCGTGGTTAGGAATACAAAGTCACAAGTCACTTAGGAAATCTGAAAAAATTAGCACATTTGGCTATTTCATGTTGAAACAAAGTAAAATTTGGTAAAAAACATCTATTAAAAACAGGAATTTGGAAAGCAAAGAGATGGACTTCCAGGCTAGAATGCAAATCTAAGTTATAACATTAGGATTTCAGCTCTGTTTTATCCTAGTTATGAAACAATTTGGCTTCAGATTGGAAGGGCTTTCACTGTCACTCAAGTTTTTAAGCAGAATGAGACACAAATCTCAAAAGTGAGACTCAAACCAGCCAGGTTTCATTTGCTTCATCACAGAAGTTCCTGCACTGTCTTATTGTTCCAAGTGTAGACCAACCTACCTGGGAATGGTTACAGAACTCATGCTGACTTCATGAAATAATAAACTCATACAAAATGATTAGGATTGAAAAATATATATATATATATACTGGAAAGGTAAAAGCTTTCAAACATAAAACATGGTGTTTAGTTAATTTTATTAAGCATAAAAAGCAGGTTACATTTATTTAAAGTTGTTGAAAGCTCATACTTTATGTCTCACCAGAATAAGCTTTTCTCCCTAAAATAAATAGATGCAAATAACATGCGAACCTTTAGGGTTCATCTTGCCCTTACTCCATGTTTATATCATTGGTGTTCATATCAGAAATTTATCAGGACAAAAAAAAATTGAGGTCTTAAATTTAATGAAAGAAATGTTAGACATTGTGGATCTTTTCCTTTTTATTAGATAAAACTTTCTCATCATCCAAACCAATTCAAATTCTTTTGATGAACTGTTCTGATATTTGATGGGCTTTCTCTATGTCCATAAAAGTTCATGAAACATCTTTAAAACATGGTGAACCACATTCCTGTTGAGCATTGGAGAGATAATTGCACACATTAAGCACAAAAACACTAACACAGTGTAATTATTTTCTTTCACAGTTTTCCAATGAGTGCTGGTAAGAGTATGCTTTTTCCTGATAATGGTATGTTACTTGCAGTTTTTGTTGGTTATTGCAAGGCATGGGTATGTTGCTGGGTGCTTTCTTGTCCCCAGTTCATACCCTAGGGTTCTTAATAATCATCTACAGCAATACTTTCAAAATACATATATGGTTTTGTGGCATTAGGGAGGAGATTTGATGCTAAAGGACAAAGGGCTCTCCTGGGCACTTGTGCTAAAAATGAGATTCACAGTTTCTTCTAATTATACAGTTTGTCAAAAGCTCTGGTTCCAGTTGTTAAAACCTGGCTTCACTTTCACACTGCTGTCCCTCAACTCTGGGGCTGAATACAGCTTGCTTCTTTCACAAATGTAAATTCCAAATTAGGGTCTACCTTCTTATCTGCACTTGGGAAATTAGCATTCAGAGCAGTTTTTCACTTTTCTGTAAGCTAGTAAGATCCCTACTGAGTTGTGTGGGTTAAAGTGGCATATTTAGCCAATCAAAGGGAAACATAACACCAACGAGCTCTAATTCTTTCTGGCACAAGAGAATAATATTATATGCAACACTTATTGGTAAATGCCCAAAGCACATTTAGAAGAAAATTGTTTTCCTTTGAATTCTGAATTCTGTGTCCCAAAAAGTATACCAAGTCCAAATTTGTCCCGAGTTTCTGAGAAAACCGAGAGGGAGAAAAGGACTAATTTCAGTTATGCAAAATGTGACATTCTAGTGACATTTTATTAGTTTTATCTAATTATCCACTAGGCATTATCTAATGACATTTTATTTAGGATACCATTAGGCTTCTTAGACACTCAGAAACCAGGTACAGCCCAAGACCTTCAGGACACTTGCATGTATCTGCACTTGTAGATATACAAAGGTCTGCATATTTACATTCAGACAGTAGATTTCCATCCAAGGTGTCCCAGGAGCTTAATCAACAACGTATTAAAAGATCAGTTTTGCAGCCAAGAGTTGATAGACCCTCAATTAACAAAAGCCACATTAAACAAACCTAGGTTACAGATTTATTGTCATGCTAGCCTGGATCCAAGTTCCCAATGTCCACCTGTTGTTTCTCATTCCAGATTGCCACTGGCACAGAACTATAGGTTCTTCAGAAATCTGTGGGCATTTTCCATTTGTTCCTGCTTCATGTTTGTCCCAGGGGGATCATCCTTGGATATACAGGCTACAGCTAGTAAATTAGATGTTTCCCCCTGACCATTCTTCATCAGTGAAGCTGGGGAACAGTCAGTTTCCTAAAGCCTGGTGGCCCAGAGTGTCCTATTTCCATGCAATTAAATGTTAACACGCTCCAGAAGCGTGAATGGATCCAAGCTATGAAATGGCAATGGTGCCTGACCTGCAATAACTCCCAGATTATGTTAGAAATTGTTTGGGGAGTCCCCAGATGGTAAGGCCAAAAGTATGCTAAGGGGCTGTCTAGGCCTTTATAAAGAGCATGTGCAATCCCATTCCAGAGCCCAGGATCTCTTGGCTCAGGTACTGTTCAATTTACTGGTACACAGAAATGGTCCTGCTTTCTGAGGCACAAAAAGGCATTTGGCTGGGCACATCAGACCTTCCTGGCCTGTAGGAAAGATTCACACGGGCATATTTTTTGTTCCTCCTCTGAGAACCCACAGCCAGCAGAAATATTTCTGTGGAGGACTTCATGCTGACTTTTACGTGGGCTGGGAGAACTTTTGCTGAGAAAAGACAGTCCAGGTGTCATGGGGAGCATGATTAGGTCAGGCAGTTTAGCAACCTGCATAAGGAGCTGCTGGTACTGCACTTTCCAAGAAAAGGAAACAGAAAAATCCACAGTACCATTGGCTCAGGAATACATCAGTGGATCCCCTTAGTAGTCTGCCCCCCACCCAGACATCTATATTCTGTTCAAAAAACCTCAGGGAATCATGCTCTGGTGTGCATGTGGGAAAAAGAGTTATCCAGATAGCACAGCCTTTTCAGAATGCTATTTACATCTAAAAGTTTTGGTCACAACCAGTTGTGAGCCCAGAGGACACGCTGCTGGTGGCTTTTTGCCAGAACTTCATGAGGCTAAAAGGATATAGTAAATGTGGCTGGGCCACAGCCATGACCCATCTGCCACAGCTGATGCAGAAATGCAGCCAATTAATTTCAGGCCTGAAAGGAGCACTGTTACCCACTGTTACCCACGAGTGCCAGCACAGCACTAAAGGAACTGCTCTCCCCTTTTCCTGTGGTGCTTATGCAAAAAAGAGAGATGTCCCCAAACCTGCCCTCCTGCCAGTTCTGGCCACACTCCTCCAGTATCCTGTGGCAAAAGGCAGCAAGAAAAAAATAATTGAACTGAGACTCCAGAAGTACAGAAGCTCTGGCACAACTTAGAAGCTGCAGAATAACTCAGAAGAGCAAAATGTGTTTTAAATAAGCAAGGCTTACCAAAAGTACCAAGAAATCAGTCAGCACACCAGCAGCAACTTAATAACTAATATACCTTTTCTGTTAGGACAAGCACTGCCTTCACCAAGCACATGGGAAAAGTAGATGTGAACAGTCCTTATAGAGACACGTGCAAAAAGTAGATGTGACATGGCTGTTGTGCAAGGACCTATGTGCCCTGTCCTTCTGACATCCACCACTCATTATTAACAATAGTTAAATGAAAGAAAAAAAAAAAAAAAAACCACACCAAAAACAAACAAAAAAACCCAAAGCAAACAAAAAAAAAAAAAAAAAAAGAAAGAAAAAAAAAGATAATAAAATATGAAAAAAACAACCACCAGGCAGCCCAGAAAGACCCTTTTAAACTGTTAACATAGATTATTTTAATATTTTTTATATATATATAATTGCTATATGTTATTATTTAATATATAAACATATATTTATATAATGTAAAAATAAATATAACAATATATAATATATTATTATATAATGATAATATAAATAAATAAATAGATATTATATTTCAGCTTTAAATAATAAATTATTCCATAATACAAGCTTCATTACTGAAATAATACTTTGAGATATTCCTGTAGACAAGAGATATAAAAATGAGTACTTTAGGAGTTAAAAGCAGATAAATTACTTTATTCTCAGATTAGAAACTGAGATCTAAACTCTTCAGTCACCTATTAACTCAGAGAGCATAGTGGTGCCTTCATAAGAGCTACGTTCTGATTTATCCATGAGATGTTTTTAAACAAGTTTTCATAAAAAACTCACCGTATGCCTAAAACAAGTAACATCAACACCAGCGTAAGGTCTACAGGACCCTCTATAGGAACAGAAAGTACTAAAACACAAATTCCCAGTGAATTCAAAAGGTTAAATTCAGTAACATGATTAAGATTGGTATTTAATGACTACTGGATTAGGAAAAAAAAAATCTGATCTTTTCAGAATGCAGCAAAATTTCAAATTACTGTTCAACTGTAATGGCTCCATCTGAACATCTGAAACAGGTACAGAAAAGTGACATTCTCTAGGGAAGGAGCCACTACATGCTGCAACTGGAAACACCACCAAAGTACAAAATGTTCCAAATACAGAAAGAGAAAATATTCTGTGACAATCTTTCAGAAGTGGCATTACATTAATTCAACCTAACTGAAGGTAACCACAAGCAGTGATGTGTCTGTCTGTATGATTTGTTTCCCTGCTTTAGGCAGAAGAAGAATATACTACAGCAACCAGCAGTGCAGTCTTGATACACAGATCAGTCTTTCATAAAAATAGGTATATTTAAGTACAGCAGGAACTTTTAGAGCTCCTAGAATGCTTTAGAGATAGGAAATTATTTTTTTCCTGACAACCATTCAGAATATGAAAGTTAATTGAATAAATGAGGAAAGACTCCTCTATTTACAATTAATCTTTAAGGCAAGTAAATTGAACCTAATTAACTCTTTTTGTGTCATTGCTGTTCTCAAACTGGGAAAAACCTATGTTCTTCTCAAACTGCAACAGGACTCTTACTGAGGAAAAAGAAGAGCAATTTAGAGGTCAAAAAAAAAAAAAAAGGTTTTTTTTTTTTGTTTTGTTTTGTTTGTGGTGGTTTGTTTTGTTTTTTTTTTTAATATTGTGTGATATTTATTTAGCAATTTCCAGTACTATTTTATGGGGGGAAATGTGATGGTGGTTTAGAATCAATGTTGCATCCCTTGCCATTTTCCTCACACATTCCCCTACCTTCTCGTTCAATGCTGTCTCTGTCCATCTTTTTTTTTGTTTGTTTTTTCTTCTATTTATTCTGCCCCTTTACCTAACATTTTTGCAGTCTTCATTTCATGCTCTGTCAAAACCATTTGGCATTAACACAGTTATGTTTGCAGCAGCAGCTTGACCCACAGAATCCTCCAAATAAATTTTCTAAATAAGTTTTTGTGTGGGTTTTTTTGCATGCTTGAACCCATAACTCAACAGAGGCTTAAGAGAACTATATATACCAAAGAAGACTGTCATGGTTTATTCATAGCCAACATATTATTAGCAAGACAAAAACATCAGCAAATAAAGAACCACTGTCTTGCAACTATCCCGTTTGTGTGCTTTTCTGAGTCCAGCCTAGGGTAACACATGTCCATCTCTGTGAGCTTGGGATGACCAGAGAGATCCCAGATGACAGTCACCATGCAAACACAAGTGTTCAAAAATTGGAACATTAAACATTCACAGATCTCTGGAAACATGTTACCTACTGCAAAAAGTCTTTACCAGGTTTGTAGTAAGCCCTGTAAGGCTTAAGCAGGCCACATTGCATCAGCTACATTCAGGTCACATTTGGAAAATTTTCTTCCAACTCCTAAACAGAAATGTTGCTTACTGCACAACCTAAAGGTGTCAGGTGGACCACAAAATAACCTTCAAGTATGAGATGAATTTGAGTATGTGTAATGGAAATTTTTAAAGAAAATGTCAGCTTCCCATGAAACATACTCCTTGGAAGGTGATGCCTTCATGGGATGGGAAAGATAACTAAGAACATCTTGTCTCCAGCTAATCACCTCATAACAATAGAGATGAGTGCAGCTAATCTTCACTGTTTTCAAAGAGTCCTCCAGGGTGTTGAAATTATTTGGCAGCTTCTATGCACTTCATCATGCTCAAGTTATGAATATGCAAAGCATGCTCACTGGATCACTCACCCTTTTACTGAAGGATGGTTTTGCAGATGCATATTCCCTCTATCTCATGGAGCTAATCTGTAAATAACAGTGGACTGTGCACTGGAAGTCTCATTGGAACGAGCTGTATGATTCCTGTTTTTTGGCTACTCCTTCCCTCAGTGATTAGCCATGCATCCAACCATTTATTGAACAGGCAAAAACAAGTGCTTAAGAAAATTCCCTCGTGGTTTCTCAGGCTATTCTAACAGACATAATGGGCAGACAGGAAAAGACAAGTGGAATATGAGAGAATTCTCTAACCACAGTTTCTGTCATTTTTAATCAGGTGGTCTCTATGTGAAATACAGGCACAAGTCTCCCTCTCCCTTTCCCATTGATCTGAAGTAATGGTAAATATCGAGCAGTGTGTGCTTGTTCCTAGCTGAAGTTTTATTAAAAATTTCCAGTGATTGGTAAATAGATGAGTTTGGTAACTGGTTTTGCTTGAAAGATACTAGAACAGGCTTTCATCCATATGATAGTTTTGTGTTGTGAAGCACTCCTTACTTAGACCCCATCAAAGAACCCCAAGAGATGAAAATCTGGTGACTGAAACTGAGCTATTTCCAAAGACCCAATAGAAGCAATTTGTGGAAGGGGTAAAGTACACAAATTTGCTGCTGCACTTTATTCACAGGATTCAACCCAAGCTACAAGGGAGGAGCTCATAATTAGCTGGAACAATGATTGGACTTATGCACTGACACAATGCTACAATTTAGAAAATGGTAGGAACATACCACTAAGGCAAAAAACGTGTAACGTATTTCTTGTAGAAATAAGAACACAAGGACGGAGGAAAAGGGTAAACATAAGGCTAGGCAGCTACTGGAAATAGCCACATCTAAACAAATAGGGATGCTAAAGGTCATTCTGAGTGTGACATTTGGCTAAACTCAAAACAAAGAGCCAGTTGTGTAGCAGTAGTCGTCACAGAACGTTTAGTCTTCAGTCTATAAAAGGCTCTTCAAAATTTATTTCTACTGTTTAAACAGGTTCTTGTGTCAGCTTTGATCTTTCTAACACATCAATAATGCTTTGAAGTCAGTTGTTATTTTGCAGACAGCATCAAAGTCCTACAAAGACCTTTTCTATAATTGCGTTTACATATGAACAAATGCAGTAAAGGTGTCAAATTTTAGGGCATCAGATGAAAGCTAATATCCAGCTGTGAATATTTTCTTAGAGGAAACTAGGGGTTTTGAAGGACAAATAATTACTGATACAAGATATATCTGAGAGCATATCAGATAAGTCAAATCAGTATCAGGAGGAGATAAAATCTGGATGCCATCTACTACACAAGAAAAGTATAGATCTCCTGTAGGGTTAATAGCATCTGTCAGTTTCACACAGGTCTCTCAGATGCCCTGCATCCTCTAAAATGGTATTGAACATGTATTTTTAGGTGGTCACTTTATCATATTCAGGTCCTTTCATCTCTACTCTAAAACCCATTTCAAGGCAAAACTTTGGTTTTAGTCCCAGGTTTTCTTCTACATTAGTAGGATTTTTCACTACACATTAGAACAAAAGGTACATAAAGTGAAGCAAAAAACAAAGTTACCATGACCCCAGAAACCAGCCTCTCGCTGATGATGCTCAGACAATACTCAGCTTATTTGTCAGTTTCCATGGCTCTGATCTGAAGAAACAGACCCAAATCTGTTGGATAAATACAATGCTGCATGTAGTTTTAAAAATTAAACTGAATAAAAGTTAACCAGTAAAATTCAGCTGCAAAAAAAAAAAAAAAATCCAAAATGAGATAGAAATTCAGAATTTACTTCTTTATTTTTAGCAGTGACACAGAAAACCTATGACTCTCAACTGATCCCTTCTTTGATAAGGCCAAGCCACAGCAGTGGTAACCAAAAATATATCATCTATTTCAGATGTGACAACTCAAGGTCCCTGTACAATGAAGCCCTTAAATATCTATTTAATTATAGTCCTATTGATTTCAAGATCCTTTATGTTAAGCAGGTGGGCTGGTGCTTTGCTGATTCATTAGATGATAAAGTAGTCAACATGAATGTTTTAGGGGAGCAATTACATCTGTTTAAACAGACAAGAGAAAAAGAAAATATATGACTAGAATTGATATAAAATTCAGCTAGTCACCTTGAAATAAGACACAAATTGAGGGTCATTATGCACTGGCATCAGAATATCTGTCTTCTTTATTAAAGTTACCATAGTGGGTTAAAGTTGCACAAGTGGTGGTTCAGACTGGATATTAGGAAAATTTTCTTCTCCAGTGAGACATTGGAGAAGGCTGCCTGGGGAAGTGGGTGAAGTTGTCACCCTTAGGGGTTTTCAAAAAACAGGTAGACATGGTGTTTCAGGAGAGGATTTAGTGGTTGCAGTGGTGCAGTACTGATGACTGGGCTTGATAATTCTGAGGTCTTTTCCAGCCTTCATGATTCTATGATTCTAGGTCAAGACAGATGAAGACTAAATTCTATTTAATTTTATTTCATATGTAATGATGCTCACAGTCTCATAGGTCCTTGTGGGATTGTATCCTTTGCCACCCATACATTGTCAGTTTGTATCACAGAATGATCATAGTACTATAAAGTGATTTTATTTGGAAGGGACCTTGAAGATCATCCAGTTCCAACCCCCCTGCATGGGCAGGGACACCTCCCACTAGACCAGGCTGCTCAGAGCCCCATTCAACTTGGCCTTCAACCTTCCAGGAGTGAGGCATCCACAAGCTCTCTGGGTAACCTATTCCAATGTCTCATTATCCCTGTAGTGAAGAATGGTTTCCTAATGTCTGACCTAAATCTACACCTTTCCAGTTTAAAACCATGATCCACTGTCCTATCACTACAGCTTTTGAAAAGTCCCTCTCCAGTGTTTCCTTTCTTTTGAGGCCCCCATGAGGTACAGGATGGCCTCTGTAAGGTTTCCCCAGAGCTTTCTCTTCTCAAGGCTGAATCCTATTCATATCATAAACAAATACATTAAAATATATACATTACATCATTTAATTCAAAGTTCATGGTTTACTTCTGAGATCTTTGCGTTAAAGCCTCATTTTAAAAAAATGTCGTGTTTTATTAAAATGTTATTGATAAATACTGCATATTTATCTTTTTTAAATTATATTTTTGTATTAAGTATTCAATTTAATAATCTGCACTCACAATGGCAGAGGCATATGAGCTATTCAACAAGTGTATGGAATCAAGAGAACTCAGTGTTTGCAAACACAAGCGATGCAGTTCTGCCTCTAAGTGGTAAAATGGTGAATTTACAGGTCAGATATTTTGCCTATCCCTCAGTCTGAAACAAACTGTAGTATTTGGAAAATAACATTTTTTGTTCAAGATTTTGGTTTTCAGTACATTTCATGCTCTAGCAATGTTGTACTTATATCTGCAAGTAATGCTAAAACCAAGTTTTTTTCTACTTATGTATCCTAAGGTGGAATTATCCTACCATCAATAGAAGTAATATTTTGTAAATCTTGCATAGATTCTATTTCAAAAGCATTTCTGTTGGACTTGTCATTCTGCTTTCTAATGGTGTTGAATTGTCTCCAATGACTTAAGAGATTAACATTAGGAGACTAATCCATCTCTTTCCCCACATCATCAGTTCTTCCCTTAGCCCTCTTCCCAAAACTCATTTTGGTGTAACAACAGCAAAAGCATATGCATGTAATCATAGAATTTTTTTGAGTTGGAAAGGACCTTAAAGATCATCTAGCACCAACACCCTCTTCTCCCCCCTAAACCAGGTTGCTCAAAGTCCCATCCAACCTGCCCTAGAACGCTTCAAGAGATGGGGCCTCCACAGCTTCTCTGGGCAACCTGTTCCACTGTCTTATCAGTAGAAGGTTTAGCAGTAGCCACCTCTGTAACCTGCACATCTAAAGAACTAGACTTGCATAACCAATTTTTATCAGAACCCAGTCCTATATATTTTTTTATCTGCTTTATATTCTTGCATTGCACTTACCCCACACTAGGTATTGTGTTTATTGACAACACAGTATGCAAATGAACTACCTTACTATCCATGAATAGATATAAATTCAAACAATGAGAGGATGTGAGAATCTAACACACTGCAAGATTCCCATCCGTGTGGGTATTTTTATGCAGAGTGGTAAAATATGCTTAACTCTACAGAGCCAGATAATGCCTCTAGAATAGCAGCATGCCTCAGTGCACTATAACAAAGACAGTGATGGTGCAATGGGAAAGAGGAAGAACTGTTCAGAGAAGGAAAGTGATAAACAAGCAATTAAATCAGCAAAAGTGAAAGGAAAAGAAAGAAAAGAAAATGCAAAATGCGGTGGTGCAATTCAAAATTTGAAAGTTAAATACATGGCTAAATAAGGACAAAAGTAAGGTCCATCACAACATTCATGATTTATTCTTGAATATAAATATATCTTCAGAAATACTAAATTATAATAATAATATAACTCTCTTAGACAGTCTTGGTGTTTTAATGATTCTTGTCATACTTTTATCTCAGTATATCAAGACAAATGGATTTGATAAAGTGTGATGAGCTCAGTAATTGCTCTAGGTCTAATATGCTTGAAAGATTTCTTTACTCAGTGATCTACTTTCAACAGCCTTATTAGTAGAGGACATACTCTGCACTGCCCTCTCCCAAGGGTTCCTAAGTCTGGGAAACCCAGTGGCTTAAGAAGTGCAGAGCCTGAGAATTCTCAGGGCTATTTTTATCTACAAATGAATTTGTATTCTTTAGCTGCCAATGCTTTCCTAAGCAGAGGAAAAAGAAAACGTTCAGCTTGTCTTGATGAAATATTATTAATATAAAGAGGATTTTTTTCTTTTGTATCAAGTGGTTTGGGTTTTTTTCCATCATTAGTAATATTGAACATTTCAGATATATTTATTTAAATGAGAAAATCTTATTTATGCAGATTAGGTCAGCAGCAGTGACTGAACAGCAAATCAATAGAGGAAGAAGAGTAAAAATTTGGCAAAGGGAAGAGAGATTGCTAAATGTTTTTTTTGTCACTCATCTTTCTTAGCACCTTCGTACAGCCATGATACAACCTGAGAGTGAAAATCCAGGCACCAGCTCCCACCTTCATTTCTTAAAAACATTTTCATATATTTATTACCTAGAAAACAATGGAAAACAAAAGTAAGCAAAAAAATATCTCTCCTATTTTTGATCCCCATTGAATTCAGAAAGAATATTTTAGAAAATAGTGAACTCTAACTACTTTACCTCACAGAAATAGGGTATTTTTGGATAACTTTGCCAGTTATCCAGACTGGCAAAGCTGCCATATGGACATGACCTGCCCTAGAGACAAAAAGGAGGTGCCAGACCCCTGTAAGCAGCCTGCTTGGGGAAAGCCTTTTCCTCATTGCCCAGCACTAGGCTCCACTTGACCTCACCATTACTCCCTCCACCTCACCTAAGCTTTGCTAATCAATGCAAAACTTAATTTTAATGCCACTGATGATGAAGATTTAAAAAAAAAAAAAAAATTATTTGTCATCTTTGGGGGAAAAAAATGTTTCTCATACTTCTGAGATACTTTGGGTCAGGTCTACCTTACTATGCCAGTTTAAAAAGGGAGCAAAATAAGCCCCCAACACATATTTACTGTTGGAAGAATTCCTTGTGGATTCACTCTGATTCCAATTATCAGTCCACTAACTACAGGATGCAAGAATTCTTTCACACAGTTTTCTCTACCTAGAGCACAGATGCTGAGGCAAACAATAGCATAGAATAATGATAAGTACAACAGAAAGAACAACAGAGATTACAATCTTTATTTACATGTCAATTGATTTCTGAGGAGGAAAATGAGGGCTAACATCTCCAGAGATTAAGATCTAATTAAAATAGCTGGGTACTTTTCATTAACACCAAGTGTTATCATCTAAGATTTCATTTTTCTCTAGTTGTTGGTGATTCAAACTTGAATATAAATTTCCTTAATTTTATTTTATTAAATTGTGTTTTCCCTAGATCACAGAAGCAGTGGTCCTTCAAATTGTTACAGCTTTATTAATGCTTTTTAAGATACTTTGTGATAAAACGACTTTTTTTTTTCCTAGATTTGATCATGTTCAGATTATTCAGGATTACTACAATTGTGACACTTTTCAAAATAGTAATTAATTCTGATTCTTGAACATCTAGCAATAAAATGGCTAAAAGCAAAGAAGATTTGTTAGACTCCTCAGACAATAGCATTCAAAAAGAAATGAAAACCAATAAATGTTAATTTAGTTTTAAAATTAGTTTTAGTGCCTGCAACTATCCTTTTTTCTGAGCTCCTCCATGGGCTTTGGGGATTTTTACCATAACAATGTTTTAAAATTTTATCTTTGTTCCAATATGAAAGATCTACAGACCTGCAAAGGAAAAAACTGGTTACTAACCATGTAGGAACCAGAGGAGATTTATTACAATTAGGGTGCTTATAAGCATAGTTTAAAACATCAAAGACAAATGCCTTCACTTCCACAATTATTTTAAAATCTTTTCACTTCACACTGCAAATATGCTAATATAATTATGTAATTATGTGGCATAGATTTATTCTTAGCTTTTGCACAGCCTAATGATTGAAAATTATGAACAACTTAATTATAGACAACTGATCAGTTTGTGATTCCTGTCAAGATTTATCTGAATTTAAAATTGGAATTGCATTCTTACCATAAAAAATGGGGTGGGGTTTTTTGGTGGATAAGAACAGATTTAGGATCAAAAGCTGGCTTGCTCACTAGGGGTGTATTCCCCATAATTAAGAAATGTAACTGATTTATTCTGGTTTATTTGCAATGAAAGATTTTAAAGCTCTAAGATCCCATCTCTTTTACCTCATTTCATTTGGAAGCTTCCACCTTTCCAAGTCAATTTGACAGCTTTCAAATACCAATTAATTAGACTGATATAAAGAAAATTAACAGCTGTGCAAAAGAACACTGTTGTCAGCACCAAATGTATAATTCCACAAGCCCTTCTTTTAAGTTATTGTTGGTTGTCACAATGACTAGACCAGGCTCCAAAACACATTTTTGCATTTACAGACAATTCTGAAATGTTAAAGTCTGCATTGCTTTGATTCTTACATTCAACATTGACAATTTCTTGTCTAACTTCTTGTCTCAGACAAGCTGTGATTGTGATGTTTGTAGTGTCCGCATCTTATTGATATCCTTAGTGACAGGAGCAAGAGGAAAATTTTTCAAGCTGAAAAAGGGTAGATTTAGATTAGATATTAGGAATAAATTCTTAGGAATTAATCTCTTCACTGTGAGGGTGGCGAGACACTAGAACAAGCTTCCCAGGGAAGTTGTGGATGCCTGAGAGTGTTCAAGGCCAGTCTGGATAGGACTTTGAGCAACCTGGTCTATAGGGAGGTGTCTGTGTCCATGCAGGGGGGTTGGAACTGGATGATCTTTAAGGCCACACCCAACCAAAATCATTCTGTGACTCTATAACACTGGAACATAGGTCCTCTGAATGCTCCGTGCCCAAGATTCTCTACCTGAAGATGAAGTCAGCTGGAACCAGACTTGAAACAGAGGATTAGGCAGCACGGGGACAGTGCGGATTAACAGGGTCTGAGACAGGGTTTGAGCCAGGCTTCCCTTTGCCACAAACCTAAATTAAATAGCTGAGGCTTTTGTAAAGGGCTCCTTATTATCACATGAAGTTCATCTGCAATGCAGATTCATTATGCCCTGAACAGCACGACACATGGCCTGGCTCTCAGTGCTGGACACAGCCATCTTCCTTCTACATTTGTCACATTTTGGCCAGAGCAGAATGCACACCAATAAACCTCAAAGACCAACATTGTCTCTGTGCCATAGGATAGGATGGGATTTATCCTCACACTGTCATCAGATCTGCTGCAGAAAACTGGATGCAGACAGGCCCACAAACATATCTGTGGAGGGCCAGCTCCCACCCTGCAAAGCTGGCACTTCGCTGGAGCAGTGGGTGCATCCAGGCTGCTCTGGGCAGAGCCTCATGGCTCTGTCTGAGCCACACACACCCACAGTGCTCCAGCTTCCAGTGTGTTGTATTTGCCAATGCCAAGCTTATGGTGGCTATTTGTGTTTGTCTGAAGCATGCAGAAATGCCTGAGTGCCCTCTCAGGGGCAGCGCAGCAGCGCAGCCCACGTGGCACCTCTGCCACACAGCCCACGATCTACGTCTTCCCGTTACCCAGGGAACTCCAGCTCCCACAGAAGTGCAAAGCTGACTACTGCAGGAATAACAAGTTGTTAGTGAGTGTTTCATGATCCAACTATCCGACTTCACCTTGTTATTTATACCACAGAATTGTGTTGGCTGGGAGGGATCTCTGGATGGGGATCATCCAGCCCAACTCCTTGCTCAAAGCAAGGCCAACTCCCAAACTGGGAAAGCTGATTCAGCTGTGTAAGTGGGTCAACTTTGAAGTCACTCAGTTACCTTCCATTAAATGTATAGAAATAGATTGTTTAATACTTCAGGACCCAGGCTGCTTTGTGATTCAAAGCGATTCTATTCTATATATAAATCTAAACAGAAACATCTGACCCCGAACTCACTGACTCATTGCTGTACAGCTGGTGAGATCTGTTAGAATCCTTCAAGTGAAATTTATTTATGGAGAAATATACACTCTTCTTAAGTACAAAACTTCAAACAATTGCAGAGCCACACAGGTTGCTGTGGTCTCCATGTGCAGGCAGACACTGGCTTACACAATTTCACATCCAGTGCTAAGCTAAGAGTAAATTCACCATGAACAACTGGCAGTATCCTTGAGATAATACAAATGCAATTTAGGGGAGAACGAGGTGCAAAATCTGGTAGTAACTAAACACAGAACAGAGTGCAGTTAATCTGCATGAAAAATAAAAAGACAGAACAAAATTTTAGCTTTCTTTATTAAAAAAAATATTTCTTCCTACCAATATCAGTACAGTTAATGCAAGAGCATTAGTTGCAATGTTGCAATGGACATAGTCCTGAATTTCATAAGCACATATACAAATAAAATGACTAATGGATTCTGTTTTCCATAAAACTGTAATCTTTCAGTTAGTCATGCTAGCCCAAACATGTTTTAGAAATCTCGATGAGTTTTGAAATAACAGTTCTAACCACAAATTTAGGAGACTAAACTCCATTCAGCTGAGCTTGAGAAGGCTGTGGCATTCTGTACAAATAGATCAATCAATACAAGGAATACACTGCTCAACACAGACAAAAGCATGCTGCCTCTTCCTCCAGAAATTAAGTGCCTGGGAGCTAGCAAAGAATTGCACTACTTTCAGTAAGCTTTATTTTGTAGCAGGGTTATAATTTTAGTTGACTTCTACACTTCGTCTATTAAAACAGCTGCCAGAGTTTCTGAGAATCACAGGGTGACACCAGGAGCATTGACAACTCTGCAGCGGTCTCTTTAGAATTATCCTGTCACTTGACTAAAGAACAATTTCATATCAAAGCCAAATTGATCCGAAGAAATCAAGAATCATTTTCTTGGATGTCCTGTGTCTTTGATGAAGTATTCTCTTCTCACAACAGTTGTACTTTCTTGGACTGAAAGTACTGCTGGGCTCTCACTTTTTTTTAGGTAGGTGCTTCTGTAAATGAACAGTTTTCAGGCAATTAGTAGGGAATATCACCTTATTTGCCATCTGCAGGCACTTCAGGCACTGGCTCTTAGGGTGAGGATTTCAGAGCAGCATAGGCATACTCAGTGAGTTACTGGAAAAATTTGTGTGTGAATCTCCTGCCTTCATAATGTGCTGGTAAGATAGGGGGGTTTAATGCTCTTCCTCATCTCTGGGCTGGGTAGTCCATGCACAGAAGAGCAGCTTATTCAAACTACCATCTGCTACAGCTGCTTGCTCAGCTTAAGTAACAGAGCTTCTTGTGTGGGCTTGAAGGTTCCCGGGTTCAGTCACTGACATGCTTTTAGCAGAGAATTTTTGAGTTCTTTTTTAGGTTAGGTCTACTCAAGGACAAAACAGAGGCATTACTTCCAACAGGCTGTGAATCAGAACTATGCCTGAAACACAGGAATACAGGGACAAGCATGAAGTTCTGTTACTTGAGCACCCCAGTAGAAGACATTGAGACTAAAGCACAACCCTATGGTCCTACCTGGACTAGATCCAAAGGGCTGGCAGAACATTTCCTTTGCTGCTTATTGCATCCATCACTGAATGGATTTAACCCCAGAAGTAGTCAAGATAAATGAGGAGTTTGATATAGTAGATGAGGATTGGGTTAGGGATCAGCTGAGTAATCTGGACATCCATAAGTCGATGGGTCCAGATGGAATGCATCCAAGGGTGCTGAGGGAGCTGGCGGAGGTCATTGCTAGGCCACTCTCCATCATCTTCAATAAGTCATGGGCAACAGGAGAGGTGCCTGAGGACTGGAGGATAGCAAATGTCACTCCAGTCTACAAGAAGGGCAAGAAGGAGGACCCGGGTAACTATAGACCGGTCAGCCTCACCTCCGTCCCTGGAAAGGTGATGGAACAACTTGTTCTTGTCACTATCTCCAGGCATATCAAGGACATGGGGGTCATCAAGAGCAGTCAGCATGGTTTTATCAAGGGTAAATCATGTTTGACTAACCTCATAGCCTTCTATGAGGAAATTACTAGGTGGATAGATGATGGAAGAGCGGTAGATGTGGTTTACCTTGATTTCAGTAAAGCATTTGACACCGTCTCTCACAGCATCCTTGTAGATAAGTTGATCAAGTATGGGTTTGGTGATCAGGTAGTGAGGTGGATCAGGAACTGGTTGAAAGGAAGGAGTCAGAGAGTTGTAGTCAATGGGGCAGAATCTGGTTGGAGGTGCGTGACTAGTGGAGTCCCTCAGGGGTCGGTACTGGGACCGGTGTTGTTCAATATCTTCATCAACAACTTGGATGAGGGTATAGAATGTACCCTCAGCAAGTTTGCTGATGACACTAAGCTGGGAGGAGTGGCTGACACACCAGAAGGCTGTGCTGCCATTCAGAGAGACTTAGACAGGCTGGAGAGTTGGGCAGGGAGGAACAAGATGAAATTCAACAAGGGGAAGTGTAGAGTTTTGCATTTGGGGAAGAACAACACGATGTCCCAGTATAGGTTGGGGGCTGACCTGCTGGAGAGCAGTGTAGGTGAAAGAGACCTGGGGGTCCTGGTAGACAAGAGGATGACCATGAGCCAGCAGTGTGCCCTTGTGGCCAAGAAGGCCAATGGCATCCTGGGATGCATTAGAAAGGGTGTGGTTAGTAGGTCAAGAGAGGTTCTCCTCCCCCTCTATTCTGCATTGGTGAGGCTGCACCTGGAGTATTGTGTCCAGTTCTGGGCCCCTCAGTTCAAGAAGGACAGGGAAGTGCTTGAAAGAGTCCAGCGCAGAGCTACTAAGATGATTAAGGGAGTGGAACATCTCCCTTATGAGGAAAGGCTGAGGGAGCTGGGTCTCTTTAGTTTGGAGAAAAGGAGACTGAGGGGTGACCTCATCAATGTTTTCAAATATGTAAGGGGTGAGTGTCAGGGAGATGGAGTTAGGCTTTTCTCTATGGTGACCAGTGATAGGACAAGGGGTAATGGGTGTAAATTGGAGCATAGGAGGTTCAAGTTGAATATCAGAAAAAATTTTTTTACTGTAAGGGTGACGGAGCCCTGGAACAGGCTGCCCAGGGGGGTTGTGGAGTCTCCTTCACTGGAGACATTCAAAACCCGCCTGGACACGTTCCTATGTGATGTACTCTAGGGGGCCCTGCTCTGGCAGGGGGGGTTGGACTAGATGATCTTTCGAGGTCCCTTCCAACCCCTATGATTCTATGATTCTATGATTCTATGATTCTATGAAAAGGGAAATGCATGGTGCAGCAGCAAAGTGGATGCTATTCACCATTTCATAGTGCTAGGCAAAAATTAACTGAAAGCAATGGGGAGAAGCATAACCTCACTTAGCACTCCATTTTTCCCCACCAATAATCAGCAGCTGGTTTACCAGTAAATTATTTGAGTATATGAATACTATAGCAGTGTTAAAAAAGAGTATGTTAAAGAGGATATAGCTGCAGCATACAGTAGAAATACCATCAGAAGTTTAGAAATAACCCAAAAAGAGAGACATTCTTTATATTAATTTAGCTTAAAAAATGCTAAAAGCTATGTCAGGTGCTGTTTAATCAGCTATTTAATCATCTTATCTACTTTAAGATGTAATACATCTGTGTTGTGGTGGATTAGTTCAAAGCTTTGGGCAAGAAAATTTATTTTTATTTTGATGTTGATCTAGTGACTGCCTCAATTATATTTTCCCAATGGAGACCAGCTTCCAAATACATCTGATTCTTCACTATGCAGGATAGATCTTCTGACACAGAGGCCCACCTAAGGATCATGTTCAGGTAGAGAAATTAGACAGATTTATTTCCTTTCATATTCTCTGTCACTGGTGCCCCTCTGATAAAATTTTTGAGACTTATCATATTTGTTTCCTCATTTTTCTTAAGTGGAATCTTTCTGGACTTGAACTTCTTTCTTGTAGGTGCAACTTCTTCCCTAGTGAAGAAGTTCTACTAGAAGAGCTTAGCTTTCCCAGCATCTTTATGGAGTCTACTGGAAAAAACCTTCAAACTAAGAAGACCTCCCACAAGAATTTCTGCACCTTAAGACAGCACCTAAAATTAATTTTCAGAAACACTGAAAAACAAAACCCAAGAAGTAGAGGTTTGGCCAATTAAGTTAATTTATGTGGTTGATTGTTGTTGACTTTGATTACTCTTTTGCATATAATAGTGTGAATTTTAATTTGAAGCAAATTGTCAATCAGAAAAAATACTTTTCATTTTTTATTATCAATAAAAGGAGGCACCAAAAATTTTCAACTTCTCAGTGGCTGTACTTTCCATCTTTTTGCAAGTATCCCTGGCTTTGATGATTCCACATACGATAACACCAACTTTCTAGTCAACAATGAAGTTTAAAAGAATGGAAATTTTCCTATAAATTTTGGGTTGATAAACATCATAGGCTATTAGTATGCACATTTATATGTGTATAAAAAAAGTGTATAAAAAAAGCTTTTAGTAGAGGGCTATCTTACATTATTCGGGGAGCTGGGGCATGCACACACACTGCTACCATAACAGTCTAAATTCATCCCTTACACTACTATATGGCAACCTGTTTAGCTGGGCCTTCAGATGAGATTTCTTTTGGTGTTTAAAATTCTATTCACACACTCAGATAGCTAAACTAGTCTTTTAAATCATTAGAAACAACTCATAAACCCCTTCACCCTGTGTGCATCAAGAGAAGCTCTGTGCATTTTCACTTGGGTGATGCTGGCCTTGGGCTGGGGCTGAGCAAGAGCTCAATCACACTTTATGCACAAGGGTCTTAGAGCAGCTGTGCCAGAGCAGACAAGGAGCAGATACTCTGAGGTAAATGCTGTTTTCCATTAGCTGCAGGTTTGGAATTCTGTATAAACTCAGATTCTTGATATAGGTCATTAAATATTTTTTTTCATTGCAAGGCTGTCTAGAGAATCTCACCTTGAAGACACTTTCAGCACGCTGGGACACAGTGTTAAACTCACAAAGAAACTACAAAACCATCCATAAAAAACTTGAAATCTAAACAGGAGTTTGGGAAGAGGCAGTGTTGGTGTGGGCAAGAAACTAATGCACAGAGAGATTAAGGCTGATGTTCAGCAAAACCCTTAAGCACATATATGAGTAATCTCACTCCTGTTCAGGATGGCATTACTGGCAAAAGAAAAGTCTACAGCACTTGGTGTTAATTCAGGGCTCTGGTGACCTGACCAAGGTCACCCAGAAAATCTGAGATAATGCAGGATTTGGACTCAAGCCTTCTGTTTTCTACTGGTCTGCCATTAAAATGAAATCTAGTCTCTACTTTTTAGCTAGGGTTTATCACCATTTTGTTGGTTTTCTTTTTTTATATTTTTTTATATGTATTCAGTCTCAAACAAATACTTGCTAATTTCAGTCTCCATTCCATCATATCTGAAATTTAACTGCCATGAATTACATAACTAAGAAGGGACCAAATTAACAGGAAAATAACATAAGCATGGACATGAGAAAAAAAATTCACTGAAATACAGGTAATATATGTAATTATATAATAAATCACTAGAAAGTAAAAAAAAAAAAACAAAAAAACAAAAAACTGAAACAGAATACGGTTTTAGTGAGCAAATTTGGGAAGTTTCTTTCATGAGAAGAGAATGTCAGAGTTCTATATCTTATAAATACAGCCCTCTTCAGAGAATCATTAGGAGCTATAGTCCTGTTTTACAGAAAACAAAAATATCTTACAGACTCAAACCCAGATACATTGCAATGCCTTCATTGATGGTTGCCATCATTTTCCACTAAGAAACCCACACAAATTTAGAGGAAGAGGCTAATATGTACTCAGCATTTCTGAACAATTCTTCAACCAAGAGCATAAAAATAACTATTACCCTAAGTCATGGGATCCCAAGTAATGTCCCAAGACCTTTTTTCCCCACTCACGTCTTTTTCTTTCAAACAACAAAAACTGTTTGGGCAGCAAAATTACACCTCAGCTGTTGTCACAACTGATGAAACAAAGTTTAGATTCAGTTGAACTCACAAACCAGATGATAGCTCAAGTTTTGGTTAAGAAGTGCAACTTGTTCCACTTTACCACCAAAGTAACAATGATGGAGAAAAAACTCTAAGAGAACTGGAGAAATGAGAGTAAGTTACACACAGTGTACTACCAAAAGAAACCAGGAACCATGCAAAAAACAAGATCTGTAATTTCATTTAGAATTTTTTTTATATCTCCATGGGAAATAAAATGAGCAGAAAAATTTTCCTTTGGGATATCAAGCCTGCCATCTTCTTAACAACAGCAAATGAGCTATTTAGGGAGATCTGTATGCTCAGTGTGATCAGTAGCCTACAGAAAAGCCCTTCACCAACAAGCATTGCACATAGTGGTGAAAGCTTTCACTCTGATTAACTCAAAGAGCAAGATTTCCTATTAGACTTGCCCCAAAGTGCCCACAAATCAGGTGATTAGTTCATCTGGGAGTCTGCCACTGAGCTTCATTTGTGTATACATACATTATAGAATTATTATTGACCTCTATGCATATTGGTTGCTGCCATCCATTAGAAATAGTATCAGGCACTTCTCTTTGTAACACCTTTTTTAGTATATTTTAACCTTGGCAAGATAAATAGGCAGAAAATTTCCAGGCCAGATGTCTATCTGAGATCATACTTTGATGGAAAAATTCCAGGAGGGTAGTTCAGCTAGGAAACCATCCAGAAGAATACATACTTTTGTTTAACAATTAAAAGCATTTATCCTTTCTTACAGAAGTTTGTCTGGCCCCTGACTCTGCAAAAGGACCACAACCTTTGAGCTTTTTCATCAAAAATTTGCCTTCTGCATGTTGTGCCTTCTTCTCTGTTGAAAATCACTCCATGAGGCTTTAGCCAAAGCCTCTGCAGTCAGGGTTTGTGTAGGTAAGTCCAACAGAAACTTGCCAGTACTTCTGAGTTTAAAAAGCTAATGTTTCTGAAGACCTTTCTTTTCTAAGACTGCTTGAGGTTCGTGCTGCTCCCAGTGCATCTGCTGCTGCCCACAGTGCACAGGTAGTCCTCTCCCCTCCTTACATGTTCGTAAGAGAAATGGCAAAGGAAAAGGAAAAAGGGAGAAAACCAAAACAGAAACAGAGATCTTGACTGGAAGGCTACCTGGAAGGTCCTTGGAGCTGTAAAAAAAACCTAGATCCTCTGAGTTCAGGCAAAGATGACCTTGTACATTCTTTGCAAATAAGGCAATCAACATCAAAGAGTACTGGGACTTTTCATCCAAACAGAAAGAGTCCCTGAATTTTATTTCCACAGTATTGGAAAAAGGTTACAACTTTGGCTTCAGCACTGTTTCCCTGATTCTTATGAGTTCAATTTTCTCCAGAACACCTATTTGAAATTTTTTATTTAGTTGGGAGGACATGGATTGCTATTGATCACCACCTTAGGTCATAAAATCTGAACAATAGAGTTTGCAATATAGTCAGAATTTTGTGAAGCTTTATGTAAGCAGCAATACAGTTAAAAATAATAATAAAAAACTGTAAAAAGCAAACAAAAAAGTAAAAAAAAAAGGCTATTACAGAAGCAACCATCAGTCCCTGTATTTTTTTTCTTCTTTACATCATATTTTTGCTCTTTTACATGAAAATATTTTTGTTTACAGAAACAATTTCCAGCATATTATAAATAACCATATTCAAATCTTGCCATCATGTTAGCAGCAGCTTCCCCTAAAAAGTCATAGGCTGTGGGATTTTAGTGCAAATCCAGTTTAGTTCAGTCTCCAGTGGCCACTGCTCATAAAAATTTGTCACAGTTGGCAACTTCAGCTGAATATTACAAGTTTCCCAGTACAATGAAGTATACAGCAGCTATCAAACTCTGCTGGAGAACAAAAGTCAAATATTGTTTACCAGTTCCTTTTCCACAATCTAGGCATACATATATTATCCTTAATGAAAGGTTATGTGAAATATAGGGAGTAGAAAACCCCCACTAGTTTCAATATGCTCTAACACCACAGTATTTATGGTTTGCTTTAGTCTGGGAAGCTGCAAATTCAGCATTCAGTTACTAACAAATTAGGATGGCTGAATATATCTGAAAACTTATTTGATAAACAGTTAGAAACATCTACTACTCATCACTAGTCTCTATTTATACACCAAGCCATTGACCACTACTCTTTGAGTGCAACCATCCAGCAAATTCCTTATTCATCAAGTGGGCCTTCCTTTGAATTCATATCTTTCCAATTTAGAGACCAGGATATCATGTAGGACAGTGCAAAAAACTTTGCACATCTACATAAATTTTTCTTTTAATAATTTTTTATCAAACTTTTATTTTTTGTGAAGGTTTTAGTAGACAAAAGCTAAACCCACACCAAGGAGCATACCAAAAATTCATCTGTATGTAGATAAAAAGAACAACACATAGCCATCTACTTTGTCATCATAGCATAAACACAAGCAAAGGTCCCCAGCCATGCTTTGATTTGCTGAATAGCCTATTTTCTTAATATTCTGAGCCTTTTTCTAATGCAAGAGCCAGCTTTCTTCCATGAGGCACCATCAGAGGTGAAGTTCTGACCAGTTACTCCCCAGAGGGATATGTACTTAAAATGACAAAGGTGACTTGATTTTTATATGGTGGTCTTGATGCTTCAGGACATGGCATGTAGTCCACCACTCCTTTTGGAAGTGCAGCCTTTTGTCAGGAAGCTTTTCCAAATATATTACTCCCAAAATAGTTAATAGGAATAATTTCCAAAGGAATAAACCCAACAAGCACATTCTCCACTGTCTGCTATGGCTCCTTCCCAAATAATAAAATTAGCTATAACAGTGCACATAGGTTAATTCAAATGTAGCATTGTCTGACCTCTACATGTGCAGATGTGATTCTATGCAACATTTGCACACCAAAGGTCTCTGCTATGTTGGGGCCCTTTTTACCATTCCCCATTTCATGGTATAGATTTTCTCTGCAGGTAGCAGCATCAATAAGTACTGCTTCCTTGAGGGAACTGGTGGAGGTACAGGGAAAAAAACCCTTTCCTAAGTCATTGAGGTTTACAATATTATTCCACCTATGTAGAAGGCTATTTCAGCAATTACTGATTGATTTTCAGAGAACTGAGCAAGTAGATTTGACCACTAAAATCAGTAGGACATAGACAGTGGAGCAAGCCCCAAGACTGCAGAGAAAGTGGGAAAAGACTTTGTGTGGAAATGACAAGGGGGTCCCCTGCTGGGTAAGCTTCTAACTAAGCTCAAGTGCAATGTACCTGAAATCAGGGCTGGTACCTGCAGGCAAGGTCTCAGCTCCAGCTTCCCTCTTGCATGACCTCTCCTAGGTCTGTGAGACCCCTTGATTCTTCAGCATTATCCATACCTACTCACTCACCTTAGGTCTGTTTTGAAATCTTTTCTGTAGCCCCACTCTCGGTGATAAAGATCTAAAAGATATTATTTTCATTTGAATAGTTTAAGGACATCATTTTTGCCTTGTTTCCTGCTGAAAGCTTTTACTAATGTCAGCAAAAAACTTCCACTCTTGCATCTTAACCTTCAAGACACAGAGAAGAATGCGAGCTATTTGTCATATGCTAAATTGCACTCTGAAACACAATGATACCATCTTTTGCACAAATTCTGTCCTGCCTAATTGAAAAGAAAACACAAAAGTGGGCTAGTTAATTTACATTTTTCTTATCTGCCTCCAACTTTTCTCCAATCATTCACACAGATGTTGGCGAGAAATTTTATCTTTAAGGCTGCCACGAGTATCATCTGAAAAGGCTTTGATCTGTTTTTCAATTACTGTTCTTCAGCAAGATATTCAAGCAAATTTTTCTCCAACCTAAATCAATGGGCAGAATTTGAACAGCATGTTCCCCAGGGTATTATTCTTACGTGCTTTGGACTTGTCATATTATTCCAATCTCTTTATCCACCTGTTCCTTTACATATTTGGCAGTGTCCTGGCATGAATTGAACTTATTACTTTTTTACTTTTACTTATTACTTTTTACTTTCTTTCTTATTTTACTTTCACTAAAATTAAACCTGCCATGAGACAGTCTTACTTTGTCTCCACTTTAAAGACTTTAGATAGATAATGAGCTTCAAATCACCTTCTGTTTCCCTTCATCTGAGCTTGCCTTTCATTTCTTGGACTGGCAGAAAATTCTATGAGAATCTTTTCTTCTTCTCAGAAAATTGTTATATTCTCATTTAATATACTTATTGTTGACCTATATTGACAACATATTCAGCTAAGATCATTGATCCAGTGTTAATTACCTCTTGAAATAATTCTGAAAGTGATTTTCTCAATTTTCTGATGTCTGTAATGAAGACCTTGTGATCTGTTCCAACCATTTCTCTCTAGCCAGTTAAAATTGATTCTATGGAGAGCAGACACAAATTATGTCCTTTAAATATATATTGATGTTTTGTTGGCAAAAATTATTGTTATCTATTTCAGATATTTACTTTTCATTTATTTTGTTTTTATCGCTTGCCCTACTTATCCTCCATGCTTCAGGTAATCAACTGCAAACCAGTGCTTTGGCATTCCCCCAAGTCACACACATTTAATCTCTGCAGAAGTTCCTTGGCAAACATATCCCCCAGGACACTGAACAAAGGGAAAATTTCAAGAGCAGTACACATGAAAATTCCAGACTAGAAGTCCAGTAAAAACGTATTAAGCATTCATTAAGGACTGTTCAGAAATCAAATACATGTGAAATTCATTCCAATGAGTGAGCAAATAAAGGTGTTAGGACTTAAAATTTTTTAATACAAACCACTTGAGCCCTTACCAGATATTCTCAAGAAGAAAAAAATCTAGTACTTTAGATCTCCACTATAACCTGCTCTCTTTTTTCCCTCAAAAGTAGTTGCTCCTCAGGGCTTCACAGTAAACCAACAGAACAAATCTGTTCTCCCAGGGAGTACCACATTTGTGGCTTATCTAATGGTGCTTGAAAATGGCTTATTTACACATTATTAGAATATGAATTTGGATGTTTAGTGTCTACAGTACATCATTATATTACAAGCTTCATAATTTCTATGTAGCCTAAGGTATCTTAGCAGCTAAATTAATGTCAATAGTACAAGTAAAGTCCCATATATCCATATGTGTTTATAAGGCTGGCACCTAAATAGTAATCCATGGTGCTTATTATAACTTTTTATGCAACTCATGAACAGCTGTAACTCACAGAAAGACTTTATGAAGGTAAAACTAGTACCAGCCTTCAAGAGGGAATGAAGAGAAATTATTTTATAATAAACATCTTTTATTAATGAAACAGTGGAGAAGATATTGAGATAAATTATCAGTAAGCAAGCAAAAATTAACGGAACCATGCTTCTTAAACTGCATAAAGTGATGATGATAAATCTAGCCAGGCAAATATATTTACTTCTTATGACAAAATTAAATGGCCACTTACTACTCTGTGCAATATTTGTCTATTAATCAAGGTAGGGAAAGGGTATTAGGAAGCAATTAGTAATATAGTAGATACAAAATATTTGATTTTCATTAAAGAATTGATAGTGAATTAAAGCACTTCACTATACTAGTTCATCTGAGCTGAAACTTTTTTTTTACTTTAATAGCAATAAAAAGTAAACTTCAAACTTGTAAAAGAAAAATGGTTATTGAAAAGTAATTGAAGGACTGAATGATCACAATACCAAGTCATGCATTTTGTTTATAAAAGTAAATGTAGATTAACATAACTTAAGACAGGACATAAAAGTGGTACTTCGGTAGAAAATGCCAAAAAAAAAAAAAAAAGCCTAATGCAATGAGTCACATTTTTCAGTTTAAATTCTTTTCACAAATGATTTGTCTTCGACCTTTTAATCTTGAAGCTTGCATATTGCTTGTTTGTAATTTCTGCTTTCAAATAATGTAATGTCCTTGAACGTTTGCACTTAAATAATAATTTATTATTATTTCTGTGAAAACCAGTAATTCATCTGAATAGGAACTGGGTGCAAAGTTCTTGTCTGAAAAAATTGTCACTTACTTTTCTTTCACTTTCCAGAAGATTCCTAAATACTGTCCGTATAAATCCTTCTGAATGTGTTGGCCAGATTAATGTCTTCCCAAAGACCAGGTATTCTTTCTGCTTGTTGTAGGTGGGTGTTTAAATAATTGATCTTTCTGGTCCGTGCTTTATCTATTAACACATTGTTCTATGCACTTCTGAGATTATTTGCTTTAGAGTTGTCTGCAACTCTGGAACAGATAATGCTCTTTTGACATTAAATGCCTCTACCCTTTTCTGTCTTGCCTCTTTGTCTATTAAGTCCTTCACAAAAAAGTTTTATAAACTGTGACGAATGTGCAGTGATTTAGAAGTAGCCAATAAGATCCATTTTATGCTTATGAAATATGACTTTGCACTTTGTTTAATTATTTGTAATATATATGAACAAGCACTTAAAACATTTCTTCCCTTCAAAACCATCAAAATCCTGACTTTCTCTTGACATCTTGACTTTATTCCCCATCTTTCATAGGATATAGGAGACAGCTCCATAAAATCCTCAACTTTTTATCACTTACCATTAAGCTATTGCAAATCTTCCTTCCATACACTTGCCCTAACGTAATGCAAGTAAAAAAAGCTGTTTACCTTTGTGTTAATAATTGTTAATAATTGTTTCCAACTGCTTATCTATAGACCTAATTTTCCTCTTCACAAACTAGGTATATTCCAGTGGATGCACAAAATGTCAAGGAAGGGACTGAGACAAATAAAGCCAAATAATAGACAGAGGTTTGTATGCATACCCTTGTACAGACAGCAGCCAAAATGAGCTAAATTTGGCTAAAAACACATTTATTTACACCTTAGCCTACCATGGCTGGTCTAAACTGTTATAATTTTCAGCCCCACTGATGAATGCCTCTCAAAGTCACCTGCAAGAGAATCCTCTTCCATCTTATTTATTCAAAGGTGCCCTCAAAGCCTCCCTGCACCCCAGACTGCAGCCCAGATGAAGCAGAAATCCTGTCTCAGCTGGTAAACCTCTGCCTTTTCAGGAGAGGTTGTATTATGTGGTTTAGCTGCACCTTTCTATATAAACAGGGAATGAATCAATAAGAGCAGCTGGCTTCTTGAGGGAAACAAACTGTGACACCCAGGGAAAGAAAAGGAATTAGGATATATGATAAAATCAGACAGGTTGTTAGGCGAAATTCTCCCAGAGACATGAAATAGCAAGTAGCTGAAAATGAGAGGCTTCTACTTTTTTTATTTATTTCTTATATTGAACCATAATAAGAAAGCAATGCATGATTGTCAGGGACTGAGAAACCAAGACATAAAGTTATGGTAAAATTCATTTTCTTTGGAGTGTCCAACAGCTGAAGGACAAAACGAGAAAAAAAATATTAATTGCCAGTAAATCTGCTTTTTGATTAAGGATTATAAGTCAGAAGAAAAATTACCAGATTCTTCCATTTCATTCATCAGATTCATTGTTTTTCAAATAAAAAATATTTTTAATAACTATGAATATTTGAAAACATTTCCACCTTTCTCTGATGATTTTTGCTGCTCATTAATACTTCTGGTTGTGTCCTTGCCTCTCAGATATCTTCTCTATTCTTAACCATAGTCAAGTATCTGCCTTCCTCCTGTCCTGACAGCCTTTTTCTTCCACCATATTACCAAATATTCACTAATTCATATACTGATATTTAATATGCAGGTTTATTTTTATTTCTGTGATAAAGAACATTTTAGGAAGAGCAATAAGATAGATATAAATTGTAGTTAAATAATTTGTGCTTCATGATTGCTGGTTCATTAATTTCACTTAATAATTCATCTGCTATATGTAAACAAACAACAGCAAAGACCTTGAAAAAGAAGGCTCTTGTAGCATCTGTCATTTAGCTGCTAATAGTTTTGTCCCTTTGTTTCCTATTGCTTAATTAGCATGTTTGCACTCACTCTGCTCATCCTATGTGTGTGTGTCTGTTGGTTTGGCTTTTCTACGTAAAAATTTTACCATACAGGGAAAAGAATAAAATTCTTCCTCTGAAAAGATCTTGCTGCTCTTCTAGAGAGACTGGATTGAATTCTGTGCTGCAAGGTCAATAGTACAGTGGAAAAAATAATCTTCATTATGTAGTGATATCTTTGGGCAAGAAAATCATTGAATTCAGAAAATAAATGTCAGTGTGGTACTTAGTGAAATATCTTTCACATTTTAGGTGAAACATGCTACATTTCTAAGTAGTATACATTATGCTATATTTGAAAACAGATAATACAAATTTACAATAATCACAGAAAGTCATATCCAAATATATTGTGTTTATGTGGAAAGCATCCAAAATCATGAAAAAAACCCACAGAGTAGAATTTTTTGTTTTCATTCATTTGATTTTGCAGTCTGAAGAGTATATTGCCATAAGGTAATACAGACATGTATTTACTAGGCACCTGACATATAACATGACAGTCTTTACATCTGCAATCAACAAAAGCTCAGCTTTTGCCTCCAGCTATTTTTTTTTTCAGAATTATCTGAAAACCCAACAGTCTGATATTCTTTCTCCCTGTGCCTTTTTCTTCCAAGACTGTCCATTTGTATAAAGACAGTTCATTTCTATATCTGAGGGACTTCACAAACTGTTGTGGCAGAGACATAATTTTAATTACTTTAAGAACATAAAATCAAGATCAATACAGCACAGCAGGCAGATTTGCCATCTAACCTGTGTGTTCATCTGGACAAGAGTTAACACTGGCATGCAGCTGGGATGGACCAGGCTTTGATGCTTTTATTCAATCTTAACAAACATGGAGAGAGTCTAAGTGAGGGTGAACAACACGTGCCCTCTAACACACAGGGCTGAATCATAGAATCATAGAATCATAGAATCCTAGGGGTTGGAAGGGACCTCGAAAGATCATCTAGTCCAACCCCCCCTGCCAGAGCAGGGCCACCTAGAGTACATTGCCTAGGAACGTGTCCAGGCGGGTTTTGAATGTCTCCAGTGAAGGAGACTCCACAACCCCCCTGGGCAGCCTGTTCCAGGGCTCCGTCACCCTTACAGTAAAAAAATTTTTTCTGATATTCAACTTGAACCTCCTATGCTCCAATTTACACCCATTACCCCTTGTCCTATCACTGGTCACCACTGAGAAAAGCCTAACTCCATCTCCCTGACACTCACCCCTTACATATTTGAAAACATTGATGAGGTCACCTCTCAGTCTCCTTTTCTCCAAACTAAAGAGACCCAGCTCCCTCAGCCTTTCCTCATAAGGGAGATGTTCCACTCCCTTAATCATCTTAGTAGCTCTGCGCTGGACTCTTTCAAGCACTTCCCTGTCCTTCTTGAACTGAGGGGCCCAGAACTGAACACAATACTCCAGGTGCAGCCTCACCAATGCAGAATAGAGGGGGAGGAGAACCTCTCTTGACCTACTAACCACACCCTTTCTAATGCACCCCAGGATGCCATTGGCCTTCTTGGCCACAAGGGCACATTGCTGGCTCATGGTCATCTTCTTGTCTACCAGGACCCCCAGGTCTCTTTCACCTACACTGCTCTCCAGCAGGTCAGCCCCCAACCTATACTGGGACATCGTGTTGTTCTTCCCCATGTTGCCTCACCTTCATAAGCAAGCAGTCATGGTTTGCTAAGGACTTCATGGTGATATATCCTACAAAATCACAAGTCAAAGAATCACTGGCATCAGCAAAAAAGAGCACCCCAGACTACAGGCAACACATTGCTAAAAAAGGGCAAGCCTGGTGCTTATCATAGGACCACAATGCAGAACCACTCATATTCTGTGCTCCCAGTCTTGGAGCCAAGCTGAGTGTTGGGAAGGAGGGAGAGGATATAGGAATGAGCAGCACTTGGACAACAAAGGACCAGCCATCTGAAATGAGACTAGGTGCAAAGAAAACATAGTGTTACTCCTTCTCTAGGAACCAAGGAGATGGAACATTGAAAAGATTGGACCTAAACCCACCATCCTCTTACCCATATAGTGCTCCAACTCTTTGGGAGCACCCATCTCCCACATCCATTTCCAAGAACAGTGCAATGAAACTCCTGCTTGGAAATGAACACTTGCTCAAGTTCATTGTTCATTGTTCAAAATAACAAACTTTCAAATCTCGGAACAAAACCAGCAATGTAAAGCTAAATGAGGCTTATTTTGTCCCTTTAAAAACAAATAAAATAACTTGAAGCTCTCATTGCTCTTCATGCCTGTTTCCAGTTGCTTTTTCATTGCTCATGTATTTTTCCAGATCAAAACTAGGCCACACATTGTTACAACTGCTTACAGCAGTAAACATGTCAACGTATATCTGCAAAATTTACATTTCTAACACAACACTAATCACCACAGTAGCTAAAAGTTTTTGTGAAGCTAAAAGATTCACACTTAATCATTGCAACTATGCACAATATTCCTGAAACACATATTATTTTTACAGGTTAGATGTTCTTAAAATTAATGACTAATGTATTTACAGAAGAGAAGAAAATATGTAAATGCTTTCTACTTCAGAGCAAGAGGATTTTTGATCAGTTTCTAGATTTCTTTATCTGAGAAAGCGTCCTTGCTAACTTGTCAGCCGTTATATTGAAATCCCAGAAGTATCCTAAGGTGCTGCTCTGCACATTCTCAACCTCCTTTCCAGAGGAAATTCTTTATTTTCTTGAGGATATTCAGCGGAAGAATTTGCTCCCATCAATATGTTTATTTTCATGACAAAAGTGGCCAAAATGACTTTCATTTTCTTAGTACTTCTGTCCAGTCATTTGGTTTTTACTCGATATCACCACATGGCAGAACTGTGGTTCCAGGAGGGAAGAAAAGAAGAAAGGACTTGTTGGCTCATTTTGTAAATAACAAACTTCAGCTTGCACATGCTTTTTTATTCATAAAATTCACCCCATCATCTTTATTAGATGATGATTTCTCCCACTTCCATACACTTCTAGTTCTTTTGTGGCACTGCAGGAGTCTGTGCTGTGTTAGGCTCTTGTTTTAGCAGGGTGACCTTCTAGATTCACTACAGACAGAATTTATTCATTGCATGATTCGAGGTTTTAGAATATATTTTACTGGTATCATGTCTGTAGCATTCTGAGAAATCAAATATGAAATAGTTGCTGCTTTTCTAGTGCAGAAATACAAGTATTTACCATTGCACAATGCATGTCTAAGGTCTTATAAAACAAAAGGAACAAATAACTGGTTACCTATTTCTCAAAATCTTTTAGTTAGAGATCAATTATATCTTGAAGACACAGGTCTCCCTGCCCTTAGTTTTCACCCATAATTATTGTGTACCCAATTACCTACCACCTTCAGCATCTGGCTGAAACAAGGATAAATTATGTTACTAGGTGATATCAACTACCTTTAGTTTCCTGATTAACAGGAATTAGGTTCTTCTTAACTCAGAAGGATAGAGACTTGACATTTCAGTTAAATAATAGAAAATCCATTAAAAGAAGTATTCAGCTTTGCTAGCCCATCTTAAACCAGCATTTAGAGTCTTCATTAGATTGGAGTGGAAAATTTGACAGCTTCATCCCCACTGACAAACATAGTCCCTAGCTGTACAAGGTCTAGGTTAATCATTAAATAACCAATGTAAATGCAAAGAAGCATATGCCCAGTGGCTTCACGACAGCAACTGCGACAGACATAAGCTACTTAAAAAACACCCACTGGAATGAGAGCTATTTGTCTTCTGCTTTTCATCAAGTTTTTTTTCCTGTCAGGCAATTTTTTTTAAAAGATGCTGTAAGCTCAAGTGACCTATTGAAAAGTTCTAAATTGCCTTAAGTAGGAAGATTCATCAGGGCCATGATTGACAGATAGTAGCAAGTCTCGAAGGATTTATTGGGCATAAGAGCCTTTGGTCTCCAAGAGCTCGTTATATTATATCTAACATGTCAAGGATACTGACTGCAAAGCAAGGAAATCTTTGAAGATTTTAATAAACAAAAAAGTCCTGAATTGGATTACTGAATGAATTAGACTGGACAATACTTCAAAGCACCAGGGAAAGAAGGACACAGTGCACAAAAAGAACATCTGCACATTGTGCACTGTCCTTTGCTCCAGTGCCCAGCTTGCAATGTTTTGCCTCTGTTGATGAATCTGCAAATGGGCTCTTGGTGAAGAAGAACAATCTATCACAGGAAGGGAGCCACAGAGACTACCTAAACTTAAACAAAATGGTATGTTCCTCAAATAGTGTCTCTCAACCAGGTAACAGGTTTCCCGGACCTAATCTTCCCTTTCAAACAAGACATCGAAGTAATTATCAAAGTAATTTCTTCAAAAAAGTCAGGTCTTGCATTCAAAGCTTGAATGCAATAGCTTGAAATCAGCTCCTGTGTGAGACCTTCAGTTTGCTGCTGACCTCAAACAGATTTGCTCAACAATTTCCACTCATTCAGGAGGGTTCAATAATTTTGCAGTATGGGGAATACCTGTTTGTTGACTCGTGGAAACTATTTTCTCCCTCACAGTAAGGAAATGATTGATTCCTGCTGCCCCACAACTCACACAAAATGCTCCTCATCATGACACTGATCAATGAAAAGGGATGTAAGTAACCCTGGGAGAAATCCAACACATTGAGGGTGGACATTTCACCTGACATCAGTTTCGTGTAAGTTATATTGTTTTTTTTAAAAAAAAATTATTAATATAACATAGTGCAGTTTACCAACACTACACTGTTCTTCAAGCCTCACTAAATCCTTTAAGAGTGAAAAACAACTTTCTTTGGTCTTCTACCAGCAATTGGAAATACCAGATAGTGAACATGAGAATTTGAATTATTTCTCCTCTCTCTTCCTCCAGCCTATCAAAGATATAGCTTTATGATTTTGATGCACTCCCACACTGGAATTTCCCATAGGCCACAAACAAGAGAGAAGAGAGGGTCATCACCTGTTTGCAGCCAGTGAATCCTAGACAATATCCCAACACAAAACTCATTAATTCTCAGCAAGGAGTAAATCAAAAGGTGCCTAGAGATGTAGAAAGGACTGTGAGTATTACTAGATTTTCTACAGGTATTTCACTGATTTCTTCTTTTTCTTACCTCTCTTTAGCCAAGTATTATAGAAACTTTTCATCCATGAGTGATGAAAATGCATAAACTGAAAACACTACTTTTGTTTCTTAAATGAAAGAGGCAAAATTCCTGCAAATTTGAATTTATTTCTTTGTGTGTTGCTATCAAAGCATAAATATACTGGCAGAAGATCTTAATTATGTAGGATTGCTTCAGTCCTTTGAAAGGTCTTTGTTACTTGCAAAGCAGTGATTACTGTTTAAAGCCAGTGACTGAACTAGAAGCCACAGGCCATGTAAATTGCTTATCTATTGATTAGCCAGTAGAAAGTGCACAGTCATAAAGACTGAATAGGTTTTGCATGGAGGCACCTTGAGTTTTACAATAAATGTCACGTGTAATTTGAACTGAACGCAAAGAAGTGAGTGGCTGTCTTTAGACAGAATCTGACAGCCCAAATACATTTATCAAACCAGAGGGAGCGTAGTAATAACCCATCCAGATAAATGTGACATTATCCAGCACAGAAGTATGTTAGAAATGGTTCACTTTCTACACAATAATGTTTTCAGTGCCTCACTGATAGTCATTGGCATATGATGTGGGAAATTTCTCCTTCCTTTTAGATTTCTGCGTTTTTCTTTTTTATGTATATAATTCTATTCCACTCAGGATATGAGTGGTGAAATATCCAGAATATTACTGTACTTCTCATACAGATAATTATTGTGTGCAACCACAGCAGTCAAAAGTTAAGACATCAATGTGTTTTCTTGTCATCCTTCTTCCACAGGCTTCACTATTGTTTTGCTGCCATAAATGTTTCCATTTTACTGGCTAACCAAAATAATGATGCTATTCATTAATTTCACACTGCGTCTTCACTTTACCTCCTGCCACAGACTGTTAATTCCTGGGTCTTTCCTGTCACCTCTGTCAAAATATATAAATATTGCATTTTATCGATAAGTATTATGGCACCATACATGGTCTCCCTGCAGTGCCCCTGCTGCACAAATCATGTGGAGCTGTACAATGTGTCTTATTTACTCTTGGAAAGGAAAGCCAAAACACAGCAAATATGTTTCTAGCTTGGGGCACTGGATGTGGTTGTGACAGTTAGGAGGCTGACAAATGTCACATATAACTTAATACAGAGGATAGAGTTACATGTTTTGATGTATCACTGTGATTTATTCTGTTAAAAAAAAAAAGTCACTGAAAATCTAGGTGAGCATCTCTTGCTTGGCTTTAGGCAAACTTCCAACATATGCTGTGATTTCCTCCAATAAACATTGCTTACAGCAATTACTTGGCTGGCAATTATGGCTGTTACATGGTTGCACTAACACAGGTTTCTAATATTAGCAACAAAGGCTTGGGTTGTGGAATAGGCTTCATGACTACAAAGCATCATTGTTGCTGTTACCTAACAATCTTCATGCCACTACTACATGCACTACATGCATGTTACTACATTTTTAATTTCAGCTCTATTCAATCTTGATGTATCTCCCTCCATTATAAACCAAGGGATAACCAGGGAATAACCCATGAAGAATCCTGTTTATCAACCTAATGTGAAGACAGAAAACTTTTGCTTCCACAGTAGAGATTCATGCCCCAAGTTATTTTCAGGCCCCATGCAGTCCTTTCTATTTGCCCTAATGACCCTTCACTCCCTCCTCTCCCCTACCAGGTGCTGCTGCAACTGCCCCTTCTCCTACTTCAAGGACTGACTTTGCTTCTCCTGGTGGAGATGGTAAAAGGAAGCTTTAGATCACAAGAAAAACTGTGAGGGGAAGCAATTGCAGGCTGAGGGAAATATCTGCAACAGGGCTACTGCACATCTGCTGCAACAGGACTACTGTGTCACAGGCAAAGTGACTGTAAATTCACTAAAATCTTCTACCCAAGCAGTATCTGCAGGACTCCTGCTCCATTGCTTCTCAGCCACAAGGTTGACAGAAAGAAACAAGAATTACAGCCTCATCCTGCTCCATGGCTAGAGCTACACAGTTCTTAGGGTGCCAGGCATCTTTTTCACCAAAATAAAAAGTTTACCTTAAGACCAAGCGTGTTACTGAGCAGGATTCGGAGTGCAGGTGCTATGACTCCACATCTCACACTTCCCTGCCACAATTACGTCCTCTTACTTCTTTCTAATTTTGAGGGCAAAGGCAGAGATTTCAGCAGCAGCAGTAGAAGAATCTGATGTCATGGAAGAGTCTGGCAACTAGATTTGTGCAGGCTCCAATCACCAGCTACCAGCCAGGTCATAAATAAGAAGCTACCTGGATTTACCTCAAGTGGAAAAGCAATACAACAGCTAGGACAGGTGTAATAAAAGATATTTTCTAGGGTGTTATTGATCACCAACATCATTCTTTCTTGCTTTTCTTTCAATCCAAATGAATTCTAGTAATTCCAAGTGTACTGCCTTGATTCCTCTCTGGTTTTTTTTTTCTCTCCAGGCACTCAGATGGGTTTGTTATGCAATAGCTCCACAATAAGTGGTCGGTGGGAAATATTGAAATTATATTCATTTAATTATTTGTTTGGCTTTTATTTAATAACATACTAGAATTTGGTTTGGGACAGCAGATTTCTTCAGCATCTTAACAGATATTTTAAGATTGTAATCTAGCAGATCCTCAGATGTGCTGGGCTAAGAAAACCTGAGGAAAAACATGGAAATCATGAATAACTATTTCCACTGGAAAAATGTGAAAGCAAATGGACAGCTCTTCTGTTCTTTTTTTCCCTCATAAAAAACCCCAACAGAACAAAAAAACCCAAAACTATAAAGACCATTATTTATCTAAACAAAAGCAAAAAGATTCCCATGTACCTCAGTCAGTACAGAAAGTTTTCCAATGAAAAAGTAACAGGCTTTTCATGATGTTAGCTGGTGACTTCAGTGTTAACGAGTCAGTTGCAATTGTGTATTTCCCAAAGCAGCAGCAGCAGGAGCTGTTCCCGTGCTGTCCTGAAGAGCAATTTTCATCAGCCTTGTAGCAAACCCAGCAGAAAGGTGATAAAGCCCACTGTGTTTGAGTCATCACTGAAATGAAAAGCAGGATCCTTCTGACACAGCTGTCTAGTTCTTCCACCAAGAAAAAGCCTCTTAAAATTCAAAGCAGTGGCTCTGTCTTTGCAGAGCCAGCACTGCATTTCTGTGGGGATAAGCCATGGTTAAGCCATGGTGACCAGACCCACTGGGCTGTGGAAGGTCCACACTGGACCCAATTGATTTTTCAAGGAGTTCTGAGTCCCACTGTGCCGTATCAGATGTGAAAATCCTAATATCCAGATGAAATGGCACACAGTGCAGAGACTTTCACCAGAAACACTGGCATGGGTGGGGTTTTCTTGTTAATTTTTTCCCTGTGTCAGGAGAGCACAAGCCTCTCTAAAAATGCCCTTCTCAGAACCATTTTATTCTGAACCATTCCATTTTGTTGTCCACTTTGCTTGCTCTGGAAGAGTGGAAACACCCTCAGAGTTCCTAAGACACACACACTCTCTCTGCCCAGGACAGAAAGGAGATTGTGACCCCATACACTGTGACCCCATACACTAGGCATTATTCAAAATCTAATTGATGATTTAGAGCCACTGAAAACAGTTTTTTCCTTATTCAATATAACTGATAATGGAACCCATACGAATTTAAAAGTGGATTAAAAAAAATTAATAAACTTGCAAAATTATGTGCCAGAGACTAGGTAGTGAAAATGGTAATTTTGCTTAGAAAAATCTGGGTATATATTTCTGGTCAATTGTTAAAGTTTTAGAGACATAGGTAAGTTTTAAATAACTTAAAATAGCTATTTCATTTTCACTAAGTCAGAGCTATATTCATTCCATTTTCTTCAGTACAAGAGATCATTGTTTTAAAAGGTCTACAATTGCTTTTTATTATGCAGAGAGAATAATCTTCAGTAAGTGGAAAAGCTCTTGTGTACCCCTGCTAAAAGTCATGTCAGAAAATGTTTCGTACAGGAACAGTATAATTGGTATATAAAAGTAATAAAATAAGAGGCTGAAATCATAAGAGAGTGAAACCATTCTGCTCTCATCTAAGGAAGAATATAAATGTGTATGGGAGAAACAAATGCAGAATCTTTGAAGACAATCTACTTTATCAGTCTAGGAGTAAACTCTGACAAAACTACTCACAGTTTAGCATTTTTGTGGACCTGAACATTTTTTGCTATTCCTGTTTGAAAGTCAGCATGGACTCCCAATTTACTGCTTAAAGTTCACTTTTTGAGGCATTGGTGACAGAATCATATCCTGCTTGCTGTAAAGTTAGCAGTTTAATCTCTGGCTTGAATAGGAATGGGGACCTACACACTCTTTTTTCTCTTTTTTTTTTTTTTTTTTTTTTTTTTTTAATACATTTAGCAGTATCTCCTTTGTAAGCATATCTGGCCAAGTAATATTTTGGAAAGAATTGTTTTGTCCCTATGAGAGCCTAAGGCAATACAAAAAACAAAGTTTGGAGGAAGAAGTAATATCTTTTATAATACTAACTGGTATGTTTGCAAAAAGATAAAGGTCTTTATCATTTCATGTCCACGAAGCCCAAGGTGGTTTCTGACCATCACATCCTCCACAAGCCCACCTCAGTTGACAAACATCAGGTCCTGCAGGTTGCCTTCCCAGATGCATCAGGAGCTTATCCCTCTACACACTCCAGGACTGTTCCCTCTCTGCTGTTTTATGTTTCCAGCAGACATCTGGGAAGTTAAGTTTCCAGTCCAGAAACAGACCTTACAGACCAGAAAACAAGTTTACTTCACACAGATTGCAATAATGCCTAACATAGACATCTGCCAGGCAACTTCTCCCTGCAGAATAGCAGCAAGCACTGCAGCCAGCATGACTGTATCTTGAGATACTGCCTCAATGAAGCCTCTTTTCTGCAGGCCTGAATATTAATCTGTGCTCTACTTCTGAGCAGCAGCTCTGCAAAGTACATGGCAGTTCCACTCTGAATATAAAAAAACCACTTTAATACATGCTTGGCTGTCTTTATTTTAGGAATAGATTTTAGCAAATGTTTAAGTGCATGCTCAAGATACAGGCAGCTCAAGGTTTTGGTATTTTCAGTAAAATAGAGAAGATTCAGCAGTCCAATCAACAAGATTTAATCTGAATGTGTTAGAGGTTCTTCTAGTGACTACTGGGTAAAATAATACCAGAATGGTTTGATTTTAACCCGGAAGACAATTCATCTGTTCACTAGGGAGAGGGGTAGTGAGCATGTTACCTGTAATTTTGTTAGGACTGAAAGGTGTTTTGACTAAAATGAATAAGTTGATTTGCTACTTTCAAATAATATTTGTACAGTAAGTTGTTTTGACTTTAAAATAATTAATCTATAAGAATAAAGCTAACTTTTTCTTCCATAAATACAAATGCTTATATGCTTAAATCAACATAATATGATGCCATCTTTATTACAGAGCCATTAACAACCGTATCTTGGAATTTAGCAATTACATAGGCTTGTTGGTTTGATAATAAAAAGGAGTTATAAATTATCATTCTTTTGAGCTGTTTACCAAAATGACAATTTGATGAACTTTGGTCAGCTTTTTTTTTTTTTTTTTCCCTTAAAAAGATTTTTGGGCTTCTTTTAGAAGCAAAAGAGTATCTTTTGTTTAGTTTGGTGTGTGCTATGCTTGCACAAGTCCCTACAGGGGAGCTCAGGTAAGGTGTGTAGCTACTATTCGAAGCTGGAGAGTTGCTGAGTTACTTTGGCTTGCTTTCTGCTAGCCTGGGATAAACAGATAGGAACCCATCTCTGTAAGGGATAGAGCAGGGAGAGTTTCTGTTCTAAGTCACAAGGCAGTTTTGCTTAAAACAAAAAGGTTTTGGGCCTTACAGAGACTACTTGTATGAAAGCATCAGTGTCTAGCAGCAGAAGGCTCTCAGGACTGTGGAGGAGATGGGATGAGGTACTCAGCTACACAACTGTCATAATTTGAGTATGAGGAACTAAAGAAGAGGCCTTTCATCTCTGAGAGGGGCAGAACACAGAGGTTTCTGTTCCTTCCCATTCCCTGCCCATACTCTACCAGGGTCAGGCAGACCCCAGCCCCTCCTCTCCTCCGCTCTCTCCTCGCTGCGCTGCTGTTCCCCTGCGCTCCTTCACCACCAGCTGCCCCGCTGCTCTCCAGAATCCACATCCATCGGGTGATGGGAAGAGCCCCGGATCCCCCTCCTGAGTCGGCCCTGCCACAAGGGGCCCTCAGGCACCTATCCCTGCCAGCATCGAGATCGGGTTTATAGATCTATTTGTGTACATTTGTATTTTTGGGGTTTTATCCCATATGTTACTGTCTTTTTTCCTGTTCTAGTAAATCTGTTTCAAATGTGGGGTTTTTGTTTGGTTTTGTTTTTTTAAATTTTCCAACTTTTAAGTGTCTCTTCCTTATTCCCCTTTAATCTTCCTTTGGGAGGGTTGAGGGTAGTAGAGACTAATTCTGTCCTCTGGTTTTTGGTCCGTCCAAACTGCTAAGCTGTGACAAGAGCCAAGAGCAAATAAAGACTTACTTGGAAATACAGTGCAGGTGTTCTGATTTAAATGAAGAAATGTGAAAAGCAAGTGGTCTCTGATTTAAATAAATGTGAAAAGCAAGTATTGGGAAATAGTGTCTATAGTGCCCATCTTATTAGCCTGTATGTCTTTGATACTATCAAAAGCCAGTCAGATTTTCTCTCTCATTGAATCAGAAAGGAAAACTTTGTTTTATAAAGCAACTAATAGTGAGTCCCCCACTTTGGGTACCTTTCACTTCTCCAAAACATCACCATTCTTCTGGCCTAGTGTTGGAGCCTCTTTGGTATGGACCAAATTATAAGAATAAGGAGTTACAAAAAGATTTCAAAAAAACCCCTCTAATAATGGTATTTCTGCATCATCCACTACTTTCAAAAGCACTCATTATTGTTCCTGTAACTTATTCTGATTCAAAGACATACTTGCAATTGATTTATAGTGGGGCTTTGTTAAGTTCAATGTTCTCAGAGAAATATTTAAATTAAATTCTTGTTCTCATAACTTCCAAGGGCAGGATAACAAGGTGTATATCCCAACTGGAGAATTCTCTGCTAGTCATTAGAGAACCATTGATTAAAAGGATATTAAAATAAAAATCCTTCTTACAGTTGAGTCAATCACTTGGCTTCTTTCTAAAGGTACCTCTCTATTCTTGATAATAATGAGAAAAATCAGATTTCTTATTCACAGCTGTCCAAATGGAGGATTAATTTATGAGCTAGTTGGCATGCTGCTAGGGAAGTAACACATACGATGTTGCACAGTATCAGAAGGAAATAATGTAATAGAATCCTTAAGATAGGAAAGAAAAAAATACAGTTTAAGAAAATCACATTTGAGTACTCCAGTAACATTTTGTCAAAATGCAAACTCCACTAAAGGACATATCTCCTTCACAAAGAGACTGCAGAGGTTGTGCTTCCTCCAAAGAACAAAAGAAATATCAGCAGAAACTGCAAGGAAGTTTCTGGCTTCAGAACAAAATTTGAATCTCAAAGGACAAAATTACTATTGTGTGCCAAGGAGAGTAGAAAAAGAGTTACTATCAAGAATAACATCTCCTACTAAGTCTTAAAATTACATGTTAGTTTTTTTGCATGGTCAGGACTAATGTTAACACCTCTAATGACCTGACTCAGGTGTATAAATAATGGGCCCAACTGCCCTATCCATTACCTCCCTTTCCTCCTTGTCAAGAAGAGTGGACAAGACAATTAACACTAGGGTGGCTACGTCAGGCAAAACTAATTTTGTGGAACATGTGCTTTTTATTACCAGATTTATCAGTTAAACTATGAGAAGCCACAGTAACCAACCAAAATTCAGAGATAATTCATTATAAGGTGTAATTATATAGCAGTGGGGGAGTAAGTATATAAAAGGCTGTAAAACTCTAATTAACCCTAGGAAATAAAAAATGAAGACTAACTGAACGAGCATTGTAATAAATGCAGGATAAATTATGTTATATGACAGCTCAGACAAAAGACTCCTTTTTTATTTAAAAAAAAAAAAAAATAGAAAAGAAGATTATTTCACATTTAAACTGAACTCTTGCTTTCTGAATACTGAGTTTGTAGGGAAATGAATATAGGGTATCTATGCTGGAGGTGAAATGCCCAGAGCTTCTATATTTTTTCCTCCAGTCCATCACTTTCAATATATTGACTCCTTCATCTGACAGAAGTTTACTCCTTATGATGAGGGAAAAGATACTTCAGAGAATTTCAAGGGTTTTAGCTACAATAAAAAAACTTACCCTTATTCCTATTTTCTTATCTACTCTCATCCCTCTCAAAGCTGGCATCTCCAACTTTTTTTTTTTTTTTTTAATTTTCTTAATGAAATAAGAGGCAGTGCTCTGAGCTCCATCTGTACCATCTTGAAAAACTTCCTGTTAAAATAATTCATCATACATCATCTGCTGCTTTCCTGTCTCCTGTGTGTCTAGGAGCACCAAGCTGGTTAGAGAGTTGTAGCTTCTTCACTATGACATTCCTGCATCACTCCATGTACCTAGTGAACAGCATCCAGGGAAAGAAGCAAGATAATCTACTGTGGTTTTGAAGTATCTCCAACTTAAATTGGTCTTTAGCTCAGATTTTCAAAATTCTGCTTCATGGCAGCACCTGAAGTCAGTGTCAAGAAATTTACTGTAACCAAAACCATCAAAATTCAAGTTCTAGGAACCACAAACCAGGAAATTAATTTAATAGGATATAGTTCTCTGGCTCAAGACACTTTCCTATAAAAGAGATATATTCACTTCCTGTAGCAGTGTCAATATGAAATTTTTACAAAGCACTCAGATTTTATATGTTGAACCATAAAGCTACTGAGAAAATCCGTATTTTTTTATTTCATAGAAGAGATTGATTAGTGTACAGTAAATAATATACATATACATATATATATGTATTACCAAACAGTGAAGTCAATCATATGGAAATGTTTTTCCAGCCTTAATTTCAGTGTGTTTACAGATACATTTGTATATATAAATAATATATATTAAATACATGTAAATATATATGTGTGTGTCTGTTAAAAAACAGACATATATATACTCTTTAGGTAAAAAAAACATTTTGCTTGATGAAATATCACAATTTTTTTGGAGGAGTATTACATACTAGAATATTTTGGAGACAGTCCCAGAAATCATAAAAAATACTTCTAATATAGCGTTTTACATGCTTCGGGAGTAAAAAGGCTTTTCTATAATGTCAAAACATTCTGGAGAGAAAAGAGCTTCTGAAAATCATTAGGCCTTTCTAACTGAAAAGGGGCTTTAGAAACAGAAAATTGCAGAAAATACATTTAAGATGTTTTCTTTAAAAACATTAAATCCCAAACAACTGATGTTTTCCTATTAGAAGCAACCATGCTACTCTTCCATCTTTCAGACTCTTACAAAGCCAGAAACTGAGCTGCATGGAGCTACTGGACATGCAGGAAATTTTACAGCCAAGAGATATGAAGTCCACATTTTTCACTCTGACTGGTTAATAGATAAAAGATTTTAAGTCATTTTTTTGTATGTGATTAAATAACACCTTCCTGTGCTTAGACAAGATTGTTTTGGAGGTAAAATTCCTTAGGTGAGGGACAGTCACAGATGATTTTTAAAAGGCAAGGCAGCTATTTTTAAGCAGTTTGGAGGCTTGGAGCATTAACATTTTCCTAGCTGAGATGAGTTTGTAGACAGAAGAGTGATGAAGTAGATAGAGTTTTTAGAGGCACAACATTTGCAGCTGATAATCTGACCCTGCAGTTTATGATATATTTATTATTCTTGCCAGTAACACTGTGTCTGTAACAGAAATAAGTAGTTCATCAGGCCAAAATCACAAGCTATTAATCTGCACAAAGGAATTATTTTTAATGAACATTTTTAAGATAAGGACACAAAAAGAAAAGTGAATGAACCACAATGTAAAAAGGACACTTCTGACTAGACTCTAAAAGAGAAAAGATCAGCTGATGTCCTTAGCACAGGAAAAGCCAGTCTGAAGGGCTAATCCCACCATTCATACTTTTAAAAAGAGTACCTGCATTTCAAGGAGATAAATAAAGTCTCATTTCTTCTGCTGAAATAAGGACCAGGAAACCCCCACAATCTGATTAAACAATGTCCTCATTAACATAGGAAATGATCAAATGTTTCTGACTTTTAAAACATAGCGGGATATTAAAAAGCTAAAATGAGCGTGTTAATTTTGAACATTATGGGTGCTACAAATTAAGGAATTTAGAAGTCATTTGGTTAAGTCAAGTAGCAGACAAATCATTATTTATCATATCCCAGTAAATCAGTGTATGCATCTGTTCTGCCAGTCCAGGGGAGAAGACAAGGATAAAATGCTGCAGCATCTTACAGTCATTTATTATATATAATTAGTTTATCTTACACCCGTACCTAGAAGCCACAGTCAAAGAGAAAGAGCTGTACTAGAATCTATGTGATACATAATGATAAAAAAACTTCTATTACAGCTTTGCTTAAAGATGCAAATCAGATTGAAGGTGTTTGATGCAGTCCCTGTGGTACAAATGGAAAAAAGACAACATTGATGTTGGTGACAGTGATATGCCTGACTAGGAAGCACATTGACACAAGAAAGTAATCAAGATCTTAAGATCTTAAAACAATGGGAACACTAAAATGACAGCTTCTCTTGGTTTATGGTCAGGAGTTGTCATGAAGACAGCAGGGAAGCAGGAAATAGAAGAGGGAAAGGGAATAAATACACCATTTGAAAGAGAAGGTAAAATGTGGAAAAGCAGAACTAAACCAGAAATTAATTTAAGAAGAGCAACACTGTGTTGACGGGCTCTCCAAAACTGCCTTCAAACCTTCATCCACCTTCTTTTATGCTATTGATTTAAAATAAAATAAGCTCAATCCTATAATTTTGCATACTTCAAAAGCCTCTTCCCATACATCTATGGCCGTTTTTGCCTCATAAGAGATCGGTAAGGATGAAAAACACAAAGAGCCTTTGGAAAAGAAGCAGCTGGCAAACAGAGAAGCAAAAAAGATGTCACAGATGACACCGCTAAAAAGCTGCTAGGACTATAAGAAATGAGGTAATAAAGAGAACGGAGAGGAGGCAGCCAGGGAGAAGAAAGGCTTGCAGCTACCTATAAGAACAGAAAATATAGAGGCTACATACTTGGAGCAGCTGCCATCTAAAAACTTGGAAAGTGAGCAAGAAATGAGCCTGAATTCCAGGTTGTCTATAAAAGCTCCATTTTCCCTCTCTGATCCCTGGTTGTGGGATCTCAGGAACTCTATGAAAAAGACAATGTCTTTTGACTACTATGGCAAAATTCAAGCTGGTTTTAATTATTTTACTCTTCTCTCTGTCCGTGTGCTCAGGTCCTGCTGATGCAGAATATTATTTGATATTTACCATGCATATCTGCAAGCAGACTTTTAACGTTTGTTATTTAACAGAAATCACCTCTAGACACCAGCAGAAATATGGTCCTGCTGCAGAACTGATATGGTAGTTATTGATCAACAGCTTTTGCCTGTGATGAATTTCAGGCCAAGCATCACTGTCTCATGCCATGCAAGAAGACTTCAGTCCTCAGGTTGGAATGTTAGTTGTTAGCATCCAGACACCAAAACACAGAAGGCTGTTGTGCCATTTGAAGCAGCCATCAAATTTCTAGAAAGGCCTCTTTAAATATTATGTTAAGAACAACAACTGGTAATAATGTTAGGCATTAGGTGGTCATTGCTGGTTTTTTTTGTTTTAAAGACGTGTTTTTATCATGTAAAGAAATCATAAGTATCTATACGGATCATTTAATCCACTGTGGATTCAATAAAGAGATCTAGTTTTATATGGTATATTTAATTTAATTAGACTCATACATTTATTTTAATTATAAGTATGTATTGGTAAGCAGTTATGGCCAGTGTTGTCACCAGGTTCTAATTTGGCCTTTATCTAGCCACTTCCAAAATACTATTGGGAGTTGAAAACCTCAATTTTATAATTTTAAATTTCAGTAGCTGATATTCCAAATGGTGCTGCACAGAGGATCGAAATGGACTACAGATCACATGGACAGTGAAAAGCATTTGTATCCAGACACATGGAAATAGGTAGCTTTTCTGACCATTCTGCTGAAATAATGATTTTCTTAAGCACCTTCGCATCACATCCTAGCAATTAAAGCCTTTAATGAACAAAAACTCAAGGCCTCCTCCATTGGCACTTGAATGACTTAATGCTTTCAACCAATAAAATATCTTTGTGCCTGGCAGATAATACATTATTTTTCAGACATTCACTTGCTTTGCCTCAAATGAAAAAACAAAAAACCAAAAAACAGAAACATCTTTTTGTATGCAGAGAGCATTCAAAGCCAGGTGCAGTGACAGTAACACATTATTTTCATCCACAGAGCCCAAACACAATCCCATGCCCTTAGCTCATATTCTATAACTGTACATCAGCTGTCTCCTCACAGAAACCATTCTCATCTCACATCACAACTCAACAACAAAATCCAGAACAAAAGCACTCTTGCAAACTTGGAGCCTGTATAGTGAAGGATATTTTTATTCCAAAAATACAGCAACTACATATTTTGCCATTTTGAGTAGTGAATGTTGATGAATTCAGCTTAGTGGCTAAAAATGTTCTTGCCACAACATATTTACTCATGTATGTGCCTTGATTGCTGTTGCTGGACAGGAAGGTAGAATAGTCCCTAACCCTTTGCAGCACAGCCTTGTGACCTGACACTCATTTTCACTTACCTTAGTCTGCTTGGTTTTAAATGCTTAGCTCAGGAATTGGTTCATTTGTGCTTCATCTGGTACTGCCATTTGTGGCACCATGGTCTGCAATAGAGCAAACAAAGGCACCTGCTGCCTCAAACACACAACTTCAATCAATCTGTTTTCACCTGCATATCATTAATATCTCAGAAATGGATATAAATTCTCCCTTACTGCTTAAAGCAGCATCGAATATGTATAACAGTTAAACAAATGTTGTGTTTTGTACACATGCAGCGTGAAAATCCCACAAAAGTCAATGCCAAGTAACAGTGTATGGAGCTGTTATGCACAGTAACCTGACAGTTAATGCACAGTAATCCTGTTCCAGGATTCCAGATGTGCTTTTTTTTGAAAACTGCAATTTGTGGAGATAAAATCAAGATCTAAGGGAAAATGGGAGACCACATTCTGAAAAACTTTTACACTGTGAAATATTCCAGATCATAGTAAATGAGTTAATTAAACATGAGCATTCAGCACAGTACTATGGATAAGAAAATTACTGGATGCTTAAGCCAGCAAATACTATTACTGAAGAGTTGGTATTTATCCCTGTAAAGAGTATTAGTGACACCATTACTGGAATATTATATCATGGTGTGAAGTGCACACTAAAAATCACTTGGTAAAACATTAGAATGGATTCAGAAATGGTCTTAAAAATAATTTGTAATAGTTATAATATGGAAAATCTATCTCTGAACGCATGAATAAGCTCTAATTAGTTTGTCAGTTAGATGCTATGACTTGATCATCATGTACAAATAAACATAAGTGAAAGATTCCTTGCTTATAGCTCCTTATAATAACAATTTTTGAAGTGTATAATGGGATTCATTAACCAGAAAACTATGAAAGATAAAGCTCAGGTTCAGGTTTACATTTAAACTGCAAGCTTAAAGAAACGCTGGGAAAATAATAGGAGAGGTGGATCTTTATCTTTTTACAATAATACTTTTTTTTTTTTTTTACATATGCCCTATTTTATGTAGAAATTATGTGCAGCCTTGGGATTGTCACTAAATCAACAAGGTTACTTTTGTTCTTAAATTAATGAAATTGATTATTCTTCAAATTGCATACTTAACATTTCTAAAGAACAAGGGAGTCCCTAGGAAAAATATGTGTATTTTAATATTTGTTTCTGAAGTGAATGCCACCTAAAACAGTATCTGATTGTATTTCAAAGGCCTTCACTGTCTACTCAGAACTTATTTGTCATATTTAGTACTCAAAAAATAGTTTCTGAAGACTTTTTGAGAGTCACATAAACTGAGCATCAGGAATAACCAGAGACAGTCACAGCCAACAGCAAGACCTGGAGCCCCTGGTGTAAGGCACTCACAGGCAGATTGAATTCCAGCAGACTGTTTCTAATTAAACTCTTGCTTATAATGCCCTACACAAGGCCTCTGCTTTGGCCATTCGAGAGTAAAGTCTTCCACTACTGCTACGCATAGTTTGAGTTTTGAAGCTTTGCACTTGCTCTTGTGAAATCCCCATTTTATAGGAGAGCAGCTGTCACCAGCTAGACAGTCATTCTGCTGCCATCTTTCAATTGCACCTTCATGCCTGGGATGCTTGCAAAACCCACACTGCTAATACTTTTAAAAATATTCTATTCTAAGTATGCAATTTCATATTAATATACTATATTGCCCATTTATAATACTCCCATTTTACCCCAATGATTAAATAACACACTTTTGGGGACAAGGATTCTTTGCCTTAATTCTATACAGGCCTGGGCCAGTAAAGTCTATATATAAGTTGATGCATCTAGGTCCAGCTGGCAATAAGTAAGAATTACATACAGCTAACTTACTAAAACCCTACATTTTACACTATTTTGGTATTTTTGAAAATGCTGAACTGTGGATAGAAAGCATAATTCACTAGTTTATATTTACCATTGCTGTAGTCCCCAGCTAGAAAGTGTCCTTTCACCCATGGTGTGGACATGAGTGTTTCAAGGGTTGAAAAATCTCATTTCAGTTCTTGAGAGTTCAGCTAAGGGAATCTACAACATCAGACTGCTTCAGAAATTACTTCTTGCCAATCCTGAATTATTGTACAATGTTTTTAACAGTACTGCTGCTTCCAGCCAGTCAAGGAGTTTTTTGCTAGCAAGAAGTACTGTCCAATAAACATCACACTTAACAATTCTAAACAAACCTATCTGATTCCTGCTATAAAACTTCACTTTTTGTCCTTGCTTTGTACACCTTCTTTTCTGTACGTTTTCCTTATTGCCATTTTTGTGAAGTACACTGAGTTCAAACATCTATTTGTTTACTACAGTCACCCTTTTCACAAGTACCTTCACTGTCAAGGCATCACCATCTTCATCTGCTTCATATTAATTTCCAGCACTCCGTATAACTATGTTACTACCCATGTACTATTTTCAATCACTTGCTACCCTTTTTTTGAATTCTTGTTTTCACCTGTGCCAATCGTGGACTTAACTTTGGTGGACCTGTCTCAAAACCCCTCTTTTTTGTTTTTTGTTGGGTTTTGGTATTGTTTTGGGTTTTTTGTTTTTTTTTTTGTTTGGTTGTTTTTTTGTCACCTGATCCCTGTATGCATAAATGCTTTTGGAAATATCTATACCCATAAAATTTCCAGTAACAACTATAGTCCCTCTTCATTGGCTGGCATTTTTCAGGCTCCTCCAAAATAGCTTTCTGATTTCCTGAACTGAAGAGTTCTGCCTTGTTCCTCCCTGACTCATAGCTCCATGCAATATTGGTGTAGTCATATTTTCCCATCTGTAAAACCATGTTTAGTTCACTGATGTTTCTAAAGCTAAGCCATCAAGATAAGTGCCCCCTATAAATAGTTATAGGATATTGTTCCTGTGATTTTCTTTTATTCTTACGTTGCATCTCATATTATTTGTTATTCTTGTTTCAGAAGGTCAAAATTACACAGAGGGTTTTGTAGATATCTCTGTTGACCCTGTAATATTCTGTGCTCACTTTTGGCTGCTACATAGATGATGTAAGCAATGGAAGTTTTGTATGAATAATATGAAAATAATTTTCCTACTGTGAGGAGCGTTTTAAGAAAGCATAAATCCTATTGGAAAAACAGAAATTGGAATAGTTCACTGCACTGGGAGAGCACTATGTGAGGTAATAACAAAGAGACAGGTGGCTAATATAAATATTAGCCACTGTTGACATAAAATACTATTTGGTAATGTTCTTATGAACATGTTGTCCCATACAGGCTAGACAGTAGATAAGATGTATAAAACAGGATTTATTGTAAATAACAAAGGATCTTAAAAATTAGACTTAAATCAGATTATATGAGTGTTAGGATATTAGGGCAGCAAAACAAGGTATTGGGATAACAAACAAAGGTATCTTAAAAATAAAATATGAAAATAATGTAATTTTTACACAAGGCTAATTGTCTGAGTGCCAGCAACTTACTTATTCATAGGTATTATACATGATCTAATGAAGTGGTTAAAATAATACCTATAGGCAACATGATAGTACAATGACTATAGTCTTTAAAAGGATCCTAAAGTTTTAGTGTTAAAAATTCATATATTAGGATTTGACACTTCTTACCTTTTAATGGCTACTGTCAGGTGTCCCCTTTGCTTTCAGCTTCTTCAGGAGCAAACACTTGTGTAAGCATCCCTGCTGGAGGGGAGAAGGTCAAACACACCTTTCAGAGAAAGTTTACAGGAGTCTCTCTGATCAAGAAATGGGACTAGACTTTTATAGAATAAAGTGATTGGCTGCTGTCATTTAACTGCTTAGCCATACCTCCAAAATTCTCTATTGGAAAACAAAAGGGAACATGGGAAAAAAAGTAAGAAAGCTTTTTTCCTCATTCAGCAAATTCTTTCATTTCTCTGGGAATTTTTTTTGTCTCTGTTTGGCCTACCTGGGGACAAGGTGGGTTCCATGTCCTGCACCCATGTCCGGGTCCTGCACTTTGGCCACAACAACCCCATGCAGCGCTACAGGCTGGGGACAGAGTGGCTGGAGAGCAGCCAGGCAGAAAGGGACCTGGGAGTCTGCATTAACAAGAAACTGAACATGAGCCAGCAGTGTGCCCAGGTGGCCAAGAAGGCCAATGGCATCCTGGCCTGTATCAGAAACAGCGTCACCAGCAGGTCCAGGGAGGTGATTCTTCCCCTGTACTCAGCACTGGTGAGGCCACACCTCGAGTCCTGTGTCCAGTTCTGGGCCCCTCAGTTTAAGAAGGATGTAGAGGTCCTGGAACAGGTCCAAAGGAGGGCAACCAGGCTGGTGAAGGGACTCGAGCACAGGCCCTATGAGGAGAGGCTGAGAGAGCTGGGGCTGTTCAGCCTGAAGAAGAGGAGGCTCAGGGGAGACCTCATTGCTGTCTACAACTACCTGAAAGGAGGCTGTAGCAAGGTGGGAGCTGGACTCTTTTCACAGACGACCTTCAACAAGACAAGAGGACACAGTCTTAAGTTGTGCCAGGGGAGGTTTAGGTTAGATATTAGAAAGAATTTCTTCACGGAGAGGGTGATCAGACATTGGAATGGACTGCCCGGTGAGGTGGTAGATTCTCCATCCCTGGAGACATTTTAAAAAAGACTGGATGTGGCACTCAGTGCCATGGTCTAGCAACTGCTCCGGTGGGTCAGGGGTTGGACTAGATGATCTCTGAGGTCCCTTCCAACCCGGCTAATTCTATGATTCTATGATTCTATGTTTTTCAGTGCAGGAGAGCAGCTAGCACCACAGACATCCACTTGGCCCTTTATTAGTACTTTCAGAATAGTTACTAGTGTCCTGCTACACATGTGCATTTTCATTTTAACTGAGTGAGCTGTCACAAAGGTAGACAGCTGAGGTGTCAGCTATTATACTCAACAACCAGGCCAAAGTTGAAGTGGAATCAGTCTCAGAATGTGAAAATATGAACAAAGCCAACCTGGGGGGGGAGGAAAAAAAATGCAGTTGGCCCTGCTTTCTGAAGTACAAGAAATGCTCTATTTGGTTTTATATGTTTGAAAAGGCACTAGCAAAAGTCGTTACAAAATATATGACACACTATATTAAAGCATTTATTACAAAGGGGCATACTTTGACACACATATTTTACTGCTCACCTTTTCCAAAAGTGCTTTAGCATGTATAATTGCACTTGAGAAGCTGATGTGGGAAGTTTACATCTAGTGGATCTCATTGATCAGATATCTTCCTTTTATCCCTTTCATTCAATTTACTAATCACAAAGTGTGTTACCAATGCCATTCCTGCTTGGTGGTCACAAACTTTTAGAACTCTTCTTCACGGTATGCAGTGTTGAAGCTTTGATACAACTGCAGTTGACTGGGGTGAGCTTTTCATACCATCTCCTTCAGTCTCTTGGCCACTCTTGCCCTCACACTAGGAACTTAGTTACAAATGCTAGAAGGAATATCAACACAACCAGGCTTTGTTTAAAGATTTGGTTTAACCAGACTTGATCATGACACCTTAGGCTGCTAGGAGAGGTGCATTGGTCAAGCATGCTAAAAAAACCTGAGGTGATATCCGTGTTGTTTTGCAAGTATTAAGGGGCTTTTTAGCCTCCCTTCTTACTTGTCACAGGGAAAATTCAGCAAGATGTGGCTGATTCAGTGAAGAAAGGTTCTTTTTAGATGAACTGAAGGAAATTAAAGCTTTCAAGGAAGAACAACACTCTACTCTTCATTCTGCAGCAAATAACTGCAAATCTGGTTTGACTAACTTGCTCGTTCTACGAGAGTACAGCATACATAATAAAAAGAACTTATTTATTCATGGCTGTCTAGCGACTGTAGGCAAAAAGCAGTCTGGGTATATTAGTGTGCATTTCAAGTAAATACTGACTTTTTAAAGAACATTATGTCTCATTAGGTCTTCATCTTATTCATTCATTTCTGACATCAAATGTGGCTGCTATCACATGTCTTATCACGTCTTATTTTAGCCCAGTATATTGGAAGTCAAAATCCTCTTATTTGTGCCCACATCAGTTATATTCATCAGTGGATGGTGGCACAAAGTAAAAACCTGTTTCTAAAATTTCTAGAACTGCTTTACATAAAGTTCTGTGAAAAGAAAAAAAAGGGACAAACAAACAAAAAGGCAGTTCTGCTACTTAGCACAGTCTAGATGAAATTACTTTCATATATAATTCATTAAATCTCCATTATTAAACACATAAAAGCATTTTTATTTAATGTATTTCAGTGCTATGAATCCTTCAGAATATGAGTTAAAAATGGGATAACCCTGCATTTTTTGTAACTATGGTGGAGATACGTTTTGGTTAATGTAGTTATAAAGGGACGTTCCTGAGCTGCAAATGTACTTTATTACATTACCAATTACTGCCATAGATGGATGTGCTGGGAAATGCTTGTTTGCTGTCCATCCTAAGGACAGCACAAATTAGAATGAACAAAGCAGCATGGTTCTTTTCAAGCTGCATTTCAATATTTCTCTTCAAATAGCATGTTGGCACAGTTCTGGCTCAGATATCTGAAAATATGACTGGTTTTAGTTAACATTTGCACTCGAAAATCTTGTAAGGGTTTACAGATGTCTGGGTTATGTTCAGCTATAATTTTTCTTTTTCCTGCTTGTTAGTGGACCCATATTAAACCAAACAAAACTAAACAAGAAACATTCCCACAGCTTGGTCATGACACCACACTAGCCAAATACTGTAGTGCAGCTCCAGATCAATTGTTTAACCCACAGAGACCACAGAAAGGTAACTTCTATGTTTCTGTTGCAATCATAAGGGAACTGACATATTGACCAGCATGAATTAGTAAATAATATTTTATTTATTTAACTTAACTCTAGTTTAGTCACATGATAACCTTCAGGTGCAAAATGTTTGCAACTGTCAAATGGGGCTTATGAATGCAGAATAATGCAGGGCAGTCCAATCTATTAAATAGCCCCAGGCCTCCCTCTATGACAGAGTTGCACAGGTATACATAGTGAAATTATTTTAGCTGCTGGTCTTAGAGGAGTACAAGGGTATCCCAGTGACACTTGGGTAAACAAATAAACTGCTTCAGAAGCAGGTAAACCATGCTTAGTCTAAATACTCCCCTGCTGTGAGACGGTTACATTGCCTCCAACTCTTCTTTGGTGGAGAGAAGTCAGGCTAATACTAATTCAGGTACTGTTTCCTCTACTGGGCTCCACTGCATGACATGACCATGGTACCAAGAGCTGAGGGACACAGCTTTCAGTGACTTTCAGTGGAGTTGCCATAGCCCATGCCTGCCTTCTAAATTCTTAATAAAGAATGCTTCCCAGAGCACGTGTTAAAAATGGGAAAATCATTCAAAAGCGCCCAAAAAGCAATGCATCCAGTCCATCAAGATGACCCTAGCAAGGCAGCCATCTGGCAAACCCACAGCATTTCCAAAGCAACAGCCAGAGCAGACTGCTGCAGCTGCCAGGTGATCAGATGTTAGATGTAAATATCTAGCTCCACTACTATCTAAAGTGTAATTTTTTCAATACATATAGCACACTGATCTGAAGAAGAAATTTAGAGGCAAAAATACATATTCAATCTTTAAATGGCAAAGTTACACTACATATTCCAAAAATGCACAGGCATCTGAACCATAGATCACCTCTGCCTCAAACACTTTAAGAGATACAGTATATGATTAAACTTGAGCCTTCAAAAAAAGCCCTTTGTTCTACAGAAAGGCCTTGCACACTGTCTGCATGGAGCTCTGCATGAGTGTTTTCAGGCCCATGGGAGCCTACCTGAGCAGATGATATGATAAATTCAAAAGGAAACACTGACAGGATCAGCTCTTGGGCTTGAAACTGCCTTATGAGACAGCCTGAGAGGTGGGTGCTCTACAGTACAAAGTCAGGACTCCTGTGATAAAAGATGCTCCTACCCTAACTACTAAGCCAAAGTCTAACCCACTGATTCCTCTGGTGAGGCCACCACCAATGCTTGAAGACAAGGGTATAAATGAAATGTAGCAACTCACAATCTAAGCTTTTTCTAAATTCAGTTCTCTGAACTCTGCACTGGCTCCTGGCCGTTGAGCTTCATGGCATGTTTGCACACTCCTAATGAACTAGCCTATTTATTCCAGCTGTTGGTGCTTGCAGTAATTTAAGCACTTCAGTGGCTCATTAAGCATTTATTTATAAGCTTCTAGGAGGTGTACTAAGGAAAAGAAGACAGAAACACTCTAAAACACTAATCCTGTCTCTCAACACTGAAATTCAAATGACCACACGTTTTTGATGCTGGCTCTATGATCGGGTATCTGAAAAAAAATCTAAAACCATGATGTCTTCAAAAACGTATTACATGACAGCTTGGCTCAAACATTAGATGTGATCACCTCTTTTCCAAAGTTTTTATTAAAAATCTTATCATTCAAAGGCATCTCATTAAAAGTATTACTCAAAGGTAATTCAAAGACCATTCAGCAGAGGTGTACTTAGCCACACTACCAGTTGAGTGTGCAGCGTAGGACAGGTTCCAAGACTCTTCAGCATCTTAATACAAAGAGGTGAGGACTGTGAAAGAAAAATTCTGCTAAATTGAAATGAAAGATTATTAAGAGTTTCCCTGACTAGCAAGTGACCCTGACAATACCAGCTTAATCAAGTGTGAGAGAAGAAAAGGAGAGAGAATAAAGTGACTGGCAAAAATTACTATATTATTTTGGCTGGAATTGTCCAAAACAAAATTCAAACATGCAAAGTTGGAGTTGGAAAAGCTACGTATTAATTAATGTATTGTATTCAGATTGGTTTCCAATTGCCACCTCCATTGTAAGGAAATGTAAAAGCTTTTATACAACTATGCTTATGTATCTTTTAACTCCTGTGTTTCTCTTGGCATTACATTATTTCTTAGGTAAAACTTGTAACTTTGCATGCTTAGTTTATTACTTAGATTATAAAACCAGAAATTCTGTTCCTTTCTAAGTTCAAAAACTATTGGTGAGGAATAGTTTACATGCAGTTATTCTTGATTTCAGACAAGGATGGATATATGTTTTCCTAAATTTTCTTTCAAACTTGCTTTCTCTAATTAATATAACCCTTTTTACAATTCCTATACTTACACACCCTTGTGTGAAGGGTGAAACTTCAAATATGGACATCACATCATCAGTAGCCTGAAACAATCCCTGTGCATCAGCACATATGGAGATGGGCAGTAACTGCTTGTGCTAATTGCAGCTGAATTTATCAAACTGAGTTTTTGCCTCTAGCCATTTCACTCACTACAAGTCATGCAAAGATACCACATAAATTAAAAGATCTGAGGACTGTTGAGACTACATTTCGATTAACAAGAGGTAGAGGTGCCAATAGAAGCAGATTTATAGGTGAAACAATTAGTGCTGAGGATGTTCTGTTGGCAAGGATGTTCTTCTAGCAGCAATAGATAAACACACATTTTAGGTGTTTTGGGCTCGCCCTACTTTGGTTCCACAGCAGCCCTGTGGCTGTTGGAGTGTATGTGAGCTCCTGGAACACAGCTTCTGACTTCATTTCATCAGAAAGGACCATGTTCCTGCCCAGTCTCTCCAACTGAGACTCACTTCAAAAGAGCACTCCTGTCCCAAACCGGAACCATATTGTAGACACACTTTGATGATGAGGTTTCTGAAGCTATAATGCAAACCAAGATTGACCCTGCTGAAGACAGTGTTATGAAGGAAAGTAAGCAAGAGTTAAATCAGGACCCTGTAACAATTACTGAGCTTTAAAAGTGAATTTCCAGTGCTTGTGTAGAGCTTTGTATTTGCCTACAAGGAAAAGGGAAGAAAAGCAGATGGATTGATGTCTAAGCAGACAAATTGGAGGTGATGCTCATCAGCATTGTAAAGAATTGCCAAGAACTCTTACCTTAGCTGCATAAGATAGGTAGCCTTTAAGTTCATTACTATCTTAGCTGAACTCTCCAGGTACATTGCAGGAATAGCTACTTTGTTTTTGGTTAGGGTCACTCAGGGCTAGATGAAGAGAATCTGTGTGGACTGTGTGACATGAGGAATTTACAAATTCTTGCAGGGTAGCCAGAAGCTTCCCATTTCTGGATTCCCAGAAGTCCCTATTATAACTGAATTCTAAAAATTTAAGAGGGAGACGTGATGTAAACATATGTTTTGCTCTAGTTATAATGCCTGTAGCCCAAGTAACACTTATCCAAGTGAGACATAAGAATTAATTTTTTTGATAAGCAAGGGATATCCAGTGTGGGTGAAGGGACCTGTATGCTTGTGGAAAGATTTGAGTTGTTTGTTTGATTTGATGAGCATAATTTCTCTTTTGAACTTTCAAGCATACATGAAATTCAAGCAGACAATTATTTCTGTGCACAGTCTTATGGAAGTATAGCCTTGCAGACCTTAACAAAGAAAAACACACTATAGTTTGAGGTATTCTCCCCTTCTACTTTCTCACAGAATGAAATGTTTTAAAATCCTGTAGTAAAACCTCTAATTTTAAAAAACAGTATTCAACAAATATGAAAAAAAATTACAATGAAGATTCAAACTAATTAATCATCTTAATTAATCAGACTTCTTAATCATCATTCATGATAAAAAGGAAATTGCATCTTGTTCACATTGTATGTTCTAATATTCAAACATGGAAAATCTTTTCTTGTGTGTTAAGTTAGAAAGTTTCCTATTTCCCATTATCTGCTTTCTTTTTTTCCTGAAGACAAATATATTCCTAACCTTTCCTTAAGAAAGAAGTAGACTAGCTTCCTTAAATATTATCAGTGTAATCCTGCTTTCCAGATGCAAAATCATTACACTGTCTCTTTGCTACATATTCCCACATTTTTCACAGCTGCTGTTGATGTTGATGTATACCTCAGGTGCTTTAACATCCATCCTACCTTTATGAACATGTAATGCTGGTCATCTGCTATAAACTATGAAAACCCAAAAAGTTACTTTCTAAACAGAAGCTTCCTACCTTTTATGTGCATGTACTACTACTACTTTTTGGGCAGACTGTTCACTTCTTGACTCCAGTTCAAAAGAAGAGAAGGGAAATTGGCTTCATGTCCCAATGAACACACAGAATACAGTTGTGCACATCCCACAGAGGGGGGCCATAGAGAAGAGTGGTGAAATAAGTTTCACTACAACCACGTTGGAAGACCCCTGCATAACTCCTCGGGATCTCACACAGGGCCTGTGCTTTCTAGAATTACAGTAAAGAGTTTGATGTTTTTTACCATTTGTATTTTAAACCGTCACGTTACAAAATCAACACATAAAAATGACAACCAAGTGCAGTCAGGAAGGACTACGTTGAGGCTTTTTGATAATTATTCATAAAACTTTCCACTTTCTTTTCTATTTTTTCCCTCTCAACAAGAGATACTTGACAAGTGGTTAAAAGCCAGACTGTAACAATCATAAGAAATGTTCTTTCTCTTCTCAATCTCCTCCTTTTACTCAAAAGTGTTTTCTTTTGTCTTTGGAACAGCCTTTCAGTCAAAAAGCTACACAAAATCAATGGGATAATTTTCTTTGTAAGGCACCATGTCTTGCTTCACATTGAAACTTTAATAACTTTAAAACAACTCATCATTCCCAGGGGAGAAGAATGTGTCAGCATCTTAAATCTGCTACATGAGCTCTGGGCTGTATGAACTAGACAAGAAAACTCATACAACATGATGCAGTATAAATCTGTATTATGTGAACGTTAAGTAAAATTCTGTCAGGTTACCCTGAGGCAATCAGAAAGTCAGGGACACCTGAGAATGGGTAACAGTACTGTCCAGCTGGAGGCTTCTACCCAGGAACTTATTTAATAAGCATAGAGGTCTAAGTAATTCTTATTAAATGAGTCTGCAGGATCTCGCCCCTATCCCAAGGGGAGATCTCATGGCTCCACTTTCCATTTCCTTTTGCTGTAGCTCCCCCTTCATTCCAAAACTCATTTTCTAAACCTGTTGGCTGACCCACACCTGACCTCCACTCCCTCTTCACACCACAGCCCTACCTCTCCAGGTTCATCCATGTACTTTCAGAGATGATGACTTTTCAGAGATGATGGCTTTTCAGAGCTTGATGACTGACTTTACAATCATTATTGCCCCTTAATTACTTCTGTCTTCTGCTTCATTTGCAGGAGAGGTCACTGCCATGCTATAAGCTCTCAGCAGGACCCTGAACCACTGAATCAATTATTTCCAGTTAGAAATGGGCCTGGAGCACAAGTGCTATGAGAGGCTGAGAGAGCTGGGCTTGTTTAGTCTGGAGGAGGCTGAGAGGAGACCTTACTGCTCTCTTTCAAGTACCTCAGGGGAGATTGGAGTGAGGAGGGAAACAGCCTGTTCTCCTTAGTAAACTGTGACAGGACCAGAAATGGATGCAAACTGTTCCTAACAGCTGAATGTTGGAAACACTTTTTCACTGAGGGTTTTCAGGCATTGGAACGGCCTGCCCAGGGCAGTGGTGGAATCACCATCCCTGGAGGTGCTTGGACCTGGACCTCAGGGACATGGTTTAGTGGTTACCTTATGGTGTTGGTCAAAGGTTGGACTGGACGATTTCGGAGGTCTCTTCCAACCTAAAACATTCTGTGATATTCTGTGATTTTAGAAGAGAGTGCTGCTGAACTGCTTCAAATCATATCAATGAGTGTTGGTGGCCTTCACTGTATGGTTTAAAGGGGAAGGAAAACCCTCTAGTTTAGAAGACCTCTTGTCCAGACCATTACAACACAACTGCACTGCAAAGCAATAGGGACTGAGACTCATGGCAAAAGAATGGTGTTGAAGAAGGACAAAAAGCAAGACCAAAGATTTCTCAGCTGGTTTTGCTGCCAGAGACAAATGGAAACACTCATCTGGTCTGCTCAGGAGGAGTCCTAGAGAGCAGAGCAGGCACCCTGCAGAGTGATGGGGCAGGGACAGGAGAGGTTCACAGCTTGGGTAGGGGCTGTACATCCTCCTGACACCCAGGCCTGTCTGCTCAGCTTTGTGAGGGGACATTCACAGGAAAGAGATTTGGCTCTCAGAGCAGCTGTGTCCCTTCCATCCCAAGAAAAGAAACATAAGGATTTTGAAATGTTTGGAAAAGTCTGTCCTGGGGCCTCCCAGTTTCTGACACTATCCAGCCATGCCTTTTTACATATTCAAAGAGAAAGTCCTGCCAGATTTGTTTGGCAGAAGTTGTGTGAGGAAGAACATGCATGCTCCATTTTAAGCAGTCTTCCTTCTTTTAGCTTTGTCTGAAGTACACTGTCATGAAACTAATATAAATTCAAAATCTGAAGGACTTAATTCCATATTCTTTTGTGATTGCTAAAGAAAGAAGGTGGCAAATTTAACTACAGTGTGAGGTTCAATTATTTCAATTATCACCACGTGCCTAAATGAAGGTTCCTTAAAAGACATCTGCAATTTTACACTCATTTGCTTTAAAAATAGAATTAATTACAAGAGTTTCATTGGAAATGAGAAAAGAGCACATGAAAAAAAAATTAAATAATTACTTACAAACATTAAAAAGTTGCAAACAGGTTTAATTCCTAAATTACTTATTTATCTTAAATTATTAATTATGCAGCCAAGAAAAAGTCTAAATAAGTATCTCATGAATGTAACATGAGATTTTGTTCCCTTTTTTACACATATTATAAGAATCACATTAGTATGAAATCCCATTCCTGAAGCCCTTTCACAAAACAGAATAGAAGAATCTTAAGCAGTTGATACAAAAAGCACAGTCTGCCACCTTACCTGTGGAAAGCACCCTCTATATATCCAGAGAAATGGAATAAAAGGTGTACAAACTCATCATGAATAATTTGCATATCAAAAGTTTCATTCCTAGCCTTCAGCCAAAAAAAAAACTACTGCAGGTATTGACAACAAAACAGTGCGAGGAATCTTTCATTTCTCTGATCTTTTTACCAGGCTCCACAGCACCGAATGTTGCCACAGCTTTGCCAGGATTAGTGTCCAAAACACATCTACTTATTTTCAGAGTATTTTTGTGCAATATGTGTACTGGTTTCTCAAGATGTGTACATATCCAGCTATGTAGTGATGCTGCATTCTTAGCTTTTAAGATAGATTCAGGAATGATGCTTTTTTTTTTTTTTTTTTTTTTTTTTCCAAAACCAAATTATTTGTCCTATTTAGCTCTAAGGATAGAGTTTATCATGATTCCTCAGTGGGTGTGGATTGCCATGTTTAGCAGGATTAATATTAGTAGAACCAGACATTGAAGTTGGCACCATTCAGCAAATAATAATGAATCAGATCCCAAATGGCTGCTTACCTCTAAAACAAAAACATGTACATTGATTTTCCTTCCTCATCTGTAGAAAACTTCGCAAGAATTTTGTTCTGGAACCACAATTTATATGCCCAATAACAACTCTGTGACTCTTTGTGGGACATGTGAAACCAGGGACTGGACTTTTAGGGATAACCTCTGAGTATTGCCAACAGTATCATAGGCAAAGAAAGCACACAGATAATAAACCTGACCTAAACCAGCTAGCATCTCTCCCCTATTATTTCAAGAAGTAGTAAAGGGGACAGAAAATCTCAGCCTTGGGGACTCACTAAAGGCATATTTTCTTATTAGGCCCTTGCTGAAGGGGGAGATTTAGTGCACCAGGACCAGGAGATTACCCTTTCTGATAGAGCAGTGATTGATGAGTGATATAAAAAGCACTGCTGAAATTTGTGCTTCTCAGAGATGTTCTATCTGAAGAGTGAGATTGCTAGATAATAAGAGGTGTTAGCTACTTGTTCCTCTGCATCTCAAATCATTCCAAAAGTAAATCTTATATACAACAACTCCCACTATATGACCCCTGATCCTTCAATCCTTCTCCCTCTGTTTCTGCATTTTACCCTTTGTCATTTCTTGGTGCTTCTCCTTAGCTGTATATATATATATATAAATATTTGTGTGTGTGTGTGTGTGTGTGTGTGTATGTGTATGCAAAATTTTTCATGTATGGCATAATAAAAACACCCAGACAAATAGATAGACTATCATGTTTAAGCCTCAAACACTGCTATATTAAAGATGTAATTCTTTTGGTCATTTGACATATTTCCTTTTGCTTAATAAGACATTGTCAGAAACAGAAAATTATTCCCAGAAACAAAAATAAAAGAGAATGTGTCATGCAAAAGTCTGTCAGATTTTTTCAATTATTTTTTTTACTCAGAAAGGGTAAAATTGTGGCAGAAAAAAACCTCAGATGATTATCCCAAATCACCTGCAATCATTTTCCATAGTGATACATAGAGTTCTCTGAATTATCTGTATGCCCTCAAAGTCACAGAATATAGTTTATACAGCCATACTATTTACAAGGAAATTCACAAAGGGAAGAAATGTCTAGAAACTTGTGGTGGTTTCATTTTCTGTATTTATTTTACTTAAAGTTATAAAAGAAATGATATATAACTTCAATAGTTGAGATCCTTTAAAATTACACATCAAAGCTCTGCCAGTGATATTTAATTAACTAGCATGTAGAAATGTCCTTTTCCTGCATTGCCCTCATGAATGCCTGTTACTTCTCAGACATTCTAATCCATGATAAAGTATGGCTCTGAAATCTTGGAATGAAATACTGTGGCCCAAATTCTCTTGACCCTTTTCAAGAATTAGCAGTTGTGCTGTCACTGGAAGCACTCATCTGGAATTTTCCTGCCAGTGGGAATGGACAGCAGCCTTCCTCCCTTTACTGTGGCATCACCATCTCAATGCCATTGAACACAAGGGTTCTCAGGATAAAAGAGACTGCCAACTGGAGTGGTTCTCCTGGAAAACCATCTTGTTGCCTCTTTCAGAGGACAGAGCAAATAATATCTGGGACCAGAGAAAGGCAAGAGCTAGATAAGCTATCTAAAGAGCCCAACATCTATAGAGATATCTCCCTTGTCATTTTTAACCTATGATTCTATGGTTAATTCCCTGATACTCTAATTTTACCTAAGTGAACAGCAGCACAGCAGCTACTTTCAAAGGATTCTCTAATGCCAGACATTGAGACATGAGTGTCTGCCTTACTGACATGAATGTTACTACCTAAATAATCCTACAAACTGGAGATAAAGCAACTAAAACCAAGAGTAGTCTGATGTATTGAGCATGATATGAACATTCATAAAACAAATAAAAAATACTGACATTATTCAGCACAACCTATCTCAGCAGCAGATTTAATTAAAACCAAGATTTGGAACTCATGTGAAGATGGACCAACTATATTCTGCATAATATAACCATTGTTCAAAGTCCTCATGCAGATTCTGTGCCTTCCTCAGAAAAGTGAGTAGAAAGCCTCCTTCCCAGTTCTCTGGAGAAGCCTAACCACTAGGCAGTTTTGTAAAAGGGTAGGAACCAGACCTATGCTGTTAGAGAGCACTTTCATAGACATAGTGATCATTTTCATTTAAGAAGCACAATGGTGGCATTGACTGTCAACCAGTGTTCTTACTCAATTCTTATGTTTTGAAGTAGATTATGAGGTTATGAGATTATGAGGTTCAGAAAGAAGGATGTAAAACCATGCATTTGGCAATACTTGTATTCATCTAGCCTAATGTGTGGCTTTTTGAGATTACCCTAAAACTGCCTCATTTTCTTTATTACTTCAATAAGAAACCTGGCTATCTGTTGATGCTGGTGGGCTCAAAACCTAACTCTTAAGCACTGTAATATTTTAGAGTAAGTTCAGCAGGAAGAAGGGGTTTTATGTACAACCTTTTTTTCCTCAGTACTTTCTCAGGAAAATATCAGCTGGGTACTAGAAAAATGAGGCAAAAAGAATACTTTAAAGATATATATATATTTCTTATGACAGCTGTAGGTAAACAAACACTTGGTCTCATCTTTACTATTTTACAGTCCCATGTTATTCAAAAGGGATTTTATGAAAGTATCCAGGTCCCTGCAAATACCTGTAATGACACTGTTACTGCTGACCTTTCTTTCAAGAGAGATTTTGACATTTTTTACTGATGCAATTGACCCTCAAAATAGCATCTTTTCTTATGCAAATGTAAAACAAGTAGATTTGTGCCACATCTCAAATTGCATCCCAGCAAAAGGAAATATTTAATGCCCTTAAGAGCTAGGTGAGCAGCCCGGTGAAACATGTGGAGTTCCTTTTATAATTGTTCTTGAATTATTTTTGCAACCTATTAGCTCCCTCAGGAATGGCCCATCATGACATGTCACAGGGAAAGTTTTCAGTTGCTTTACTACTTAGATTTTCATAGAAGACAACTAAAGCTTTATTGAGAAAGGAAAAAGAATTATATCAATGCATGTATATGTGTATTTTATGCATGTATTGTTATGTATAAAGAGAAATAATACACATGAATTAGCTGCCTTTTGACACTGCTTCATGTCAAATGTTTGTCTATTGCTGTGGAAAATAATCAAGAGTGGAAGCCAAATGCCAACAGCTTTCTGGGAACTGTACTTTCTGGTACAGTTAGGGTTTCTCTCAGTATGAAAAATATCCATACTGTTTTACACTGACCCCTTTTATATAACCACCCAGTTTTGTATATTTTTTCCACATTCTTTTTGTCTTTGGTATTTGCAGGTTTTAAGCATCTCCTCCAATGCACATACTAGACTAAACTATAATTAAAGGACAATACTGAACTACTGTTGTTGGGTAGATTAGAAAAAGAAGAAACAAGGAATATGTTAAAAATAATCTGCAGGTATTTCTGAATTTCTCAGCTAAAAGTCACGCTACTGAAGTACAAAGAAAAATGTTAATATTCCCCATTATAACTATTTATAGATATTATGCCTTTCTGACAATATTTCAGATTTTCTTTGTGTTTCAAGTAGTGAAGTCTTTGAAAGAAGGAGCTGTTTGGATAGATGTATGCTACAAGAGATCTTGCCAGGCAACAAAGCCATATGAGTTGCTGGTTAGGTTAAAAAAAAAACATATTTGAACAAAGAGTAAAGTAAAAGGCTGCTTGGTCCAACATAGTCTCTTTTCCAATAGACCAGTGAACACACTTAGGGAAAGAGTACAAAAGACAAGCTGCCTAAAGATTGATGCTTTCCTTGTTGGATTACCCAGCTTCCTGGAAAGAGCCTACTGAGAGATTTTTTCCATCAGAAGTTCCAGTTGGCAGCAGAACAGCAACTCTTTTTGGCTTGAAGATTATGTCTGAGGGTTTCATTGAATATCCCTTCCTGCTTATGTGACATGAAGAAAAAGTATTCTCATGTAGCAAAAATCCTGTATCTTTGACCCCTCATCCTTCATCCTTCCATTCCTTCTGTGTCTGGGTTGAGCACTCAGCACATGCAGATGGATTATACCCTGTTACAACAAGCCCAAGATGTCAAAAGTGTGGTTTCAGCATCCAACTAACCAGCAATTTTCCTAATTCTAGCTTTCACCACAACTGAACTTCAGGCAAAGAAAATAATTCTATAACGAAATAATAGACATTAAAATTCAGTTATCTCCCTTCCTTCAAGTTACGGAATCATATTTATGATTTTTAGTGTTCATGGTTTAACAATTCATTTTGGAAAAACATTTTGGTGTTTTTTTAATTTTCAGTTAGCATCATTTCCTAATTAATCCTGCAATGCCCTTAGTCAATAAAAGCTTTATCTGAGAAAATAGTCTATCACAGCATTAGATACATCATAAACAGAAGAATTTGCCTTTCAAAGGCAAAAGGAAAACTGGTGTTATGTTGCACCTAGGAAGAAAGATTTCTCTTTCAAATATACATCTTTTCAATTAATGAAAGTGGAACACAACAACAAAAAAGAATTACTTTTTCATTCAGGTGGTTTTTTTCTTGCAGTGAAAATAGTTCTGATGCATAAAATTCATCAAAATATTGTTTTTAAATCCTTAATAGTATGTTAATACTTGACCATCAGTAAAATTGTGTATATATCCGTTAATGTCTGTACCACATACATTAAATAATAGTTCTGCTGATGAACAAACTTACTAAATTTTCCATAGCAAGCCACTCATCTAAACAACGTGGAATGTATCTGACCCTTTATTAGAGTGGTATGTGCCTCGGTGTTTTCTGGAAAAAGTTACACATATCCAGGAGAATCCTCTCAAACAGCACTGTATTGAGTACCATGCTGAACTCCTTTTATTTTCTAGCAGGTCCATTTAAGTTCACTATGCATTCATATGTAGCAGATAACATCACTGTTTGTTTTATGACCACTGACAGGTAGCAGTTTACACATGAAAGGCAAAAAACCCTACAAGTTGATCCTTGTTATCTGGAGTTCACAGTCTGTAAGGTATTCTGACTGCAAGGACTTGAAAGTAAAAATAGGAGACAGTGCCAGCTTAAGAAACCAGTAAGAACCTCCTCCTCTCTTAACTTGTTTTAATATCTTTGCATATAAATAACTGCTGGAGAGAAATAAAACTATGCTTTTATCATCTTGAAAGGATAACAATGAAACTCTGTCAGTTCCTAGCCTATAATTAACTGACAGAGATCAACATATTTATTTCTCATTTTCAATTAGCTTCCATGATTATACAAATGCCTGAAGTGTGGCTTCAGTCATTTTGCAACATAGAATTTCAATACTAATACCTTCCTACATGTCCATGATTATCAAAAAGTCAAATTTATTTTATATTTGTGTCATTTATTATCCATTTGAAAGTCATTCCTTCACATCTAATGCAGAATAACTATTATCAAGTAATAAAACATGAAATCTAATGAAAAAAAAGGAGCTCTACAATATTGCCCTGGAATTGAAAAATTTGTAAAACACAAGCTCCTTTCTTTCAGAAGAGGCTGTATCCAGGAAATAATTCCTCAGCTAATAGCTTCTCTGATTGCTTTGCAAAGATGGCCACAGAAAAAGGCTCAATCACCATTTTTGAGAGAAACAGGAGCTAGTCCTAACTGGAAGGCAGTTGTCAACAGCACTATGCAAGTATGAAATAAAGTTCTAAAGCTTATTCTAGGAAAAGGTAGCCCTACAATTAATGTTTCTATAAAAATAGAATGACCACTACTAGATAAAATAGTTGTTCTGAATTTAAAAAAGAAAACTCAGCTGGTTTTGCAAATCGTTTTAGAGATTGGTTTGCCTCCCTTGGGCAGGGATTAGATCCAGGCTGTAGCAAAGCAGGGAACATTTTGCCACCATGTGACAGTGACTTCAGAAAAGGCCTTTCACAAGACAATGACCTGGCTTCTTTTTGTGCTATCAAAGGGGAAAATAAATGTTACAGTTCGGAATATTTTCCAAAACATCTAGGGACAGATGTAGCTATTGGCCTAGGCTGAAAATGCTGATTAAGCACTGCAGCTCCATGGAATGAAGTGTGAAGTGCAGCTTCTGTTTACCTCTAGGCTGCAGTATTTACCTGTGCAGGCCAAGGTAAGCTCTGTCTGCCACTAAATGCATCAAAATTCTGTTTGTGCTCAGTACTTGTGTTACCACATGCCACATTCTGGGCTGGCAGGGTATGTGAATAACATGAATGTGCTGGAGCAATTGCAGTGCAACCCAAGGGGCTGTTCAGAGGCCAGAGTGCAAGATGGCTGAGAGAAATGGGCTTGTACAGCATTAGGAAGAGAAGGAGCAGGTGAGATGTTATGGCTGTCTTAAGATATGTAATAGGAGGACAGATCATCAGACCCTTCTTGTATTTTTACTGGGTTTTACAAAGACAGAGCTTAGTAAAGGCTGATAGCTGCTTAGAAGCAGGGTGACTCTTGCCATTCTGTACCAGTTCGTCTTCATGTTGGAGGATGCAATACATCAGGCAGGTTCTCTGCACTCTCAAGAATGGTTTGGGTTCTAGAGGTACATAAATGTGAACAAATCATCATTTACATTTAAAAATGTATACTTAGATTTGACTTCACATCTGCATCCAAACCAAAGTAAAAGGGCTCTGTGTAAGTAATCAAAATAATTCTGTTAGAGACAAGTTATCATATTTCCCTTCTGAAAATACTGCAATATGTGCATTCTTCAAACTAGTTTGCACTTTATATATGAGAACATCACTAAATTCGTATTTCATTCTCAGAAAGATGAAAACCTTTTTACTTTAAAAACAATTACTAGTGTTTATTTAAATGCTGGTCAAGTTCCATACACAAAACTAAGAACTTTTCCCCTCACTCATTAAAGAATATGATTTGATTCCACAGTTCAACTGCTGAAGCTTTGAATATATGTTAATCAAGAAATAAATGTATACATTTCTTCATCAGTCTTTAAGGGAAACGATGTGGTGACACACCATGTTTCAGTAGTATGCACAGAATGAGTCTGTAATGGCAGGCAAAAGTTCTGCAACATTATTCTGCAATAACTCTGTCTTGCTCTGCAAATTGTGTCCATTTCAACTTCTACTTCCAACTACTAACTACTACTTACTTTTTTTACTTTCTCCCTAAATATTTGCCATTGGTTATGGTCATGAGAGACAGACAAATCAGGTAAAGGAGTTGGCTGGAGCCATTATGTGTATTTATATCTTTTGGGGTTTTTTTATGTTGAAAATTAAAAAAAATATATTCAAATATTGTCTCTTATTTTGAGGGGAGAGGAGAGGGGAAAGGAGGAGAAGAGGGGAAAGAGGAGAGGAGAGGAGAGAAGAGGAGAGGAGAGGAGAGGAGAGGGAAAAAGAAAAATGAAAAGAGCAAAATAATTCTCATCAAGATTATCCAGGAGAGATAATGATATCAGAATTCTTCCATATTTTTCATAGCCAACGGTCTTTAATGTTCTACTGTCTCATAGAAATGGTAGAGGTTAATCAGTCACATGAAAATCAGTTTGAAAATGTATGCACAGATAAAAGCAATTTCTTCAATTTTATTTTCAGCAGGATCTTCATCAGATACTAGGAGTTTATAAGTGATTTATCTTGTTTTGGGGGCACTGTAGCTACAGGATGAGCAGAAAAACTTATTTCACAGGAATTTCAGACTGTGGATTAACATTTTGAATCAATCAATACTCATGGTCTCTAAGCAGTAAAAATCTTTGCCATTTTAAAAGCTCATGTAATGTAATAATAATGTTCTGCACCTACTATATCACCTTCCAACTAAGGGTCTCAAGATTGTTACCAGGCACCCATAAATTAAGCCTCAGCAAATCATTGTTACATCAGATTACTCTGCTGGGAAAAAAAGGAGGAAAAGAATGGTTCCAAGCCTTGCTAAAGGTTATGCAAGGAATGTAGCAGAGGAGAGATGATTGAAGCAAACACAATATCCCAGGTAAGTGTATCCCATTAAGTCACATGAAAACTTTACATATTCAGGAACATTTCTCCACTTGGGGTATTCTCTAACCTTGCTGTAGTTTTCACTGAGGTGTCAACAGTGATGGTTAGGTCTTCATATCTGGGTGGGTCTATATTCAGACCCCAGTGAGAGATACAAGAAGTTGCAATTATTTCTCCTAACACTGACCACAGTTCTATACAGCAGACAAGAATTATCCTTACCAGCTTACTGCTCAACTTCCTAATGCCCTCAGGAGTTCTCCTAAATGTTATCCATAGAACCATACACACACATAACAGATTGAAGTAATAATGATTTCCACTGGCTGATACATCAGCATATATTTTTATATGCTGGGAAAAATTCTGTTCTCGTGTAAGGTGGTATGGCTCCTGTGATGTCAAAGGAGCTGAACATATTTGCCACTGTGTAGAACTAAACCTCTTAAAATTTTAAATAGTAGGAGTACATTATTGTTCATTCAACCTCATTCAACCCCTCTCGGAAGAAAGGAATTATTATTAATTTATTGGATAGTTTTCTTTCTTTTTCATTAGTCATTTTTCTCTTTACTAATAACCATGCAAACAAACTGATAAATCCAAGCCACATCATAAATATGTTTTTATACCATTTCTGCTCTCTGTGCCTAGAGCTCTGTGTTTGCAAGGCCTCTAATAATTTTAGAGGAGTGAGTTTAAAAAAAGTGCACATATCAGACCAAAGGAGTTACAGAAAACCTAGAAAGATATTAAAGCTAAGCAGGCAATGTTAGGTACTGTCTTAATAATATCATAGTTCAGAGGCAAAAATACCAGGGATGAGGGATGTTGAGTTTAAGTTGTTTAAATTAGCTCTAATACAGCCTCAGTGAGGATTATCTGTAACTTATTCACTTGAGAGCCTCATTCAGAGTTCACATTCAGAACACAATTCTATTTGGATTTTGTGAGGCAATATTTGCATATATGTGAGGTGTTTTCTGAACACCTGCATTGCCTGCACCCACCCCACCCTCTCCTGTGTACCCTTATCTCATGTGCTCAGATGGGCTGAGTATGTTTAGTTGCAGTCTCAGATTCAGTCATTAGATGTCCTTGTGCACTGTGAAGGATTCTGAGGGTAGTCCCTGGTAAACTGTTAACACAGAGCTGAATTAGATGGGTTCTGGGAAGTCTACTTGTTGGATTTATGCTGGTTACTATCCTGGTAACACTCCTGCTCTTTAAGAAGGTTTGTTGTTTACCATTTTACAGAACCCAAGTGATTACATATCCAGAAACATCAATTGGCTAATCCCAGTTAAATAGCATAACTCCTTTTTATTTAGTAGGACAGGATACTGTCAATTGTCAGCCTCTTCTGTTTCTTCAGTGTAGAATAATAGCTTTACCAATGAGAACTAAAGATCAGATTGACTTGCTCATGTGTCATGAGCACTTTACCTCTTCCTTTCCCTCTCCACTTGAGCCTGTGCCTTTGTACAGCTTTGTAGGTTTTCCTCTTCTCACACTTCCCTCGTGCAAAATACAGTGTCCCAAATAATGGAGTAGATTCTTTGAGGATGAAAACCTGCTGGTTTTCTCATAGATCCTGTGGGGATAAAAACTTGCTGATTTTGTCATATGTTTGGGAGTTTCACATTAGACTGGACTCAATTATTTCATAGTCATTCCCCCATATAATCACTACAAATCCTTTAAGAAGCATTTAAAAAATAAACAATAAAGCATAAAATACAAACATGGCTATAAAATACTACACACTCATTCCCTCGAGACAATAAACAAACTTCCAACAGAAGCACCCACTGCACAATTAAAGCAGGGCAGACCAGTTTGTATTGTATCAAAAGAATTAATATTATCTGCTACATCAAACAGAGCATTGCATTTTCACAGTGCACTCAACAAATGGTGACATATTCAGCCCAGATCATTAGTTTCAGACAATTAATTCTGCATCTGTGGACATGAAGTAAGCCTTGCAACCATAGCATAAAAGATGCTTTTCTGCTTTATCACTTTGCAAACTGAACAAGTGATGCACAATACTTCCATATTCACTAATGCTGCAGTAGCAGCCATGTGAATTTTACAAAACCTTTTCATATTATGAGGTGGAAAATATATTCAGAGGCATCAGAACTCCCCGATATTAAGTGTTTCTCTCTGTAATGAAGGTTCTGTAAATGTAACAAAATCAACTTGCTCTAGCAATTATTCTAGTTACTTTCCTATAGCACTGAAAGTAATTATGGTATTTTAATGAAAATTTAATCTCTGCAATTTAACAAATATATGTATTCCCATTATTTCCCTTACATTGCTTTAGGTATTATGAGCATGTGCAGGACTTTGTAGGTTTCCCCACCCCCAACAAAAGTCTCAGTAAGATTGTTACTGCATCTTCTACTTGCTACTCATTTCACTATTTTTACATTCTCAAAAGAATGCCATAAATAATATTTTAAAGAGATTCTGATAAATTGTGTAAATTTCACAAATTCCCATGCTAAATTTGCACCAACCTTTGTAAAGGCCAGAAACATGCAAATTCTTGTGTAAAAAATTATGTCTATGAAGCTGCAACCTACTTCTAGAATATGGTCACAATCGAAAACAAATCCAAATCCAGAATCCAAAACAAATAGTTTGTCTTAGTATATTGTTTATATTTTTTCTTTCCTACTTATTTATCATTCTAAGATTTGTTTCTAAATTATAGCTGACCCTCTAATCTAGGAGATTAATACTCTTATTATGTTGAAATAGAAAACTACAAAGATAACTTAGGAAAGGATTTCAGCCATACAAACACATACATGTGTGCTACACCTTGCCCACAAGTTTTGATTAAACTAATCACATTCTTAAGTCAATTACATACTATTTTGCAAAACTTAAGCCAAAAAGATGATGGACTCAAGTCCTTTATTAAGAGTATACTTGAGACACTTCAGATTATAGCTCTCCATCTGTCGTGTGTTAATGGGAATTAGAATAAAGCTAATTTAAGAGCTGAAAGGCAATGCACTTTCACTAAAAAAGCACAAATCCAGTCTACTAAGAGGGTTACGAGAAGATGAATCAGTAATGCAAATATAAGATACTTATCTGATGTTGTTGTCTCTGTGCAGTTTTCTGGAAGGAGAAGCTGTCTTCCTCTCAAGCAGATCTTCAGGCTCTGAAGTTTTCAGTAGAACTGTCTGCATCCTATCTGAATTCTATAGAAGAAAATTGTGAAATCCCATATGGGATTTTTCAGTTGCTCTTGCAAAACACTTAAATTGTCAACTATTCTACAGCACACAGTTCTTTGTGGAAAGTAACATAATGTAACCAAAGCAATAGACTTAAGTGTCTAGTATAACATATAACAATTTTAATTTATGTGACATTAGATGCTTTTCTGCAGTAAAGCAAAATATAATTTGAAAATATTTCTCCTCCATTGTGAAAGAAGACCAAATTTTGAAGTAATAATGATGTACTACAGAAAACTTTCTATACTTTTTGGTACTCCTGTAACATTGAATGGGGAGCTATGTATCTTTGGTTTGTGCTTCTCAGTCATACTACTGATGGTATCCAGCAGTTTGTTTTACAGGCAAGTGTTAGTTCTGCCAGGTAAATCATTTATACTTCTAGATCTAGGTATAAACAATCAGTATTATTCCCCCTGGTGAATTCCATTTTTATCAAGTCTGTTCCTATGAGACATGCAGTGCACATGGCTTCAATACAGCTTCCAGAAATTCAGCAGTCAGAGGTTTTTATTCACCTTTTTACTCATTTGTCTATTTAGCTGTGAAATCTGCTAGGTAAGCAGTGTTTCTAAGATGCAACTGGAAATTAATGTCAAAAGTATTGCTGGAGGGAATTCTAATGTTTTGAAAATATTACTGTGTTACTTAATCTATGTTGCCTTTGTTATCAGGAATCTTTTTGTCACAGATGTGATAAGACCTTTTTGTTACTGCATTAGAAAAATGAATACTGACAAGAGTCTATTACGAATGCTGAAAATTTGATCATACTATAGCAGAAGCCTATTTCTAGATTCAAAAAATTACATTAAGAAACAACATGGAGTACACTAGCTGCCTTTCATAGCTGTTGTAGGAATATTTACAGTGGTCTATTCATGTATTGTAAAGATTATGTAAGATTGGATCTCACTCCATGCCTCCCATTCTCTTGCCAGGTTTAGCAAAGTTCTAGAAGATTTTAGGTAAAAATTACCTGTGATCATTTAATGAATATACATAGCACCATATTCCACTGCTTTCCATCTTTATTTTTTCTCATATTATTGCTTTTTGCTACTACTGGATCCATATTTTTGTTTCATTACAGCATCTGCATTCCATTTCTCTTCTTATTGTGTAGGTTTGTTTGAGGCTTCACACTTGCTTTCAAATTATGCTTCTGGATGAAATCCTGCTCACCATGAGGGATTCTTGCTAATCACAGTGAGATTTTTGCTAATCACTTTCATAACACCAAGAACTCAGCCTTTTAATCTATGCAAATTAGATTCATTTTTCTGACCTTCATGTGTCATATTGCTGAACTTGTTTGGAGATTTTGAAACGTGTGATGTTTCTCAGAAATGGCCACTGATTTCTCCATATTCCAAAACAGTTTTAGACTTCCTGTGAAAGGGAATATCATGGCATCACAGAATGGCTCGGATTGGAAGGGACCTGAAAGATCATCGAATTCCAATCCCCCTGCAGGGGCAGGGACACCTCCCACTAGATCAGGTTGCACAAAACCATCATCCAACCTGGCCTTGAACACTCACAGGCAGGGGGCATTGACAGCTTCTCTGGGCAGCCTGTGCCACTGTCTCACCACTCTCACAGTAAAGAATTTCTTCCTATTTCTACTGTCTATTCTAAATCTATCCTCTTCTATCTTAAAAATTTTCCTCCTGGTCTTATTGTTACATGCCCTTGTACAAAGACCTTCTCCAGTCTTCTTGTAGCCTCCCTTCCAATCTCACACTGAAATCCATTCTGAGATATAAATTGTGTCCCATTTCTGTGTTGCAGGAAGAGATTCAACAGACCCCTAACCCCAAATCCAGACAGCACTAATCCTGAAACTTCAGTTCGCAAGAAAACTGTGGGAAACTGCCCAACTTCACAGCTAGAAAGCCTATGGACAATGTGTATTGCACCCTGACCTATGAATCTTACCTGAAACTCAGATCAAGAAAAAGCATCCCAGAAGTTTATTTGTGAAAGCTCTTTGCATGAAAAAAGGTCGTTTCTTACTTATATTCTCTGTTTTCAGATCAGCTGCCCAGATTACACTACTAACAAAAAGAAACAGTGCCAGTTCAGGAATTTTAGCTTACTGAGGCATTCCATTGCCTTTTTCTCAAAAAGCTTTAGATTTCCCAAACTAGATAACTATTTCCAACTAAGGAGAGAAAGCCAGTTTCAACAATAAGACATGTTGACATCTTTTCCCTGGATGATAATGAGATTCAGGGGAAAATATATGGAAAAAAAACAGATAAGAGTTTTACATTACATTCAACATGAAAGTAGGATAGAATTTTCACTTTTTTTTTTAAATTTTTTTTTTTTTTTTTTTTTTTTTTTGTAATTTAGCACGGACAATTATATGCTTAACATATTCCTAGGGTGAAGCAAAGACCCCATAGACAGTATTCCTATGAGGCAAGCCCATTCAACATGTCAAAGTTTTTTTAGTAAACGGTGCTCTCATGGGCAGCCCAAAAATTGTTTGAAGAGAAAAATTTGGTCCCATTAAAGCAGGAGGTTTTTTACATATGATGAGTACCCTTATCTGTGCAGAGACTGTAGGTCAAGAGAAGAAACTGGCTAAAATCCTGCATCGACTCCTCATGAGAGGTGCTACACTCTAGCCTAGGATTCCAGATGTTCCGTGCTCCAAATAGGAGAGACCATGCTTGTTTTAAACAAGATGATTTAGTCACTGCTAAAAAGGTAATATGGAGCTTTGCATTGCCTGGCTGATTAGTTGTTTTTTTTTTTCGCTTCACTTTTAAGAGCACTGCTATGACTCTACCACTAGATGCATATAAATACAGATGGATTTTGTGTATTGCTACACAAACTACAGAAGTTCTCAAAAATGCTCATTTAAACTGAAACCAGAGGGATCTGTAGTAAATAGAAGAAAGAGTGGTGGCTTCTCTCCAGAGACACTATTCTTTTTCTCTCATTCCAAGCTATTCATGCTGTGGGAGCTCCAACTATCCTCAACACATGAAGGCAGGTCAATGAGACCTGTTAGTTTTCAAGTGTTAGTCTACAGAATGCTCCTGGAACGTTTTCATGGAAGCTGGCAACCAGGAAACCATTTATTCCAAAAAAAAAAAGCTTCCAGCCTGATGATATGGTGCCAGTGAAGGTGGTCCATTTCATAAGCAGGACCTGTTTTTGCAGAAGCAGGATCCCAAACAGATCTCAACCATACAGCAGTAAAAGAGCATCCTCTAGCAACCTCAAGCCATGGCAACAGCAGCCTGTGACCTTCCAATGTAGTGTGACTGTAGCTTTTATTTTATTTGATACTGCAGTGCTCATGAAAGTGGAGCTTGTACAACACACAGAGAATCCCTAGTAAATAAACAAGCAGCTAAAAGCTAGAGAGGAAGATTAAATATACGAACAGAGCAAGCAGTAACAGCCTGCAAATTTAATGTCAGTTCAGCTACTTTTGTTTACTTGTCCTTTGGGGTAGTTTAATTAGTAAGGGATTAGTTGACACAAAGACAGAAGACAGGGGATATTAAAAACAGGTATGAAAGAGAGAAGGCCATGGCCAGAGGGAGGGAGGAAAGACACCTGGATTGAGGATGAGCTGAAAAAGTCTGTAAGAAAAGAAGCTCAGTGGGTTGCAGAAGGTAGCTGCATGGCACAGGGGAGAGGTATTCAGAACTGGAATTGTAAAAAGTAGTCTGCTGTCTGCAGTGTTAAATGTAGAGTCACTGATTTGTCTTGCCTCTAACAAGTTCATAGCAAAGAGACAGCCCTGAATCTTAGAGGTCTTTTCCGACTGCGACAATTCTGAGATTCTGTGCAATTCTGTGGGTATTAATCCAGCCCACAGTATGTTTCCAATAGCTGCTCTGCAGAAAGTTCTGGGGTTTCAACCTCTTCTGTAAACAAATCAGCCTTGAGCTGTCTTCTGCAAAACCTAAGGTTAGGAGTTCATGTGGTACAAAAAGTTCATGCATCCCAGAGGGTGACTATCCTTTCTTTTCCAGATCACGGAGCTGAGGAGCCCCAGGTCTCTCCTAGATTAATGCCCAGTCATCTCAGGCTTGACATGGGAGGTATCCACATAACACATCCTCTTCCAATTGCAGTCCAGCTGACAACAGGGCCTGTTCTGGATGCTGCTTTGATGGCAGAAAAGGCCTTCACTGTATTGAGGCATCAGGGAGCTGGGGGTCACTTGTGGGAGGCTAAAGACAGCAATGAAAAAAGAGAAGTCAGAATGAAGAAGGTACCTGAGAAGAAGCTACATGAACATTCAGGTTAACACAATCCAGTGCACAGGGTAGAAGTGCTGTTGATATTTTCCGGATAAGAAGATAAACTATTCTAAATTACAATTCTCTAGTGAATTTTGAAGGCAGGACCACATATTGCTGTAGGCATCAGCAAAATGCATAGGGAAAGAAGGAACTGCCAGTGGAGGGTGGTATTGTATAAGACAAATTAAGTAGCTGCTCCCTTTCTTACCTTAGTGTTACCAACCAGGGGTACCTAAAAAACATAAGGACAATCCTCCCCTCTTAGCTTTCAAAATAACATACTGCACTGAGCTGGAAAGTAAATTAAGGCTGAGGGTACAGAGGAGATGAATAAAGCTTCTTTCTCTGTGGAAAGAAGCAGAATTAAATTAGTGAGATTAAATGGGAAGGTGAGAAAGGAGAGAAAGTGAAATGGAGATGATGGAAATCTGGCAAAAAGAGACCAGACAAGGGGATGGATGGTCACCAGGGCAGAGGATCAAAAAAAGGTGCTTGGGAAAATAACAATTTGGATAATATGTTTTTTTTTAAATAGAGCAAAAGATCAGAGAAAGATTGGTGACTGACTGTTTAGGGTTCATGCTGGACTGAATGGGAAGGATCAGTAGGATTTGTGCACAATAGATTTTTTGACCCAGCTTCTCCTTTTCTGACACCCATACGTACCATCAGTGCTATGTAGAGAGTAGCTGCCCTAACTGAGGGACAATTTCTATATTACTGGTTTTTGTCTTACTAAGTTTAGAATTCCAAAGAGCCTTTTGGAAAGAATGTAAAATAATATTAAAACTTTATTTAGCAGTCTAAGATAAGATGACTAGAGATACAAGAAACAAAACATTTGAAAAATGTCAGTTTCACACTGGTAATGTGGTAATGTTTTACTGAATAAACCATAAAATTTATTGGTATTAACCCCAACAAAAAAGCAAAATATGTGAGAACTCTGACCCCTCCCTGGAAATGTTCAAAGCCAGGATGCATGGGGCCTTGAGCAACCTGGTCTAGTGGAAGGTGTCCCTGCCCATGCAGAAAGGTTGCAACTAGATGATCCTTAAGGTCCCTTCCAACCTGAACCATTCTATGAGATTCTACAGAGGGATCCAGCAACAACAGGACCAGGAAAAAACCCAGCATCTGCACATACACAGAATCAATTATGTAAGCAATAACAAGTACAATACTGTCAGATGGATAGAAAGGAGATAAGGATCTATCAAAAGATTAAAAAATGCTTTTACATGAGAGGCCAATACTTGTTGAATTGACATACTATCTGCTTCTCAGAGCACCTTTGACAGAAGAGGGTTTTCACAGAACCACAGAATTACCTTGGTTGGAAAGAACTCCAAGATCATCGACTCCAACCATTAACCTAACACTCTCAAGTCCTTAATTAAACTCTCTCCCTAAGCACTATCTCTCTATGACTCTTAAATGCCTCCAGGGATGGCGACATTACCTTGCTAGCAATTTTACCAACAAGCACTGGCAGGCTGTCCATCCATTGGGGATGGACACAGGGGAGTGATCCCAGGAAAGCATCTCTCAGACCCCCTGGCCCTTCTCTTCCCACCACAGTAGGGTACTGTAGGGCACGGCCCTGCTCCCCCCCCCCCCCTCCAGCCCCCCAAGGGACCATATATGTCCAGAAGAGCCACCTATGGTTATTTGCCATAACATCTTAATGGGCTCTCAAGCTACATCATCACCCAGAAACCTATAAATACCAGGCTGCAGGAGTTGGCCCACATTCACTGAGCTTCTGTGTACTCAAATTCCACAACAGTCGGAGGGGAGGATCCACAGCCAAGTGAGTGGTTGCCCACCTCTGAGGAGGCAACCGGAGAAGCACTTGGAGGAGGTGCGGAGATAGAGACAGTGTGAGGGGGGGGGAACACTGCATGGACACTGCACAGGTGGCTGATGGCGTGGAGCCAATGGAGGTGGATCCAGCTCAGGAACCGGAGGAGCCCAGGAAGGTGGACCCACCCTCAGGAACTGGAGGCACTGGTGAAGGTGGATTTACGTCCAGGCTGTCTCCCCTTGCAGCACCACTTTGTGACAGGGCTTCCCTCCACAGGGCCATCGAGTCGGCGCTTTAGGCGCACCAGGCCAGCCTGCAAGTGTTGGCTCCGTCACCACACCTGACACTGTCCAGAAGACTTTCTCTAAAACTGGCCAGCCTGCAGGCTCACATTCTCCATCATCCCAACATCAAATATTTATGTATTGACGACCGCAGCTCCTGTCAGCCTTTGCTTCCCATCTGCCACACTCAGCCCTATCTCCAGCCCTTCTGAAGGGCTGCCCTCTCCTCCACACCGAGCCCTGGAAAAAAGGGGGAGACAACATGGCTTCTGCCAGGCTGCTGTGCTGGGAGAAGCTCCTCAGAGGGCCAGTGAGATCCCTAAGGCCTGGACGTGGGATTTGTTTGGCCTAAAGACCAGAACCAGGGGAGGCTGGAGAGGTGGCCAGACACCCCTTGGCTGCAGAACACAAGGAATGGTAAGAGATGAAGTAGAGACATCAGGCAGACACAGTTCTGCCAGGGAGAAGCCCATTAACACCCCTCCTCACTGCTTTGTTCTTTTCAATATTGGGGCACAAACTATTTTAAAACCACAATAAACCAAGAAAATGACAGTAAAAATCCTTTTCCTCCCTGCCATTTGGTACACCGGCAACTTCATGGGGACGCCTCTGTCCCCTCAAGCCCAGGAAAGACACAGAGACACAGGCTGCACTTTTCAGGATGGTGAGGGGCTGGGACATTTTCACAGCATCTCTCTGAGTTCAAAGACAGTAGGTTTATTACTGAAAGTAATAAATGCAGCAGCTGTGAGTGACAAGGAATAGTGGAAGGAAAAGCTGGGCAGCATTAGGGTAAGAAATAATGAGTGTCTATTATCAAATGCCAAGAGGGAAAACTAAGCCAGTTTAAAGATGAAAGCACACCTTACACTTCAGCTATCTCTCTTCTCAGTTGCCTTCTCAGTTGCTACTGGATATCTCCCATTATCATAAAAAGAAACCTGAGCTACCAGCTACTCTTGTTGTTTCCCACTTTTAATTAGACAACACATACTGTAACTGCAGGCTTGCTTCATGTACAGAGACATATTTGATGCCTTGAATTTTTTATAGCTGATAACTAGAATGTTAAACCTAATTTGCTATTATGCTGAGAACATTTTTGTGAATAGTCAGTCCATCAATTAACTCTAGCAGCTAAATCTAGAGAAATCCTTTCCAAGTGTCAAGAGAAAAATAACTTGTCAAGTATGGGAAGAAATATGTTTCAGCTCATTATGGCTCCCCATGATGTAAACTTAAGCATCTCCAGGAATAAAAGAAAGTTGTGTATTGGTATGCAACCAAGTGCATGGTAATGTTTGAGCAGATGTACTGTAGTCTTTATCGCCAGTGACAGGAAGCTAATGGTCAGATTGCTGTATCACTCCCCGCTAGAGAAAAAAGCATTTTAGTCCCATTTAGATGTTTGATGGTACCATAGAAAAATGATAAACTATCGACACGACCATAATTTTTTTATCAGTGATCATTTGAGGCAGCAGTCAGGCAAAGGTATTTTCCTCATAATTATGCTGACTTACTCAGTTAATACCATCATTTTTTTCATACCTTATCTACCTTATCACACTAAACAAGATCTAAATATAAAAATAATTTTAAGACTGTACAGAATAAAAGTTTCAGGAGAAAGCACAGATGATGGAGTCAAGTAGTCATCAGGGATGTATCTGTAACTTGTCATGGAAATCTATGCACACAATACTTTTCCAATTCTAAATAATAAGGGGTCATAACTGTCAGCAAAGATCTTTAAATACCCCATAGAAACATGGAGATATCTTTTGATTGCAGAAGAGGTCTAGGCCTATGTTCATGAAAGAAGACAAAGTACTGCATTCCATCACCTGCTTCAGTTTTGTGTTCAGACTAGAATCCCAGAGTGATTGCTGCAACTGCAGAACAGAGCATCAGGCCCCTTGGTTTGCATGAGAGAGGTATCACAGAAAATGGATGAGTTTGCTGCACTATTCTGTACAAGCAGGAGTTATTACAGCTCCTTGAAAGCCTTAGTTTAATGACAGGTTAGTCTTGAGTTAGGGACTGCAGCTCAGTGTCTAGCAGTAGTCATGTTGGATCAGATCAAAGATCTATTTAATCTACAGTTTTATCTACATTTATGGCTAGTAAATGTACAGGGAATGCAAACATTATCCAGTTCCTAGCTTTCCCTCACAGTGTTTGACAATCAGTGAACAACAGACTTCATGCAAATGGTTTCACATGTGTATAGCATTCCTTGATGGACCTAGTGATCATGAATCTGTCAGATTCCTTACAGAAAGGGAAATTTTAATGCAATGCATAACTAAATTGAAAAATTAATTGTCCCAGCAAGATGCAAAGACCAAAAATTTAAAAGGCTCAGGAAAAAGGTAGACAATAGATGCCTGAAAATTAAATTTGTTGTTTTCCTATTCTCATCTTACATGAAAAGCTAAGTACTATAATCCTTTCCACATCCTTTCTGTCACCTATCTTTCAGGCCAGATTCCTAGCTTGTCTAATATTTCCCTATGGGAAACCATTCCTTTCCTCTGATAATCTTCACCACCATCCCATTAGCATTTCCAGTTTTACTAGGTATTATTGCTATTGCAGGGCCAGAGCATCATTAAATATACATGATATACCATTTTATTTTTAAAAATTAATTCGATTTCTATTCCTTTCTAATAAAGTATTAATATTGTATTTCTCCTTTTGATCATAGCTAAAGATTGAGCTGCCATTATAAAAAAATTATTCTTTCGAACTCTCCTTGCCCAATGGCTATTACTAATTTAGACCCAACAATTATCTATTCATTGATGGTATTATTTTTTCCCCATGGACATATTTTATCTGCAGCATTGTTATGCACATTCAGCAGCAGCACACTGGTCAGCATCTTTTCACTATTACAATAAAAATCTTAACAATTCTGAGCAATTCTGTGCCATCAGCATTTTTTTAAATCTTATCCTCCAGCGTAAAACCCCATTGTAACACCTAGTCTTTTAAATGTTTACTCATCTCCCTTATTCTTCATCTTTTAACAAGCTATTAATACAGAATATATTTTTTACACTGTGGCAGCTTAGTTTTTAAAGAGGAGACCTCATTGAAAAGTGTTGGCTGTCCAGGGATATTGCATGAGCCAGATAACTCTTGTTATTGTGCTTATTTCTTTTACTACAGTTTCTTTCAATTTGCCTAGACTTTCTTCAGTTTGCTGAAGTACATTTCTCCAGATTTGTACCAAAACCTTTCTAAAACCTCTTTCCTCTGGTATAGAGGCCAAATAAAACACTTGGCTGCACAGTCACCAACTCATAACCCCAATCTCTCAGTTTATTTTGAACTCCTGGGTCGCTGACACCTGTTATTGGCTGTTTCTCACAATCCAAATTTACTGCCTTATTCTAAACCAAAGTATTACTGCACTTCTGGTGTTTCCTCAGAATAAAAACTAATTGCATTTCCACAGTATTTGCTGCAAACTATTTATTTAATGACATCCCAATACAAATGTAGTGCATAATCCCAATGCTACCACTGGCTACAGCCATCAGCAAAATAAGTTAAATAGCGTTCTCCCAGGACATACTGGCCAAGTGCAGTTTTGAAGGAAGAATGTAAGAATTTCTAGAGGAAACAGGTTTTAAAGCACAATTGGTCTGAAAACCAAGAGGACATTTTGCAAGCACACTGATCAGTTTTCTCAAGGAGAAATTATTTGGCTTAGTTTCAAACTGGCTTTCCCTGACTGGATCTTATTTGTTCCCTGCTATTAAGGAGAGACACCAGAAAGATTGTTTGTGAAATATGAACAAAAACAGTAAAGAAAATATTTTTTAACAGTACAGAGAAATATGTTTATTTTTCTTTTTCTTTTTTTTAAATTCAGTTTAATTTGCTGACTAAATAGAGTCTCATATTAGTTCAGTCAGAAAATGAAAACATGGTGGCTGGAAAATTATAAATACTGCCCAACTGGAAAAGCCCAAAGAACAAAATGCCAAATTACACTTTTCATTACAAACTCTTTAACTCCACTAGAGGACTACTACTGATGCCTAACTTTGATATGCAAACCTGACCATCTAAACTTAAATACTACTTTAAAAATTGTGAAATACTTACCTACATTTTAGTGCATGAGAAAGTGGGAAAAAAAGCCATTCTTGCTTACACCTATTATTTTATTTGCTCTTACAAGGGCATTTCTAGCTCTCCAGGGTCACTATTCTCCAGCAGGGTGATCCTGCTCTGGTAGGGATCTCTCAAGGTCCCTTCCAACCCCTAATATTCTGTGATTTTGTGGTCCCCTCCATTTGCAGATCTGAAGGTTTAGAGGCAGGACTTGTTCTGGTCAAGCTCAACAGCAAAGAGGGGAAAAGAAGAACCCAGGTTTCCTCAGTTATAAACAGAAGCTTAAAGATACTTTAAAGGTACTTCATAATTACAGATCTCCCCTTCCTCAGATTGGGGCAGGTGTCTCTGGTAAATGTAGCATGGAAATTATAAGGAAAACAGTTGGCTAGGCCAGCAGGAGAAAATAGTCAGTAAAGCTAAAATCTAAAGTCATACTTTGATGGTACAGACTCTGACTCTGTGTGTGTGTATTCTGAGTTGCCTTTATGGGGATTATGAGATGTGCCCAGATTTACATGTCTACAAAGGGTAGGTAAAATCCAGCACTATGCATAGCAACTTTTAGATCATCTTTATGTGACAATGTCTTGAGCCCTAGAATTACCAACAATCTACATCAAAAGTCTTCTAAATGGGGTCCTTGATGGCCTAAATTGTCATTTTTCTGCAAGCAAAGGAAACAGCTCTGGTTTTATTTTAACAGTACTTCAGTGTATTATTCTAGATATATGCAGTGGTTCACTGAGGTGACCATTAATGGATCTGATTTTAACCCATTTACAATCAGTTATCCTGGGTGAGTGGGTATTTTAGCAGTTTTGTCCTTCCCATGTCTTAGTTATATATTTGTAATGCAGTATTGAATTCCAGTAGATTTTTTTTTTAATTGCCTCTTTAAGAATGTATAATTATTGGTCACTGCAAACCAACTAGAAGCAGCACTTCTAGATTAATTAACAGTGACCTATAATTAAACACTACAGTACTTAGTACTTAGGATGGAGCAGTCCCTAGATAATATTGCTTTATCTTTAATGAGAATTTTTCATTCTTGTTTTTGTCCAGTGTGGTGGTTATCAAGGTTAGTTACAAGATTTCTTAATTAAATGGAAGACACTGCCTTCACAGAAAATACTTTGAAATAATCACAAAGTATGCAGACTCCCACCCTATATATTTTAAATTAGTTTACCTCTGTATCTCAATAATTTTCTTGACACATACCTTACCATTAAACAACACCAGAATGTCTTCTGGGATTGTTCCTGTTCCTTTATCTCTGAAAAATGAGAATGTTTGATTAAATGTTTGTCTTCTCTAACATGTGAAAGGCTCAAAAATGTTCTTAAATGAAAGCTTTGTTTAAGGATTTCCAATTCCTTGCTCAGGCTTCACTAACAAGTTTTCACGTAGTAATTAACTAAATGTCTTTACTGCACATTTTCCAAATGTAGTCTGATGCTTAAATTAGGTTCTTTATGCAATTAAAGTCTCTCATTGCTATCAAACTCCTTATGGACTTTGCTACCTGGGGTACTCCAAGGAAATAAATATTCTATGAATTTTGCCAATCCCACATTTTAAGATGTCACCCAAACCAGCACATTCTACCACACTCAGAAAAATTCCCTGCACTCCCAATTGCTGCAGATTGGAGCTGAGGCAACTAAAAGAAAGGCAACATATCAAGGGAACTTAATTTTTCAACTATCATACTTATAAATGATTCCTAGAGCTTACCTGGTTCATAGAGGCAGTACTTATATGACTACACTATATATCATACAATTATGATACTTAAATATGTAAAGATAAATATCGTTACTGCTGAAGAATAATCCTTATGTAATAATCAAATTTTCTCCAGTAGGAATCCTGATCATCTCCACTGCTGCCTTGCACTGTGCTGCTGGTAAGATCTTCTTAATTTGTTTTTTTAGACCAATCAATCAATGTGCATGAAACAACAAACACCAAGCATTGAAATGAGAACTGAAAAATACTGTGAAAATTTTTTTAAAAGTAGATATGTTTGGTCCCAGCCTAGTCTCTGTACTAACTGGTCTGAGTAGTTAAAATTAGGCAATCTCAGGTAGGACAGAAGGTTACCATTGCTTAAATCCTAAGTAAAAATAGAATTCTGATTGGGTTCAAATGAAGGTTGTTCTTAAAGTAACTTGTACTTACAGTTGTAGAAAGCAGATTCTTGCTGCCAGTCTAGATACTTCCTATGTTAGAGCACAGTTCCATAAAAATCCTTAAGAAGGACAGACTATTTATTACAAATGCCTACCTGATAGCTTTTTTCAGGTGTAATGTAACATTAAAAAAAAATAAATCTGGAAAATAAAAGTAAATATTAAACATTCACAGATATTAAATAGTAAGTGGAATTTGGGCAACTGCAACAGAGCTGTCTGACCAGTGTATTCACTCCCTGCTAATTTTTGGCCTGGTTATAGCTATGTGCTTGCAACAGCATTTCCCACCACTCTTCCTCATTCTCCCTCCATGCAGCACCTTCCCTCCCCCACTCCCAGTAGGGCATCAGATTGTGCCAGCCCTGAATACTGCTGCAATTTACTGCTGAGTCACACCACTTCAGTGCTGTCACAGAACATCATCATCACTTCTCTGATAGGAACATTGCAACAGCAACCTTTTGGTATGGGGAGGGAGAGGGTCTTTCAAGACATACACTGTGGAATAGCTGAGTATTCTATGTTCTTTCCAAAAAAATTGTGTCCTGTCCCAAGTAAGTTCTCCGGGTTTTCTGGTTGTTGATTTGGGAACAGCACAACGATCTGTCTGATAATTTCACTTCTACTCACATGGAATACCTCCATGGAATGCCCAAAGTAACAATGTTTGAAGAGAGTGGGCACTAGAAGAGACTTCTCTTGTTTATCATGGTGCCACTGAAGTCTTCTGGGGCTGACAGCTGCTGCTCCAGAAGGTTAATAAGATGAACAAAGCTCTTCCAGCTGGACCGTAAGAGGGATTATGTCTGAACAGCAGATAAACAGATTATTCCCGAAACGGACACTGCTTTTTTTTAAAACTTCGTCACTCTTGTCTTATCACTCCAGTCCACCAGACCCGAAGTGTGTGCATTGGAGGGACGCGTCCAGCTCTTGCATTCTGGCATCTGTTGCACTCTTCTAGTTACAATTCAATGCAATCAAAGGCTGGAGACACCTGAAAAATAATAAAAAAAAAAAAAACAGAAGATATTTGGGGATTTCAGATCTTTGGGAAAAAAAAAAATCCTTCTACCTGAAGAAATAAGAAATAATTCTTGTTTTCTGCATGATTTTTCTTGAAAATTGTGAATGATCAATAGACATCATGCATTTGAAAATTGGATTAATATTTCTGATCATTTGCCTTGCACTCCATGTTCACGGAAGCAGAGGTAAGTTCATATATAAAAGGTTTATACTAATGTACGTTGCATATTCTGGGGAAAAAAAAAGATCAAAATATTTTCACACAGAAATTCTTGGAATTTGATATTTTGACAATTCAGCTGGAGGTGGTATAGTTATTGACACTCTTATAAAGCTGGAAAAGGAAATGTTGGCAAAATAATTTACGTATTTTCTAGGCTTTACAAGCTCTATAACAGATGTAATTTAATTTTGATTTACCTGCATATGTTCTGTTATGAAAAAAATATAATTTCAAAAACATGATATGGAAGGGACAGAATAGCTGAAAGAATATCTAAGTGCTGATATTGTTAAAGATGATCTGCCATCCTTTGAATGGAGAGAAAGTTATGAAATATACCTTTGTATTTATTAGTCATTGTCAGAAACAACTTCAAAAAATAATGTTCAAAAAGTAGCAATAGAAGTAAGGGTTTGTGTAATATTTGTAAAAGTATATGCAGGAAAACAACAGCTAACTGTTGTTCCTTTTAAAGCATGAAAAAGTTCACAACTATTTCAAAGTTTCTTTAGTAATAAAACACAAAAGATAATGATGTGATTTTTCCCTGTTCAGTTCCCTATTAAATAGATTTAGAGCTTTGGGGAACGTGTTTAATTTTGCAAGAGGTTTCTTACTAACTGTTCCATCTTTGCTTTGATATTTATATAGCTGAATTAAAAACCAACATTACAACTGCTTTATGCTTGCCCACCTATTTCTTGTCTATCTCAACTTGTTAAGTAAATGCAGACAATGTAAAATGATAACAGAGAAGTTTCCTCAATGGTATTTAAATATTTGTTAAGAGATGATGTGTGCTGCCAATACTACTTGGCAAGTTTTATTTACACATCACTTTTTTACTTTTTTTTTTTTCTTTTTTTTTCTTTTTTTTGGTCTTGCCTTTCTTCACACAGATTTAAAAAAAAAAAAAAAAAAAAAAGGAAAAAAAAGGAAAAGAAAGAAAAAATGAAAGAGCACAGTTCTTCTATCCCTGAAATTCCATAAATCTTATCTAGTGGTCACCTACAATCCTGAAAACAATCCTGGGGAAAAAAATAATGTAAACACTGGATTCATATACTGTTGCTCCTTGATCTTACTTTTTAATTCTATGTAAATAGGGTAAATTAATCTTTAACAATATTTCAGAAGTATGAACAAAAAGTGAGAGAATGAGTGATAATTCATGTCTGACAAGACGAGCAGCTATATTTAAATGCACTACTTTTTCATTTAAGTTGCATGTTCTATGATGGCAAGAGAAATTTCAGGTAATTTTTGCATGCTTGATTGTATCATTGCAATCCATATTTATAATTATGAATCGAGAAAGTGATAATTTAAAAACGGGGTCACATAGTTTAACCCGTTGGAAAATGTGATTGTATGTTACATTTCCTATAAAATACTTCAGGAAAATTCTGGGAGGATATTTAGACAGAGAGGAATATGGAACTCTATATTGTCTCCCTAATAGATGTAGTACACTTCTTGGTGCACATAACTTTATCAACACTCAGACGAATAGAAAACTTCATACAGTATCTTTCTTATGTAGCAGTCTTGGAATTTTCTCAATTTTTGAGGGCTTTCAAGGGAAAGAAGATTTTTTTTTATATATATATATGAGGCAGGTAATATGAAAAATTCTTTCCCACTGGTTTTGTAAAGCATGTGTGGTCTGCACAAATGCATAACAATTAGTTTTTATCTCCATGTTGTCATGCCATATATAATATTTTAAAGCTACATTATCTCAAATACTTGCACGCAAATCTCAAAAGGCTCACTTCTTATGTCAAGAAGGATTCTTCTTTCCTAGAGCAAGGATGATTCCAGAACTGTTTGTATGAGTCAGCATTAGGGTCAGATACTTTCGGGAAATATTTCAAAAGTACACAGTCTTTCCCAGTAGTCTGAATATTCATATTAACTACTTATTAAAATAGAAGATTTGAGCCTTTTAAAGCTAATCAAATTTTATAGGGTATGTCAACTGTGGCAGACTAAAAAACAAGAGGCAAAGATGCACACATATCTTAAAATAAAAAAATAGGACAAATAATCGCTTAATATTTACAGGATTAACCAGATAGGATTTTTTTCCTCTTGAACAAATTCCTGTTTTATTCACATCTGTGTTTCAAGGCTAGCAAAAATGGGGCTTGCTGAGTAATGTCTTTTGGTGCTTCTTTCCCTTCATTATTTTAGGACCATAAAAGTCCTTCTCCCAGGCATTTGGAAGCTTGTCCAGGAGCACCTCCAGTTCCTCAGGAAAGTGTAGGGAATCCAGGAAATTACCTCAGGACTTGAACTCAGGTCTTTGCTACTGTCCTGGTACAAGCTGTCTCTAACAAGTGGAAGGGAAAGAAAGGGGAATAAAGCTTTTGCAATGGAAAAAAAAAGAATAGATAAAATATGGTAGTTGAATAATTTTTAATTTCTGAAACTACACATTAATGCTGGATACAAATTAACAGTTGATACTGAGAATCTCAGAATCTAAGTTAGCTACAGGGTGTTCAAGAGTGTTTAGTGTTAGTTTTTATTCAGCAAGAAAATATCCTCTGGTGTCACAGTCATTCTTCAGGACACAAAGGCTTTGTGTGTGCTCCGTGAAATAATTTTAATTCATTCTGACTTACCCCTTCCCTATTGGCTACTCTAATTCAGCTACAAGTGTTGAAAATCTTCATGACTATAATTGCCCTTGAAAAAAGGGTTAAGAAATTTTGTACCAAAGGGAAGGGAAATTCAACAAACACAAACACTCATTAAAAAAAAAAAAAAAGGAAAAAAAGAAAAAGAAAAAAATTTTTTTTTCCCTTTCCCAAACAATGTAACACTGGATCGTATGTGGGTTTTAATATTATCTATTTATTTGGTGAGAGCCAAACTTGAAAAAAAATATCAGAACATTGTTGCTAAATCTTAGATTATTTCCAGGTATAATCACACTCACTATTAGTATTAAAAGGTTTTCTCCATTTACAAGACATTAATTTACAGGCTACAAAAAAGTGACTTTACTTGGAGTCGTAAGCTGCTAGAAATATAGATTATTGTTTATGCTATTCTTCATTTATGCTATTCTTCATTCTTCATGTCCAAGTGGCTTCAGCAGAACATTAAATAATATGGCAAAGAGTTATCAGGTGTTGCAAATACAGTTGCCTTCTCAGAAGGAAAATTGTATGTGCATTGTACTGCATTGGTGCATTGGTGCTTTAAATTATTTTAAATATGTTTTACCCTCTGCTTTTGTACCTTTATCCAATTTCAAATCCCTCTGGGGTTAAAATGCTTATTCTCTATCACAAAATTCTTCCATTTTTATCAGGAATTAGGTGCAAAATCCTGTACATTCCGTGCACGTTGCATTTCTTTCCCTAAGGAATTTGTGATATTGAACAACACACTTCTTCAAAAAGAACTATCTGACTGCTTGTATATACACATATACTGGCATTTAGTCACTATCAGCTGCTATTTACTGGACAGACACTTCAGAATAGTACATACCTAGAATTTTAACAACCATCTGGGAATAATGACACTTGCCACAGAGTAGGTATGTTTATATATACCCTTACTCATTGTAGGAAGCCTTATGAGTTTATTCAAGCATACCACCAGCATTACCCATACAATATACTTTGTAGAATCATAGAATCATAGAATTGGCTGGGTTGGAAGGGACCTCAGAGATCATCAAGTCCAACCCTTGATCCACTACCGCTGCAGTTACCAGACCATGGCACTGAGTGCCACATCCAGTCTCTTTTTAAATATCTCCAGGGATGGAGAATCCACCACTTCCCGGGGCAGCCCATTCCAATGTCTGATCACCCTCTCTGTAAAGAAATTCTTTCTAATGTCCAACCTAAACCTCCCCTGGCACAACTTGAGACCGTGCCCTCTTGTCTTGCTGAGAGTTGCCTGGGAAAAGAGACCAACCCCCCCCTGGCTACACCCTCCTTTCAGGGAGTTGTAGAGAGTGATGAGGTCTCCCCTGAGCCTCCTCTTCTCCAGGCTGAACAGCCCCAGCTCCCTCAGCCTCTCCTCATAGGGTCTGTGCTCGAGTCCCTTCACCAGCCTGGTTGCCCTCCTTTGGACCTGCTCCAGGACCTCGATATCCTTCCTGAACTGAGGGGCCCAGAACTGGACACAGGACTCGAGCTGTGGCCTCACCAGCACTGAGTACAGGGGCTAGTACAGACTTGTCTCAGTAACACTGCTATCCTCACTGCACAAAAGCATGAGGACTTCATGTATAACCTGGAAGCTGAAGCCCTGTAAGAATCTGTAAGAGGCATTGCAGTCTCAGAGCAGGACAACATCAGAGTTGAGCAGGCTGATTCTCAAAGCAACTTCCTAGGCACACAGATTTCTGCAGACCAGCAGGATCCAGAGTCACAACTACACAGCTAATGAGACTAAGGCCATGATGCTTGTCTTTTCAGTGGGAAGGTTCTACTGGCTTTTAAATTTCCACTGCACTGCAGAACAAAAAAAAGGCTGGTGTTCATCTTCTTCTGAAGCTAGGTATCAATGTCAGCTCCTTATCTTTCATCAAAACATCCCCACAGTATTGGATATTGCCTTCTTACCCAGCAGTTTACTGGCTAAATGCACTAAACCTGAAGAAGTGTGAGCCATACTCAGTTCTCCTGTGCCTCAAGCTACCCCAGTTAGCTCCCAAATAAAATGCACTACCCAGCAGGATGCAACAGCTCTTGGGGCTGAGTTCCCTCAGAAGTTCCTCCCTAAGTTCTTCCCCCATGTGCCTTAAAAGTAGCCAAAAAAATATTGGACACAAGGATAACTAGAGGCACAACACATAATCTTTTTTTTAAGAGCACTGAGCTCTCAGAGGCAAAATCTGAGCAGATCTAATATATAAAAATATATAGTATTAATTTTTCTAACATGGGATTTCATGCTTTCAAGATTTTAATGCATTGAACCTTCATGTTTGTGAAAACAAGCTTGAAAATTTAATGCTGACAGAGCTCCAGTGTCTGAAAAAGCACTGCCAGCAAGCAGCCCACAACATCAGAAGGAGCAAAAGGGAAGATCCTCAACTCCCAGATCTGCATGGGAAGAGAGGGGTTGTTGGATGCTTCTCTGGGAGAAGATAAAGCCTGTTCCTAGTTTACATATGCAAGACCTGGGCTGCATTTAATGATAAAGTCATGCCATATTTTAATCTGTCCTTGCACATCTAAACCTCTTCAGTCCAGTCAAACCCTTCCATGAAACTGGAAATTAGGTAATGTGGTTTAAAAATAATTTTAAAAGGAATATAAGGACAGAACATGTCACATCACTGGCAAGTGCAATAAGAATTTGGGGTCCTCACTCTTCCCCTGCTCAGTCAGGAGCAGACTGACTAAGCAAAGAGTCCAAGGTATAACCTCTTTTTGTGCTTTCCATTCTCCACCTAGCATTTACACTGAGCAGTCCTCTTGGAGATCTCAAGATCAACTTTCCATTACTTCCATTCTTCATTTTGTTACTGGTTCAATTATCAATACAGAGGCTGCTGGCCCTGAAGTATATTTAGTTAGATCACAAAAAAAACCCCACAAAAAACTATGAGATCTTGTTGAATTATCCCTTTTTTATAAACTTTCCTTCTGTTTTTCAGCAGTAACCCTTAAAACCTTGTCTTTTAATTAAAAATTAGTTTATAATGAAGGCAATATGTTTGATTTATCAATCAAGCATTCCTCTCTATCCTAATGAACATCCACTTATTTTTCAGACTAATCTGATTTTTTGTACAAAGCTTGAGATTATTTTAGTGATGAATTATTCAAACTTTTTTGAACAAGGACAGTTTTGTCTTAATGTGACCTTGAATTTTGCTGCTGAAACCTTTAGTTACCATTATTTTAAATTCCATTCTTTGTATGCAATAACATCTTAATTTTCTAAGGTCAAATTAAACTAAGTTTACTTCTGCACTAATGCTGTAGGCTGCAGGCATTAATTCAAACAATACAGATTGTCTGTATTACTGAAAAAAACCTAAACCTGTGCCAAAACTGGAGGCCTCCCAAAATCGATACTATTAGCAGCAACAGCTAGAAATTAATAGTTGTATAGGAAAGAATCCAGTACAGAGAGATTAAAAAGGTATGAATACAAGCTTCTTGATTCTGTGTTTATAAAATCAAATAAAAGGAAATAGTACTGATCTGTTATCTGCATGGGTTTAAACTTTTTTTTTTTTTAATCCAGTTAAATAGCAATGTACTTATCCTTTGTCATCATGCAGATTATTGAAAATGCATAGAAATTCTCACCTTTGAAATCTATACTTCTCCTGCCTTGTTTTGTTTTGTTTTTAATGAGGCTATAAATTTGACAGTGCAGGTGTCAAGAAACACAGGATCAAGGCCTTGCTTAATTCTGAGAATTTCAGATTTTAATTTGACAAATGAATGCTGTTTATCTGCCTGAAAACAAAACCTGAAGAACAGTACTATTCGCCTGGGACACCTGTATGGTCATCAAAGCACTTTTGCTTAGGTCCCATAAGAATAACTCTGCTATATCACACTTAGAAAATTCACATACTTTGAAAATATTATTTAATATTTTTCTAAGTCCAGGAATTCCAAATTTTAATAGTGTCTGTCAGTGACTCTGTAGATCACCTGGTAAAGCTACTGCAACTTTTTTTTCAAACATGTCACCTGCAGAATTGGAAAATTATGCAGATTCTTTCATGTGAGATAAGGAAGAGAACTACAGTAAGGCACCTTGGAGATTGACATAAAACACACTTAAAGGTTACCAGACTTCAACAGTTATCTGTCCTTCTGCCTTATAAAATAGAAGAAAACTAAAAATCTTAGGCATAATGTTTAATGATAAAACTGAGACAATATCCTTTGTGAAACAACAGAACTATTAAAAAAAATAATTTAAAAAAATTCAAAATTGGTAGGGTAAACAATAAATGCATTAACTGCATGTGTTCATTTAAGAGAAGGGAATGAGAACAAAAAAATTACAAGAAGGACTTCTAAGAATAGTACCACAATCTAATATTATTGGGATTTTTTACGTGATCAAATTATGTACCCTGTGAAATTTGTACCACTACAATTTTTTTCATTTACTGCGTTGCATGGTAAAAAAAAAGCAAATGGTTAATGTATATGTGCTGAATTTCATTATGCACAAATAGCTTTTGTTCCACAAATGTTCCACAAATGTGGGGTAGCAGGTTTATGCTTCCTTCAATTCAAATTTTGCTGAAGTTTAGCAAAAAAAAGTAATTTCAAGAACTGATAAGAAAAGTTACTCTAGAAAGAGAAATCTATTAATGATATACGAAGATATAAGAATTAATAATTAAATATTAATTATTAGAAGATATAAGTACAATTAAACTTATTACAGTAAGCATATGAAAGCAACAGGTCCCTCCCACAAAAAAAAAAAAAAAAAAAAAAAAAAAAGGCTAGCAGCACAGAGATAACTGGAAGCAGATCACGTATGGTCACTTTCTCAGACTGAAAAGTAACAGTAGTGACACTAATACAGAGATTTTGAAATTGTAAAAAGAATCATCTGTTTGGTCAATCTTATGAATAGTATAATTCTTAATTTAAGTTAATGAACTAGGGGTAAATCCCAGTGAAGAAGCAAATCCTTCAAGACCTCTGTTGCACAGAAAGACTATCAGAGGTTACTGACAAAATCCTCTGCCTCAGTTTTTTCAGACTTCCCGGGCAGCTGGGCTATTGCAGTTAATATAACTTGTAAAAGATAATGGATTTACAACTGGCTACTTTCCATGTAGATTTTTGGTATTTTCTTCTAGAGCATTTCAGGGTTCTACTTTGAGATTTCTATGGCACTGGATCTTTCCATATGTCACTCAAAATTCAGTGTCTCATCTGATCTGGTGTTTGACCTATTGTGGTTTTCTGATGTTTTCATAGACTTTGTGCAGTTTTGCACATTCTTTTTATCCAGTTTATCATTCATGATCTGACATTGCTGTTAAAAAATTACTTCCATTTCATTTAATGACAATCATGATATGACTATATAATCATTTTCAATTACCTTGCAACAATTAGACAGTTTCAGGCCTATGGGTTGCTGCTTCTATGATACTTTATAAAGAAATAACAATTTTCTGTTGCATTCCTTGCATAAGTTCCTGTCTTTTATACAGTGTTTATCACAACCAAGCAGTCAACTTATTCCATATCAAAGTACCACCAACCTCATAATATATGTCATTATTATGATTTGTACACAGTCAGCATTTGATGTTTGATGTTCATTCTGAACTTAAATAAGAACTGAGACATATACATACACACATATGTTTATGCTGACATATACAATAGAAATTTTCCCATTCTTTACTTGAAGCACTATTTTGTAGCAGTATGCTTTTCAATTATTTTTCTCTTATCATTTATCTGCTCTCTTTTCTTTAAACATTCAATTAACACAGTTCCAAATTGTCAAGATAATGTGTTTTTACCTTTCTTTTTTTTCTCTTGATTTTCCTGAGAACATGATAATTGTGTTTGTTATATGCAGCATGACATTTCTTCTTTCTCCAGCAAACTGATAATTTTTTACTCCTAATTTTTATAGTATTACTCTCACTGAAACTGTTCCTTTTGAACTTTATTGTTTCCTTTTATTTCTCTTTTACAAGTTTTCAAACCATTCTTCAAAGAGATCAGTACATATGCCACCTTTCTTACATTTTCTTCTTTAAAGTTTTCCAATTATCTACAAATTTTACAGGTTTCTTTCAAAGCAGTTATTTCGAATCTTCTTTTGTTCTGCTTAGATTGCCTTTATTTTTCATCTATAATGGCAATATCAAATGTATGAAAATGCAACAAAAAAGCCCCATACTTACAAATTACCTTTAACATATTTATTAGTTTGTATGCAATATTTTGGAAGATAATCTAGAAGATACAAATTGCTCCTGTCACAGGATCCTGCAAAATGCCAATTTTCAGCTCATGTAAATGTGTGCCACATGTGCTTTTTTTTATCACTGCAATTTCACATTGTTTTACTTCTATCTCAAAATGAATCCTGAACTTTTTGTATGTTTTTAAGATGGAGGTTCCTAGATTTGAGGCTATTTTGACACCCTAGAAGCATTTCCATTTTTCATAAGTGAACAGCTATATAAGTAAAACCTAAGCCCGGATCTTCAATTCCCACTCGCTGATCTCAGTTCTTTTCTACTGTAGTTGTTCCAGTTTGTCAGGAAAAGATCTACTGAGATACAATGCTAGAGTGTTCACATCATCTTTTGTGGCAAAGAAAAGATATGTGGCAAAGAAAAATACTTGTAGTCTGTTCTGATTAATACTTCAATTTATGTGAGAGAAGGATTGAGGAGCGCCCTGTGGGGTAAGAGAAGGAGACTGTAAACAACTCGCTCTTTGCCCAGAGACAATAAAATCACTGTTCAGCTTTTGAAAGTGTTTCAGAGTACAGTTCTTGGAATGGGTTCAAGACTGCAAACCTGATGTGAAGGGAAGCCTTGAAGCCCCAAAGAAAAATAAGAATAACTTAAAAGGGTGCAGGTTTAAGGTACAACCATTTGTTATTTTACTTATCTGCCAGCATAGACACCTTGATACACTGTAAAATGATACATGTACACTTCACCTTCCCCAAGCTCCAGACTGTTAGTTATCACTGTACTGTAACTTTCCTCACAGGGTGATATACTCACAAATTATATGGTTTAGCTAGACAGGAAAGCTGGGGAAAAGCTTTCCGCCAGAGAGGGTAGTGATAGGACAAAGGATAATGCTTTAAAACTGAAAGATTTAGGTTAGATATCAGAAATAAATTCTTCACCATGAGGGTAGTAAGATACTGAAATAGGAGGAGGAAATAGGACCCCTATGGAGGGTCTTGATGCCTCCTCCCTGGAGGTGTTTAAGGCCACATTGGATAAGGCCTTGTGCAGCCTGTTCTAGTGGGAGTAGCCCCCACCCATGAAGGGGGTTTGGATCTTGATGATCTTTAAGGTCCCTTTCAACCCAAGCCATTCTATGATTCTATGATTTAAGGTCAAGCCTTTACCCATCATTTGCAGATCTAACACAAAGTCCCATTTGAAAACAAGATTTAGTACTTCTGAAACTTTTACCCTGTGCGTCCTGGGGTCATGTGTTCAGATATATGGAAAGTAGTTTCTAGGTGTCTTGAGTCCCCAGTTCATGCATGTGATCACAGGACGTCTCTTCAGCACATAAATTTACTCAGGGCATTGACACCAAGATAATGTAACAACAAGAACTCTCAGATTCATGCCCATTTTCCAGACATGATCTTGCGTTGGATACCTACTGCCTATGCAATCTATGTTTATGTGCATGGTTCCTTTTTATCTTTTCCAGAAAGCCCTACTAAAGTAAACCGTGGTGAAACTAAACATCTTGCAGATGCCTCAGGGTCAGACAAAACAGAAAGGACAACAAAGAGGTCCAGAATATCAACCATAAGGCGAATATTTGACATGGCAAAACACCGAACAAAGAGGTCTCCCTTCTTCTCAACTGGTGTGAAAGTTTGCCCACAAGAATCAGTGAAGCAGATTTTAGCCAGTCACCAAGCTTACTACAGATTAAGAGGTAAGACGATGATTGTAGCATGTACTTCCTTGTGGAAAGTATTTATTTTAAATAAGGAAACACAATAACTTTTCACAGTCTTGTTTTTTATCTCTCTAGGCAGTGCGCGTGCTATTTGCTTTATGCTTTATTTTTCCATAATCAAATGTTATGTGTACATCAGCATGGTTCAAGACAGTTACCAGAACACAATAAAACAATACACTCAAAGGACATTTCCAGCATGGCAGAACATAAAGACCAAGCTATGCTTGCACTATCGTGTATAGATTTCTTTACCTTTCTCAACAGTGCAGCAGGTGCCATCATTGCAGAATTAGTCCCACCAGCTCAAGACAAGTAAAGAAACTATTCATTAGTCATTGCACAAATAAATCAGTGTATCTGCAGTTATGTTTAATCTGCTGTAGTGGCAGTATACTACAAACACTGAGATAACTGTCAGCACTTCATGCAAAGACCTTAGTCTTATGTGTCAAAAATCTAGAATGTTTTTGCTGCCCTCTTCCTCCCTTTCTTTACATTCCTTGATCACTGAAAGCCTATAGAGTTACCACTACAATTTTAGGTCCCTGAGAGCATGGTGCAAATAGTCCTCTAGTTTTTATACTTCCTCTCTTCCTCCCTCTACCTCTCCCAGTCATTCTGTGGCTGATCTAATTTCTTTTAGAAAAATGCATCTTTGTGTTCTGTATCTACCCAGTCCAAATCTAATTCAAAAACCTAATCAGCATTTCTGGGATGCAAGAATCTAAGAAACATCTACTCTCTAAATCAGCTTTGTTTATTTGTCCTCTATACTGATCTCCAAACATTCACACACATGTGCATAACTTGGCTGCTCATCTGTTGCTCTTTCAGGGAATTAGCTTGTTCCCTCTGAAATGAAACCTGGATGTAGGGCTGCATAAATTTTATTCCAGCAGCCACTTGCAATAGGCAGCATGGTCAAACTACAACAATGCCTGTAAGCCATTGCAGGAGCTCAGACAGTCACTATTGGATAACCTGAGCCTTCTGTGACCCTATACCAACTCTGAAATAACACTCCACAGCTTAAGTCACTCTGAAGATAGTCCATCATGTAGGGCAAACTGGGAGGATGCATGGAATCAGATACAATGTCTCCTCAGATGGCCATGTGTCATGTTTATCTAAATCCTGGTAACTGGATTAGTTTTCATCAGATGGCATATCTTTATTTAGCAGTTACTGCTGAGAAAAATAAATACCAGAGAGTTGTAAGTGAGAAAAAGATGATAGCAAGTAGCCTTAACTGCTAGCTCATAATGAATAAATCTCTTCAAAAGACATCCTGTTCCTTTTTAATAATCTGACAACATCTGTTCCACATGCAGCTGCTTTACTAGGAGAGCAGGTTGCTCCTGAGGTATTATTGAGGTGACCTAACACAGCCAGATAATTATCTCACTCTAAACCAAACCATGTATCAAGTACTGAAAATAAATGTCCCACCTCACAGTAATGAACTTTGCAGAGTGAAGTACTAAAGGCAACAAAATTTAAATTGCTAACAAGCTTTTGTTAAAAAATGGGGGTTTTTTCTTGGACGTTTGAAAATCTTCTCTAAAGGCATTTAACTTCAAACAGCATTTTCAAAAAGTATTCCTTCATCTTGACTGGGGGTACACTATATCTTCAAATCCAAAAATATGGCTTGCTTTTATGACTCTGTACCAAAGGAATCAACAGGTAGGGACTGAGAGAGTCACCCACAAATGGGAAGGTATAATGATAGCTGAGATAAACTGAACTGGTTCTGCTCAACACCCATTGGTTCTGGCAGTCACTGGGCCATGTTGGTGTTCCTACACAGCTGCAGAGAACAACCTGCATAGGAGAATATTTCTGCAGTTAAGCAGGAAAGTCCACACAAAACAGTGCTTCCTGACTGGCTCTGTGCTTGCTTGGGGATCTCTGATTTTAAACATGACTCCAGGTTTCATTCTATCTTTAGTTTGAGGCTGTGAAAACTGAGTTAAGTGGAATTAGATATTCTGGATGGGGAAAAGGGCTGGTATCTGAACAGAAAATAAAAGAATAAATAGTATAGTTTGTCAGGTATGCATCTGCTTTATGGATAAGGCAACAGATTATCCTCCAAAATCTTTTAAAAGTGGTTTCAACTTACAAAAAGAGGAGAATTCGGCAAGATATGAAAAGAAGTGCACTCAGAAGCGTAGCTCCACCCGGCCATCCATGACTCTCAAAACCTCACTTTTTGCAAACACATCTAAAATCTGTGTTGTCAGAATCATCAAGGGAAAGTAAGCCCTATAAAGTACTTCTGAGAAGTCCTTTTATAACGTAGCCACTGCTGCTTTCTCTCCACCTTCATGTCATGATCCTCACTGACAATGCTCGAGATCGTGGTCTTTGCAGCAGGAACAGGTTTCACAGGTTTTCCCTGAAATGCCTGACAGAGTTCTGAATTGCATGAAATTAAACAAAAAAAACCAGGATCCTGAGCCTTAATATGTATTCTAATATATTTTTTAACATATTAAAGATGAACTTTGAACTTTCTTGAATAAGGAGTGAGCAAACAGAATACATAAAATGAGTAGTCTCCATTATTATGCACTTTACATAAACCTGTGTCATTAAATTTCTTTGCATCCAGTAAACAAGGCTCTCTTAGAGCCATTCCTGAATACCACTTTTTCAAAGTCTCCCCCCCCGTCTTACTCTTTTTTGTTCATTTTTGTTTCCCCAAATGAGGGGATGCTGCTGTTCTCTTTGCAGCCACAATACCTGTTAATCTTGTCTGATGTACCCTGGTATTTACCTGAGTGATTCATCACCATGGAGGAGATAGTTAACATGAAAATGACTGTGTACAGTAATGTAGAGAGAAAGGAAATCATGTTCTTTCCAAAGGAATTTTAACAATGCTAAGTCATTTCAGAGGTGTTTGAAGAAACATAAAATCGTGTACCTGCTGCAGAATTTCCTTAAGATTTTGAAAAGACTAATTACATTGAAAAATTGGAATACAATGAAATAATTTTAGTCTACTCCATTTAACATTTTTTCCATTAAAATATTTTGCTATATGTGCAGGGAATATAAAAATCCTAAGTATGTTCTGTTCAGTCTGTTCTGTGCATAGTTAGCTATACTAACATGTAAACCCTTTGTATTCAGTTAAAATTATGATTAGTCAAGTGTGATGACCATGAGATTAATTCTTTTCTCTACCTCCATGTTGGCTCTCACTAGAATACCCAATATACATCTTTGCAAGTATGTGCATTTGAAGTGAAGGAAACGTGCTCTGTGGCTGTTCCTTATTTATGATGATGATGACAGGCCAAATTAATCTCATTTTCAATAAGGGATATTAGCTACTCAAGGATGAGTAATCCTTCAGCAAAAATGCAAATGGCTGTCAACTTAAAAGTATCTAAAAGACCTAAATATCTAAAAATATCTAGAAGCTTGATTTGTTTATTCAGGACAGTGGAATGTGTAAGCTCCAGAATATTATAAAAAGACTTTCAAGTTCACTTTTTGGTACAAAGCATCCATCCCCAGCCCCTTTCTTCTTACTCAGTATGCCAGGAAGCTGTGTGGGAAGCCTTTCGTATTTTTCTGGATCGGATTCCTGATACTTCTGAATATCAGAACTGGGTTACTGCCTGCCAGAGGGAAACCTTCTGCATATTCGACATTGGCAAAAACTTCAGCAATTCCCAAGAGCACCTGGAAATAATTCAACAGGTAAAAATTATTGACATTTGTTTAGAAACAGGGAGATTTGCAAGTCTCTCCCCATTTGCTTCTATATAGGCAAATTAATTGAGCAGGAAGAGGAGGGGGCATATATTAGAAGGAAAACAAAATACAGTAAACAAAAGAGCTAACAGGCTTCTGGTCAATGGTTGGATACACCCACTAGTAAAATGCTGTTTTTCTTAATCTTTTTGCAGCGAGTAAAACATAGAGCCTTCCAGGAAAGGTAAGTAGCACAAGTAGAACCTTGCCACTTGATGTTACTGCTTTTTATGGAAAAGATACATGTAGATGTGTGTGGATGTGAGCAGATAGACCAGATACACAGATAGCACTGTGTTGGTTTTAGTATGTGCTGTGAGAGATGTGTATACTGTACATATTATAGTACACAGTAACTGAATCACAAATAACGAAGGTGGCCTAATGTCTGAGTTGCCTGTTCACTTTCAGACATGAAATAATTTCTTCATAGACTAATGTGAGCATGCAACTTTGACAGAGCCATGGCTTTGCAGTGGACTATTGACAAAAGACCCATCATTTATATAATTCTCAGAAGGAAAGTCAGAGGGCTCAACAAAAGTTTAGGTGGGAGGCTACCTTAAGCAATAATATGAAAACTTCAGCTTTCACTTCAGCTTTCTCCCGTATTTTTACATGTCAGGGTAGTGTTAGCTACGGTGATGCTTTATTCTATGAACTCCTGGAAAAAAAGTGTTCTCCTGGCAACACTCAGAAGTCTGAGGACTGCAGGGTTAAAATTACAGTACTGAACACTGCATATAAATACTATATTACAGCCAGGCAAATCACTGTCCACAGTTTCTCTTATTAATGTAGTTTTTTTCAAATTTTTTTAGATTTTCTAATGTGGCAAACAATGTTTTCCATTCATAACTTATACTGTCTGATAATCACAGTGGCCTTATATATCTCTGTTCATTGTGACCTGGGGGCTTTGAGTGTTCTTCTTTCTCAGAAATGTATTTTTAATAATGTAGAGCCTAATTAAACTCCCCTGGAGGTCCAAAGGGAGGTCTCTTCTCTCAGTCTCTCAGTGCAAACAGCAGCAGCAATGCAATAAGTGAAGTGACTGATCTCAGAGTTCTTATATTCTGTGTGAACAGTACAGTTTCCCCCAGGTACTATTCAAAAGCCAAAGCAAATTCTATGAAATTACTTCCATTTTAGCTGGAGATATAAGCAGCTCTGGTTATGCATTGTTGGACTTAATCTTTACTACTCTATGGTATAGGGAATATTTTATATCTTCTGTAGATGCCATGTAGAGAGATCAGTCACCAGCTAATGACACAACACTTAATTAGTCAACATTGTGAAAATTACAGTCATTATCATTATTATTACAAATAACACTTTATTTCTCATCAGACAAGATATCCAGAGGGCTTAGTAAATCAGGTGTTGTTCATGTTCTTTACATTATTAAACATCTAGGTTGGTCCCATCTATAAATGCAGCCCAGCCATGTTTTCTATCTGTGCTACAAGCTCCATGTTCTTCCTTTAACAACACACTACACATTTGTGGTGCCCATAGTTCTTTCACACATAACAGTTTTCACAAACTGAACCAGTGTGCACTGCCTTAATAATAGCTATTTCTATAGAAATTTTGAGGAATTCCATCCACATTTATTTCCATGACTGGGCTTTTTATTTTATGCTGTGTTTTTTTCTTCACTCTACATAGAACCTGAGAGAACAGAAAGTCTTTACCCCTCCAATTTCATGAAAGAAAAATCTGAAAACTTCACTTACAAGATCTTTATCTAAGAATATAAATGTGAATAAAAATTGGTGTTTAGACCATAAATCATTCAATAGGATTAAAGGAATATTGAACACATTTATAATAAAATGTACTTGTATATACACACACCACTTCTATTTTTCAGGCAAGCTACTAGTCTCACTTCTGAAATTATTCATCACCACATGACTGTAAAACTTAATAGCAATACAAAACCAAATCATGTAATGCAAGGCAGATAATCTGTATATCACACCCACTATATTCTTACTTTTCAGCTGTCTGTCATAGGCACCATGACAGGCATTAACTGATTTAATTTCTGCGACCCTATTTCTTTGACTACTTGGAGAAAAATATCATGAAACCTCATGAGCAAATTCCTGACAGGACTGGTAGTCGTTGGTGGAGGAATATATCAAATCAGTATTTTTTTTGATTGTAAGAATAGCATAATGAAGGAGAGGAGAGGAAATACACAATCTTTTGAATATAAAACACAATCTGCTGGTCTGTTGTCTGTTTAACCAGCTTATAATAATAATTTATAACAATAATAACTTATCTTATTTAAAGTGCACTAGTATAGGGGTCATTTCAACACATTTTTAGACCCTTGCTATTACAACGTGATGATCATTAAATCACTCATTTCTATTTGATTGATAGGAAAGATGAATTATCCACGGAGAAAACAGGTGGCAAAAAGCTGGAAGACACTCCTTCCATTTCTACAGGTAAAATCAAATCTGCTTTCTGTGTCTTCTGCCCATTAAATAGAATTGCTAAAATCAGTGACTGATAGACCTTCAAAGGCTGTGATTTAATTAATGCAATAGAAGCATGACAAATTTAGTGAGGTATGGGGGAAATGCTTTAATAAAATAATCCTTAAAAACCAGGTATTTTATTTCTTTTCAGTAAGTCTGCAACTCAAATGTAGCATTCCAGGTTTGTTTTACAGTGTTTCTCCTAGAGAGAAGAGGGAGAATAATGCAAATTCTGCTTCAGTTATGAAATAACATTTAGAGTGTCAGCTGCTGCATTTTGTTAGGCAAAATAAGCAAGCATTTGAAAATAATTACTTTAACCAGAAAGTCACAGCTATGCCAAGACATTAATTTGAGCAGATGATTATTTCAATTAGACCTATCAACAGGGTTGTGCATTACACTTCTTTAAAATAATGTTATAAATTTATGCAGTGATAAAAATCTGTAAATCTCGGTTCAAGGAGGAAACATTCTGCACACATATTTCAAAGAGGTCTAGATATGACAGAATCTTATTGATAGCAACTTACAGCATGGTAATTTTGCTTCTAGCTCAAAAGCTCTGTCAAAGTCTCTTACAGCTTTAAAATGAGCCCTAAAGAAAGGTGGCCTTCACAGAGACAAAGATCTCAACTGGCTGAGACATTTGGTGATATATAATGTGGTATGACAGGAAATTAGCAAATATTATTATTTAATTCACACAGTTTCATTGAGGCATAGTCAGATGCAATGCTGCTGAGGTTTTTGGCCTGGAAAGAAAGTCTGCCTGCTGTATAAAGAATGTCTGCTTTACCCATGGTATAAGTCATGACCACCTTTCACTGGCTCATGCTTGCTGTCAAACACAGCCTCCCTAAGGAAAGCTGCTCCAGCAAACCTGACCAACAGAGAAAGGGAAAGATTTTTGATGTGCAAACCTGCTCTTGTCTGATTTTACTTTAAACTCCCTCAGGCTCCCCTGGGACATCCCTCACTCCATACGCACCAGTACCTAGCGGCACGCTGCTCAACGAAATTGTTGACACGAAGGCTCCTGTCAAGGTGAGGGAAATCCTCTTTTCCTAATTCACCTTTTTCAGTCACCTCTTCTTTTTGAGCTTGCAGAAAAGAGGGGGAAGCTTTATAAACATTCTGCACTTATAAACCATGAGTTCTGCCCTCTGTTACTCTTAGTATGACTGAGGGATTTTATTACTATCTGTTCTGTACTGGTATAGCACATGATGTTTCTTGTGTACACAGCACTGAGTGTAAAGATAGGGCAACCAGTTTTTAGGCAGCCTTCATCCTTTTCATGAGGGAACCATTGCCTATTTTTCACCATTCTGTAACCTTGTTCGTTAAATAATGTAAAAATGCATACCTTCTAAGTTTGCCACAAATCAGGGAGCAAGGCTAGGCCCCCTTGCCTTTCTCCAGTCAGCCAGCTGACAAGCAAAGGATCTTTCCCGATGTCTCCCAGAGCAGCCACGCAGCATGGATCTCCCCCCCTGTGGGTTTACAGGGGCTGCCACAGGTTATGTCTGAGACAGGGGTGGGGGTGAGAGAAGAGACTGTTATTATCCCTGCCCTTTTTATCCCTTCCTGGGACACCAGGAGGTGGCAGGCAGGTGGCTTTGGCCAGGGTGAAGCCACGTGGCTACAGGGAACCTTCCAGACCCTCCCTCTGGAGAGACATCAAGGAAGACCTCACAAGGGCTTGATAGGACACAGCTGCTGAAAGCCCCAGGTGGGAGCTGGCCCCTTCCATTTCCCCTCCAGTTTGCTCCAATCCAGTTTGATTATCTTGCTTTCCAAGGAGTTTGCCCTTCTCTAGAAGTTCCTGGAAATGCTGCTCTGGGATTATTTTTGTTGTTTGTGTGTACTGGCTCTAGGAAGAGGCTTATGCAGCCTCTTCTCCACTTGGGTGAGAAGTCAATGCTGCTGCCACCAAGAATTTGAGGACAGAAATGAAGGCCAAAGTCTCACCCATCACACACCTGGCAATTTTCTACCCTTCTCCTTCTCTGCAAGCTTCTCAGCTCCGGCACAGGAATTACACCAGAGTGATTCCAGTTACATGCTGGTTTTACTATCCAGAATTATTACATCATAATATACCACATCATTACATACATATCATTCAGATCCTCAGGATCTAAAAAGCAGCAAAGTAATCTCAATATCCTCAACTGTGTATTACTTACCTTTATCATAACTGTTGCAGTGATAGAGCAGATAGAATATGAGGAGAAAACATTTTTAAAATTGCTTGTTTGTGTTGTTTGAGATCTACTGGGAGACTGGAGTCACTTACTAGTTCCTCTGTGATATAGATCTCCTCATTCTTTCTCTGCCCAGTCCTTTGTGACCAGCTCCGTGAAAGCTAGCTCCTCAAAATTCACCAGGCAGCTTTCCAGAAAGTATATAATCCTAAGTTTTCTGCTTATATGCTAGCATATTACAGAATGCTTTTTCTCTAACTGATGAGCCATATTTTTATATACACAAAACATACATTCCTCTAAAATGGGGGCATCCTAAGGAATGGCTTAGATCTGAGTTACACAGAATCAAGTGGTGCAGAAACTGGTTTCTTGGTTTCTCCCTTTTCACTTGTTCTTTATTAAGGATTTTTTTTCTCTCTTAGTCCCTGACACATCATAACTGCACACATTTCTTGTTCTGCTTTTTCTTGAAAACTATCAAAACCTAGGTGTTATGTATGGGATGGGTGTCTCTAGCAGCCTTATGCCAAGCCACCTGGCAGCAGAAGTGGAAAACCCACCTCTCTGGGATTTAGGCTGACACTACTCTTTTGATCTTCTTGATCATTGTATTGCTCTTCTTGTGTTTATTTGTTTATCCAATGTATAAAAAGCCTGGATGAGAGTATAAATGACCTCAAGCAAATAAAAAATTAGTCAATTGAAGCATTAAAGAAAAGAGGAGAAAAAACTAACTGTAGGCTAGAACTTCAAATAGTGTTAAGAAACAGCAAACAAAATAAAAGTACTTTTAATAGCAGTACAGTCAACTACGTAGGAAAGGTGTAACACAGATGAGGTTAATTCTACTTTATCATCAGGAATAAACAAATTAAATAATCTAAGCATGAAACAGTAACAGAGTGTCTGCTCTGGCTGACCATGGGTTTTCTGAGGGTAGGGTACCAAACAGCTTTTTGTCTCCTTGATATCACACACTTCCTTCTGAAGTGGCAAGTACAGCTTTATGACTTTATTGGTGATGAAAATAAGAAAACTTGGTAGCACTCTTAGTGCAAGAAATGGCCTGATTGTCTCCATCACATTCATTTATGTGTATTAAAGGCAACTCTCAAGTGACAGTAATAGAAAGTTGTTTGCAAATGCAGGAGAATTAAATCAACAGATGTGGCTAGGAGCTCTTACCTTTTAAAGGATATGGTTCAGAATATTATTTTGGGGACAGGCTTAAAAAGGAACCCTACTACCTCTTAAATACTGAAATGTAGGGGGAGGGGGAAATCACTGTTTTACCTTGTGTCTCTCCTCTTCCAGGAGCTGGAAACAAATACAGTCCCAGAATTGCCTGTGGAGCAAATGGTAGAATTCAGTGTCACTCTCACTGACCATCAGTATACAGCTGAACTTAATGATCCCAACTCCCCACAGTACCGACAACTCGCTGCCAAATTCCAGCTGCAGGTGAGGAGGCTTTGTGAATGCCAAAATGTCAGCTTTGTGTCTTGGATGAGATTCATAATATGAAACTGTCTTCACCATGAAACAGAACTAGAATCTGCTGCCCTCATGTGAAATAGGTAATTCCTTTTGTCTCGAGGCCTTCAGTTTTCCTTCATGTAAAGGTGGCTTTTCCCCAGGCTGATGCCAGCTGTTCAGCTACCAAGCTAACAAGCTAAGGCCTTTATCAGCAGCAGAACCTCAGATAGCTGATGAACAGAGTAAGTTTAGGAATATCATCTGGTCTTAATAAGGAATCCATGGACAGTACTTTGTCGTAGTTTAATTTCTACAATAAATATGATAAAAATAATATAAATGTTAAAAGTAATGAGCTACTGTTGTCTGAACTGTTCTTCAAAATCTTCCAGTAATTTTGTTGTGATTTATCACAGTTTCTGTTGGGACAGAATTGGAACATCCATGAAAATAATAATATAATTCATATAATTAATTATATTAGCTGAATGTTCAGCTATCAGTTTAATAGATTCCCAAAAGGTTTTCTTAGTAAAATTAACTAAAGCTTCTCATCAATTTCACAATCATTCCTTAGTGCAAGCTATTTCACTAATCTCCTTCCTTTTCATTTAAAAATGGTGAAAGATATGCTGGCAGATCCGCTAAACATTGGTTTCTCTGGGGATTTCCAGTATTATCCTCAAACAAAGCTGCCTGTGTACCTTTTTTGGTAAACATATAATGATGTAATTCATTAATCTGATTTTTAATTTATTTCATTAATTTCATTAATATGAGGATGAGGAATGCAGTTTTGTAATTGTTAAAATATTTTCCACTGCCATGAAATTTAATCTGTCAGCTTAAAGAGTCCAAAGCTGTTCTTGACAAACAATGTTGAGCAGAAAAAAATTTGTAGTCTGTTACCATGAGCTAACCTCTGAAATGCTTTTTTCCAAAGATAGATCATGGAGGAAGCAGAGGGCAATCTTGATGCAAGACAATTTTATAAGTACACCCAAAGGGTGAGAATCAGGAGATTAGATCTAGAATTAAAACCTCATCCAGCCACATGAGTTCCTGTACAAATTCCAGAGAAATCCTTGGGAAGGCTGTTTGCCATGGAGTCCTAGTTCAGTTTCTAATTCATTCCAGGATATGGGGAGAGGGAAAAGCTCCAGCAGACTTTGCAGTACACTGGCCTCCAGCTTCTTTTCTGCTTTTTTCTGCTTCCCTTGCAGATTAATGGCTTAGACAATGTGCTTCCTGGTATACAGCAGCACCAGGAGTGAATCAGAAAGGGACTGTGAAACTTGGTGTTTAAAAAATGTCCTTTCCTCTGACATAGTGGATGTCCATAAAAAATTTTATTTGAATGTTGAATTTGTGAATGTTGCTAAACAAATGTTGAAAAAGACCAAAAGATCAATTAGCTGCATCTCAAAACACTGTTAAATTGTGAGATGCTGATAAACCCACTTATTATTCTGAAGTCTGAAAAATTAATTCACCTTTTCTACTTATTATTTATTTTTCATACTCTCTCTCCTACTCACAACCATGTAGCTGTACAATTATTTGTGTTACAATTAAAAGTATATTGGTTTTCTATTTATACAGGACAGTTAATACTGTTTAATTAAGAAATTATTTTTCAAATAATTTAAATCCACCTGCATTTGGTCAGTATTTCTACATTGTTAATAATTGACAATTAAGGTCACTTGAATCACATAATTATTTATCAAGAAAAAATGCTGAAAATGAGGAAAACATTTGATTCATGTTGTCTGAATTGACTATCTCTGACTTTCATCATTACATTACTAAAAAAAAAAAACAACTTTATTTTGCCTATTTTTAAGACTTCCAGGCAGCATTTACAAATGAAATACTGTGTTCAAGTTGAGCAATGATGATACCATAAAGAGGGATGTTGAGACTGCTTCCTAAAGCTCTTTTTGAAATATGAAATATGCTGTCTAGGTAGCCACCCAGTGCTTGCTTTTTAGTTGTAGGACTTAACACTGCATTAATGATTTTTTTCTATAGATGCAAAAAATATTTGAGAAACTTCCAGGATTCAAAGAAATTCACGTATTAGGATTTAAGTAAGTAAGAAAATGGGACTCATTTTTCTATTGGCTACTAGAATTCTCCTTTTCTTTCTTTTCCTCTAACATGAAAAGACCTAGTGGGGTATATATTGGTATAAATAAAAATAGTTTTCTAGGAACAGTACAGAGGCAATATGGAGAAACGTGTAAACATAAACCAATTGAGACTGTAATATTTTGCATTACTAAGTAGAAGTAGCTATGATTTTCTGATGGGTGAAGTAACCAATAAATCTTTCGAAATTATTTGCTAGCAATTTGTTCTTCCTTGACAACATAAGGAGAGCTAGGAATATATTTATTTTATTTTTTGTGTCGATTGTGTGCCCTTCATAGATTGTAGTCAAGTTACCTTGGCAACAGAAGTTTGCATTAGGATCCATATTCACACATATAAAGAAAATTGTTTCAAACAATGAAAAATATTTCATTTTTAATAAATTATGTCTTGCCATTTTTTTTTTTAGTTTTACCATCCTAGTGTATTTACTGATAATACAAGCTACTGTGTATTTTTTCAGCAGAGAATCTACAGGAGAGAGGGGATCAAAAGCTGAGTATTTGAGGTGGTTATGCCTGTAGATAAGACCAAATTATGTAACAAATCAAGGGGAAAACAAATTACTATTAGTAAGAAATAACATGAAATTGAAAGAGAATAAAGAAAAAGAACAAATACATAAATCCATGTGGGCTTACGGCACAGCATCAGGAACATTCAGTCCTTCTGGTAATATTCAGTACATATTGAACAACACTAATATCAAAAGGCAATTTTAGATGAGAGCATACTTCTTCCTAGCTGCAGATTTGCTGGGAAAAGGGGAAAAGAAGAGGAAATACAGTGAAAATAAGTTTCTTGCATTTTGTTAATGAGAGTAAGAAAACAAAAAGCTGGCAACTGTAGAACAAGTACAGAAAATCTGTAGTAGCACCTCACAGTTACAACTGGAAATAACAAACCTCTTTCAGTTGTGACTCCAAGAGATCTGGGTTCCATTTCTGTTTAGTTTGTTGGTCTTAGGAGCTGATATGAAAGCACGTTCATGAATGTGGAAGACTGAGATGTCTGCCCATCATCTAGTGACTTAGCACCTGAGAGTTACAGATCAGCTAAGACAGGTGTTGCTGTGCTTTCTCCCATATCTACATTGCTACATGTATTAGCAGCATTCCCCACAATGTAATTTGGACAGACAACATTAGGGATATGCTAGAGAATTCATCAGGGAAAATAATAGGGCATAATATTAAAGAAGGCACCATGTGCATAATAGTTGCTGCTACTGTCACGGGTGTTCATTGCCACCACAAAGGTACAGATTAGCAATGACAGTCCTCAGTTTGCACCATTTGTAGTGGGAAATAGGAAAGCAGATATTGCAGACTATCAAGGTAAGGTAAAAAACCCTGTTTCCCTGCTCAAAAAATGGAGATTCCCATTGTTTGAAGGGAAAAAATGAAATTACAAAGAGTAGGCTGTCATTTTCACACAGAGACAAAAATTATAGACCACACATAGAAGATAAATTGTCAAAAGATGTTTTTGTTGTATGACTGATCAATTTACGAGTCTGTTTTGTTTTGTTTTATAATCCTTTATCATACCCTTTCTTCTGCGATGAAATGAAGAGAGAAGAAGGAGAAAGATGGGTAATTTGTCTCTAATTCATAATTAAGATTAATCATTTTATACACAATTAGATGTAGATGGATACATCAGTAAATGTTCTTTATCTTTCTGTGACAAAGTGAATTGATTTGTGTTCTTCCCCAGTACAAAATCCGTGATATAAAGCAGCAGGGAGAGCTTTTACCTTAATCTGAAAGGTTCATGTAATCAAATTTTGTCAGGATCTCTCTGAAGGAAAGAACATTGTTTGACCTAAGAAAATTCACATTCAGATGAGCAAAGATCTCTATCACTCATAAACTGAAAGTGAAAAAAAAAAAAAAAAAAGGGTATTCTCCTACACACATCATCTTCAGTAAGTATGTAGAATTTGATTTGTTACCTCCATTATCAGGGCAGATGGAACAGCAAAGAGACCAGTTACTAGCCTGATAAAATGCAGGAAGCTTTTGACTGATAATACAAAGAGCTACAGCCTTTATTTGTTGCTTAAAATTGCTGCTGGGAAATAATTTACTTAGCAGTTCCCAGAATTTCTCTTTTACTTGTTGTTTAAAAGGAAGAATTGTCTAATGCTTTTATTGCAGCATCATATAGATGCAAATACATAGCACATACTAGATAAAGTGGAATTCCTCTCTGTCCAGTTATTTCATATAAAAAGCAACACAATGGAATACAGATGTTTTAATTTTAATTAAGTGAATGTAGCATTTACAAATAGCAAAGTATTAACAATTGTGAAAATTTTAGACTTCTCTTAAATGAGTGCATCAGTAAGTATCTATAAAGATTCATTCAGACTTGGAAAAGCTTACTCCCAATGTGAAAAGTGATTTGCTTGCCACATTAGCAAACTTTCTTGCTGTTCTTCAAAAACCAGTAAAAAAAATTGGCCCAGATATGTTAGGATTTTTGCTTATCTGTAGTTTTATGAGCTGTCTAATCCCTTTTCTTCTATGCCTATATAATTAATAGGTTATTGAGGCTTCTAGTAACCCCAGCATTCATTTATGACTGAACTAATCATCAACAATTTCAGATTATATTACCAGTTCTACAGCTCTCTGAGTAGGCAGATTAAACAGGATTATGTCAGATAGCTTTTATAATTGTCTCCAATATTGGATTCTTTATTAAATATTATGTTTAAAAGAAAAAAAATTATGAACAGCAAGATATTTGTAGATGACAGTCTCATTATAAAGAAGTGTATCTGCATTATTTTTCAGAAGTTAATAAGTTATCACCACACATATTTTTGTTTGTCCTCAGCCAGTAACTGGTTTTGCTGCACTGAACACTTTTGCATTTTCACCTTGCAGATCAAGCAGCACTGTAGCACGGTATGTGGTAAACTTTGAGAGAGATGGCTCTGATTTGAAAAGCACAGGAGATGACATCTCAACGATTGGATCCAATAAGGTGGAAATTCCTCTTCCTCCAAAGGAAGACAGGGAGATATCAGCAAGTAAACTCACAGTGACAGACCTTCAGCAGCTGGTGGCCATTGCACTCCATGAAGACCAGTCCTTGCCAATGGACCTTGGAACACTTCATTTTACTGATGGTCAGTAGGCAGGGCAGTGGCAGACACAAGTCTGAACCTTGCCCTTTCAAACTGATGCAGTTTCAGTAAGGTTTCCTTTGTTTCTCTAACAGAATGTTTTCCCATTCTCCTAAGTGTTACAGAGCATCCAGAGGGTGCACAGATCTAAGTGAAATTGTATAGTAAAATCTGACTTTACAATTATGCAGACAAACGTCTAATCATATTGGAGAACCTGTTCCATGCTAGTTTGTTTAGAAAAACTGGATATTTTGCACACTAAAGATGCAGGGAAAAAAAAATATTACGAATAGTCACTTTATCATTTTCATTTCCTAGTATGGACAGTCTACTTTTTTAAAAAAATAAAAAGTGAGGGCTTTCTCTAACAAATGTAGCTTTCTGAAAGCTAGGTCTCTAAGTGCAAGCAAGCCATCTAATCTCTCAGTGAAGTCAGAGACAGACACTCTGAAGAGCATTTGATCCCAACTTAAAATCAGTGATGTGAATTGCACTGTAAAGGTGCAGTTTGGTCTCTGAAACACAGAGAGTGTAGATGACAAGCAGGGTGTGAAGACCTCCACTAGAAAGTTGAAGGGTTGCATCCTGTTCAGTAATCCAGCTAATAAATATCCCCTTCTAGTTCCATCAAAGATTTTTTTTCAAAACTAGCATAGCCCTGTTGTTTTGTTGTTGGTTTGGGGTTTTTTTCCTAGGGGGGCTATAAAAGGGAAAATAATTAAAAATTTTTTTTCATATGTATATTTACCAAAACAGTCTTAAAACAAACACCAAATTTTATCTGTTTAATTTACAAGCAGCATTAATATATATATATATATGAACTAGTATCTTCTCTAAGAATAAAATCTCATATTTTAAATTAAATTTTATTGATATAGAACAATTTAATAACTAATTATTTTAATCAATTTTCCCCTAATAGTTATTTTAACTACCAGTTTTAGAAAAAAAAAACTTGTATGCAAGTATTCTTTAAGAATACTCTTCACCTCTGAGATGGTGAAGGGAGCAACTGTTCACTAAAGCCAAAACACCAACAGCAACAATGGTGTGGACTCTGGGTAAAACTGAATTTAGGCTTAATGAACAACACAATATAATGACTTATCATAGCCCATGCAGCTTTAACTGAGCAGTTCATACATCAGCTGATTTTAAGCATTTACTTGTGGTACATCTCTCTGCAGACCTATCCCATTTATATTAAATAAAGAGTACATTCCAGTTTTCCTCATAATTACCAGTTTAAATTAAAAATTATGCCCCTTTCTTCTTAACATGGATTTTTAAAAGTAATTTTTGTGAAGAATAGTTTTAATACTATTTTTTTTAACTGATCTGATATGTTTTAATCAGTGTGCCAGTGGTGAAATATTGTGCTCTCTTTCTCATATGTTTGGGTTTTTTTCTTTCAGACTCTATTATAACATCTACTGAGTTTGATAATGATATCCAGGCCATGGTCACTATTCCTTTGGCAGGCCCTGGTTTGGTAAGTTAGCAGTGGGTTTCATATTTATTTGAGAAGTAAAATCAAATAATATTGAGATGTACATAAATATACAGAAAAGGGCTCTTATGCTAAAATGCATACCTGCCTCTTAGAAATACTGTAAGGATGAATGTTGTGGTGTTATACGACAACAGAAACACTGTTTGTTAATCACAAAATAAACCATGTCTCAGTAGTACATCTCAATGGCAGGAGAGCAATTGATAGGGATAGTGAAAAGCATCTTTCTCTGAACATTTTTAAATTACAGGCAATGTGATTAGGCTCACGTGCACATTCCAAACACTTTATACATCCCATGACTTCATGCTGAGTCAGCTGTTTGCAGGCCTTTGTGATTAAAAAATATTGGCATTTCTAGCAATGAAAGTTAAACATAATAACAAAAACTGCTTTTAAAAAACCTCTTTTAGGAGGACTCCATGGGTGTGGAACTCCCACTAGGTTACCCCAGCCCAGCAACAGCAGACCAAGCAGGAGGCATCTTGGTCGACGAGCTTACAACTGGGATTCCTGTGCCAAGTGGAGAGATCAGTGCCCCTGAAGACTTAAGTAATTTTGTTACATCTGAACCTGCATTCCCTACCAAACCCCCCAAAGAACCAGCTCAGGACAAATCTCCTCCAGACTCAGAAGATACAGCTACTGACCAACGAAGTTTCACAGTGCCTTTCAGTGTTCTGGGTAGCACGAGCAGCCCTCCAAAACCAAGGGACTCCTATTTGCCTCCTCCAGCAGATGATTCTGCTAGCAATGACTTAATCACTGATGGCTATGGGCAGGCTACCATGCTGGCAGGTTACACCACAGGTGGCTTTACTCCACCTGATCTCCTGCAAGCTGAGGATGAGAAGAAAGGAGCTGACCAGGACAGTCTGTCTGGACAAGGTAAGATACAAAAACTTTTTACATTAAAGAGAGTAGTAATAATGGTTGTCATTACACAGAGAGTCACATGTAAGTACAGTAAGCATTCCTGTAAGTTGTGGCAGAAATTTTTCTGGACATTCAAAGGTGAGAAATATACATTTCTGATGCCCATTTCAAGAGAATCTTAATATACCAAACTTCCAGGTTGTCAATGCAAAAAAAACCAAAATCGAGCAAAACAAAAAACACTGACCCAACAGCAAATGCCTAAGGATAAGACACACTTTTACAAATTATTGTGGTAAAAATTTAAAAAAACAAAAAAAAAGGCAGAGAAAAACACATAAAATAAAATGAAAATGAAATCTCAGCTTAAAAAAAAATTGTTATTTAAAATGTGTGAGGTACGTTGCTTGGGGTTTTACTGATAGATCTGGATGGTAGCAGCAAGACTGTCATGAAATGTTTTATTCCAAGCAAAGAGAACCACGGGTCAGAAAAATTTCCATTCAGCCAGCTCCCTCATTGCTCAGTCCTTGGCCTTTCATGTTGCACCCTGCAATCAGAAGCATCTTGGAGTGAACATAATGAACCCTCCTCCCCCTTTGAAGGTGTCCCTCCTGACCCAGCATGCCCAGGAACAGCAAGAAGGCACCTTCATCCCTGCCGTGCAGCCACACTTGCACTCTAAGGCAACAGGCAATGTTTGCAAAGCTGATCAGAAACACTCCATTGCATGGTGGGAACATCCTTCACAATGGGCCCACACAGCAGAAATGTGAGAGGGGGGAATGCCCACATATTGTGCTGTCTATATTATGTATTTTATGCATCCAGAAAATAACAACATTTTAGAAAATAAAGATTGTAAAAGCTGCCACTTGGGATGATACACAAATCAGCTCTAGACAGGGTGGAGCATAGCATATTCCATGATCATGTTGTTGCATCTGGGTAATTTATGTATTCAATCAGAATTTTCTGTTCTGTAGCCTTGCCTTTATACACAAAGTCTTAAAATGAGAGAAATGCAAATACTTCATGCTTAGCAGATTAGAAAATCACTTCTTACAAGAATCAATGGTGAAATGTTCCTGAAAAAAAAGGTCTATGATGAGAAGCATTGAACACAACCACTTTCAAATGCATGCTGAGAAGTCTTGAAGTGCTACTGATAAAAGAACAGCATATCTTCAAATAACAGTACAGCATACCTTTAAATAATGGAAAAGTGACTCTCCCCAAAGAGAGATGAATTTCCAGGCCCCTTACAAAAAAGTACTGAAATGCCTGGATCAGATGTCATGGTTTAAACATCTGACTACTCTAAAACATTTTTGTTTGCTGTAGCACCTTCAAAATATATGGGAATTTCCATTCCCATTTACAACCAGTGAAAAAACTGTTTTGTTTTGGGTTTTTTCCTGCTGTCTGAGGTGCTACCTGTTGAATATTATCTAGTATTCCTCTTTCTTCTTCATGTTTTCTTCCTCTCTGGAATTTACTCATCAATATCTCTTTTGTATGGTTAAATTTTTCTCCTTATTTTTTCAGTCTTCCCTCACTCTACCTAAAACAATAGGACCAATCAGAAAGGAAGTCACTTGTGTAACATGACAAATACCAAAATATTTCAGCAGTAAAACAAATGCAAACAAATGTATAAGCAGATAAAATAGTTCATAAAGTCTGTAACAATAATGATATACTTCTGCTTCCTAAACAGTAAGAAGAATTTTAGGTTTTATTTGCTTTGATTGTAGATATTAGTAAGTTATATATCTAGTTAAATTATTTCCAAAATCCTGAAATCTTGGTTATCATAAAGGAAACAATATTTCTGGAGAAGGAATTCTAGAAACATAGCATAAAATAACTCTAGCAGTTCAACTTTTCTGTTATGCTACATCTCAATCTTACCAGCCCGGATCATCTTCAAGCTCTCAAGGACTCTCAGAGAAGATTCTGCAGGGTATATCAGGATTTTTTCTGTGAGAATAACTCTGATGAGAAGTAGCTGGTGGTCACAGCATGTGTAATGGATAAGAACCTCAGTATTTCCCATAATTGCTTTCACAAAACCTTGTTTTGAGTGTTTGTCTTTAATATCTCTTCTGCCCCAACAGTTAATTCTGTTGTACAGTCCTTGTTCACTACTACTGATACTCAGTCTCTAGAAAATCTCAGTTTTCTGGATGTCTGGGGATTCTTTCTGCCTCTGCTTCATCCCCAGCTATCTAATGCTTCATCCCCAGCTATGCCTAGCATAGCTTCCTATTTGGCATAACCAGCATTGTCATGGACAAGAAAAGCTCATTGCTTCTTGCAAGAACTGTTCTCAGGACTGGAATTCACCCATTCATTGTGCAGGAATGCTCACCATTTTTTCCACATCGATGATTATATAGGGTAAGAACTGTTTCCTTGCATGTTTTTCTGTTTTTCTGAAGTTTTCTTTGACCATAAACTGACAAGCTTCTCTCAACATTCTTCCCCCCCTCAGCTCCTCTCTGAGCCCTTTCATTTGTCACTTGCCACCTCAGATGTTCAAAGAATGCTTTTCATGGAGCTGCTGCTTCAGTCTGAAGTGAACAGGTAGGCCTGGCTACATCATTTTCTCAAGAATTATATATAATATTGGTTAGCCTAAAAGTTATCTGTGAACTGGAGAAGAGGCTGAATACAAAAGTTTCAGCAGGCCCATAGTAGGATACATCAGAGTTGGTAGGATGTTCATTGCTGTGATAAAGTTAAAATACCATACTTGGAATACTACAGATACCCCAAGGAGCATTAAAGATTTTGGAGCATATGATTAGCATATGGCCAAAATTTGATGATAGTCTGCTGCTCAGCTGTCTCTGTGCTGAGAACAGCAGGAACAATCAGAATAGAACAAAATCTGCATCATATCTTCAAAACACGATTTAAAATTCTAAAATTAAATTAATAATACAAGCAAAACAGTGTGAGAGAATCAGAGCACTATTTTCCCAATACATCACCCATTAACAGTCTTGAGCTATCCAGGCTCTTCAGTTCAGTTTAAGCTTTGCTTCCTTCCTGCAGTACCTCTTTTTTCCAAATGCTATCAGTTCTCCTATATTTAACATTCCCCTGATGATTTTGCCCTTCCATTTTCAGTGCTATTGACTCTAAATATCTCCCTCCCTCCAAATTCACCATAGTACTGCTGACTTAAAATCAGCTTGCTATTCAAAACTTAAGCTTTTCATCTCTTGCAGATAAACATCCACTGAAAGTGAGACATAATGTGTAATGTAGATTTTCATAGATTCTGGTCTCTAATCACATCTTGTGTTAAAACAAATCCATTATCACCTTTCTGTCTGTGTGCAGAGACAAGATTTAAAGCTGAAAAATAACATTAATGTCCTAACTAAAATAATTTTAAAAGTAGTACGAGTATTGCAGTGACTAATGCAATAGTGAAACAAGAAAAACATTTAAAAACAAAAAACTGATTTTTAGGCTGAGGGTGTAAGATTAAACTTTGCCAGGTTTTAAATTAATTAAGCTAATGGAGTTTACACATCATATAGCCCAGGTGGAACATATATAAGTTAAAGTGGCACTCCTGAAACAAATATAACCTAAATGATGTGTTTCCTTTGGTCATTAAATATTTTTGGTCTTGATAGAAATGATGGCTTTGAGAAATAATCTGTTATGATCAAATGGTACTAGCATTTTGATTTTCTAAAATCATTTCAGTCCTCTCTTTAGAGGATTCAGTAACCTTAACTAGCATAAGAAGGTCCATTTGAGCTTAGCCTGACACTTTTAGTAGTGAATTCTTTGTTAGGGGATAGCTCATGCCACCTGCACTAGACAATTATAGGCAAGCTCTAAGTTTTGTGCTCTGAATCATATTTCTGAATGGAGCTTTATTCCTCTGTCTAATTGTTACAGAGAGTGTTTGGGCTTCCAACTTAGATTCTCTCAGACTTACCTCAGATGTCTCACATAAGGAAACTGCTGCTAATATCAACTTAAACTGTTTATTCTTTAATTTGAAAGATGCTATAGTATTTACAACTGACAGACAAAAAGACATAGAAATGTTAAAGGGGGGCAAATTTGCAATAATGTTTATACTAAATTTAATGGGTTTTCTGTTTGTGAAAACCTAGAATGTGCAAAACTCCTGCCCAGATAGATCTCATATATATGCACATTGCAGTTGGAAAATTAAATAAATAAATTAAAATTGCCTTTATCAATGCAACTTTATAGAAAGGTATTTATTGGAAAGGACTGAACACAAATTCAAGTAACAATAGCCAGTTGTAAGTTAGAAGGAGTCAGAAGTTTCATTTTCATTCCTTAGAATAGTAAGATCATTATGTCTGTTGGGAAGAACATGACTAAACCAAGCCTGGATGCAAACGAATTTGTTTCTTCTTCATTTTATTGTATTTACATGTTTTGGTTTCTTTTTCATTCTTCCCCAGTTAGTGGACTTCTTAATATTTTTTTTTAAATTATTGTAGAATACAATACTTGTAGAGTTGTGGTGCCAATAACAGATAACTGAGTATATAGTCAAAATTTCATATATGGCCAAATATTTCTCTAGTAACCATCTTTATTGTTATGCAGTGTGGAATTATGGGATTTCAAGCAGAGCTGGAGCAAGGTATTGCTGGCATAGCAAACCTTGCCAGGGGTTTGTGACTATTCATGAGTCACATCTTCATACCTGAAGTCTTAGATTCCCAGTCAATACCTTTCAACAGAACTTGCAACTGTTCTGTTTTATTTTTCTAGAGATCAGGAGGAATGAGGTTGCAAAAATACTGCAGCATTTTAGTCCTTCCCTCTAAATGTATCCACAGCCTAGAGCAGTTGCTGAAAACCTGGCTAAATTGTTTTAGACTGGGAAGATAAATTCCATTCCCATCTCTATTAATATTTATTCCTCATTTCAGAACAGAGCCTTAACAACCACTCTAAACTGAAATGATATGAATAAAATTTTTGCTGAACCTCTCTTGAAGAACTCCAGAATATACCCAATTGATACTGCAAAGCTCCAATAAAGAGAAAAAGTAGTGTGTCTTGAGGAGGATGCATGCCTGAATGCATCAGGACAGACAACTGTGTTGGCAATACATGGCAGGGCAGGGGAGAATACACTCAGCATCAGGTGCAGTTACCAAAAATAATTCTTCCTCCTCTGTTGGGAGTTATCTGTTTCTCTTTGTCCAGGCACGTGTATTGCAATCCAGTCTTCTCTTTAATTGACAATTTTGCTTTAAACTATTGTAGATCTAGTTACTAGATATACCTAGTATTTCTTCCATGTGGAGGGAGCAGAGTATTTATAGACATCTAATGAATTTTTTTTCCTTTAGTTTCGTGTTATATCCATAAGTTCTATGATCAATGACTCATTCTTTTTGTTACATTAACAAATGTTTCATCTTTGTATTATCACCACTACCTAAAAACGGTTTAAATGCAAATTCTGTACTTTAATCAAAACATCTTACATGAGAACAATCCCACATATTTGTTTAAATACCTTTTTTGAGAAACTAGCATATGTCTTAAGACTTCTACATCCCAGTGTTATATGAAGGTCTTTTAGAGAGTATCAAAGCAAACATAAATCTAAAGGCTGTGTGGATCCATTTTACTGTACTGTGTAGCTACTGTTGGTTTTAACATTTAAACTGACTGATGAGTTCTCCAGCTACTCTGAGCTGCCCAGATTCTGAATCCAACCATGATGGTTGGATTTAACAAGCCAAATTCAAGACATCTAAGGCATCTGGTCCAAAGTAATTATCAATATCACTGACATTGAAATATATTCTTACAATGCATCATAATGTAAAACAAGCAGGATCCTTGCATCTCCCTCTCAGAGTCACTTGTTCCAGTTCAAGCCTATGAGAAAAACAGATTACCTACATCCAATACAATAGGTTAGAAGAATAACATACTCCTCATTCTATGACTTTCATTCCATTAGTCCCATGGTTTTCACACACAAGTGACTATATATATGACAAAAAAGTATGCAATGTTTTCTTTTTTCTTGGCAAGTCTTAGAACGCTCATCTGCTGACAAAATTTTAAGAGAATCGTGGGTTCTAACTTTCTAATTTCATGTTTGTCTTTTCTGTTTTTAGGTCCTTGGGTGAACACATTACTTGAATCTGTATCATGTGACTTCTACTTTGTTTTTACTGTTTTGCAAACTAATAAAATTCCATACTACAAAACTATCTGATGGTCCCATCACCTACAAAAATTTGCTCTTTTTTTTTTTTCCTGTCACACAAATGAGAAAAATAGAGAACAGGGATTTGGAGAATACTTTAATTTCTGAAGGATAGGTGTTGTAACATCAGATTTTGTGTCTAATTGTTCTAAACTAAAACAAAAAAACCCCAGTACTCTGTGTTCCCCATATGGGGAGCTCCACAACCATTACAGTGGCATGCAGAACTATCAACATCTAGATGGATGCTTCTTTGTTTTCAGATCTTTGCAAAGCTTTAGGTTATTTTCATTCAGACTTTGTTATTTCAAAGTCATGAAATGAGTTTTTCAGATTCAATTGTAGACAAGTCAACAGTGGTCATAAGGGAATGAGAATCCTCCTGAAGCTATGGTTTAAGTGAGTAGTTTCATACTCAGCTTTTATTCCATTTCTGTGTAAAAGTGTATTATTTCTTGCAAATTCACTGCTTCTCAGTTTTACTTGTCTATTTACTTGATGTAAAATACCAATCAAGCCAGACTTTTCAGTTTAGCATGGTATCTTACTTGTTTAAGTTGTATTTTAATATGATTTTACTACTGTAGCAACTGTAGAACTTCAATACAAAATAGATTACAATAAATAATAGCCAGAGCAGCCTCTGACATTTTTAACATTTTCATTGCAAATGTATTTTCTGTTTCTCCTACTTCAGAAGAGTGTTCTAATCTCAGTTGAATAATTCCTTTAGTGAGGACTTCAGTCAGAAAGATGACTTTTAGAGCACTTAAGCAGTAGAATGTCATTTTATCTGGCAGTCTCTGTAGGAGTTGAGGTAAAGGTTCTGTAAATGGTTGAAATGACTTGTCATGTTATGGAATTAAGGTAGCAAAAGTTTTTTTGCAAAGTATCTAATTATACACCTGTCTGCACTGTATTCTTATAAAACACAGGGCGACTGTCTCAACATCCAAATCTACCGTCCCTTAATTATGGGTGTGAGTACTGTTTATGGCCAAAACCAATGAATATGGAAATATTGATGTTTCTTCTGCTGTGGTCAGTGGAGTGCTGAGACAAATGGCTGTTTCTGCCTCTTTTTCAAGCCTTAGCTTAGAGAAGCAGAGCAGTCACCATCACCACATGCAGCACCTCAGGAAGTCAGTGCAAAGGCTGTGGTGGTATGAGAGCTTGGGCCTGGTTTTGGCAGAGTTATCACTGACTGCTCCCCAGTCTCTTTTCCACAGATACTTCTTTCCATAGCTTCAGTGCAGAATGAAGTTACATGTTGCTACTCGGAGCTTTATGAATGCTTTAAACACCAGCTATTCCTGTACTGTTCAAAGTAATTACATGTTTCTGAAATGCTTAATCTCTTAGAACTGATGAAACTTAAGAATACCAAGGATAGTATTAAAAATTAACATTCACATCTTAATATATTAATTTGACACAGGTCTATAAAGTAGCTATCCAAAATAATTGTACATCTACTGTATTTCCACCTGTTATACTTAATTGACTACTTTGAATACTAAAAAGTTTTAAGAATCATATCTTAAATAAATTTATTGCATTATTTCAAAACTTTAAAGAAGCAGGCTTATGAAGATACCAAGAAAAAAGTCCTGCTAAAAGCTTGAATGAGAAAACCATAGCAGATAGGTAACTGAAGTAAGGGAAATCCTTAATAAACTAGAAAATGGCAAGCTGAAACACTATTTTTCATCCATGCATTGGCCGATGCAGATGAAAATGGTAATCAAAGAAAAATGAACTTATAATAGCACAAGTAGCCAATAATTCAGAGTGTGCTTACAGGTAATGTGACCAAACATGAAATTGTTAAGGATAGATATGACTCCCTTTTGCTGCAGACGTGAAGGTTAAGGAAGTTTGTATTTCCCAAAGAGAGACGGATCAACAAAAATATAAATCCTCAGACATTCCATAAAGGGAATTCTTCCTCTGTACTGAAAACCTTGTGTGAGTTGAGTAAGACCAGATAATTTACATCAGTGAAAAGTTTATTGGTGTTTGGAGTTCTGTGGGCTGCATTATTCTGCTTCTTTCAGGCAGAATTGCTGCTCTGGGGGAAAAGTGGCAGGGGAGTAGAGGTAGCCAGGACTTGGCTTTGTTCTTAATGATTTACTGTAAATCTTTATGCACCTTCAGGAAGAAGTGAAGGATTGTTTGCTTTTTATTTCTTCAGTCATTGCAGAAATACATAATACAACTAACCACAAAAAAAAACCCAAAAAAAAAACCCCAAATAAAGGAATCATGGTAGAGAGCCCAAAGTGAGATGAGGGCCATGTAATAACTTTTTGTATTTTGCACAGAGTCTGTTGCCCTAATCAAACTCCCCAGAAGAGCTTGGTTGTCCTGGTTGTTCAGTTGCTACCAAAGTAGAAGGTGAGCCTTGATGCCAGTGTGTAGGAGCCCAGCTAAGGAAGCATGCTTGGAAGGAACATTATTTCATAATGAACCCAGACAAGATTAGTAAGCTGTAGTTATCCAGAGCCCTGAATTCTACAGTGTTTTAGCTTGTCAGGTCTTGATTTTGCAGATTTTAGGGTACCCTCTTAATTTTCAGAGTGTCAGGTACAAGTGAATTGTTCTGAGAATGATGAGAGAAGATATCATTATTAACAAGTATTTTAATAGGATAGCAAATACTCCTTTTATGACATCATGTCAGAATGACATTTATTTGCATATTTGGTGGTGAGAACATGATGATGTAGCCCAGCAGCAAGGTATGAAAAATTTCAGAATAAATTGAAGGCTTCTTATATAAGTTACACAGAGCACTACATAGTAGAGCTAGAGCAGTAGCTATCAGGCTGTTCTGTGAGAAATCAGATTACTCAAAAAGTTTCAGCAAGGAAGCTAGGGAAAAAAGGTCAAGAGAAACAAGAACTTTTAGGACTGGAGATGAAGAAATTGGGTTCACTCCAAGTTCACTGAGGTTCACTGGATTCATTAGAGAAGTCTGGACACTGAACCTGGTTTCTGGAGAGTTCTCACAGGCCAGCAGAAAGACAGCCATAGATCATTCTGGTTCATCTGGCTTTACATTACAGTTAAAAGACAAATTTAATCAGTAATTATGTACTGCAAGACATATGTTGTGACACATTAGGTTAATGATCCTCTTTTTTTAATCCTTGTTTTACTTGTCCCCTAGTTAAAAATTAAAGACCTCAAGCACAAATTCGGCATTTAATCTATTGGTTTGTACACAGCAGTCCTGCATCCAGGGATTTTGTGGCATTTCAGGCATTAACAAAATATGTAAATTTGAATTCAGCTACTTGCTGTGCCAGTCCATCTGGTATTTACATCAGCAGAACTTTCCATAAGGAGATTCTTACGCTGCACTGTGGACCAAACTCTTAACTCCAACCTTTTTTCCCTGTTTTTTTATACATATTCATTGTAATCCTGTAACTTCCATATAAAAAACAATATTTGTCAGTGGACTTGAAAAATTTGTGTATTGCCAACAGGAAATGTCAGTGCTTATTAACCTCATGAATGAAACAAAATGCCAGGACCTCTATATTCTTCTGAGCCTGCTTATTAATGCAAACCCACTAGAAAAATGCTGTATGACAATTTGACCTCTCCTAAACAGTAATTTCTTATTCATGGTCAATTAGGACACTTTTCCTCACTTAAAAAAAAAACAACAACCCACACAAAACAAACAAAAAAAAACCCAAACCCCAAGAGAACCAACTAATTCTTTACATAAAATGAAGTTGTTGAAATGGCAGTTGATTTTTTCTAGTAGGATTTAATGTAGCAATGCACCCAGAAAATTGCCTCTTAATTTAGTGTTTACACATCTTTGCCAACAGTACTTTAATTTTAGATATAAAACTCTCCTCAGTACAATATTGTCCTGCCTTGTCCATGTAATAGAAAAAACACCTGGGGAGCTCAGTGGACAGCTTTGCGGGAGGGTAAGATGTGGCAATGTTGGGTTTTTTATTGCTGACTGCAGTTTTTAATTCCATACCATTGTTTAACCTTCAATATGGTCACCCTGGGGGTGTATCTGAGTTCAGCATTTGAGCTCTTATTTTGTGCTCTCTGTGGGTTCCTTACACCTGAATGATACTGTTGTAGACCAGATTGTGTGCTGAAATGAAATATGAGATTAGGAACCTCTAAATCTTCAGAGGTTTTACATTTGGAGGTTTCTTTTTGAATTGCCTGCTTTTTCTAGCCTTCTGCTGTTAAAATCTCATCTGCAAGGCAAATTGAGTAAAATTTTACAAATAACTGTTTTAGGATGAACCAGTTGAAGTGTATTTTGTGTTCTATTTCAAAATTATTTATACATATATATATATATATAGGCATATAGAATCATAGAATATTTTTTGAGTTGGAAGGGACCTTTAAAGATCATCCAGTCCAAGCCCCTGCAATGAGCAGGGACATTTTCAACTGGATCAGGTTGCTTAGAACTCCATCAAAGCTGATCTTGAGTGTTTCCAGGGACAGGGCATCTATTGCCTCTGTGGGGAACCTCTTTCAGTCTTTCGCCATCCTGATAATAATTCTTTTTTCCTTAAATCTAGTCTGAAAATCAATATGTATTGGTTTTATATATAAAACCCATCTCTTAAATGTGAGGCAGTTGGGGGGTGGGAGTTGTTGTTTTGGGTTTTTTTTGCTGTTGGGGTTTTTTGTTTTGTTTTGCTTTCATTCCAAATATCCAGGTCTTCTTTGTTTCATCCATAGTTTTTAACCTCTTAGGACTGATTTTTACCAAAGTTTCATGTAGACGTGAGCTTGGCAAAACCACTTGCAAAATATTTTACTGTTGATCTCAACACTGTTTGTGTAGGTGAGACTTGCAGCAGTAATGTGACATCTTACCCAAAGTGCAACCAACAGAAGGGGTTGGTAACCCCTGGGTTTTGGGTCGGTGTTGTGCTCCAGGAGGCACTTGAAACCTTTTAGGTGAACCCATTTACTTTCACATTGCAAGGGACAGCCACCACTCTGTGGTCAGTCACTATCTCAGCTGGAGAGAGAGTGACTGGTAAGAATTGTCAGCTTATAAAAACAGGTGATATATGCAGAGAGATCATCTTCCTATGCCCTGAAGACCTATAAAGTTACTTTGCTTGTAAAAAAGACCTTTACAGTTTATGCATAGACTATATATATATATATACACATATATCAACAGATACAGCTTTATGCCAAATGTGTAAAATATATGGTAATTCTGCTTCAAACTTGCTGCAGTTTCAGGCTATTTCAGTACTTCTTTCTCCTGTAGTAACCTCTTTCTAAAATATAATCTGCCTAACAGGTAGCACGATGATCTTACACTCAAGTGTGTGGTGCCATGGAGGTTGCTCTGTGGAGCTGCAGGTTCATCCTATCAGTAGATCATCCTGCATTAATGCCTCAGGCACTAATGCTGAGAAATCTGTCCTGAGTTCCCTCAACTAATAAGTAACTCTCACTCCTTATTAGTGTAACAGGTAACAGCAAGAGCTTTGTAAACAGAGATCACTAGGCTTTGTTTTTCTAATCTGTCCTTATCCTTGATTACACAAGGACATGACAAGTGTAAAACATCTCAAGTTCTCAATGAACTGTTAGGGCACCAAGCTGTGGTGCAGCATTTGGTGCTACATGCAGCATGCAAAGCCCCAGCTTCCATGCAGCATTTTCTGTTCTTTTTTGGCTGCTCTCTAGGACTGCAGGGGCTAAGGCTGTAGCCTTTGTGTTATCCTGTCAGTGCTGCAAATTACATAGCACAAAAATTTAAAAGGAGACTGCACAGGAGACTGTGCTAGTCTAAATGGAAATTTGCTGAACTCACTTTGTGGTCCTGTTGTGCTTCCAGATAACCCCAGCCTGGCCTTGCAGTAAAGGAGACTGCAACACTTGGTCTTTTTTTGCATTCCACCAAACACAGATGTGTCATACTAGCAGTGTACTTCAGTCTTTTTCAGAACCACCTGTACTCTAAGCTTGCTTGTTGTTTTGTACATTTGGGTCATCAACACCAACTGGGGATCATTGAATCATAAAATAATAGAATCACTGAGGTTGCAAAAGACCTCTAAGATTATCGAGTCCAACTGTCCACCCTACAACCCCCAAGCATTAAACCATCCATTGTAGCTCTTCATCTACCATTCTTTTGAACACCTCCAGGGGTGGTCTCCCCACCACTTCCCTAGGCAGCCTGTACCAATGCCTCACCACTCTTTCTGTGAAGAAGGAGGGAGGTGGGAAGAGCTCATCATGTGGAAGGTAAGGAAAAAGAAAAGGCAGAAAACTTTTCCCCTAAGGACTGGGTGCTCCTCATCCTCAGGGCAAATCCAAATATTTTGATCCAATTTGCTCAGATTTTATGCCACAGTTCAATTAATTTGAGTGAGTTCGTTGCTGATGAATATGGGATTAGAACTCAGGCCTAAATATCAAACCCAAAACAGGTGAAATATAGTCCCATAGCAAGTGGAAAATTTTGTCATCTAGATCACTCTGGTTTCCAAATATTCTGCCAGTTAAAATGAGACACTTGAAGGAAAATGCTTTCATGCATGCAGATGAAGTAACAAAATTAACTACAAAAATTTTTCATGTCTACCATGGGAAAGGGATACAAAATATTGACAGAGATGAGTGATCTCGGCCATCTAATGTTAAGGACAAAACAGGCACCCCCAGTGGCATGGCACTGCTTTGCAGCTGCCTCTGGTCTCCAGAAAACCTTGGCAGCAGCCACCTTCTCCTGGTTTGTTCCAATCTGCCAAAGTGTCCTGGTTTGAGAGGACCAGTATGAAAAAGAAAAACAACTGCCTGGGGCACCAGCATCACCTTCCAGCCTCTTGATGTGACAGCTATAATGGGGAGCAGCTGAGCCTATGGGAGGAGAGGATGGCTCAGGTGACCCAAATGGACCAATCTTAATATTCCTCCCCATGGTGCTCAGTATAAATGGCTCCTAAGAGAGCACTCTGGTGGCTTTTCTGGCTGGTATTCTAGGTGGGCTGGGGCATGTTTTGGTTTGGATTTTTGGGGGGGGGGGGGTTCTGTTTTTGTGGTTGTGGTTTTTTGGTTGTAGATTTTTTTATTTTGTGTTTTTGTTGCTGGTGGTGGTTTGGGGTTTTTTTGCTTTTGTTTGTTTGGTTTTTTGGGTTTTTTTTGGTCCTGCTGCTGATTTCCTAACCAGAAAAGGCCATCATTCGTTGAGACAGGTCACCTTCTGCCATCCCAAGCAGGACCAGCTTGTTCTAGGCTGTTGCAGGCTATTACTGAGATCCTGGGCTTGGGCACCTCTATCTGCTTCCAAGTCCAGTGTGGGACTTTTCTGGTTGGGAAGGAATTACCAGCTGAGGAGAGTGAGGTCCATATTTACATATTTTAGATGTGTTTGTAACTCACTATCACCATTGCTGCTTCATTAAACCTATCCTAGTTTTGTTTGGGTTTTTTTTTCCCCAACCTCAAAGTCATTCTCCCCTGTTCCTTTCTTCATCTTCCTGTGAGAGGGAGCGGGGTGAATCACGGAGAGTATCTGTCTCCTAGTTCCTGTCTAAAATGGTGACAAATTTATTTGTGCCCAGTGTTGGACCTTGAATAATTTCATAGGTCTGTACTTCAGTATTTCCATATTTTGTTCTGCTCTGAAAATCTGGAATTTAAATCAGTGATTAATAGGTCATTCATTGATACCCTGTGCTCTACCCTTACAAATAATTGTTTGTTATCATTGTTATCCAGCTTGCCATATCTAATATGTTTTTAAGTCTCTTTAGTCTTTCAGTGTTTGTTGCTTCTTGGTCAGGGGTGCTGGGCAGGGGGCGTTGGGTTTTTTGTCCTGTCTGACACCACGAGTCCATTTTGCAATAAACTGGGAGTGGCTTTGCCTGGCTACCCTGGGTAATATCTACTGAACTGTATTACAGATTATATTCTTAAACTTTTTATGGGATATGACACATCTTCTCTTCATACCAAGCTGACCCCCTCACTTTGGATGTTCTGGAAATTGTTTTCCTTGGTTTTATATGTTAATCATGCTTAATGTGCTGCAGGGATGGTTAATTGTCACTGGGCTTAGGTGCAGGGGTAGGAGCTACAATACAAATACAACCATCACTCAAATTTCAACAGTGTCCTTTACTGATGTCCCTCTGCCCATACCAGCATGAGTCACCTTTGTATCAGACCCTACAAAATCTTTGTGCCACCATCAGCAGCTGTTCCAGGACAATTTGGGAACTGTCTTTGATGACGACTCTACTTTGAGCTGCAAGATAATATGGAAATCCTGCAAGTACATGAAACAGTAGCTACTAATGTGGTCTTCAAAGGAGGGGGAATGTCTTGAAGGCAGTTGCCTTACAAACTTACAATATTTTGTGCATCCAGAAGGCAGAAAATGTGGAAGATGTCTTTTCCTTGGTTACCCCTGTCAGAGTAGTCTACATCTTGTTTCTGGGATGCTTTTTCACACATAACATGCACTGCTGCCATGATAAACTATGCTCTAGCAAGAACTTGCCTGGTATTGAGCACCTTGCTCAAACACAATCTTAGTTTCTGTTACTCAATACCTGTCAAAAACAGTCTTAAAAGATATTGTGCTTTCAGACAGGTTCATTTGTAACAGGATAACATTTGTACTTGTTGCTGATGTAGTGAGTGCATACATAGAAGCAGATGCAGTAATGAGCCTTCCAGGTTGCTTTATCTTAGCAGTTTTTCTTCAGAGTATCCAGGTTATTTTTGGAATTTTTTTTCTAGATGTTCACCTCTCTGAAGAAATGGAAAAAAAAAAATTAGTTCGTCCTCTAGCCAAGACACTTGTAACAAATGGAAAAACTTAGCATTGACAGTGTGATGAGAAACACTCCAGTAGCTTAATGCTAGTGATATTCCAGAGTGAAAATTGCTGTCCCTTCACACTGCTCTGCTGGTATGGTCAAGCTATGACACAATGGAAAGTTTTTCTCTTTTCCAAATAACTTTAATAGTCCTTATTACAAGGAGCTGAAGAGATTGATTTAGATAACAGAAATTGTGTAAGGGGAAAATCAAGAATTTTATGTCTATTTGTTGCATATGTTCTGAAGTCAACAAAAAGATACAGGCACTTCAGAAGATCAGGTGTATGTTTGGAAGGTTTTCTTTGCATGAGATAAATGTCTCTCTGTTGACTAAAAAGGGAGACAAGGTGACTGTCTTAGAGGATGCACCTCACTTTTGAATGTCTGCTAAAAGTTACATGAATACCTCACATTCTTAAGATTCCTGAAGAGTTTGGAGCAGAAACAAAAAGTAAATCCAGCTCTCTCACAACCTTTCTCTAATAGCTTACCTATTGGTAAAGTCTGCTATGTGTTTTACTTGTTTTATTACTATGGATACTATTTAATGTTTTTACAATATTAACTTCTTTTCTTTTATCATGAGCTTTATTTATCTCTTTACACTATCACTGAATCACTATATAAATACTACCACATACATAACTAAAAAAAAAAAAAAAAAAAAAAAAAAAAATGGAAAAAAATGTGTAACAACTCCTGCATAAGTTTAGGCAAGGTGGTAACCAGATGGGGGGAAAGTTGGTTTCAAGAATCTAATTCTAGTAAAACCTATATATCCTATATGCCTATATATAAGGCATATACTATGCCTTAAAACAATTTTTCCTGTTTGGAGAAGAATGGTCAGTTTAGCAGAGTGGGGCTAAATCCACATTAGGCTGAGGCATTGCATCTCCTGGGAGGAAGCAAAGAACTGTTAAATCTGCTGTTAAATCAACAGGGTGCTATCTCATATTAAGCTTTCTTTGTTGAAAATACAATTTTTTTCCTAAAAACAGCAATACAAGGATCAGAAGACTGAGCCTCATTCATTTAGAAGCAAGAAAATGTAAAGAGATTAAAGGAACTCTTATGTGTAACTCCTAAGCCATGGACAGGACAGTTTCCATCTCCTTCAGTCGAGGTCATTCCCAATGTGAATTCCTTTAGCACTTTCATTGGCTACTGGGAGGAAATTCCATAGAATCAAAGAATGGTTTTGGTTGGAAGGGACATTAAAGATCATCTTGGTAAGGGGAAATCTCATCAATTTGAGAAAAACTTCTTTCTTATCAGTGATTTTTCCCTGCGAGGGAAAAGTCCCACATGAGGAGCTCACATGAGCACATTACTGGAAAAGCACAAGGATGTCAGCTTGGGTAGATGTCTCTTGGGTAGATGTCATCATTTCTGTGAAGTCACTGTGGCTGGGTGGCTGCAAGCCCAGCTTGGAGTATCTCAATCATCATGGTTTAGATTTTGATTTCAGCTTCAGCTGTTACACATCCTGGATCTACTCCAGTCCCCAGTGGGGACCTCATAGAAGTTCAGCATCCGGATCAAATGATTGTTGCAGGTGTAGCAGATGATTTCTTAAGACATGAATTAAGTTTCACTGATGCTGTTTTCTTTTTGGTAAATCAACACTGTTTGCATCTGAAGAGGCTCTACTGTTTTCTTAACAGTATGATTACTTTTCTATGATTACTGGCAAATAATAACTTTAACCTCTCGCAGAGGGGAGCAGAATGACTCCAGCATGCAACAGATCTGAGCAGACAGCTCAAAGATTTGGTCTGCTTTTTCAATCAATATGAACTGTCAGCATGATTATGTACCTTCAAAACGAGAATGTGCTTTCAAATGGCTCAGGAACTACTTGCCAAGTGTAATTATAATTTAAGCACAGCTCCCACAGAAATCTCATGACTCAAATATGTGGACGAGGTGCTTTATTCCAGTAGTTGATCCTCAATGATGAAAATAACATTTTCATATTTACATAGTGGTAAAGCTTGTTTTTAAAAATGCTTTAGTTTAAATGCAATATGTGCATTGTTTCCACGGTTGATGTTTTTTATGCTTGTTTTTCAAAACAGCTTTTTGGTTTTCCCCTGTTTTCCTGCAGCAGTGAAGATCACAGATGAATCAGAATCGTCAGGCGATGACATTTTAGTGACATCCAGCATTTACAAAACATTGCCTTTCTTTATTGGTTCAAGTCATCTCTCTACTCTGCAGCCTGGAGTTATCATTACAGATGTGGCACCAGCAGGACCACTGCCTGCAGCAACCAGCTCATCCTTCAGCCACTCAGAGATCATCGAGCAGTCCCTTGAAGCACCAGATTCCTCTGTGCCAGCATCTGAGAGCATTGCTCCTGATGGCACTGGGGCAGGAGTGCAGGATATTGCTTCTGAGTTAGATCAAATCAGTGTGCTGAGCACAGCAACCCTGGATGAAGTGGAGCACAGCAGTGGTTATATCTCAGCGACTGCAAAAGCCACCCCAGCTCCCACACTGGAGTATGTCACTACCAGCTCTATGACAACTGCAGCCAAAGGCAAAGAGTTGGTGGTTTTCTTCAGCCTGAGGGTAACCAACATGCATTTCTCTGATGACCTCTTCAATAGGAGTTCGGCAGAATACAAAGCACTTGAGCAACAGTTCATGCAACTGGTGGGTGAAAATCAACTTGCTCAACATATACAATAGTCAGGCACAGGTTAAAGAATTTCATGGAAAAGCACAGTATTTTAACTGTATCAGACTCTAGTACCGATCAGTCTGATAAGATGTATTTTTAAGGGACCTTTAAGCTTAGAATGCTGTCAGGGTATGAAAAAGATTTCAGGAAGTTACTGAGGAAAGTTTTTATTTGTTCAAGAGACTCCAGATGTATGTTTGGCGTGTAATTTACATGTCTTTTTCTTAGATTCACCTCAACAGTATAGCAGTGCTGATTACATCTAAGGCTTGTGTCTACATGCTGGATTTAAAAATAGGCCTTTTAAAATATATCATAGCTTAGCAGGGGGAATGTGATTAGATAGGGATTTTCTCTATGGGTACAATAGGGCAGCAGGTCAGCTCAGTAACATACCTATTATGATATGCCCTAAACTGCCTGGATTGAGTGTTGAAGAATAATTAAAGTTGGCTTTTAAGTGAGGTGATACTTTTTTCCTACCAGATGAATAAACTCCCCAACTGCTGTGCATTTCTGCCCATCCATTGCAATACATTATTGAGAAAGGTGCAGAAGTCCAGAAGAAGGTAGTGCTTAAAAGAAAAGTGAAGTTTAGCAATTGTATTAAGTTCAGAGGAAGAAGGAGTGTGTGATGCGTGAACTTGATAATGAAAAGTGACTGCAAAAGAATTAATAGCAGGTAGACATTGACAGGAAGTTAAAATAAAGGTTAACTTTCTCTTTTGCAGCTACTCCCATACCTTCAGTCCAATCTTACAGGTTTTAAGCACCTGGAAATACTTAACTTCAGGAATGGAAGTCTGATTGTGAATAGCAAAATGAAATTTGCCAGAACCGTGCCATACAACATCACAGAAGCAGTACACTGTGTTTTGGAAGAATTCTGTGATGTTGCAGCCCAGCACCTCAATTTGGAGATTGACAGCTACTCCCTGGATATTGAGCCAGGTAAGATTGCATTAGTAATGTATGTGCAAAACCAAAAACAAGCAAATAATATTTTCCAGATTGCGTTACAGCTTCAGAAATTATAGGATTTGGGGAAGGACAATTTTTCTCAATAGCCCTCCAGTGATCAGGAGCAATAAGGAAATCTAAGGTGTTGCAAATTTTCTGCAGATCTATTTTCATACTATAATGAAATGCTGGGTGGAAGTGTTGGTCTCTGCACTTACACTAACTGCTTTTCAGACCCAAATAAAGGGAACTAAAAACTCTAGAATAAGGGCTGGGTGAAGAGAGAGAAAAAAAGCATGCAGTTTACAGAAGTGGCTTGTGCAAAACTTGCACCTGAGTATGGAAATATAATTCCTGATTATTTTTGCAATGTTGTAAGCAAACCATAGTGCAGAGCATCATTCTATCTATTTTTGAAGGGCTACAGAGTTCAAGACAGAAGTAGATAATTTCTAAGTGCAATTGGATTCTCCAGATAATCACTGACCAGAGCATTACCATATGGAGCACTCCATAGATTTGTAACTGGAGAAATCTTCCTGATTTACTACCATTCAAGTGAGACTGTAACTTTATTAAACAGTAGAAAGCCATTAAAAACATGTCTGGACAATACTGTGTTGCTGGAAGCTTAAAGTTTTTAAAAGCTATATTGGTTTATAGAATTGAAACCTAGATCTACTTTCAGGTTCTGGTAATTATTTCATGGCTAAATTTAATTTCATTGGTATGGTGTAAAATGATACTAATGTGTTAGCATGAAGAGATCTCTAGCAATTGTGGTTAAGTTGGTTTAACTTTAAAAAAACAACTCCCTGACATTCTAGGGAGATGTCTGACATACCCTGACAATTCTAGAATAAAAAAACAAAACAAAAAAACCCCAAAATATTTCCAATTTATTGGGCAAGCTTCTAATTTGTTTCATTTTCTATATATCACCTTGTGGCCATTAAGAGCAGAGGTAGTGTGGGGTTAAGAATGTTAAAATTTACAGCATTTAAACTTTCAAAGAGTGCTGTGATAACCTGATGTTTCAGTTAAAGGTACCAAGTTCACTAGAAAGACTAAATTTGGGCTATCACACACTCTCTGCTTAAGTAGTTAATTTTAATTAAATAAAAATTAGAAAGAAAAGGTTGCTAAAATGCAGATACAGAAAAAAAATAGAATATTTCATCTTTATTCATATCAGCTGCTTTACTAATGTGGTATTTCAACATTAATTCAAGAAAGCCATATCACAAGGAGTTTGCTGAGAGAGCTGTTCTTTCCAGGCTGTGAGCAGGAGTAAAAACTCCCTCCCCAGCTTTCCTGTGGTCTTCTTCAGGTACTGGGAGGCTGCTATGAGGTCTCCTCAGAACCTTCTCTTCTCCAGGCTGAACAACCCCAGCTCCCTCATCCTGCTTCATAGCAGAGGTGCTCCAGACCTCTGATTATCTTGGCCCTGCTCTGGACTCCCTGAAAATACCTCAGCCATAACCATACAGGTGTTTCAAAGCCTTACTATCCTTTCACTTCAGGAAAAATAAAAAATAAAACAAACAAACAAAATCCAATTTAGTAAATTATGGTAATTTAACAGAATTCCTACTTGTTGTGAAAGTAAGAGCCACCTAGTGGCAGTAGTGTTGCACAGCATGGAAACACTGCTGCTAGCTGTCCAAAGTACCTATCAGGACAGCAGCTGCAAAAGGCTGCCTTTATCACTCATAACATCATAAAGAATAAAATAGAGGCCTTTTAAGAATACCTGCATGCTCTTAAACTTTAAGGAAAATGAAGTATTATCACAAAAAATGACCCTATAATTCAGCAAAATATTGATTGTCTTTCTTGTCAGAAAGAAACGTGCTGAGACCTTTCAGCTTCTGAAAACTGCAGGGCTGTACATGAGGCAGAGCCTGTGTCTCCTTACCAGTAATAAAACCTTATTATGCAGGTAAATTGTGACCATGAAACCTGGGGACAGACATGCAGGAGATGTACATCTACACAGCTGCTCCTCTTTTAATAATTTACTCGATCATACAAAGCCTTACAAAACATTTTTCCTTCAGAAGTGTTCTTGCTTAGAGTGCTGTTCTGTGTGGGATAAGAGTCTGTAAGAACTGATTTTTTCATTAGAGGCTAAACTTTCATTCCTAATCAAGAGTATTTATAAGTACAGCAAAGTTGGTTTTGTTTTTTTTTTATATATATAAGCAAGGGCTTGCCTGACAATAGTTACCTTGTAAGTTGTTGCATCAATTATGCAGCAAATGCATAATTAAGATGCTCAGTTGTTAGAGTTCACATGCACATCCATTTCCAGGAGCAAAGTAGATCTCAAATTAACAAGCATAATGTATATTGCAAAGGGAAACTGAGCACCCTAAAACTCACTAGTCTTAAAAACCAAACCAAAAAAATACTAGACATGGAATCATGGAATTCTGGAAGGGTTAATCTGCTGGATTAATTTCTACCATTTAAGCACATCTTAATGTCTGTCTGAGATTCCCAGTATTGCTATAGTGTGATGCTCATTTTTCATTTGAAATCAGTGTTACAGAAGCATCTTGGAGCCACTGTGCAGTGACTCTGGGAGAACATTCTCAGCCCAAATAGGAACAGGAGGTGGCTACAATACACAGCACAAATCTTTTTAACTACAGATTTTATTTCTTCAGGAATTTTAAGCCCACCTACTTAAAAAGGGATGGTTTTGTTCCATGCTGATGTGTCAGGTGGTTTTGTCTTCTATAGACCAGAGCTGAAACTTTCATCTCTGTGGCTGAGACTGGATGTGCAAACTTCCTTTAAATGGGTCCAGTCACTCAGGACCCACTGTTCTGCTCCAACCTCTTTTCTTTGTATATTCTCCTTTTTTTTTTTCTTTTAGCTTAGTGGGTTTTTTCTTTAGGTTTGTGCTTATTTGTCTTTTTGGTTTCTGTTTATTTTTCTTTTTGGTTTGTGTTTATTTTTCTTTTTGGTTTGTGTTTCTTTGTCTTTTTGGTTTGTGTTTGTGGGGGGGTTTTTTTGTGTTTCTTTGTCCTTTTGGTTTCTAGGGCTTTTCTTTTTGGTTTATGGGTTTTTTTCTTTTTGTGGGGTTTTTTCTTTTTGGTTTTGCCTTTCGGGATTCACACATACTTTTTACAAATACCCGAAGCTGTAGCACAGTATCCACCACTATAAAACTAATACCTCCAGGAGAGAAAAATAAAAAAAAAGATCAAAACACCCAGATTTGAAAATCCTTTTTGGTGAGATGAAAACGAAGTTCCAGAGATGGGGCAAAGAGCTGTGGAAGTAAACATAATCTTGCTGCGTCAGACACAGAGAGCTGCGTGTCCTTTCACGCCAGCCCACGCACACCTTGCAGGCTGAATTATTTTTCCTCCAGCTGCCCCAAAGCCTCCCCAGTTACCTGGGGGTAATGCCTCAGCTCATGATTTCCTCATCCTCCACAGCTGACCAGGCAGATCCCTGCAAATTCATGGCCTGTGACGAGTTTTCCGAATGCATCCTGAAGGAGGGGGCCCAGGAGGCCGAGTGCCTCTGCAAGCCCGGCTACGCCAGCCAGGACGGATTCCCCTGCCGCAGCCTCTGCGAGCTGCAACCCCAGCTCTGCAGCAACGGGGGGAAATGCGAGTTAATTCCAGGAAGAGGAGCAGTCTGCAGGTAAATAAATGGGGCTCAAAAACTGAATTCTGTGGTGGGACCCCTGACACACGGGTACTGCGTGGACAAGCGGGGCTGCAGATGTGCTTTTCACCTACGCAAAGTGTTTTTTAGCCTCAGCGTTCAGGCACTCTGAAGCTATGTTGAAATATTCTTCTTCAGTGTAAGTGGCCTCAGGATGGATAAATCCCCTTTTACATGCTGGTAGGTGTGGAACATCATGATTTGGTTATTTTTTTAGAGATGCTGTAGGAAATTATTAGAAATTCAGCATTACTGGCAGAGACATAGAAAACCATGCGTTTTTCTCAGATTTTCAAATACATTTTGGAGAAATGAAATAACACAGTAAGCCACACAAATTCATGGTTTTACTATTGATTGCACAGTAGTATTTTAAGAAATTAGCTTTTTTCAAAGTTGCATTTAAAAGGAAACATTTACTTTTAATAATACACTTACGAACATTATTCTAATTCTACACCACTCAGTGAAGTCCATGAAAGCTGAGGCTGCTTTAAGAGATTTCTGGGAAAGCCTTTCTGGGAAGCAGCTCCATATAATGGCAAACACAGTCCATAGGGATTTTTACATGAAATTAAGTTAAGCCAATATTGAGAACTACCACAGTACTTGAACACATTAATTCTTTTTTAAAAGTATTGAGTTTCATCTCATTGTAAGATTAAAATAACCAAAATGCTACTTGACACTGTATAGCAAACTGGCACATGGTAGCCAACCAGCCAGAGACATAAGCCAGAGACAAGTACAATTCTTGCACTTGTTTATTCTATCTTGATATAGTCTGTACTAGTTTAATGATACATATCTTAGTGTACTTAGGATTAGCATCCAAAAATAAAGCTACCGAGCAAGTTATTTGTATGATAATTTCACTCTAACAACATAACTGCTGTAAATCATTTTCTTCAGTGGGTGTCACATAAATGATAATAGAAAATTCTTCTGAATTCACCATGGTTACTGCTAAATTGACTTGTGGAGTCACAGTAGTGCAGCTGCACTAGAAATAAGCCTGGGAGCTAAAGAGGTTGTCTTCAAAACTTTACTCAAGTAGCAAAGGATATGGCCTACTCCTCCCAGACCAGTGCACCAAGGGAAATAACACCTTTCCATTTCAGAAAACCTGACTTGATGTCCAGGAATAAGCAACCTATCATTTGGAATGATAAAACTATTAATAATAGTAAATGAAACTTTTTGTGAATTATAATATGTTACAAACAAACATCCTGCCAGTCTCAGACAGATAACTTGTGCAAATTTTACAGCCTGCAGAGGGAAAATTAGGGCCTTTTTTTTTTGCTTTAGTTAAGCACTTGTTTTGCTTCGGAATTTACTCAGACTCACCTGAGTTTTTCGACTAACCAGAACCTCTGTGTTTCCATGTAAAATATGGCAACCTTCTCCTTTGCATAAGCAGAGCTATTTGCAGGAGAACTCTAATTTCAGACATTGTTACTAAGATTAAAATCACCAATAAACATACAGCATACAGGCTTCAGAAATGTGTTCAGACATTAATACAAAAACCACCTATCTTCTAAGGTTCTAAACCACAAGTGTTATTTCAACTTCACCTGTGGGACTAGAAATTTGTCAGGTGTTCCAAATGCATCATGTCCCTAAAAATTTGGATGGGCAAAGAATGTATCAGTGTCTTTTTGTTTACCCCATTCTCATGAATCAAATAATATTTTGCAAAATGATATTATGCAAATATTTTCTTTCCTCTATTATCATTTGCCTTATTTCATACAGGTAAGCAAAAGCTGTTCTTGGGATGATGTGTTTCTGTTTAATTGCAGATTTTCCTTTGTTTTAATTTGAGGTACTTTCTATTTTTTGCCTTCAAGTCCTGTATATTTTTCTCTTCCTCTCCCAATTTTAGATGCCCTGTGCGTAGAAACCAAGGACAGCGCTGTGCCAAATTTGCTCCAGAACCCTCACAACCCTTCATTTTTAAACCTCTCACCCTTGGCTTGCTAAGCCTGGGTTTTCTTTTCGTCATTTTAATGATTAAGTTAAGAAGAAAAAGCAAAAGAAACTCTCATTTGCAGTAAGCTGCTCAAAATCTTTTTCTTCGCATTTCAAAATATTCCTTTTTTTTCCTTTGGCAATTTAAAATCTTAACCTAAACCAAAATGTTCTGCATTGTAGAAGTTCTACTCTCGACAGCTGCAATCCAGAAAATGCTGTAAGGATTAATCCTGCTTTTGAACATGATGAACCCATAACTACCTTTTGTCATACGGCTTGTAGTGTAAGTGCTTGTGTCAGTTCCTCAGAGGTCACTCAGCATGAAGCATTCCAGGAACTTGAAAACACAATCCAGCAGGGAGGTAAAACGCATGGAAATACTTTTCTTACCACTTAAAAAATGGCCCCACCTCAAATAACAGATCCATCTCCGTGTATTAACTCCAGAACTAAATCAAACTTGATGCTAATCTCTTGCTTGGCAATTTCAGAACTAAAAAGACTAACACATTTATTTGCTTTCCACATCTACTACTCTATAGGTTCGTAACAGGATTCTAAAACTGCTCTTCTGCAGCTCTCTTGCATGGCTTTGGTGGTCCATCCTCAGTGCTTTTTATGACTTACTGTAATAATTTATTTTTTTGTGCTGTTGTAGGTCACCAGACCAGTTTACAAAGCCAAGACTGATAAGTCTCTGAAATTCTTCATTTCCAGCATCAGCCAGACAAAACAAAGGTTTGTGACCATTTTCAAGAGCTTTATAAACCTGTTGAGTTTCCTAGTTCTCAGTGTCACCAGGAAGCCTCTGTATGTAATTCCACACAAAGAAAATTCTGGTTTTCTTTGGAAGCCTGGTATGACAACAACCACCCCTTCTCAAGGGCTTTTAGGCAACAAAGTTCCATTCTGTATGCTCATTTGCTAATGTGGCACTCACTGAAACACAGTAAGGAGCACAGAAAATGTAAAAGCAACTCAGATCATTTAAAAATAACTTGTGGCTGTTGAAGCTATACAGAGTTTGAACAACTTGGATTTCTAATTTGAGCAGAACACTGCTAAGATGTTGAACAATATTTCAAGTTCTGCAAGTTGAAACCCCTTGTATCTTTGGTGGGGGCTACAGAGGGAGGAGTAAAACCAAGGCAAAAAATTCTCTAAAATGCAAGATTCTCCCTTAATTCTGATGTATCTGAGTATGCTTTTTGAAAGCAAGGCAGACAGCTCTTACTTTGCCATTTTCAATTCTCTGAGCCCCAGCCCCACTCAGCATACAGAGGCTTTACCACAGCTCTTAGTACCCGTTACTATTAAGGGAAATACCAGTACAGGGTGACACTGGGGATGTGTGATGGGAGAGGGGTTACCAAGCTCCATCCATCCTTGGCTTGAGCCAGTAGATGGTTACAGAGGATTCCTGCCCAGATCTGGTTTCTTCAGGTACTCAAGGTGACATTTACAGACTGAGGTGACAAGTGGGGGGACTGGAAGGCAGAAACAGAAATGGAGAAGTCAGCAGGGAGCAGCAGTTTGGAAAAGCTGGAGAATGAATTGGCTTCACTGCTGATAAAAACAAGTGCACAGACGTTTGCAATTACTATTTTACACCCATCTTAAAAGGAATGTGTCTGTGGGTAATTGTGGAGCAATAAACTTTCATACCACCTGAAATGTTTAAAATTACTACTTACAAAAACATTATGGATTTCAAGAAGGAAATAAAATGGCACATCTGTGAGAGAAAACCCAGGCTTGTGTCATTCCAGGCCCTATTTGAATAGTCAAATATAAAATGTGACAAAGTTCCTCCTAAGATCTAGCTAAGGAAATTAATTTAGTGACTAATGAGGCAACCACAAAGTATTTTTTTTGTTTTTAAAAAATATCTATTAGGCAATTCTGGCCATTCTCTACCAGTTCAAAATGAGTGCCTACACATGGGGGCACTGTGTTAGAGGATGGTAGAATAATTTAGTGCATAATGCTGAATCTAACTGGCAAGAGTGCTCCATGTGATGTAATTCAGATGCAGCCCAAAAGTGATTATAGATTCTCCCTAAGAAATATATAGACTGCATTGTTCTTTGTTCATTGAACCCAGTGACTGACACAGAGCATGATGCTCTGGAAGACTGAATCTCAGCCACCACAGAAGACGACTGAAATTAAATTTGAGGAGAAAACAAGGACTGCCACTCACCTCATCCTCGTGTCAGCCACTTGGATCACCAAGCAAGCAGTATTTTGGATTAAAACAATACAGCAAAGTTAGTCTGTTAGAGCTCCCCCACCAATATCAGAGATTTAGTGTTTCATTACCAGAATCACGGGGGAAATAAAACCTAAAACACCACACAGAGATGGCAGTGCTGTGCTCTTTGTTTGTGGGTACCAAGTGTCAAGTTTTACAAACTCACAACTTTGCATGGCACAGTTCCTGCTCTGACACTTAAAAGAAGGTAGAGAAGCTGAACATCCCAAAGATTCTTTTATCCCAGGTTTGCTGTAGCTGTGAATCTCATAGATACTACAGATACAGCTTCTTTTGCAGCACACTGCATTCTAATTCTTTTACAATCAAAAATACATTTTTCAGATTATGATGGTATCAGTGGTACTGGTTTGTTATTCCATACAGAAGCACAGCATTGTTATAACCAGGGAGGAAAAATAGTACTTTTACCCTGAGCTGAATGACTTGGTGTAGAATAACTTCAGGAGTAACTCTGTTCTCTTTACAATCAACTGGAGATGATCTCAACAGCTTTTAGTGATAGAGAGATATTGTCTATTAGTAGTAGATAAATAAGGCCTTTTCAAATTCAGAATTGCTTTTCAAATGTCTTATCAGAGCTTCTCTTACAGGTATGCAAAAAGGAAGGTCTCCATTATTCAGGACTGGACTTCAGGTTGATTATGCAAATGGAAATAATTCAAGGAAACATCTTGGCTGTAAAATCAGTGCCCATTAAACAAATTGTTTTAAAAAGATGATCAAGTTGACCAACTGTTTGACCATATCTAAATTTTGCCTAGCAAGAAGACACCAGTGTCAAGGTTTTTTCAGTATCTTTTGTCACAACCATTCTGGTAAAACTGCCACTGGAACTTTACTGTGTTTCTATTTTTTTTTTTTTATTAACCTTCCTTACATACACTGATGGAAGTGGCAAACACAGAAATCACAGCTCCCCCTGACCAAAGGCCACAGGAAAAGTGTCTGAACTTTCCCATTCTCTCCCTACAATGTTCACACTGCAAATCACTCACAAGTCAGAATTAATTGTTCTTAATGGTTTCTGGGAACTTGAGATTCCTATTTTTTCTGTTAATAAACACATAATATATACATATGTACATACACACTTCACTCCTTAATTCCTAGTGACAGATAAATTGTCTTCTCCTAAGGTTTCAAACTTTTTTTGCTGAGGCACCTTTCCTGCAGTTTCATCTTTTCAGACTGGAGAATGCTATTCACTGCTTTCAGAAAAGAGATTTCTATGCACAAGCACCCTGCCAGTAGCAAGTAGATTACAGGGTTGCACATAAGCAGGTACAATTTATATACACAAATAATTTTAAGAGGTTACTGTTTGTTTTAGAAGAAATATAAGCAGGTAATGAGTGGCCATCAAGTATTTTAGAGGCTTAGTAATTTATACTCTAGGGATCCACGATCCTGATTCATATATGAGCATTACCTTATCTTAAACATCTTTTTCTTGCGTATATATATATATATATATATATATTTATATGCTGCACCAGTGTTGTATAATATTCAGGCACTGTTTGCTGCTTGGTGCATACCAGAAGTTGTACTTACAGCTCAAACTGAGCTTCTACAAAGTTCATGACTATACTGGATGACAGCTCCTTATCCAGGTGTCAAACTTGCAAGTGTTCAGGATAGTAGCAGCATTTAGTGAAAATTCTTTTTACTTAGCACTACAGAGTTACCACAGCAAAGACTGAACTTTAGGTTACCTTACTCTGCATGCCCAAAAGAACTGTTTACGAATTCCAAACAATTAACTGCAAAAATCTGCCTGCAAAACCACCAAATCTGGTGATTGTGTACAAATGAAGGCAATGCACCAAGAATATAAGGGTGAGTTTCTACAGCTGAATTAGTATTTTACTTTATTTAACTAGGGGTAAAAAAAAAAAATTAAAAAAATAAAAAAGAAATGTAAGATAAGATGTGGTTTTACACAGTAACACTACAGAATAAAACCACTTTAAAACCACTTCCATCCCTGCCAATGTTAGAGCTTCTTTACTGCCCATGTAAGTTAAGAATGCATTATGAATGCTGAAAGCATTCAATTTTTTTTTTTCCATTACAAATGTATTTTTGTATGTGTTTAGGATATTCCACTTCACACTAGTTCTCACTAGTCAGGTTAATAAACAAGTGATTTTAAAAGGTGTATTTTAACATTTATTATTCACGACTGTATTTATCACTCTCAACTATTAATTACCAAATATATTTGCTGGATGTAAGCCTTTTGTATTTCAATAAAATATAATAAAACTCCTCAAAAATTTCACAGGGAATTGAATTGGTATTTAATCTCCCACATCACATTATTTTAAAACTGGTATAAAGCTAGATTTGGAAATGAAACCCCTAAGGAAAGTGAAACAAAATTTTATCTCCTAGATATCAAAGTCTGAATGACTTTGGTGGTCCTTCAATTTAAGACACCACTCTGATTTTGCCTTTAAGGAAGGGAAGTTTGATAACACTATAAAAAAAACAACCAAACAAACAAAAAAATCCAAACCAAACAAAAACCTAAACAAAACCCCAGCACCATACTCCACCCCAAACACAAGCTTTTCATGGAGCACACAAACTCCATGCAGTATTGTAAAGTGGTTTCAGTGGTCCCTGAGCAACAAGATGCAAGCAGTACACCTCATAGCAAATGATGAATACATTGGAAGTGAGAGTAAAAGAGGTTAAAAAAAATAGTAATATAAGTAAAATATATAATTGTTCAACAAATACTGAAAAATGAGGTATAAGATATATCAAGATTGCGATTATTTAATATCAGAATGTAATTTTAGAGGAATAAGTACTTTAGAAACACAAAATCTTTAGAGTACCTTTAATCACCACAGATTTTGACAGAGAATCATTAGGTAGTTCCAGCACAGAAATCCTTTCATCCTTCACATAACTTAATTTACCCTCACACTTTAAAGAGAAAATGTTGAGAGATACAACTGAAATTTCAACATGGAATGTATTTATTTTTTTTTTAATATTCAGTACAGTATTAGGAGGTCATTTAAATACTTTAAATAAAAGATTTTTGAGTAAAACCCAAAGGATTCAACTGGTAAAGAAAAACAATCTGATCAGTGGATGAAAGACAAGAATTTAATGACCTTGTGATCCTTCAAGTAGCATTTCCTAGACAATGAATATTCCTAGTCCCTTATAGTCAGGAATGAAGCCTGGCATGGTGATGTTTCAGGCAGATCTCAACTATAATGCATAATTTCACTGAAAGGCAGGAAGATTTTATTTTTTTTAAATGAAGCAAACGGAACCCAGCCAACATGTTTACCTCATCAATTTTTTTTTTTTAAACAAATTACATTTTCCTCTATAACCACAGACCAGAAGGGCATTAGGTAATACCACAGTCCTATAAATCAACTCCCTCCTCCATTTTTTTTATTTTTGCATTTCCTCTTCAAATCAACTGACAATATAATTAAATCATCTGACAAAGAAGATGGAACATGGGAAACAATCGGTAAGCAACTGAGTATTGCCTGACATAAAAAAAACACAGGCAAAAAACAAACAAAAAAACCCCCTGAAAATTAATTTCTTTCCACAAAAAGATCAGTAAAACTAAAAGCAGATGCTGCTTTTGGTGCAGGGAAAAAATAAACTTCAAAAAAAAAAGCATGGTTCTGTGCAAACTGGCATACCCTGATTTTTGGAATGCATCTTTTGCTTGCCTCAGGCATCCTGCTGGAGCAATGCAGAGAAGTGGGAACATCTCGTTTGAGAACATCAAGCCACCAGAGTTCCTCTTCCACTATTTCATAGTCAGTTTTATTTTCCTGATAGCTCCTATTTGTTAGTCATTAAGTTAACAAGAATACCCATGCACCTCATTCTGAAAAATAAACTTCCTTTCTGATGCCAGGCAGGGAAACCCTGGCACAATCTAAGGAACTGACTGGAAAAAAAATCAGTTAATTTTACTTAAGTTCCCTCCAAGTATGTTTACACATTATACATATGCTTAATATTTTATTTTATATATATATATGTATATATATGCACACACACTTTGAGGTTCTTTGCTTATCATGATTAGTCTCATAAATCCAGTTCATCTATATATATATATATATATATATGGATTGAGAGACTGTGTTAAGTCAAGAAGTTAATTCTAGATAGGGATAAATAAAGGGTTGGGCATCTCAGCCCTATTAGTTCAATGATTTTATTCTAAAAACAGTCATAGCTTCTTGTGGGATCAGGTGACTGGAAGTTCTGAAACGTGGGTTCCATTTCAGTAACATGTTAACCCAGTGATCTAAATTTCCTAAGCAGCAACTTTAAACTCATGCAACACTGTACAGGTTTGTGCACAACTTGCTAGCCAGATGTCTGATGCACTGTTGTCTTCCAGCCAAAAAAATCACTGCTTTGGTGAAGAATTTGTTTGGGAAAAACAAAAACGTTTTCTTGTTTGCAATCATATGACCAAAAAAAAAAAAAAAAGCAAACAAAAAAAAAAAGAGTGGGTAGGCAGTGGATGCCAAGATTCCCTGATGCAGCAGCTTCATACAGAGTTAATGTATTAGTTAATGTCTCCACATCTGTTGCAGTAAGAGGTGCATTTTTATAACAAGCAGACTGTGGCATGCAAGCACAACCTAAGGTCAGCAAGTATGGATAAAGTCATGAGCTTTCTCTGTGTTACATACTGTACCTCTGGAAAACTATTAGTTCTTAAATGCATAACTATACTTAAAGTTTCCAAGAGGTTTCACACTGAGTAAATGAAATTATTTTATAGTTTAAGCAAATTTGTCAAGTCATAGAGTAAGACTTCATTTTTAAATTGGCCTGAATGAGGACATCAAGCTACTTATATTTCAAATTTCTATCTAAGAGGTAAAAAATAATCAAGTTTAACTTGTTGAAATAGCGGCCAGCATGGTGAAACAATGTTCATGTAAGTTAAAAAGATGCATCCTGAAACTGTATGAAGTTCATCATTCCCACCCATAAAAACTCCCCAAACAAATGGCTTAAGAAGGTACAAGGTATGAACCTCCACAGAGAAGATTAAAATAAAACTCAAGTGTGAGAATCACTACAATACTCCAGTATATTAAAACTGCAGCTATTTCATCAGCACATAGCATTAAGATGATGTAATATGTTATTGAACCAAACTTTTATACATTCTAAAAAAAAGGTACAGACCTTGTGCATCTCGTTACAATTAAAATAAACAGGATGTCTGAGGCTCAGGCCTCAATACTCATTTAAGTTACTCTGCTACCAAAAGGCTGAAGATATTTCCCTTATGCTATCCTTAATCTGACATGCCTCCAGATATATAAGTCTTGGACACTTTTGCATAATATATTGAAATTACCCTACCTGGATAAACAAACTGCCCAAGAATTCCTAATGGAAATTTGGTCAGAAAAACAGAAGTCTAAAGGAAATTGGTAATTGAAGAGAAAAAAAGAAAAAGAAACTGAGAGAAGTGGTATAAGCACTAATGAGCAGTACATTCTTTGAGTACCACCACTATTACACAGTACTGACATATAGGAATTCTCCTCCTAGAATGTACAGGAAACCATTTCTCTTAAACCAAGACAGAGAATGCACTAAATAGAAATTTGAGGGTCTCGAGTTAAGGATGATTTCCCATAAGTTTCTGAAAAGTCAGTAAATACAGACACTAACCAGTTTTCAAATCAGGACATAAAATGTCTCAGATTTATATAAAAGTATACTCCAACTTCTCCAGCAGAAGAAGTCAAAGCTAAGGCCTCATAATTCCAGTTATTAGAAACAGCATATCCTCTGTACTAGGCCACCACTTGAAGCCAATTACTCAGTGTTTTAAAAAGGGTTTTTTATAAAAAGGTGTTTGCAATGCAGTTCTTTGTAATATGTACCAACGTATAGACAGACAGCTTAAAAGTATGAAGAGCTCTAGCAGAAACAGTTAAAGAAAAAGCAACATATAAACAAAATGCAACAAACTACACTGACTGAAATTTCTTCAAGGTCTTCATACCTAGTAAAGTTCACTACACAAATTAAACATCATAAAGTACAAATTAACAAACCACATGATTAATAAAATCTGTTCACTTTATATTAAATATCTCTAAGGTGATTATAGAATATTTACGTCCCCTGTTGCCCAGAGGAACTCTTCCCTTTGTGTCACAGGCAAGGGTTCTCATCTCAAATGCCACTGTGCAAAATGACCATTTCTTTACTATTTCAAGAGGTTCTGCAGCATAGCTGTAGCATAGGTGGGACGGGCCTGTCTGCTCTCAATCGCGTTTTGAAGGTACTGGATCCCTCCACAGCGCTCCCAAATTTCCTCAAACTGCCTCGGCAAAATTTCAGCCCCTCTCTTTCGGGTCAAGCCAGTCTCTTCAAGATTGAGCTCACACATATCCATGTCGTCCTTACCTAAAATGGTGAAGGGAAAAAGGAAAAAAAAAAAAAAAAAAAAAAAGAAATTTTTATCCAGCATTTACAGCATTCAGAGGTGCCATTACCAGAGATGAGATCTTCGTTAATTTTGTTTGGTAATAGACTTCAAAGATTTTTTTTGTCTTTTTTTTCTCACAGACCAAGAAAAGCAGAACCAGAATAAACTGGCATCAGGTGCTGCAACTGAGAGAATCATGCTTTAAAAGTGTGTAAAAAAGAACAAAAGAAAGAAGTCAGGAAGATCAGCATCTTGATATATACTCCTAATATTCACTGTGGGATGACAACCGCATTTTTTTTATGTGCAGTTTCAGTTTTACAAAGTTTCACAGTGATCTGCTGTTCATTTATTTAAATGTAGTAAAGTGACTAAGAACTCAAGACTTTCTTAATCAAGTAATGAATATTCTTAAGCTGTCAGCCTCCCATGGTCAACAAACAGTGTTTACTAAGTGGAACTGAGACAGGGAATCCAATGAAATGATGAGTGAAGCTGCTCACTTGCTGTATTTTAAACTTATTTTTAACAGGTGATCCATTTAATGTGGTATTCAGGGCTGCAATGCTACTTTTAGCTATGGGCTTTGACACTGAACATCCAAGTTTGTGTAAGGAATTCTATTGAAAATGATTAGTAGAAAAACAAAGAAGGTTTGTTACTAGTAAAGGATTCCTCTGAAGCTCAACACATTGGTTATGGCCTTTTCCTCAGCCCACAAATTAAATACAAAAACTCAAAACACAGAACTTGTTGATGCCCCATCCCTGAAAGAGTTTAAGGCCAGGCTGGATGAAGCCTTGTGCAACCTGGTCTAGTGGGAGGTGTCCCTGCCCATTCAGGGGGGTGGATGATCTTTAAGGTCCCTTCCAACCCAAACCATTCTATGATTCTCACTGCAAACAATATTTCTCCAACTGTTCTTTCCCCCTTTCACTGTCCTCCAGAAAAGGAGGATACGTTTCATTACCAGACAAATCTCTATTGACTCATTACCACATTTAGGTTTTATTTTAAGCATTTAAGGTTATAAAGCTGTTCTGCCATCCTAAGCAGTTCAAATATGGTAAAAGCATCGTTTTTCTATTAGCACCACACTATGGAAAGACAAGATACCCTCCACATGAATTGTTTTGATACAAACTGCCATAACTTTTCAAAGCTAACTAAAAGCTAACTAATGATGAGTAGAACTTTCCCAGATAAATTGTGATGGTTTACTTTCATGCTGTCTCCAGTTCAGTGACAAAACTGAGGATGCTCAATAATAAAACCAATTATATTCGGATTCCCACTCTGTCTGTTATTTCCCACGTAACAAGTAAGACACCTGACCAGTTAAACACCACCAACATCACATCCTCTAATTCTGCCCAGATATGAACTGCTGATGGAAAAAAAAAAAAAAAAAAAAAAAGAGATACAACTTTGAGAGCTTTTATCATCAGCCTCTTTTTCTCAAGTAAGTTATCAACTCTGAACATTTTCAACATTTTAATTTTGCTTCCAATACCAACCTGCTACAAGGAGTATGGGTGCCTTGTCAGGATGAAGTTCCATCTGTCGGGCAATCCATGGCCCATCAAAATGTGCATACCACCAACCCTTCTTCTTGTTCTGGGGATCTTTGTATTGGTCTGCAGGACGGATGAAGGGAATGCGGAAGTAACGCTGCTGTCTGTTCATTTCAATTTCTTGTTGTCTGGCTGGCAGCTGGGCTGTTGGATTCTGTTGAGCTATCATTCCAAAATATTAAAAAAAAAAAACAACCAAAAGACAAGCAAACAAGAAAAAAACAGAAAACAAGAAAGCTGCGTTATGACTTGGTTCATCAGCATATAAAAAATAAATAAACAACAAACGACAAAACCAAACAAAAATCAACAAACCAAACCCCAAAAAACTGAAGAGCTTTTCTCTGAATACAAGGGCATCTGAAACCTCACAAAATCTCCAAGGTTTTCCCATCTCTTACAGTATGGAGTCTTCTGACCACTACAGCTACAACACCAGTGAGGAAAGGTTTATGTTAACTGTTGTATCTGCATGTAGTACTAAGTTGCTCCATGCCATCAGGTACATTTAGAAAAAACAAAGCCAGTAAAATAATACATTCTATTTTAAACCAATATTTAATGTAAAATTCCCCATATAGAATTTCTTACCAACCAGAAACATTAATCAGTAAGCACCCTAATTCAGCACATCTCTTTGTAAGACAAAGTTACAGTGGAAAGAAGCATTTTCAGTAACAAAAATACAAAGCACCACTTGAAAATTTTTGACAGTCAATGCAGAATGGTTTTTAATACTGTTAGAAATGGCCAATTTGTTAATAGAAATGTTGACAAGAAGCAACACTTACTATAAAGCTGTCACCAAACATAACTTCCTGCTTAGATTTCTGGGTACTAAACTCCAGCATTAGAATTACTCTCTGGCTACTTTCCAAGAAATTGTTTATTTTAGACCATTAAAATCAGCAGACCAAACTTTGAGAGAAGACAGTTGTATGAAATATTTTAAAGCTATATATATGTAGATGTATGTGTGTGTGTGTGTGTATTTTTTAATTATTATTATTTATTTAATTTTTTTTGGTAAATATTTCCCATGAGTATTTCTGGACTGCTCAGCGTCCCATACATTTCAGACTTTGAAGATAAATTTTCTTTTTAATAAAAGTACTCTCTAACCTATCAGTTAAAAGCACATAACTTCCAACTAATCAACTGATATTTTTCATCTTATGTATACACTATCATTAGTTTTAAATCTTACAGGCAAGACCCATTCCTCTAAAAACTGCATCCTACAAATGGATATTAGGGATCTTGTTTTAATGGTTCACAATACCACTGTTAAAAATACCCTGTTGAAGAAATTCTAAGTGTGAATGTATACCAACTCTACAAAAGGAAATCACAATTAATAGTTCCGTGTTTCACTATAAGGGGAATAGTTTAAACTAAATTAATTTTTAGTCCATTGCCTATTAAGCAGCCAAGCCAACTTTGGAGCTGAAATTTCATAAAATGAAAACTGACAATATAATTTCTGATAATGTGCTTTTACAGTTATGAATGAGACTAAAGGACTGGCAAGTGCACCTTGAAATTTCTTCTCCTTAGATTTGGAAAAAAATAGTTTTTCTAAATGTAAACAACAGAATCTTAAAAAAAAAAAAAATCTGTACTATACGAATCATACCCCCAATTTTTTTCCATGTCTACATAGAGATAACAACCAAAGATTTTAACAGGTGAATGCTGCTTTTATACATCAATCAGATAGAACACGTATCTTACCAGGAGCTACAGTCTACTGTTTACAGGAAATTCATTCTGCTGTCTTCGAATGGTCTGAATATTTATCACAGCAAATTAGTGCACTGGTTTTGTCAAACACATTTTGCACTGCCATGGTAATTGCTAAGCTTTATTTCTACTCCTATGCTACTCAAATCCAAGAGGAAATCTAAAGGACAGGAATGCTAAGCAGCCAACATAGCCTCTACTTTTCAGTGCTACGTAATTGTAGTTCTTTGTTCAAAAGAAGCCATCACCTGAATGTTAGTTTGTGTGCTAGGGAAATAGCTGTTATCTTAATTTGATTCCAGAGTTTTGCTACAAGAAAAAAATCACAGTCAGCTAGTAAAAAATTTCAGAACAAACATGGTATTTCTTGGGGTGCAAGGAGCAGCAGAGGGGAGAAAGAAAAGAGGGGAAAATGGGAGATTATACTTTCAAATAACTTACATTAAAAGGTTATTTCGTTCTCCCTTCCCATGACTGCTCAAGTGGGAAGCATCTCAAGAAAAGAAGTCACAAACTACATTTGTAAATGACTGGAGTTAACATATAATCACCATCAGTTCAGTAACAGTGCCAAATTGTAAAATGGAAAATTTTTAACAATTAAACTCTATGTACACGTGTAGCAAAACACTGGATTAGTGTTAGTACAGTGCTCTCAAGTGTTCCTATTCTTCAAAGTTAGCTTGTACAACCATCTCTCCACTTACGTGAGCTGCTCAAAAATGGTGCAAAATCTGCAAACAAATATTACATGTTGAACAAAATATAAATATTTGGATCTTTTAGAACTTACAGTTTCATTACCTCAACATTTTAAATCAATGCTGATGACAGAGAAATAGAAATTCTAGTTTCAAAATAAACACAGATGTTGAGCTATGTATTCCTATTCCTTTATGATTCTATGATTTTCTGTTCACTGACAAATATGAAATGTCTTTCTTTCCTCAAGCTGCATAGAATTCCAACTGCTTCTGTTTTCATTAGGATTTAATTTTGAAATTGATAACTTCAATAAGTTGTATGCCTGCTACAAAACTCCAGTTGTATACATGCTGAGCACAGACTGCTGTAACAAATCTGTTCATTAATTAACACTGTATTTTTAATTTTTGACATTTTCAGACCTCTATTAATAACAAATTCCAAAACAACATAAAAAACAGTGCTTCTGCACAGAATATAGGATTTTAATTAAAGTTTACCAGTAAAAATATAATAAAACAGAAAAGAGAACTACATCATTTAAATCAAACATCCAGTGGCAACCAAAACACTTGTAGCTTAAACATCTAAGAAATCAGAGTTCCCTCTTACTACCTTCTCAGATGGTTATGATATAGTGTGTAATGTAGTATAATTATTTGTAATAGAAAGAATTATTTCTGATACCAATGAGCCTCTAAAGGTCACCTACTGAACTGCAATGTTCTAACTTTTCTTGGAGCACATGCAGCTATATTTTAAGAAAAGTGAAAAAATGCAATGAAAAACATTTAGAAGAATGCTGTAAATGTGAATAGATCATGAATATTCCAAGTATTATTTTCACAAAATAGAAAAACTTTCTGCTCTTTGATACTTCCCATCAGCAATACAGTGTGTACTTACTTTACCCATTTAGTGCCAGGCAGAATTTGCAAGCTCAAATTTGCAGCACCTTCCTACACTGCAGAAGTGCTTCAAATTCCTTTTGCTGCTGTTTCAATCATAATCTTTCTTAAGCACTTAAAACCATATTACTACACAAGGCCAAAAGGACCCAATCTTTGATAACATTTTTTTCAGGTGTCCAGATTTTGCTTGCCATATATTTGTACCAAAGTTCCCTGAAAAGCTGAAATTCTTAGGTAACACTCAAGCAATGAATGCCAATCAGTGAAATCAAGAGGAAGGAGGTGTCTTTGTGTAAGGATTAACACTGAGAGTAAGTAGAGCTCCTGTATCCACTGGGATCTGTATATCCTGGGTTCTGTATCCCCCATGGCCCTGGACAATGCCCTAACCCCAGCATAAGAGAACTCTGAGGACAGCATCTTCTCCCCATCTTTCCTTTCCCCTGCCTCTGCCACTAAGCCTGTGGCTGGGAACACTCTAATCAAGGAACCAGAAGAGAGCAGGCTAAATTATTCTATCCATTTGCTGTGATTCTGTTCATTTCTTATATTCCTTTTATAACAATCACTGGATTTGAGGAGGAGGGGAGAAGATTAACAATCCAAACCATAAATATCAGTCCAGAAACTGGGCACCTGGTTTTCAGACATGGCCAGGCTAAAAACAGCATAACACCAACACCTTCTAGTTCAATATAAAACACAGTCAACTGTTATCATTAGTAAATTGCTTTGACAATAAACACCCATCTGTGAAATCAGCACATCTGTGTTTTCTAATGAGAAAACAGTAACTACGAAAAATCTGTCACCCCATACCAAAAAACTGCAATATAAGCACTCATAGAACTTGGAAAAAACAAATAAACAAACAAAACTCTGAAATGTATACAGCTTAGAGTAATCTAAATGAGGGAATTATTAGCACCTTTTAAAAGTATCTACATCTATGTCTACATATCCGTGTCTTAGGAAAGAATAAAAGCATGAGGGAAAAAAACCCCAAATGACCAACACTTGTTGTTTTACCTGAACCCCAAACATTACAGTGAATTAAATCCCAATGTATGATTTCTTGAAACCCTGGGGGTTTTTAAAGCACCAAAATAAGTCTCATGCACTTAGAGACCTATTTCTAGAACCTCTATTCTATCCTTAGGTAAAATTCCCTGTGCTGAATACATCATTTGTAATTACTGGGGCCAGAACTAGTAAGAACAACCTGAAAAACAGAATTTCAGAAATCTCAGAATGCAAACCACCATTTCATTATCTTCCTCAGTCTTATGCAGCATAGCAATGACCATTTAGCAGAAATGCCAGCAATCCCAACACCAAATCAAGAAGTAGTTTTAACAGCCCTGAACTGGTATGAGAAAAGGTTTTAGAGAGAAGTATTCAGTACATGTATGTGGGTCTCCTGAAAGTATTCAACTTTCTGCAAAGTATTTAGCAGTTCCAAGGTTTTTAAAGAATTTACCTTTAATCAATATAGTCTTAGAAAAGAGAAGAATTTCCTCCAATCTAGCAAAACAAAAATTCATTCTAAAAATGTTTTCATTAGAATAAGGTCACCAAAATTGCTATAAACACAAAACTGTCTCTCCTCACCATAGTCTGTGACTGATTTGGGAGCACGCTGTTCTGTTTCTGCATTTCTCTTCTTATTCTTGGATTTCCAAGCATGATATACCTTTAGCCTTCTGTGAAACTCTTCTCTGCAAGCTGCCAACAGTTCAAGATCTGTCTCAAAAAGGATGAAGGAAGGGATGAGTGAGAAAAATCAGAAAAATTACTTATGAAATTATTTTCTATATTGATAGGCAAGTAATTTTAGATTGTGTTGCAATACTAGTATGTTAACATAATAAAACATACCAAACCCTCATTCTCTGCAGTAAGAGGGCCTGTCCTTTATAGCCCAGAAAATTCCTTGAGTGCATTATAAACTTTTCTCCTTTAGAGGAATGGCAGTCCCTGAAGTAGCTGTTCTACTGTGGGATTTGAAACAGTGAAATGCTACAAATAAAATTTTCACTGTTTTCACTTTATAAATTTCTCTGTTGACATTATCACAAGCCAAACAGTACAGAAATACATACATTTTCACTGATGAACTTTATTTTTGCAACTGAAAAAAAGAAAAACAGCAATCTGAATGCTCAGATCCATGTTCCTTTTCTACTTTATTAAATGTATTTTAATTTTTCAGAATTTCTTGATACCAAGAGAGTGTACAAGTGTCAGGGATTTTTGTAAGTCACTTAAGAGTATCCATACTGGCTTCACTTGAGGCAAACATATGGTAGCAACTACCTATTCAGCCAAAAATACTGCTCCAGTCTTACTTATGTGGAAACAATAGTTAGAATCATAGAATTAGCACATTTAGAATATAGAGCCAAGTTTGGCATTTAAATGCAAACAGAGAGAATGGGTTTGATTCCAGTTTCTACATCCAGGGAGAAATTCTGAGTTATCTTAAATCAGAAATGAACCAGCTGCCTTCAGACAGAAGCAGGAAGAAACCTTAATATTTAATAAAGGAATAATTCTTATCTATTTCTATCTTCATAACATTTGGGGCAATTAATTGATGGCACAGATTTACATGGTATTTTTGACATGTGATTTGGACACAGCAAGAAATTTCTTAGTACACACAAATTCTAGATAAATCATAGCAACTATTATACTCTTTGTGGAAATACCCAGAACTGAGACAATTTAATTGAGAAACTATAACATGTGTTTGACATCCAACACAGTTTAACATCATAAATATATAGTAACTAAAGGAGGTAACAGAGGAAACTCTGCTTCTTCAGTGTGTAAAGAGCTTCGTTCACCGTTCCTTCTGAGGCAAGTAAGTTTTTAAATTAATCTGACATTTATTCAAGGCTGAATAAATTAATGAGTAATTTTTTATCTTTCATACCACTACAACTTCACTTCTTTCTCAATTCAGAAAAAAAAACCCCAACAACTTACCACAGGATGTATTGATTGTATCACGAAGCTCTGCGTATTTCCACTTACTGAGATCATGCTTCTTGGTACCAGCAGCAGCTTTTGTGGCTTGAACTGTAGGACCCCTACAATTATTAAAAAAATATGTATTTTTTCAACCATGAAAAAGGAATTGTTACAACAGGAGTAACAGATTCCACAATCAACACTGCAGCATGCTTATTACACTTAAAATCATCAGCAGAGGGATTGAATTCAAAGCCAGAGTATCACATTATGTTCAAGATCATCAAATGATTAAGGAAAAATGAGAGCCTCAAAATCATTCAAAATTATATCTGATTGATTGCCTAAGGAGTTAAAAAAACTGTCATCCATATGTGTGAAAGGACACATAGTCTGTTCACATCTATCTCACACCATGCTGATGTACCCTTTTTCCTTTGTTCTAGTCAAGATGCAGAATACAGACAACAAGGAGTGGACATATACATACAGACATATACATTTTTAGTTCCATTTGAAAAGCAAATGAGGAAAAATATTTCTGAGGTAGGCAAGGAGAAGGGAGAAAAGGTGTTTTCTCCTCTGTTCAAAATTGCACTAGGACAAAATCTTTGCTTCAAGACTACGGAAAATATTGCATGCCTGCAACAAAAGTCTAACTTGAGAGAAGAAATCAAACCAATTCTACATTAATTGTGTAGTAGCTGTTTGATAACAGCAATAATTATCCTTGGGAGGGGGGGAAAAAAATAAACAGCGACATTATGAGATACCAGGGAAAAAAATACCACTCTCAGAAGAAAGGCTGACCAGTATAAAAAGACACATCTAGAAGCAGTGTTTCTTAAAGACAAAGGGTGTTTGTCAAGTATGCAACAAATTCAACAGTAATGCAAGTCTGAAATTATTAATAAAATCTCTATCATCTTGAACAGTATGAATAAGGTTATCCATATAACAAACATTACACATCTATTTATAAAGATAAACCTGAAAAAAAATTTTTTTTTTCCTTAAAAATTGTATGGATGAGAAGTGGAAGAACTCTCCCCTAGGAACAGCAACCTTCCAATGGATTATTTGGATATAAACTCAGCTCAAAACACTCCAGTGTTCAGTGATGAGCTGAATTCTTTTTAAACACTAAGGAATTCAAGAAAAGACACAGGATTTTACCAACATATGCTACTGTCCCTGACGAAGAACAGAAGGCAAACTGAATTATCAGTCAGAATCTGAGATGATTTTTCAGAAGAAACTAGATTTGTATTAGGGTAGCAAAATGCTTGATGCAGTATGTCCCACTGAAAATTCACAAGAGAGAAAAACAGAAGCAACCAGGCGTTTTCAGTTAAAGATTGTTTTTGCAGCAATACCTTTGTGGGACTCCTACACTATTACAGTATTTATAATCCAGTGAATGCCATTTTAATGATTATTTTTCCATAAAGGTCTCATCTGGGACTGTGAAGTTTTATGTTGTTTATTTTTCCATATTACTGAATAGGTTATAAATATTTTTTTTTCTCTGAAAAGTTTCTGTGTAGCTAGAGCTGTTCTGAAAGCAGAGATAACAAATGCAATTTATTTTTAAGTTCCATGGAATAAAACAATCTATTTAACCAAATGTTGTTCTTAATAGCAACTGAACCATCTCTATAAATGTAATTAAAACTACTGAATTGTACTGTTTATTGCAGCATCAGCTTAATTATGCCTACTCTACTACTAATCTCAGTCAACACACAGCTTCTCATGGTATGTGAGAAGACTGACATAAAAAATGTCCTCTTTGACTTTCAATCCGTTATAGGTAAGGGACAGATATTTCTTCACCCATAGCACTACTCTCAAGTGTAAACCAAACCATTACACAGTCAGTGTCTTTGAAAATACATATTTTAATATTTTGTTATCACTGGCATACCTGTAGGCCACTAAAGGATTGCTGCTCCACGTTATTTCCGCCGCCTGGTGTCTTACCTTCTTGAATCTAATTTGACAAATCCTAGGGATTTTCCCTATTTAGCAACACTACCCACCACTCTTAAGAGTTTGCTACATAATTCAGAGCAGCAGAACTAGGCTGTAAGATCTCTGGTTAAACTTGTAATCTTGAAGGATGTTAATCCAATTGAATGGCTTAGCCTTTCCACTGCAGTGCTACTCCACATATCACTCTTTTGTTTTCTACATGACTTTAAGTGTAGCAGTCTTGCAGAAGAGCATCAATATTTGACAATCAGCCATCACTGCTCAACCACCCAACAAAGTTTTCTATCATACAGAGTATTTATAACCTTAAAAAGAACCAAAACAGCCTCAAGTCAAACCTTTGCAGTACATGAAAAGTGAAAAACTGTAGTTGAGCGAGCATGCAGGAAGAGGTAACACATTCGGAAACGTAATGAAAATAATTGCTGGAAGTGTTGATAAAGAAAATTTACTTGGAAGAAATAATTTACTTTTCTGCTTAGCATTTAATAAAACCCAGATTTCATTATTTTTATTCCGTAATAATTCAACCAATTTCATGTGTGATTTCTTTTCATTAAATGACTGATTCATTTGGTGTTTTCACCTACCTAGACAATAATTCTGACATTTCTGTGGCCATTTGTTCCCTATAAGAAAATTGATAAATAAGCATAAACCGAATATATTAATATACAAGCAGCCTTTCTAACTGTGATAGTCTCTTGCCAACCAAACTGAAGCTAGTAGCTAGTTCAATGGCAAAAAAAAGCAATGTATTTTAAATATTATTCCTGTTAATAATACATATTAGCATAACCTGATTCTGTAAAGAGCAATAAATCACACGGGGTAGTGAAAAACTGATAGTATGTGAAAAAGTTACTCTAATTGTATCATCTCTAAACAGATATTATTAGCTATATTAGATTTTTAATTTGTTTATTAGACACAAGCAAAGTAGTGGATATAAGATTTTACAAGCTGATTTAAAGTTTAGAGATGCATGCTAATAAAGATTATTATGGGGTACTAGTAAATAAGAGGACAGTATCAATTTCTTTTGAATTAATTAATGTAATTAATTAGTGGGTTGGGTTTTTTCTGTTAGAGCATTCAAATGGAAAAAATGCCATACGCAGTCATTTGCAGCTTTGTTCCATTGGCTCTGCAAACAGAAGATATTTATGTTAGGTAGATTACTTCCTAGTGACATTTCTAGAAACCTGAAGTGGGAAACAGTGTGTCACAGTATTTCCTTTTTTCTCACGTATTATTTACTGTCCTATGATTTTAATTTTTTATTTACTAAGAAAAATATACACATACAGGTGTATATACACCATTTTTCTTCGTATTCATAAGTCAATCATGAACATTATATTATTTTTTTTAAGTCAAATTAAGATAATCTGTAAAAAATGTACAAGTGGAAACTATCTCCACCCTTACTCCCTCCCACTCCATCTTCCAAAAATCAAAGATTTTGGGGCATGCTGCTGATACATTTTATGCATGGATAAGCATATTACAAGAAATACCAGCAATCCCCAGGTAGCTTTTCTGAGAAGAGGACAGATAGCTTCTTCATGCAAGCTGTGAGAAGACTCACAGAAGTCTACCCTGCCATACTGAAGAGCTACAAGCACACATTTGTACTCTTGAATACTCCACCTATTAGAACCTACTTGGATTGTTCCAATGCAATGGACAGAACAGATAAACTCACACCACCTTCCTTGAGCCTAGCTAGTTTTGCTGCTACATCCCATAATACACGTTTCAATAAAGTACAAGGATTAAAAATACTCCACTGTTGAAAACATACCTAGAACTAATTTTTTGCTTAAGTGCTAAGCAGTTCTGTACATTACCCCTAGGTGCAGAAAGTCCCTTATTACTGAGTAAGTAATAAAACTGAATGAAGCTAGCAGAGGTCCAGCACATCCATCCCAGAATAAGCACCAATAAGTATGATGGACCTACTGCCAGAACAAACAACTTTTCCTCTTTGAAAGGAGCACGTTTTTTTCTCAAAGAAATTACTAATATTTCTGAATCTATGAAAACTAATGGTGAAGGCACTAAGATATTGAGGAGAAAAGAAATAAAGCAGAGGGTATTCATTTTCAAATATGACAACACCTAAGTATCACATTAGTATCACATGGCCTTCAAATTGAGCCAAAATGAAAAGTTCCTTCAAAGTGGCCCATAAAAATCCCCCTGTTCTTACTATTTTCACTTCACAGGTAGTAGAGCAGAATGGAAAATACCCTATTATTCATGCCAATGTGTAATAATGAAAAGATGGTTTACAAATTGTGTGAAAACACTGTAGAACCAGTATACTGCACAGATTCATTATGGAATAATACAAGCTTTGTCTTACTGCAGCAAAACTTAACAGAAAAGGGAAATAAGAATACATAAAAGTTACAGTGATTTTCAGTGTACATGGTAACATGCAATTCTTGAAGCCAGAATGGCAGAATATAAATTCCTTAAACTCTAGTAAGGTATCAATTGACATAAATCCTAAGAATTTGTTTAAATTATTAAATTACATGTTTTCTCCAGACCAGTACCTAGTTTTCATTTCAGGGAATTCCCACAGTTTCTATCTTTAAAACAATTCCTGCAGATGTGTGGAAATCTACCCTTGGATTTCAGTAGAAGATACTCTGGAGAAGGTTTTAGGTTTGCTTTTTTTTAAATAGATCTAAACAAAATTAAATCAAAGGTGAAATCAGAAGAATTTTCTACAATTCTTGAACATGCTCAAAACTATTGAAGTAGAACTAAGAAACTGAAATTAAAAAAAAAAAAATCTAACGAGCTAAAAAGAATTCTCCTATAAGCAGAAAAATCTACTACTTTTTTCTAAATTTATTTATTGTCTTGTTCAGTATAGGATTTACATAACCCTGCTAATTTGTTCATTCTGCACTTTCCAATCAAAGTAAAAAGTCTTCATTCTTCTCTTGATTGCTACACAGCTGAAAGAAACTGGCAGTCACAACTATCAGGATAGTTAGTTCATCAATTCTGGGGCTACTCAAGGAATATAAACACCAGGATAACCCATGAGCAGAAAGAAACACTATGAAGATCAGTAAGAGATTTCACTGACAGAAAAGTTATTGACTTCCCTAAGTCTTTCTTGCCTAATGCTTCCTCTCATATTTAAGTAGTTTTCCAGGTTGTAACACAAGAGTGATTTTGGGTTTACCTTCAGAGTATTGCACCAAAAAACTTGGAAAGTAAGAAAGCTTCCAAAATGCTATCTGTAAAGCACTTGGACAAGTAACTGGGCATGCTAATGTCTTATCTGAGACAATATGACAGCTATTGTGTAACCAAAGGCAAAACCACAATAATTAAGGTAGAAATGTCTAAAAATACTGTGCATGAAAAAAAATTACCTGCTATCTCACATTAGCATATAGTAAAAAAAAAGTATATACCTAGTTAAAATCTGAGTAGCAAAGATAACTCATCTGGAAGCTTGACATTCCATGGAATTTTCTTACATCCCTTCTTTCAACAACAACATAGTAAATAAAGTAGCACTAGTGAAGTCACCAATGATGTGATCATGTTTATTGGTCCCATTATGCAATTTGACTGATACGTTCCACTTCAACTGCAACTTCTAAGTTGTTTCCAAGACATCACTCTTTACACATTAAAAGCTCTTGCTCTACAGGCTGTGTGGATGTGTATAACAAAAGTCAAGCACTTCTTGTCTAACAAGTTTTATCAAAACAAATATTTAAGACCACATTTACTTTTCAGACCCATCTATATTAAATATAGTAATTCCACTTTAAATAAGTTACCACTCAGGACACAGAAATTACTATTTCTGCATTCAATGAGGGCTTCCTGTTAAAAAAAAAAAAGACACACAAATTCACACTATACTACTAGAACCATCAAGTACCAGAAAGGGCATATTTTATTGCTACTTACCAATCCAGAAATTCCATTCACTACTTTCAGTCATAAAAATCACAACTTTAATTGGTTAGTATCCTTGCCAAAACTCAAAAAGAAAAAGAGAACTGCAGTCGTATTCACAAGCACCTACAAAATTACTGATGTATCAAGATGAAAAATGGGGAAAGTCTTTAAGCAAAAGCGAACTATTTCTAACAAAATTTCACAAGTTAATTTGAAAAATAAAAAAATAATCCAATATGCTGACTTAAAGGGTTCATTTAATTAACAGAAAGATACATGAAGCCAGGATCACAGTCTTCTCAAGGGGATCAGGATAGGAAGAATAAAAATAAATTGGGGAAAAAAAAAAAAAAAAGAGAGAGAGAGAGAGAGAGAGAGAGAGAGAGAAATTTAACTGCTTAACCCCATACCTGCGCAATCCTAAATCAAGCTGAGCCTCATCACTGATGAGTTCTGCCTCACTCTGGGCAATTCTCATTGCAAGTTCATGATCACGACGTTCCTGCTCAAGCACTGCCTGGTGCTGGGTTTCCTCTTCTCGTTCTCTAGCAAGCTGAGCCTCAATTTCAGCCTGTTTCATAAAAACACACCGTTAGCCTTCACTTGCAGAACAAAAACTCTACAACTCGTAAAGTTACAGAGAGTTACGTTTACTCAGCGCCGGGTGCATGGGGAATCGCTCCGCCACAAACGTGCACACCACTGGCTTCTCACAGGCACCAACTTATTGCCAATAATCATACATATTCATTAGGCAGGGTGGAGAATTTCAGGAAATCTCATTATTTTTATAATTAGTTTCAATAACCAAGTCCCTCCTCTTGAGGCCTGCGCAGTGCCTCCTGGTGGTCGCAACGGAGGGTCGCCAGGATGAAGTAAGAGTCTTCCTCTAGAATGAACTTTTCACCTCTTCTTCCTTGGGCATGCACTTTTCTTCAGTCAGGATACTGCTGACATGAGTAGTTTTTATCTTTAAGGCCCAGTATGTTCTGCCTCCTTATCTCAAGGTTGTTGTGGTTATCAGCTAAGCAAATATTTTTCCCTTATAGGGTTATGACTATCCCTAAGCACTCACAGCTTCTTTAAACAAGCATTCTACCTTAACCCTTATATCAGCCTTACCCAATCAAAACCAGTATGTCACATAAGGAAATGATTAGAAAGATTTGCCAAGTAGTAGCTTTCAGAACATGCACAATTTACAGAACTGAAACAAATACTAGTATTCAGTACTTCAGTATTTAGTTTGACCAAAAAAACCCCAAACCAGTTACAGATTGCATCTCATTTTTCACAAAGTTTTTCAAATCATTACTGTCTACCACTCATATTACTTCTTCAAATTAAAGTGCCAATTATTCCTTCTTTTAAAAACTCGTGAAGCATTTTGTTAGCTATTAGAAAAAGTTCCAGAATCACTAGAGCTCAGAGGATACAGAGCAATATGGTTACCTCTCCATAGCACTAACACAATACTACCCTGATATTCTACATTTGGCATAGTAAGACTTTGCAGCAGGCATTGCTTTGCATATAGAACAATGGTTCATTTTGAAAAGGGATCAAGAGGAGCACACCAGTCCTCTGTGGACCTGATCTGGCTTTGAACTTAAGGAAATGGTAAAATTCCACCTTACTGCAATGCAGAAACAATCCAGATATACTGCTCCTGCAGAACAAAACTAAAACAATTTCAGTCTACCATCACTATTTAACAAAAGGTCTTGCATACACAGCAAGTAAAATGTGACCATCAAATTCATAGTTCTGAAAGTCCAATTCCTTTCAGTGCCTTCCTTGGTGCCCAAAAGTCAAAGTCACTTCCCATTCATCATGAATTTTCACCACTGAAGCAGCACTGTAACACCAGTGACAATATCCTATGAATCCCATTTTAGATTAGCTTATAGTAACAACCACTAGAAGGAAAGGTGATGACTAATTAAGTGCATGTAGAAGAAAGAAATACCCTTCTGCCTTGCATTATCTGCTTTGCATCCAAAGCATTTCTGTAAACTACATTCTGCACTGCAGATATCCACATCTCAGAAACAAAGAAACATAAATAAAGGCAATCCTTGGAGATGCTTATAGTGCTGGCAAACCAAGTTTTTAAGCCTGGCAGCACATTTTGCTTCCTCAATGCACATAATTTAATACATTCAGAATGTCCCTGAATGGAAACTTATTCCATGAATTTCTCAGAAAACACTAGGCAAATCTGCAATGGTCTCCAACCAATGATTTAGAGACTAGCCAAATAGCAGATTCCCCTTTTTATGTTTAACTTCTGCAAGCTGTTAGTGTTTATTATTCTGATACAAGTGCTGGACCAAATAGCCAGATTAATTTTTCATCACAGCTAGGCTATAATTTCCCTGTTAGTTCTAGTACCTTGTTTATCAAGAATGAGGGTAAGGTGATAGAAATGAGTAACATTTCTAGGATAAAAAAGCCAGGCCAACTCCAGGAACAAGATACAGGAAAAAAATTCTGATTTGAACTACATGCATTTATTCCCCAAGAATGTAGTCAAAGAGGCTACTGGAGACAGTCCTGTATCCTCTCATTATTACCAATATTCTCAAAGTGTTTACAATTAAATTGGTACATGACACAGCCTGAGTTCAGATGTGACTTCAGTAAAGGAGTGCCAAACCTGCCTGGCATAAAACACCTGAAGTAACTGCAAAGACTAAACTAGGACATGTTTAGTATGCATGTTTAGTATTTTCAACTTTAAAATCAATTAAATAACTTAAAACAAATAAATAAATTAAAATAAATTAAATAAATAAAATAAATTAAAAGATCCTTTTGCAAATGCACCTCTACTCACCAGACCTGAACTTGGATGTAGACTAGAACTAGGTGGCTTGTCTTTGGGTGCCCTAATCATGCTTTTTGCCTTACATTTACTACTAAAGCAACAGTATTAATAACATGAAGCCATTAAACTCAGTGGAGAACCCCAGCTATAAAAGAGTTAAAAAAGAAACAAATTTAAAAAATAGAATGAAAAAAAAAACAAAACTCAACAACAAAATTCTCAAAACATCCCACGCAGCTAAAACACTTGCCTGAATACGCTTTTCTTCCTCTTCCCTCTTTTTTCTCTCTTCCTCTCCCTGTTTTCTCTTTGCCTCAATCTCAGATTTTCTATTATAAAGAAGGAGGAAATGAAAATGTTATTACGATGCAAGTGAACAAGAGATAGGAAAGCAGCTTTCATAAAACTGAATAGTTAACCAGAAGTCAGCAGAGTCCTGATGATAGGACCATTGTATGTAAATTCAAGAAACTTTTCAAGTGCCTATTTCCAACTGCATCATGTAATTTCTTCCATACTCTGTTCTGATTACATTTGCCTTAAAAATCACTGGGAAAGGAAATGTTTTAACACTGTGTAGCACTCCGGAAGGATAATCCAGGTGACTTTCTTTAAGCACAGGATTTTTTTTAAAAACCCCTCATTAAATTGCCTTTCTTATTTTCTTCTCATTGTATAACCAGCAACTAATTCAAGACTCACAGACGTCTTTCCTCTTCCTCCTTCCTTCGTTTCTGCTCTTCCTCATCACGTCTCTTTCTTTCTTTTTCCATTTCCTCCTGGATGCGTCGTAGCCGCTCTGCTTCCTCCTCTTGCTGTTTCTTTTTCTGCAGTGAACTCAGGAGCTGCTCTGAGCTTCTCACTAGAGCATCATACTCCTTCTGGATCTGTTCCCTAGTCATGATAGTGGTCTGCACATTGAAGTAGTAAGAGGGGATTATAGTCTTATACACCTGTATTTCACTTTTTAGAAATGTATATTGAAAAAAATACAAAGTAAAATGAGAACATTTAGCAGTATAATTAAATTATACGAATGCTTCAGGGTGAGGGAGCCTGAGCACATCCCTCCCTTCCTTTTTAAAATCCTGGGAATCCATTACTCTCCTCTTTCATTTAAAACACACAAAGTTATGTCCAATTTATCACTGATACTAAACACAACTTTTTGTTTAAAACATGCCTTCAGATGTTGAACTTTGCAGTAATTCTTACCAGGCCAAGATGGGGCCTCCTATGTGCATTTTTTGTCATGTTCTTAGCATTTACACTGGTTACTTACAGCTCTGCCTTTTATGTCATAGCACAGAATAGTTTCTTTTACTATGTATGCAAAAACTCAGAACAAGTACTGCATGGTCTTGGGACTAACTTTTTTTAAAAAAGTATTAGTAGCAAATATCAGGTTGAAAATGCTTAAAACATTTCAGTGTCAAATCAAAGTGATGTACATTAATGAAAAATGCAACATGGGGTGTTTGCTGACCATTTCTGAGGGTGTATGATCATGATAATCAGATTATCTTACTTTTATTGGAAGGGACAACTTAAATAGACAGGTTAAGTTCATAATTTTCTCAACTTCGATTTTTAATAGAAAAATCTTAATACAATATGCTAAGAAAGCTCTAAGATTGCATGGAACAAAAATTCAACACTATTTTTTTTTTCTAATAAATTCCAGTGTACTGCATTTTGCCTGTGTGTTTTTGTGACAAGAAACTGAGAACTATAGACCCTGAAGAATAATCCGCAAGATGATTTATCTTTACCACCAACGGAAAAAAAACCTTAGTAATTGGAATACAAATCTCTTCACTGTGATAAATGTGATAAAATAACATTTGAGACCTGATTAGTTTAAAACATGGCTAATATAACCTTATTCCAATAATAAAACCAACAAGGAAATTATTAACAACACTCATCTCACGATATTAACATGCATTTTTGCTTTAAATTCTCCAGTGCCAATTTAGAAACACAGATAATAATACTCAAGTCTGGGCATTTGCACATAATTTTAGGATCTACTTCAATGCATTCACAAATAATTTTAGACAAGATCTACCCAGTGTGTCTGAAAATAAGAACTCTATTAATATGTCTTTACTGTCAATAAAAATAAGTATTATACTTTATGTTATGTTTTTTTTAAAGATTCTAGTAAAAGAAACTTAACTTCTCTGATCATTTCATACCTTAATTTTGGTCATTGAAGCATCAATAGAACGCTCCAGCTCCTTGACCTGCTTGCTTGTCTCTGCCTTCCCCTCCTTCAGAGCACTTACTACTTCATTAAATTTATCAAGTCTCTTCTTCAGAGTACGAACTTTTATCAGGCCATCAATGCTGTGAAGGTGAGATAGTTTATTTGTATCTTGATATGTTTTCACAAGATGGTATCTTTTAAACTAATCACTCACATTAAAGAGGTAGATTCAGGATGAAAAGATATGCCTACTGATAAAGCTTACACTATTTTTTTGAAATTCAAACATTATCACATGAAGTAACTAAGCAACGGAGCTTTTTGCAAACTTAATTAAAACTGATTAGCAGATGGTGACTCAAAATGGAAAAATATATTTTTTGTTTTGAGAATTAATATGGTTGTTTGGTTTATTTTCAATAACAAATCATTAGTAATCACCAGAGGATTTTGACTAGAGTGGATAAAGGTTGAAATGTGCCAGCTACTCAAAAAGCAATAATGGGACTGAATCAGGTAAAATTTAACTATACAGCAGGGAACCCCATTATTAGACCTCACAGGGAAAAAAAAAAAAAAAAAAAGGCTGTCAGAAAGATGAGTCCAGGAAAAATTGTATCTTTTTAAAAACCAATACTGAAGGCCGCATGTTCGAGTTACAACTCTGTAAAGACAGTCTTCCTAGAAAGAAATCATTGAACTTGGAATCAGGAAAACAGAGAAAGTGGAAACTAAATCAAATCATTAAAGACAAGTAAAAAAGAGTTCAAAAATAGAGATATGGTCAGAAATGCCAGGCTACAAAGTAAAACATAACTATCAAAGAGTGTAAAAAAATCATTTTATAGGACCCTGCTATTAAAGAGCAGAGAGCTGGCTCTCTATCAAAGAACAAAAAGGTGTCAGCAGACCTTAGTGACCAAAGTGTTCTTTCCATCAGTATTTCATGCAGTCAGATTAAAGCTAGTGGGATTACTTAATTTCAAGAGGAGACACGACAGACAGAACACACAATTATTTTTAAGATAAAAAAGGGGTCTATAAAGGAACATGTGCATGTGTAAAGGACAAAAATTAATGATCTTAAATTTCATTCAGAGACACTTAACTAGGGATTTCTAATAGGCAGCATGTCACTGAAGGATTTTAAAAATAAAGAGCTAAACAAACATCTCTTAAGAAAGGTCCAGATTTAGACTATTTACCCTTGGTAAAGAGAGGAGAAATGTAGCACATTTCAAAGCCTGTTTGAGTCGTACTTTGTCTCATTCTATGACTTCAGATGTATTTACTTAAGCACAGTAGATCTCCTCTTTACTTTCACAAGAAAATATTAAAAATCCTTTTTTTTCAACCAAGGAATAATCGCCTTACCGTGGTTTGTGCTTCCTCTTGCAAAGCCACATACGAATGGTCTTTTGTATTTTAATGCAGGCACTGGCTCGATATTTTATCTTATTTTTCACTGTAAACACACAGAAGATACTGGGTTTCAATGGTTTAAACAATTTAAAACAACTCCTGTATTACTCACATACTCAAAGGGCTCAAAAGTATATGTAGAATACATGTGCTTGGGAGCTAGGTCTGTACCAGGACCTCAATACTTAAGACAAAGCAGGCAACAGAATTCACAATCCTGAGCTAGGCATAGAAGGTCCCACCCAAAACAAAGAGGAAGAATTAAGAGCACTCATGTGTGCCCCCCTCCCCTGCCTCCAGAATCACCAACATCAGTCACCTCAGTGAACAGTCACCTCATCTGGCAGGCAGGAAATGCTCAGCTTGAGGTCTAAGATGGGTGCTGAAGAGTAATCAAGTTGCCAGCATCTGCTGGAGATAATAATGTGGCTGCAACCTTGCTGAGCATTTCTCTGCTATACTGAAATGAAAGGACATGAAACAACACCTCCAGCTATTGTTCTTCAATAATAGTCTTTATCTAAAGACTCCAATTATCGGGACCAAGAGACAAGCTAGACAGGGATTAATCATAGAATCATAGAATTGGCTGGGTTGGAAGGGACCTCAGAGATCATCAAGTCCAACCCTTGATCCACTACCGCTGCAGTTACCAGACCCTGGCACTGAGTGCCACATCCAGTCTCTTTTTAAATATCTCCAGGGATGCAGAATCCACCACTTCCCTGGGCAGCCCATTCCAATATCTGATCACCCTCTCAGTAAATAAATTCTTGCTAATGTCCAACCTAAACCTCCCCCGGAGGTCATGTCAAGGCACAGGCACAAGCATGCATGCTTGGTAGCCCAGATATGCAACAACAAATGCAGTGCTTACATAGCTACTAGAGGAAGCATAGATGCCTAAGGATCCACACTACCTTTCATCATTAGCTAAGCACATGGTTTGTCAATACAGTGATATTTATTTAGTGGCCACGGTGGTGGGGGATTTTTGGTTGGACTTGATCTTAGGGGTCTTTTCCAACCTTAATGATTCTATGATTCTGTGATTCTGTAACTACTGTACTTGGGCCATCACAAAGAGGCACTCTGCTTTGCATGTATCTATTTCTATTACATGTATCTATTTCTTATTCTTGAGATAAAACTGGTTTCTAATTTCCCACAAAACGATGAAAAAAGGCATGTCATTATTTCCCTGTATTTCTACCTTTTGGACACAGGAACAGACCTTCTGTTCTACCTTTCTGAAAAGCAGACTAAACAGCATAAATTTCTAGGTCAAAAAACATTACTTTAGTGCTATAATTTCTGATGCCTGAAATCTAAATGGTAAGAATTCACAAATTCTGAATTTTCCCCAGCATAAACAACACCAAATGGTATCTGATCAGTAGGTGTCCCAAATGCACAAGCCACAGGGCACAAGGCCCCCATGGTTTTCTTACCCATCCTATTGTATGTTTTCCACCCTCTGTGTTATTACAGATCCCTGACAACCTGCATCAGACCTCCCCCCATCTCCCAGATACCTTCATTGAAGCAACCCACAAGCACCCATCTCCAATCTACATGGCCTCGTTTCTACTCTGCAAAGCAAGCTGGGCAGGCCAAGCACTTAGAAACTGCATTATCAATAGTGACAGGCACTTATTTGCTCATCAACAGCAAATGCTGGAGTGGAGATTGCCCCACAATTCATGTCAGTGCTTTCAAACACACAGTTTCTGGCCAGAGATGACAACTTCTGTGCAGGGACTTCCCAGAACTAAAAGACTCTATGTTGTCAGCTGAGAGTTGAAGCTCTGTTGCTTCCTGATGATGTAGAAGTCTCTCCCCCTCAAGACCTGTGAGTATTAGCTATTTTTGATTAAGTGTTTACCCAAACTTCAGTAAGCACCCATGCAGACTGGACACAGGAGACTGGTGATGGGCTTTATGTCCCATTTTCATAAACCTCTGCTCTAAGCCCCCCTGCATGTGCCTCATACAGTGCATTGGAAAAAAAAAAAAAAATCTCACTAACCTTGAAAGCAATTACTATAGTATGTAACCATCTGCTACACATGTCCTTAGCAACATTTCAAGGAGATAATAATTGCTTTGCTATATTTTAAACAAGCATTTTGATTTATAAAATATAAAATACATACATTTAATCACTGAGAGTGAGCACCATTGAACTTTTTTCCAACGACTGCAGATAAGCCAGCGATTCACTCGTTTAACTAACTCTGCCAAGTGATCTGGATCAGACTTCATTATCTGATCAAACTCTGCAAACTAAATAATTTTAAAAAAAGTTTTATAAATTAGGAAAACAGGCAGTGTCAGACATTATTATTATTATAAAGTATGTTGGATAAAAAAGGTAAAATGTTTTTAGCATTCTTTAATGATAGCAGAAATGACTACTTGTGTTTCTTGAATTAAGGTTCAACACTTAACATTTTGAATTATTCCAGCATATATAATTACTAAAAATTTTATTGCTAAAATTAAAAAAACATTAATTATTAAGCATACATCCTGAACGCCTGGCCTTCTACGACTTCAAGACATTTCTAATTCTGTATCTGGGAAAAAATAAATCCCTGAAAGCAGTTTGGAATTTTTAAGCTTTGTATCCAACTAAGTATCGAACTAAAAGCAAACTTTTCTGAAAATTGTGCACTTCTGCTTTTTGATACTTATCACAGTAAGAAAATTCTTCTGGGAGTACAATGATTTTCCTTTCTAATCAGAACAGCTCCCTATTTCATCTTCTTTCTCTCCATAGCAGCAGCGATGCTCACATTCACAGAAAGAGATTTCAGCCATAAACTGATTTGACTAGAAAACATTTTTTTTGTTCACCATGACTTTTTCCTTTTAATAGTCAATATAAGTCTTAAGTGACTGGTAAAACATCTAGGAATACAGAATTTTCATCAGGAATACAGCAGCAATAGCAATAAGACTGTAATCCAATTATACCTCTGTTAATATCGATTTCTTTCACAGAAAGTAAACTGTGTTTATAAAAAATTCTGGGCAACTTTATTTAAATTGGTCACACTTTTAGCAATGTCTTGAACAATGTCACCTTCAGAGATCCCTTTCAACCTAAATTATTCTAAGATTGACATTCACTAACTCTAAGAGAAAAATTACCTTGCCAGGTCTAAAAAACACCTTGGTCAGCCCAAATTTGTAATCAACTTCATTCAGTCCCAAGGCTTTAAACAGTGCCTGAAACACAAAACACTTGGGATTATATTCTGCCTCCTTAAAAAACAAACAAAAAAAACCAAACAAAAAAACCACATACACAAAAAAAAAATAAAATTCAACCTCCCCCCACCAAAAAACCCACAATACATTTTCAGTCCTGGATTATATAGAAGAACTAATTTCTTTCTTACCTTGCAGAAAAGCCTAGGATCCAGTCGAGCCAATTTTTCAGGCAAGTATTTTTTGTACATATTATATAGTTCATGAAACGAAGCTCGTGAAGGGAAACCACCTTGCATCAAATCCAGAACAGACACCATTCCTAGATTTATAGAAACACAAGAGCATAATTTGTTCTGAGTAAACTGCAAATGAAGCAGTGATTTTTATGCTAACTAGATGTTCATGACATAAGCATCGAAGACTTTGTTGAGAGACTAATCAACAAAATTCAGCTGAGACTTGATACTGTCCCTACCATGCCTTGATCATGCAATCATTCACAAAAACTTAATACTGAACAGATAAGAAAAGCCTATAGTTCTTTTTCCTTGTCTGAGGGGTAAATAACGCCCAATCACACAAAAGATTTTTTTCTAGTATTTCTTCTATTTTTTTTCTTTCTAGCAGACCTGACATTCAACAAAAAAAAACAAAAACAAAAACAAAACCCCAAACACACAACCCCCCTCCAAAAAAAACCCCCAGACTATTACAAACAAAAAAACAACCAACCAACTGACCAATAAAATAAAAAAAAACCCAACGATGTCTGGCCAGACATTTATTTTCATCATATTAGAAATATTTGTGAGATGTACAGGTGCAGTGTCACACACATATGCAATGCTAGAACATTTCATGTACTTGCAGCACTAGGTACAATCTGCTAAACTGTAATTTTAACATGTTGAATACTGTTACTAGATTTTTACTGCAACAACAGTAAAGTACAGATGCAGTCAATAAAAGGTTTAAATTACTTCAAGTAACCCAGGCCATGCCTGTTTTTGTCTTCTGCTTTACCTAACCCTATAAACACATTCTGCATTTTTAAGATAGCCCTTAACTTGTTTGCTGCCTCTAAACATACCTTTTGCATATTTGCTTTCAATGGAAATTTTATTTATTTACATTAAGACCTTATTTTTAAAAAAATATTTTATAGCATTACATCTTGTTTTCTTTAACATTGTATTTTATAACTTCATTTTACTAGATTAAGCTTCACTGACTGTTGCTCAAGTAAGCACATGTGGAAATGTGAGGTTGTAAGACTACTGTAAAACTTTGCAATTGTATGTCTGGACTGAACTGCTGCCTTGTCAACACTGGGGGGCAACAGAAAGAGATGGAATTCAGGTCCAGGTCAGGAAATCTAAATTTATGTATGGATATAGGGCTACATGGCTTCTTACATACGCATCTGGTGTCTAAAATTTCATTATAATACATGGAAACAGTCAACAGAAATTAGGTCGACTCTTCCTGTGAAGAAGATACCTTACAGCTGCTAACATGAATAATTTCTAGGGATCTATTGATTAAAACAAGAGCTAAGGTACTAAGAATCTAAATAACTGTTCATAAGGCATAAAAAAGCTAAATTTTAGAAAATATTAAATAAGCTACCTTCTAGAAAACAACAGTTCAAGCAAGGAAATACTGCTTCCACCTCACACATTTCAAACTTAGGTCCATCTATAATGCCCAGAGTAATAAACAGAAAAATACTAGAAGCTTGCATTACCTGAACACTGAAGCTGAGAGAGAATTTGCCCTCCTTCAAAATGGTGACTTGTCATCTTTAAATTAGGTTTGATACAGCGAATAAAGCTAGACCCCTATGACCAAAACAAGAAGTTAGCATACTCAGCACATTTTTAAACCCCCTGAAAGAAGAGTTAGTCATTTAAGAATTACGGATGGGGAAAAAGAAAAGATAGAAAATAATAGTATTTTATAAGAGAAATACATTGTTTTTCTCTCATGTTTCATTTTTTTTTTTTTTTGCTCTCTAGCCTTGGTCTTGATGTAACTGAAATCAATACTAAAGCAATCAGTTGGGTCCTCAACTTTCAAGTTTTCACTGAACAGTTCGTATTATTTGTATAATCTAATTACCATTTAGCAGTCCAGATTCTGCTACTCTCATTATTTTGCACAGCCAAATCACCTAAATGCCTCAGCCCTCCTGAGTTCACATAAGTGAACAGGCTACCAGACTCCTGACACTGGAATCGTGCCAGATGAACCTGACCTTCCTTTCTTCTAACTTCTACTTCTTACAATTTCTTTTGGCCCATAGCTGTACTCTCCCTTCAACCATGTTGTGCCATTCTGCTCCAGATGTGCTATTTCTACAATTTCAATGACTGCTTTTTCTCTGATCATTTCATATTCATTAAGGATGACATTTTCTTCAAAACATCATCCAATTATTCAGATTTTCCTATGACAGGCAAGACCTCATGGTAACCTACCTTATAAACTAAAACAAAATTGGGACTGAGAAAATATAACATTTCTCCTGGTTTGCAGTATTTCTCTCTTTCTCATTCTCTCAGCTGAAATTGAAAGAGCACCTGCCAAGGAAGCTTTACATTAACAGAACATCCTCAGTTATGGGTTAGCTAAACTCAGCACAGTAAGCCTGGCCATATAACTTTTTTTCTTGAACTGGGTCTCAGTTCCAGAGTGTTTTTTGTCAAACAGATTATCTTTCCTGCAAACCAGCCTCATGAGTAAAGTAAAATCTTCACATTGTCTACACTCCAGTACCCATCCCATGTCCTTTTTTTTTGATAGAACATAACCTCCCATCTAGAACTGGCTAGAACATGCAGTGATGAGAAACAAGAATGTGTTCCTACAAGAACAAGTTCTAAAAATACAGGGATGTTGAACTACATGGAGAGTTCCACAAACTATCAAATTACATCAGCTAAATTAGCAAATACTCATTAGGCAAGCCAAGTTCTTTGACCATATGTACTTTTAAAGCCTATCAAGAAGATGAAATGAAACTTATTTTCAACAGCTTTATGGAATCTGAAATCAGAAATTATTAATAAATTATCTGCCTTACTTCTAAATAACATTTCTAAGCCTTACGCAAATTAATCACCAATGATAACCGATGAGTAGGAAAGTAGTGACAAAAAAGGACAACGCAGCCCTGACAGATCTTATATTGTTTACTCAAACTGTGTAACTTTCATTCATTCATGTTTGCTATTTTTTTCAAGAAACTCAACAATCATCACCTGCACAACAAGACATATCAGAAGCACCATATGTCTCCAAACTCCAAAGCAAATAATTCTCACATGTATTGTAACCCATATTGTTAGGATAATCAGTGACTGCTTCTTAAAATTACGTCTGAAAATTATGAAACTGCATCTTTATATATACTTACAGTACTGTGAAGCTTCTCAAGAAGCAAATTTAACTGAGTCTGTAAAAGAAAACACATATTTCAAGAGTCTTACCAAGACAACTACAGAAATGCACAGACAGAATAGTGGCATAGCAGCACTGCATGCAAGTTCATTGTTAGTACTTCAGACAGAACTGATCAATCAAACATTCACAGAATTTTAATAGACAAAGTCATGCAAGTGTGCATGAATGGTCTGGAGGAAATAACTCGTGTTTAATTGTACAAGAACAATGTATGAACTAGTTACTTACTGCAACATAGTTATAAAACAAGTGCAAGCTTATTTGGGAAAATAAAGGAAATAGTGGCTATGTAATAAAATTAAAGAAAACGAGACTGATCAGCAATAATTTTAGAATAACACACTGAATATTTCTGAAAGCCCAAATTTAATCTATAATAGGTATTCATTTGTATATCAAGTACTTAACATTAAAAACTCATATGCTCAGGGTTTTCCTGGTGGTTTTGAGGCCAAGTCAACATTTTGGTGAATGAACTTGCATAATATATTTTTAATTCCGAACTTCCAAATTTTTAATTCTGTGTTGACAACAACAGACTGTAACTTTAAAATCACATCTACTGAGGCTAGATTTAAACATATGATGAGAAAAGATTAGCCCTATGATTATTTGGTGTGAAGTAGTGAAGTAGACAGACTTGAGGCTATCAGGGAAACTGAGTTACAGTTGCTATTGACTGCAATTGGAAGAGACTTGAAATATTCCAGACCCTCATGAGGAAAACAGTTATACTTTACATATTCATGCATTTTACCACCTAGATTACTGCTCTGCCAACCTTTCTAGTTTAAGCATTAAGTATATAGACTGAAATAAACCAAAATTCTGTGTGTCCTAACATATTCCTCACTTTCTGTACTGGAACCAAATCTGAAGGATCTGACTTTTGACAGTTTTTTTTTTAACTATATCTTTCCATTATTTTGAATCCAAGAAAATTGATTTGTATGGGTAATATGTGACAACTACAGATGCCAGTTCCTCTTCCACTGGATCTAACTGGTATGGTTTTTTTAAACTTATGAATATGGTTAGAAATAAAGACAGAGTGTCACAAGAGGCATGACAAACACTAATAACCTCCTGCTAAGTTCTTAATTATGTGTACTCTTTATATCTACCATCTTTATATACCATCTCAAGTTAGAAATTCTAAGTTTTGGAGGGAACAGCCTAATTTCTTTCAACAAAAGACATTTGTGCCAGAGGAAAAATACCCCTTCCTTATACTCTGTGATTTCATAACAAATAAGCCAGAGCCATTCTCAGGTAAATTTCACTAATGAAATTATTAAATGAATAAAACATATTGCTAAAATTTCTGCCCTTTGAATTATGACTAGTTAATCCATCATGACTAAATTAAAGTAAAATTATCCCAAAGATTCTTCAGTAGATCTGATGAACTAAATTAATCATTATTTCCTCAACTGGCTTATGTGAATTAGTTTTAATTAATTATAAGGAAGGGATGTGTGAAAGATTTCATATAGAGAAGTCCCTACAACATTATCTAATAATTTATGAAATTAGAACAATTTGAGACTTGCTGATGTAATGATGCAATAGTAATTCTTAAAGACATGAAATTTCTACTAAGATAATAGACCTTATTTCGTGTTATCTGAAGTGAAATTTTAAAGGCTATTAGTGTTCATCAGCAGCAGATGTTGTCTCTAGGAATGAATTACTGGGAGTAACACATACATTCAAAATGCCATGAAACTTAAAAACACTGAAAGAATTATAGATCGATGGGCCAGATCCAAAGAAGACTTTAGTCATGACCTCGGTGCAGAGATGAACACCAAAGTCCAAAAATCAGTCCAAAAAGTTCCCCACTCAATTGCTTAGTTGTTTAAATATGCCTCAATTTTTCCTTCAGCCCTCATTGGATAACAGTATCATTCATATGTCCACACCTACTCAATGTGGGGTGCTAAATCCAAGAAGAGTTGAGAAATCAGATGGAAGAAAGTTATCATCTCAAAGATCCCAACAGTTGGTTTAATTTTGAAAGTGCAGTTATAAAAAACAATGGATCAGAGCTTAACCTACAAGAGACTCATGGTTGAGGGGCTTGCTCAGGAGATGGCTTATCCATTTGTTCAGTCTGCCTCCTGACTATGCATTTTATATTAAACCAATTGTTACCATTAAGTTCTACAATTGCTCTTTAATAAGAAAGAGGTGGAAAAACCTGTCAGAATAAAACTCAAGAGAGCAGGCTGTCCAGTACCCAGTTAAACACCAAAATCACTACCTTACATGTCAGGATTTGTCTCCTGTTTTCCTGGGCCCACCATAATTGAATTTCTGACTACGTAACAACCCATCTTCAGAAGGGCATAAGGAGAATCCCTTATGTCAAACTGTCAGAAAAGTGCTCTAATACAGCAGGCATAAAACAGAAATGCAGTTTAGACATGAAGCAGAATGCTGTTGGTATACAAATAGCAAGTGCTGCCACCACATCCTTCCCATTGCTTCAACCCCTGCGTTCTTAAGAGAATAATTCTAAACACTTGCCACAAGATATGATTCTGCAAGAAGGAATTTATCTTGCAGTCCTGATTCCACACAGAAACACTTTTCTGCTATTGGCAGCACCACACTTCACAAGAAGGTTTTTGGATTGTGTGAGATGCCTGCTTTCACCAGGGTCTGACTAAGGAGTCTCGATACGAATGTGATGTGTGGTTTTAGGTACCCTTGGTGAGGTAGCACAACAAAAATGCTGCAGCACTTGACTTGAAGGCATACAAATCCTTCATTGGATCTGGCCCAGATGCGCTGAAAAGAGCTCTTGCTGAAACTGCAGCAGCTCTACCAACAAAAAAATCCATGAGACCGATAAATTTACCTGCAGCCAACGGTTGTGCCTGCTTTTCATCTCATAATTCCCCTATTGTTCTCTTTCTAGCCATGCTGAGCTGGAATAGTCCAGCTAAAATAAAACCGCTGAGTGAGAAAAGCATGTAGAAAACATTTGGAGAAGACAAGGTTTGACGATCAGCTTTACAAGCAGAAGAAAGGAGAAAATGAGGAGAAGCATCAGATTCAGTTATTGAGAAAGGAAATATTCAGCACAATGAACATCTTTCTGTGAAAGCCATGACTGTATTTAAGTAGAGGAAAAACAGTGGTTAGGTTAGGTATTGAATTTTGAGGACGGCAAACTGTATCCAATTGATACATCTTCTAGAATGCATAATTGAGACAGGATGGAATACCTCTTGTCACATTTAGAACCCCTTAAATTCTACAGAATCAAAACCTAGTTCTCAAGGCTTCAAACCTTTTGAATAAAGACTTCCATCTGGCTTTAAAATTACTGCATAATCCCTGTAACTACCACTATGAAACAGCTTTTTGACAGAAATGCATTGCATTGCAAGTAGCTTGAATGTACTGCTTTCTTATAATTCAATAGAAAACTGGCTATTTAACAAAATTTTCTTTGTATGAATCTCAAGTTACTGCTAGTTCTTCCATCCTCAGGTTCTCATTATTTCAGATAGCTTAAAAGTGAGATAGGTTACAATAGAGGGGGCTACAGGAAAGCTGAAAGGGACTTTTTATAAGGATATTTAGTGTTGAGGCAAAAAGTTTCAAACTGGAAGAGAATGAACTTAGATTAGATATTAGGAAGAAATTCTTTAGTGTGAAGGTGGTGAGACACTGGAACTGGTTGCCCAGAGAAGGTGTGGATGCCCCCTCCCTGGAAGTGTTCAAGGCCAGGTTGGATGGGGCTTTGAGCAAGCTGGTCCAGTGGAAGGTGTCCCTGCCCATGCAGAGGGTTGGAACTAGGTGACTTTTAAGGTTCCTTTCAACCCAAAGCATTCTATGGTTTCATGATTCTAAAGTAAGATTCTCTGCTATATTATGTTACCTTGAATTTGTTTCCCACACTGATGAAACTAAGCTTCCCAGCTTTTTGTTTGGGATCCTTGTTGTTGTTAGTGTTAGATTCAAACAGCTGTCGAACAAACTTGTCCTTGGATTCACACAGAAGAGATTCGAGGGACATGTGCAAAGCATCATTGTTCTTTTCCACAAATTGCATCTGAAAAGACAACCCAGGAAATAATAGCACATTTATTTCACTGCCCCAGTTACTTGAAAAGAAAATTAAAGATAACAGTTATAAACTTAATTGAAAAATCAGCAAGAACATGTGGGATAAATATTCTTACGCTAATTCAAATAACTTCCAACTGGACAGACAAAACACTACAGAGAGAAAAGATATGCAAAAATTTGAAGGATGTTGTTGAAATAATGAAATTCAAGGTAAGGTTTAGTGCTTTTTAAGAGATCAGCTGTCTTTTTGTCAGTAATTATCCTCCTTGCTTCCATTTCCAGCACTCAGCACATCCTCATTTGGGAGTTCTGAGAAACTAAATTCTTTACTGATTGTAACATCACTTAAATATGTAACATAAACAGTGACTGCATACAAGGATAAGCATGTGTAGGAAAGCTACTTCTAAGTCTATCAACACTTTCTATATCATGTAGTACATTCCTCTCCCCAAGATGGAAGTATCTGTTGATGCAAGATTTACAATGGCTCATGACTCATGATACCATTATATATTTATAAAAAGCCAAAACAACTTGTAAAAGAAACTACCAATTCTGTAACACACTCACCACATGAGTTTCAAAGCTAAGATAGATCAACTTTTGAATTTCTCTGATGATGAAAGGAAATGTTATTTAACCTATCTGCACCGAAAAACAGAAAAGTACTACAAAAGCATAACCAAAATAGTGTTGCAGAAGTAAAATTACCGTCTCATAGCATACTGCTCCCGCAAAATGTCGGATAATAAAGCCTTCATCATCTCTTATATTTCTGTGAACAGCCAATTTAGACTTTCTGGGAATCTGGAATTAAAAGGTTAAGTTACAAAAAAAAAAAAAAAAAATCTGGAATGCGAGAAAAAGTTTACTCTTAATAGTCACTATGATTCTGCCAAGAACACTAGGTGTTAAAAATTACATTTCCTACAGTACAATTCTTATGACCACTACTACTCCTGTTCAAACCAAGATATTCCAGAAACCTATTTTCATTCTTGTTCACACCCTTAGATACCTCACATTTAAATAAAAGTCACCAGGATTACCAATACCAGCCAATTTGCCTTTAATCAACAATTCATATACCATTCATAGTACAGCCGATTACTGGCTATGAATTAGATAAAGCTTAAAATATGGTTTTAGGTGGTGTACTTTAAAAGCCAAGCTCCTGGATGATCATATACATACAAAGGAACATGTGTAATTGCAGAGCAATCAGGCAAGACTAAGTGAAAACTAAACAAAATGTAAATGGATGGCAATTTTACTCAGCTCCCTTTGCTTGCATTTTTTCAGCAGGGAACTTTCTCCTCCCTGCCCCTTCCTCCCCAGAAAGAAGTAATGTACAAAAATTGCAATAAGGCTTTTCTTGAAATAAAATTTTTTTTCTTTAAATAAAAAGGTTTTCTTGTGTGTTCCTTATTTTCATCTCTGGAGTGCTAGCTAGACACTCCATATCAGATATTCTCCAAAGCAAGCAGTTTTTGAAATTAAAAACAAAATACCTCATCTGATATGAAACAATTTAAATTACAATGTGTTTTGTATTCTTTTTTCATACATTACATGTTAACAAATTTCAAATGGAAGTGAAGAATATGGCTTTAGTTTCAGCAGGATATTAGAACTGCTAGAAGACTTAAGCCTTAAGTGAACTTTTCAACAAGCCTAAAAAACAAGCTTGGTCTTAACAAAATAATATGGATTGAGCAGACTGAGATTTCTTAGGAAAGGTTTTCATTAAATTTAAGTGTTACTATCAACTGTTCCAGGAACTGCTTTATTAAAACAAGACAGACAGCAGAAAAGAACCTACAGACAGTCTGAAATGGTCCTTGTGTTTTTGGTGCACAACTGAAGTAAAATGCTGATCACTTGGTTGGGGAAGACGATTTTCTTCATCCAAAATATCCAGCACACCTATTAATTTTGCTTCAATCAAATCTATTAATAAAAAAAAAAGTTTATAAAAAATGGGATATATAGCCTCATATCAGAACTGAACATTACAAGTTTAAAATGCTACTGGATTGGATTCTTTATAACTGTAGAAACAGCTGTTAATACAAAATACAAAAAGTCATTACAAATTAATTCTATATATCTCAATTGTTGATTTATTTAATATTCTATACATACAAAGCTCAAAACAAGGAACACAGGGAAAAAAAGATCACACATGGATTATTTGCATTTTTTATTTGAGTCTCAAGTTGAATTTGGCTATCTAAAGGTGCTGAAATGTTTCTGTGGTATAACCACAGGTCTTTAAGGGGGTAATTTCTCATCTTGGTTTTAGGGCTTTTTTTTAATCTTTTTCATCCATATTTCACCACGTGTCAGCTTCCATTCACAACAGGATCCAGAGAGAAAAATGAAATGCATTTGCTTTAAGAAAGGCAGATTACTTAGGAATACAGTGATGTTTTCACAATTTTTTACAAGTTCACTGCCTTGACCTTTTACATACATAAAAGAACTCTTTGAAAGCTGACATAGAAATTTATGCTCTTAAAACTACTGGACACGGGAATTTTGCAGCTTTAAAACTTTACTGTATTATCTATGAAACTGTTCTTGTAAGAGAATTTTTTACTATCTACATTTTTTCCTGTGGAAAGAAAATGACTAATGCTTGTACTGCAACAATGCCTACTCTTACCAGACTGTAAATGCTATGATGCTCTAAAACACAAGGACAGCCCTGGTACAAAAAATCATGCTTATAAAATCTGAATTAACTGATTCAGCTAACTGATGGAATGGACTACCATTCCACCAAAGCATTCTAACATACTAATAAGTGACTGTTTCTAATATTCTTCTAAGTGTTAAACATTGTCCATGTCAACATAACATTCCTCTCTTTTGTGATAGTTAATATTTCTGCATGTTAATTGCAGTTACGAGCCTGGTCCAACACCTTAGAGAAAATAATGTTTCAACAGAAATCAATATTATTTTTCCTAGTCACTTCAAAAAGCAGTAGAAAATACTTTTCTCCTGTCTGTGTAACTACAGAAAAAAGGCATACAAGCTGTGGTTTAACTAAGCAGTAATTGTATTAATTTACCTAACAACAACTGTTACAATGAAAAACATCAAATCTGTGATGGGGTGTCTGATGTTTGTTGGAGCAGAAAGAGGGCTCATGACCCTAATTGTATTCTTAGGTAAGCTGCCCAAACCTTTTCTATGTTAGGAAGTCAACAACTTGGCAATACTCCCTACAACTTGACCCATTTTCCCAGTATGAGTCAGACAGAGACCTTGCCTTTTCACAAGATGACTGACAGGTTTGCTTCACAAGATTTGTCTTAAGTCAGATTTAGTGACTGTACAGGCCTATCTGACAAAGTGAAAACTTCTTTAAGCAGTTACAGAAAATCAGAAAACCAGATATTTTGCAATGGATTTTGAATTCTGTCACTCTGAATCCTCTGCTCAGTCAGGACTGGCTAGTAATCTGTAAAATTACAGTAAATGCAAAAGCCAGGTGAACTTCTGTTCACAACACAGCAATTTGGAGAACACAAGTTGAATGCAGAGGGGAAAAGCCCAAGCAAAACAACATAATTATCCTAAACTTCTGGTGTCCCAATCTGTGGAAGACTAAAAGCAGCTGTAACATCTACAACTTGTCGCCTACAGTTTGTTTCTTTGACCATTGGCTCAAAAAAAGGAGGGAATGGGGTGACATTTTTTTTATTAATTGAATATTTTTCCACAGACAGCCTCACACCATTGTGTATTTTATTTATCCTGCTTAGGTGTTCTAATCAGTCTTCTAGGAAAATGCCCAGGAAATTCACAAGTCCCAGCTGCAGTTTTTACACAATGTAGGGCAACACATCTCTACTACCACCAGAACTAGAATGTTGTACAAAGCTGAAAGAATCCACAAGGTTTTAACTGTCATTAAAAGCATAAAATTATTAGTTCTATACATATTTTCCCATTTTGCTTGAAACCCTTTCCCCCACAACACTAACACACAGCTTGGCATTTCATTAAGTACCTACCTATACAATCCTGATTATCCACATAGCGCACTTCATTAACCCCCAGGCCTTCCTTTTGGTAGAGTTCTTGTTCCTAAAAAGAAGACATAAATTGAAAGGAGAAAAAACACCTCTCACTATGTATTTTTTTTCACTCATAAAAAATGTTTATTTAAATAACCATGGAGACATTTTTAAATACAGCATGAGTCAACACATATTTTAGAATTTCCTTCCACAGTTTAATATATTCTAACTTCACCTCCTTAATGATATGCCCATGCAATTAGACATTCCCAGTAGATCTGAGATACTGTCCAGTATCTGCATGTCTTATTTTAATGAATGGTAAAAAAATAGAAGAGATTGTTGGTTTTCAAAATGCAGTATTTACTTCTGGCACAACCAGATCTCAAACAGCAGTAAAAAAAATTTTTAACATTGAATTTTTTTTTTTAATCTAAGCCCAATGTGCAATCATATGGAAAGCAGTGCTACTTTAAGTGTCACTTTACTAAAAAATAACTCCCCAAATATAGCATTAAATGTAACATACCTCTTTCAGAATCCTTTCGTTAAAAAACTGCTGCAGTTTTTCATTACAGTAGTTAATACAGAATTGTTCAAAACTGTTGTGTTCAAAGTATTCTGAAAAAAAGAATTCAAACTTCTACAGTCAACCATGTATCACATTTGTCTTACACAGTAAATAGGGGAAGCTTCATGGTGATAATATTTAAAGATGTCTTCAGACCCATATGTTGTTTTTTGATTAAAATAAACAATTTTACAGATTTTCATTTTGCACACAAGACAGATGTAAAAAAATGGCAGCAAATCATATTTCTAAGATAACACAGTTATATCTGGCAGCAAACCAAAGAAACATGCTATTGAACAGTGAAACTGTACCTGTACAGCTCCCTCATGCATCCATGTTACAACAGGCTGGAACACGATATCATGGCTAAAGACTTAAAAACCAAAGGTTCCCTTTTTCCCTTTTCTTAGACCACCTTGGAAGAGCTAGAGCACACCAGAAAACACACCCTATTCTGAACCCCAGTGAGCCAAAAAAGAGAAAAGTTTTACTGGAACTACCACTTCTAAGGAGTAACCGTGAGCCAACATCCAGTTCTGTAGCAGAACTATCCATCCTCCAGGAAACAGTATCTGAATTCAGACTTCATCTGCCTGTATGAAGAAGCTCATGAAGTGATCTTCTGAGGGCTGGATGGGGAAACAGTAGGCACATGCAGTATCTTCCCTGGTTTTAGTGGGTGGTCATAGTAAGACTCCATTTCAAACTTTTACTCCTTCAAAAGTTGTGTCTATATAGACACTACAGGAAGCTGAAACCCTTACAAAGATGCCTGGTTTCACACTAATGCTTGTTAGTGTTATTAGGTCATGGGGAGAGGCTCCAGATCTCCTCTACATTCCTGTATCTCAGGAAAATGAGGCTTCATCTGCTCTCTTGCTGTCTTCTTAAACCTGTGTAACCCATCCCAACCATCACCATCCCACTCTTCATTACAGAATTTATCACTGAAACTCTAGAGGCAATAATACAAAATTAGGGAGATTTTTTTGAAGTATACTTACCAAATCCAGCTATATCTAGAACTCCAATGAAGAAAGAAGACGACTCAAATGGAAAACACCGGTTTACCCTGTTCACTACATGGTCAAACAGATGGCTATAAACTGTTTTAGCCAAGGCATCACGAGCATTGTTTGCTTGTTCCACTTTCAAGGGTACCCTAAAAAAACAAAATTAAAAAAATTTTATTTTTCAGAATTCCTTACTCTGAAATACTGAGATTAGACTCTAAACTTTAAAAAAAGCCTCTCTAATTATTGTAAAGTAGGATACAAAAACCCCTAAGCTCCATGCCCCATAGCAAACAATCTTGCCAAGTTAAGATATCCCCTGTAGAAATGAGATGCAGATCTTTTCATAGTCATTCATTAGATTAGAAACTATATTGATACTTGCAGGAGAAAGATATTTAAAATGTATAGATTCCCATCTGAAAAAAATATTTCAACTATTTATGAGCTACCTAATAACGACAAAACTTCTAGTTCAGTTTGCCTCTTACATCTTTGGCCCTATGCTTTCCGTAAGAGCTGCAACTAAAACTGTGAAGCTGGAAGTTAATCTGTCATGAATTTTAAGAAACATCTAGGACGTGCATTCTCAAGATGAAAATTACATACAATTTTGAAACAAGAATTCTCCTTAAACCCTGGAAGAAGGGGAACTTCAGAAGATGAGAATTTATCCTCTCTTTTCTTTATAAACCTTTATTATTCCTTATGACTATTTATTACAAGCTTATATTCCAGTTTAGCAGTTAAAATAAACAATCAAACCCCAAGTTATGATGTCAAAGTCTATGAAATGCATCACAAAACTGCATATTTAGTGATGCATATGATAATACAAAGCTAACCATTTCTTCAAGTCAGTATGAACTTAGAATGCACATATTTCAAAGCACTTAACCATCTCATTTCCTGGATAAATACATACCAAAACTACAAAACAGTTACACTGCTTAAAAATGAGGAAACACCTGTAGAAGTCCCCAGAATAAGACAACTGATACAAGGATAAAATCTTAAGGAAGTGTTTAAGAACCGATGTGAATGACATACGAAAAATCAACTTTCGGCTTTATGGCATGACTGCAAATTGTCCTTAGATACTAATCACAGGATTGAAAATCAAAAGCCACGCTGACAAAAATCCCACTATCTGTACAAGGAGATTAAGTACACCCTCAGTAAGTTTGCAGATGATACTAAGTTGGGAGGGAATGCAGATCTGCCTGAAGGTAGGAAGGCTCCACAGTGGGATCTGGACAGGCTTAGATGGATGGGCCAAGGCCAGCTGTATGACAGTCAACAAGGCAAAGTGACAGGTCCTGCACTTGGTGGAAAGGAACCTTGGGATGTTGACTGACACCTGTCTGAATATGAGCTAGTGGTGTGGCCAGGCAGCCAAGAAGGCCAACAGCATCCTGGCCTGCATCAGATACAGTGTGGCCAGCAGGACCAGGGAAAGTGATGGTGCCACTGTACTCAGCTCTGGTGAGGCTGCAGGTCAAGTACTGTGATCAGTTTGGGGCTCCTCACTACAAGGAAGAGATTGAGGTGCTGAAACATGTCCAGAGAAGGGCAACAAAGCTGGTAAAGGGTCTGGAGAGGAGTGTCTGAGGGAATGGTGGTTGTTTAGCCCAAAGAAAATGAGCCTGAGGGGGAACCTTATGGCTCTCTACAGCTGCCTGAAAGGAGGATGGAGTGAGGTGGGTGTTGGTCTCTTCTCCCAACTCACAAGTGACAGAACAAGAGGAAACGGTCAAGTTGCACAAGGGGAGGTTTAGATTGGATATTAGGGAAAAAAATTCTTCACTGAAAGGGTTTTCAGGCACTGAAACAGGCTGCTCAGGGTAGTGGTTGAGTCACCATCCCTAGAGGTATTTAAAAGATGTGTAGATGTGGCACTTAGGGATATCTTTTAATGATAGACATGGCGGTGCTAAGTTAACAGTCAGACCTGATGATCTTACAGGTCTTTTCCAACTAAAACAATTTTATTATGCACAGAATCAGATCAGAGTAAGATTGTCAAAGATTAGATCTCTCCAAAGGATTTTTACATGTCACCTAAAAATATAAATACAGAGGGGAAAAAATAAAACAAATACTGATAGCCCCCTGATCAGACAGTACCAAAATTTCATGAATGGAAAGAAGGCCTACAATTTAGAACAAGTGGGGGTACACTAAGTACACATAGGGGTATGCTGCATCATGAAATACAGATACCCAATGTTAAGGTAAACCAAAAGGAGATTTTTAGGGAGAGACACCTCTGCTAATCAGAATCATAAAAACTACAGGGAGGAACATAGAGAAATAGTATCAAGATTTTTATCACATCAGTCCTCTTAGTTGCAAATACAGGATGAGGGATGTATGCCAAAAGCACCTACACTTTTCCTAAATATCTTGATCAGAGTAATGAAGAATAAATAAATAAATTTTCTTCCTATGTAATGCCCTGTATTACTGCTTCCCTCTGATATCCTTGGACCACCAGCACTGCAGTAATAAACATTAATAATCAAAGCACAGACTTGTCCAGATAAGGTGGTGGATAACCAATATGATGACTGGATAACCAGAACTTCATAATTATGCAGCTAATCCATGTTTAAAAAAAGTCCTCATCTCTGAACTTTAAAAGTCTAACCTATGAACGAGGCAGGAGATGATGTGGCTGCAGAACTGCTCTGTCTCCCCCTCTTGGCAGCTTCTGTCCACAGGAGTACGAAGAACTGGCAGGTCAGAAAAGGATAACAATGCTACACAGAGCTTACCAATTTTACATCATTTCCTTCACTTCCCAGGATTCACTGGCACTACACTAACTCAAATTTATTATTTCTGGTTTTCTTCAAGGATGGTACTTCTGATGGAAAAACGTGAGACCGATGGAGATCACTTTCTATTGTCACTGGTAAAGCAGGGAACCAGACTCAGTTCCCTTAGGACACCTGCAGCTACATTACATGAGATAGTAATTAGCTTTACACACAATCTTGTCTTCCACTAAGTATCTCCTGACTTATCTTATGGTAACGAGGACTGACAGAAATCTTGTCTTATAAATAGCAGGAAGGTACCTTTACATTCCATTCTGATACGTTTAAGAGATCAGAATACTAATTCCCACATGTCGGTTGCAGGCCTATTATATAATACAATACACATTTATGCTTTTTTTTTTTTTTAGTATCCTAAACAACATGGGAGAGCCGTGCTTCCAGAGCATGTATTTTTAAAATGTTCTCCAAAAATAACAAATTCTGTCACCTTTAAGCAGAACCCAAAAGACTGCACAAAACCCTACTGTTATTTTAAATTATCATAGCATGCAACAGAAACTATTGGGAAAAAAAATGTAACCCTGCACTGTGTTTTGCACAGCTGAAAGTACAGAACCACAAAATAATGCTGAATTTGCACTGAGCCAGTCAGTATAGAAGAGCCCTATCACAGAACTGGCACTCAGCATGAGGAACTTCCTCCTTGAGAACTTGCTGTCCCTCAGCTCCTTCTTTCCCCTGCTCTGCACATTGACAAAAGAAATCTCTTCACAGCTCCTGTCTGAAAAGGAAAAGTTGTATTTTCCTTCCTCTATTTCACCTTCCCCCCCTATTCCACCCGTAGGCTACTTCTAAGAAAAAGAGAGGAAAAATTTTCCGATTTTCTAAGCTCTTTGGTAAAGATGCAACAACAAAACTTTGGTCTTCATACTGATTTTTTAGCAAAGTTTCCAGTGACCCACAGAGTCTAAAGCCTAGGGGAAAGCATTATTACAATTTGGATATATCCTGTGGACAATTCCATGCATTCCCAAAACATTTTCCAGAATAAACAAAATACAATTAAAATATCTATAATTTGCCCATGGTCTTCAACAACAAAGGGAGAGGAGAAGAAGTGATCCCCACAAGCTACTGTCATCCAATATAATTACCACTTCAAAAATAAAATGGCCTGGATTAAATAACTCTACCTAGTGAAAGGCCTACATAATTAAAGAATGCAAGCAGCATGTTTGTAATCTGAGAAAAAATGAAGTTCCAAAAACTGCAGAAAAATGTATTTTTTCAAAAAGAAAACAGTGTAAAAAAAAAAAAACAAAAACCAGTGTTTATCAGTATCATCACCACAAAAAAAAAAAAAAAAAAAGCCCACATTTTGGTAGAAAACATACTCCAAGAGGAAGTGGAGAACCTGGAACCATCTAAGTTAAATTTTTTACACTGTAAAATAATTTACTTTGTGATGATGGAGTTCTCCTTGAAAGTCTTCTTGGAAAGGGAGAAACTGCACGAAAGATTAGTACAATGTATTTACCATCTAAGAGGTGTACTGGATTTTTAATACAAATACATATTTTGAATACTAATACATCTCTCTGTAAACACACTTTACATGGATGGCAAAAGCATCAGCCTACAAGGTGGTCATTATGCTCTTTTGGGAGACTAACAAGGCCAGATAAACATAGTGCAGCTGTCAAGTCTCCCTGTCAGCCCACTGTAAATTACTATTTAATAAAATCCACTGAGATAGCCTTTAGCATCACCCTCCTACTGCTCCTTGTTGGCTCCATTGTGCCCAGCAGAACAAAGCCTTTGTTATACCCTGAGCACAGTGATATCAGCTGAGCTGTTTATCCACTGTGACCGATCAGGACTCACATGATCTACTTGGACACAAAAGTTCCTTAGCACACAGAGAGTAAAATGAGTAGCTCTTTGGATGTACTTCTCAGAACTCTACTATTGATAGCAACCAAATAGTTTCTAAACTACACTGCCACAGAAAACTTGTTGGTTATTTAATAAATGCCTGAATCAGTTCAACCCACTTTCTTTGCATATGCAGTAAGCCACATAATAAAAAGATACTGGTGTATTTATTAGTATGCATTTGCTTTTAGCTACACACTTTTAGAAAAGGCTAGAGAAAGAGACTTAATGCATTAATCCTCTGAGATGGTGGAAGGAGTCCTCTGAATTCATTTTTGCCATCCACAAAATATAGCACTTGGAAAAAATAAGATCTGTTGGCACAAAAATATAGCTGATTTTGTTTGCAGAGTTTTGAAATGACACAGAGCTAATGCCTCAGGCTTATCAAGATAAATATGCCAAACAGAAAATCTTTACTACCTTAATCCAAAGTTAATTTGAAGTTGTAACAAAAATTGTATTTGTTGTTAAGAAACTTTCCTTGAGAGGGTTGCTTGAGATGTAGTAAAAAGGAAGCAGTATATTAGATACACCTTTGCTTGATACCTCCCACCAAACATCCCCAAAAGAAGCCCATACAGACTCGCTTTATCCATGTTATGTGTACAGCAGCCAAAACTAATCTGTGCTCAGAGGCTGAGTCAATAGTTCACTGAGAGCATTTACAGTGGGGTGCCATCTGAATCTGACACGGATGCGATTTGATCACAGCCTCCCTGCTTCCAGTTAACACTTTCAGTAATCACAAATGAGAAAGTAAGGTTATTTTCAAAAAACAGCCTGATAATACTTTAATAAGAAAGCAGGAAATCTTAGTAACAAGCTCAGTAAATTAAATTACTTTCAGAAATTGAAGATATAATCTAAAAATCCTCAAGATTGCTTTCAGCAAATGAAATTGTGTGTGGGTGCTTAGAGAATTCAAAAATACAAATGCAAGATGGAGAATTAGCAAGTAAGAGAAAGATCAGCAGTTACAGTGGATCACAGGCTGAAATAAATAAAAAACATTATGAACTTTAAAATCCCACAACTCTCATGCTACCATGTGTTCATAGAAGCAGCATCCGTACCATATACAATTGCCTTATCTTATATTAGCTGTAATACTAAGAAAGGCTTTTCTCAATTAATTTATAAATTATTTTGCCATCAATCTGAAGAGAGAAAATAATAAACTTGGAAAATACTGGCCACTGTAGGCACTTGGTCCTGAAAGACTCAAGTCTTCCTACATGTAAAGGCTGTTATAAAGAGAAGAATTATTTGTAATTTTCCATATCAGCTGAGAGCAAGATAACAGTGATTAAGAGTCCTAAATTTCTAATAACTTTGGGGGGGGGGAGTGGGGGGGGGGGGGGGGGATTTATAACCACTTCCCAGAAATACACTTTTGAATATATTATAAAGAGAACTAAATCTTGAACTTTTAACTCAAGGCACAATAACCCTTTCCCAATTACTTACCATTTGTCACTGCATTATAGCTTTTTCCATGGTAATTGCTATGAAGGTTATTTACTCTTCAACACCCCTTCTCTTTCAAAGAATACAAATAAGCAGACCATAAAGTCTACTTGTTGGCTCTATCTAGAGACAGACCTCAAAGGACAGCTACTCAGTAACAATGGAGTTACTGGAAAAACAGTCCATAACCCTGCTGAAGTTAAGATGGTTCTCTTAGAAAACACAACGTGCAAACAGCACAGGCTGGCACTGAGAGTTTATTATGCTCAATGTTTATCCAGGAAAATCAGTTTCACCTTCAAGATCAGGAAGCAGGCACTGACCAGTGTTTGCACCATGGTTATTCTCTTGTAATTCATCATTATTAGTTGGAATTAGGCAGAGATCAAGATTACTTCTCTTGCACAGAATGAGCTCTTGCTCACTGGAAACCTTCATTACTCAAATCCCTTACATCCCTTGGGAACCAAAAAAGTCAATTCTCTCAATTGCTACAAATGAACTTTTCACCTGTAAGCCTGACACAAACTAAGCATGAATTAAGTAACACTTGCCAACTTTACTGGTCACAGTGACATGTCAAGATTAAATCAATCGGGTTTTAATTTGTTCCAGTCCACAAAATATTTTAGCAATACCACAAAACATAAATATAAATAACATGTCAATATATAAAATATGCAAGGAATTAACACAAAATGCCTTAATACAGATAATCAGTTACAGCTTTTATATATTAAACTTCTTGTGTAATGTGCATAAAGTTCCATAAGACCAAAACAATCTGTTTCCAGACATCAATATGAAACACCCATGCATTCTTCCAATGAGGGAAGCAAATGTTTGTTTCCTACATGACTGAAGCATTCAGCTGAACATTAAGAATTCCTTTTTAGGTGCTTAGAACTGTTTAGCCTCAAAAAGTTAAGGTTTTGATGAAATGTTTTGGCTATAGAAAATACACAACCTAGAAAAACCATGCAACTTAGAAATCCAAATGTGAAAACACACATTTGAGTTTCATGCAGCTTGGTTACCATCTCTGACAGCCTGAGTGCTGTAAGACCCAGTGTGAGAAAACTTGTGGTAGAAGCCAGAGGGTTTTGATTAACAACTGTAGTGAACCTTATCATTTTCCTAAAAATCAGTTCCACAAATGCCGTATCTTCCATTGCATTTAAATTAAATAATAAGGAACAGGTTTAAATACATTCTTTGCAATCATTTCTTCTCCATGTGCATACCAAAATAAATTACTATCCTGTCTGTGTACCTGGGAAGTTACCTTGATAAAAGCTTCTTAGCAAAATATAAGATAATGAAAAAGTTATAATATCACTTACTTCAACAGTGATGTGTTCTTAATTGATACAGAAAACAAAAACAAAACATAAAACCAAAACCCAGACCTTTCTCTTAAACTTATCCTTCTTTCTTGTGTTACTAGGAAACAACACTAATTTCACAATCAAATTAAATGCTTGTTTACCAGCAATAGCAAGAAGCAGTGCATTTTTGGATTTCCATTTGGAGTGGAGTTTTTAAAGCTAAAACTTGATTTCAGAATAATTAGGTATGGCAAACACAGGGATTCTAATTGTCCAGGCCCTGAGGAGGGTGGATGTACTACCCACTTAGTAATGCTTTTCAGACCTAGTATCATAGGGACTGCGTGTCCCCCATGACAATGAAGTTGCATCCAATTATCTTCTGAAATGTTTTAGAACAAGAATTAACATCCCTTAAAGAAGAAAATCTGTTAAATCTATTTGCATATCTAATTTTGTGTAGGTTATGGATTTAACAGGCTGCCTGCTGTACTTGCTTTGTCCACATAGTATAACTCACTGACACCAGACTCTTTTATGAGACTTATTCAGAGCTGTTCCTTTCCTGAAAAAAGGCCATTTTCATCAGACACTGCCATGTTTTGAAAATTTAAAAAATCTCCCAAGGAATTAATGACAATGAAACAAGCAAAACCAAGCATCTAAAAAACGCACATTTGAATCAAGTGGTTTAAAAATAATTTTTAAAAATTACTAAAATCACAGCCCAGTTAAAAATTTGTCCCAAAATTAATACTTGATGGAAAAGGATAGCACAGTGGTGTCTGCCTTGAAGAGACTGACAACGTGTGCTGGTTCTCTGCACTCACTTCTGCAGCACCGTGGTTTTGCACCTGTAAACCACGGAGTAATAATAAGCATTTTAAATCACGGCACTCAGGCTAACTGCAACTCCCTGCATCCTCAAAAAAGCTCAGGAGGGAGTCCAGAGGCCACTTTCCTCCTTGGGTAAGAAAACGCACAAAAGCCAGTGGCGGGATGCAGACCCCAAAGAACCAGGGGGCCGAGCCGGGCGAGATCTCCGCGGCCCCCCGCTTGTGCCCACGCTCACTGCCGCCCACTCCGCGAACACCCCGGGACGCTCCAATTCAGCGCTGCCTCCCACCGCCCCCCCCTCCGAGATATTCCCCGACCTCCTCCTCCCCTCCCCCCCGGGGTGGGCGGCAGCTGGGTTGGGTTTGGGTTGGGCGGTTCGGTTCGGTTCGGGACTCACTTGATGACCGTTCCTTTGGCGCCCCCTGCCGTGGTGAGCATGACGCGCGTGGTCAGGCTGCCCCGCAGGTCCTCCGGGTCCAGACCCAGCAGCACCGCGCAGCACTCCAGCGCCGGCTGGCTCCGCGGCCGCAGCGTGCAGCCCCCTGCGGACACCCCGAGACAGCCGTCACCCCGAGACTGCCGGAACACCCGGCTGCACCGAAACAATCCTTTCCAACATTCATCCCTCCCTCCCTCTCTCTCTCTTTTTTTTTTTTTTAATTTTAATTTTTTTTTTAATTTAATGGAAAATTCCCTGGAACAACAAAATAGTATTACAAGTGCTAATACCCAGGAGCTGTAGTGATTTAAATTTTGGGGCTTAGCTGCTCCTGTCACCTCTCCAGGCTTGCTTGCTGTGCAAGTGCCTGTCAGGGCAGGTCCCTGGCAGTGGCATTTTCAGATAACACTATGTGCATGCCAGATTCCCTGCAGTGGTGCCCAGCAGCAGGACAAGGGGCAATGGGCACAAACTGGAGCACACAAAGTTCAATTTAAACATGAGGAAAAAACTTCTTCACTCTGAGGGTGAAAAAGCACTGGAAGAGGCTGCCAGAAGGGGCTGTGGAGTCTCCCCTCTCTGGAGACATGAAAACTTGAAATTAGACACCCCATCTGTAGGGAAAAGCATTATGTCCTTTAGCTTCTGGAAACAGGATCACACTAGTATTTTGAGAGAAAATGTAGCAAAAACTTAGGTAATGTAAACTTCCTGATTTTGAGATGTCACAAGATGAGTTGGTACACGATCTTCATCGTGAGTGATGAATTAATAAGCAGTAGCTTATTTATCCTTCTGGATGCACTCATGTAACCAGCTCTAGGGCATCCTGCTCTAGAAGGAGGGTTGGACTAGGTGATCTCTAGAGGTCCTCTCCAACTTTGATGAGTCTGTGAATTTCTCAGAGAAACAGCTCTGCAAGATGGCCCAAGCCCCAGAGCTCATCCAAGCACAAGAGAAGTTCATAAAGCTCTCACTGCAGTGCTCAAAACGCTTCAGCATTTAACTGCTGTGCCAGGATGACATTTATTTCCTGCTGTTCTCAGTAAAATTTATTTCTACAGGTCAAGAGACCAAAAGGGATGAATAACTAGTCAAATATTGCTTGAACTCCTTAGCTCTGCAATCACACTAGGAAAAAATCATTTAAATAAAATAAAAATAAAAAGAAGCAGAGTCTTTGAAAGACTAAGCCATTTTTGACTCAATTTTGGAAGCTCTGAAACTAGCACCTGACCTGTAATAAACAACTTTTTTTGTGTGTGTTTCCCAAGAGGAAAAAATAAAAATAAAATGTAAAAAAAATTTTAAAACATCAAAACAAAACAAGAAAAAGTTTTAAAGAAAAAAACATCTTCTCTGTGACAACTCTGAGCTACCCCATTTGAATTTGGTGTTGGCCTGGCTTTGACCAGGATACACTGGACTACAGACCTCCCTCAGTCTCTTCACTACAGAAACTGTAGTTCTGTAATGACTCTGTGCTTGGGGCAGGAGCCAGTGAACCCATGAGACTACTGCTTATTTAATTCATCACTCAAGATGAAGATCGTGTACCAACTCATCTTGTGAGTGACATCTCAAAATCAGGAAGTTTACTTTACCTAAGTTTTTGCTACAACTTTTTTTCCCTATCTCTCATAATACTTTTCAGAAGCCAAAGGACATAATGCTTTTCCCTACAGATGGGGTTGCTAAGTTCAAGTTTTCATGACATGAGCAAGAAGTTTTACTTTTAAAAATTATTACTAAAATGCAAAAATTGTCTCGTTAGCAAACTTTGCACTGAACAATTTGCACAATTTCATTGGAAGTCTGTTTGCTTTCAGAGCATGTAAAGAAGTACAACTTCAAAACAAGCAGGTAAACTTGACTTCAAAATGCTGTGAATTAAGACTGAATTACCCTTGAAGACAAGGTAGCTTTCTAAAGCAGTAATTCACATGAAAAGGACCCATATATAATGGAGACATTTTCAGTATATTTACAGAAAATAATATATGTTTCAACTAACCTGAAGTGCTTCCAGCTTCCTCAAAATCAATATTTCCAAGGTGAAGGACACCAGCCACAACTCTAAAAAGATCCAGTTTTTCTGCATCATCCAGGCCAATCTTTTTCATTGCTGTGCACATTCTGTTAAAATCTCCGTGATCATCTAAGAGTGGATCCTTCAAGGAACCTTCTTTGAGATACTATAAAACAAAAAGATAAACCAAAAACTCATCATGTGATTTTAAATTAAATGTAACCAATATTTCACAGTCAAGAATAAACCATTAAAAAAAAAACATGAAAAAGCATGCCACACTAAGTAGAGAGATACTAGAGCTCTTCATACAGTACAGGCTTTACAAGAACTAATTTGTTCATACTTCAAAGCATGATCTTCAAACTTCAGCTATTAAACAAACTTCAAACTATCTTCAGAAAGCAGAAGTTTGAGAGGGTGACAGATAAGGACAGAGGAATACAGAATAGTGAGCAGTAGAAAGAAAGGCTTTGGTTAAAGGAAGTTATCCTTAGAAGTTATTCTTATGCCAGGGAGTGGTCCTAGTCCCTACCAACTGAGTAAGTCTCACAGGCCATGGGAAAGGAGTACAGGACAAATCAAGGAGTCATCCCTCTTCCAAACAGACTTAAAGATACTTGTTAACATCTGCTGCTGGTAAAGAAACTGCAAAGTTGCCCAGTATTCTATGGGTTAAAAGAATACCAGCTACATTTTGAAATGCCAATTTAAAATTTTACTGATTTTTCCTAATTTAAATACATCAAATGCCATTTTATTTGCTAGTGGTTTTAAATAGTAAATAGTAACACACTTGCATGCAATCAAGAGACTAACTGAACATGCAGAGACTAATCCAAGGTTTTACAATTACTTAAAAATTATTTCAACTAAGAAGGATTATTAACCATAAACAGAAGCCTTGTTAATGTCAAATAAGCTAACACTGTTTTTATTAAAACAAAACACCACACCACATGCATCTGAAAAATTCACTTCACACCACATTTAGACACATCAGTAAAATGAAACTTCATATTAATTATATAAAATGATCACCTCATCTTCCTGATAAGGAAAACACAAAAATAATTTGAGTATTAATTGACTATTCCAGCTACTTTTATTAACAGAAACAATATTTTTCACAAAATGACAGAGCAAATATTAATTTTTTATTTAAAAAAATGAAAAATGCAGTATCTTTCCTGTTTAAGTTGTTCAACTAAGTTTTAATATGATGAAAATGTGATTGTTCATTGTGCCTTCAAACTGACATGGCTGTAACACACAAGTATTATGGCACATATGTCCCACTATTTAATGTCCAAAATATATTTTTAGAATTACTATTTCAATATGTGTGATTTTACTACACTTAATTCAAATTGAGTCCTTCACAAGACACATTGGAACATGGAACACTTGCCTTTAAATCATGAGTAGTGGAAGTCTGCAAGTGTTCATCTCCTAGTACTAAGTACAAATTATTACCTTCTCTACAAGTCTTAATTTAAGGTAAATAAGGTAAAATGAGGCAAAATCTCCCAGCCATCTCTTAGCTTACATGCTTTACAAGAATTAAGTATCTACAAGCTTTCTGCCTCACAGTAACATCAAATCTGCATTTCTGTATCTCACTCTCCATCATTCCCCATTATAAGAAATTGCCTACATTCAAGCAAAAGAAATTGGCATTCCGTGCTCAGTGTTGCAACATGTAAGCACCAGAAATCCAAAAGCAGACTTTACAACGTTGACCTGAGCAAAGGAATATCTGTATATGTGTATAAATATATATATATATACACATACACACACATGTACACACAATGCCTTTCCTGGCTAGGTACAAGCTAGGTGCAAGCTCAAGCCCCAGTTCCCAATGGCAAAAGAGATGTCTCTGTCACTGGGGGAGAGAAGCTCTTGAGTAAGCTCTGATTTTCCACATGTACATGCAGATTGCTCTGCTGTCATATCCCAAATATGGGTTTAATTAAGATCTGAAAGATCTTCCAGCTATATAAATGACAAATTCATACTTTAGGTATAAATAAATGAAAACTGTATTATAGAGCAGAGCAGAAGTTCAATTAAGTGTTTAAACAACTTCCAATTCACATACACTATTAATACAGATCACATTATTTAGTCTTCTCATCAGAATAAGCTCAAAGGCTTAAAAGCTACAAATTCTGGTACTTCCAGTTTTAAAAAATGTAAATAGTGATCAAGCAAGAGGAAAGAAACGTTTTGAAGTTTCACAGTTTCTTCCAGGAAATATCAGTGCTCTGCCTAAAGTAGCAGCTCACAGCAAGAGGACAACAAAACCCAGTAAGAATGACTCAGTGTAGTGAGGAGGGTGATGTACTTGTGCTGAAAGTGAGGTTGCACTATTTTACAAAACAGCTTGAACCATCACTTCAAAAACCCAGGCAGCTCTGGAAAATGCTGCTGCTCCTGACCTTTCCTAGCAGTATTATGACTGAAAATTACAAAAAGTCTTGGATAAATTTTTGCTTTCCACAGAAGACAAGCTGCATCATTAAGTGTTATATTATTGTAAGAATGAAAAGGAAATAATTTGATATACTGTTCCATTTGTGGTGTTAAGATGCATCTTAAAATGTATTTCTAGGACTGTCGTCCAAAACCAGAGCCTCGAATGTACCAGCTTTGACAGTACCCCTTTAGACCTATAAAGGTGTGTAAAATGAACATTTCATTCCACACTTTGAAACTGTAATCATAATCTTCAACTCCATATTCACTACTTAATAACATAAATGAACTGAAGACACAAACATACCTCAGGACTCTTGCGATTCTGCATAATCTGCTTGTCTGTTTCTTTGTTAGCAAAGAATCTGGTACAGCCTCGATTTAAATACTGTAACAAAACAAAAAAAAAGTGGAAAGGCATACTTAAAGAAACACAAACAACATATGCTCTCTTTTAAGTGCTGCTCTACATAGCTTCATTTAATCACATGATACCAACAACACTCTAGGTATTCAGAATTAATTATTTGAAAATGCATTTACATCTACAAAATTACACAAGTGCAACAGTAACAGAGTTTTATTGAAAGCTTTTCAATTTTGACAAATTTTTAACACAGTGGGATATTAATTTTGCTAGGTTCCCCAATCTCTTCTTTATGTTTGACAGCACTTAACCTATTAATAGAGTGTGGAGTTAGAGAAAAGACAATCAAAATTAGGAACCAAGAAAATAAGTTTTCTGGCCTATGTATAATACCAAACTTTACTCCAGAAAGCTGTATAGAACATCAGAAAAATTCACAATAATTTTTATGTTTTCAGCAACCCATATGCTTTATATAGTATATTTAAGGGTGAGACGAGACAAGTAGGATCAAATCATTTTTGGTACTATGTCAACTGTAGTTTTATCATCATTTTTTTTTTTCCTCACCAGTGAAATCTTTCCATAGGTAGTAAGAGAGCGTATTAAAAATCTTGGAGAGTATTTTAAGCTTATAACACTGTACAAGCAGAATTCAGAATCTGGTTTCTGATACCCATGTTGTATAGTAAAAGGAATAAGCCAGGCATTCAGATAATGACTGACACTTTCAGCAAAATGGGATTGCCAGCTTTTTCTTTCTCATTTGCTCATCTGAAAGCAAGAACTCTGTCCAAAAGCCTGGACAGAGCCCTTTGTCTAAAGTAAGTGAACTGATTCTTTGCCTTAGCCCACAAACAAAGATGCATGTTTTCAACTAGGTTAACACAGATAATCCTACACTTTGGTAACAGTTTATATGAAAATTATAAAAAATAGAATATTCTTCATAACATTTTTTAATAGCAGAAGAAAACTAGGTTAAAAAACTATTATCAAAACAAAGTGACAAGAAACACTGTGCAAAGTTAACTTGCTGTTTAGCAAAATACTGAGAAGTTTTCTTTATCAGCCAATAACAATGCAAAGCACAGAATATTCCTGTGCTACAGTATTAGTAACACAGCCTCAGGAACAGGGGATAGGAAGGGAAAAAGGTCAGATTTTTTTCAAGAGAGTGTGGAAACTGAGGTGACAGGCTGCGAATGACAACCAGTGTGGTATTCAATAATAACCTACATAGGAGGCTTTTAATCACATGATAATGGCTTTCATTTGAAAGGTAAAGTAAATTTACATATTAAATGGAGAAGAAATTATTTTTCAAGTACAAAAATATAGAGCTGGAGGTTATCATATCCAACATCTACATACTGCTGGTTTGTTTTTTTTTTAAATCTTGGAAATGCAACACTCTATTGTAACATCAGTAACCCCCAAACTTAAGGCAATCTGATTTCTCTTCCAGATGATGTGGAAATTAAGATGTGGAAAAAATTCAACTTCTCATCTCCAGCAACTATGCTCCAGCTCCAGATTTACTGTGCAGCTTTACTTTCACAGCTATGTGGTGCAGTCTAAGGCACCTAGACCTACAAGGTTCAGCACAGGGTTACCCAATTACTCTGAAATTTCTGCAGATGTTCAGCAGGGGGAACCTAAACCATGAGCTACTGGGATGGAATGCTTTTGTGTGGGTGCACTCAGAGGAGGGCACTTTTCATAGTCCTTTGCCAGCTAAATTCATGCTTCCCCAGGGGAAATGAACTAACAGAGAGGTAACCTCATCAGTGTAACCCCCATCACCTTCCAAACAGGCAAGTGAGTGCCTGCTGTACTGTACTGCAGAACTGTACCTGATTTTAAGCAGGTTTTAATTCTGACCTTGACTGCTAAAACCTTGTGTGCTCTCATGAACAGAGTTCTTTGATTAGAAAAAAAATCCCCTGTAGTAGGCACGCAGCATACTCAGTTCCAGATTTAAAAATATATTAACTATAAGAAATAAGTTTTCATGGAAAAGGGGCTGCACAATAAAAATACATATTTGAAAATTTGTTCAACATGTTTTGAAACATCCAAGAGAATACTGCACAGAATTGCTGCACAGTAAAGAAGATAATTTTGTAAACTAGCACCATATGAAAATTATAGTAAAATTAATGGTGTGGGGATTTACATATTGTGTTTGTTGGGTGTGTAAAAAGAAAACTTTTCCTCCTAGAGAACAGAAGCAGTTCCTTCTTACTAAGCATCAGATCAAGTTTCCATTGCTCAACTGAGCACAATTAGATGAGCTATAAGAAAACACAAATTAAATATTTAAAGAAATAATACAAGACCTATAAAGGAACTTAGAAACACCTTTGAGGAAGTCATGAAACATACCCTAAACTACTCCATAGCTTTTAGGGAGCAAGATCATGTAGATCATATCACAATATAAATGGATGATGTGAACAACATGGGCCTGAAGCTCTGTGCCTGCTTCCTGGCTCATTCATCAGGATGCAGAGACTGACCTGCCCAGGCCAGGAGGCAGCAGCAACCTGTTGGGTCACCAGCATACACCCACTTCCCCACAATGTGTGCCCTAATTAGGAGCAATCTAGGCAACCACTGCTTTGCATAAAACTAGCAGGAGCTCTGTATCTTTAAGGTTTCTAGCCCACTGCTGAATTCTGTTGAATCTAAGCACAAGAGATTTTGGGGATTAAGTGACAGATATGCACAGACCAAGTTTTATTTAGAAAAAGAAGTAGGTAGATACACCAATCATCATCAGATAAAACAATCACCATAGTATTGTAATGCTTTGTTATCAGAGCTCCTTTTCCCCCATAAGATCAAGGAAGTCTAAAAAGATGACACTCAGTGAATTTACATCCTTGTATTTATAGCCCTGCAACCCTGTGCTTTCCAGGGTTGCACTACAAAACCTTTTCAGACCCATGGCAGGGACCTGGTCTGTGTATTTTAGAAAAACACTCAATTCTCCTTCCATAAGATTCCAAGCCAAGCATAAACCAAAAGACAGTGGAGAGATGAAGACAAATGAGAGAACACAAGCAAATAACTGGCCACTCTTTACCAGTAGAATTTGATTTGCTAATCTTTTTCCTGTTAATGCAAGTCAACAAAGCACATAGGGATATTTGTAGATATTTACAGTTGAAGTATAACTGTCAAAAAGAAAAGAAAAAAGAAAACAAAACCCTACTGATGTATTTATATATAATTATATATCAGGAATGAGTGGCTGAAGATTTGTCAGCTAGTAAAACTGGTGATGAGAGTATTAGATGTGAATAGGCTTAGGAGGAACTTGAAAGGGACAGCAAAAAGCTTGATTTTAAGATAAAAAGAAGGGACAAACAGGAAAACAGCAAGAAATAGCTGTATCAGTAAACCTGCACTGGTTGGATATGAGGTAAATACCATTGTTTTTCCTCAAGAAAAAAACATACTGCAGTAATTGAGATTTAAACCACTAAGAAATTAAAAGAGAGATCAGAAATAAGAGAAATGGGGTTGGAGTCACACAGGCAAAGAGAAAATAAAACAGAAAAAAACCTGACTGACAAGAAAGAAAAGAAAACCAAAGAAATGTCATGTTGTTTGTTGATCATTTTTAGCAGAATTCAGTGAAATCTGAACACAATGAAGGTAAGAAGAAGGAAAGCTGGAGGAAAAAGTTAAACTGAAGTAGTAAAACCATTCAGTGAAAAAATGGGAGGAAAAGAATGCAAGAACATAATGGTAGGACAGAAAGCCAGACTTTCTGTGGGATTGCTCTGAGAAATGTAACACAGAATCAAGGTTAATCAGGAGAAGCCACATAATCTTAGAAAAGGGCAAAACCCCTGAAAATAAAGCATGGGGAGAAGAAGGGAATGCAGTAAACAAATCAGAAATCATAACGGGAACACTGGATTACAATTAAAGGCCCATACTATCAAAAAACTTGGCTTAAACCATAACCTCTCATTGACCCAAGGATTTCACTGTTTTCTTTCTGATCAGGGATGACAGAACTGTTTATGTTAATTACAAATACAGATACAGATGTACATTGCAGCATAACTCACTATTTCATTCTCTCTTCCTTTCCTAAAAACTCCTAAAATTTTCGTTTGCTTTTTCTCTGCCACTGAACACAAATCTAACATTTTTAAAGAAGCATGCACTGTGATTCAAGACTTTCTTTCCCACTGTTTGCCTTCATTTAGATGTACTGAGTATGACAGTCAGCATTGATTTTATTTCCATTTTATTGGCTTCTCCACTACATGATTGACAAGTTAGGGAAAGATGGGCAAAATGCAGAAATAGTAAGTATTCCTCAGGAAAGAATAATTGGGTGAAGAAAATCCTGGAAAGGAGAATCATGGTTAATGAACAAAACCAATTTTGGCAGGAAGAGCTGAGCATGAACTTTGTGTCAACTGGAGTCAGAAGGGTGAGCTTTCAGCTGAAAGGGACTGGTGGTCTTATCATGTAACCTGGAGTGACCAAGAATGACAGAGGAGTATGATGAGAGAAACAGGAGAGGCTTAAAAGTGGTGCAGTACAAATTAGTATAGTGTGATAGGAACAAAGTGCATCAGAATAGAAAAGGCAAGTTATGTGAAAGCACACAGACTGGAATAAAGCACAACAACCTTGTCACCTTAGCAGGAAGTGTAAGAGAGGAATACTTTGAGAAAGAGAATTGTGGGACAACTCCTACATCTTCTTAAACACATGGCTGGAAAAGGAGAAATAAATGCAGTTTTGAGAACTGAAAAGATGGGTTGCCCACATTACAGAAATTCACAATCAAGGAATTCACACTTTACACCTCTAAAGAGCCCACAGCATTACAAGCAGCTGGGGATGCAACAGTACATTTTTGGAAAAAGCAAAGATTCCTCAATTTTAAGACACAGAGAAAAAGTACAGGAAATTTTCCAATAAGGAAAAATGGCAGGCTGCTTTACTTCAGGATCAAATAGATTTAACACAAAAACTTCTAATTTTTGTACAAGTCAAATATAATAATTTAAAAGTTTTTATTAAGACCTGTTTGAAAAATCCATGTGTGCCAATAAGAGAAGCTTTATAAACACTGATACTCACCCTAAAGCTGTCAGGAGAGCTTAGATATAATTTTTCCCTAATGTCTTCTGGAGCACCAGCACAAAGCCTGTAAAAGATATGATAGTTCCTCTCTTCTTTGCCTTGCACACAGATCCTCGATTTTTCCAGAAGGTAATGTGATACAAATCCACCAACCACCGAGTTCTAGGAGGAAGAAAGATTTTTCTGATTATCTGAATAATTTATTTTTACTATGTGAGATTCAAAAGTTAGTAATTTACATTTGTCTGATCATGGCTCACTCAACAGATACTGCTCCAAAGAGTATTAAAACATGTCTACACCTAATACATGTTAAGTTTAGGAAAGAAACCTTTGCCTTCACCATAACTTCTCCCCCTGGCTCATATATTGCATATACATTCATTCCTCTTAAAAGAATGGTTTGCTTCACCCCAGCAAGCAGAAATCCTTGGTACAATTCCAGTAGTTCATGCAAAGAGCATTGCTACAGCCACCCTTATGCTGTAGCAGATTAATTACAAGTGAACATTTTATGTCAAAAAGTTGCATTTCTTTTCTGAGATGGAAGTCCAACACATATTTTGAAAGTCATTTGTTAGCTTGCCTATGGTAAAATTCCCTGTGCCTAGACAAATCTTAATAGCAAGGAAATTCCTTAGCTCATGGCCATTACAGCAAGGAAGAAAGATTTACTGACTGACAAATTTGTCACTCATGCAGGAGGCTCGTGTCTGTAACTTACATTACTTTGAGAAATCAGACCTAATAAGGTCGCTGTGAAGTCAAGTTTTGTGATGTATCTAGCCTTGTAAAAAAAAAAGGACTCAAGTAAATAGGCTGATTTTGCCCTGAAAAGCTGAAACAGGCTTTTAAGCACTTTCTGAAGAGTACTGTTTGCTTCAGCTGAAACAATTAATCTGAAACACCATGTAAGTTTTGACAGGTAGGTTGACAGGTCATGCATCATTCTAAATAGAAATTTGGGTTCCTTTCCCTAAGCTGATTAATATGAACATGACCAACACACAAAGTCCCTTCACCCTTGAAATAATTCAGTTATTTATTACCTAAACTATTAACCACAGGTCTGAAGTTTAGTTACAAAACCAGGGGAAGAAAGCTTAGGAAAAGACCACAAGCTCAGGACCGGATGATGAGTTTAAACTCTGCAAGAAAGAAACTGCAAGAATTCAGTCCATTATGTCCTCAACCAGAAAAATGAGGAGATGTCTGGACAGCTGTAGTCATCTTTAATTGTGGAATGTTTGTGTATACAAGCAAACCTCCACCCAAACAATATTTTTCATAAGCTACCCAGTGAGTAGTACTCCTGACAAAAAACAATTCTATTACTTCTGCCACATACATAATATCTATCATGGAACATACACTTATTTATGCATTAAGCAAATGTGTAAGTAGTTAAAAGCAAGTAAGATATGCCTTTTGACCTTTTTTGCAACGAAAGGGAACAATTTTTATTCTTTTGTGGATGGAAGCAATTTTCCTACTGACTTGACCCACCAGTGCCTTTGCTTTTCCTTTCAAGGTGATAGAATATAAATTGTAACTGTAAAAGACAGTAACTATTTGGTGTAAGATTAATAAGTCTATTCAGCCTACTGCCAGTCTAGCATTACCATTTTATGGAAAAAAGACCCCAGAAAACTAAAAACAAACCAAAAAAACCACCATCACTGGTTTCCAGTACCTTTTCATTGAAGTGAATTTCTACAAATTTCCCAAAACGACTGCTGTTGTTGTTGCGAACAGTCTTTGCATTTCCAAAAGCTTCTAACAGGGGATTTGCTGTTTAAAAAATTAAAATTTTTAAAATGTTAAAATTTGACCAATAAACTCCCAAAAAAAAAAACAGCCAAAGAGAAATAACAAATACATAATAATTAGACAGCAAAATTAACGGAAATAAGGTTTGAAAATTAAAGGAAAAATATTACCTATTAGGAATAATTAATTTTGCAAACTTCCACTCTGGTGGAACCTACAATGAAGTGCTCAGATGTCACACAGCTTTGCAAATTATATTAATCAATACTGTAAGAAATTCAGAGGCAAACACTGAAAGTTATTAAGTGGTGTTCTTCTACAGAAAAATAACTGATATATAACTATATGAGACAACACACAATTTGACATTTTCCAATGAGTTTCTATTCATAAAATTAAACTACCTACTTATCTCAGACTCAAAAGTGCCACTTAAATGTCATGCATGCAACATGTTAGATTGATTAGGGAATCAAAACTATTAGAAGAGTGTGTTGATTTAAAAAAAAACATTAAAATGCCCTTTTCAACTGAGTCAATTAAGTGACTGAGTGATTTTACTTTGTACTGGCTGCAGTTTTTCAAGTACCTTAAAGCCCATAAAGAGTAGCAAGAATCTGAAGCATATATATATGTATATATTTATATATATATACACATCACACACAGTTCAAGCAGCTTTATAACTTAGAAGTTATAAAACACGAGGCCTCTGAAAGACTGCACTGAGTAGCTCTGAATATCAAAGAAAATTGATTTATGGAACTACACTAACAATAAACCGCTGAAAAGGGCTACAAGATTTTTTAATATTTTTTAAAAAAATATGTATTGGAAAAAGTGAGCAGAAACTGAGACAGAACTCCACTGACAACCATCTACAAATCTGCTCCTAAGAATATTAAAGAATTAAGTAGTAACTGTAATGGTTGGGTAAATTATAGATGATAATGCATCACTTCGTATGACCCCATCAACATTGTTTTTAGTTTTTGCTAGATGCTAACTTAATACTTAAAGCTTATTAAATGCAAATCTGACTTTCAAAAAAGTCTTCTTAAGAGATCTTAGATAATTATTCAAGTATCTTCCATATCAACAGTGCTGACAAAAAGATTACAAATAAAAACAAATTGCAAGAGGTCTTTCAGACAGGTTAAATGTTCTTCTAGTAATATATATGCAGTAAGTGCACTCATCAAAATTGTACCTAAAAAAACTTAAAAAGCAGATGCAGATTTAGGCTTAAGAACTCAAACATTTTCTATGAATACCTAGGGGTACCAATTAATTTTAGAGCATACTGCATCAGGCATTACCCAACTCTTGGCCATTTTCCAAGATCCTTTAGCACACAGTTGATTTCACTAAGGAATTGGTTTAAGCAAACCTACAGCAACAAGAGATTAAAGCCTGCAGTAGTTCTTCTGAACTACTGGCTCGAATTTGAAAACAGAAAATTTAAAGAAAAAGTAAAAACTTTTGGTTTAAGTAAAATAGAAATAAATCTACCATATGCTATAGAAGAATAAAACTGCCAAGAGGCATTAGATTTTCTGAGAGTATTTTCCATTAGTTAAGAACTAAACAATCAACACAGTCTTTTCTGACATTGTTTGGGAGTTATAAAGATAGTTATAAAATAAAGATAGTTACAATAAAAGTATTAATCTGAATTACACGCTTTTTGACAGAAAAGATGTAATAGAAAAATGACCCAGAACCATAATTTAGAAGAACTTGCCTGATTTATCTAATTTATCAGTAACTTTTATGGTAAGGGAAAGGGATTACTCTTTCCTGGTACTAACAGATAATAATGAGGACATAATTTTACCGTTGCAGAATTCAAACAACATAAAATCCAATCTTGGGTACACAAATGTGTGAAGTTCAACTCCAGCACACACTCAGACATTTTCAAGATCAAGAACTATATGACACTATACAGTAAATAAAATGAAGTGCATCACAAAAAAAGTTTTCAGAATTTAGGATTGAGGTATATTACCAGTAATAAAGGATGCCCTAGGAAGTCTGCGAATAGTTCCATCCTAACTTTTGTTTAGTTACTGCTTAATGACATTTCAACGTTGAGGGAAGAAAAAAAAAAATTGCAAACCAATTCAAACAAAGAAAATCCAATACCTTCTACAATTCTGTAATCAATATCTTGGCCAGTACCATATGATTCTGTCAAATACCTGTAAAGCAAGAGGAAATTACTGGTATCTTTCACATGTCAGGTTACATCAATCCCACAGGATTTAGCACATGCAAGACCAGACTGGATTGGGCTTTGAGCAGCCTGGTCTAGTGGGAGGTGTTCCTGCCCATGGCAAAGGAAGGGGAACTAGATGATCTTTAAGGTCCCTTCCAACCCAACTCAACTCATTTTGTGTCTGAGTACCATACTTACTAACCATTTACCACTAGGGAAGAACATTGATTATAAGATCCAAATACCTTAACTTTTAAAATAAATACAGTTTGACTTGTTTTTTGGTAAAACAAAAGTATTCTCGTAGGCTTCAGATTTTTTTCCATACTTCAAGACAAACTCAAAATTTCTTCTAAACATGCATATGAGATTACACTTTTATACAAAAATAATGAGATTATTATTGTACAATCTGTATTTATTCATAGTCTTAGTAAATGAATAAGGTTTCATATATATTTCCTGAATTAAACACTGTTTCCACACTTACAGTTTCTGTGTTCACAACTGTTAGTGTTAATAAAAATCCCACATGGAGATGTTGATATAGGAAACTGCAGGTGCCTGACTTAGCAACTGAAGGAAGAACTTGAAAATGAAACCACAACATACTTGCTCTAAAGTTGCAGTTTGACAGTTTTGGGGGTTTTTTGGTTTGGTTTTTTTTTTGTTTGTTTTTTGCTTTTGTTTTCCCTATGCACAGGGAATGCTTTCTGGAAATTCACAAGTAAATCTGGGACAAGTTAGAAACAGTTCCAGAAAACGGGGCCATCCAAATAAAAATCAGGAGCACTAACAGAGATGTATTAGTACCTTTTGCTCTCTGATCACACAAGGGAAAAACCATACTGCTTTTAAACTCAATTATGTTTTTACATGGACTCTTTGGAGGTGGGTGGTGGGGAGAAGCAGCAGTAGCAACATTTGCCTGCTGTGTAATCAGAACTTCCCTTGCTGAGAAGCAGAATAACCTCCATAGGATATGTTACCCCAGTGCCTGCTGTTTTTTCACTCTTAGCAGGATCAAAATTAGGATGTTCCCTGTAAAAATCATTAAATACACCTTGTAGTAATTCTTACAGCCACCTGTTAAAGGTTGCACAGAGGCAGAGAAGAGCAACATGAAGGAAAGACAGACAGCCGTGACAACTCTTCATGGGATGGGGAAGACAATAAATAACACTACCATACCATACATTTATACTAGAAAACACATGATATCTGAGAAAAGGGAAATAAAGATTTATACTGGAAAAGAAGGACAAGGTGGGGAAGGAAGAGTATTCACACTGTGCTTTCCTGGATAATCAAGCCAGCTGAGATACAGGTGATTTTAACAGTTACAGTGTTCCACAGTGATTTAAAGAAGCTTAAAGCAATTGTGATCAAAACCATGGAAGTAATATATATATATATATATATATATATATATATATATATATATCTGCTTTGCTTCCTCTTCTATCATCATAGTATAATATTCTTCATTTGGTATTGGTCATATGTGAATAAAATCCTATTATTCAGTCTCATTCAGTAAATTAGGGTAAAGTATTTCACAGAATCTCTGCAGTTATCTCAAAATCAAAAGTTAAAAACACTGGATGCTTAAGCAAACTTAGGAAACAAAGGGAAAACACAGAAATGCACATTTATGGCAATATGAACAATGTCTTGCAAAATATAGTTAAAATGCCTAGTTACATTTTAACCTACCACAACAGCAAATGTGCAATACCAAAATGACTGCATCATAAGCTGTAACTACTACATTTTGTCACTACAACCAAGTTAAGGTTTCTGTGAATATATAGCTATTTCCATATGTTATTGTGCCAGCATTTAACACTATGAATTTCTTCTATTAATACCTTATTGAATGGTGTCTTAAATGTACTGACTAATTCACAATTCACTCTGTGTGTACATCAACCAAGTGCATCAACACAAGAGACTGACTAAAAAAACTTTGTTCCAGAAGCACAAACCTCAAAACAAATTTAGTATTTTCAGTCTTGCCAGCTCCTGATTCTCCAGAGACTATGATGGACTGACTCATCTTGAGCACTTTCATGTCACGGAATGCTTTATCGGCTTAAAAAGAAGAATATGTAAAAAGTGGCAAAAATTAGTATTTAGGAGAGTTGCAAGCATAAAGTTAAGTTACAACACAAAAATTAAAATGCAACATTTTCAGAATAAAAAGGTAAATCTTTACAATTGAGTGCATTACAACTCATTGATGTTTTTCTTTAAGTTACATTATAGTTGCTCCTCTCAAACAGCTTTACATGTAACAGCTTTACAGGTCTTAACAGGTCTTTATTTTTAAAGACCTACTCAGCTTTATCCAGAACAACACAAACCAAAAACAACCACCTAGAACTTAACCTCTTGAATTAACTGTATTTACAAAATAGTAACCAATCTGACATTAGTATGTTTTTTTTAAGGGAAACTTTCAGTTGTACTGCCTAACAAGTAGTATCTGACACAAGGAAACTTGGAAAAAAGTTTCTTGTTATGCTACAGGTAACAAAAACAGCTATTTATACTTCTGATTACAAAACAGAATTCAACATAGTAGCTTTTACCAAGTCAAATGTTGATTTATAGTTTCCAACTTTTTATTATTTGGACTGAAATCAGGTTTATCCTATTAATATGTAAATGCACTTCCTGCCTATAACACAAGCATGTAAAAAGAAACAGTGCATATGCTCTGGCAATATAATAAAAGGCTAAGAAAATCATTACACTGAAAGACAGTGCCAATGATAATTATGTCATTAATCACTTTTAAAATCTGATTTTTTTTTTTTTTTTTTTTTTCTGTGTGTGTGGTTGTAAGTTATATTTAAACTGCTTAGACATGAAACCCTGGAAGTGCAGAATAACAAAACTGCCAGGCTTGCTGTTACTCTAACTGCATTTCAAGGATTAAAGTTTCTCAATTTTAGCAATCAGTGTTTTTATTTTTTAACAAGTCAAAGTAAGTTAATCACTGCTAAAGATGGCAATTCGTAGATAACAGAAAAGTATTCAATTCTTGTTTTATAAAAGACAACCTCAATACATACCAATAGCAAAAACATGTGGTGGCAACGTTCCAAGTGATCTACCCTGGTACATTTTAATAGTTTCTGATGAATAAAACTTAGGGATATCAAAATATGGATTCACTGCAATAAGAATGTTGGCTACATAGGTCTGTGAAGAAAACAATTAACAGAAAACTATTAGATGTTAAGCAACTAAGTGGTTGACAGCAATTTTAATATTCCTATTGAAGAATATAGTCCAAGTATAACAAACACATTTACAGTTCTCTCCAGCTAATGCAGATTAAAGATATAAATTATTAAGAGTTTTTCTAATTATCTTCTCAGGACTTTTATTAAAAAGCACTTCTCAGGAGAATTTCCTTAGTACTGAGCTGCAGAGTACGTCCTAAATTTGACCTTTCTCCCAATCTCCTTTTAAATTATTTCCTATTGTCCTAGTTACGGGATCAAGGCTAAGACACCAGAGTCTCCTCCTCAAAAGTGAATAACCTTGCATAATGCACTTTCCTCCAGTGAGGGGGATAATTTTTCACTATCTAATAGAAGAAACTCAGCAGGAAGGACTGACAGGATCCTGCCTGGGAACAGGCTCAAGCCAGGCAATAAAAGCATTCAGCCGAGAGGAATTAGCTATGGCTGCTTCCACAGTGAGGAATACAGAATGCAAATGTTCTCTCACAGAGAAGGAATTTGAGCAGAATCTCAAACCAAGGCAGCTTTTTACCTTTCCATAGGGTAAGGAAGACTGGAGACTATGAAAAAAAACTTCCACAGCTTGTTTATAATGGCCAGATTACATACAAGAAAGATGTCTGAATCACAGGAAAAAATATATATATATATTTGCAAGAACAGGTCTGAAGAAAATCTTATAAACCTTCAGCTTGAATAACTTACTTGTTTTGTTGTTACCCAGCATATCCCTAGGCAACTGAAATTTGGACACCACATATTGCTATATGCTGGATCACACACAGTATATGAATTTTCTTGTTTGTTTCTATTTTCAGTACTTGTTTCACCGAAGGAAAACATTTCTTCAAGAACTGCAAGTACTGATATTAGTTTTCCTTTTAGTAACAAGACAAATACTGTTCAACAGCATTTTAAAAAGCAAAAAATTATTTTAATTAAAACTATCTTAAGGGGAAAGGTAGTTAAAATATAAACTAAACATTTTTTTTCTTTTTTTTTATCCAGAAAACACACTTGCTCAGGACAACCTATTAGTAGTATTTGTTTAAAATTAAGATAGGCAGAATGAACATAAATATTATCCTTCCTCATGACCATTTCAGATTTCCAATTCCACTTCCTTGAGGGCTTTACAGTTTGTGGGTTTATTATTTTTCCAGAACAGAATTTAAGTTACTATTTTTTTAAATTTATTTTAAAGCTGGTGCTCTATCTTGGTCCATGAAGGATTTATGGTCATGTAAAATTAACTGTAACAAAGAAAAACAACTATACTTGCTTTTTATATTTCTATACAAGGGTTTAACTCCATTCATTTTAGAATCATATGCTAATACATAAATTGATTATTTTAACACAGACACTTTAAAAGTATGTAGAACTGTTTTGTGTTATCTCTAGTCAGCTTCCAATTAGGAAAAAAAAAATAGGAAAGAAAACTCTTATCTTTCTTCTGTTTCACAGCTGTCAGGGTCCAGGCAGATGGCAAGGACAAAATGTAATTTAGCCAGAATTCATTAAGTACAATTAGGCAATTTGATAGCAATATAAAAGATTAAGATGGACATCTGAGCTAGGAGGTGTCAAAGACGGCACCTGTTTGCTTCGTTCAAAAATAATGAAGAAAGAAAACCATCTTTGTTAACAGCTACTCTGCTGGCAAAGTAAGTTACCTGTAGGAGCAGACCTTTGTGATACAACGCTGTTGATATGGTTGCACATGGAGAGCCAGTCACATAAAGAAAAATCTATTGCTCTGCCTGGTAAAAATTAGCTAAAATTACTCTGATTAATGTGATTCAAACCTCAAACAAGGTAGAATGTTAAAAAAAAAAAAAAAAAAAAAAAAAAGTCAAAAAGTCTAAAACTTCCTAAGCTTCCAGTGTTACCATTTTTGTTTACTATTACAGGAAAAAATGTAACTGGAAACACTCACTTTGTTGACTGCTTGAAAGGACATCTACCAGAAAAGTGGTGGTTGTGACATGGAATACTTACATAAATTCTGTCCTTACTGTACCGAACTTTGATATTGTGGAGCAGAGTAGCTTCATTTAAATACATAAGGGAACCTGAAAGTAAAAGATGACCATATATCATTAAAAGTTCAGGACTATTCTCATATACAGCTGAAAACCTAAATTGTAGGATAACAAAAAGATTTATTTCCCCTCTCTTTGGTTACAGTTTAACCCTATCAATCATTTCTTTACACTGTCTTGATTGAGGCAGAACTGCTGACTCAATTATGGGCTGTAAAAATCACAGACCTGCTCTTCACTGTACAACTGGAGTTATGGAAGGTTGCTGAACAAAAAGTCAGACTCCAGGAGCCTGCCCTGCCCTGTGCAGGCTCCCTTTTACCACCCTTCCATACAAACACTGTGCATTTCCCTCCATACCAAGCCTGTAAGCACAGAAACTGATGCCTATCAAAATCCCTAACACCAGCTGTTCCCTTCCTTCCAGCTCCCATCTCCAATCTCAGCCACAGTGTCCCTGGGGTAACACCACCTGATTGATGTTTAAAGTAACTGCTGGCTTGTGGTGATTTTTAGATATTTATATTCACTGATTCGATGAGGAAATCACTGCAACACCAAGCACCAACACAACCTGTCATGCTTCAATTCTGATTTATTTTTTGCTATTAGGCTTCCTCAAAGAAACTGCTGGAGGGCAAAAAAATGTGGATTCAAGAAAACCTAGCTTTTTTTTCTCCTTAGCTTGTTAATATAACATAACTGAACAAATTCTGATGAAATATTACCAGGCAGTGGCTCAAGGCAGCCAGCAGGCACCCAAAGAAAGCTTCAGACTGTATAGGTCCACATTCTGGCAAAGCTGGTCCTTGTTTTCAGCTTTAAAGCACTGGAAAGTGTTAGCAGCCTTAGTTACAGATGTGCCCATTGTAATAATATTAAAAACATTATTCCTAAACCAACTGAGGGCACTTCACACAGTCTCCATTTTCAAATATGTTTAATCCTCCTTTTCTTGCTGCTCAAAATTCAAGTGCACAACACTATTTTGTCCTGTTACGACTGACTGACTACCAAACAGGTAAACCTTATAGTGTTAGCACCACTTAAAGAGTTGTTTACACCTGAGTACTGTTGACAAGAGTAAGCACTGAGCCTGTAATAGTAACTGCTACCCCACACCTCAGGAGGGCCACATCTATGAACCAATGAAGTTGTGTCTCAAGTTGGACTGATGACCTTTCTCGAGGCCTCCATCAGAGAAAAGGGTATTCCAACTTATTTACAGGAATGTGCAAGAGGGCTGCCAGCTTTTATGACTTGAAGTCGGTGTGCTCAGCCGCCTCGCCCTGCAAGGACACCTGAAGCTCAGTAAGCAGCTCTTAACATCTCCTTCAATTCTCCTTCAGCTGAACCAAAAGATACCGGGAGAGGATAATAAGAGCTTCTTAAGAGCATCTGCATTTTCATTTTCAACCTTATTGCCTTCCTTCTGCAGTGGATGGAGAAGGGGCTCTGCTTCCTACCACCCACACCAGACTGGCCTGAAGCAGAGGTAGGTTCAGTAGCCTGCCTCTGCCTTGCATAATTCTGCTGAACAACAGCCCTTCCTTCCCTTACACAACTAAATATAGCTTTGCTTCAAGCTGCAGGAGTCATTCAAGCTTCTCAAAGGACCTTTGAACTTCTGGGTTGCTTAGCAGAAACCATCTTCCTCCACAAAAAGCCCCGTGTTGGCAGGGACACACAAGACACACTTGAGCTGTACCCCAAGCAGAAACTCCCTCTGGACCACAACAGCCTTGAAATCAGGCCTGTGTGACATTTTCACAACAGGGCTGCCCTGACCATGACATCTGTCCCCTGTCACCCCAACAGACCTTATTACCCCACCCCCTCACCCAAGGTCACGGGTGTTTTCTGTGACCATGTGTGGGTTCCTGGTGTCACACAACAGGACTTCTCCTCCTGCCCTCCCCAGCCATAAGGGACCTGCCCACCTGCTTCCTCCAGCGGGCTGAGAATGTGGCACTGGGACCACAAATTGCAGCTCTGCCTCCACTGCCCTCTTTCTGCCTTCACCTTTTTTAACACGGCCATCCCAAAAGAAACAGACATTACAAGGAAATGCACCAGAAACAGAAGCTTTTGCTTGCTCTCAGGAAAACTGAAATTTCCTTCTCCCCTTGTGTATGCCTTGAGGGGGGCAGGGTATAACTTTTGAAGTCTGCTAATATTTTAAAGTCATTTGGACTCTCAGTATTGAGCTGAGAAACTACTACACAGTAATTGCCTACAGGCACTTAAAGAAATAATCCTTTCCCTTGACCATAAGAACTGCTCAGGGTTTACAGTATTTTTAAAGGAAACATCCTAATAAAAATTTAATAGTTATCTAAACAACAAAGGACCAGAGATTTCATTGCAAGCCCTGTACTCTCTTTGCAAGTCCTTGTTAAAGCAGTTATACCTGCAGACTTGGTGCATATTGGGAGCTTGCTCCCTGAGGGAATGTCACCACCTTGACTCAAGACATGCAAACTAAGGCTCATGTTAGCAGCTTAAAATGCAGAATAAATAAATCCTTTTAGAGAGGCATCCATATCTAGAGGCAACGGAAGTCAATGCAGAAAGGATTTTGAATATTCATGTGGCTCATTATAACCAGTGTATGTATGTGCACTTAAAAATACGTATATTTACTTATACACACACGAAAAGTTCACAGAAGTGAAATCAGGCACTAAAAGGTAGGAAAATTAAATGTCAAATTTACTCACACTGGCTCCCCTCGGCACACAATGAAGTAGGGTTTGTATGGAAAATAACTTTATCATGTAATTGCAAGGCTCTGCATGTGTAGAACTATTGTTTTAAGATTCTTACCTGATACCCTGTACACCCCTTAATTATTTTAAATTTCTTGACCCAAAAAATAATTTAAAAAACCTTTTTCTTGGCCATAAGAAAATAAAAACTCTGCATATGGTGACACCTCCCAAAAACTGAGTGGGGCTAGGGGGGAGCAGAAAAGAAGTAATAATCTCAAAAAAACCTAAAGCAAACCAAAACAAATGCTTTGTCTCTGCATTGCTTGCAATATTTTCTGACAATCCACATTTGAGGAAGGGCTAGATTTTCAAAAAGGTGTCTCTTGCAGCTAGTGCATTTGGGATACAGACGACTAAGGGTGCAAAAAAAAAACAATACTTCACCAAATTACTTCCAAGAGGGGAGTTAATCACTAAAGCATAGGTTAGAATGGTAAGTTTAATGATCAACTAGTTTCTCAGGATTTTTCAGAACAGTATTACAAGGAGAGACAGAATGCACTCAGTGTTTTTTAAAAGTCCTCCTTAAAGGTAAACAATGCTCAGCAGAAGCTTTCTGACAGAGTAAGAAATTGAACTTGGGTTTCATGCATCCTGGAGAAAAACCTGAACTAATGAACAAAAAGTTAGAATTTGTTTTAAAATCCTGGAGATAACATTTGACACAGAAAGGATTACTCGGCAAAGCATTTTTAAGTTTTATGTTTCACTCAGCAAGACAAAGAAGACATTTTCTCTTACAGGAACACTGTTTTAAATTAACTGAATAGTATTTTGCTGAAATTTCAAATTATTTACATAATCTCATTCCAAATTTCATTTCCTTGAATGGGACACTGAATTGCCACAAAGTGCTCTGCAAAATCACTGTGAGAGATGCACAGATTAAATGCATTTCCCTAACCCATCATCATGTACAAAAAATACAGATACTATCCTTGAAAGGTTTCAGTCCACATAATGTCTGCAAAAATGTAAGCAACTGGAAACAAGGCTACCAGTTTGCTTCCACCCATCACAACACTGTGCCACCTAAGTCAGATCACAAGCCTCAGGTCTCATCTTCTTGCTCCTTGCAGAAAAGCTGAAACAGCTGTATTTCCTGTCACTGGATATAAATACTAACTTCTATTTCAAAACAGGAATTGCAGTTAAATCACCTAAACAATTTTCAAAGCCTTAGCTTCCATTTTGAATGAAGAACAATAGAAGATACTTCTGCCCACCACTTACAAAGTTAGCAGTATTTTCCCAAGCTCAAACACCATGGGAAACCTGTGAAAGAATTGGCTTCATCAGGTTTTCAGGACAGGAGAGTCTGTGATTTGCTGACATGGAGCAACAGCAGTAAAGTATTTGTTCAGCAGTTCTGTAAAAGCATTTCCCAGCACTTACTCTCCTTTCTTGCTACTCTCTCCCCAGATTTGAATACTGCATTTGCTTCCACACATCTAACTTAAGTATATAACAAAATAAAAGCCCTGCAGATCCACAGAGAAGACTGCTACACAGGTTCACCTCAGAACTCCTTCTCCAGCAGCACTCTTGTATCCAATTCACTGTAAGTTATTTCCATTTCCAGTGGCCCCAGTGGGCCCAGATTCCCATCTCCAGTTTCAGGAATGTTATCTTTAAATTTCTTTTCAGTTACCTGTACTTCCACAGGAATGCTATCTGAGAAATGGGCTATGTGCAGGAAAATGTTGTACAATGCAGCTGCTGATAAAGCAACTTATTCTTTTGCTGCACTATAAAAGATACACTTAACCCCCACAATGCTGAATGCAGTTGATCCTGATGTTGTTAGGTGACAGCTGATATGTATCTGATATCAAGTAACAGTTGTATGTGGGAATAACGTAACTCTGAGTTCCTCTGAAATGCTCAACCAAAAACTAAAAGCCAATTATATTTAAAATGAGCTCACTTTACTAAGTTTAAAGGACTAGCAGAGGTTATACATAAATTCAAATTAAAAAAAAAAGCAAAACAAAAACTACAGGGAAGAAACAGGAAGCTTGTAAGGAAACAATATTCTCTTCTATGCAAATATTTTTTTCTAAATGCATAATTTATTTTTATAATTCATAACTTACAATTATCTTCTACATCCTTTTTGCTGTCCTCTTCTGCAGGGAAGACTTGATTGATAGCAGCCTGGAAAGTCTAGAAGATGAAATATATAAACATTATCAGAATTCCATAAAAATAGAAATATAGTTCAAAGACATTTGAGGAGATGAAATGAGTCCACCGTAATTGTAATACTGTGTAATACAAAATAATAAAGATTAAAACAAGTTCTACAAAGGAAACAGCATTGTAAAGGACTCTCAACTTCCTCAGTTTTGTAAAGAAGCACTAAGAATAAAAAAAAAATTATTAGTTCAGTCAAAGGATTGTGCTGTCATTATTATATGCTGTTTTAACACATGCCTACTTAAAATATAACTGTTCAATACATAGTATCCTCTGTATCCTCAAATACTGTATCTTCAGTTGCTTGTTTCTTTTCTTCAATAAATCAATATTAAAGCAAAACAAGACCTTCCTTCAACCCTGTTCAATACAAAACAGCTATTTACCAAGTGTTCATGTCCAACTCCAAAATTTTGTAACAAAAGCAACTTTGTTTCTGCCTTATTCTCTAGAAATCATAATTTATATTGCTGTAAAAAGGAAGGAAAAACATCCTATCACACATGCTTTAGAGCATCTGCACAAAAAAATCTATTGTAAGAGGTACACTTTTAATTATACTTTTTTTTGTTTACTGTAGCAATAGCTTGTTAGAGCTACCTATGAATGAACAAAACCCCCGTTGTGCCAATTAAACATGACAGCAGCCATGGTGCTGCAGGCACAGGCTCCTTTTCCCCCTGGAAGTGGAGACAAGAAGTCTAGTCTAATATTTGAAAAGGCAACCAACTGGATGTTAAGAATGACCTCAGTAAACAAATGTGTTTGCTTGTTTAACATTGCACTCAGGAAGACAGTCCCCTGAGAAACAGCTCACATGGAATTTTAGGTGAATACAGTGACTTGACTGTATTATCTTCATATCTTTGCCATGGTACGATGGACACAGTAGCTTACAGCATCATAAATAGCCACAAATTTCAACTCTCTTTGAAGTGGAAAGGGTTACAAATATCTTGGAACAGAACCAACTGCTGCCAGTCAGAAAGCAGCAAGTCTGTGATATCGCTTCCCTAGAAAGTTATCGTAAAGTATGCAATTTGCAGTCATAATAAATTATATTTTGTCATACCCTTATCAGGATCCAATGCAGAAAAATATGCACAAGAAGCTCTCCTAAGGGAAACAGAGCTCCTCAATGACATTGGAATGTCTGAATGTCCATTCTTCCTCAGAAATACCCTTAATCAGAGGTTGGAGGAGCCATGGAGGACTTGAACACTTTTACCTGCCTCAGAAAGTTGTCAGCTGCTCTTCAGAGTTTTAGCAAGGCATGGATTCCCTCTCCCTGCCCTTTCCTCTCTCTCACAGTATTACAGTTAGGACATACTATACAAAGAATTTTCTCTGCAATTTTGCCAACAATAAAGGTATATTTCGTTGGATAAAGATATATTTGTACACAACAGCTTCCACATAATCACTTCACTGTGCATGAAAGAGTGGAAAATTTAAGAGCATGGCTGGCTTCACAAAAATCTAACTTCGTTTCTTGTTCTTGTCTGCTGTAACCAAAGTTTAACCACTACGAGACAATTTTTTTTTTTTCCACAGGAGCAAATGAACACAATACCCAACTATTCTGTACAACTGTTAGCCAGTCTCTGACATTTTAATGTTTCACAGAGCTCAAGCCAAATATTCCCAATCTGTCTCAGAAGAGGAAGAGCTTTTTCAGTGTCGTCACCACTCAGCCTTCTGACCCCAGGTAAATTTCAGTGAAAAAAATAATGATACTTCATGCTGTATTATGGCCTTGTTCTTTCTTTTCACTCAGGAGGAATTCTGAATTGATTTCTAGAATATCTCAGAGGAAATAAATCAAATAAACAATACGACAATTTATCTGAAAGCTGATGCTTTTCTGCTAGACTTAGATCAAAACATGAAAATTAATTCTAAGTATGTCACAAAGAGTTTCACTCCCAAATGTCATTGTTGGACCTTTGTTTTATGTAAGGCAGATAATTACTTGTTATGTAGGCAAGGATGCTACTGGGATGTGCAGAGCTCTAAGTACTGCCAATTACTATTAAATTGTAATATATTAAGTTAGAAAACAGGCAAAGTATCCCAGGTCTATCAATTAAAAAAGATCCAAAGAAATTCTTCAATATGTTGCTCTGTTATTAGCTCTTTAAACGTTTATTGTAGGAAGAAAACACTTCAGGCATTCATTCCATAGAAGACTTTTGCATAAGGTACAGCTTAAAATGGAGAGGGTATTAACCTTATCAGACCCTAAAGTGGTCTCACAAGGCAAAACAGAGCGTTTAGGGGGTTTTGTAGGGTTTTTTCCTCCTCTTCTTAATGAAGCAGCCCTTGCAATCCAATGGTAATCTTAACTATTCTCCCAGAAACTAGATGAGTGAAAAAAGATATCTTTCCATTCAAGGAGGATCTTCTTTCTACCATGTAATCTAATACATGTAACCATGCCTTCCTTTATACCTTCCACATACAGGCAGGAGACATCCCTACCCTCAGTTGTATTTCACAAATCAACCTAAAGCAGTACAGTGTGTAAGACAGACAATACACCTCATTTCCACAAGCAAGCTGTACTATCTGTTTTAAAAAAACCCAATAAAATCCTTATCTTGAAACGCTGAACTTTGGATGTTGTGATTGTTACTTTCGAAGTACATGAATTCATTTATACTTAGCCCAGGGAAATACCTTCCTGGTTATTTCCATCATACCAGAGCTGGTGCATAAAGACTTTCATGAGTCTTCAGAACTGGCACAGAGCCATAAGGTCCCTCTCAGTTGACAGCAGAAGGGGTGTCAGCAGATGTCTGCAGCACCCAGCAACCTCCCAGCTCCTCAGTGCCATAAGGGTCCTGGGCATGTCAGATCAAGTTACAGCAGGGCATCTCTTCCTAATAATTTTACTTAACATTTGTTACCCCCAGGACAGCAGTTAATTCCCCGTTTGGGAATTTCACTGTTATCTGCCTTTTCCCTGCTATAGCATCAAACAACACAACCAAATACATGCACTATATATATGTGGTTAGGATTCCCAGAGAGTCCAGAAAAGTACGTTCCAAGTAGAAGTGTAAATGCAATCCTAGTCAAGTTTAACAACTGTCTGCCTTTCTACCTGCCTTCTTTGTAAACCAGCACACGACTGCTGGTGGGACACTGGTCCAGCTCAGAGCCCATTCTCAGGGCAGCACTCCAGCCCTAGGAGGGCCACGATCATTAGCAACCTCCTCTCCAATTTCTCTGCTTTCTTTCCAGTCATGGCATTTATCAGCCTTGCAAGCTGATGATCTAGTTTTCCTAGAGTAGCTCCCATCATGTAACACACGCATCCTCTGTTCTGATAGCACCCTCCTGGAGCTTGGATTACACTTCTTTGTATAGCACAGGCTGGGTGACTCAGATCCCTACCTCTCTTTAGACACCCAGCCCCTGCACAGAAATGTAAATGCTTTTGATAACTATGTATGGCCTGTGGTACTCAAAACTGCTGTTGCTGGTTTTTAAGTAAATCGGTGTGTTGGCCAACTACCTTCATCCTGTCTGGACTGAGTAAGTTGGTTTCGTAATACAAAGCAACCCATGGCTACGCTGGCCTCAGGTCCTCCATCCTCCTGCCACTGCTTCCTGCTGTCCTGAAAACTTTCCACTTCTTCACTTTTTAGTTGGATCCATTTGCTGACCTCATTTTTTGTGTCACGCACAGCTCAGCGGGCAGAGCTGAGAGGGTGCCAGACTGCAACACCAGGGCTAGCGATGGGTGGGGAAGGGAGGGAAAATCTTAAGAACTCATAAAACTGCTGCCTTGCAGCATTTATTGCAGTTATTAACAATGTATTTCCATCAACCATTAAGTGATATAAAAGGCAATAATCCCACACATGCATACATATTTCCTTTTTAGCCTGTGATCTCTGGTAAACTACCAGCGTCTACGGAGAATATATATGACATGCTAATGACCCAGATTAAAAAATAATAATATGGTACACTGCCTGGATATGTTTACAAGATCAGGTTACTCCTCTCCTCCCTGTAATTATCATAGGCAACTCCGGAGCTTCTGGATCACTCCTTCTTACTTAAGAGCACTTTTGAACTATTATTTTGAGTAAACAAAGTTTGGGTAATAATGGGTATTGATGCGGATTACTTCAAATTGATGGTCAAAGTGCATGCGAAAAGAGTCTTCTAAAAAGACAAAAAGCAATGAGAAACGTTTCACTTTAAAAAGAAATCAAAGATACCTTGAAAAGCCTTAGAAGGTAATCAAGACAATGTTTACTCCACCTCCATTATTATAAGGAAGTTTGATAATCAGAAATATAGGACCATAAGCTCTATGATATTTAAGCATCTAACTGTGAAGTGCTCATGCCCTTAAATGAGTGACCTGCTTACTTAAAAAAGAAAACAAAAAACAAAAACAAAAAAAACCAACCAGCCAATAGAAGGATATCAAAATCCTAGATAACAGAGACTGTCCACTGTGAAACAGGAAGCAAAATATCTGTATTTTCAGAATCACAACATGTTCCCTGAAAGGAGTTAGAACAGGAGTTAGAACTGTAGCGTGACTCAGGAATGTCCTTATTGCCCATTTCTGTTTCAGTATACAGACTTTTGGTCTTTATCACATCAGAACCATTTGGGGATATAAAAGGAAATAGCAGTGTGGGTAAAAATAGTTTCAGTCAATTAAAAATTACTTAACCATAGCTTTGGAATATTTAGTATTTTCATCTGAATAATTTTACAGTTCCCGAACTGAAGAATGCGTTTTACTACTACTAAACCTAAAGACTTTATCTCTCACACACAAAAATCCAGACTTAAAACTTTTCTTCATATTTCTAAGGAAAGCAAATTTCCTCTCCAAGATGTAGAAAAACAAGGCATTCCTTCCCAGAGGAAGAACTGCTGCATAACCTTTTGGCCTGTAACAAGCTATTCCTTATTACTGTTGACATGAAAAAAGAAGTTCCATATTGCTTTTTCCACACAAGAAGATACAGAAAGGACAAATCTGTTAGAAAGGGCACACATCACACATTCACTAAGACAAAACCTACAATTTCTAAAACAGTGTCTGATCTTATCCCAGTTAGTAAAAACCAGGATACTTCTCAAAGTATTTGAGGTAAGAGAGTCCATGTTGCAATCTTCATCAGCCAAACACTGAAGTGCCTAATGTAAACCAGAACTTAGGACACCTCCATGTGTTTAAGGGGAAAGACAGAAGCTAATCCCAACAGCAGACTCTTGACCAGTCTCTAAATTAGAAAAAATAAGTATACAGCACTGAATAAAATGTCTACAAAGACTGATTGATTCTTTCTTTCATGAGCACCTACACAACACACAACTGACAGAAGGCATGTGCTTCTTATCAGTGGGATGTTTCATTTGCAGTTTGAACTAAAGCTAAACAAAGATTATTACCCAAACTTTGAACAGAAAACTTTTACACTCCTTCAGGCTTTCGTAGAACTGTAGATATTGGCAAAGATCTGGCCTACAGGTGAAATGGGTTTTATAAGACTATTCTCTGTTCCTTTGTTTGTGGGACACTTACCTTGCCTTTCTGATTCAAAGGTTCAATAGTTAAGTTGTCAGTGCCAATGTCCACAATCATACCCATCTGAAATCCATCAGTTGGGTGTGGAGCCCAAACGGGCTTCCCGTCCTCCATTGTGGGATCTATCCAGTATTTCCTGTAAAAAAAAAAAAAAAAAAAAAAATTAAACAAAAAAACCTTTTGTATACAAAAGGTATTTTGTATTTAGTAAACCATCAGGATTCACTATGCCTACGTTCATTTACTATGTTTATTCATGTTGTTCTGTGTAGAAGGAGCCAACCTGCAGGCCAGAGTCAGCCTGTCAGGACAAGACTCTTCCAGCCTTTTTCCAATCCGTGACATTTTGCTTACAGAGGGCAACCTCAGACTTGAGTATGAATATCCAGGAACAGATCCATTTTGGGGGGCTTCACAGTCTGCTCCCCCTGAAGCTCTTTCCTCAGTTTCCCTAACTTGTGAACTGAAAAAGGAGTCTATCTCACAAACAAAACCGAAGTACAAGACAGGTTCAGAGCTGAGACTATACTAGGAAGGGGTATATATGTATATACATATACACATGTGCAGACACACATACATCCATGTGCATGCAGGAGGTCATATGGCTGATGGATACTTGTCTGTACCTGATCTGGTGTGCAAATACTTGAGTTCTTTTAAAGGGCACGTGAGCAGAAATCCAGTCTCTTGTCAACTGAGACAAATGAACATGCTCATTCTTTTCATGTGGCTGGGCACAGAGCTTTTAAATAACCTACAAATACATCTGTTCACAATTGATTTATCATATTATATGCTTATATATATATAAGCATATATATATATGCTTATATATATATAATATATATATATGCTTATATATATATTATATATATATAATATCATATTATATAGAGACTGACCTCTGATACTATAACATTATAATTCTGCTTCTTAAGGAGCACCAACTTTACTGTCTTTAAAAATGCTATGAAAATTGTTTCAGAGGAATTTATGATGTACAAGTGAAACAGATGCAAAGGCCAGGACATTCAAACCTGAGGCTCCTCAAGTTATGCAGCTAAACGAGCTCCACATTAAAAGGAGAATTTGATTGCATGCAATGCTCATTGAACTAACCAGGAAAGCTGCCAGGACTGGCACACTCTGAATGGCTAACGGTGCCATTTTAAATACACAGAATTTGGGGTTTTCTTCTTTCTTTTTTAAGCCTCCTTTAGAGTCCTTACCCTAATGAGGATAGGGAGTCCACACAAATTCAAAGGATCACTTGTCCAAGCAGTTTCTTACTCCCCTCCAAAACTTACTCATATACTAAACTGACATGTTTTAGTGATTCCAAAATTTGTAAAAAGTATCTCATATCACCAAGGTCTAACTTGCCACTCAGTATGAACCAAAAGATAGAAAACACGTCCCACATTTTTCTTTTGCCACATCTGAAGGAAAAAGGAGCTACAAAATTTCTCACAACCGTGGAAGGCTGCATAACCCTTTGCCATTAGTGGCATCAAGGAAAATGAGTCAATGGCCCACCAGAAAGCTGCACATCCATGAGTAGAAAAGGACACTCTTGTCCTACTGAGAATCTCAGGACACACTGCACATGACCCACAGTCTTCAAGGATTTTAGAAAAGTTTGAAGAGAAGGAAAAGGCTTGATGTGACCACTTTGAGAATGCTGTTGGTCTCAGCATCTTACTTCTCAAGGAATTCGACAATTTGTTGCTAACTTTAGTGTGAAATAATAGAAGATAAAAAATAATTCTAAAGCAAAGACTCACACTGAAAAGTCAAGTATTTTTCAAAAGAAATAGCATTCTGAAGAGACTTGGAAAAAAGTCCTAGTTATCAGGTACTTAATTTAGTGTTGATGTCTGACTTTGTCACAAAATTTACTCAAGTGAATCAGCTTGGGTTTTTTTCTCAAATGCAGTCCAGAATGTAAGAAGCTCATGAAGATTTTAACAAATGTTTCTAGTGCATTCTACTCGTGCAATTCATACTATTTAAACCATTCTATTCAATACAGGAAAGCTTGTGGTTTACTTTCCCCTCATGAACAGAGCATATTAACTTCTTTTTAACTACACATAGAAAGCTTATGTTCTAAAACCTCGAGTGTAATATTCACTTCTCTATACTCCAAACCTTTAGGCACATCCCATGAACTCTACAAAATAGCATCATCTTCATCATGTATTGCCAGCATCACACAATAAATCCTGTAAAACAACACCTGTATTCATTCACAATTGGATACTAGCCATTTTTTCTTTACTTTAGTATACTGTAAATAAGATCTAGTATGCACCACAGTTTTATGGCTTTTTCTATTTATTTTTCTGAGCCAGATCTGACCTCTGAGTACAACTGCCACCATGAGCACAGTTGCTAAACAGCTGAGTTTATTTCTGGATAAAACCAGGCCTTCATTTCTTCACAAACCTATCATTTACTTTTAAAATTTTAGTTCAAATTGGTACTTAAGTGATGTCACACAACCACTAAAAACAAGTCTTTCTTTTACATCCTGAGTAGCACAGCCATGGCTTAGGACACAACCATGTTGCACAACATACAAACCCTTAAATTACTTCCAAAAGTTAGAAACTCACCTGTTAGCATCCAGAGGCTTCTGCTTTGCTCAATTACATGGCCTTTTTCATTCTTATATATTCTTCAGCCTAGTTCATGCTTTATTAAAAATTTTTTATACGGGAGCATCACAAGATTAAAAAATTCTCCTTAAGGCCGTGGTACTGATCAAATTCAGGCAACACCAGAAAAATGGATGCTTAAGAAAAATACCTGAGGCTTTGCAGAAGTCTAAGAAGCCTTCAGGTGAAAGCACCGGAGTGCAGTAATTATTCACAGGACAATGACTTCTAATGAATCATAGAATCACAGAATGCTTTGGGCTGGGAGGGACCTTTAAGATGATCCAGTTCCAATCCCCCTGCATGGGCAGGGACTCCTTCCACTAGACCAGGTTGCTCAAAGCCCCATCCAATCTGTCAAACAAATACAGTTTTCTGCCCGAGAAGTGACCAAAGAAAAAAACAAAAAATAACAAGTTGTAAAATTTTGGTTTTGCACCACTCCATCTCTGTCAGCTGGGACATTAAAACTGGATACCAAAACTTATCAGGTCATACCTGCTCTACTATCTACCCCTCCATTTCATGCATATGCCATTGCCCATGATATAGATGCATGAAATCTATTCCTGAACCAGTTCTTGAACAGCCAGTTTCTAGCCCAGCATTTCAAGAGGAAACAAAACAAAACAAAAATATTTCAAAGTTCAGCTACCTGATACAAGTACTTTAAGAAGGAAAACAGCACTTTTCTAAACCACGAAACTATGCCTTATTGATTAAAGTATACATATCAAAGTGGGAAAAATATAGGTTTGGACAGAGAACTCTCAAATCACATTTTCCCCCCCAGAAATACAGCTTCAGTCTTGTTACAGACTATTCATTAATAGCAATTAGCAGAACAAACATTTTTTCCCCACGTGCATCCACCTAAATCCACTCTATATACAGTTAACTTCACTACACTGTTGAAACACCACACGGTTTCTGAAAACTGTGAAAGCAAGAAGGTGGTGGGCTTTGCAGTGTTAAGTTTACAATTGGACTGTGGGATCTTAAAGATCTTTTCCAACCTCAAGGATTCTGTGATTCTAAGATTCACAGCCTAGGTAAAAGCACTAAGGCAACATAATTGAAAGTCACCTGAATGATGCTTCCAAATAAAGGAGACTAAAATGAGTCACCTTTGGTGTTTTAATTTATGTATAGGTATTCACAAAGAGTAAAGTAGTTGATTATATGTTGCTAAGTTAATTTTGGTCTCCACAATTAAGACTTCTTCCAACACCATGGAGAGAATTCACAAAGATTATGTATACAATTGGAAAGCCAGCTGCCTGGAAAACCCTCTGCCTAAAGTCCATAGAAAAAGAGAGCAGGAGGTCCTCTCTGTTGAACAGGAGAGGGACAGTAATAAAACAAACCATTGTCTAAAGTTCTTCATCTTAATAGTTATTTCTTCAAATTTCTGATTTTATATTTTCATGATTGTCAAGCCGTAATTTATCTTCTAAATATGTCTGATTTATCAGTAATAGTACTCAATACATTCAGTACTTACTAAACACTAGTAAGCCAGCCATCTAAACTGCTTGAGGGACAAAACTATGCTGAACAGATGACAACAGCAAGAACAGCACCCACCAGCTCTTTAATTTTTTTTGCACTATTATTCTTTCATTTGGAGAATGTTTAATGATAGAGTTACTCAAAAAAATTATCTACGTAACACATTTCAGTATATGAAACAACTAAGAATTCCTCAGTTGAAAGTTGTCACATTATCATCTCAGTTATTTTTACTTACATATTATTTATTTTTAAATAACAGCTTTTATTTTATTTTTAAGTAACAGCTACATTCAAATACAGCTACATTTCAATTTTGTATGGTATTCAAGAGGATATCAAACACTAATATCAGGTGAAAGAATTCTAGGAAAACAAAATAGAGTACTACCATTTTAAAATTGTTACCAGAGCCCAGAGGTAGGTATTTGCATGATCTAATTCCTACCTACTCTCCTATGAATAGTTTACCATACCAAGGCACTGTACTGACTGCTGAATGAACTAATTAAAACAAATGAAAAATTAAACTTCATTAAACAATTTACTGTACCTCATTAGTTCAGATAAAACCAAGAAAAACAGACTGTTGAGAATACGTACAGTAGCAGATTATCACAGTAAAAGTGGAATTACCTTGGTTAATTTATACTAAAATCATCATACGACTGAAAAGATGCTCAAAATTCTTCAGATCACATCAGATACATGAGAATGCTTTGAGAAAGGTCCTGTAAACATACTGGACAGATAAGATAGAGCAAAGCATTGATCCAATGGTAGCTTACTGTCAGTTGTTATTTTTTCAATCCTAGTTCACTATTTTTAACTGAAATTCAAATAAAATTTGACAAATCAAAGCCTAGGCAGCATTCAGCACCCCATTGCAGGTGCCAATCTTTCAAAGGAACTGCAGCTATAGTACAGAGGTCTATATCTTTTCTGCCAGCTAAATGCAATGCAGTCATAACTGCATAGTTTAACTGCATATTAAACCAAATTTTTATTTCTCATTTACTTTTCTGATTTACTATAAAACTTCTATGCACTAACACACTCCCATTTAGCCATATCAAACTGCAGATTTTTCACACCTGTGTTTAATGGCATCAGTATCTTGCGTTAAGCAGAGACTTCTGCCAGCCCAGGAAAAAAAAAAAATGGGCTAGAATACAGCACAGCACAAAGGCATCCTCAGAAAAAATTTGCCTTGAAAATAATGCTAGCATGTTAATCACCAAACAATTTTGTAGATGTATGAAAGTAAACCAAAGAGCAATAGCTCACACATCTGAGAATTTCTACATAAAACCTTTCAAGTTACAAGCTCTGACTGCTAGAGACAATTTGAGCACAGCAGTTGATTAAATTATCTTCCTGGCATGCTCTATTTCTTGTATATTTGCACGTATGAACGGGTTTTCAATAGTGAGCAGCTAGAAACTTATTTCTGTGGTATTTCTGTATGAATCACTCTTTTATTTGTATTCACTTTATGTTTAGCACTCACATGGGAAATACCAACTCCGCTGTTGTGTTTACTACTGGGAATGTTTTTTGAAACAATGAGCCAATTACACCTGCTTAAAGCAGGGAAGAAATCTTGTTTTCTTTTCTCCACAGTAAATATGGCAATTCCTGATCATGAAAAAAAGGGTTCTGAACTTTGGTTAAACAAGCCTGTAATGCTCCAGATAATTTCTCAAACACCTTTGCCTTCAACATCCACGCTCCTGGAAGAAAAAATTTTAAGGACCAGAAGCATGGGTGTGGTAGGAACACGATTAGTGAAATAATTGCACCGTTTTTTCTAAACCATCTCACCTTCCTGTGTGTCTTAATCATTGCTCAAGCCAGTTCACCCCAGCTATGATCCTGGTTTTGCTCCCTGATCCTGCCTCTTCCCTGCCTGGACAGCTTGAGAAATACTGATGAAGGGCAGGACATGGTCTACTTAAGAATCATAGAATGGTTTGAGTTGGAAAGGACCTTAAAGATCATCTAGTTGCAACCCCACTGCATGGGCAGGGACACCTCTGATTAGATCAGGTTGCTCAAGGCCCCATCCAACCTGACCTTGAGCACTACAGGGATGGGACACCCACAACTTCTCTGCACAGCCTGTTCTAGTGTCTCACCACTCTCACAGGAAATAATTTATTCCTAATATCTAATCTAAATCTTCTGTTTCAGCTTGAAAAAGTCCCTCCCTGGATTTCTTGTAGGTCCCCTTCAAGTTCTAGAAGGCTTCTGAAAGATCTCTTTGGAGCCTTTTCTTTCCCAGACTGAACAATTCCAGCTGTCATCCTGTCCTTGTAGGAGAGGTGCTCCCACCCTCTGACCATCTTTGTGTCTCTTCTCTGGACTTGCTGCAACAGGTCCATGTTTTGAAAACACACAGAAATATTTGGCCTGCAAATATTTAAATGGATGTTGCGTCCAAATAACTCCCTAAAAAGAATCAATTTGTTAACTCAATGCTAAGAAATTTCCTTCACAGGAAATGAATGTTCCGTATTTTTCACCATTCTGAAAATGAGGTGTTATAGACACAAGCTCCTTCAGTCTTGAAATACACTTGTTTCATGCTCATCATGTTTAATCAATTATCACTTTTGTAAGCATATGCACCTTTCACATAACAAAGAAGAGATCCTAAAAAAAAACCTATCATAGGAAGCTTATCTGACATATTTTGTACTTTTAACACAACAGTTTTCTAAAAGGCCAGATGTCTTCTGGCTATTGTTTGCCAAGTGCCAAGAGCCTCAGTACTGCCCAAGAAGCAAAAATAAATACTGAATGGCCAAGGGAATCTGCCACTGGAGGTTACAGTGAAACTCCAAGAAATCCAGAGAAAGGAGGGTTTGGGCTACAAGCACATCAACTCTGAGGGTATGGGAAGAAATGAGGCCAAAAGAGGGACTGGAGACAGAAAAAGATTGCTTGTTGCACAGCAGAGGAGAAACAGCTAACACCCTCATGAACTGTACCATGTGAGAAGACAGCAAGGAGTAGAAAAGATGGAGGGTAAAATGAGACATAGCAAAGGAAGACAGCACCATACATTTTATATTAACTGGCAGATTGATATTGGCTCATATTAAATCATGACTGTGACTTTCCTTGGCATGATTTACTTCCATGAAGAAGGAACGAGGCATATATGAAGAGTAAAAAAAAAAAGCTAATTTCTATAAGCCTAAAAAAATAAATTGAAGGGAACAAGCAGGTTCCATGTGTTGTAAGTGCCAAAAGACTTAGCTTTCTGCAACCTGTAGTATGGAAGCATTTGCTCAGACCTGCCAAAGAAAAAGCCATAATCTTACATGAAATTATAAAAATGTTAAGCGTAGCTCCAGCTTCAAAAATTTCAAATATACCAAAAAATGGTTGGACATGGTGAGCTTAGAGGTTCTTCCCAATCATGACAATTCTGTGATTCTCTAAAAAGCAACATCTCACTTTTATTAAGCCTAAACAAACCTGCTAGTTCCAGAAACCTTGATGGAAAGTTTCCCCTTCTGCCAACAGGGGCTGCTGGAGCAAGTTACTGAGTTCCCAGTGGACTCCGCCCAGCCAGGCATTTTGGAAATGCATCCCTCACCATACCTGATGGGCACAGCAGACCTTTGTGGCACCTGATGTGCACCATGCACTCCTAAGCTTCCCACAGCAAGTACTGACTGTATCTGTTGAGATGTGGCTTATGCAGTAGCATCCTACTGCACTAACAGTTCAGAAAATGAAAACAAAATTAATAAAGCATCTCTCAGTATCATGAAAGATAGGCTGAAACAGATCTTACTTGCAGCAACCCATCTCTAGTCAATTTAACAAAATTCTTGCCAGTTATAACCAATGAGTAGGTATGCCAAGGAGTCTGCATAAGCACTATTTGACAAGCAACAAGCTGAAAGGGGGAAAGTAGCAAAGCACAATGCCAAATTTCAGCAAAACCAAAAAAAAAAAAAAAGAAAATTTTTTTAAAAAGCTGAACTTAAAGAAAGAACTCCTCATTTATGGCCTGGATACCACTTCAAACACATTACTAAACAGAAAAAGGAACAGAAAAACAGAAGAAAACCAAAATGGCTAGAAAACAGAGCTTGAGTTTGTTTAAATCAACTGAATGCTTTGAGGCTATGCAAGCCAGCCCTAGTGAAACCAGTGGGCAGTGAAAGGGGAAGAAATGAACAAGGCAGAAGTCTGCAAACAGATAAAGGCATCAAAGCAAAATCAAAGGCACCTTCAGCCTCATGATAAAGTATGAAGCAGACAGACGTGATCTCTTACTGATCTAGCTGGAGCAGTTCAAGCTAATGAGGTGCACCTTGGAGTAAACTATCCATATAGTCGGGAGACCACACTTTGTGACCACTGATAGTAGTGCTCGAGCAGGCCAGCTCACATCATACTGAAGGAGCAGCTTCACTGAGGTAACTTCAAACTCCTTCAGCTAGCACTTCAGTGGTGTCTTTGTTTACACGCTCTTGTACCCTGTTTTCCCGGTGTAAACATAAGAAAGAACAAATACTTCTCAAAGGCTGAGGACAACTCTCTCAGAGCTAATGAAGTTTAAATTCTCCTCCAGTAATGTCATTTCCCTGCCTTCCCCAAACATCCATATTCACCATCTCATATTCTCCTACTGTTAAACTGGAGTGCCCTGGGACCCCACCCAATGCACCCTGCTGCCAATGCACCCTGAAGATTGCTCATCTTCAGGTGACCTAATGCAAGAACTGAAATGTTTATTCTCTATTAAGGTTATGCAGTTTTCTAAGTATTTCTGTTTCTTCTTGAGCTCTGTATAATAAAACAAAAGCTACCAATCAGCCTCAGGTTGGCCAAATACATAGAATCATAGAATTGGCTGGGTTGGAAGGGACCTCAGAGATCATCAAGTCCAACCCTTGATCCACTCCCGCTGCAGTTACCAGACCATGGCACTGAGTGCCACATCCAGTCTCTTTTTAAATATCTCCAGGGACGGAGAATCCACCACTTCACTGCCCATTCCAATGCTTGATCACCCTCTCTGTAAAGAAATTCTTTCTAATATCTAACCTAAACTTCCCCTGGCACAACTTAAGACTATGCCCTCTTGTCTTGTTGAAAGTTGCCTGGGAAAAGAGACCAACCCCCTCCTGGCTACCCCCTCCTTTCAGGGAGTTGTAGAGAGTGATGAGGTGTCCCCTGAGCCGCCTCTTCTCCAGGCTGAACAGCCCCAGCACAAAATGTAGAAAATCAGATAACACAAATGAAAGAAATGGAAAAAAAAAAGTATATGAAAAAAAAGTCCTTCCTTTTGAAGTCCTTCCTTGAACTACTTAAAGGAAATGTTATCACTCATCATAAATACTGGTTTGATACATAAATATCTGATCACTAGCTTGCATAATCTGAAATGCTGCACATTACAAGAAGTAATTGGGATCCCAGAATTTTAAACCTCTGTAATTTGCTAAAAGCATATCTTGGTGAGACCAGGTGGGGCTCATACAGTTAAAGTCAGCATATTTGGACTTTACATCAGTTTTTGCCAAGCTGATTCAGAAAGAGTCTGAGGCAGACTCAACCAGATTAAACTCACATGAACACATAAACCCAGCAAAGTTCAGCCCCTCACAAGTAAATCAGAAGCATATTTGTATGCACCAATTTAAGAAAAAATAAAGATTAAAATCAAATAATATTAAAAAAGGAACCTTTAGAGTGCCTTGTGATTTCTGGTAACTTATCCATAATTCAAGAACTCTTATCTAACAACAATTTTTTTCAGAAAAATGCTGAAGAAAACCTACAGTAACTAGTGATGATATCATATAATTTGTCCTTTTTGATGAGTAAAGCTCAGCCCCTGAAGTTCAGGCAACTCTACAATTCCAACAGTGAAAACTTAAAAGCTGAATCATAACCTTAAGCCTCTCACTAAGTTTGTTCTCCCCAGCTGCACTTGTGAATGCTTTGGAAGTACTCCAGAGCTGACCAACAAACACAGAATTCTGGATACTTCCCTGAACTCATTTGTCTTGTTGAGTTTTGAACTTAAGCTATATAACTCTCTCACTGCAGAAAGAAAGTCAATACAAAGATAAGCAAAAAAGCCACCTGCACTGAGTTTTATCAGTTTGATAAAGACATAGAGGTCTATAAATAACAGAGAGACAAATTTGCATGATAATTTGTTTTTAAAGTCCAGCCTTAAGAAAACATTGCCAAATGCCACTTCCTGGTACATATCAAAGTGAAAATGGAACCCATATTTTAGAAAAATAAGAATATACACTCAGCCAGGATCCAAGTCAAATCAAATAAACGAAGCATTGCAGATGGCAGCATCAAAGGCTGTTAGAGGGTCTGCAGGAAACCTCAGATGCTTGACCTCAGGCCACAGCAGAGAAGTTTAACTGGTAAAAAGAGAATTGTGCTTTCTGTCCTTGTACCAGAATAACAAATAGCAAGGAAATAAGAGGATCTGAAAAAGCACAAACTTTGACTTGTCTACTTTTTAAAGCAAAAATACCAGAAGCTAATGGCAATCAGCATCTGTAGATTAACAGGTACAATCCAAGAACTGTTTACTGTCACCCCCCTCTGCACAAGAGGCCTAATTCTTTCAGTGACAGAATTAGCTCCTAAAAATGCTTACATTATTAGGTGCTACCTACTTTTTCATCTCTTCATATCAGCTTGTACTTCCTACAAAAAGTACAGCTGTAAATTCTAGGTGACAGGCTGAAATACAATCTTCTACAGATTGTAAGGAACGCCAGAGAAACTCCCTCTTCAGAAATGGGGAGATAAAAAAAAAGAAAGATTCCTGTCCAAATCTGTTCATTCTAGTCTAAAGAAAATTTGAGGGATGAGGCTGAAAGCTTTCTCTTAGTATACAAGTGTGACAGCCATTTAAGACAGTTATCAACTAGAAAGGACCAAAAAAACCTACTCAGGGCTACCCAGAGGAAGTGACACAGAGTATGTTTTGCCAGTAAATCCATCGGTTTTCTTGGGGAGTTAAGTATAATGAGCCCCTTATTAAGCAAGAATGTACGAATAGTAATCTCAGCAAGAAACAGTAATTGCAAAAAAATCATCTACACAATTGCAATCTCAAAAACTGACCTGGAACATATGCTTTAATAAAATGCACTAAAAATACACAAAAATTAGGGCTGGAACAAATGCAGAAAGGCAGAGAGACTTGTGGTCGTTCATCCCAGTGAAAAGAAGGGTTCAGGAAGACCTGATAGCAGCCTTTCAATAATTAAAGGGCACATGTAAGAAAGATGCAAAGAGACTTTTAACCAGAGCCTCTAGTGACACAGCAAGGGGTAACAGTTTTAACCTGAAGGAGGGCAGATTTAAATTGGATGTAAGGGAGGTAACTTCTTATGTTGAGGGTAGTGAGACACCCTGGTGGAACTGGTTGCCCAAAGAAGCTATGGATGTCCCATCCCTGGAAGTGTTCAAGGTCAGGGTTGGGTGGGACTTGGAATACTCTGATCTAGTGGGAGATCTGCTCAAGGCAGAGCAGTTGGCCTAGATGATCTTTAAAGAAGCCTTTCAACAGAAACCATTCTATGAGTCTAAAATAAGCTTTAATTCTTGCACTGTTCCAGAAGAGTTTGTATTTTCATGGAAGGCAAAGTGCTGGAAAGGCCAGGCATCTGAACAGCAACAGCAGACAAACCTACCATTAGCACCAACAGGATCTCAGCAGCAGGGAAAGCTGCTAACCATGACAACTTCCACATTAGCCACATCCTGACCACAGCTCAACTCTCATTTTTGGTAGGACACTAACTCTTTGCAAGGTTTGAGAAAGTCCTGGGTTTCCCTAAACCTCAGTATGAGGCCAAGCAGGACATGGACTCTGGACCAAAGCTAATCTTTGCTAAGATTTTGCCACAGCCTAAGACCAATGTACTCCTGTCAGGCTGCTTTTCTTACTGCTGGGTCAGCAAGTAACTGATGCAGCTCCCACAGCTTCATACTTCTGCAGACCACAAGCTGTAAGAAATCCAGCTCAGGAGCATCACGCTGACTTCTTGTTAAGAAAAAGGTTAGAAGATCGAAGGCAGAAGACTGAGATCAAATTTCAGTTGTATAAACTGACTAATTTTAAACCTCAAATACATCATCTGAATACTGCTCACCACCCCCACTGCATACAAAGTGTTATTCATTAATTTAACAGGAATGCTGCATCCAAGTGTATTCCTGGTAGGAAGATTCCATTTAAGTCAACAGTGACTAAAAGTTATCAAGCAGCATTACCACAGTAATCGTTAATAATTTGCTGTCCATATGTTACAAAACCTATAGAAGAGACCAGGCTTGGCCAAATCCATCTTTCAGAAGATATCTAGGGTAGATTTAAGGCTTTGAATAGGAAGTCTCTGCTGCAGGTGATGGAGTGGACACACTGACTCTTCATGAGCCAGCTGGTCATCCCTGAGGCCAGGAATTGTACTAAAGCACAGCAACCACAGGCACACGTGGCCTCAATAAATCTTTATATGAAACTTAACTGAAAACAACACATGCAGAAGCACGGCTACCATGACCAAGACCTTAGTGTAATTACAAATTCTGTACAGAAACTCATGCAGAGGACAAACCACCGTGGTCACATGCTAAGAATAGCCTATTTATTTTGGCAAGGAGGCCAAAAGTGGAGTCAAGAGAAGCTTTTAGTCAGGTTGTAAATTCAGCCGCAAAATGTAGCTTAGGTGTTTTTAAATTCAAAGCTTCCTCAGCAATTACATCTGGATCAAAATTTCTGGGAGAATGAGTACTGTCATGTTGCCACTGCTATTTCCTAACTGGACTCCGCAGGTTGAAGATGAGAGCAATTATTTACGGCAGCACTTGATGCTTCATTTCAAACTATGTGAAATATTTTATACAAAGGGCAGAGTTCCAGAGGTCAGGAAACTCATCACAACCACTCTTCCCTTCCCCACTTTCAATCACATGAATATTTAGTTTCCATTTAATTTTCCTTCCTTTAACAATTATCCCAGAATTCAGCCCAGTAGGGCTAGGATCATACTACATGAATGTTCACCTCAGGAACAAAATAAAAAATTAAAACACTGGTATTACTTTCAACTCTAAATGACATCTCTTGTCAATTTTATTGCCTTACAGCCCTTCCTACAATATTTTAAATTAAACTGCACACATTTTAGAACAAGGCCAGAGAAGTCATATAGAAACCCTGTATGACCAATTTTAGATACTTCTGATTTGGTGTGTGTGTGGGTCTGTGTGTTTTTTTGCTAAATGCAGAGATTTTAATAATATCCATCATCTCAATAAAAGGACAAATTTCAAAAGTGAAGGGTGCATTATTTACACAATTTTTTTCAAGCCACTACTTGTGGTGACATCAATTTGAAAAACAAGTTTTAAACTCAGTGGATACCTCTATGTTAGCAAGTAACAGTAAAATAGGAACAAATTTGCATGGTAAAACAGAAGTGCTGAGAGGCTAGCACCATACTAGAGGCATTCTGAGGTTTTTACTAAATCTATTCAGTACCAAATGGCTCTAGTCTGGGCCCCTGGACTGAATACGAATTCACAGCTGGAGAATATCAGGTGTTTTTCTAAGGAGAATCTTTCACTTAGGTTTCATTCCTAAAGGATCCATTTTGGTGCCTGGAACTACAGTGTACTAAGTGAAGACAAGCAGGAGGTTCACAAGAGCAAACTCCTGAGACAAATTAAAACACTTCTGCATTCTTCATCTGGCTGCTGATGGCTCCTGGCATAAGAGAAGACAGAAATAGCCAATTGTTGCTTTAAAATAGTCACAGGCCAATTTAGGACATTTTTCTCCTTTTTTATCCACACTTCACCACCATTTTAATATAAGCTTTATATTCTAATACTGTGCACTCATTATCATGTAATAGATATCTACTGGCCATATAATATTACTTAAACAGCAAGAAAGGCCTTAAAACAATAAGAAGAGAATTTCTCATAACTTTTTCTTTTAAATAACATAAGCTGTTATACTCTTTCTTCCATCCCCAACAATGCACAACTCCCACTACAACACATTTTCCCTTAGACCTCCAAAGTTCAATACTTAAAATATATGCTTCTTTTATAAAGCAGAGAATCATAGAATCATAGAATTGGCTGGGTTGGAAGGGACCTCAGAGATCATCAAGTCCAACCCTTGATCCACTACCGCTGCAGTTACCAGACCATGGCACTGAGTGCCACATCCAGTCTCTTTTTAAATATCTCCAGGCATGGAGAATCCACCACTTCCCTGGGCACCCCATTCCAATGTCTGATCACCCTCTCAGTAAAGAAATTCTTTCTAATGTCCAACCTAAACCTCCCCTGACAGAGCTTAAGTCCGTGCCCTCTTGTCTTACTGGTAGCTACTTGGGAGAAGAGACCAACCCCCACCTGGCTCCAGCCTCCTTTCAGGGAGTTGTAGAGAGTAATGAGGTCTCCCCTGAGCCTCCTCCAGGCTGAACACCCCCAGCTCCCTCAGCCTCTCCTCATAGTTTTTCCCTTCAGGCTTTATGCAACTGTAGTGATCTTGCTTTCTAAACACAAAGCAGCATTAAAATTATCTTCAGTTCCCTCTGAAGTGTCCCAAGATGATCCAGCATCCCCCAGCCTTTAAACCACCACCAGGCAGCTCTCCCTATCCCTCCTCTGGCAAAAATACTCCTCCTCTCCCTACCCCACTGCACTCTGGCAAGCAACCCTCACCCCAGCTACAGGAGGACACCCAAAGATAGTGTTGTCTGATCAAGCAACAGGTCTCCAAGTAAAATATCACTTCTACCCTCAGCTAGTAATTTATCACAGGCTTCCAATCAGATGACGCCGCAGCTTGGAAACCTGGAAGCAGCAGCAACAGGAATGTGCATAAGTCCTGTTCCTGCATGTTTCAACATAACCCTGTTCAGCTCTCCCAAACAAAGGCTTGTGCTTACTCAACCTACAAATAACTTTAATCATTGTGTTTTGTCTGAAACTTGGGGGTGGATTCCTCCTCCCTCCAGAGGAGATTAATCTTCCTGCTGCTCGTCAGACAGGAGAGCTTTGAATTAGGGCTTTAAGCCAAAAGCACAGCTAACATTTGCAGTTGTGCAGATACAATCATGTACCTAAATTTCTGCTTCCAACACCACATCATAAAAAGTTAACTTTTCTTTCATTTTGGGGCACTATATAAAATTTAATTCAAAACTGTTTCAGAAACACACTGGAAGACATCAATAAAAATACCCCTGAGGAGAGTGTGCAAGGCACACACACACAGAACTTTATAAAGTTCACAAATACAAAATCAGTGTACACTTTACAACCAACCTCAGACACCTTCACTGAATAAACCAAGCAAAACCTCCCTGCCAGGACAATTCAGCCCTCTAACTCACTGTGTAACACTTCACTCACTATTACTTTTAGGATTTAAATAAGGCTCTTCTAGAACAGATATTTTTAACTGCTGATTTGACAGCCTCCAAAAGGGTATTAAGAAAAGATAAAATTCCAAAAACCCTAGAGATGTGAAATTTCCAACAGATTCCAGGGGCCCAGGAGAAACATTAGGGGGTCCGTATCAAAAAGACTAAATTGTTATTGGGGCTAATGACAGAAACTTAGCTGCTAAAATAAAAAAGGCAAACTATGTATCAGCTACACATCTGCACATAGAAAGTGTAGTCGATACACTCCACAGGGAGACCATCAAGAAAGGCAGCTCAATAGTTTAAATGCAAAAGAAGAATCAGGTACAGCTGGAGCAGAAATGCACTGAACTTGAATAGAAGGAATTACTGAAGGAATTTTTCATTTTCTCAACATCATCCCCAAGAAATGAACCCAACCCAGTTTAATGAAACCACCTATATACCATTAGGATTCACCTAGGTAACACAAAAGGAAAAAACAAACTTACATCAATTTCTATAAAATCTACTGCTTTTGCTCTCTGGTGCATTTAAAGCTATTATCTAGTTAATCAATTAGAGTAGAGGACAGCATGATATAGTTCTTAAGCATGTTTCAAAGATACATAAATCTTCTTACTTTTTTTTTATTTATTCAAACACTTTCTGTGATCTTTAAGCACATCGTTAAAAAGCTGCATCTCTAAAACCTTCCTCCACTTCTAGCCCAACCTAACTGAATAGCTTAAAAAACCTTCCCACTAAAAAAATATTACTAATCTTAAAATAACTAGTAATTAGGATTATTACAAATTCCTAGCATAGAAGACGCTTACTCCAGTTTTCCCAAGGTCAAGACAAAAAATTTTCTTCCTGTACATCTTTACAACTTCCCTCTATAGGCTCAGTACCAGCCACACATAGATTCCATTAAGTTTCAAACAAACCTGCAATCATGGGTTAAATATACACAATATTTACCTGAAAAAAAAAAAGACTACAGAATTCTTCAATCTAGCAGATAAAAGCTCCAATACATATTCACTAGAAACAGAGGCCACACAGACTCGAAAGGGGCACTATTTCAAATACAAAGACTGTTGGTGACTTCAAAAATCTTTTCTAGAATTACTTTTAATCAGTAACACAGATTTTAAATCAGGACACGATTTTTTTTTCTTCCTAGTTCAGTATTTCTCAGTCTGGTTTGCAAAACATCACAACCAGTCTGCAAAACAACTGCCTTTTTTATTTATTTTCAGTACGTATACAGACACAGCCCAAGATAAGTGCTAGTGCCTTCTGCCAGAAACACTTGAGAGATGATTCCAGGCCATTTTCAGCATTTGTAGATATTTCAGATACTCAGAAATGTCAGCAGTGTCAACCAAAAGCAGAGAGTTCAAAAAGTCACATGCAATATCCAGATGATAAAAACAATTCATGCATTTGTGATGACAAGAAAAGACCCTCTCTGCTGACTGCCAAACAGTAAACCACAAAACAGTCCCTCATTTTTTCCTGGAAAACTAGCATATTATTAAAAGATGAAAAATATCAAACATACATCAAAGATGCAGCAGAGACTTTGCTGCTATTGAAGGAAAGACTGTGGCATCATGTGAAATTGCTCCTAAGTAGATCCACAAGAAAACAACCTGATGACTGCCTCGTTCAGGGCTTTACAAAGCATCCTCTTCAGTTTTCTGGAGTTCTGGTCTACAACTCATATTCACTCAAGCACTCTATCAGGGACTCTAGGCTGGAGGTCTTCAGCACTTCCTATAGTCCAGCAAATATATTCTTCATTGCAGAGGCACATGGTCCACACAGCTTTTTTGTAAAGTCATTCACAATTTGAGTATCACAGGATCATATGGTGATCAGGTAATTCCACATGAAGGTCAGATATGTCCAACTGATATTCCTCTTTGTGGATAGAAATATTTCAAATATGCTTTTATGATGGATCACACCATGGAGTACCCTCTTGGAAGAACAGAGGGGTCCTAACTAAGGTCCTAATAAAATGCCTCGTATTTCCTCTCTGGACTAAAAATCTTCTTTAGGGAAGAGTTTTTGGGTTTTGAATTATTTGTGGGAAGTAGAACTAAAAGCTTGTAAGTACAGTTGTCATACAGCACCATATGATTAGAGAACTTTTAAGGTCACCTTAGAAAAAACCAAAAAACAGTGTATAAGAAACAATTATGTGTAGAACAGAGATAAATCTGACTACAGTTAAGAGCTTCGAGGGTTAATGCAAGTGAGGCACTTCCTCAGGAACCCAGAAAAGCCCCATTCCTTCCTTTGGTGCTGACACAGACAAAGCAATAAACACACAGGCTTCAGTCACCTCCCAGAGACCTTTATGACGACTTGAGGGAAGAACTCATGTTACTCTTTCTGAACACAATCATTCTTGATACTTAAAAAGTAGCCCAGCTGACCCAATTCACAACCCACTGAACTAAAACAAACTGGAACAAAACAAAAAAAAAAACCCACAACCAACCCACAGACCCATTCTGCAAAATGCATCAGGAGGTGAATCAGTACCCCTGTCACACCATGTTCATGGAGACTCCACCTCTCTTCACCATGGCTCACGTTCCACCCTCCTCACCAGCATACCTGTCTTCAATTACAGGGATGCACATTTCCTTCTACTGAAGGACACACTGTCTGAAGAATTATCTTATTATGTCTATTAATAAATAGAGGATGTTTAAGAGAAGCACTTGACTCTAGTTTAAAAGACTGAACTATATAAAACTAGAGTGTATTTTTGCCACAGTATCTCCCCAAACCAGATGGTATTTCTTTCTTCCTACACAGAAAGAAAATTAATAATATTAATCATCAAGGTGATTTCGGTACCAGTGCTCAGGTAAAAAGAAATTCACAACTTCCAGAGTTTCTGCTTTAGTTGCCTGACTAGTAAAAAGAACTTGCTAGCTATAAAGGTTTATTCTGGCAGACTTGAATAAACCAAATAACTTGGGAACAGCAAGGAAAATATGAAATTAATCAAATGTCTTCTCAAATGCCTGCACAATCAGCAATAGTAATTTCCTATACACCCTCCACAGGACAAGGAGAGCCACGCTTGCTAACCTCCCAGTGTCACAACCTGTGAAGGATCTCATTTTGTTAAAAGAACAATATTCACACCTGGTCTGGGCTTTTAAGATATAATAATTTTTAAATTTTTTTAAAACATGACAATATTTATGGATGCTCAAGTATAAGCACACAACAGAGAAGTGGAAGTACACTTCAAAAATCAAAAAAGCTTTGCAGCTGCTGCTCTATAAAACTCATTCAAGTTTTACTGGATGCTGTAATTCAACTGTGCTGTGTGATGATCCTCCTCCTCTGCTACAGAAGCTTTTGGCATCATTCTTGAAACACATACAGAGTGGGTGCTGTAATAATAGCACAGGAAACACTAATACACCAGGTGTGGCTTCAGAGACCATTCCTGAGCCACCCAGGAAGTGCTCTAACAACTACAGCAGCCATCCTGCAAGTCCTTACTACTCTAGGTATCTTGAACTATTTTTATACTGAAAAACATAAGGGAAGGGAGGACTAGTTTTCTGCCAGGCCTGCCCTTCTGTTGAAGAAGAGCAACAGAAAAAAAGGCTTTGACTGTAGCACATGATTTTCATGTTCTTCAGCCTTGGCTTCCCCCCCTTCTTCTAGGGTTCCCATAGTTAATCTCTTCTCCCAGCCTCAAAATGCATTTTTGCTTTCTGAAGAGAAAGCAAACTTGGAAGGTGAACCACATCTTCTCAGCCTCCTCTGTCCAGCACATCCACAGCTTTTCAGCCACTGTTTCAGGTTTTGCTTTCCCTACATCACTTGGCTGCTTCTGCCTATGCCACCCTGCATGGGAGGGATAGGCATTATGAAGTTTCTAACTCCCCAAGTATTTACTCTCATTCTCAAGCGTTTCTAACCTGGACTGCCTCCCCCTGACACATTAAGCTGCAATTAAAATTAGATTGTAAAGCACATCTTGATCTCAATACAGCAGTATAACCCACATTGCCACTTCCCACAGATGGTAGCTTTGGTCTAGGCATCATCTAGTGAATCCACATGCATTATGGGTGGCAAAAGTTATGGGGCTTTCTAGGGTGCTCTTGGCATGGTGACAAAGTGCTTCTGCTAACCCAGAAGAAGATCCAGTGCAAGGACCAATGTTAGTAGCTAAAGGAGCCCAAAGCAGCAGAACAGCAACCCACAATAGCCTGCAACAACAAAAAACACTTCTTCCTGCTGATTGGCATGGGGAGCAAGCACATTCTTCTGCAAGGCTTGCCAGGCTGTGCTGGGCACACACGAGCAAGTGTGCAGTGAGGAGTGTTCCTCCACGTCACTCTCCCGACCTCAGGCTGATGAGCAGGGTTAATTGTAGGTTGACAGCTTCCAAGTAATTACAGCACACCCCAGCCCAGAGCTTACCAGTATGACACTGCTCATCACCAAAACAGGGAAAGCAGAGTAGAGAAAAATATGGATTTTGATTATAACTCTTTCTAATCCTTAAATTTTGGTTCTACCAGATGCTCTGCCCCGTGTCTTCCCGCTACCATTTTTACTAGAGTATAAGTCTGGCTGCCAAGAAAAATAAAAACCAGCATCTCTTTCCTCCTCAGAAAACTGTACTGATGCAGCCAGTTTTACTTGCTCTGTTGTACAAACTCCATTTGCAACCTTTCTTGGTATACACAGTCCACAGAGAGCATGTGAAGCTGCATGCTCATTTGTACGCCCGACGCCATGCAAATCCTTCTCATTTCCAGCCAGTTGTGAAACACAAAAGGCAGGATATCCTGGAAGCAGCAATGGAGAAGGGGGGAAAAAAATAAAAAAAGCAAAAAAAAAGCACGGCAGATGTCCTGGGACACCCGTATTATAACCCTGTATTATAATTTAGACAGGGTTATAAATTAGACAGGGTTTCTTTAAGGGCAGCAGCTGATGCCTGATTCAGAGCAGCCTCAGGAAACCACCCACAAATACCTGTGCTTGAAGCACCAAGGATCCAAACCACACCTCCACAGGAGCCCGGGTGCCAGACTGATTCAGGCAGATGAACAATGAGCAAGACACAATGCAACCCAGGAAGCCAATTCAGGTGACATGCTAACAACATATACTGGAGTGTTCATTACATTTTACGCTCTGGCGAAGTCGAAATGAACACTATCACATGCATCTGGGTCAAAATTTGACTGCCATTACATCCAGCAGTGCAAAGAGGGGTATCAGCTATCAAGAAACCCAGGTCTGCAGCCCATGTATGACTATACCTGAAGCACCAAAGCTCCACACCAAGACATTCTCCTCCCACCTGGGTGGGGGCCATTGGAGGAGTGCCCCGGTACCCACACAGTGGAAAATTCTCTCTCAGCTACAGGAAGACCTTTAAAAGAACTCTTCATTTTCTTCCCACATTTTCTTCTTGTTAGTATTGAATTATATGTGAAGATCTTGACAGAAATACAGTAATTGAGAATGTGCTTTAGTTTTTCTAACTTCCCTAGGTACTAGTACAAGCTTGTAGCTTATATTAAAAGTTCAGCATAGTCCAAACACTTCCAGGAGATGCTTAAGGGAAGCAGCATTGAGGCAGAAAAAATGAAAACGCCCATCTTTTTCAAAGTCAGTAACTTCAAGACTGCTAAGACATAAGCTTCAAAAATAAACAGCAAACAACAACCACCAAACTTTGTTTAAATGCTTGCTAACATCACTAGGCTAATAATTCCTCGCAACATAAAACTGTTTTCCTTGCAGCTGTGGCTATTTTCTATTCAACTTGGTTCTCGTGTCTTCAGGTGTATGATAGTTATACAGTTTTTTCTTGAGCAAAGGCCTGAAAAAAGTAATATTAGATACTTGAAAAAAATCCTGTATTTATTACACAGATGTGCTTACCTCATTGCCAGACTGAAGACTGCTCATTGGAATTCTGTGGGTTTGGCTGCCTAAGAGATGTTCATCACAAAGTGAGGCCACAAATTTAAACTGAAAGAGCTGGTCAGATTAAACAAAAAAAAACCCCACAGGAGGCTCATGCACAGCTATATGTTGCCTGTCCAAATTTCTCCATAAAGTATGTAGAGTGGAGGAAGTAACAGATCCTTTTGAGAAGGCTCCTGCCTTATTTGGACCCTCTTAAAACTCCTTGGTCATTTCCAACAGGATGATGAATGGAAACAAGTGAAGCTGCTAGAGAGAACACACCGAGTACTAGGAAAACATGAGCAAATTAGCTTTCATTAATTACAACTAACCACACCTCAGCACACCTTCAGATGCCACTCCAAAACCTCTACCTGTCTTGGGGTGAAATACCCCAAATTGAAAGGCCTTACACCTTTGGCAGGCACACCTGGGGTCAGTGCCTGGGCACGTATGGGGATCAGGCAGCATCTTTCAGTTGAGAAGGAAACCAGAGCTCTGGAATCCAGCCCAGGCATGGTAGGAAGAGCGACCCCTGATGCTAACATGTTTTTCCTTCAAGCACTCAAACCAGCATTTTTCTTCCACTACTGTCTTCAAGTGTTCCCTCTTGAGTCTGCTGAGGTCCCTTTGGTCCTCTCATCTCCCCAGCCTTTCCTGCTGTGGCACTGTCCTTCAGCCTCCACGTGTTAAGAAGGAGCTCACCTCAAACTACTGCTCTCCCTGCTTCCCTCTCCCCTGCTTCCACCTCCTCCCTAGGGCTGAAGCAGCAGAGTCACTCAGCAAACACGCCAGCAGCATAAAGTAGCCTTTGTCCACCCTCTTCCCTCCCACAGGGATTCATAAAGAAACCAGGATTAATACGGAGAACAACTCATCTTAAATAGCCATTTGAAACCATACAAATTTCAACTTCCATCTAAGCAGTCAGTGCTTACTACTCACATAGATTCCAATTTTTTTCTAAAAAATAATAATTAACAACATCAGAAAATAACAGGACTGCATTTTTTTAAAGGGATGAAAAACAGTTCTCCTTTTACAGAGCTCAGAAACTGATCCAGGACAGAAGAGTTTACAACAGAAGCTGTGAAGGACAATTAAAAAAAAATAATAATTAAAAAAGAAATCTATGAACCAGCTTAATATCTTAAAACCCCTGCTAGACTGACTACTTCACTACTACATGAACAGACACAAAACTCTGCATCTACAGAAATAATGAAGCTGAATTCCAACAGTTGTTAAAAAAAATTACTTTCAGTTCCAAGTTAAAAGAAATCTGATGTCATATTTTTAAGAATACATATATGTATGGAAAATTGGGAAAGGCTGCAAGGATTTAATTTTTAAAAGAATAATCCAGAAGAGTATATGATCAACATATTATTTACATATACCATTGCTGCTTTGATGTTGTGTATATATATAATTATAATTTCACATTTAACATAGAAATACCCATAGCATCAGATGCCCTATCATCAAAAGGCTGCATTTTTATTTACAATAGGAGAGACTTACAGCCCCAAGAAAAGCAGCTACTTAGTCCACTGCACTGCAAAAACCATGTTCTGTGGGTGTTGACCTTTTGAGCAAGACATGACTTGTACAGCATGATAACAGACTAAGAAACTTCATGGATAAGATTCCTCTCCCTAGGATATTAAGAAATAAACTTTCTTTGAAAGCATGTAGAGCTTCAAAGCAAAACATAAAATAAGACCTAAGTTTGTTTCAGATTACCATCAGAATATAAAACCTATTTGAAAAAGCATCCTTTCCCTAACCAAACCTTAAAATTTATACTCACATAAGTGATCTAAAAAAATATATAATAAAATACTAAGGTGTTACACTATTTTTTAAAAAAACCTGAACATCTCCAAACACTTACTACAATATATAATGCAGTGAACCAAACACTACGTCAAGGTCCATATAATCTGAGATTGAGTGTCTGACCATGACTAATTTAAGATGCCAGAGTACTGTAACAGGATGGCAACTGAAGACAAAAGGTCATCTCACCATCTCTGAAACTTCTTTCTTCTTCTGTACATCTGCAGTTAAATGCTTTGTTTCCAACAGTTCCAATTCAATAAAACTTTGACAGACAAGCCCATTTCTCATTTCTCAAGAACTCTGAAATTTAGAACTTAGAAAGCAACACTCTCAACCACAGCCATGAGAAGATCAGTTACTGAAATCTATAAAAATCTATTAGAGTCTTCAAGAAATTATCCCAGCAAAGAGAAAACAAGGACAATAAAGTAATGATGCAACATGCACATGTATTCCCACAAATGAATACACAGCTGGCAAGTAAATCTATTTTTGGAAAAAAAATAAATAGAGGAGGAGAAAACAGGCCTGGCAGGACACTCATCAGAAGGCATGCCAACAAGTATGAGAGAAGGAGAAACAGCATTGTCCCTACAGTGTCCCTACATAAATAACACTGCTTGTAATAGAGCAGAGATGTACAACATGCTGCAGAACACCATTTTTGTAACCATGCACCTGCAAAAAAAGGCTTAATGCAGGAACATACCAAAAGCTTTAAAGCAAATAGCGAACACTGCAAAAACATAAACTTGTTAGGAGCCCATAAAGTAAGTTCATTTTTCTAAGGAAAAAAAAAAAAATAAGCCACAAAAGAAATCCTCCCCACACCTAAAACCACAACATGTAATAAACCCAAGTGTTTTTATCTTTACACAGTAATAAAAGTCCACGTTATCTGGGGCCTTCTGAAGTCCATGATTTTTAAATCCTTTCTGGCTGTACTGCTATGACTTTGAAATTCCCTACACGTGTTCTTTATGTCCACATTTCTCTCCGCAACAGAGTTACCGGAGGCATTTGTGTACCTTTTGGTAGAAGCAATGAAGCCTTACACAGGTTTAAGGGAATGCAAAAAACGCTGCAGTTTGCCCACAGAGGGTGAGCAGAAGGGGTAGCACTTTGCCACACTGTTTCTGCCTCCCATCCCTTCTTTTCCCCACTACAGGCTCCTGCTTCCCCGTTGCACAAACACTGAACTGCGGGATGTCCCTCTGCAACAGGGATATGGAGAAGATCAGGTCGATGGTTCTGATGGTTTCTGCAGAGCCAGCACTTCACACTAAGGTGTGGAAAAAGCCCAGGACAGCTGGGAAGAGAGCAGAGTGGAGGCTGCTGCCATGGAAAGATTCCCACCTTTTGGGGGACCAGCTGGCAATCACCACAGCTCAGCAACTCAAGAACCGAAACCTTCCAGGATCATTAAAATTGAAGTTCCTAAAAATATTTGTCAGATTCTTCATTCCTGAATGCCCTGATCCCTCTCCTGGAAACTCTGCAGTACGTAAGCAGGACTGACAGCACAGAAGGTTACTGCACACCATTAAACCTCAAACCAGCAGAGCAGCTACAGAACATCCTCCTCCCAAAACTCTCCAGTGCCTCCCCTCCAACAAGCAGAGCACCACAGCAGGCAGGTTCAGCTTGCCTGAACAGAGTGCTCACCCACCTGAGAAAAAGGAAGACACTGCAAAATAGCCATTTTTTATCATGAAGAACTTTGTGAAAGATTTTTATTGCTATCACCTCTGGCACTATAGAGCAGGTGTGATGGGTCGTGCTTGAAGAAATTAGCAAACAGTGAAGCATGGAGGAGAACTCAGAAGAGGGTGTCCTCACCCCACTGCAGGCAAGGTCTCCTTCACAGGACTGGAGGACACACTGCCCTTCTCTGAGCAGCTTCTTCTGAAACACAGCTTTTGCAGTCCCACCTTTTAGTCAGGTTGCTTTGGAGCTGGGGCACTAAGCGAGAACCTTGAGATTACTAAAACCTTGCAGAGTGTCACAGCAACAAAGAGACCACAGCAGATAAGAAGGATAGAGTTCTGGACATGAAAAATCACAGGCTCAATTTACTTAAAATATGAAACATTACAATACTTACATGACTTCAGACCAGACCTAAAGGATCCATGGAAATACTTTGATACAGCTCAGAAAGTCGCTACCACCAATATAATCAGAGATCTTGCTGATATCAGAGACATTTTTTGAGAAACACTGACTTTGTTAGATCCTTACTTCTTATTTTTTCCCCCCAAAATTTCAAATCAGTCAGCTGAATCTTATTAATTACAAAGAAAACAAATAATCTAACTATTTTTGCAAAAGTCAGCGAGCTTGTTCAAGCCATGTTACTCAAAATAACCACAAAGAAAAATTTCCTCTTATGTTAAAAAAGGCCTTTTGTTGAGCAATTACAAATCCAGAGCTCACTCAGACTTCCAGCTGAAGGCTCTGGGAATTTCTCTCTTGATTTTTCTGAGCGGACCAAACTCTGAAAGACACACAAACCAGTGTGTCAGCCCCATCTCTGGCTCATCCCTTCAGTGCTGCCAGGGCCAGGTCCCACTTTGGAGAATGGCCCCTTTACCACTCAGAGCTCAGGTGAGCTGAGCAGTGGCACATATGAAAAGTGAGGTTTAACTCCAGGTGCTTTCTCCATCTCTCAGTCCCTGGAGCAAGCAGAAACTACCCTTCATCCATCAGCTTGCAGAGTGAGAAGAAGCATTCAGCTGACAAGGAAAGACTCCTCCTGGCTTGACAGAATTGCTCCAGGGGTCACATAAACTCTGGGTATGCCCTGCAGTGCAGCCACAGCTACACTGATACCAACCCATGCTTACCCAGCATCTCTGCCTGCCCTGCTGCTGCCAGCAGCTGCAATTCACCTTGCAGAGCACCCTGACTGCAGGGCAAACACCACCTGGCTGCAGCTCACTCCCTTTTCACTGGGGAAAAAGTAAGAAGGGTGCTGCAGGGGCTCCCAAACTACCTGCACAAGGCTGTGCTCTTCGGTCCAAAGGTGGCAGCTTGCAGCACAGCAGCAGGGTTGAACCCACCCAGCCCTCCCTCCTTCCCTCCCCATCCCTCTGTTTTTGCATGCTGTGCAACAGAAGAATAAGCAGGAACTTGCTTTGGCTAAATCAATTTTTCTTAAATTGGTATTCTGTGATAGTTGCTTATTGAAGGACAGAATTAGCATGTTCTTTCCAATAAATTACATTCTATGAATTATGTACAGTCATTACTTACAGAAGTCACTCTGGCAGAGATTAAAGACCTCATGGATTTATCAGTCTTTTTCTTGCCAACTAAACATTAGAAAAGTGCATGAAGTCTGCTGATACCTCAGTTAGCTTTGCAAAACTGATATTTTGGCAACAAGAAAAATAAATAAAAAAAGGCTTCACCCACAGACTTTGCTCAAAAACTGTGTTTTTTCTGCATTCTTTATATAATTATAAAGAATATCATTATATGGCCATATTATAATATTATACGCTATTATGTGTCCATATTATTACCTGGAAACATCAATAGTTCAGAAACGGGTCAGTCACCAGTATTTACTACAAATGTTCTACAGTCATTCCAAGAAACAGTGAAGCAAAAACCTAAATAGATGGTATGTTGTGTTAAAATGTGTGCTGGTTTTGTCAACTTAATTTTCTTCATAGTAGTTATCTGTGTTTTAGATTTGTGCTGCAAACAGTGTTGATAACACAGGAATGCTTCAGCTGTTGCTGAGCAGTACTTACAGAGAGTCAGTCACATTTTCTGCTCCTCACCCCACCAGTGAGTAGGCTTGGGGTGCACAAGAAGTTGGAACACAACTGGGACAGCTGACCCCAACTGACCAAAAGGATACTCCATGCCCTACAGTGTCATGCTCATTATATAAAAACTGGGGCAAGAAGAAGGAAGCAGGGACATCTGGCATGATGGCATTTGGATTCTTAAATCACCAATAGGTGCAATGGTGCCCTACTTTCCTGGATGGGACTGAGCACCTTCCTGCCAGTAGGAAGCAGTGAACAAATTCTCTGGTTGCTTCACTTGCGTGCATGGCATTTGCTCTGCCTACTAAACTGTCTTTATCTCAATCCATGAGTTTTCCCATCTTTACCCTTCTGATTCCCTCCCCCATCTCACCAGAGTGGGGAGTGAGAGAGTGGCTGCCTGGAGCTCAGTTGCTGGCTGGGGTTAAACCATGACAGAATGTAAAGTCATTTCTATCTGCCCATGTGCAATTTAAAAAACAGATTAAAAATGAAGGTACATAAAAAAACAGACATTGCTTAACAAGTCTGATTTCTTAGGCTGACAGTTCTTTAAAACTGTTTCAGAACAGAAGGTGCTATAACGTTTGGACATAGTTCATGATGCCACATACAGTATATACTATAGCAGATGATTTATTCCATGGGTTTTATCCCTCTGGTTTCCTCAGTTCAAATCACAGCATGATCCTGCACCTAAACATTTCCTACAGTATTACAGTCTACGCTGCTAAACCCCAACACTTTGCTGTCAAATGCAACAGTTTGCCTCAATATTCTTTTAAAACCAAATTAAGCTGTTACATGAGGTGATCAGCATTAACTGAACGATTCTAGGTCTTTGTCACGGAAACTACATTTCTTTTGAGCACTAAAACTACTTTTTCCACATAAAATGAGGCCAGAATACAGACAGCACCTGAAGAAATCATCAGGTTCAGCCCCCCGTGAGAACAAGTAAAACAGCAGGAGGGAAGTCTTTAATATATCCTTAACACAAGTCCTATTTGACTTTAAAAAAAAAAAGTCACAAAAAGGAGATTATACAACCTCAGCTTGTTCCCATTTTCTCCAAAGCATAGCAGTTTTCATAAAGTACATCAAACTTTGGTACAAAGTAGCTTAATTTTTTCAGTACAGTCACTGACAGGACACAGACCACTTCCACTAATTTTAAGACTATAACATCATCTTGTCCTGTCATCTTCTTTCTTCTGGAACTGAGCTTGTCTAGCCTTTGTAGAACATACTTTCCAAACACATCATCTCTGTAGATGATGGTTTCCAAACTCTTCCTAAGTTTCTGTTGAACTGAGACATTTGTATTTCTCTTTCTTATAGGGCTATGGCCAAAACTGAACACATTCTCTTAACTTAAGCCTCACTAGTATGAACAGTTAAGTGACAAACCTCAACAGCACTGCATCTCATTGCTCATCATGATCCCCCATAACCCTCATATGTGATTACATGGTACCAAAGTCAGCCCAGCTGACTTTATTCATATGGATTATAGGATCTCCTTCCTGAAGACAGTAACTTGTGCTTGAATGCAAGCATTGAGCATACCAAAAACCTCCTGTCCACCAAAACAGAGCATTAAAACTAGCAACTGAAACCCCTGCTTGGTCTCCTTCAGCACTGATTCTGTTGATCAATGACAACATCAAGTACCACAGTGACCCCAGCACCATTTTAGCTGACTTCCTAGTTTGATAACAACTCATAATCACTCCAGAAGAATAACCATACAGAGTGGCTACCTCTAGACCTGGTCCCTTTGGCTCAGTTCTCAAACACTCCAGGTGAATAAACAATATTCCTAAAAGCAGTCCTACTGGGTCAGACAGCAGCTCTGTTGTCTCCACTATGCTGCCTGCAGTAGTCAGACTGAAATGCATAAAGAAATTTGGTAAATACCTAACAGTACTTTCCCAGTATATACTCCCAGGCTCCAGTTGCATTTCGGTGATGTTCTGAGCTACAGGAGGTACTCTGTACAAGTAAACCTTACTGCATTTTCTTTCATTAATCTGCCCAGCTGCTTTTCAAGTCTTTTTTAATATCCACATGCTTCAGGGAGGATTTCCAAAGCTTAACTAGCCACACACTGGGACAAAACCAACACACACCCCTTTTGTTTGTTTTGAACCTGCCAGCTTAATCTCACATTTCCGCATTAGCAAAGTTAGTCCCTACTCCACTTTGCCACATCAGTCAGGAAACCATCCAAATTTTAAAACCTCAAAGTTTTCTTCAGAACTTAACTTCAGCACTACCAAACAGTAAGATAATATAAAGGTTAGATTGGGTCACAAAGCCTTTTCCACCCCTGCACACCAGGTACCTTGTGCAAGCACTACTTCACCTTGCTCATGAGAACACTATGGTTAATGGGTCAAAATACTGACCCTGAATCAAAAGAAAGGGGCACAGTGATCCTGGATCCTGAAGGACACAGTATTTTGTGCAGATAATACCTGAATGCCTACCTGGGCTAGAAACATGGGCTAGGGAAATTAGTTCAGCTTACTTATAATTGCTGCAAGCTTATGCTGACATGGTTTTAATTCAGAAAGCTATTAAGCCTCACAGCAAATTTTACTGCCTTTCTGTCCGCACGGCTGGCTTTATAGTTTCACAGTCAAAGGCGTAACTGTGCCATCACTAAATAGTTTATTAACTTATACACATTAAAAACACATCCACTATAAAAACCAGCAAACTAAATCCTCATTTCTACGTGAGTAAAAACATTGCAAAAGTTTCTAACTTGTGCTGACAACTTTGATATTTACTCTCCCACCTCAACAACACTCAGTCTTCTGCAGTTATTTTATAAACCATACACTTCATTGTTAACTTGTACATTAGAACAGTTTTGTGATATTTAAACAAACATTGCAAGAAGACACTTGCTTATACTTTTAAATTTGCACAAGGAGAAGCTTCATAATTTCTATCGCAATTAGGCTTTTTTCCCCTCTATCATTTCCCTCTGTCCCCAAAAGAAAAAAATGCAGATGACATTTAACTCACGAGTCCATCCCTGCCCTGTTAATTTGTCACATTTGCAAGAGAAGGAAGACTGAGCCTCCTGACCAACCTTTGTACTCCAACAGCTGTAAACCCAGCTCATAGGCTGCTCTGCAGCCCAGTGATGCCAAATGAACTGTAAGAAATTAGATGGCCTCAAAGGTCTTTGCCCCCTGAGGAGAGACAGCACTCAAGTGATGACATACTACTTCTCTCTACCTTTGTATAAACAGGCTGACAATCATCAATATTTGGATGAAGTAACAGGTAACAGCCTCCTATTTACACAACTTGTAGTCTATTAATTTAGCTATCTCAATCTTACAGGCCTGTGGTGGCATTAGGATTTACTTGTTGGGAATCTGAGGGCCAAGTATCAGGCAAACATCAACAATAAATATGCTGCATTGCAAGCTGTATTCCAGGGATGGTCCATTAGGGGGATGAACCTTTTGAAGTTTTCCTATTCACTAATGAATTCAAGCTACAGGAACTGAGTTCTGGGTTGTAGACCCCACTGTGCTGCAAAAACACAGCCTGCAAAAGTACTTAAACGAGACACTGTCCAAGAGAAGATGCATTTCAATTGCACGAGTGGTCATACTGTGTAAAAAAAAATAAAAAATATGTATTTTCCGTGATACTGACAATCCTATAACCACAGAAATGTTTTTGAAACAAGGCGAGGGTCAGCTGACACTCAGGAGGGATGGCATTTCACAGAGGATGATACGAGGGGTGGGAGGAAGAAGAAGAAAAAAACCACAGGGAAGGAATTCCCATGACAGATGACTTTAAGAAGTGAACAAAAAATCTAAAATCACTTCAGACTGCACTTGTACCTCACCGAGAAGGTCTGGGCACGGCACACAGCACACCTGCCCCGAGGAGGGCTGACAGCGAGCCCTCGCCCCGCGGAGGGGTTCGGTTCGGTTCGGCCCGGCCCGGTCCCGCACCAACAGGTCGCTCCCCCGGACCTACCGGCTCTACCCGAGCCCGCAGACCCCGGCGCCAGCGCCAGGACGCACCTTGAGCGGCGACAGCAGCGGCAAAACTCTGCCCTCGTTACCCAGGCGTCTCAGGTGAGGGCTGCCAGGCGTACAGCCGCCCTCCTCCCTCCTTCGCATCCCCGTCCTCTCCCCAAACCCCTCACCGGGAGCCGATCGCACCTGCCGTACCAGCCGGGCCGCGCTGCTCCGGGCCCGGGCAGGAGGCGGCGGCGCGGGCAGGCGATAAGGCACCGCGCCGCGGGCAGGCCGGAGGGCCGGCACCTCCGCACCGGGCGGGAGGTGGACGCGCAAGGGTGGCGGAGGAGGATGAGGGGGCCGGGACCCTGCTGCGCCGCGTCCTTACCTGAGGCTTCTCCCGCTTCTGCTGCCGCCGCGCTCGGCGCCCCTCTGCCAGCCCTGCCGCCGCGGCTGCTGCGCTGCTCTGCGCCGCCCCCGGCCGCCCGGCACGGCACAGCCCGGCCCGGCCCTGCCCGCCACGGCCGCCCGGGACGTCAGCGCCACTGGGGCTGGCCGGGGGCGGGGGCTGCGCCGGCGAGGGCGGTGGGAGGGGGAGGAAGAAGTGGCGGCGGCGGCAGGAAAACTGAGCCCGGGCCCGGAGTCGTCTGACAGGGAGCCCCGGCCCGCAGCCCGTCCCAGGACTTCCCGCGGCCTCCCCAGCCGGTGCGGGCAGGGGAAGGCCGGGCGTCTCTCCGGCCCCCTGGTACCCGAGGTGCTGCTCAGGGGGCTGGTTTGAGGACGTGCCTTGCTTGGGGCTGAGGTTGTAGTCGCTCTGGTAGAGGCTGGGTTTTTCCCTTTTTTATCTTTACCAACTCAGTCAAATAAAGGGCCAGGTTTTGGGTTGATTTTGCTTTGATTTACCATTATCTCATAAAGAAACGTACAGAGTAGGTGGAGGCTCTCCTGCTGCAGCAAACCTCAGAAGTCTGAGCTTGTTTCACCCCTCAGAGCCCGGGCCTCCCATGTCCCTGTCCTCACCACCCACAGACAAGCACCCACCTTGGCAGGCTGTTCACAGGTGGGGGCAGAGATGCTCCTGCTTCATGGCAGAACTGCCCTGCCTCCTCTGACCCTGTGAGGCAACAGAGGTGCTGCCTGCCTTGCTGCTGACCTCTGCAGCACCTGCCTACACCCAGCTACTCATCCCAGCAGCTGGTGCAGCTCAGCTGGGCAGCATTGCCTCATCACGGCCAGCCAGGGTGTCACCCACAGCTGCCCCTCCCTGACCTGCCGTGCTGGAGTTCTGCCTTCCCTTCCAGTCCCTTGGCTTTATGAGCGCTCATTCCTCGCATCGCCTGCTGGTTCGTCAGCTTTCCTGTAAACACTTTGCTTCTCTTCAAGCAATCCTTTACGAGTGGCACAGTGGCCCTGACTGTACGCACAAAGCTTCTTTGCTCTTCACCCGATGGACACAGAACTCTCGTGTATTGTGCTGACAGAGGGAAACCCATCAGTTCATACTTCAAAATCCCTCCTGTTTTCCTTTATTCTTGCAGCCCTACCAATGTTTATTTAGCCTGTGTGTGCTTTATTGCATCCTTTTTGAGTCTTTGGACAACACCAGGGACACTGAGTAAAGAAGCCAGCTAATAAATAATTTAAACAAAATGTTTTCCTCCAGCCATGTCAACCCCTGTAGATAGGATAGTTATAACCATGCCTTGGCCTCTTTTAGGGAACAAAGAGAAAACCCAGGGGGCTCCCTAAGGAAAAGTTCTATCAAGGGTCAGAGTGGATGTACACACTAAAAGGAAAGTGGGAGTACACAAACTGCCTGAGTAATCCTGCATCCTGGGCAGAGCATGGGTGGAGTTAAATCCTGTGTCCAGATTAATATTCCCACAACTCCTGAAAGGTGCCATGAATTCATTTTGGTTTTTGAACTGTTCCACACACTTGCAAAGAAGCAAGGTGAATTTGACAGCTATGCCTTCACTTGATGTAATTTAGGAATGTTGAACAATTTTGACAAATCAAAATACTGTAGAACTTCTAGAGAATGAGAGTTTACCTTTGGCGTTACCTCTTAGGGGAGTATTTCATATGCTCAGCTTTACTTTTATTTGTAAAAGACAGATAAGGATAATTATATCTGGAAAAAGTAAATGACTGGACAACTAAATGAAAATGTAAATTTGCTGATTGAATAAAACTCCCTCTGTTAGCAAAACAGGATACTATGTCAGGAAGCAGCCAATAAAATATTTTAAGTTTAAACAAGCCAGTTGATTATATGGCACCAGGGAAGCCAAGCAGTGCTGAGCACTATCTCACTATCTGATGTGCTGCTCCCTTGTAGGAGGGGTGTGTATCTACTCCCTCTTTCCTCCCGGGGAAACCTAAAAATAATCTGAGGCACAGCAGCATCTGTTCTGTAAATCTTCTGGGAAAATACAGGAAAACTCACACACAAGTAAAATCTGAGTGTGAGAAATTCAACCTAAGAGAGAAGATGGAAAGGAAATACAAGGCAAAACATATTTTACTGTATCCATTGTGTGTATTTTGGGTCAGTAGGCAAGAAGCATTTCCAATTTAATTCCTAGGGAAGTTGGGCCAACCTCTGTAATTTCAGTGTAACTTTTCAGAACATCAGGAACAGTGTGGGTAGACTGGAGATGCAAAGCAATTTTTTTTTTCCTTAATAGATTTTTAAAGGACAGACACAATTTGAGGCTGTGAGAGAATGCAGAACACCTTTCACATCACCTGGTTCCTCCTGCCCCTCAAAATGTCAGGGAAGGGAAACATCAGTGGGAGAGCATCCCTTTGGAGCTGCAATGCACAGGTGAGGTTTGTCAGCATGGCTGTAACTCCAGAGCAGGTTCACATCAGGCCACGCTTGTCTGCTGTGACAAACAAGAAATATCAAGAACAAGTAATAGACATTAGCACTATCTTAAGTATGCAAATTTGATAGACTAGAGAGCCTAACAGGAATCTCACGAGCATGCCACAGGCAGGAAAGTCCCTGAGACAAAGCAGCACAACATTTCAGCAGGACTATTGACATCCACACGTGCCACTTTGCTGCAGCCCTGCTGCAAAGAACTGACAATATCCCAGATATCTGAGTTGTCTTCACTCCCCCCGATATTAAAACTGAATATTTCAGTATGAATTCAGGTTGTTATACATTATAATAAAGTTTCTTGAAGGGTTTTGAAAGCGTCTAGGGAACAAGTCCTGTGAGGAGGGGCTAAGGGAACTGGGACTATTTAGTTTGGAGGAAGCTGTGGGCAGGCCTCATCACTCTCTTACAACTACCCGAGAGGAGGTTGAAGGAGGTGTGTGCTGGCCTCTTCTTTGACAAATAAATACAATAGTAGAGGAAATGGCCAGAAGTTGCACCTCGGGAGGTTCAGACTAGATATTAGGAAGAATTTCTTTACCCAAAAGAGTAGTTAGGCAGCTGAATGGACTGCCCAGGGAGGTGGTGGAGTCATCATCCCTAGAGGTATCAAAAAAACTGTATATATGAGGCACTTTATGGCACACTCTAGTGGGCATGGTGCTAGGTTTTTGGTTTATTTTTAATCCTGGATGGACAGTTGGACTCTGTGAACTTGCAGGTCCTTTCCAACTGTGACAATTCTGTGATTCTGTCAGGAAAGTTGTCTCATCTTTGTTCTTTAGAAAGGATGGGCAGGTAAAGGATCACACTCAGAAAACCCTGGGAGGATATTATATATGTTTTGTCTTTAAAGAATATAATAAAATGTTGTGGCTATTTAAATTTCTATGAAAGCGAACTCTTATGTATAATTCAGTTGATCAAAATTTAGACCATTCAGTATTAATACAAAAAGGTAAAGGCTCTCACACTTGCATGGCTAGAAATTTCAATCCTGAGTTAGTTGTTCTCAGTGGTTAGTATTGTGAGTGTTAAATTTCTCTCCCTACACTTTATTATGAAATTGTAAATGCAGAAATCAGATTTGACATCAACTGCAGGCCTTTACTCTTCAAACAGAAAGCTTGTGTTTAAATCCTGCCAGTATTAGCTGGTTTTCCCCATGGAGTACATGTAGCTACAACTGTTTTACACATCACATGTAATGGGTAAAATTCTGCCTATAAAAATGGCCACAGGCGGTGTCTTAAGTCATAGACAATGACTTAATGAGGCCAGAAGTTAAGTTATTTTACATTGCTTTGTTGGCATACCCTAAATATATACAAATGTGACATGATTACAGTGCTATGTAATGTGGCTGTGTTAAAATACTTTACAGCTTGTCAGCATCAGCTCCTGGAGTTTCCTGGCTGTTGAGAATTTCAGTTTAGAGCCTTGGTACTCTCTAAAATTATTTCATATTTTTGCAATTCATTTCTGAAAAAATCAAAAAAAAATGGGCTTAACCTCACCAGTTCTAAAAGAGTTTTGGGTTTACCCCTGGAGGGTTTGCAAGTGTAGCTGTTGTGGCTGGCAATACAATGTATCTGTTATTTGTCTGGAAAAAAAGATAGCTTGCTGGTGTTTGCAAAAAGAGCATTTCTAACTGGCTTAAGGTTTAGCAGCTAATGTTCAGAGGCAAAAAAAGGACAAGAAAATTTGCTGGCATTTTAGCAGCAGTAAACTTACCAGCTCCAAGATGATGTTTCTTTCAGGATCAACCTTTGGTTTCTTTCCAAGGAGTCTTACTCTAGATAAGTGCGAATAATTTCCTTAGCATGTAAATTATTTACTGGAAACTGGTGTGTAAGCCTTATTTTATCTAATTCCTTTCACTTAGTGCTATAGCTGTCTGACTTTGACAGCTGTGAAGTGATATTTTTTCTTTCATTCTTTTATGTGAACACCTGTTTTTTTACTACACCTATTCTTTTTTAATACTTCTAATACTTTTCCATGAGCCACTCTTATTCCAACAGCTTTGTTCAAGATACAGAAGATTTTTAAGGCAAGAATTTAAAGTCTCTTTGTTTCATTTCAATTGGCAATAGCTTCTTATTTTTTGTTATCAAGTATGTTTGTTAGGGAAGGTTTATGGTTTGGCATTTCTACTCCTAGCAATGTGTGACTGGTTACTGAAACTGGGTTTTTTCAATGGAGGGTAAGTCTTTTGGACTGGCCTCATTTTTCTATTTTCTCTCCTTAAGGATAATTCAATTAAGCAAATAGATTATTCAGAATTGTGAGTAGCTCCAGAGAAATAGACTTGTATAAGTAATAGCATGGAGGGAGGTAAGAGGAATCTTTAACTTTTCCAGTGTTAGGGAAAAAGTCTTGTTTACTTTTAAGAGCAGATTCATTCCATAAACCCAGATAGCAAGGACAGGAAAATGAGATTAAAGTACCCCAGAGTAGCTGGAAGATGTTCCTAGATCATTCCAGTATGTGAGGACAGATGGATTCCATTCCTGGAGAACACATCCCATGTCACTAGGGAAAAGATTTGCTTTTGTTTTTGCTTTTGCAAAAGTGTCTTTGCAAAAGTATCATGGGCCCCAAAGTCTAATGCATATTAGAAGTAGAATGGGCTCCAAGAGTTTTGATAATTCATCTGGAGGACAGGGAGAAGCAGCAGTGTAGGAATGAGAACCTAGTAAAAGCCACATAGATAAAACACCATAGTAATTACCATCATTTGTTGGTTTGTTTGGGCTTTTTTTTTTTTTTTTTTCTTTTCCCCACTCTCCCAGTGCACTCTGTGATCACCTATATAGATTTCCTTATTGGTGATGAATAGTGATTGTCCATAAAATCACAGCAAGCTCATAAGAAAGAAATGTTTCCTGTATTGAATAGCTACAGATGCCAGGCGTAGGGCTGTTCTTCCTCCACAGAGCAGAAGCTGCTCACCTGCAGTTAAATGACCTTCAGTATGAATGTGGTAGATCACTCTACTGATAGCTTCTCACACTTCTTAGGGAGTGGAGACTTTTTTCATGATTTTTGTGGGGATATTATATACTGTGAGGATATTTATATATATTTAAATCTTTTTATAAAGGCCACTGCTCATCTAAGCATGCTCCCAAATTACTGTCTTCTGTTAAACATAACATGAGGACTTTTCTACCATTCCATTTCAGACATTTCATTTTAGGCATTTTTAGCTTCAGGTTTTGAGCCAGTCTTGGGAAAGGAAAGTTAAAGATGAGTGAGTGATCGCCTTGAAATTCTACCACATCTTTGGGCAGGGACCAAAGGAAGTCTTGCAGTCATCTAATTTACAAAATATGGGGATCCAGCTGTGGTTCTCCTATGCTTTGTGTTGATGCAAGAAAGACAGAAAAAAAAAAAAAAATCTCAATTACAAGGCAGCTTGAGGAACACACTGCTAGGCTGAGAAGGGAGATGGCTGATGCTGCTTAGACAATAATTAAATTCTGCAATGCTCTTGCAGGTGCCTCTCTCCTGTATAGCCCTCACATATCACTGAGTGGTCATTATACAGAACAGAGACAGTTTAATTTACACTGAATAAATCCACACTCGAAGATGTAGATTCTGCCATTGATACCCATCTTGGCAACCCATCCAACCAACTTGCCTGGGCACCATTTGCTGCATGAAGAAAGAATAAAATTTTGCCAGAAGTGGAGGCTGCCAAATAAGCTCAGCATTGTTTCAGCATCTCTCCCTTTTCCTTTGCAGTGGTGACACGTGCACTTGAGTGCTACCCAAAGCACAGATGAACTAAACTTGCCTCTCCACACCCTTTCACATAGGTGTACTACCTAAATTATCTTAAATCTCACCCCAAGTGTTTTACTGCTGGTGAACAGCCTGAGAGTTGGATTTTACACCCACAGTTAATTCTACCACCTTGCAATAGACTTTAAGTACAAGGTGAGGCAATCTTCAGTGAGAAGTTACATACCCACTGCACCATGACGTTCTCTCCTGGCATGCTTATTTGGCCCAGGGAGTGTCAAATTGCCCAGTTCTGACTCAGTTACTAAATCTGCTAATAATCTGAATCACTTATCTGTTCACAGATAGTTCCAGTAATGGGAACCAGGTGGAAAAGTCTAAAAATAGTTTAGTTAATGCCTTGTGAAACAACGCATTGGAAACAGATGCAAAATGGCAACTCAAAGGTGGACATCCAATGCAAATACTAGGAAATGAGGTTTTGGCATTAAAAAAATCCAGCTTTGTGCATTCAGAAGCCTATAACAGTCCTTCTTATAAATCAGCTTCTCAGACAAATGAGAATGAACTTTCTAAAATTAAGTTTGAAATTGAAAGATAATTCCTCCACTTCCCTGAACTCAGGGGATTTCTGGCTATATAAACAGGCTGCTGATGACAATAATTTAGTCTCACATTGGCTGAAAAATGAGGACAGTTTTGTATAGCAGCTAAGTGGGACACAAACGAAAGTGTGTCATATGAGCAAAAAGCAGAAATAATTAATAAAACACAATAGTTAATATAGTTGACAAGTTCTAATTTAAAGCACATCTAGCTTGTGTTTCCCCAAATTAGCTGCAGTTAAGTCATATTTTTGTTCTGCAGTCACAGATTTCTTTTGTCTGTAGTTATGACACTTTGTAACCATTTTATAAATGCTTTTTACAAGGCACTAAAATTCCCTATTTAATAATTTTAAAAGTTATTAATTTAAAGATCTCTCTGCTGAACAGAAAGAATACACAAATTATTGAAGAAAAATAGCAGGTATAAAAAAACTGCTGTGTTTTGCCTTCAGTTGCTTGTAACACTTTCACTAATCTTCAACTGCTCAGTTTAAAATTTTACAGATTAGGTTATTTACTGCAAATTGAATGTTATCTAAAATGGTTCTGCTCACGATGACCAGAAGCACTGATTAAGCTTTCCGAGAAAGTCTCTTACAGACTTGTAGTGTAGACTTATATTCAGTAAGCAATTTGTCTGAATGTGCCTTTTGCTGTTAACCTTGCAAAGCAACCAGATTTAGCCAAGCTGTGAATTTATGAGTGTTACTTACGGGCTGGCCTTCAGCTTCATCCTCAGAGCAGAGTCCATGGAAAGAGCTTCTGCTGCAGCACTGCCAAGGATTTCCTTTGCAGCCACCTTGCTCCTGCTAGGTTTGCCACACCAAGTAGAGAAACTGAGGGCAAGGTCACAGAATCACAGAGCAGTTGAGGTTGGAAGGGTCCCCTGGAGGTGATCTGAGCCAACCCCCTGCTCAAGCAGGGACACCTTCAGCCAGTTGCCCAGGACCATGTCCAGATGGCTTTTGAGTATCTCCAAGGAGGGAGATTCCACAAGCCCCTATGGACAACCTGTGCCAGTACTTGGTTACCCTCACAGTAAAAAAGTTTTTACTGAGGTTAAGAGGAAACTTCCTGTGTTTCAGTGTGTGTTCATTGCCACTGGTCCTGTCACAGGACACTGCTGGAAGCAGGCTGGCTTTTTCCTGTTTTCATCATCCCTTCAGGTACTTGAACAATTCAATGACACCCTACCCCTGAGTCTCCTCCTCTTTAGGTTGAAGAGTTCCAGCTCTCTCAGCCTTTCCTCATAGAAGAGACACTCCAGTCCCTTAATCATCCTTGTGGCCCTTCAGTGTACTCTTCAAGTATGCCCATGCCTCTCTTGTACTGGAGAATCCAGGCCTGAACAAAGTATTCCAGGTGAGGCCTCACCAGTACTGAGTAGAGGAACCTCCCACCATGTGCTGAGGGCTCTTCCCAGTGCAGTCCTGGGTACTGTTAGCTCTCTTTACAGCAAGGATGCATCACTAGTTCATCTTCAACTTGGTGTTCACCAGGACCCCAAGGTTCTTTTCTGCAATGCTGCTTTCCAGACAGTTGGCCCCAAGCATGTCCTGATGCCTGGAGCTGTACCTGCCCAGGGTCTGGGCCAGCGGGTCCAAAGGACCCAAACTTCCCTTTGAAGGTTCCCACCAGACCATTTCACCAGGCTGTTGAGGTCCCTCTGAATAGCAGTAGAATCCCTCAGTGTATCCACTACTCCTTCCAGTTTTTGTGTCACCTGTACCCTCTGTCCCATCATCCAGATTGTTAGTGAAGATGTTTGAACAGGACTACACCCGGTATTCATCCCTGGGACACACCGCTCCTCACAGGCCTCCAACTAAGCCTGGTACCACTGATCACCCCTCTCCAGAGCCAGCTCTTCAGCCATTTATTCAATCCACCTCACCTTCTGCTCACCCAGACTCTATTTCCTCAGCTTCTCTGCTGCTGAAGCTCCTTTGGCAACAGAGGATCACGAAGGAAAAAGACAGCAGTGGCCATTTTTCCTGGAGTGTTGATTGAAGAACTGAACTTACGGACATGAAAAAAGATTAACAGATGTAGAGCAAAGACTGGGAGAAGAACCAGTGAAGAAAGGGTATCATCTGGTCTTTGGAAGGAATGATAACAGCAAGGGACAAGTGGTGCTGGGGCAGAATCTGTAACAATCACCAGAACAAGCTCTCCCAAGAACAACACTAAGATCTGAAGTGCATCAGTATCCCTCTGCTGTTGGCAAACAACCAGAATTATCACTGGGATTTGCACACCTTGTTTTCATCTCTACGAGCAAGAAAATGACAGGATACTATGACTGCTTACAGAGTAGCAAGAATCAGAACTGTGGAATTGGTTCTATGAGTGACCACTGTATACTAAAAACCCAATTATGCAAAATATTCATTGAGCAAGACAGTTAAAAGCTTAAAACTTCACAGTAAAGACAACTACAAGCTGTTTGATTCCTGTTGTTCCCTTAAGAAGGTATGATTACAAAGATGTATTTCACATTGCTAAATCAATTAAATACTGCATTTCAGACACGAACACACGGCCCTCTGCTACAGGAAAATTATCTGATATTTGACAGCTACTTAAAAGTGTTTCTAGGGGTCACTAGCAATGTTATTTTCAGGTGCCCAACTTGAGACACTTAGGGTCAGCCTTGCAAAACAAGAAATCAAGTGACAGCTCAATACAAGAACCAGAGGAAGCCCTTGCCTGTATTAAGATCAGAGCAAAAATTGGACCACACAATTAAACACTCATTTTGACACTGGTCAATTAAATTTCAATCTAGGCAAACAGTCCTCCTAATCACAAAATCAGTTTCTTCCTTCAAGTAGCTAAGTAAACAACAAGTATCTTTTTAAAGCTTGCTTTTCAACATCCTCAGGTCAGAGTAGCTGGAGTGTGAATTTCAGCAGTTTAGTTGGAGTAGCTTAGCTCAGTCCTCCTTCCCTTAACTTCAGCACTCAATTTGCATAAGGAAGGTAACAGCATCAAGCAACTCTGACAAGATAAAGAGTGAAATAAAGATCACCCTGTCTAGCTATTAAGGGGCCTGAAAAAATTAAGTGTCTAGGTAAAAGTATTTGAATTAGACAAAAGTATGACAAAGGGAACCTCCTCTGGCTCAGCTTACTTGCTTTAGACAGGTGACAGAGACACAGGGATGCAAGGTAAGATAGTGAAATCTTACTATACTGCATCCAAAAAATACTGCATTAACTGCATTAACTGTATCTGGAAGACAGAATAATTAGGAGCAGCATGAAAAGTCACCATACAGTAAGGTTTAGAGCAAAAAACAACTAATAAATCTGGGAAGACTGCCCTTGCAAAATAAAAGCCATGCTTCCCTGAGGGGCTGAGCAGAAAAAAGGGGTATCACTTTCTAATTAGATATCAGATCCTAAGATGTCCATACAAACATGTTCAACACATTAATTCACACATTTGATAAAAATGTTTTCTTGATTCTGGAACCTAAACATTCGTTTGCAGTGAAAGCAGTTTTAAGTTTTTTTTTCAAGTCTAGAAACTTCAGTGATCTTGTAGGATAAGAGGAAGCTGTGCAACTTCTCACGGCCTTTTATTGCCCTTTTGTAACACAGACAGATACTATTACAATATTGTTTACAAAGCAGTTTAAGTTACTTTGAGCCAAGGGAACTTTTAAGTAAAAAAACATATTCCAATTGTTTGCACTCCAGCGTAACTTATGTTTCATTTAGTGTCATTTTGTGAGAAAAATGTTCATTTAGTGTCGTTTTGTGAGAAACATGTCATGATTTTAACAGTGCTCTTTTGGGGCTGGCCTGTCTGATTTTCTTGTGTTACATAACCACTGATGTATAGCATGAAATAAATTTCCAAACCTGAAACTAGAGAATGTGAAGTTTTTTAGAGCTAAAGTAATTACTCTGTTTTCAGCCTGCTGCATAAATAATGAGCTCATCCTAGAGCTTTAAATTCCCAATGATGTATTTTCTGAGAGTTCCTACAATTAATGTCAGGTTTTTTTTCATTATATAATGTTCCTATCCAGGCTATGCAGCACTACATCTTACATACATGTAAAGATAAGGGAAACACAAGTTAGTTCTCCAAAATATGATTCAAGGACAAACCTGATGTAAACAGACATTGCTATATAGCTTGATTTAAAAACTGTTACATTTGCAGGACGATGAGGGTAGTTTATGAAACAACTTGTAAACTATTGCTGTGAGTCAGCATCAGTATATTTAGTATGTATGCACTGAATTGGTGTCAGTATATATGCAAAAGTAAACAAAGTTCCTAAACTTAGCACTATATTTAAACAGACAGTTTTGTGTAAACAGTTGATAAACACCACTAAATTAAACCACTGGGGAGATCTAACATGTTTTAATTTCTGGGTTAAAGACCAGAATCTAAACATACCCCAAACACAAGACGCTGAGGCTGGTCAGAGCAGGGTTGCTTTTCCCTTATGCAGGGAAACAGATATTCACCAGAAACAAACTAACCTGGCTCCCAGAAACCCTAAAGGTATTCAGCCAGCTTGCACTAAAAGAGAATCTGGTCCAGAAGATGATTAGCATCTAAATCTATGATATAATGTGCAAATGGACACATGTACTATGTGAATTTTACTACTCCATTAAAATAAACAATATCATTATAAGGCACAGCCAGTTTTCTTTGTTGCTGTTTTTCTTCTCATAAACAAGAATCTTTTATTTAAAAAAATAGTAACAGTCATCTAGCCTCCCTTCCCTTTGTATACTAATGAATGTTTTGGGTAAAGTCATACCCCAAAGAACACGGAGAGAATCTGATCACAAAACCCAACAATAAGATGAAGGTAGAAAAAAAAATTTAAAGTCTTATTTACTAGAATTTGGGTACTTTTCAATCCATATAACCTTCTGATCATGTAAGTTCATATATGAACATCTCATACACCTTTTTTAGCACCATGCATCACAAATAGCTCTGTTTACTCTCCCCCAAGTACACCAACTACAAGCCTCACAGAAAAAAAGAAAGGATAAGCACTACCAAAGCAACAGCCTGGCTGTTGAAATCTAGGTTGTGGGCTAGCAATTACCCAGACAACTGAGTAAAAAAATCCCCAAGGTATGTTGTACATTACCAAGTTTCCTTTTGTAACCACAGGTCTGCATAAATCCACATGCAAATTTGTTAAATGCAAGTAAAATCCAGCCTGTCAGAAAACAGACCACAACAGAGAGAACAGTCATTTTCCAGGTCACATCCTCACTTAACTGGACTGGAGCCTACAAACCAGACCTCTTTCATCACTTTGAGCAGGCATGACTGAGTTAAGCAGAAAGGATTTGGTTTTAAAATCTGGTGACAAAACATAAATAAAATGGCTGTTACCTCACTCTTACAATTTCTAAGTTGCAGTTCATAACATCAGCTCCCTTTTGATTTCCAGAGGCAGAGGGGAAGGGTCGAAGGACTCAAGAAGATGAAGTCACTTTTGAGAACCTGTCACTGCACAGAGGTGCTTTAGGGGTACTGAGTATGAGACAGACTGCTACAAAGTGTCATACCAAAATGAAATAAAATCCAGTATCCATATTCCAGTATCTTCCATCCTCAGGGCCACAAGAACAAGTACTCCAAAGAACAAGGAGCTTTATAGCTACTTCTGTTCACATGCTAAAGCAAAAGTATCATCAACAAATGACCACGTAGAACTTTAACCAGTGATTGAAAATATGTTCTATTTAAAAATCTGAAGAAAAAATTACAGTGGATTGGTAACTAAGGAAACTGCAGCCATTTGTGCATTAGAAAAGTCTAGTGAGTCACTCCAGGTTCCAGAGGAACTATGTTAATAGGAATTAAAAAGCATGTATTCAAAACAAACTTCTTTGTTTTTACTTATTTGCTATGCAAAACATTAAAAAAACCCCAACAAAACAAACAAACCAACTTAAAATCAACAGCACGGTTTTCTTACATGGTATAAAGTTTGCTTGCTTTTTTCACTGAATATTTTAGAAGTTAGTCGTCCAAGATGAGAATGTGGTGCAACCTCAAAAATCAACAACACAGTGCCTGTGTTTGGAGTCTCTGGTCTTTGGAGTGTGCTCAGTTTCTTAAGCAAGAAAAATAGGAATGTCACAAGGGACTACTTAGATGTCTCTTCTGCTTTTGCAGCTATCCTGCAAATGTGCACCAGAAGTACATGCATTTTTTATGCTAAGTAATCTAAAACTTTTAACAGAATTCCTAACTGTTATTCTACCCGAGGTGAAAAGCAATACAGACAGATACATTTAATTAGGCAGCCATCTGATACCTCAATACCACCAAACACCGTCATGCTACTCCTAAAGCATTTGTAATCTTCAATCTTATAGAGGAATATACAACTCACCACTTTCCTCAGAGTGTATGTGTGGTCATATAATTATTAAATACACATTTCTAGTACCCACCCCATTAACTTCCACTGAATAAATCTGATTCAGGAAATTCACCAGTAAAACTCCTGGTTAGATTTCAGAACACTGTAGTGTAGCTCACCATTATGTTAAGAACAAATACCTAACAAGCACATCTGATAATAAGCTTTTAAAACCAAGTCAGTAAGGTTTTAAATAACTCATTCTTAATTCTGTTTTTTTTCTATTAACATCACATTTTATTAAAAAAATAAGTCTCCTATATTTAACATGTATATTAGCTTGCTGTATATGACTGAAGATCTCAAGACCTTTAACATTAAATGATAATAAAATCAAACACTTTCTTCACAGCTTTGAAAAAGGGGAGGGAGGAAGAGAGGGAGGACAGGAAAGAGTCAGGAAAAGGATGAAGCACCAGGCCATTCCTAGCAAGAGAACCAAGTAACTCTACAGCATCTAATTATGAACCTGCATCACAAACATGAGAAAAAGGAAAACTATTATATTGGTCAAATTTGGACATATTCCATATAATTAGAACATACCACTGGGAAAGACTAGTCTGGTAAGGAGTACATTGTATTTGAAATTGTCTCTTCTTTATTTCCAAGAAATTAGTTTACTTCCTTCTCCACAAGCCATTGCTGATTTACTTGCATTATTATAAACTATTCCAGTATGCCACTTGCACTAAAGCCAGATATACAAGACCCTGCAGGCAAACAGTCTGAAACTATTTTATCACAGATTTTCCCCAACGATGGCAAGAATACTGGACAAATCTGATGGAGGAAACAACTTGGAGGTGTGTACATTATGCATTTAATTTGTAGTTCAGAAGACTGCCCCCACATACTTTCAACAAGAAACCTGTGTAGGAGTCATCTCTAACATAAGGTATACATGGTGCTTACATATTCTCCATGTGGCCCGGGGTCTATGCAAGAAGAAAGAGATAAGGGAAATGAGTAACTCCCCTAAATCCCGTGGGTTATCTGTGCAAAAGATTAGCAGCTCATGGTTGTATTGCAACCACTCTGCCTTGGAGAGCCAACTCCCCTTTTAAACAGAGGGTGTCACAGAGCAGAAGTGCCCTGGCAGTAATGTCATTACCAGCTGTGTTTTCAGAGAGAATTTAGTGAGAATGACAACTCATGGAGAACCTGAAGTACTGGGTTAGACTTGATCTTGTGTATAAATAGTGATCTCAGGGGACACAGAGTTCAGCTAATGCATTCTCTGCTTCTTCTGTTTGGGAGAAGGGAATGACAAATGATATTCCCAGTAGAAACATCACGAGAGAAAATATTATCTGCAAGGAGGGATCTCTCTTCTCTCGTCAGATTTCCTGGGAAAAGACAGCTTCTGATTCCCTTCAAAGATACCTACATTAGCAGAAAACTGGATATATATGCATGAACCAGCTCTTGTTTTCCTTATTTGAATACCAAACCCTTTCAATAATAAGGATAAAAGGCTACGTTTGCAGTTTAAGCAACGATGGCATTTAGGATTATTGTAAAATCAAAATACATTGGAATTATAAAAAAAATTATCCCAACATTAGTCTGATGCTACCTAAAGCCAAGAACAAACAAGCAAGCAATGAACACCGGTATTTTGGTTTTTTGCATGGATATTACAAAAAATAGTAATCATACACTTTTTTTTTTTTCTTTCTAAATGTTCATTACTTAGATAAAGCACATATGAATGTAACATTCAGAATTGTAACATAGAAAATGTAATGTGGGCAATCTGCTATTCCAAGTACACTTACCAAAATACAATTTTATAATGAAGAAAGTCTCAAAATACACCTGTACAACAACTGGGATCCACAAAATATGATTTAATAGTATCACTCAAGATCACTTCATTGAAACCACTTTTATAATACTGTTTGAATAGTAATCTCTGGTCAAAGAGCATTCTCCCCCTTTCCCTAGCACATCCCACTAAAGCAAGGGTGGAATTTCAATTGAAATGCGTATCTTTTAAAACCCCAAATCTGAAGCAGTCCTATTAACTATTATACTGCCTACATTTAAGATACTGGGAGGATGGTAATCACCCTCTCTGAGGCCGTGGTACACTGAGACACCCATATTATTGTTTGTAGCACAAGCAGAATAATCTTGTAAAGGGCAACTAAATAGGGTCAAAATATGAATTACCTCTACCAAACCATTCCCTATGTGTTACTTAAGCCTGTAACATTATAACTTCACTGAAAAAGAAAAAGCTAACCATTTTATCCTATAAATATTTTCTTTATTTGCTTTATGTTTAGAAGTTGCTATTTAAGTTCTATTAACAGAAATACATAACAAAAGCTCCCTAACAAGTGGAAAAAAGTAATTACAAATGCTGAAAAAGTTGGCCTCATTAACATATGTACAGACTTGCTTACTTAATACACATCTTTGTGGGAATTAAATCATTTTATGACACACATTTATACAGGCATTAAACATTCCCAAGTAACTTTGAGCAGAGAATACGCCAAATCATTAGTCTGGGCAGACAGAAATGTGTATTTCAGTTTTGATTGTAGAGCTAACATGCAACAGATACAACATTCAGTCTGAGCTGCTGTTGATAAGTTGTTCTGTTTTTTCTTGCAAAGATCTTTCCATTGAACTTAGGTCCTTTTGTCCCTTCTTTTCTTTGTTCTGCTGTTCCTGCAGCTTCAGGATTATTTGCCTTATTTCTTCTCTTTTGGTTTTCATTCTTGGGCGTGGAAACCAGTCTGTTAAGTTCATTGGTAGCTCAAAACTCAGAATGGGATTCTGAAAAGAAAAGTCATTTGGATATTATAGTAAGGAGGTATAACCTAAAAGATTGGAGGGAACTGTAGTGAGGAAAAGTACATTCTTACTCATCTCAGTCCATCAGCCTGGAACAAAATTTGTGTGTTCGGTATCTATATAATAAGGTAAAATCAGTCAAGCTTCAGTAACATTCATCCAGATCACAGTTCTAGTTATAAAAGTGCCCAAATCATCTGCTCAGTTTGCTAATCTTTTAGATTAAACATTTTACTGCATAAATGTGTAAAATTCTTCTAATTAAAAAAAATTATCTATATTACTGATATAGCACATTTTTTAAAGCAGCATCAAAATCAAGAGCTGGCTAAATACTCCTGTCCTGTTTAGGAACACAAGCAACTAGGAAAGTCAGTTTTACATTTCACCCTAAAAAACATAGCCTGTAAAAGCTCCTGGCTGCCACCAACTCTTTTTAGACTTAAATTCTGTTTTCTTGCTATAGGCTACCCATCCAATGATTATTAGGAGACATTAACTATGCTACTGCTGTGACACAATTGCACCCTAACCAAACAACAGTTTATGGAATAGTGCTTTCTCTAAAAAAAAAATTCCTTCCTTTCTGTATTCCAGTTTACAGCATTAACAGGGTTATTTGTCTGTGAATGACATCTGCCCATTGAGCTAACACTAGCAAGGCTACTTGGTACAAAAGTAGTCACGTTCTGCACAGGAACATGTCAATGCCTAACATTGCACAAGCACACCAAACAGAACATCAACACAGCAATAAAACCCTCTGTGTTTAAGTGAGTTTGCCAGGGAAGCTGGCAAGCACCAGCAGTAAGCAGCCATCAGAAGAATGACACTAAAAATGCAGAAATCCAGGGGCAAAAACTGATTAGGCTTCCCACTTTTTCAATTATGAAACAGGCCAGACAAAGGAATAAGAACATTAACAAAACCACTTGTGTGGTTACTCACAATATTTCAACTTAATCTGAACACATCCTCAACCACAGCTTTTTGTTGTTGTTCAGTTTCGGGCCGAAAAGCAGGAACACGGGTGAGAAGCAAATTCTGCACGAATTCTTCTGCCTGGGAGCTTCCCTCTTACTTAGCGAGTTCTTTCCTGGCTTCCTGCCGCGTCCCACACCCCCCAAAGCCCCAGCTCCTCCGCCGGGGTCCCAGGCCCGCAGGTGGCAGCGGCGGCACCACGGCGGCCCCTGGTGGCGGCAGCCGCGCCCCCGCCTGATCCGGCCCCCCCAAAGCAGCCCCCCCCAAACTGCCCCAGGGGAACTGGGGGACACGGCCTGGCAGCTCCAGGTAAGAGCTGCATCTCCTGGGCCGAAGGGCACAGCTCAGCACGCACGGTGTTGAGGGTGGGGCTGAAAAACCACCTGCTGTGAGAGATGTCAGGTATGCTGCTTATTACACTGCCTATCCTGTGAAGTGAGTAAAGGTTTTAAAAATACAAGTCATTATTTTAAGCCTTATTATTAAAAAGTAGATACTATAAATCCACAAAGAACAAAAAGAGGTGCCTGACTAGTCCACAGGCATCAAATGAAACACCTCTCCCCACATGCTACCCATTCAGTTTGTACAGCTGCTGAAAACAATGAGTCTTGGTACAATCTTAATAATACATTAGCAGCTGAAATTATTACTTCAATAATTGTAAGATAGCCAAGTGCTGTGCAGCCAGTTCAGGTTTTCCTTTCCCCCTTGTGTTACTTCTGAGAACAACCTGTGATTTGCTGTCTGACACATGTGCCATCCCTTTCCCCCGGCAGACAAAGCTGCTGCAGACCGAAAGACCTGAAAATCCCTGGCAGCTCCAGGGATGCAGCCTGATGTGACTCAATCAGTTTTGCAAGAAGGCAGATGTTCAAAATATTAAAACTTGGTTGCTGCTCACATGGCCTCTGTACAAAATAGGAAGTACTCAAGGCAGGTTTTAAGCTCTCCAGGGCTCATTGGTAAAGCAAAACCATTTATTACTACATGATCAGGTCCTTCCAACCTGAACCACTCTATGATTCTGTGTTTGTGCTTCATTTTGCATAATTCACTCTGCTATGGAATGCAAACTGAGTGAGTGTCCTATGCAGGCAACATCTCACTTGCCCATCTTCTTTCTCACAGCCCAGACCTGAGGGTGATCCTCTTTCTACTTGTCAAAGGAGCTGCAACACGATGGCCAAGACAATTAAAGTAAGAGTTTAACTGATTTGTTCAGTGGAATCAAGAATTGGCTGTGAGCTGTAATTATTCCACTTACATGTTTTCACGCAAGAAAGAGTCTAAAACAGCAATGTCATATTAAAGTATCTATACAGTCACATTCCTCAAGAGAAAAAAGAAGTTTTTTTTAACACATCTTTAGTTCATATTTTTAACTCAAATTTGAACTCTGTTTCTTACTGGATATTTTTAAAGGGTATGAACTATAAGAATATAAAGGAAAACTCTAAGCATATTTTCTTAACATCTCAGAAAATTCCATGGCTTTCCATTTCTGATGCTTATGTGTAACTAGCACTGATGACCACCATTACATATCTTAATGCATAGATTAGTTTACACTGAATAATCTAATAAATAGCTCTAAGAACCAAACTGGACAGCCTTTTAAAATTTAAAATTATTTAAATAGCTCATCTCTGATTGCTTCAGGAGACAAAGTAGATATACATACCTCAAAAAAGCTCTCCACATACTGCAGGATGTATACTCCACAGTCACTAAAGTTGTTCTGTTGTGGCACTTTTGGGTTGGAACCTTTCATGACATCTTTGGAAAAGCTTCTTTTGTTGCCTTTCCTGACTTCCCATTCCACCTCTAAATATCTGTAATAGAAGACCATGCAAATTAAACCTTTTTTTTTTCTTGAAGAATTTTGAAGAAAAAAAACCACAACAAAAACAACACAACACAACACAACAAAACCTCCCAACCAAACAAAAAACAAACAAAATCAAATCAAATAAAACCAAAGCAAACCACAAACCAACAAAACAAAACAAAAAGCCCAGAAACAAACAAACAAACCCAGGTAAGCAACTTACTCCCTTAGTGTTTTCACAACATTTGACCGGGAAGGGCCTCTCAGTGAGTCCATGAGCAAAATGCAGGGCCTAAGAGAGAACACAATTTTAAAGTACAAAGTATTTTACAGAAGTTTTTTAAACAATGTTACATGGGTAGCTATGAAATAGTTTATGGGGCTACCTATGGCGCTGCCATAATCCCCTAATTTGGATAACTAAATGCAATGTTATCTTTAGATTTAAACATACAATAAGTACACTTAATAAGGAGCTTAGAAAGTACAGTACTGTCAGACTGAAAGCCTTTATTACAGGCAAAAACTAGCTGCTTAAAACCTCCTCAGGAGACTTGGGCTTGTTTAGATGCACAAATTATCCAGGACACTGGCAGGAAAGTAGCAAGTAAGACACAGAACCCACAAACAGCCTTCTGGAGTAGCAGCTGGAGGACAGGTGGAACAGTGCACAGCACTGCAAATGACACCAGGTCTGCATGTTCAAGAAATTATTCCAGCCAATGAATCTGAAATCTACCTCATACTTAAGCAAAACCAAACAGATACTCTATTTGAAAGACTTATATAAAATAAAATATATATATATATATAAATAATAAAATATAAAAAATATATTATATTAAAATATATATATATATTATATTAAAATAACCTATCTATAAACAAACATCTTCTAGAGAACCAAGTGTGCATGAACACTCTCTTCTTGCACAGATGCTTACATCCAACTAATTCATCTACAGGACACTACCTTCGCAGTAGCCATAAATACAGCAATCATACCAGTCACCCTATATGCTACAGCTGGTTTTATACAAACCTAATTCATACCACAGTTCAGAATCTCAACATTAAATACAGGATATTATTTTAAGGGATAGATAGCACGTACATTACTTTTCGCAAGACTCCTGCTTTCTCTTTTCTAACAATAACACACATGTATCCTTTACAGAAACTGCAAACTAACAAATTCAGGTCAACTACCTGCATGCATTTATGTATAGGTTTGTTTGCATTTAGGTTTGCATTTAAATTAATTTACATGTATGTAATTTTTTAGGCATAAGCATATAATGACTTCATTAGTATTTGCTTTTACTTGTCCTCAATTTCTGTTAACATTGTAATTCTTTTTTAAAGAGCATTGTCTACATAAACGTGTACAATCTGGGGGAGCTGGGAGGGGAAAGGAAGAAGGGGGTGGAGGGGAGGGTGAAGGGAGAAAGAACTGAAAACCTTCTCAAGGTATTTTTCTTTTTCATATAGAAGGAATTTAAAAATATGTGATTATTATTTATGTGCTGTTAAGGACTTTTGATATTTGACTGTCAAAGATCTTACGAAACTTCATGTCTGGATTAAAATACTGTCTTGTGGAAAGTATTATGTGTAGTTAATCCACCATCAGAATGAGACAAATTTAGCCAAGCTATAATCAGAAGCTCATAAATATGCTTAAAACTCACAACATGGATAGATTTTTAGCCCTTCATGAAAATGTATTAAGAACAATTCATATATGTTCCATATAAAGTATAAATTTACAATTTTATCCTGCACCCTAAGAATGTTTTGTGAAAGCCTGTACCTTTCTAGTAACTATTATAATTACAAAGAAATAGAAAAATTGACAAATAAAAGTACAAACTACATTGTAAAAACAGCAATAGTAGTGACAGTATTTCTAGATTCAGAATCATGCATTTCTTCTATGACACCAAAATGCAAGTAAATGCAGAAACTTATTATTAATAAATAATTTCTGGGTTTCAAACATGAAAAAAAAATTTTTTTATTAATGACTGAAACAAGTGAAAAAGCAAGTAAAAAAAAAAAAAGGAACTGAATTTAGTATTGTACAACATCCTTATTAGGGAAAAAACAATAATACCAAGAACCGAGAAAGAAAATGCAGAGCACCACCACAAGCAGAAATCAACAATAAAGAGTAACAGCTTGAACATTTAGATAAGAAATGGGTACAGTTAAAAATTATTCCCATTGTCCTGCATTAATCTGAACAGTGACAAAGGTTTTCTTCAGTAGTAGTTTAATTATTTTCATGGTTCTGCACATTCTTTTTCTAGGATTCTTAGTCAATCTTAGAATAAAACAGCTTTATTTGAAGAAAACAACCTTCAATTACCTGAACCAGCACACAGACCTAGCAGAAACCCAAAAAGCTACTATTTTAATCCTCGTTTCACTCATTACATTTTTTATTCACTGAAGATTATGATACTACGCGGTATAAAATTCTCTCTCAAACACTGACCATTTTCCAAAATTACTGTCTCTTATATTTCATATTCTTACAAAATTTCAATTGTTTTAATACTTACTGTTTGCAGATAGTAGGCCTCAAGTGCCATTGTCCCATTTCGGAATTACAGTTATCATCTACAAGGCCACCATCATCACTACTGTCTTCCTACAGAAGCAACACGTTTACAGGTGTTTAAAAGCAAATATTGTTTTTCAAACATATCCAAAAGAAAATATTATTATACTCACCATTTTTATTCAAGATTACTAACATAAATTTCATAAAGAAGTGGTAGCTTTAATCTGAAACCATTCATTGTAAAGTTACCAACTTTTAATCACATGTTTTTTCAAATCGCTGCTGGAATGACAGCATGAGTGGTGCTATTTATTTAATGACTGCTGAACTAGAAAAAAGCTGCTGGACTATAAAAAACCAATATTTTCAAAGCATTGCTGGCTTAAAAATGGTGCATCACTATTATTTGGTTAATCTAAATTATCAATACTTTCTCTTGCTAATGATTACTAGAAGCTTATTAGTCAGTTTCATGTATGCTATGTTCTAGATGAAATGAGACAAAATCTGCACTGAACTCAGAAGGTAAAATTTATATTTGCTCCAGAATACATCAACTTGGTTGTTAGGGCAAAGGAAATTAAACTGCTGTGGTATATCATGGGTTGCAAAACAGTCATGCCACAAACCTGGGAATGTCCTTTGACCTTTTGATTTCAGTACTGATTGCTATGAAGGATATCGAAGTTTTACGAACAAAACCATTCAGTCATTTTATTTAAAAGTATCCCAGTGATCCACAGTTTCTTACCCTTCTGCTGAGCTCACTATTACTATTACAGACTATTGAGTAACAGAGAAAGAGATACCTTCCAAAAATGGGAACTCCTGAGCATGAGTTGTGAAATTTTTGGTAAGAATTACGTATGCTTTGCTACGATGCAGGATCCTATGACCAAAATCTGCATGCTATGCAGTGAAGATGTTACCATACTAGAAACCACTTCTTGTTCCAAACACACTTCTTTCTGTTGCAGCCTCAGCTCTATTTTTGGCAGATGCTAAGGTGCACTCAGCCTGTCACAATCTACCATTTCTATACCTGCTTTGTGCATCAGTGACAGTTTTAGCCTGAGTTAAATTCTAAGCTACACTGCAACAAAGGAACTGAGCATCTTTTCCTAATCTCAAGGAACACAGCTGGCCCTGTGCTTTCTTCCATGCCTTCGTGCCATGCACTTCCAGATTGAGAACACTCTACTACTCATTCTCCATCTTCTGGGAACTCCTAAATGCTACCAGGTAGACGGAAAAGCATTTCCATCAGGCAAGAATCATAGACCCTTTAGACAAGTGGCATGACAGGTGGGTTTAGCCTGTATGAAAAGTAGAGCTGGGCTTTAACTTAAACTGGAGCTTTTACACGTGTGCACGCATATACCTACTATTTCGACACCATTACAAATAGCTGCAGACTTTGGTAAATAACTCTTTGTTCTGGACTCAAAGGTGAAAAATAGGTAATTCCTAGACTGTCTACTTGATAGCCGCCAATTCTTTATTTCAGACAACTGGGAGTCAGACACCTAGAACATGAACAGGAAGGGCAATTAGGAAGAGTAAATGTGTAACTCCTAGCTTGCTCAGATGGAACTCACACTGGAGAAGCAACAGGGTTATGGAATAATGCCCTCACACCCAGTGATGAGTCAGTAAGGGATGTTATTATTATCAGTCTTTCCACAGCTCTAACATCTAAACACTTCCAATCTAAACAAGAACACTACTTGATTATAAATCCATGCTGTTTACATTTGCTTAGCAGAAGCACCAATGAAACAAAACAAAAGAAAAACATCTACATATGTACATGTACATATGCCTATTTATGCCCAGAAAATGCAGCTGAAAGAAGAGCAACTTGCTCTTGGGTCTGGCAGATAAAACTTGGGGCAGGGGAGGCGAAATGTGGTGACTTTTAGAGTTTCCACTAAAATCATTGTGTGATACTGTCACTATGCAAAAGAAAAAAAAAATTAAATGCAGGGTCAGTAGGTTCCTATTAAACAGTTTAATAAACAGCTGTACAACCCTCTCCTGACAGCTAAATATGCAAGTTTTTTTTAGGTAACCAATGCTTTTGATTTAACATTTGTAAAGATAACTAGCTTTAGACAACCCACATTTACAATGTGTACAAAGCTTTTAAGCTGCCAATTCAAGAACATAACACAACAGTTCATATTTCTCAAATAAAATTGCTAAATTCTTTACCTGGGTATCTTGATCTTCAGAAAAATCTATAAGCTCATCTTCAGTTAGTTTACTGCCATCAGCTGAGTCCTCACTATAGTGCAGCCTGATTTTGTGCAATCCATCTGTATCAATCACAGACAGTAGAATATTTAAACATAAGATACTACATCATCTTTGTAGACCAAACTAATTTTAAATATCTTGTATTTGCTCAGGATTGCTCACAATGACTCTGTGATACAGCTGACATAGTTTATTATTTATGCATATGAACAACAGTGGAAAGTTTCTTCTAGGTAACAGCAGAAATTGTTCCTTTTCTGTGAAAAGCCTAAATAAGAATAATTCTAGAGATCTACACTAAACCCCACTATGAATCTACCCTAAAGATCCCTGAAGCCTTTACAACAGTATAAACTGGTACTGCTACCAAAAGGGACAGTCTCACTGGTCCCTAAAATGTGCTTTTTCTCACCTCTTGCTGCTTCCTTCCATGACATAAAACACATCCACACACGCAGGACCAAACTGAGAAAGTCAGTCACAAGCTTATTACTTTTTTAACTTGAATCAGTTCCTTGATCAGCTCTTCACTTATATGAAGACCTGTACTTGTAGAAGGGTAAAAGCAGCCCAGAAACACACTGCTGGGGAGGTTAGAATGCAGGATCAGCTCTCCTGGGAGCAGGAGCTTAAAAATCTTTGTGAAATTTCACTGTTTGCTACATAAAGAGTATCTGTAAATTTATTCCTTACTGCCTCTATATATCTAGTCACTTGGGAGACAACATCAGGAGAAATCAAGAATAATAAAAGTTATACCCATGAAAGAGGCAGAAACAGATAGCTACAGGCTCACTAGTCTTACTATCCTACCATAATAGACTTAGTTTATTATTTTTCCCCACCAAATCTGTTCTATGTGGGAATAAGTGAATAATTAATAACCCAAAATCTTCATAAGAAAACTTTTTCCTTGACAAAGGCTATACAATACATCTAAATGATCACAAAAATAGAAGTGTTTATTATAGTGTCACTGCAGGATTAGTGAAGAAAACCAGGATTTCTATATGAACAGCAAAGAGGCCAATGAAGTAGCTAATGGAAAAAATGGAGGAGACCTGCATCTGAGAATACTTCAACAGAGATGTTGAACACTTTGAAAAGAGGTTATTAGTGGAGTCCCACAAGGACAAACTTGGGAATTAATCTTACTCAGTATCATTGAAAAGACCTTAGCACAAGAACTAGGCCACATACAAATGTGACTTATTGCTGACAGTTTCCTTAAAAAATAAAAACTGGTTTTGAGAAGAATCACATCTTGTACAAGAATTAAGCAATTAAAAAATGGTTAGTTAAGTAATAAAAAAATATAAAATCTGAATTATTTCTTCGAAGTTATTTAGGTACCAAGTCCTCCTGATTTAAAAGTCTAACAGTAGGATTTAGTCTGAGATCAAGAAATGTAAGTTTAGGCTCGCATGTACAGCAGGCATGTAGGGTCTCACACTAAGTGGAAACCATAATCAGACCAGAAAGCTACTCAACTGAACAGCTACTCTACATCTGCTTTAGGATGAGAAGAGGTGGTCTCTTGGTTTCCCTGACTATCCTAACAAAGAGGCACCTGCAAGTCTTTCCAGGTGTAGCAGGATAATCAGAATGTATGGATCTGTCTGAGTAAAGAACCAGACACTTCTGGAGCAACAGCTGAAGACTGGGCAGAAAACCCAAAGCCTACGTCCTCATCTTCCTTCCATCTGGTGGAAACAGAAGTTTATATACACAGCACATATAAATTTAGCTGCCTATATTTATGCTCAGTGTCAATCTCAAAGTGAATCTCACTCATAAACCTGGACTCTGACCCCTAAGAATGTCTCCATTAGTGAAAGGGTGCATCATCTGCAACAGATGAGCAAAAGAGCCTGAATGTATTAGTCAGCAACAGAATGACCATCAGCCACCAATACAACACAGCCATGAGAAAAATGTAAACCTAGCAAAAATATTTATCATACATTCAACTAGTTACATGGAAGTAACAGCATCCAAGACATAAAACTATATCATAAAGCAGCATTATCATAAAGAGTAATAATCACATATAAGATGAAAAAATTAGAAGAGCAGATCTACACACACCCTCATCCACCACAGCCACTACCCCAAGACCTCCTAGAAGTGACAAATTAATAAATTTTGTTTAGAAAGTAGAAGAATGTTTATACACAGATACTGAAGTGGTATTGTCCTCGAGTATACAGATTAGACCATGTGATTCATAATCTTTTCAGATCTTGTACTATAAGCTATCCAATTACTTACTGTGTATACTACGTCAGCAGGAATACTATCAGTGACTGAAATTAAAAGTTTTTGCATGTCCAGATGTTTTGTAGCCTGTGCCTCAAGGGGATCCAAACCTTGTAGCGAGCAGAGAAAAAAATCCTTTCCTAGTTTTATCTGCCTTTAAAAGTATGCCATTTCCTCTGTCCACTCTGGTAGAAAAGCTGTTCCAGATGACTGAAATCAGCCTCCACAGCAGTGATGAATGGAGAAAACCTCTCTAAATGTTATGGGGAGGTCATGTTGAAAGAATTTATATGTATAAGTTTTAAATTATTTTTTTCTTACTCTTTTTGCATACAGGACACCAACAAACTTAATGGTGTTCAAGCAAAAACTCAAATGCTGGAAGCCACTGGCATTAACATTGTTCAAACAATTCAGTTCCTCCATGCACATACACCATGAAGATCCATGGTCAGCTACTTTTCTTTCCTTAACAATAACAGTATTATGATGTAAAGTGGTATCTACAAAATATGTGTGTGAGAAGAAAGGCCACACAACAGAAAAATTTTCTGATTTAGGAAAACAGTGTTTCACCTCTGGCCCTTTGCTGTAAGAATTATGTCAATATCCACAAACAACATTTTATATGCAATCACTAGAAATTACTCATATTGCAAGCACTCAAACTTCAGCCACATACTAATCCTTCAAAATATCAAGTTCACAAAATTGCAAAAGCAGTAACAGATGTGAAATCTCCATTTTTTTTTCATTAAAATGTGCATATTTTCACAATTACATACCCAAAGATTGGCTAGTAGTTGTGAATTCACCCTGTATACCGTTTTCATCCAGAGTCCTATGGTCTGGTTTATGGCATGCTGATTCCACAGTGTTAGGTTCTTCCACATCACTGTCCATTTGATTTAGTTTTTTGAAAGCACTTTTTCCCCTACAAGGACTTCGTCTACAACATGAAGACTCACTGTCCTCTGTTTCAGTGTTTGGGTCAATTAAAGCTGTATTATACTTTTTGGTCAACATCTTCTTTGCTGCGGACTTGGAAGGCGAGTTTTGTGCATCTAATTCATTTGGCAAAGGAGATGGTGTGTTGCTCTCTCCATCTGAAGAGGAAGATTTTAGCTGTGCTGTAGCAGTTTCATGATAATGGGGATTTGGTTCATATTTGGGTTTTTCTAAGCCAGGAAAGCAGATGACAGCCAAAAACCAGTGAGCACTGCAAAGGAAAAATATATTTAAAAATACCAGTTACATTCATGCTTTCAGTTAAACCTGAAGTTGGGGAAAACCAAACAAAACACTGAGTGTGTTTGTTTGTACAAACAAAAACCCAAACCCTGCCACCATAGTTATCAAAGACAGACTGTAACAGATGCTCACTTTTTTTGAGCCTTCAAAGTCTTCTCTGAAAGTAAGACATCTCCATGCAAGTAGCAACTAACAAATTAATGTGATGCACTTAGTTGAAAACAGGTACTGCCTAAGTATTTATTTCAACTTGCTCATACTTTTCTACCTTCTCTTCCTTGCCTGAATTAACTATTATAGTTTTTTAACATTTTTTTATTACTGCATGAATTAAGAGACTGTAGAGTTCATGTTTTATGGCTGTATGAAGTTCTCGTAGTTCAGCACTAGCAACACAAGGAGCCAGATCTAATGATACATCTGAATTGGTCATATTCTTCCACCCATGATATCTTCCAGTTGTATATGATGCTTCATATTTTTCAAGAAGTCTTGTCAACAATGAACTACCAAAGGGGAGAAAAAAAGTGGTTTTAATGCCATCACCATAATGCTGTTGCGCTCCTCACCCTTCACAGTACTGACATTCTAACCCTTTTGGGATCAAAACACCCCCAACAAAAAATAAATTTTGCCCCAGTTTCTTTCCTATCTCTTTGTCTCTTCAGATTTCACTGACTTGTCACTCAATCAGGAATGGAGAAGCAGCCAATTCAGGGATTAGGACACTGCAAATAGATATTGACTGACCTAATTTAGAAATTTTCTGAAGGTTCTTTGATTCCCTACAGCAAATAACAAAACAGAACCTAGCTATGTGTCTACTATCCAGGTGAAACCACATTTCAATGCATTCCAGAAAAAAAGAAAAAGCAGGAAATAAAAATGCATGTCTGACATATTAAAAAAAATTGGGATTATTATGAACCCTGAATTGCATTGAAACAGTTCCAATCTTCCAATGACACTCCATGAAACTCAGATAAGTGGCCTTTGAAAGCACCTTGAGAATCAGGGGACATTTTGTCTTGAATGATTTACCACAACCGGTAAACCAATATATTAAGTATTCCCAAGCCCTAGAACTTGTGTGTACTCCACTAAAATAGACCTAATGTATCAATTATATAAATAGACAAGCAAATTAACCTCAATCTAAACAAAAGAGCTTGTAGCTTTTAAAAGAACAACTTACTTCCATTTGAACAAAAAGGACTGTACTGCCAAAGGACACTGACATAGTCACAATTAAAACAGCCATGCTGTGATGAAGTTAATTATCCCCTATATTTACCCTGCCCATCTCCAGATACTGCAGGTTTGACAACTTGTTAGCTGATGAGCCTATGCTCCCTACACCAGTGGTTATGGGAGAGTCTGGAAAGACTTTCTGGAAGTAGATTCTGAAGTCCAGCAACTCCAAAACAATCATTTCTAGAATGTACTCTTTTAAGAGAAGCCACAATAAATAGCTGTGCTCTAATAGGGAAAAACAAAACAAAACACCACACACACAAAACCCAAAACAAACAAATGAACAAAAAAATCCCCCATCAACCTAGGCAGCACAGAAGCATTATCAGAAGCAATCACCAGCAGCATTCCTGTGTCATGAGAGAAGCTCTTAAGTTTTCACAAATGCTAGAATAACCTGTTTCACATACTACTTAAGAACAAAGAAGCAAAATAAACCAAGATTGGTTCTCCATCAGACTAATTTTACCACAGATTAAGGTTTGAAAGCTTTTCTAAATAATAATGAATGCAGAATTTTTACTGGAACCAAAGAAACTTTCCCAGAGCTTTGATCCACTATAGTATAACAGAAAAAGTTCTAAAGAGGACTAATTACCAGGAACAAACTGGCAAATTCCTGAAAAAGACCTGCAGTGCTGCTATGTGTCAAGTTGCAACCACTGAGAGACTGTAGACAACTCAAGGCTGTACTGTGAGTTCCATGATCATAATCTATGAAGACAAGGAACAAAATGTTGCAAGGGAAGTGGGTGATGAAAGCCTTACAACACTGTATCAGGTTGTACACAGAGATGTCCAGGCAAAGGCATGTTGAAACAATTTGGGAAACCACTTATCCAGGAACCACACAGAATGGCATGTACTTTCCTCTCTATACACCACAGGCATTTACTGGCTCTTCCTCCTCACCTCTTAATTCTCTGTGCTCCTAATGTTTTCACCAAGTAATCAGCCGTTACCTTGTCCTGAACATACAACATCTAAACATGCCAATTTTTTCCAGCCTAAAGCATGACATTCCTCATTCTGCAAGTGAGGAACAGGAGCACAGGAAAATTTGAGGAAATTACATAGCACAGAAGAAGTCACACAACAGAATTTCTGGAAAAGCTGCAACTTAGTTTAGATGATAGGTCACAGCCCATAGCCTTCCTCATAAAACTTCCATATCCAAAAAGCTCACTACAGATTAAGACGCCAAGTAATATACAAATCATAGAATCATAGAATCACAGAATCACAGAATTGGCTGGGTTGGAAGGGACCTCAGAGATCATCAAGTCCAACCCTTGATCCACTACCGCTGCAGTTACCAGCCCATGGCACTGAGTGCCACATCCAGTCTCTTTTTAAGTATCTCCAGGGATGGAAAATCCACTACTTCCCGGTGCAGCCTGGGCACTATAAATATATAAGTATATAAAACCGTTTATTTGTCACAAAAGCAAGGTTTCACAGTCTTTTGCTCTTGATCCATTTTTGAAGCACACTACCTATGGAAAATAGCAGCCAAATATCTATAGCAACCTGGCAAAATCTGTTATTCTTTTGTGTCACAGCAATATAAGGAAGGAGGAGACACTTAAGCAAGTGACAGTTTTGCTAGCAGAACAGAGGTGTAGAAGCCTTTATACTTGCCATTATTTCTGTGCTTTCCCAGGTAGCTCCCCAGACTCCTTTCTGTTCTGTGATACCAACCTACTCCCCCTGCCAAACCAATTCGTTCTCATCTCCCTGGATAGCTGTTTCTTTTTCTGCTCTGCAATGCTCTTACTGGACCTATCAGGAAACCACTTTTGCAAACATGTCCTACTATCACCACTTACCAAGTTCCAGTTCACAGTGATGGTTCCATAAAGCAGTAACAGGATTTTTTCCAGAATAAAGATGCACACCAAGTGCACAGTTCTCATGCACAAATCAGTACTGCATGTATTTATGAGACCAAGCCAGTTCAAAGCAAAATCCCCAACCCACACACAATGTGAACATCATGCCTTCAGTACAAACTGTTTTGTTCTGCAAATGCACTCCTACTAAGCTGTACTACTTGCTAAGGCAGATGTTGTTTTAGTTGCTTAGCAGTAAATGAGCAAAACAATGAAAACTACCAAGTGCTAAGTTACTACCAGTATAACTAATTCTTGTAAATCCACAGAACTATTTCTTTGCACTTTCAGGTGACTTCTAAATCACACTGTCTAGAATTTGCAGCATGATCAGTCCCATTTCTTCTCTGCATAACCAGTGTGGATGTGTGAATGACACAAGAGAGGATGGTGGGAAATAATACACCAAGCTCTAAGGCAAGTAAAATTAAAGTAATAGACTCTTAAAAATTCTGGTACTTAAAAGCCTTGCAGGAAACGGATGGTAAAGATGAAGTCTTCAGTGGACAGAGGGAATATTGTACACCTGAGTCCTTTTCATCAAGTGTGGACTGGCTGTCATCCTATGGCTGTAGACAGATCACAGCATCTCAAAATGTAAAGTCAGTGCTTGCAAACAGCTTTATCATGGATTTACTTATGACTTTGTAACAAATACAGATCTATGGATACAGTCATAATCTCATACTTCAGAACTGCCTCTCTATACACAGCCTCCTAATTCCAGGTGGGGAGTAGGCAGGAAAAGAGAAGATTCAGAAGTTTTCATCCTAGTGCACAATGGCACAGTATCTAGAAACTAAATTCCTTTGAAGAGCTTTAAATAAAAATTAAAAAAAAAAATTAGAAGTCTTAAATAAAAGAAAACCCAAAACAATTCATTGAATTGTTAAAATATGTTAGGCATGCCTACATTAAGTCAGTTACTATTTTCCTGTCTCTCTGTCCTTAATTTATTTTTGTTTTTATCACAGATTTTTAGAATGCAGTAGTTTACCTTTCCTAAATAGTTTGGCTTAAGAACTGCCTATATTTTTTGTGGAATATATAAACGTGTTTGTGATAACTTGCTGGGATTTTAAGACAAACAAGCATCATTCAAAGTTCTTCAAAACCATTAGAATGCTAACAGTCTGCTTCCTCAGCCAAGAAAAATAAGAGAAAAGAATATAAACAAAGAGTAAAACTTCCAATGCAGAGCATTGGAGTTTTTCAAATGCATTTTCTTCTCATATTGGTTTGTTAAAATAGGTAAATCCAAAAGTTACCAATAATGACACTTGAGAGAACCAGGTAAAACCTAGAAAAAGTACTCAGACAAGTTAATTTTTGCTCAGTCACAGATTACCACAATCTCAGCATTGTCACAGCTGGAAAAGACCTTTAAGATCAAAAAGTCCAACTGTCAATACAGAAAAAAACACCATGCCCACTGCAGCATGTCCTGAAGTGTCTCATCTACATGTTTTTTTAATACCTTGAGGGACTGTGACTCTACCACTTCCCTGGACATCCCATTACAGTGTATGATTACTCCTTCAATAGAATTTCTTCCTCAGATCTAGTCTAAAGCTCCCCTGAAGAAACTTCAAGCTATTTCCTCTAGGTTTTATTGTTATTTACTTGAGAGAAGAGGGCAACACCCACCTCATAATAACCTCCTTTCGATAGCTGTAGAGAGAGAAAAGATTGCCCCTCAACCCCCTCATCTCCAAACTAAACAATCCCAATTCCCTCAGCCTCTCCTTACCAGACCCTTCACCACCTTGGCTGCTCTTCCAAGCAAAGACTTTACCTTGTCTGTTACTTAAGTTACAATAATGCACCTAAAGGTCTTACTACTATTACGTTTATCACCTGAGAAAAGATGTTTATTAATTTTAATTTCAGTCCACAGTTTCATATAACTTTCGATATTAGAATTCTTAAGCTTAAGACTTCACAAAATGTGATAAAAAGGTATTTTTACTTACGCTTCATTAAGGGGAACAAAAATGAAATCTTTCTCAAAAATGTCAACATGTCTTGTCCATGTTTTTACTCGCCCATGTCGTTTCTGTTGTATTCTGCAAGAAGAAACAAACACATGAACCGTAGGGCAGCTTACTTAAAATGAAAGACTACTTTTCCAGGTATTTTCATCTTAGAGCTTCACAAGTTTTTCAAGGGTTACTCTACATTTGTTACAGGTCTGGATTCTTCCTAGAGCTCTGTTGGTATAATATTGTCTGTAAGGATTTATAATATGCTGTTCTTCTAGTCTTCACTGTACTTAGCTCTTAGTTAAATTGACTTATCAACAGACTTACGAAAGGTTTGAAGTTTCAGGAATATTTCTTCTCTCTCTTTGATTAAGGCGTTTGTAGAAGAATGAACTGAACACATGTATTCTATCAGCATCTTCTTTTTTGAGTTTTTCAAGTACCAAATATCTAAGTAGTTTAAAAAAAAAATAAAAAAATAAAAAAATCAGTGGAGTTGCTGAAGTATTAATCACCAGACTGTTAACAGTGCTACCACCCCACTAAGCTGCTACAGTTTTCACGAAACAGCTATCGGCAGGAAATTCTTAACACAAAATGTGAGTATCTGAGTCAGTATTTCAAGATATTAAGTCCTGCTCAAAAGTAGTTCTGCTCTTCTGCTGCTGTTGTATTTATTTTTATGTCTTGGCAGTAAACAAATTTTCAATGAGTTTGCTACATTATGAGCTAACTAGGGAAGACCTGTATTTTGTAACTGAGCCACTAATTCTCTAAATACTCACAGACTGATTTTTACCTCTAAAATATTCCACTAGACTGAAAACTTTACATATATACTTTACATGTAGCATAAACACACCAGGATGCAACAATTTAATTTGTTTCTAACATCTGTAACATCAGTGACACCAAAAAAAATTTATGTATTAATCAAAACAAATGAAATTCCAAGGAACACAATCTGGAAAAAAACAACTTTAAAAAACATTTTTTTTTTTCCCCTCTTGCAGTTGGAATTCCCCTTCAGACGCTAAGAAATTGTAAAGAAGCTTTTTTCTAAGTGAGAACAATGTCATTATCAAACAAAATATGAGAGGAATCAAGAGTTCTTGCAAAGATAGAAAACAACCTTTAAAACTAGAACTATACATAGCTGGAGACCAAGTGGTATCAATTGACCTATGAATTTTTAATGACACAACTTCTCAAGTTTCACAGTAAAAGATGACTAAAAACTGATCTGAAATAAAAACTTACTTTAAATAAAAATCAATAATAACATCATTCAAAAATTCTCCTTCATTTAGACAATGGAGGTCTTCATTGGTCACAGAAATACCACCTTTTGCTGGAGGAGGTGGATAAACTATCAACCTGAAAAGACAAATACATTCAATAATAAATATGAAATACCAGAAACAAACAAACAAACCAAACAAAAAACACTCAGAACTTTTACAGGGCAAAGTTTAATATCTTACTTTTCTATAGGACCAATAAATACTGTATGTGGTTCTCCAATTTCCTCCTCCTCCTCAAAATAAGGTAACTGTTTATTTCGCTGCTGAATTTTGGACTCAGAAAGAACCTTAAAAGAATAAAATAATATTAATTTTCATACTGTGCTTAAATGTACCAAAAAGGTAAAAAGCTGTCAAGTCCAGCAGTATAATATTCACACTCATAATGTCCCAGAGGCAAGCCTGGGAATCCCCATACAAAATCCATTTAAAGTTTTTTTTCTGCTCTAGTGACTAGTACACTATCTTCAGTGTATCTGCAACTCAACTAATAGAATTGCTTCGTTCTAAAACAAAAACATAATTACATTTTTCATTTTGTTTTCTCTGTGAGATGGACTTCCTTTGGAATTGTCTTCTAAGCTCTTAGTAAATGCAACAAGTCTGCCATTGGCTTCTTCAAAGGAAATTTTCACGAAGAAGTCAGAAATATTATTTCTAATGCCAATGTCAGTAATTATTTTTTCAAATATTGAGTTTGCATGCGGATCAAGACCAGTTTCAAAAATCAAAATTATGTACTGTTCCTCTTGACCTACAAAAAAAAGAGAAAAGAAATCATTTAGAAGCAAAATAAAACATCACAACTATGAGCAGATTTGTACAGACTACTGACAACATATATAAGCAGTACTACACATGTGCAAAGAGACAGAAGGATTAGGTACCAAACCTTTCTACCCTCATTTGCAAAAATATATTCAATTTCTGCCTTAATCTAGGTAGATGTGATAATCATTACACACACCCAATATATTTTTAAGACTGAATGCAAAGTCAAAACATATTTTGAAATACCAGCTTCTCTGCTTACTGACAGCAAGACTCAGTCATCAATATTTCTTTTTTTTAATAGTTCCTATCCTATTGTTTCAATGCAATTTCAGAAATAATGTACTCAGCATAATTTCCTCTCTACCCAGGGAAGCACCATGCCCTAATTTCTCTCAAGTCAACACCAAGAAGTCTAGAGCAGCTCCCCCAAAAATCAACGAAGACACATTTATCTGTGGGAACTTACTAGAAAAGGAGAACTGTATTAAGAAAGTACATGGGCTGTTGTGGCTGCATGTTTATTAGAAAATTACTTTCATCTAATTAACCCCTTCAACAACTACACGGGATTTTATTTTCAAAGATTTCAGCCTAGGAACAGTTAAAGGTTGAAAAAAACCCAAACCTATTTTTTAACTTGGGGTAGCTAACAAGTAGGATGCAAAATGTAAACCACTGCTTAGAATCTAAGCTGAGTAGAATACAAAAAGGGGAGGAAAAAAGTATATTTTTGACATGCTTGTTCCCAGACTTAAACAGGAAAATAAGCATATTTTTTTTAAATGTATTAAAACTGTATACTGCATATTAGAAGCACAAAGATATAACAAAACTGCTCTTAGTGATGATAGGCACACGTTGTTGGGTACATAACTACAAAAACCTGTACAGGTAATTTCACAAAAGAAACACTTGTTTTGCTCTGATCAAATTTCTGTTACCATAGAAACAGAAATCTCTTAAAGATCCCCAATCCAGCAGCAACCAGTACTCATGTCTACAAAGTATGCAACTGATCAAGGAAAGCAGTTTAAATTGTTACAGTAATCCAAGCTTCATCTCCATACACAGGTAAAGGGATATCACCACCAAGAAAAGCAAAACCCTGCTTTCAGGTCTTGTACCATAAAGAAATCAAAACCTCACTGGGGATGGTGAACATTCTGTGAACAGCATAAATTCAGCTGTTCTCTCCTGCTTCCTCCTGCTAGCCCAAATAATCCTTATATTTCTTTTGCTGCAGTAGTTTAGCTTCAACAGGTCAGCCTACACATTTACCAGAAGTTGAGAATGTGAGTCCAATCAGTTATTGTATAAATACCACCCACTCACATCATTTGAAAAATACAAAAGCAGTAAATTGCACTAAGAGGAACTATTCAGATAGACACAGGAGTAGGATTTCAGGCTGTTCATCTCAGCCTCATGCAGCTGGGCTCACTCAGCACTCTATAAAAAACAATGTGCATATTAAGATGCTAGACCCTTGAGGAAAACTATGTTTAAATTAATTTTAAGATACGTAACAACAATCCACTTATTTTCCAAGCAGATATTTGTCTACACTAACAAGCATCTGGGGAAAAAAAACAAGCCAACCCACACAACAGCTTCTACTGAAACTCAAGGGCTGTAAGCAGAACAGAACAGAAAGCAGAAATAAGTATACAAAAAGCTGTAATACAAAAGGTCCATACACAAAAGCTAAACAGACCAACTTGCTTCCATTTAGTACAAATATTAGAGAAAAAAGTTATACTTTAACTTTATATATATAATATATATACAGTTCTGCCAGGCTGTTCTGAACTGTACTCTTCATCAGCCTGACACGGTGATGGTGTCTGGAAAGGCACTACCTCTGCCCCAGACAATGATACCAGTTTTATTCTTTAATGCAGTCAGCCATGTTCCAAAACACAAAAACATAATTTCAAGTGAAATAGTACACTGAAATTGTTTTACTTACTGTCTCCTTTACATTCATACCAGACATTATCTTTACTCATTTTCAGTTGGTCTCTCAGGCTACTACAGGTTGATGGTATTGTTTGCAGGAAAACTACTGGTAATTTTCGGACACTACACCATTCACATTTGGTAAGTTCTGAAGTTTTCAGGTTAATCTCTCGGATATCACCTTCTGATTCTAGAGAACAACATAATTACATTGTATTACAGTAATTCTTTAAAAGTTTAAAAGTAACACATACTCAGGAAATTATTTTTGTTAATAACGATGAACAGAACTCCACTGTCACCTTTAAAGAAAGTAATCAGAAACAAACTGTACTCCACCAATTTAAATGTTTGTTCCACAGAAAAATACAGCACTTCCATTGACAGCTTTAAATTTGCAGCTATTACTATGACACATTTTAAAATTATTTTGTAGAACTTTACTATTTGGTTTATCTTTGACCAAGTTTCCTTATGAAAAATAACTTTAAAATTAAGAGGAGAATAAACACATGCTGAGAAATCAGCCAGGCAGAAAAAGACCTGGCTGAATATGAGCCAGCAGTGTGCCCAGGTGGCCAAGAAGGCCAACAGCATCCTGGCCTGTATCAGAAACAGTGTGGGCAGCAGAAGAAGGGAAGTGATGGTGCCACTGTACTCAGCACTGGTGAGACTGCTCGTTGAGTACTGTGTTCAGTTCTGGGCTCCTCATTACAAGAAGGACACTGAGCCGCTGTGGAGTGAGTTCAGAGCAGGGCAACCAAGGGTCTGGAGAACAATCCCTATGAGGAGAGGCTGAAGGAATTTGGAATGTTTAGTTTGGAGAAGAGGAGGCTGAGAGGAGACCTTACTGCTCCCTAAAAGTACCTGAAAGGAGATTGCAGGGAGGTGGTTGCTGGCCTCAAGTGAACAGTGACAGGACTAGAAAAAACAGCCTGAAGTTGCACCAGGGGAGGTCTACACTATATGTGAGGAAAAACATTCTTTACTGAGAGGGGATTTAGTTGTTGGAATGGCCTGTTCAGGGAGGTGGTGGAATCACCACGCATGGAAGTATTTAAAAAATGTGTAGATGAAACACTTCAGAACATGCTCTAGTGGGTGATACAGATATTGATATACGTATTTTATTCAGGGGGATGTTGACAGTTGGATGTGGTGATCTTACAGTCCTTTCCAACAGTGACAATTCTGTGAATCTACCTGATTACCTGAGGAAGATAAAGTACTTGCTTTCAATATAGTACCAAAGAGAAATGTCACCAACATGGTAAATTTTTAACACTACATCTGATGCTTCCATTGACAATATTGGGTATTTTACAGGTTTTACTGAACTACAAAAATGGAAAGAAAAATGCGTGAAGTCAAAGTACATCAAATTTGGTGAAAGCACCCAGAAGTTCAATGCCAAGAATTATTTCTGCATCAGAAAAATGGTTATTGGTAGTCACTTAAAGCTTAAGTTAAATTCTTAAGTTAAATTCTAGTAAATATTTCTTGATCGTGAGTAAAAATTAGTAAAATGGTTACCATATAAAGATTTAATTTGTATCACCCAGAGCATAACTACACGAAACTATATGATAAAAAAGCCAAACAACAACATTCAGTTACTTTCTACCTTAGTAAGGATAGTTATTAGAGGTTCTTATTATTAGTGGAGGTAGTGCTTTTCCTCACCCCACCTCCTCTCTTTTTAAGAACTGTCTCCCCATCTTTTTCTTGGCATTTAGCAATCACTGTCCAGCAGTAGCCCTCTACGTTCTCCCTTCTTATTAGCAATTGAATTCACACCCCTGTGCCTGTCAGAAAGGGAGCCTACTGCTCTTCAAGACAGAACAATTACCCAAAGCAAGCCAGCCACTGACTGAGACTGCCTCTGCAGAGAAAAGCAACTCTCCCTTCCTTCTAAACTTCCAATATCCCTGTCCCACTAGGTGGGGAAGAAGCAGCTCAGCTCTGCATCAGGCTGCAGCAGCAACATGGTTCCTTCAAACTGACAGGGCATAATTTACTGCTCAAAACATCTAATCAGGAAAAAAGCACCACAACTATGATGCATGGATTAACCAAGTCCATCTTCTTCCACTGATTCTTCATTTCTGCAGGGACTTACATAGGAGAAAATGCAGCTAGTAATGAAATGAATGTTTACAGATGACTCCTAGAGTCCTCTCCCCATTGTGTTTAAAATAAACGACAAAACAGCTTTCCAAGACTGGGCTGTAATACTGCAGTCTCTATGGTAATACTTCAGTGTTCTCCTTCGTAAATGCACAAACTTTCCTGAACTCATTTCACCTAATTTCCCACTTCTGGGGGGGCATACCACAGTAACAATAACCCCAATCCAAACCACTAAAGCCCTATAGGCTGGAGAAGAAAAAATTTTAAAGAGAGAACTAGAGAAGAAAGGTCTAAGACTCCTGTGTGGTCTGCACTCTCTACTTTTGTATCTGAAATAAAAGAACTAGAAGTGTCAGATGTAACATGTTTTACAGGATATTATTCTTGCCTATTATTTTTGTTAATAATTTTCAAGACAACCTTTGGTAATCATCAGAGAAATTAATATATACAGATTTTTATCTAGGATGAAAGGGAAGAACTAGAACACAGTTGTGCACACACACACCAAAGCGCTCATTCCTGTTATCTGTGAATTTTCTTTCTATCAGTAAAAGGTAGAGATAATGCAAAATCATTTTGGTTTAAAGAAACTGAAAAAAGTTTCAGCAGGCAGTTCAGATCAACTTTGTATTCTCAATTTTTTCCCCTCTTATCTGACAACAGGCACCCAGTATAATTTATCACATACAAAACAAAACCAGAATCACAATTTTATTATAATTCTACCTGTTAATTCCTTAGACACAGTTACATTATTCAAAATATATATATTGAGTATTAGCCTAAAATGAGAGATACACTCACCGTCTTGACTTTCTAGGCGTATTTTGATATAATCCAGGCAAAACTGTGGAAGACAAAGTAATAATAAGATTTTTTCTTCAAATTAAAATTTACTTAATACCTTTAACTGTCAGTAAACATATTTCAACTAACTACTTGAGTAATGAAAATTTTAAAATAAAAATGTAATTTTTTTTTTAAGTGTACATTTTAGCACAACTCAAGTATATTTTTTACCATTCAGAGTCTCTTTCAGTCGTACTGACTGTTGAAACTTACAATCTTTCCTAAGTATTCTTTTAAAATACTCGGAAAAGTACCAGAAATTATAGGGAGGAAAAAACCAAAACACTTCAAAAGAGAATATCATCTAATAGTGTCAGTATTTAAGCAAAACAAACAATAGGCTTTGCAGACATGTGGAAAGAACAAGTAATATCTCTGCTATTCACGTGGTCATCCCAGGAAGAAGTATCTATTTTATCTGGCATACTGCATACAACTAAAATGCAGTGTGTCCTTGAAATTCTCCATGTAACTTACAAGGTTTACAAAAAAACCCACAACATTTTATCATAGAAGTAAGATTATTCCCTTGCAAACATATTTGCTCCTTCTACCTATTACTATACAGTTTTGGTAATTGTTACTTTCAATATTCTTAACAAATGTATGCTAATTCATAAGGTCAAGACACATCCCCAACCAAGCAAACAGGGTTTTAAAGGATTCTGTAGGCATGATGTTTCTACTAAACACCAGAAATACACGGTATGCGTTAGTATGTAATAGCACTTCCAGATTCTTTGGAAATCACAGCCTTCAAAATTAGAGACAAAGTTACTATTCCACAGACAAAGGCAAAATATTATGTTGTACAAGAATGAAACTAACAACGTCCATCAAAAACTTCAAGGAGATTTGCCAAATAACATATTTACTTACAATCACAGGTTCCACTACCATTCTTCGTAGCGTTCCTATTCGTATACTTCGGCAGTTGAGAATGACACTTTCACAGGAATTTTGATAAGTCAGAGGTACAGCCTCAGTTACAATCTCTTGAGAAATAACTTTGCGACGTTTTATTGGAGTGTTAGACACAATGTTCCCAAACTGAAAAGTAATTTTCAAGGTTTCAGAATCTCTACAATTTATTGCTAAAACATTACTGAAAACTAGTGACTAAATTTTCAGCTACTTTTCTGCTTGTCAATAGGTTAACTTTCTACAGCATCCAACCCAGCAATTTACAGAAGACATTTCCCACTTTCTCTAACAACTGAAGATGATCACATTGCTACATCAAAGAAAAAAAAAGTACACTTGCAAACATTTTGCTAACATTTCCAAATCACAAATATAGCTTCTAAATTGCCAAAGACAATTAAGTTTTCATCATTCTGAAACGCTGTGCAGCCCAGCAAAGCCAGAGTATTTTTAATATATTTTATTTGCTTATTTAATATATTTTATTATATACAAAAAAACTAACTCTGTAAAATCACCACAGTGGGGCTTTATCTTTATATTTCAGGTTTTTTATGTCTGAAAACACCAACTTATTAATGAAGTACAGTGCATCACCACATTAGCAGGAGTAGACTCCAAAAAATATAAAGAAATAAGCCAAATAAAAATTCCTTAAAGAAACTCTAACAGAACTGTTAAGATGTTTTTAGAACAGATTCCGGGGTCTGAAGACTAAACACTGAAAGAAGGCCATGTGGAATTTGGCTCCAACTCAAGAAATTCTCTAGATGCTGACTGAAGCTGCAATGTCAATGAAGTCTCTGTTTACCAGCAGGACTAAAACCTACAACAATGACAGAAAGCTGGCTGACAGCTGTCAGATAAATATATTTATTTGTTGTCATGCTTATATAGCTTTACTTCGTTGAAGGATTTTCTGTACACTAGTCTTTTCTTTGGCATTGATATTCTTTCACAAAGTTGTCCATTAATGCACACTCTTTTGGGTGACAAAATACAGTTACACTTGGATAGAAAAACACACTAAGGGATTCAATATTTCTATTGATACTAAGTATCAAGTAGTCTATCTTGGCCATAATTGAAAAATATTTTTGGATACTTCATTTAAATACAGTGAAGGCAGAGATTCTATATCCCTGTAATTAAAATACTGACATAGGATTCCTGCTCAAGACATCTTTTCATTTTTGTCCACTGGACTAGATAAATATTATTAAAAGCTCAAAGAAGTAAGACAGTAAACATTACAGTGGTGCTATATTCAAGTAGCCTCTTCAGTAAAAAACTGATGATTAGTCTGAGAGGAAAACAAATGAAAAAAATTCTTAAAGCTTCTTCTATCATATCTTACGAAATAGTGTGATACCTTCAATTCTTGGTGGTTTCATAAAATCAATTTCTTGGTTTTTTTTAAATTTCACAAGAAAAAAAGTTTGCCTTCTTTTCAAAAGCAAGCTCTTTTCTACTTTTGTCTAAAATATACAATAAATTTCCAATGTTACAGCTGGTTCTTAAATAGTAGTGAACAGGAACACACGGTTACACAAATTAAAACATTTGGGAGCTTCAGAAGTCTTGGGACACCAGTGTGTTTAGAGTGTAATGCTTTCAATTATTCCAGCACATTATGCCAGAAGAGCTGAACTTCAAAAGTCTTTTATCATCCAGGCTTTTAACCTCCCAGCCTTATTGTAGGTTACAGGTTCACAGCTTTACCTTGGTGACTAATTATACACCATATTATATAATCCATTATTTCATTGAATACAGAACTACAATGTTGGCTTCTGAATTTCAACCCAGAATGAAGGTTTTGGCATCATTCCTTTAGTGTACTAACTCAGAAAAACAAAGGATTTGGGACTGGAAATGGAAATGTGATCAGAGACTCTTGTTAAGCCAAACTCCTAATAGTGAAACTGGACAAGTGGCCCAAGAACAGTTTTAATCAGCATTATTAATTAGACATCAGTTGCCACTGGGAATGTATTCTTCTTAATGGTTGTTACATTTTTAAAACACCATGAAAGGGGTCCCTTTTGACAGCACTAGTGGTGCATTTTTTGTCTTTGTTTATTCATGGAACTCAACTGAAGAGCAGAATTCCCACCACGAAATCCAAAAATAAGTGCTATTAATTGGGACAGTTGTTCAAGTATTTTACTTTACTGGCCACTGTTGTTCCCTGTGTCATTTTTAATGTTTAACTTCAAATGTCCAAAGGCTTACCAGGTAAAAGCAGGTATAAACATTCTTCTGAAAACTAAGTAGGCCCTTGAGTTTCACAGAGATACCCTGGTCAGTCTCAAAGAGTAAACATTCAACACAGAAGAAACTATGTTAAAAGCTTAATCCAAATAATTATGAATGCTTGTAAAAAATACTATAAACATATTTTGTTATCTTTCCAGTATTATGTAAGCAGGGTTTCTACTCGATGAGCTGCTAAATAAGAAAAGCAATCAAATATAATCAGCTTCTGACAATGCAAGACAAGCCTTTACATTTTCCAGTTGTGATTGTTTTTTTGTTTTCTTTAAATAAAGCATTAAAAAGTACCTGATCTTTCATTCTTGCTTTTCTTGGTAGTGTGACTGCAATTTCTGTATCTGTTGTTATACTACCTATTCTCTGTTCTATTCCACAACTGTTTTCCTTTAATGCTGCTTCCACCTTTCCTGTAGAAGGAGCTGGGGAGGAGCGGGCTGAATCTGCAGGACGTGGTGAAATGCTTTCCATTCTCCTAGTGCTGCTACTATCCTCCTCCTCATCATCATCATCACTAGACAAAACAACTAAACAAAAAATATTAAATTCTCAACCACTACATTTTTCCGTAACACAAATTTCTTTTCAAGCAATAGCTTAAAAGTAGTTTAGTTAACTGTCCTGCAGTGTCAAAAACAAGTCCATATTTATCATTATTTATTATGCTTTTATTAATATTCGGAATCTGCTCACAGGTGCTCTCTCCCTGTTTTTTTATTTCTCACAACTAACTATACAGCAGAGGTTTATTATTAATATGCTTCCAGTGGGTGAAGCCATACATTTCTTGATTTAATCAAGACCTGACAGGGAATAACACAGGAAAAACTGATGAGAAACTGTGACTCAAAGTGTTCAAATCAGTAGGACAAATAGCCTTCCAAAATTCCAGTCCTTCCTGCTTATAGATCAAAGTTTATGTGAAGAAAGCACAAAAATTAACATTTTACAAATTATTAAATTTAAATAAATGGGGAAACCTGCATAGTGTTTCCATGTATAGCTCGAAAGGAAAGAAGGAAGAAATATAAAATAAAAATCAAACTCCCTTTGAGAGAATGAATGAAGGAATTTTGCTAAGAGTGCTTTTTAAAAATTATACAGTGAATGTCTTTAAACAAAATAAATTCATTAAATAACATTTTATTAATTAATAATTTATTTTAAATATATATTAAAATATATTATTTAATTACTTATTAACTGTTTTCACTGATGTTTCTCTCTCTCAGAGAATACCACATTATATGAAAAGAAAATAATAAAAAGGTCTGTCCCTCTTCCCCAAGAACACCCCCACAAAAAAATTCCACGCAAAATTAGTAATGTAAACCTGCAAGGATTGTTCCTTCATTATAAAATACATTGGGTTTCCTGTTTATGGCTATATTCATTAAAACGTACTTACTTGGATCATTTAGTTCAGATGGTCTTGTACTCCTCTGTCTTAAGCTTCCTGTTATTTTAGGATTTTTCGCCCCAGTTAGAAGACCAACTTTTCCATTCTGTCTTAACATAGAATGTCCTACAACTTCACTACTCAGTAGAATATCCGTTGGACCTTTCCCAACAGCAGAACCATAAAACTTCTTTGTGTTGAACCCTGTACCTGAAGATTTTTGCCCTGTTGAATTCTGATTTATTGGAGAACGTGATAAAGGTCCCAGAGATTCACTTAAAGTCACAGTTTGTCTGGAGACTCTTTGCAAATCCTTTAGAGAAGCAGTTTCACAATGTCGACATTTGGTCTGATTTTCATTTCCCCGCCCACAATTTGGGCAATCAGTAGAATAATCAATTTGTTCCAAAAGCTGGAGAGGATACACACAAAATCAGTAAATGTGCAAGTACAAAGATTGCCTTTCTAAATCTAGCATTAAATTTTTGTTCAGAATGAATATTGGTAACATTGTATTACCAATTACCGTAAGCAGAGAAAGCAAACATTCAAAGACAGTTTGATTTTTTTTTTCAATTTAGAAAATGAGAAATGTTCTAAGAGGAACAAATGTTATTTGGCAATTTTTTAGAAGTTATTACTGTTGCACAATTCAGATTTTTCTTCTTGCATTTTTTATTTCCATACATAAATGTTGCACACTGTTCATATACATATATATATATCCATTAGCAAGAAGGTACAGTTATATCATTTCTGTAAAACATAGTTTTACTGGACGAATATAAAGTAACCTAAGGATCCACAGAGCAATGCCAGAAAGGATCAGAAGCAACCTCCTAAGTCATGAAGTTTTATCTGTTCTCCCAAGATATCTTCTAACACACGAACAAAAAAAGAGAAACACAAAAGAAAAAGGAAATACACTGCTCCAGAGTCCACTGTCTCAGAAGAAAACAGGACTTGAGGAAAAGGAATTCCCCAGACTGTCAAGAGGAAAGCAGGGGCTACTAGGGAAAATATATCTATCACAGTAAAGACAGAGATGTGATCTGTTTCTCCCAAATGTACATGTACTCAATTACGTATCACAAGTTCAGAACTTGGACTTCTATGTCTAAGGGATTCAATACTAACACATAAGCTACTACATGTGTAACTGAGTTGAATAACTGAGTCTCCAGAACTGAGATTTATTCATCTCCAATTGTCTGTTATTGTCTCCTGGAGCACTGAGCTCAAATGACATAACCACTGTACTGCAAAATACTGAATATAATTTGTCTCCTCTGCATCTCCTTATACCCCTCCTTCACCACAGATGGATAAAGCAGATGTGTCAGTAGTGAGCATTTTAGCCAAATTCTTTGTTGGGTTGAGCCCAGGTGTCTGCCTAACAACAGAGCAGTCCTCATAGTGGCCTTGGTGTATTAGGAAAGGATTTACTGCCACCATTTTCCAAGCTTTATAACAAATACACATTCAATTACAGCAAGATCTGTTCTATTTCCAGAGAGTGTATAATAAACTATACAGTCTTACAGAATCAGAAGGTTCAAATAGCCCTGTGATGTACTCTGGAAAGAGGCCAGTTACAGATAGTGGGGAGCACAACAGGGTAAAGATATATCCTCCTAATTTGCTGTTAATTTGCTCCTAATTTGCAATTTAGACAGGCCCTGAATTAACAGTTGAATTTAAATCAACCTGTTTCATGATGATGTAGCCTCATATATTTTATCAATCAATTTTTGAAATCTCATAATATACCATGTGAAAAATATGGAGGTTTCACTTTTTTTAAGCTTACTTAAGCTTACTTTAAGCTTGACAATTTTACTACAGGCACTCAGCTCTTCTGAGAAACAGTAACTCTTGTCTATTCATGACTGCTCATGTTCTCAAGTTAACAGATTTCTAAGATATGCATGAAAAAAAGTACAAGATGTAATTATTAAATAATGTTTACAATTGCCATCTTTCTTTGGAAATGAAATCATATCTCTGGAACAGCATAATCAAGCCTGCTGCTTTTTTATCAGGGAGACAGAGAACAGCTTGTTTTAGCAATGTGGTCTGCTACATGCAGACTGGCTCACAGGCACCAAGCTGCTGGTGCTTCTACACGGAGCTCCAGCCCTCTCTTCCATCTGTGTACAATGCAGGAAATAGTTCTGGCACAGAACTATAGCTCTGTAATGTAAAGACTTTATTGAAAAAACACACCTTGCTTCTATAAGTATACAGCCTTTTAGTGTCTTCTAGTTACTGCTAAGTTACTGTAAATGGCCTACACAGATCACAGTCCAGCCACAAATCACGAGGCTACTCTGTTTCCTCTCATGCTAATTCATGGAATTTGTAAGGAAGAAGCTATGTGTGTTAAATGATGCCACTTGTTAGGCCTTCAGACTGAAAATTGTTTTAATAAGGCAGTGACAAGATTCTATTTATTTAAAATTGTTTTCTTCAACAACCATTTCAATCTAGAAGACTGTTTTCTGCTTTTATCTCTTACCTGACAGGACATAAGCAACGAATATTTTACTTCTTTAAACAAAGGTATCACTGTAATGATTAAAACAAAACCCACACAACTGTAATGTCTTTTGGTTTGTTTTTAACTGCTTTGCTACTTCATTACTTAGCTTTTATGGTTCACATCCTTATAGATAACACATGTGAAAATCCTTCTGAGTAACATCATCTTAATTAACTAAACATATAATGGAAATGTGCTATAGCAGTACCAACTGTTTCATCGTAATAAAGAAGCACAGTCTGACTGACTTTCTAATATACATGAGCAAATACAACCTGATTATGTCTAATAATTAAATTTTTAAATTTTTTTTAAAAAATAAAGATCTCATCACAGGAAGTTTTGCCTTGATAGTCATACAGTGTGACCTGTAAGTGGGCATTGTGAATATTTCATAGTAAGCCTGGGAGATAAGAAATACGAAGGGCCTTAAAAGAATTTCCAAAATATGATATTTAGAAAATATGATATTTAGGAAAGTTCCAGACAAAAATCCTGGTTGGCTGTATCTAGTGCAAAGAGTGTTATTTGGACACCTGCACTAGTTAGAAAGAGAGTAACTTTTAAAGACATTCCCATCTTTGCAGTATCCCTGTCTTTATTGTTATAATGAGAAGAGAAAATAATGACATTTAAAAAACCAATTCTGTCAAAGAGTAAAATATTGTTTCTCTGATTCATAGACAGCAAACCAAAATTATCAGGTTCTGGTTTATTGATCAGCCCATCAATTAAAACATTGTTCTTTTGCTTTCAAGTGCAGCATCTGTTTGTTCAAATCAGAAAATAAACATTCTATAGCTAGTATCAATATTAATAGTTAAATATCTCTTATCAGTAGTTTTAAAAATTTAATTATGTAACGTTCCTCCTAACCCTAAGCTATTTCAGAACATCAAATTATTTTACAACCGTTTTTAAAATATGCATCAACTTTAAAGTTCAATAAAAATGTACATGTTTTAAAATCTAACCTACCTTTAACTGGGTTAAGCACTTCTTTGTAGCAGAAGAAAGTGACAAGTCAGATTGATAAGAATTGCAGTGACGTTTCTGTTGCACCTTTCTTTTAATTTCAGATTCTGATTCAGATTCTGACTCCTCTGTGTTTTCCATTATACTATCTAGGAGCAAAAATGTAAGAGCATATTTGGGTGAGCTATGGGGCAGTGCTGACTCTTCTATCATGATTTCAGGACCTGAATATACTTCTTACCGAGTAGTATTTACCATGTGAAATTTTGCACATACAAACATTGCTACAGGAGCTCCTTGCCAATTCAGGAAGAAGCTGGGGGCTTAGACTAGATGACTTCCAGAGATCTGTCCCAATAATTCTGTAATTCTAAATTTTTTCAAATTTCAGTTGTTCTTAAAATAATGGAAGCCTAATTTAAAACTAACTATAATACAACTGAACAGGTTGCAGAAATCTGTCAAAAAAGGGAAAAATCTTCCCTTCGTGTAAAAATGTGAATAAATACAGAATAACACAATCAAAGGAGAGAAATGGATATGTGCAACTAAATGCTACACAAAGTTTGGCAACACACCACTCAAAGCTTGTATTTAAAAATATATTAAAAAAAAAAACAACACTATTCTGCTTAAAAGAAATGAGAACTCTCAAAATAACTTACCAACTCCTTGAGACCGTGGTAACCTAATGTGGTCTGCTTCTACTTTCTGAAGCTGAGGAGGATATTCTTTTCTGGAAAATAATTTAGATATACAGTTGTTCTTTTGACGAACACCATTCTAATTTAGCCACAATTATACATAAAAAAATAAACCAGAATTGTATCTGAAAGCTACAAATAAATAACTTCTCCTATTACATGCTATTTGTACACTTAAAAAAATATTACCAGAATGCTAGGAGCAGCTACAGTAAAGTTCTTGGATGTTTTTCTGATCTAAATGCCCTTTGATAGCAATCAATAGTTCAGGAATTTCTCACTTTCACCTAAGTCTTCAGAGACTGAAGCCTGCATCTCCTTCTCCTCATTCACAAAGAACAAAACAGATACTTTTAAAATAAAAAAATAGAAACAACTATTATTTTAATATTACAGTGAATTCCACACGTTTCACAATTAAAAAAATAGAGACAGAACATGCAAAACAGGAAAAAGGTCTGATGTCCAAAATTGATGTGGTCAAAAAGTAAAAAATGACAAGAAAAGACACACATAGATTCTATATATTTGTTTTAAAAATATAGACAAGTTAGTGGATAATAAAAGTTTTGTTAATAACATATGCATAATATACTTTCTGCAAATTAAAGCATGATAGTAAGATTTTTTTTTTAAAGTCTCCTGAAAGATATTTTCAGTTTACATGTGTGCCCAAGAGTGCTCCCACCAAACTGATGGCTGAAGCTCACTGTATCTCAGTTACTGTTTGTGGCAATTCTCTCTCAGATGTCATATCCTACTCTGCAGCTGTACATTATTGTTCCTCCCAGAAGATGGCACACCTGTGAAACTCAGGAAGCCTTGCCAACAATTTCAGCAGAAGCTTTTTACTAGTAAGTTAAGCAGTGCACTGCTACCTCTGATTATAGGGTAAACAGCAAAAACACAAAAAAACAGCTGTAAACTGTGAGGTAACATCTCAAACTAACAGATAAAATATTGAGGATCCACCTGACAAAAATTTAGCTATGGCTGGAGCAGACTTTGGTGCAAAGGATAAGTTTGTCTTTCTTTCAGTGCAGAATTTTCCAATGGATTAATCCAATCAATCCAACCAAATTATAAAACATTTAAACTTGCTGCATTTCTAAGTAATACTTCTCAGGGTTTTGCTATGCTTTATCATTTACTAACATTCTTGGGGCAAGATTAATCTACAATGCCCTTTGGGATAGTTTTTACCAAATCTGCCCCACTAAATGTATCAGCCCCCTATGAAACACACAAAGAGGTTTTATTGTGTTGAAGGGCTGCAGTGGGAAGGAAAAGTCAGGCAGAAGACTGAAAAATAAGCATGGCTGGATTGCACCATAAAATATAGTACATTACAATGAATGCCCACAAGCACATCACAGATGACAGATTAAGTTGGTCATTTGCTATCCATTGTGTCAAAAAACATGAAACAATCCCCCTCTGAAAAGAGGGTTCACTGCCTGCACACACAAAAACTGAACAAAATCCAGAATATCTTAAGTGCATTAAAATCTCTTTTAAAACTCAATTTGACAGTTCAAGATCTCTGAACACTTGTAAGTTATGATTTTTCTTCCAAAAAATCATAAAGGGTTTTATTTAATTTTTAACATGCAACATAGATTTTCCTTTTAAGGATTATTAAATCAAGAGCATATATTGCTGGGTATTTTTTCATAGCAATTCAGAATACAGTAGCATTATTTACCCTCATCTGAATTTTTTGTTACCAGCTTAGACTCATATTGATACTTTTTAAATGGCCAAACACTTGAAGAACACACAAGGGGTAGCATCAAATGAGTATGTTTCTTCTCCCAGAATGTGAGACTTTTATCATATGCTCACAATGAACCAGTAACAGCCAAACATAAATTACAAAAAAATGCTCCAAGCCAACTTAGACTTCTCAGCACAGTTTTACTTGGTTAGCAGTTCAAGGTCAGATTTGAAGTTGCTTTGAGTTAGAAAAGTACAACAGTGTTTTTTAAAGTTACAACAATTTTAAACACCAACACAGTTATAGATTTCATCCATTAAATTCTTCCCTGGAGACACTAACAGCCCTCTCACAACAGGGCAGCAACTTGAAGCCCCTTCTGCTTGTTTCCTATCATGAAAAACCTACACACAAATAAAAAGGCAGAGCCCAGCACCCTAAAGGTTTTCCAGATGACAGAATTAAGCCCCTTCACTTAGCATGATGTTTATTGACATTTGAACATCTGCAGATGCATTGATACTTTCCCCAGTAAAGTAGTACTCTGAGAAGTACAGTCCAGAATTAGAATGGAGTGGGGTGTTTTTAAACCTAACATGGCACTTATTTTTAAAAGGACAAAGAAAAAAAAATGCTTGTAAGAATTAAAAAAAACTAAGTGCTTCAAAACAGAAGCCTTGCTGTTAAATCCTAACTTAAACTAATTGTTTTGCATCTTGGTCTGTTTAGCTGTTTGATACCTTATTTTATCCCTTTGAAATGGGAGACTATCTACATCCTGTGTCTAATAGCAAAAAAAAAATATTGATTGCTGTTCCTGCCATCCTACCAAATACTAAAAATTCTTTTCTTTTCTTATTATGTTTCCTACAAGTATTTCTTATGAGATTTAGATTTTGCTTGAAGAACAAGGTTCCACGCTTACCTCAGCGATTAGCTAACATTAGACATCTTATTTATCTCATCCATTAGAGGCCATTTGAATTTTAATACCTTTAAGTACAAGGGAGGTAGCACAGTATTTGCCAAAAGCAAGAAGTAGTAAAGAATCAAACAGCAAAACAAATTAAAAGACCAAAAATAACTGGCTCTTCCTGCAAAAGACAAAAATACTGAGGTATAGGCTGGACTCAGACACTAAGTTAAGAGTGTCCTGAACTTCTGACACAACATCTAAATGGTACAGGATTTTTCACTAAACGTGTTTTATTCAGATTGAATGGTGTAACTGATTTAGTATTTTCAGCACACATTCAAAATTACTGCCATTTCTTTTGATGAATTATTTTGAATTTGGACTTCACGATCTTCACCTTGGGCTGGTAGACAGACTCTGTCATTCCCCAGCCAAAGTGAAATTTTCATATTAAAATTTCCTCTCTGGGACAAAAAAAATGAGGAGGGGGTGGGGGGAGGGAAGGGGGAAGAGCAAGACAAGGACAATTTCTGTGTATGCTAGAAAGGAATAAACCTAAAGAAACATCTTGATCTGGGAATTCTGCATATAGTGCTATCTTAGAGCTTTCAAAACTACCCAGAATCTGGTATGAGTCACACCAGAAATACCACGTATGTGCATGGCTGCACCAGCTCCTAACTTTGCTGAGGTGTAGGCTCACAGAGAGCTGTTCAATGCACAGCCTGCCTCTTTCAGAGGCTCTTTCTATTCAGCCTTTTCTCCCCTTGCCTCCATATACTGCTACTGGGAAGTATACCACTGCAGGTAGGCTGTTGGTTTCTCCATCATTACATAAAAACAGAGCAAAGCATGGCAAGACAGGAAGAACCAAGCTGCGGAATTAAGACTTAACTTTAGTGTATTTTATAGGAAAAGCAGAGTACAAAAGTCACAGGCTGAAAGAGAGAAGCAGCAGCATAGGCAGCTAGGGTTTTAGTACACGGGTCAGGTAGCCCCAGGAAGTCCAGAAAGTCAGGAGTTGAAGCTGCACTTAATGATTAATGATTAGAACTCCATTTAGCAGTTCCTGCCTAAATCATGTGCCTCTGCTAGGACAGCAGCAAAAAGCATGGAAGGAAAAAAGAAGCTATCCACTAGTACCAGGCTATGAAGAAGCAGTAGTCCTCAAGGGAAAATTAAGCTCACCAACATGCAACTCAACTCTAGTCCTCCTGTGACATACAGTACCATATTTAAAACATTAATAGCTTAATGGGTTACTAATAAATGCAGCACAAAGAAAGTATACATGAACTCAGAGCCCAGGCAGCAAGAGGATGATAAACCACTTTTTAAAGGGCCAAATCTAGCTGGCAAGTATATCTTGGTTTTTGGTTTTTTTGTTTGTTTGTTTTTTTAACAATTAACAAAAGGAAATACACAGACGAGTTTGCTTTTACTACTGAATTTGACATAAATCTAGAAAATCCTAAATTTGCAAACAAAAGATCTGCACTAGAATTTTCTTATTCATATTATCATTGGTTAAATGTTATATATACTGCTTAAGCAATTCAACTTGATATCAAGTGTATATTGCCAAAAAACATACAGAGACAGGATATTTACAAGAACTCAAAATCCATTACTATCAAGATAATATTTGCATTAACATCTAAATTTAAGCTATAAAGAAAAGATGTATGGTATTTCATATTGCTAATATAATATCAACAGTATTAAATATTAACACAATATTAACAACAAACAGATGCAAAATGACTGATAAATGAACTTTATAATGTGGCTGGTTTTACTATGCATTTTCTGTTAACTGCTTTAACATATATACTTTATGAACAGAAGTAGTGCAATGAAAACCTTTAATGCTATTAAAACCAAGCAGAGATGACAGAGTTAAAGCTCTACTATAGTCTTGAAGACTCTACTATACTCTTGAAGCAGGTATTTTTCTATTACACAAAGTATGCTGCTCTACAAAAAGTATTAGCAGTGAATTCCTAACTCCAGAGAAAATGTTAATGTATCTATTTGCATAATGGATAAATAAATAGATAAATTTCCAGTGGAAATGTACCCAAAGTTCACATTATTAGCATGTTATTTAGAGCTGGACGTAAAGGTCATTTTTGGTAAAAAGGCATGAGTGAAACACAAAATCAGAAGAAAAACAAGCAACCCTCCCTCAGACATGAGCAGATATGATTGACTAGATTGAATATTCTTTAAGTAGCACTGATAAAGTACTCATTCAGTTAATTTTCTTAATGCTTATTACCATGCTCATTTCATCAACAGTAAGCTTACCTTTCCTTTCGATCCAGATTGCTTAAAATATGAAAAAAGAAAAAAAAACATAAGATGCAAAGCCCCACATGTGTTGCATATCACTAAATTAAATTTATTAAATATAAACTATAACTGTTTCATTGCCTCTCCCAGTCACTGGACTAGTTTTCAGATGAGAATTATTTTCTGTAACAGTAATTATAAATGTACAAACAAACGTTACTTTACAGACACCAACAGTCAGTGGTCTAAATACAACATTGTCTTGGTTTTTTTTTCAATGTGTAAAATTTGATTAATTCTGAACTCAGCCTGATCATCTCACTTAATTCACTGCAATATAGAACCTGAAATGACAGAACCCTAATACATGAATTCAGATCAAGCTTCATTTCCAATCTCTGATAGCCAGAAGATAAATACATTTTTAGTAGCTGAAAACAAGTTAAGTGTTGAAACTGAGGAGAAAACAAAAAAACAGAAAGCACGGCTTAAATATTTAGGAGACAAAATGGTACCAGCTAGTAGACAGAGCAGGAAAAAGAGAAGCAACCAGCCACCTCCTGAAGTTTTGGCTAAAAAAATCTCCAGAAATATCTAAGAATTACGGCCAGTAGCTTAATAAGTGTCTCCTTTAATATCAACAAATGCAGCTGGTGCTCACAACATGGGTCCTTCATACACCAAGACTGACATAAAAATACATCTAAATAAGCACAGCACAAAGACAACTTGAAATCAGTATCTTTACTTCTCCTGCCTTTTCAAAACTTGCAATATAGAATGCTGTAAACAGTTTAATTTATGTGTCTGTTCCTCCCAAATATCAAAAGTCTAACAAACTTCTGTCATGTATCCATGCCACTGACACTGTGCTAAAACAGAACAAATTCAAATTCTTCCCAGTTTTACTTCAGTCAAAATAAACTGAGTAATAATATTACAGAGTAATATAAACTCATTCTCCTTTCCTCTTCACTATCAGAAGACTCACAAAAATTCAAGAAACTCTGTTCCTCAAAGGAACAGCAGGACTGAAAGCAAAGCAGGTAAGAAAGTAATCCTGATAATCTTACAAAAGTGCAGTATGAAAACATTGTCAATCTCCACAGTGCTCTGGATTCTGGGAAGGCAGTAAAAGGAACTGAAAACTGAATGTGGCCACTGCAGCTTGGACTGGGGAGAGGGTAATGAGTCAATGTTGCATGAAAGTGGGAAAAAATTACTGCCAACTGGAGATAGCCTTCATAAACAATAAACACTGTGGGTCTCATCAGAGTTTATAAATCTAGTCAGATCCAAACCACATCTGTATGGAGTCATACCCAGTATCTCTGTATCCTTGGCACAGTTAATATGTAACTTGGGTTAACTATTCACATGTGCTGTAAAGAGTCCAGCTGTTAAGAATTATAATTGTAAATTTTAATGTTAAGGAAACTTAAAGGGAGAAAATAAAATTCCAGAATGCCTGATACTGTACACTATAATTACACTAGATGCCTCACTTGCTAGTTTTTAATTCCCATATTAATATAATACATTTAAAAGAATTCTCACTTCTACATCTCAGGAAGAAATGAAAATCCCAGCGAGATCCCCAAAGCAATGTTCCTACAAATTGCCTCATGCAGCTCATGCATAAGAATTGTTGGATGTGCTTTACATACATGCTATTACAATGCCAAGTCCTACAGAACAGTCAACAGCAGAAGACAGAATTATGTATATCCATTAAATGAAGCTAAAAAGTTAAGAATCAACTACAACTCCAGGCTGAACTGTATCTGAAAGTCTGTTGTATCAGAAGTGAAAAATTTTAATCCCCAGATTTCACTGGAAAACAACATTAATAATATTTCTCAAAATATTGCTTTGAAATGCCAAATTGCATTGTACTGGAAGCATATTTTTAATATGAGTGCAACAGATATTCAGCCAGAATTTAACTTAACATGCATGCGCAAAAAGTTGGAGAAAGAAAAAGAAATACAGTACACATTGCAAGTTCCAAATTCAGCTTGGTAGAGATTACAACCAAGTTTCATAATTAGCTTGCCCCATGTGACACCATTCCTACTCAAAGAACCCAGTGTAAATAACAGAATCTGTAATGTCAGTGCCAGAGACTTAATCTGCTCAGAACTAATTTAATCATGTTTTTATTTTTGGTTATCCTTTCAATAATCCACTGCAGATTGAAGAACAGTATGTTAGGTTGATTAAAACTATTTGCCTTATGTTGTTACTGATCACTATAGCATAAAACAATTCCATAAAATGCAAACAATGTAAAACAACACAAGCCTGTGTTGCCTGTAAATCAGTATAGGAAAAAAAAACCAACGGCTTAAAACTCAACTTTTGTGCTACCAGTTTTTCTTTGTCTGGATGTATACCTAGAATTTTATTCTGGGTGTGCCACCCACATTTTCTGCATATACTCTTTACTTAGGAGACACCAACAGAATTTACTATTAAACTCAAGTATTGTCTAGTGTCAGTAATAACTAGCAAAAAAAGACAAACAGCAATAACTAGCAAAATTCCCAAACAGCAAAAAAATTACCCACTTTATTTGCACTAGAATTCTGTATTGTGAACAGTTTTAAATAGTCCGGTTTTCTTTTCTAACAATTGTCTTCTCATTTATAAACATCCATTTTCCATATCAAATTGCCTTAAGCTCCTCCTTCTTTGTTAATTAAAAAAGAAGTATGACAGGAGGTCATGTTCTAATAACTTTTAATCTTCTAGCTCAGAAACAGATTTAGAAGCTTTAAAAAGTAGTCAATTGAATCAATTAGAAAAAGATAGTGAAACTGAATATCCCTTGCACAGTCCCTCTGCAAAGGTCACCCTCAATTAGATCATGCTGGGCCTGAAATCCTCCAATAGCAAAATATTGCTTGGAATTGTTATGATTACTTCCTGCCTTTGAAACTCTAAAATATTCTTACTGTAAGAGTCAATTGTCTGGTTGTGAAGTAAAAGAACTAAAATAACAATTCCAAGAGGAAACATATTTAGAAACATTCAAGAGGACTACTACACAATTCTTCATGCAATATTCACCGTGCTTATATATGCATTAGTTTTCTTTCTGTGTGTCATGCATATAAAGATGCTATTTTTTTTTCCACATTACACTGTAGGTTTATAAAGAAGCAAGTCCCATAGGTGAGAAAGGCAAGCAGGCAAGTAACATCCCCTCAATTAACAATCTCTAAAACAGACTTTCTTACATGTTGAAGCCACCTATGGCACTTAACTACAGATGACTCCACACTGCCTGGCTATTTCAAAAGAATCATCTTACAATAACGCTTAATCAAGTACAGTAATATTATTAAGGTCACCATTAAGAGGTCCAAGAAAGAGCAGTCTTGCATGATCTTCCTTACTTCATATCATTTTAATTACTACGGCAGATCAAGATTTTATCCCTTAGAATTACAAAAAAAAAAAAAAAAAAAAAGAAAGAAAGAAAAAGAAAAGAAAAAAAAAGTGAAAGGTAAAGTCATGAACACTTAGACATGGTCCATTCTTTCCTCAATGAACAAAAATATTTTAGAAAGGATTGCATGAAGGAGAAAAGAGCACAGATGCTTCAGCCTAAATCACAGGCTAAGTCTATGATTAATGTTAAGTCTAATTTGTGAAAAAAGTTCTGCCAACCTTTCCTTTGTCAACCCTGTTTTGCAATGATGGGAAGAAATGTAAAGAAAAGGGAAATTTCCTCTGCTGCATCCACTGTTACAAAGGGGAAGGAAACAACCATGCTATTTTCTATTCACAGGTGATAGTAAAGTTTGAAATAGAAGAAAGAGCAACAAGAGTTTAGGTCCTCAGGGACAAGACAGCAAAATCCATTTTTCAGTCTGTTTCTTTAACACCAGATTAATCTAATACATGTTTGGATCACATCATTCATTCCCATTAGTACACAGGGGTTTGTTTTTCTGAAGACAGCAATCAAAGGGAGTAAAGTAGGATGAAATAGAGGAAAACAAAAATATTAAAAAAAAGCCTCTGCAATTTATAGAACTGATGTAGTTTTAAGTTTTCAAAACAATGAAGAGTAATTCAGCATAGCTAAATAAGAATCTCCAGTTTCCAGTCATCTAATTCTAACAACTATTTATATAAGTGCAAAATCTTGCTTCTGTGAGATGTTCCAGTTTATATGATTTATGCTATATTTACAGACTCCATCTTATCAACAGATCTGTAATAAAAGATCCTAAATAGTAAATTCTATGAAACTTCAGTAATTAAGAGCAAACCTCATGACGAAGAATGCCCCATGTAATTACTGTTTCCTTAATAACTTCATAGCACGTGGAAAATCATTACACACAAAACCAGAAAACACTTTTAACAATGGGAACATGGGGAGAAACAAACATAGTCTTACCTTTGGGCTGCTGTTTTTACTACTGCTGTCTGTGCATGTGCATGGTGAAAACGTCTACCGTGTACCACAGTTACAGGACAAGACATATTCTGAGCACTTTCACTGCAAACATACAGAAAAATGGTTTAAGAAAAGACTCTGGTACATTTGTAAATTATCTTAGCTAACAACTATTGTGCTTTTATAGTAACAGCCATACAAAACCAAAACTCAAAAAAGTATTTCTGAATCAATAATACAGCTTGTTAGGATGCTCTGACAGGCATAAAACATACAGTGAAAGAATAAAATAGATAAAAATGCAAACTATTTCTTTTTTTTTTTTCTAGAAGGTAAAGATTCTTTAAATTTTACCACTATGCAAAACACTGAACCTATTCTTCTTTACTCAACCTCACCACTGTGCAAAGACACTGACATATTTTAAAATAAACTATAACAATTTAGCACTAACTTTAAACTTTTATCTTTATATTTTATTAAGGCATAATATTAACTTTTTTAGAATTATTTAAAGGGCATAATGTGTAAACAGATTGAATTGCACACCCAGGAATTTCCTTCGTCTTACTACTCTAAAAGAAAGAAAAAAAAACCTACAGCAAATTAATGGATACAAGATGGCTGGTAACAGAGACAACACAAAGAGTCTTGAAAAGAGGAGGATTCTCATGTGCTCAAACATCTCAGCAGGCCTCTGCAGAGAGATAATGCTCACAGAATCACTGTATGGTGGGGGGTGGAATGAACTTCTAGCAATCACCTAGTCCAACCCCCCTGCTCAAGCATGTTAACCCAGAACAGGTTCCACAGGATCATGTCCAGGTGAGTTTTCTATATCTCCAGAGAAAGATTCCACAATTTCTGTGCTGTTCCAGTGCTCTACCATCTTCAAAGAAGTATTTTGCCATGTTCAGATGAAACTTCCTGTGTTCCAGTTTATTCAAATTGCTTCTTTTCCTGCCACTAGACACCACTGAAGTCTGGCCCCATCCTCTTGACACCCACCCTTTTAGCTATTCAAAAGCATTGGAAAGTTCCCCTCTCAGTCTTCTGTCCTCCAGGCTAAACAGACCAAGGTTTCTCAACCTTTCCTCATAAGAGAGATGGCTCCAGTCTTGTAATCAATTTTGTAGCCCTCCACTGGACTCCAGTAGTTCCTTTTTTGATGTGGGGAGCCCAGAACTGGCCAGAATACTCCTGATGTGGCTTCACTCGGGCAGAACAGAGGAGAGGACAACCTCCCTCAACCTGCTGACCACATCCTTCTTAATGCACCCTATGTTGCCATTGGCCTTTTTGGCCACAAGACACATTGACTTTGCCATTCAGCCAATTCTCAACCCACCTCACTGTCATCTAACCCACACTTCCTAAGCTTACCTATGAGTATGCTACAGGAGACAACCCCTGCTTATCCCTCAACTACTAAGCTAGTCATGCTATCATAGAAGGCTATCAGATTAGTCAGTGACTTTTAGCACTTCTTTAGTTTCTTCATTTGTCTTGTGACACTTTAATGTCATTAGTATGTAAAACAAGTAATTATGGAGTGAAGATGACTTACCAATATTCTCTCTAGCCAAAGCTAATATAAAACTACAGTGTATCAGTATTCACAGTACTCCTCTGACTATTGTTAGACCCTAACAATTATCCTGCCTGCTTTTGTGATAGGATACAATAGTACATTTGAAATGTTAAAAAAACATGTAGCTTTTACCAGACTGTGTTGTTGATAATGCAAAATGTTTCAAACTACGGAAACAGCGTGCCCAAGTTTTGCTTGTAGAATTACTTGGAAATTTTAAATTGCACTAAAAAAACGCTGTGAAAAAGCATTCTGATTGTTTCAAAATTTTTCTCAGAAATATTATCCAGCAGAAGATTTGGTCCTGCAATTTGTCCTGCTATGAACAATGAAACAACCTGAAGTAGCAGAATTCCCCAAAAAGCTGTCACCCACTTCCTAATCCTTCCTCTACATTCCCCCAAAAGAAGGAAGTGAGCTAGCTTGCATTCCAAATATTTTCTCATTTTAGCAATACAAAACCCTTTTGGGAACATTTACATCAAGCATTATAAGGAAATAATATTAGAAGCTTAAAGAGTGTTTCAAGCTGATTGTCAGATGACTTATGATCTGGCTAATCATGACATAACCATGAACATAATAGAACAAGCCCTATCAATGTCCAAAAAATGGCAAAACTGTATTTTCTAGAATATGAAGTTTAGTAACTTCATAAATAGCATCCCATAAAATCACCAACCCCCTGTAAGTAAACACACTCACCCCCTCATACTTCCATGTTTAATCAGTTTATTTGTCAAACCTGAGCTTTGCTAAACTGTTATGAATGGGAAACTCTTGAGTCTTGTGCCCTTGCAGCACAAAAAGCTGTTAAGCAGTGTTTCTGCTTTCTGCCTCATACTCAAACAGTAAGAAACTCCAGTAGGTCCTGGAAGAGAATATCACAGTCTGCTGGGTGATCAGACTTGAGTCAAATCAGACTGTTCTAGATGGCACACTTAAATGGTTCATATGGCGTCAGATATGCTTCCAAGTAGGACAACTGTAAAAAATACAATCTGCTCTATAATTCTGTTCTTTGAATAGCACATATTCAGTACAGACAGAACCACCAGAAAATTCAACCATAAAGTTCTAGTAAGCTGCAAAATGGGCACATCCAAACTGAAATCTGGGTTTGTACAGCAGCTGCAATAAAAATAACATTCAACATTAAAACCAGGTTGATGTAATGTTCGTGAAGTTCCTTGAAAGAACAAATGTTCTACAGGTCTCAAAGTACTCACAACATTTAAAAAAAATTTAAATAATCTAGGATGGATTTAATTATGTGGGAAATTTTGATGTAACTTATTGAAGACTAGTGAAGAGACAAGCAATTTAAAGTAAGACCTCATGATCTAAACAAACAAACAAACAAACCAACAAAATGACAGCAAAAAACTACTAAGAGTTTGATAGTGCATTTGCTTAACCAGATATCAGATGGTAACTTCTGGTTGGTTCAAATTTTCAGACATGCATGTGGAGATGTACAGGGAAATTTTCTTCACACAAGAGAAGCTATATCCCTTCTCTTACTCATTCCCTGAATTTTGGGAAATATTGTACTGTAACAATATTAATTTGAGGTAAACCCTACCAATCTGAAGAGTTTTTAGTCCCTATTCTGCAGACAAAGTGCAAAACAGACTTCAACTTTGCAATAAAAATCACCACAATTAGGTGTTTTCAAAACAAACAACAAATATAACAAATGTGCATGGGCTTCTTCACTACCAAAATGGAACAAAGCAGTCTATATTAAGATGAAGTTGTATCTTTAGTTCTATATTAAAAACCAGAATCCTAAAGAATGCAAGTAACTAGGACAATTCCATAAGGATTGGCCAATTTGAAGAGAAGCAGGCCAGAAACTTGGAAACATGTAGAGAATGCAATGTTTGATTTATGTTTCACTGGACATTGGGAAGGAAGTGATTTTGATTTATGTTATATGAACAAACCCTACACAATAAAACTCTATGGGCAGAGGTGAATTTTTTAACTGGGAGTGGTTAAGCCTTCATGGAAGCCTACATGCCTTTTTTGCCTTCATTAATATAACATTTAGCTAGAAATCATGACTCTTCCAACAAGCTGAATTATTGAAACCTTAACACTTAAGCTTATTCAAAATATCCTAGTATATTATAATTTCCTGTATTTCCTGTTTCTAACATATCCCAAAAAAATGTCCTATACAATGAAACGTTCATTTAATACCAGTAACTTGAATTTCACTCATCAGTGCAGGTTTCACTGTTCCTTGTCAAGACAGCCACTAAAAGAAACAATGCAGGATAACAATATCCTTCATTCATCTAGTAAGCTAAACAATTGTTTATTTGGTCCTTAGAGCAGTAGCTCCTAACAAGAAAACATCCAAACAGCCTTCTTTTAGCTGAAAATTCATGTTTTGGGGGGGTAGTCATGTTTTGTTCTTGGTTGGTTGGTTTGGGGGCTTTGCACATTTGTTTGTTAATTTAAAAGCATGCATGAATTTAATATCATCTACAAGACACAGAAAAACTGAATTAAGAGCAGTATATATCACATTTGGTTAAGATAGTGGGAAAAGGGCCATCTATGTTTTGAAATTCAACAGGATATATAAATATATGTGAAAACAGGTTACAATTACAGCTTAATAAAAGGAGAGTCCTTATTTTGACTGAAATATGTACAATTCTTGTATTTGTTCTTCTCTGTCAAACTCATGGTCCAGTAGTCCACAATTGAAAGTATGATTTGTTCCCTGTACATCAGGCTCAAAGACCAGAACGACAGAAGAGAACACACATCACAGAGAACTTCAAGGATTTATTTGCTCAAGTGATAAGATGGTCCCACTAACCAACAACACTTGGAGATCAGCAGGCAAGATTAAAGGCAAGGACATCCCTCATCCAGCTACATATGGGTTAGCTATTCAATGGCTGTCCCAATTTACAGCTAGCTATCTTACAAAGTTTTCCTTCCTGCAAAAGTAACCAAACTGAGTACATTTTAGCAAAAAGAAACTTACATAAACTGTAACTTTCTACTATGTACTAAATAAAGAGATCAGTCTGTTACAAGCTAGTGATAGGAGTAACAAACAACTACAGAACTGAATGCTTAAGGACTGTTCATTTCAGCTCTAAATGCAAGCAACAATCTCAAGCAAACATGTAGGCGTATGGATATTTGCTGAATCCTTTAAAGGAATAGACTGTGACTCATAAATCAAATGGTATCTTAGAGTAAGGAAAACAGAAAACGCATCCTGAGTTAACCTTGGCAATTCACAGACATGGAAAGAATAAATTCTTGATGGGAGTGTTAGAAATATTCTTCCAGTTGCTAGCACTAGAGGGAAAAATAGCACATGCAGGCAAAATTGGTAATGCACTGACTAGTATTTCAGTTAATGCTCTAACTAGTATTCCAGTTAATACTCTAACTCTAGTTTAGTATTATTCTGATATTTTACTAATACGCTATTTAACATTTTGGAAGGAAAAAGACAGTAACAACTGTCATTTAGCATTTATTAATATCCCTGTTCAAGCAGGTAAGTGAACATAAAACTAAATGTACCTCAGTTTCTTGCTATTTCCCATCATGTTGAGGCCAATTGAGTTCCCTTTAAAAAATCTCAAACTTCCAACTTTGCCTCGCCGTGCGTATGTTTTTATAGAATCACCACTGGTGCCCACAGCTCCAGGCCGACAACGAAGTGACTGTAACAAGAGAGTTCACATGTATTAAAAATATTTAAATAGAAGTTAAGAAAAAAATTACAAAATATTTATACAAATACTACTTAGGTTTCATTTTCAAATAGCTTTTGTCCCAGTTTTCATGTAAAATATACCCTGTGCACACCCTTGCTCAGTAGAATTTCTTACTAAATAAAATATTCATATTTGCAAAGTATTATGAAGCATCTCACAGTGGTAACCTATTTTAGCATACATCAAACACAAGAAGCATGTGTTTTGCCTATGTATTGCCTCCTTTTACATATATACACATGCATACATGAATTAAAAACTTGGAATCTGACGTAAGCAACCCTGAGATATAATGATTCCTATTTTTTATTAAAAAAATAATCCCATTAATGATGATTATCTAAACTAGTTACTCATTCTCTATACTACACAAACCAAGAAGATCTATAGGAGTCAGAAAACAAAAACATTAAGGGTAGACAATTAAATGCCTTCAAGATATGTTGCTAAAAACCACAAACTCTCCTTTCTTAAGAAAGCACGGATGACTGCAACATGGTTTAAGAACCTAGCAAGCTTTAAACATAGATTTTCAGCATAACATAAACAGAGAACTTACCTTTCTCTCTTCATTGAGATTGAAAGGGGTATCACTGTCATCTATGCTGAGCAGTTTTGCCTCACTAGACAAGAGTGGGAGAGAAAAAGTAGATACACTGTAATAATACAGAGCACCAGCAAAACATAATAAGCATAAGAGGTCTTTCTCTTCCTTCTTTAAATTTAAAGGTATCACAAACACACTGTATTTATATATGCCCCAAACCAACAGCAACATACAGTTGACAATGCAGCGATCCAGATATATTAGGTGAATCCAAATTTAAACTATACATCAAATTATGTCACAAAAAGCAAAATAAAAATTCTATTATTCATCCAAAATAGAGACTACCATTGAACCTTCAACATTGTTGTGGTATTGTTGCCAGTAATATAAAAGATTCTACACAAGCCTATAAATAAATTGAGTCAAATACAAAGTTAACCTGTAAAACACAGTATTAGTTTAGCCATCTATATCAGTGCTCAGATATGTGGTTTGAAACTGCAAACTTCTCGTTGCTTTAAGAGAAAATTTTTTATATAACTAAATCTTATACCATAGCAATTATTGCCAAAATTTGCTTTCCTAAAAACTGTGTGTTCTATTTGGCTCATCAGCCCATTAAAATGTGTTTCTTTTATATTTCTATGTCTGTAAATTTCAGCTCTTATAACAGGGAAGAAGCTAAACAAACCCATCCCATGATACCATGAAAACGTACTCCTTCCAGTAACAGGTAGTTATCCTCAAGTAATGTTAAGTATTTTAATTAAAGCCCCAGTCATACATTTTGTACTGACAGCAGCTACATTAGGCTAACACATTCTTGTTTGCAGGAGACAAAATCTGCAGATAAACCCTTCTCATCAATCCCGCAATAAAATCATAGAACTTTCATCCAATTTGTAATTTTTTAGTTTTGGGGGTTTTAACTAAAACCATTCAGGCAGAAATTTCTTAGGAATACAAGCAGTTATTCCAGGAATTCTAAGGAACAGCTACAAAAAAGAAACAATGATGCAGGTTAAGATGTAAACATTTCTTAGCTTCAGTTACAACACCTTGAATGCAATATATTGCAATAATGCCTTCAGTTCTATATAAAGTAAGCACTTGGTACTCCACCCCAATTTCCTAAAAACTTCTTCCCTGCATAAGATTTGCATTCATGTTACAGTTTATTCCTCCATCTTATGCAATACAGATAATAAAATACAATAAAAGAAAAAAATCTGGACTCATAGGCTGAGAACTGCAGATTGTGAAAATTCAGGGGGTGAGATTTTGTGTGTAGCTGTGGTTTTGATAAGGGAAAAATTATGTAATTGTCAATACTTAGCCAGTGGCATTGTTGCATTTTCCTTCTGTTCACAGACCACGATGAATCCAGGTGTGTTAACAGTAAAATGAACACTGTAGTGAATCATCACTGATTTCCAATACTACGTGTCAAAAAGACAGAGTATAGCTGCACAGGTCACCCATGTATATTAAAATTTTAAAATACTGTAATATTTTTTTAACTCTCCCAGGACAGATTATTTTTTCAAGGGAGACTCACTAAGATTTCTCAACTCTTCAACACAAGGCAGTGTGTTTAAGGATTACAGAATTTTTCTAGATCCTAAATAATAAATAAATCATCATAGCACAGATATAAATAGCAGCCTATGGTACCAGCAGCTCTGGCATTTACATACTCTGTTGACTTAGCCAGGTCATTTCTACACATATTTTTCTTCTTCAGCTCCAGCTTGTACAAAAATCATTACAATCTTCAAGATGCCCTTGTACACTGTCTATACTTTCAGGCCTTCAAGATCCTACAACACTGCAACCATTTCAACAAAGGGTATTTGTGAGGGTGAGAGGGTAACAGACGTAATGGACTACAAATTACAAAAAAACTCTGAAAAAATCCTTACATCAAACTGAAAAAGAATCTGACATGACTAGAAAAATATTTGGGAATTTGATGCTTTTAAAGAACCAATATTTTTAGATTTTAAGGAATGCAAAGTATATGCATCTTTACCAGAGAGCACGTTTTTTCAGAGAGCAGAATGCACAGTGACTAAGTAGATGTCTATCTGCTCATGGATCACATGATTATAGTTATTTGCTTGCTTAAAAGATGTCATTCATACAGACTGAAAAAAACAACACTACCTGCCAAATATCAAACAGTAATATTTCAGAACTATTGAAATGGAACCTCAATGGTATTGCTGGAAGGAGGCTGTGCATCCACTCTGCCACTCTTATCCAGGGAACCAAGGAGAGGTATTTTCACATTAGAACAGTAACTCCTCATTTTTTATACTTTAAATAAAATTTTATAACAAATGAAAGTTAAGTGTCCATTAAGCTCTGACGTAAAGTCTTTAGTAAAGAAAAAAAATTAGAATCAACAATTTCTGTAAACAGCATTCCTTCCAAAGGGGAGTTCATAGTTATTCATTCAAACTTAGACATTAAACAAGAAAATAAAATTTTCTGTTTACTTACCATTTGTTTAATTTTAAATCATTAAAATATGTGCAACAGCTAGTTAGATACTTCAGTGTAATAGACTACAATTTACTATTATCTACCAGCAACCCAAACCTTAAGCCTCTGCTGACCACTGAGGTTGCACTCCAATGAACAAGAACATTGCTATCAACTACCAACAACATAGTTAGAATTTCTTTCCAAAAACTCCTAAATAAAAAATGTAGGAAGCTGACATATTTCCCCTTGCAATACACTGTGAATATTATTAATTTTAAATTATATGGTGGTAGGCAACGCACTTAAAAAAGCCCTGATATCAGAGCCATAAGAGAAGCAGTAGTACTACTCAATCGACGGACAATGGTACCTATTAAAATAACCTTAACTAAAATTGCTCAAAATTAAGAACTGAGGCTCTGAACAAAAAGTTCAACAAGGTCAAGTTCAAGGTCAGGGCAACCCATGGTGTCAATATAGGTTGGGGAATGAACAGATTGAGAGGAGCCCTGAAGAAAAGGACTATGGAGTATTGGTGAATGAGAAGAGCTGGATGTACACTGGCAATGTGAAAAGCCAGAAATCCAACTGTGTCCTGGGGTGTACCAAAAGGAGTGTGGCCAGCAGGTTGAGGGAGGTGATTCTCCCCCTATACTCTGCTCTGGTAAGACCCCACCTGGAGTACTTTGTCCAGTTCTGGAGTCCTTAGCACAGGAAAGACATGAGCTGTTGAAGCACATCCAGAGGAGGGCCACAAACATCAGAGGATCTCCTACCAAAACAGTCTGCGAGTGCTGCAGTTGTTCAGCCTGCAGAAGGCTCAGAGGATACCTTATTGCAGCCTCTCAATACTTAAAGGGGGCTTATAGAAAAAAACAACAACAAAACAAAACAAAAAAAAAACAAAAAACAAAAAACAAAAAACAAAAAAAAAAACAAACAAACAAACAAAAAAACCAAACAAAACAAAACAAAAAAAACAAACAAACAAAAAAACAACAAACAAAAAATCAAAACATGGGTCGTTAGCCAAGTATTTTGTGTTCATCCCACTGAGGAAAGATAAACCAAGCAGACACCCAATACTGACTAACAGCAATTAGCACAGATCTCATGGGGTAATAAATATGAGAACATAGCCAATCTTTTAGGTGCTGGAATCTTATTCTTGGGCAAGTTCAAAATAAACTTACTGCGTGTCTGCCATTAAGGTAGGAAAAAGCTTTAATAAGGTCAGACATTAAAATGGTGTCTCAACAAAAAGCATGAGATGAATTCAGATGCTTACTTCAGATTTACTGCTTTCTCCACACAGAAATGCAGCAAGTTAAAAGCACTGCTAATAAGTAGCAGCATACCACAGCAAATAAGAATGACATTTAAAAAATCACCAGAAAACGTACTTATTACACAGTATACTCAAAATACTGGACATATACAAAGTTTTATGCTGGAACAAGTCTATGAACTAAAGCTGCTAATCTTTGAAATGTTCTGGTAACGGAATTTATAAAGAAAAGAACAATTTACTCTTGAATCACTTGCACTCTAAGGATTCCCTTCTGTCAGTATTTTGTTACACAAAGTAAAAACAAATCAGAAAAGCAAACCAGACAAATTATTTCAAAATGCTGGAGGCCTCAGGGAAAAATACAAAAAGAAACTTAACACATACATACAAACAAAAAACACCCAACAAAACAAACAAAACCCACACACAAAAACCCACAACAAAATACAAGTGCTACCAAAATAAATTTGAGGGCAGCTTAAAACATACAGATGTTTGGGGGGAGTGAGAATTTGCCTGAAATAATATCAGAAATTGTGTAAGCAAAACAGGCCCGGATCCACTTTAAATGAGTTTTCAACTACTGTTTTATCTCCTACTTCCAGATAAGATTCTGTGTAATTCACAGGTATAAAAAATGTGAATAGGCAATAACAGTTCAATAATGGCTATGGGAAACTGTACAAAATATTTGAGAAGAATGAAAAATCACTCAGAAATGCCATCTTAAAATCAGACATAACTATATAAAACAGATATTCCATGATCATTTTTTCAGACTTTTGGGTTTTTTAGCATCCCTACAAAATACACAATTATCCTGTGTTTTTAACTCAACATGAGTTGGAGACAGATGGAAAACAGCAGTGAACTACCAGAAGCAAGAAACTGCTATGCTTACAAATGTGAACTACATTTATATCTGAAAACAATAAAATGTAAATAAATCTTGTATGTACTTAAACATATTACAGTACACCAGAAACTGTGTGTACCAAGGACAAGGGGAAACGGATTAAAACTTGACAAGGGGAGATTTAGATTAGACATTAGGAAAAAATTATTTCCTGTGAGGATGGTGAGACACTGGAACAGGCTGCCCAAGGAAATTGTGTCTGCCCCCTCCCTGGAAATGTTCAAGGCCAATTTGGATGGGGCCTTGAGCAACCTGATCTAGTGGGAGGTGTCCCTGCCCACGCAGGGGGGTTGGAACTAGAAGATCTTCAAGGTCCCTTCCAACCCAAACCATTCTGTGATTACATGATTCTACGAAATTAATGTAAAATTACTAAGGAAAAATAAGCAAGCTTAATCTTATAAAATTAAAATGCCCTTCGTCTAAGAACCTTTCAAAAATTGCTTTTAACTTCTGATACAGTTCTTTTTTGCCACAAGCTCTTCATGCATGCTTCATCCTTTAATGAGCTTCTGAAGTCATTTTTTAATTACTTAATTATCACATTAAGAATGTTTTTGCAAGATTATAGCATAGCATAGCCTACTGCTGAAGACTAAGTGGTTATGTATCTACTTGCCTATCTCCCTTTCAAGACACAATATTTGGAAGAGTATTACCTATTAGAAATGCAAATCCATGGCAGTCTTGTTAGATCAGTACAGAGGTCAAGATACAAATTAATCTAAGAATTATTTTTGTACCTGACCACAGGGCCCAGTTTCTCCTTATTAGAGAACTATAGCATCCTTTTTATACTTGCCTTTTTGCCTACTTTCCAAATATTTAAGAACAAAAATAAAGCTGGCATGCATCCTTTGCACATGAAAGAATATTCCTGTAATCCTGGGCTACATCAAAAGAAGTGTGGCCAGCAGGTCAAGGGAGGTGATTCTTCCCCTCTTCTCTGCTCTCATGAGACTCATCCTGGAGTACTCTGTCCAATTCTAGAGCCTCCAACGTAAGGACATGGAGCTCCTGAAGCAAGTCAAGAGTAAGGCCATGAAGATGCTCAAAGGGCTAGAGCACCTTTCCTGTGAAGACAGGCTGAGAGAGTGCTACAGTTGTTCAGCCTGGAGAAGAGAAGGCTCCAGGGAGACCTTACAGCAGCCTCACAGTACATGAAGGGGGCCTACAGGAAAGCTGAGGAGGGAATTTTTATAAGGACATGTAGTAAATAGGACAAGAAGTAATGGCTTTTAACTGGAACAGGGTAGATTTAGATTAGACATTAGGAAAAAATTCTGTAGTGTGAGGACAGTGAGACACTGGCACAGGTTGCCCAGAGAAGTTGCAGATGCCCCCTGCCTAGAATTGTTCAAGGTCAGCTTGGATGGGGGTCTGAGCAACCTGATTTAGTGGAAGGTGTCCCTGGCATGGTAGGGGGGTTGGAACAAGATGATCTTTAAAGTCCTTCCAACCCAAACCATTCTATGATTTGATGAAACTTGTTCTTTTTAACAATTCATTAGTGGTTTTGGAAATACATGCATAAATGTAGGGAAAATATATTAATAACAATAAGAATGTCACAAGGATGAAGTAGGTATTCAAACTTCGCACAAATCATTGAAGTTTTAGTCAAAATCCAAACATACTAAGTAAAGAAATAAAGTAAGGGACAAAACTAGCCTTAGCTCCACCCAGTGAGATAAGCACGAGGGAGAAACACCTACAGTCTTTCAAGCTCAGTTTAACTTGAGCCTTTAACTAGGGCTACCACTACTGAAGAACCTTCATCATAACTGTGAAGTGCTCAGCAGCAGCATCACTAAAAAGAGAAGTTGAAGGTGCTTGGACACCCTATCTGTCCAACTCTTTACTTTGCACCTTACCATATTTCTTGTCTGTATTCCTTAGTATTACACAGTAGCTCCAAAGACAAATGCAACACTTCTGAAATGTACTGTGTCCTATGCTGTAAGCACTAAGCACTATGTTCATAGTTAAATTTATGTTCTAATGCATTTTTATATGGCGATATTATTTAAAATAATAAACTTACTTGAAATAATTATTCTTAACCACTGAGTTTTTAAAGATAATATATTGTTTCTTATTAATAAATTACAAAAAAATATTTATTTATAAATAGACACTTATACTTTCAACAGCCTAGATAAAAGCATCCTTACTCTTTCTCTGCATCTCCTTCACTTTCTTCTGCATGATCAAAGCTCCAATTACTTTTAAAACCTCCATCTCTCTTGGACTGTGATCTATCCAAAGCTGAAATGAGAACAAGTTAAGATAAGTCTTGATTTCAATCTGAGTTATTAATCAACACAAACTAGAGGAGTAAACCAGATGCATGTATTTTCCCCGAGTATTTGTTTTGTTGATGTCAATGTTTAACTATTATTTCACACAATCAGTTAATCCATGCATTAGTGACTCATTTTTCTAAGTACAGAGAAGTGAATACTTGCCAAAATCTTGAGTACTAAGGCAATAAATCAGCAAGCTATTAAAAATTATGATGTAAGGTAGTTTTATAAGGATTTCAACTGTTTTACTGATACCTGTAAATTCAAGGATTCCTTCTCTGGTGTGAACTATATGCCACAAGCAGAAAGGATCCTAAAATTAGTTATTTAAATGTCCAATACACAATTATATATTTAATTTTTCAGGATCAAAATAACAGTTCCAAACTGCCCCAAGTACAACTTCAACATTATACACTTTTTTTTTTTTTTTTTAATTCAGCATCTGACACTGACCTAATTTAACATCTGATGCTAACTGAAATTTCAGCTTTAGCATCAGCTAAGTAAAAACCTGAACATTCCGAGAACAGTCAACACCATGAGAAATTTCAGATTTATCTCCTGCAATATCAAACAGTACAGAGATGTTCATATATGATGAAATGGGAGTACTCCTTTTAATAAAGGGACGTACAGAGCAAGGAGACAGCACTGAGGCAAGGAAGGCACTGTCCACCCCAGGCCTTAACTGTTGTTACTAAGAGCCATCTCACACAAATTCTCTATGACAAACTATGCAGCAGCTTTAATTTTGGTACAATTTGTGTCTTTTCATTACATAATTGGAAATGCATTTAGAAATAACTAATGCAACTCCGTGATTTGATAAAAAGGAAAAAGAAACAACACAACCAACATAACCAGGAACAGGTGTCTAGAATAAACAGTGCACACAGAAATATTTATTGTATATTCAACCTGTGTCATAGTTTGAGTATGAGGAACTAAAGAAGGAGGCCTTTCATCTCTGAGAGGGGCAGAACACAGAGGTTTCTGCTCCTTCCCATTCCCTGCCCATACTCTACCAGGGTCAGGCAGACCCCAGCCCCTCCTCTCCTCCGCCCTCTCCTCGCTGCGCTGCTGTTCCCCTGCGCTCCTTCACCACCAGCTGCCCCCCTGCTCTCCAGAATCCACATTCATCGGGTGACGGGAAGAGCCGGGGATCCCCCTCCTGAGTCGGCCCTGCCACAAGGGGCCCTCAGGCACCCTATCCCTGCCAGCATAGAGATTGGGTTTATAGATCTATTTGTATACATTTATATTTTTGTTCTTCATCCTTTATGTTACTGCCTTTCCCCTGTGCTAGTAAATCTGTTTATGATTTTTTTAATTTCCAACTTCAAGTCTGTAGTTTTTATTCCCCTTTTATCTTCTCTTTGGGGAGGGGAAACAGAGAATAATTCTGTCTTTTGGTTTTTCGTCCACCCAAACTGCTAAGCTTTGACAACCTGTTTCTAGTTACTTGCATCTACTGAGGACTTCCTGAGCCATGGGTAATTTTTTTTGTGTTAAAGAACCTGTGCTAGTCTTCCTCTATCTCATTTTTTGGTTTTTTTCTGTTTTTCTGGTTTTTTTAAGCAACCCTACTTTATAGGATTAACAGTATCTTGCAGTAGATAGTACCTCAGCTTAATTATGTTATATATCCTTTGTATCTTTATATCTTTATATCTCCTTTTGTTTGTCCTGATTGAATTTGGCATCTTTAGCTCCTCTTTAGTACTCCATTCCTTCAGTTCTTGTGCTTTGGAAAGTAGTATTAAGGAGTCCTTCTCTATTCACTCGGGATTGCATAGATCTCTGATGCGTTCTTTTCAACACATGAACAATGCCAGTTCAAAAAGATTGCTGAAAAAATAATTCTTATTTTAGTTGTTATTAAAACTTCCATGGCATTATGAACCAAATCTCGAAGCCACTTAAAAATAAGTCCCTATACTCTCTTTTTGTGTAAAGCCTGATATAACAAATTTTGGACTACAAAACTAAGTATCCTTGTAGGAGGAATGGCAGAAAGCAGCTTAATGCCTTCAAGCTATGTGTGTGGACTGCTCTGTAAACTCCTTTATCAGGAATTGAATGATTAGAACTGAAATAAAATTGAATGATAGAATCATTCAGCAGCGTCATCAAACAGTTCTTAAATGAGAGGAAAAAAAGTTCACAATTTCCATGAAATAAGGGCAAAATCATGCATTTGAAAAAAAAAAAATCATTTAAAATTCTGCCTAAAATACTAAAGTGAGAAGAGACATATACAGTATTTAGTATAAAGTCCTAGTTCCTAAGAGAAGATATAATCTTAAAAGATTCTTTGGTTCTCTTTTGCTTTATACTCTAAGGCAAATCATTCCATGTGGATCTATATTATAGCTGACTTGAATAACGCACCTATTTATTTTTATTGTTTTGGATATGATGCTGTATTTGGTTTGAGAGGCAAGGTTTTGGTACTGAGATACAGGGAAGAAGCAGACCACAAAGGTGGCTTCTATAAAGATGCCAGAAGGAGCCAATGTTGAGTCAGCTCCAAGATGGAACCACTGCTGGCCAAGGTCAAGGCCATCAGTGTCAGCAGTAGCACCTCTGTGATAATGCATTTCAGGGGAAAAAACTGAAGCTGCACCCAGAGAGAGGAGTGAGAATATGGGAGCACAAATCTGCATACACCAAGGAAGGGGAGGACGTTCTCCAGGTGCTAGAGCAGAGACTCCCCTCAGCCTGTGAAGAGCATGGCGAGACAGGCTGTCTCCCTGCAACCCATTGAGGTCCACAGTGGAGAAGATATCCACCTACAGCCATGCAGGACCTCACACCAGGGGAGGGAGATGCCTGAGACTGTGACCATGTGGAGAACCCATGCAGGAACAGGCTCCCAGCAGGACCTGTGGTCCCATGGAAAGAAGCCCATACGAGAGCAATCTCTTCCTGAAGGATACTGCATGGAAGGCATCCACACTAAAGAGCTGCAGCCCATGGGAAGAACTCAGATTGGAGAAATCTGTGGAGAACTGTCTCCCATTGAATGGACCATATACTGGAGCAGGAAAAGAGCGTGAAGAGGAGGAGAACAGCAAATTATGATCACAACCTTCACTTCCTGTCCCCCTGTGCTATTTGTCGGGAAGAGGTCAGCAGTGAAGTTGAGCCCTGGAAAAAGGGAAGGGTGAGGGGAAGGTGTTTTTAGATTTGTTCTAATTTCTCATTATGCTCATTACACATTATCCTATTCTGATTTGATTGAATCACAGCATCAATCACAAAACAGTTCAAGTTGGAAATGACCTGTAAGATCATTCAGTTCAACCTTTAACTTAATTCTACTAAACTTAGCTCAACCAGCCCATTGCTAAACCATGTCCCTAAGCATGGTATCTACATGATTTTTAAATACATTCAGGGATGGAGATTCAACCACTTCCCGGGCAGCCCATCCCAGTGCTTAATAACCCTTTCTGTGAAGAAATGCTTTCCTACTATCCTGGTGCAACTTCAAGTCATTTCCCCTCATCCTACTGTTTGTTACTAGTGATAATAGATGGGCACATGCTCCCTCATTACAGCCTCCTTTCAGGTAGTTGTAGAGAGCAATGAGATAAACCCTCAGCCTCCTGCTCTTCAGACTAAAGCTCCAGTTCCCTCAGCTGCTCATAACATTTGCTTCCAGACCCTCCAGTTTTGTTGCTCTTCTTTGGGCCCACTGCAGAACCTCAGTGCCTTTCCTATACTGAGGTGCCCAAAACTGAACACAGTACCATTGCAGAGTACAGGGGGACAATCACTAGCCTAGTTCTGCTGGCTACAGTATTTCTGATACAAGCTAGGATGCTGCTGGCCTTCTTGGCCACCTGGGCACTCATTTGCCAGATACCACCACCACCCCCAGAATACAGGAACAGAAACCTTAGGGTTTCTATTACAAAACCCAAAAGTTTTTACAAGTCTTTCCTCTGCTGAGATCACATCTCTCTCTGTGTTTCCAAGAACCACTCTAAACATGAAACCTAATTCAAATAAACATTTGGTTCAGGACCAAGCAGTTTTTCCAGGAGAACCTGAAATTTACATTCTTTTTCCCTAGTTATGCTGGTCTGAAAAAAAAAAAAAAATGCCTCATCTTACAAATGCTTAGACCATTACAACTGCAACCAACTTATGAGCTACTGCAGTATACACACAAAAAATCTAAATTTAAATGTGACCAGAATCATCGCCTTCATCCAGACACATATTTAAGTAAATTAAAAAGAATGCTGCTGAGCTTTCTCATCTGTTGTTCATTTAGAATCATCACATATATTGCCAAGCATTTATAAAAATCTGACACAGAAATATTTCTTACTTATTTTACTTTCCCCGTTGTTTCATTATCTTTTAGACAGGCTTCTTCAGGCTTCTATGCAAAATAGCTTTTTATTTTCCAGCTTTGACACCATGAGCTCTAGTGTATCAACTGCATAACCACCGTGAGGCTGCACTTACACATTCTGAAGCAGAACTACAGGAACAAGTTTATGCATCCCTCACTCTTTCTAAAAGCTGGGGCATCCTGCTCCCAGCCTGCACCCTGCATGTCAGAACAGCTGTTTCTGCATTGAAAGCAAACCTGGGGAAGGAAACTAATTCAGGAAAAAATACCTCAGGCAGTGGGGGAGGGGGAAGGTTGATTTTTCAACCACATAAATTGCCTCTTCTGTTAACCACAATATCGTAGCACATCTGTGACTGAATAAAGGGCATCTAGAAACTGAGACTGCTTCAGACACTAAGGATACCATGAAAATTGTACAGAACAATAACCTAACCTACATTTATAGATACAGACTTAGAGCTCTATTGCTTTAACTTTCCACTCCCTAAACGAGCTGCAGATGAAAAATATCTGGCAAAATCTCTTCCAATAGGCAGGAATCATAAAATGACAGTGAGATGTTACATGAGCAGAGTTAAGTAGTAAAGTTCCACAATACCAGCATAATGGATACAAAGTAAGAACATTCTTTTACACATGAAGGTAATTTAATTTCTCAGATAGCTAATTTTAAAAATTCCAACAGAATTTTTTTACATTTTTTGACACAACATTATATGAAAGGAAACTAATGATAAATGCAGAGTATCCACTGCTGGACAAAAAGTTTGCAGAGAAAACACATTTATATGAGGTCTGTATTTCAAAGATGGCAAATCACAGAACAGACAAGTCTGATCATTTGCTGAACTGTGTTTAACATTTTCTAAGTACTACAAGGAGTAACCAAGAAGCATAATAGGATGATGAAGATCTGAGGTATGATAAACATTTTCTTTGCAGTTCCTTTGAAGGTTTTTCTGGTAAGATAGCAGTGACAAACCACACAACAGACAACCAGAGTTTCTTGACCTTTTCTACCGATTCTCCCCATAGAGATGTAGACACATCACCTGAACATCAAAAAGAAACCAGAAGCACTTCAAGAGGGCTTATTATATCAGCAGGATCGTTGGGAATGCAACATAACCCACTGTCAAGGAAGATAAGATTCTGGAACACTTGAGGAGCTGTACATGTAGAAGTCCATAGGACCAGACAGGGTGCATCTGATGGTGCTGAGGAAGCTTGCCAATGTCAGTGTTAGGCCACTCTACATTATCTTTGAAAGGTCATGGCATTAGAGAGGTTCCCAGTAACTGAAAAAAACATCATACCAATCTTCAAGACAGGCAATAAGGATGATCTGGTGAACTACAGGCTAGCCTGCATCACCTCAATTCCCAGTAAGGTTACAGATTAAATCTTCTAGGCATCCATTCCCAGCTACATGATGACAAGAAGGTGAACAGCCAGCATGGATTTTTGAAGGGCAAACTGTGCCCAACTAACTCAACAGCATTCCACAGTGAGATGACTGGCTGTGTAGGTAAGAGGAGAGTGACAGATGCTGCAAGGCCCTTTACATGGTTTCTCAAGAGGTCCTTATAGGACCAGGTAGAGAGACTACACTGAGTAAATGAATGAGAAGGTGAGGAGAAAAACAGCGGGACCATTGGGATCAAAGGGTGATTGATTACTAGTACAAATCCAGATGCTGCCATCCCTCAGCAATCAGTACTTGAGCCAATATTGTTTAATTTGTTAATAATCTGAATAATGGGACCAAGTGCACTCAGCACGTTTGCAGATACCAAACCAGGGGAAGTAGTTCATACACTGAAAGCCAGCTGCTATTCAGAAGGACCTGACAGGTCAGAAAGGGGCTGACGAGTACCTCATTAAGTTCAACAACAGCAAATGCAAAGTCCTACATCTGAGACCAAATAAGCCCACGCAGCAGTGCAGACTAGGGGACAACTCACTAGGAAGCAACTCTTCAGCAGGAACTGGGTGTTCCAGTGGGCAGCAATCTGAATACGGGTCAACATTGCACACCCACAGCAAGGAAAGCTAACCACACGATGTGTAAAAATTTAGCCAGCTGTCAAAAGAAGTGACCCTTCCTTTTCCACTTCCATATGAAACTGTAACCAGAGTACTGAGCTCAGTTTTGGGCTCTCCAGTGTAACAAAAATATTGACATACTAGAGCAAGTTCAGTGATGAGCTGTCAAGTTAACCAGGGGGATCAAACACATGACACATAAGGAGAAATTAAAAAAGCTGGGTTTACTCAGCATTAAAAAGGGAGGAGGGGTGACTTTTTTGCTGACTTGAACAACCTAATGGGAAAGCAGAGAAAAAGTGAAGTGAAACTCTCCAGTGAGATATACAGCAAAAGGACAACGGACACAAGCTGGAAAGCAGAAAATTCCTACTTAAAGAATTTATTTTTTAACATGAAGGTGCTGAAGACTGGGCAGGTTGCTATGTGAGGTCATGGAAACTGAACAAAGTCCTGAGCAACCTGCTCTAACAGCATCAGTGACCTCTTATAGGTACAAAGTATCACCTAAGGCAACTGCACCATCATCACAAACATCTCCAAAATTAACTACCTTACTCACTTTCTTTCCTCTTTCTGAATGTCTGCCACCTACTCCGACTTTCCACACAAGTAACATGAAAAGTAGGATCCAACAATAAAGAAGAAATAAGAAAAAAATCCACACGTGAGAAAAAAAAAAAAGTATTTTTTTTCATCTCTAGCATTATGAATATATGTAATTTTTCCACCTATGTAAGACCTCTATTGCTAGACTGGAGATACACTACATATTCAGAAAGGAAGAAGAAAATTTCAATGTTTTTACAGGAAAGCTAAATATAGGAGAGGTGCCTTTTATAGGAAAAATTGTAGGATAAAAGGTTAGGACAAAGGCAATTTCTGAACTTTCAATTTACTCACAAAATGTGAAAAAGTATATAAAGCTAACAAGCCGTTTCAAGGAAAATGAAACTTGAACAAGAATCCCAGAACACATTTTCTGTGGCAAATCAGTATGTGATCTTAATCACATATGATCCCAAATTCTGAACACTGTTTTTACAAGATAAACAAAACACAGCAGGAAACCTACAGTACATAATGCATCCAATTTGCACACTTCATACTTTAGACTTAGTTATGCACCATGGGATCCATCTTCATGAAAAAAACCTAAGCTTGTGCAACCCAGAATACAGCAGCACTGAACAAACAGCAATCTATTTTTAGAAAGTGCTAAAAGGCAGTTACACAAAGAATAAGACTAAAAAGCCCTCCTTTAACTACCTGGACATTAGGCAATCAATGCTTTTTGAAGGTTCCCAGGTTTGCTACAATAATTGGAGCAACAAGTTGAAATAAACGATAGGACTGTATCTAGATAATAAAAGGAAGAAAGGAAAAAAAAAATCAACACTTTGTATTATTTAAAACATCTTAATTTATCCTGCAAATTTTCAAAGACAAGGCCAGAGATATACAGAAAGGTTTCAAGAATGCTACAAGACAATAACTTGCAAATGTAGGACTTTACATGTAATGAAAGCAGGTAAAAGCAAGACATTTGATGTTATCAGTTGTTCAAAATTCACTTGAAATGTGCACCAAAAAAGGCATATAGAGAAAACACTCAACAACCAAAAAAAGCTCAACAATTTGGTAAAATGAAGATGAAAGGAGGATGAAAAAAGAATTAAACTCCAAGCTGTGAGAAAAATTTGCATATCTGTTCAGGATAAAGACCTGGCTACCTCCCTATTCTTCGTGACACTGGCAAGCTTTTCATACCCATGAGAGGGCAGTCAGCTGGATTAGATGGTGATATGGCTGAAAAATAACAGACTAGCTCCACCAACACTTCTCCCCTAAAGATTAGTTTTCTGCCAATAAGCTCCTTCAGCCAACTTGCCATGAAGCCATAGAAGTGCTGCCATTTTCTCAAGCAGAGCTGTGACTGCAGTGTCTCTGGGAGGGGCAGCAGGACTGTCAGTCTGTGCAGCACAGAACATTTAGGTTGGCTTGGCTAAGTTGAACATTGGTGGCACTATGACTTCCATGGCCATGCAGTATGGTTTCACACATGGGGTCTGCTAAGAGAAAAAAAAAACACCTACAAATGCACATACTGTTAAAAATCAAGTAAACCATGTCTGGTTTAAAAAAAAAAAATGTGAGAAATGCAACACAAATCCAGGCAATAGCCTCCTACTTACACTAGATACACTACGTACTTCAACTCACTTTGCAATTAGAGATCATCAGTGCAGTGGGGCATGATGTAAAGCAACTACATTAATGCATTAAAAACAGAAAACCTTTTAACTGAAGGACCAAACTTAACAAGGAGTTTAACACTGACAACTAACTAAACGACAACATGCTATAATTCACTAGGCAGGCATTATTTTTAAAAAGTTAGTAACTTTAGCATCCCTGGAAAAACAAACATTTCCTCAGTAATTGCAAAGGCAGTGAAGATGAGAACCTGCTACTGAACAACTAATTTTTAATATAACAAAATAACACTTGCCAGCTTGCTAACTGCATCCAGCTATGAACCTGCTTTTCAAGAAATCACTCAAAGAACAACTGCAGAAAAACATCCAACCTCTTGAGAGACTCATCCTGCAACTGGGGATGAGTTTCAGCCACCTTCATCCAAACAAAAAACTCAAGGGCACAGGGCAAGTTTTCCTTCCAAGTAATGAATACTGCCTTTTCCATCTAACAAAGTCTTTGCTCAATCACAAAGAACTTCTTTACTACATTTTCTACATTTTTGTGCCATTTATTAGGTAAAGATTGAGTCACAGCATATTTGCCTTATGACAGAACTAGTAATCTCGTTTAAAGTTTACTGCCCCACTGTGCCAGGTATAAACAATCACAATCTGGACCTGAGTAGTTCGTAAATTCACTTTTGAATGTTTACTCCCAATTGTAAAGAATCCTTAAATTGCCTCTTGAGCAGTAAGCCTGGTAGAAATAAAGTTACAGTGGACTCTAGTAAATGTTTCTAAAAGAAGAGAGCCTCAGAAAATGCAAAGGCAATTCCAAATATGAAACTAACATCTACTGTATAGTTCAAATTCTCAGCTAATAGGCTCTTGAATAATCTCTGTCATACCACCATATTAAATTTTGTCATCAGCAAGATATTAATATTTTGCTAAATGAGCCATAAAAATTGGACGTGCCACACAAATACAATATTATACCCTACAACATTAATAACAAATACAACATTACATCCTCCAATATTAATAAAAATACCTCAGTAGAATGAATTTTAGTAAAACAACTGAATGACACTGGATAAAAACATTCTCATGAAAATAACAAATGTCTTTGCAGCTGTTTCTTATAGACATAAATTTCTAAGTTTACATAATATTAATCATGTCATATAGTCTTATGTTTTACCACACTAGCAAAATATTATTGGTGTTTATCATTCCTAAAACAAGCTGTGACAAGTATTATTAAAACTCAAAGAAACAAACAAAACTTAAGTTAAAAAATAACGAAACAAACAAAACCCACAAAAAGACCAGGGGAGACTTTGGTCCACCTACATCTTATTTGGTCTGAAACCAAACATGAATCCATAGGCTTTGCACAGTTTCCCAATCACCACTGCTCTTTATTCATAATCATTCAAGATTCAGACAGAGAATGCTATCCCACATTCAATGTCTTTCACTCCACATTATTCTTTCATAGAAATTACTGGGACATGCATTCAGAAATGTTTCTTTGCCTCATGCAGCACTTACAGCACTTTCCCATTAACAAAAACTTTTTAAAGGCCTGCTGACCAACCTGGGAAGAATAACCACTGAAAAGCCTGTTATTTTTTTCCCTCTAGTTTCCAGCCTTCACTGTAAACTTCTTCTGCCCAGAAGTTAACCTTTTATTTAAAATAACTGAATTTCCCTGGGCAGAATTAAAGCTGCTGTTACAAAAAACCCTATTTATCCTAAACTTTAAGGTATGTAATACACCTTAACCTGACTCAACAGCTCACCAGAGAGAGATGAAAGGGAGGAACTCCTCCTCCTCTCACATGCAGAGTCTGTCTGCTCTCCCCAGTCCAAGCCATTGTCGCGCCACTCCCTCTTACCCTCCAGTGAGCAAATTCAACAGAGGTTTGGCAAAGTTCCAGTCTGGCAAGACAGTACACAGCAAGTTCAATCTCTCTGGCAACAAAATAGTAAGTCTCAGAGGTGGTGGACAGTATGACACACCACGAGGCTGCAATTAGGGGAGGAGACCCCACTCTCTCCCCCACCTGCAGCACTGAGCCCTAAGAGCAGCGCAGCTGCAACACACAACTCCCCCTAATCAGTTAATAACGTTATGTTAGATTCTGTGCCCAAGACAGTTAATAATTTTAAGCCATCAAAGAGAATCAATAGCAGTTGGCATGCAACATTATCTTATCATGCTGCGACTCCATTTTGAATGTAAAAGCAGCGATGTCACAGTTCACTGCTTTGAAGAATCCATACATCCAATTTACCGTTACCCTGTACAAGGGAATAGGATTGCACCTTAGTTATTTCACTATGCTTTGGACACTTTACTTTGAAAGTGTTATTTTCAAATTTTATATCCGTGTCACAAACTGCCAGTGTACATTACCGATAAGACATCACTACTCATGCATTTATTACCATCCTTTCAATTATCCTTGTATATTAGGACATGTATATTGGGACATAATTCCTTACACAGATTATTTAGAAGAAAGTTCTTCAAACAACAGCATTGCTAATTCATAGCAGACATTACACCATATATAAAAACAAAACAACTTTTCAGAAGTTATTTGCTCTTAATTGCTGCTGTTAGCTAGAGTACCCAACTAACCATTAGCCATTCTGTATTCTAATTTATACTAGAATGTAATTCAGAGACTGAATTCCACTTGGCACAATCCCCAGTTCTGTGCAAGGAGACTATAGCATACAAGAAAATTAAACATGTTTTCAGTACTTTTACAACATTCTATTAAAAGTACTCAAAAGGCATCTCACAATTGCCTTTACCTAACGATGAGCTAGTAGTTCTACTTACAACATGTGAGTAGTTCTCGAAATCAGCTTCCAACCTAAACATGCACCACTGAATTAGGCAGTGATTTAATGATTTAAAATACTGCCATGTGATTTTAACCCATTATTTAAGAACCGGTTATCTTTTCAGTGTTTCCTAAAGTAAAATAAACTTGCTGTCCTAAACAGTAGGACAAAGACCACTTTTTATCTTCTATTTGTGAAGGATCCAGGAAATAAAGATGCCAGGTAATTACTTTTGTGTCGTAATATTCATCAACACAGGCTGCTGAGCACCCACTACCCAAGTGCCATTTACTCCTGTGAACACAACATTCATAAGCAACCCACTTAGCCAATGCAAAACAGAAAAACTTTGACTTCACCACAGCTTAAGATCAGCTTCACATGAAAATAATACACATGCTAGAGGCTGTTGAAATTAGTAAGAAGCTCAAGAACACGCTAAATGTGTAAGATAAAACCAGGTTACATTCTATATAATGAATAAGCAAATTTTTACTTGTGCTGTAATTTTCTTAATTTTAAGCAAAAAGTAATCAAGCACAGAATATCAGAGAGATTTCAAGCTATGAAAGAATACCACTACTTTACAAAGAAACTTCAATATTGGAACCAAATAGGTGCCAGAACATGGGCCAACGAAAGGAACTTGCCAAATCTGTTTCCAGTTCCATTCCCAATGGAAACACCTTTAGAAAAAACAGAGAACTACATTTGTCCCTTTTCCCCTAAAATAATTTGTTAACTGTATCTCTACAGCCTCCCCCCACCGTATCAGCTCAGGTTTTAGTTATCTTCTTTTCTCAGCCTCCTGCAGTATCTTAAGCTATCATGTACACCCTTCCACACCTTTCTGCCACAGATAGAGATGGAATCAAACACTGGCCTGTGTCTTGAGTCCTTCAGCTGCCCTGTTCTCTGACTGCTCAGCTACACTATGTACTAAGACCAGTTAGCAGCAAAGGGAACCATGCTGAGGCCAACAAAACCTTAACTTCAGGGACAGAAATCTTGACTTCTCTGATTTGTGGAAGTGGGAAAATTTCACAAGATTTCTAGCTATTTACCTGCAAGATCTCTACTCCTCTGCACACAAAAGTTTAGTAACTACTAGTGGGAAGACAGGAGACAAAACAATAAATTAGTCAACCTCTCCTCATATTCTTATAAAGCAATATTTAAAAGTGGCGAGTTTTATCATGAGTTTCACGTTACAGGATCTGCTACAACACCAAACACCTTGACAATCCTCAGTTACCTCTACTGAGAGAGAGCTAAAACTCTGTAGAAAAGGTGAAGTCCGATACTGCACTGAAAACCATGCATAGTCTTCCAGAAACAAGTAATAAAAGTCAAAGTTGTTGAAACCGTTACAATAAATAATTCATTATGTTTTATCCTTGCCCATAAAACAAGAAACAAAAGACTAAAATATCCAAATAGGCTCACCATAAAAGTATCTGTCCAAGCAAGGCCTTTGCAAAATGTTGGTTTATGGCTGCTATCAAACCACACATTGACATTATTACTATTACTTATATATTTATACTTACATAAAGAGGAGGGTAAGGATCTCTTTTAGGAACATTCTCAATTAATTTTTTTCTTTTGGCAACTAAAAATTTGTATTATTTCTTTACTTCTTCAGAGAAAAGAGTAGTGCTTTCCTACCAAATCCAAGTGCCAGAAAATAACTGATGAGGCATCGCAAGCAGGATAATTACTCCTATACCTGAAGCTTCTATGCCTTACTATGTGCAAAATTATTATAGCAGCAGCTGCTTAGGAAAAACTACCAACTAACAAATGCTCTTGTAACAAAACAACCCCAGAAAATTGCACACAGATGTTTTCTGATTCAAAAAGTTGAGGACAAGCTTGGCCTCCTAGAATCCTATGTCCCAAAATTAAAAAGATGGAAATGATATGAAAGAAGACCTGGTCCCAACCTATTACTTTAAACTATACTACTAAGCATATTAAAACATGCTATAGAGCATTGTTAGAAAAATAAAGTTTATTTTAGTATCTATGTGCTTTAAGCAGCAGCCTGTCTTTCTTAATATTTCATGCCATCTATCATCCAAGGTAGATTGGCACATGAAAAAATAAGATGGTAAGAAAATAGTTTCCATTTGACTTTCCTGATAAATAGTTCTCAGCAACTGAGTTTGAGGTCTAGAAAATAATCTGACATTGAAGCCAGTGAGGTTTTTTATTCCTGAAACCACTGGAAAGGCCAGATGAACAAAGGTCTGAGAAGACATTTATGCAGTGCTGGAAACAAATTCTGAATGTGTCGAAGTACTGGGAGACATAATCAAGCCATAGAAGAGTCATGAATTTCCCACTTTTAGATAGAAAACTACTCTTAAGAAAAACAGAAGAAAGGAACAGATCGGGGCATTGATGGGACTGATGCAAAAAGAATAAAGCAAGAGTTTCAATTACAGTAAACACACAGAAGATGATGAATGATACCCAAAACATCCCTTTCCTTCATTTTCAAGTTAGTACTTATTTCCACTAGGTCATAAACAAAGCATCAGAGACTGTTTCAGAGACCATTACAACAATGAATAATTAAATTTCACTGTTAAGAGAAAAATAAAGAGAACACACTGAAGGTTAAAAATTTTCAAGCATTCTATGAGATATGGGCTCCACTCTGCCCTACTTACGTGTATGACTCCTGTCAAGATTTCTCAAAATGATTAAAAAAACAAAAACAAAGACAGGCTCCCACTTCAAATCACAACTCTAGGTCTAGATCAATACACAAATGCTGTGTTTCTATACCACTGCAGAATCTCAGATACCTTTAAGACAGACACGTCTACAACCTCTGCTTTAATGAAGAAAATTTCTTCACATGCAAGCTGAATGAAAAAACAAGTATTCTTCTAGAGTCCTCTGGCTGATAACTATAAAGTTTCTTCTGCTGCTGCTAATGGGTAGTCCACATAGTTTTCTCTATTGTTATTAGGAAATGTGTAGCCAAGAAAATGGAATGAAAATTGAGCATGTTCCTGTCAATGACTGCATTCAAATCTCTCAGCATTCTGAAGGTAATGACTGGCATCATCCCTTAGAAAAGAGGTCCTCAAAAAGAAACTTCAATATTGATCAGCAGCATCACTACTGTAACCACCAGGGGACAGAAAATCAAAACAAGGAGTAAGACATATTCCTTTCTTCTAGAAAATACATGCATTAGGAATATATGGAGGCAGAACATAATAACAGTTCCCACCATTTTTCCCTAGAACAATGATCAACAGTGCTCTCTATTCCCGTAAGATGAACATCCCCCTATTCTAAATCCAAACAGACATGCCTATTGCTGCTTTATATTTTAGGTATGACTTACCAACTGAAAAAAACAAATTTCTGCAGATGGAGATCTCTAATTACTAAATTTCTAGTTCTCTCTATCAGGAAAGAATTCCTATGCTGCTTTAGTTATTGTGATTTTCTGCATATTCTTCCCATAACACTGAAACCTTTGCTGTAGGAAAGTAAATTCAGAAAACTAGGAGAAAGTTTTACTAATTTCACTTGCAAATTTTATTATATAAGCAAAATAAGATATTTTCCACACTTATGAATTCTAATAGTCCTGGCCATGCAAGAAAAATAGGAACGCAGGTTATGTATATCAATGCATATGATGGATACCAACTATTAACACTGCTCCAGAATGATAATAAAATGAGCTTTAAAGAGTCACACATTATAGTTCTAGAGACATTTTTTCACATTTTCCATAAAAGTCTATATTCTACACAGAATAAAAATGATGACACATTAGATACACAAAACTGTACAAAACCCATGTGCTAGTATGAATCAGTATGCTCAAGAATTGCATCACTAGAGGGAACACCCTTCCAGAAAAGCCATTTTATTTTTATTAGAGAATAATTAAAAAAATTACTAAAGGAAGCACCTTAACAGCAGAATGATAGCCATATTTCTTCATAGTAACATCTGTAACACTGAGAGGAAAGCAGTATCTTACTGGACACGTGGAATCAAAACCAAATTTCTGAACAACTACCATATTTAAAAGCAATTAATTTTAACAGCATAGTTTCCATTAGACTGCATTCAACTGGTTATAGATTTAACATCCATTTGGCATATAATTAATTTGTTTTGCAGATTTATGGCAAGAATGGACAGAGTCCATTCTTCTGTCCTTTCTACCTCCCCCTCCTCTCTACCAGGCTTTAATAGAACACTTCCAAAACCCAAGTAAACAATTTTTGTTTGTTGCTTACACAGACTTCATCACAATCCATGAAATATACACTCAGACTAGTTACAGATATAACTCTAGGCCTATATATTAATGATAATCTTGCAATACAAGTTGCCAGGTTTCCTGCTCTATACACTTCTATCCCCATTTTTTTCAACATTACCTTTTGTTTCTCAAGTCTGACACTCTCATTCTTGCCTAGCCCTTGGTTACTGGTGGTTCTTACATCATTAGGTTGATCTAATGTACTGCTGTACATTTCCAGATTGCAGACTGCCAAAAGCCCACATATATATACATATATTCTGTGCCTTTACTTCTCCCTATAAAGTCAACATTCCCTAAGTTAAAATATTTATGTTTATGAATATTTAAAGTCAATGCCTGAAAGCCTTCTTTTTCCTTTGCTTTGAAAAAGCACAACTGGAACAAAAGTTCCTACTGGATGTGCTATAGTGCTATTGTCCCATTTGGACTTAGGCAACCCTCAGAAATTTTTTGTCACTGCTAGGTTTTCTTTATATGTGCGTGCAAATTTGCACACTCTTAGGGCTTCTATCACATCATCAGTCCTTAAATTAATGTGTCCCCATATAATGAGGAAACACAAAACCAGCTGATAACTTAGTTCACCAACCATGGAATATCAAAGCTTCGAGCTATCAAGTGTCGTGTTGGTCCTCCTGTTGGAAAGAGGTCTCACATGTTAAAAACATGTAGATGGTGCAGATATATATAAAATATATATATATATAAAATCTGTCTTTCCTTCGACCTGTCCAGCCCGTAAGTAGCCAAGGTGCACATAGATGACACTGACTATTCATCATCCTCACACTTTCAGCTGTCTGAGGAAACCTCACTATTTTCTGTGGAGAGAGTTAAAAGGAAAAAATGGAGCATCTGCATTTCACCACCAAACACTTTAAAGGCAGAAGGAAGGTAACATGAAAGACGTTATTAACCAGAAAGAGTTTCTGAACATCAGAATTTCATACTAATTACTCAAAACAAGTAGTATTTTAATTGACACAGTATTTCTAATCCAGAACACCTAGTAATAAAAAACAAAACCCAACATCCTAAAGCAAGACAAAATCTGCAAGAGGTATGCCCTGTATAATATGTAATACAACATTTCCAATACTAAACTTATACCTCTCTTGAAAAACTCAGAGATGCATCTTATGTCATTAATATATATATATTTCTTCATTATTTCTACAGTAATTTAGAGGAATGTTGGCCTATGTAACCAACGTTATCACTTCTAGCAATTTTGCAAGGCTACAATTATTTTTTTTTAAACTCTAGAAGATCAACTGTTAAAGATATTCAAATTTAATGAGACTTATTGCATTAAAATTAAAAGCATAACAGTGGCAAAAAAAAAAAAAAACCAAAAAAAAAACCAAACACCAAAAACCACCAAACCTGTATATCAAAAAAATTACTCAAGGCTTTTTGTGCTAAAGGTTTTTTCTGTTCCAGATGACAGATTCATCATCATCTTCGTATCACAACTGTAAGAACGATCCCCCTCCCACAATTAACCTCAGTCCCAAACCTTTAAAGTAGCATTTTAGAAGCAGACGAGACTCATTTTATGGTGGGGGGAAAGGCTACGAGCTAGGCCAGGGCCTGGGAGCAGTCTAAAGGCAAGAAAATGCAGCAGGGAGGAGGCACAGCAACCCTCACTTCCCCTCCTTACCTAACGCTAACCTTGCCCGGCCGCCCACCAGCCCCACCGCCCCTCCGAAAGATTCCTCCCGCTGCAATACCGGCCCTGCTGCACCAAGCCCTGGCTGCTCTCAGCGCTCTGCCCCTACAAAGAAAACACTGCACTTCCAAAGCCTCAGAACATTAAAAGAAAGAAAGAAAAAGAAATCAAATCGGCCTCGCTAACCCCTCCCTCAAAAGCAGATCTCTTTTCACCAAAGCAACCACCCCTTATGGCACCCACCCTTCCCCCACCACCAAGCCACCTCTCATTGTCGTCGTCCCCCAAAGGGGACCATTCCCCCCCCTCCCCCAAGATGCACACACACGCCCGCCTCCCCCATTCCCCAGTCTATACCGTGCCCCTTACTGGTTGCAAGAAAGGAAACGCAACCCATGGGCCACGTTCCCCCCCTCTCAGCCATGCACGCACCTTCCAGAAACAAGCTGTCTCTGCAACCGCCACCGCCGCCGCCACCGGCCATCTTCCTGCTGCCGAGCCTCGCTCTCTCACTCCATCGCCCAGAGAGGCGGCGGGGCCTGGCCCTTCCCCCGGCCTGCGCGCTCCGCCGCCCACCCCCACTGCGGAAGGCTGGGTGACCCGCAGCGGCGGCGGCGCCGCCGAGACCCGGCCCTCTCCCGCTCCCAGTCCGCGCGCACGGCGTCCCGGGCCGCGCTGCCTTCCGGCCCCCGTGCAGGAGGAAGCGGCGGCAGCGCGCCCGCTCCTCCCTCACCGCGTCCGCCACCAGCCGCCCCCCAAGCGGTTTCCTGCTGGGCCTGGCCCAGCCGCCGCTGATGGCGCTCGGAGGGGCGGGCGGGCCTGGCCGGGACTCTGCCGGAGGCGTCTGCGAGCACACGGGGAAAACGAGGAAACGGTGCGCGCCGTGGTGCCGTCCCTCTCCTCCATGAACGGCGCGGCTGGGCCTCACCAGAGCTCCCCAGCCGAGACCCCCGGCTCGGCTACCCGCAGCGGGAGCCTCCGGCTTCCTCGGCCCCTAGACGATAAAATGGCCGCAGTAGGGCTGCGCCCGGTAATGTCTCGGGCTCTGCCGCTCCTCCCTTGATAAGCTCGGAGGCAGCAGCCTTTGGGAGGTGAGGAGGAGGATTTAGCTGCGTAAAATGAATGAACTTTCAAGAGAACTGGAGTCCATTGCACAGGACTAGGGCCCGAAGGCCTCTCACCTTGCTCACACTCGGGCAAAAGGCCACACAGGTCTTGCGAATTCACTCATGAAATCCTCTGTGGCCTAATAAACGCATATTAAATTTAAAACTTGGACTCTGCAAAACATACAGCGTTGTCAAATCAGGTATAGAGAAATTGCAAGTCATTGCCTCATGTATTTGGCTTTTAAAATAAAACATTTTAAAAAAACCTTTTTTAACATATAAGGTTTTACATTTTAAAAAAACCCTCCTGTGAAGCCCAAATACCTAAGTGCCAAAACCATACATCCTTTAAAAAACTGGAGGGTAAATTAATCTAGAACTGGAGAAAACTGGGTATTCAGTTCTTAAGACAGGTAACCTCATCTGGACCTATACCGGTTCCACTTTTACTCCAGAATCAGGGAATTTTTATCTCTAATTTAAATCACCTAGTTGTTAAAATAACTGAACAGTGAGCTTCTTGATCTTAAGAGTTTGTAGACTAAGGTCCTAAATCAGGTAGGTTCAAGTACCTGGGTGCGTATGAAAATTAAAAATTAGGGGGAGGAAATTTTTTTTTTTCCTTTTAGTCTTCTACATTTATTTTCATACCAAAATTTTCTGTATTGACACCAACAATATCTTTAAGCAAATATGTTTAAAAATAATTTCAGTGAGAGATCTGTCTTTACACAAGCAACAGGTAAAAATAAACAGAGTGCAGGACTGGACTGGAATAAAACAGAAGAGGCTCCCTGAATGCTACATCACACCACCAGAGCTAACAAGCAGTCAGAATTCCAGAAGCTGGAACAATGCTGGTAAACCTATATATCTCCATCTTCAAAATCTCCTTAGAAAAAAAAAACAACTTCCTGAAAGAGGAATCAGAAAATATTCTCATTTCATTAGTAGTAAAATTAACAGGAAACAACTATGAAAAATCGGTACAAGATAATTCTACGAAAGCCAGACCACATGTTTAGTAGAAACCTAGTATTACAAACCAAACAAGATAAAAAATGAAATTTAGAATCTAATTTTCAAAAAATATCCCATTGTATCTCAAAAGGACATTGTCTAGACAGAGTTTACTGTGGAGGCTACAGCATTAGTCTACAAAAACCAAGTTCCTGTCAACAGTTGAAACGAAACTAGTTTAGGTCTACCTAATTTTTCACAATTTTTAAAAAAATACGGGTTGTGAGTTATGATTGTGAGTTATTCATAGAAATATTTGATAGCAGGGTGCTTTTGTTGATCAAGTCAAGGCATCAAATACAGCTTCATAATCTTAGTGAACTGAGGCACAGGAGATTAAAATATTTTAGAAATAACAAGGGAAGAAGTTATCAATATTCATCTGATGCATGCTTGATTTTTGACTTTTTGATAGATAATTTACCACCTACCTTTTACAGAGAAAAGCTGCCCAAAACTACATTCACTGCAGTGTTGTTTTTTATTTTAGAGCTGTAAAAGGATGCTAGAGTATGTAGTCAGATTTCTTGTTCTTTTGTTTTTTTATTAATAGGTCATTCCCAGCTTTAGTGTTGTTTTTCATTTGACACATATTTATGAGAGAATGCAATACTGATGGCACTCAAGTCTTAGAAAGAAAAGTTAAGAGGATGCTGAAAAAAATTTCTCTTTTAAACCGAAGTGTCAGTTGTGTTCACAGGAGTGAGAGCTGAAGGATGAAATGCATCAGATCCTGCCCTTACCAACCATTAGAAGTCAACCAGTCCAACTATGAGTAGTTGACAAACATAGATCACAATCTAAGATCCTGAATTTACAGACATTTGCATGTGTGCAGCTCTGTTGGCATCACTGCACAGAGTGAAAAGCTGATTACTTTATTAGGCAATGATGAAGATATTTTATGTTACTAAGCTAATTTTCCTTCTCTTTTCACAATGAGTATATTATTAATGAATGTGGTTTGATAATTCAGTACTGAAATTACGGAAAAAAAAAATTTTTTTAAATTTTTTATTCTTTCCAATTACTTCTTGTTTCCTTCTGTATTTTTAAGGTTAGCCAACAAAATGGGAGTGGCTACTCCATTGAAACACTATTTCTTTAATTAAGGAATAAAATGGAATTGGGACTGCAGTTCTGCAGGTTCTGTAGTTGTGGTAGTGTACATAATTTAATTTTTTTTATTGCTACATAAATTGCATATAGATGTTTAAGGAAATTTATAGGCACCTTGAATAATTTTTCATTATATACAGCCCGTGAACACATTCTACAGATTATAAGTCAATTTTTTTTAACAGTCTGACCTTTCAGAATATAATGGTTATGGGGTGAATTATTTTTCACTGTTTTCCACAGTTGTTTCTAGAACTGTTCCTTGAATGTATTAATGGTGCACAATCTGTGTCCTTTGTTAAAAAATAAAGTTTTGTTGCTGTCCTCATGACCTGATGCCTGTTTTTTCACAGTGAATTTTAAAAGCAAAATCAAACTTATTTCTTGTTCTTGCTGTTAAATCTAGTGTTATCATTATTATTATTGTTGTTGTTGCTATTGTTATTATTTACATGCATTATGTGAGACTGTTGTCCAAGAATGCAGAGAGCCTCCTAGGAATTAAACGTTGCAAGAGAGGTCAAGGACAACAGGGAGGGTTTCTTCAAATACATAGCAGATAAAATTAACACTAGAGGCAATGTAGACCCACTGTTGGATGAGGTGAGTGCCCTGGTGACAGAGGATACAAAGAAGGTGGAATTGCTGAATGCCTTCTTTGCCTTTATGTATATGCAGCTGGAGGATCCTCAGGAGCCTCAGGCCCCTAAAGCTGCTGAGAAAGTCAGAGTAAAGGATGAGTTTGCCTCGGCTGATGAGGACTGGGTTAAGGATCAGTTAATGAGTCTGGACATCCATAGACCCATGGGACCTGATGGGATGCACCCACGGGTGCTGAGGGAACTGGTGGATGTCATTGTTAAGCTGCATCTCCATCTTGGTAAGTCATTAGAAACAGGAGAGGTGCCTGAGGACTGGAAGAAAGCAAACGTCACTCCACCCTTCCAGAAAGGCAAGAAAGAGGATCTGGGTAACTACAGACCAGTCAGCCTCACCTCCATCCCTGGAAAGGGTTATAAACTGAGAAGAAATGAGTGATTATAAATCAAATATAAAATCTGAAAAATGTGGAATAATCTATTCCTTAAGAATGTACATTGAGTGATTATTATGTGACAGATTTTGAGGCAAAGATTGGTCCATAACTAAAGCAAAGAAAAACAATTTACAGTTTTGTAAGTGTTAAAAGAGGAGCACATAAAAGGCTCAAGAGAATACATCAGATCTGAGATACTTAGAATATAGCTCCCAGTAGATAGCAAAATGTCTGTATAAAAGCTATTCCATCACTTTTGGATGCACTTTATCATATTTGCTGAAGTAAGTGTTCTGAAGTAACCCTGTTGTTAATCTCAAATAAGCTTTTTCTTTTATCTATTATTTTTCACAGGATCACAGAATTATCAGAGTTGGAAGGGACCTTTAAAGATCATCTAGTTGCAACTCCCCACTAAAGCAAGATCACCTATAGCACATTATCCAGGACTGCATCTAGGTGGGTTTTGAATATCTCCAGAGAAGGGGACTCCTTTTCTGGTGATAATCTAATGGAAATCTGGTTTCGCCTCCAGGCTGATGAAATACATTCACTGATTGCAACCCAAGCTTTATGATTAGGCAACAGTGTAAATTTGTTGTTTGTCTTTCAGTGTAGCTAACATAGCTTCATAATTTTACTCACAAGAGCAGAAGTTCTAACTGATTTAAACAAAGATAAATATAAAATGCTGCATTTGCCAATGTAATCAGTGTAGCATAATCACAATAGTCTTTATCTTCTAACAAAAAAAATATAACCAATGCCTCAACAACCCAAAATATTAAAATAAAAAACTGTTTAGTCAGGAAAATAAAATAATAGAAATTTTAACTGCAATAAAAATAAATGAAAAGCACAGCAAGACTCAGACTGTTATTTAAGGCATGCCAGGCATCCAAAAGCATCCAGCATACAAAACATACTATGAATGTATGCACAGGGTGAGACCCTCTCTCTAATCTCTTGCTTTTCAAATCAATGGGAAATATGCCTAAGTCAACTTCTAAAATATTTTTAAACACATTTAATAGATACTGAACTTTTTTAGTATTAAGTTATACAGAAATCACTCGTGGAAAGGAATATGCTTTCTTAATTGCCAGCTAACAGCACTTTGAGATGGTCTGTCATTACAATGGTCTCACACTCTTCAGAAGAGGAAACTTTTGTAACTGAAATCTTTAGAGGTATTTGTTAATAAAAATAGCCTAAGATCTTCATGTTATTAGAGATGCCTATTTAAAAAAAATGAATATAATAAATAGAAAATCTCTAAATTAAATTATTTCAGCAGGGTCACATTTCTTAGAGAAGAATCACCTTTGCCCTTCTGTTTCATTAGATGCCTATTTGTCTAAAGTTTTGAGAATCCTTTGGTTTCAGAACAATTAAGACAATCTTTTAGCAAAAGTTATTATGTGTTTTATGTAGGATACTTCTGTGTGTATCCAAATCGTGTTTATAAAATACAATACACAAAGGGCACAGGCACATAAAATGGCAAATTTTAACCCATACACATACAAGGAAAAATACATAATAAAGCAAAGAAAAACATCAGGTTTGTGTACCAGGGGTTGTATCATAATAATGACAGCAGAGGCAAAAAATCACTAACTTACAGTCAGTATGCATGATTTACTGCTACTTGCTAATGCTGCTGGCTAAGTCACTGGGTTTGTTTCTTACAAATTCCCCTTATGATAAGAACTTCTGAAGCCTCTTTCTTACTGTCCAAAGGATATTAGAGATCTGGACTGTGCTGATGAGTATGCTTTTCTCTGTGTACTTTAGTGGTTAAGTGCAGTAGTGTTCTCAATCTCATATATGATACGGAACCAGTAACAGCATATGTAGGAATAACTGGACTGGAAAGAATACAATCCACACAATACAGGATTGGAAGGATGTAAAGAAATAATTTCAATTGTCCTTCTGTATAGTGTTAAATTGTAAAGACTTCAAATGTCACTTGTATCTGCCCTTAAAAATCTCAGTTTAAGACTGATCAGTCTTCACAGACAGTGAATTAGAAAGATGGTGGTTTTTTACCATATTAACCTAAATAATCTTCTCTACAAATAAGTTTCTTCTCCCTCAATTATAGTTCACTGTGCTCTTTTGAGTACCTTTTCTGTACTGGGAGATTTCTGTTGTGTTTCTTTGTCTTTTATCTGCGACAGTTCCTTCAGTCTTCGTTATTTTAATATCTCTGAAATCTCTTTAACCTGTCTGTATTTTAAAGTGGGGCATTCAAAATAGGGTGCAGTACTAATGTAGGTCTCTCCAAAGCTGAGTAAAGTGGAATGACTTGTCTTCTGCTTTTGACATACTGCAATTCCCTTTAATATATCCTAAAATATTTTTCAACAATATCATGGTTACATCGTGTTCAGTTTGTAATCCAATATAAATCCCAGGTCCTTTTCTGTACTGTTGTTCCCTAGCCAGCAATATCTCATTTTTTATTACTTCATTTGATTTTCTCCTGAAGTATATGATTTTCTATTTGTCTTCATTGTATATCACCTTGCTAATTTTAGATAATTTCTTTTAATTTCTTTTAATTTATGCACTTTGAACTCTACTCCTGTCCCAAACCTAACCACTGGTTTGATGTTTGCAATACTGGTGGTCTGGCAGTGAGAATAATAGAATTCTAGTTAAGATAAACCTGTGTAGAATCAAGTGCCTCTCAGAAACTTCTGTCAGTGAAACACCAAGAGTGCATTTTTTCAGCCTATTTTGTGGTTTAGCTTTAAGAAGTCATACAGGAGAGAGGTTAATGTCTTACTAGAGCCAGTGTCACCTGCATTCTCTCCCTATTGGTCGTACATGCCAGCTATTCCAATGAAGATTGACAAGACTCTACTGTGTCATCAGAGCTTTCCAGTGATTTTCAGGTGACTGGAATACAGGTGCCAGAGATGTGTAAGAAGACCTTCATTTCTGTGTAGAAGTCCAAAATTCTTTAGTCTTCTCAGTTTTTCTTATTTTCCAGAAGATGAGGAATGCCATTATCAAACATTACTTCCTCTGTTAGAAGGATGTGGATGTCCACTGATGTTTTTGAAGATGTCACTTACATTCTTTAATGTTGTAATTATAGCACGGAGCCACGTGAAATTCTTCTATGTATAGTAATTGTCAGATGGTGGAATGTGCATTTGAAAGGGTCAAGGCAAGATGAAATTTTCTCCAGAACTGTATGGATAACTAAATTAGCCCCTGCATAATCCCTATGGAGGAAAAGGCAAGAAATATTCATGGAGTAGAGCCCTGGCCCTGATGGCATCTGTAGAGAACTTTGGTGTAAGCAATAAGAGTCTTAAGATGGGAGGTTAAGGAAATGAGTCTTGTCTTGTGTGCTTCCAGTTATCAGGACATCTCAGTGGGAGAGGATGTTCTTACTCCTAGTGATTTGTGAGTTCTGCAGTATTTGTTAACAAGCTGTCCCAGCTTATAAAGTGGCCAACAGCAAGCATTAGTTTTAACTTTATGGATTCTGCAAGTCCTTATGCTCTTTGATAAATGACACTGTCAGTGATTATGCAACTGCCTTTGATCCATTCCAGGCATAAATAATCCTTAGGGTTAGCAGGATGTCATTGGTGCATTATTCCTAATGGGTACCATCAGGTCATGTTCTTCTTCAAGTAGTCACATGTAGCTGTTAAAAGTAGGCCAAGAAGCTAGGAATTAATGGGGACAGGGAAGAGCCGCTGAGTACTCTGAGTACTGTCAGAAATCATTAGAGCCCCCATAATAATACATTTATGTCACATAAAAATCTCACTAGTATCACTGTTGGTTTTGAGAAAAGCCAAGATGTCAACCACCGTTAGTATAACTGTTATGTGACTAGCCTACAGATTTTTACTGGAGTAGATTAGATTGGTTTTGGTGTTTCACTTTGCTAAAAATTCTTGAGATTTGCTTTGTTAGTTATTTGTCTTTCCTGGGTGCATGAGGTCCATAGCATTTTGTAAGGATATTGTGAACAGATGTAAACATATTACTCAGACTATTTAGTGCTCAGAAAAGTGTTCATTCATTGTCCCCTACCACAGATCCACCATTCTGCACCAGACCTTTGCCCCGTCTGGAACCAAATTGTCATTCTGAGGAAGAAAGATCACCAGATGTTGCTGGACTGTGAGTGGTGATCTCTCTCTCTCTCTCTCTCTCTCTTTCTCTTTTTCTCTCTCTCTCTCTTACTCTCTCACTCGTTTTCTCTCATTGTTTTCTCTCCTCTCTCTCTTTTACCTTACAACTTACTTGCTATATCTTCACAGGGTTATATCACTTTGCTTATGTTAGTTATTAAATAAAACTTTATCCTTGCACCTGACCCGTCCTGGTTAGAGCTTCTCCTCACAGATCCAAAATTATAAGTTACATCGAACCAGAACCAGAGCAATGATATTATGAAGATATTAACTTCCTTTCTTTTTTTTTTTTTTTTTGTAGGAACCCTTGTAACTTGTGGTTAAATTTGCTTAGTTTAATATATCAGATTCTATAAATTCCTATAAAAGGTACCTGGATTACAAGCACAGTTTTCTTTATTTTTAATAAAAATAAATATATTAAAAATACTAGTTTTCTGACAGTTTGAAGATTTATGTACTTTGCAGATTTATGGTTGCTAAGTAAACGTGAAATTTTAGCAGGATGTTTAAATTACAGTTGCCATATGAGGACATTTGAAGTGGAGCTGACCTATTATTAATGTCTGCCCTGTTTGCTGCCTTGTAATATAGAAGCTGTATGTATTTTTTTTCAGCATTGAAATGTTGGAACAAGGCATATCAGTTTACATCATATAAATACCAGACTCTGTACCACCCATAAGGATGAATAATGATTGCAATAATTCAATGGAAAATTCACCAAAATAAATATCATCTTCTTGAGAATAGATAATATGATTTAAATAAAGGAAATTTAAATCTTACTCACCTGTAGTTTTCCAAGAGGAAAACAATCAAACAACACTTTAAATATATTGGGAAGAATTTCAGTACTGTAGCATGTTTCCTTTCTTATTGCATGAAAGTTTATTGCTGTTATACAGCAGATTTGAAAAGGCTATAGAACAACACAGGTGCCATCTATATTAAGCTATGTTACTATGTTGTGGTGTCTACCATCAGCTACTATCTTCTCCTCCTCCCCAGACAGACTCAACCTTGTTTTCAGGGACTCTTTATCCATTTCTGTCTCACTTCTCCCTGTGGCTCCTGTAACACTGTTCTTCCATTCCCTCAGCCTTCCCTGAAATCTTTTTCTCTGGCTCTTGCCTTTCATTCGGTTTCTATTTTCAGCTTCTTTCCACTTACTCTCTCAGTACCAAAATCCCTTGCTTCAAATGGAGATTTCTCAAACCATTTTCTACCACAATTGCCACCTGATTCCTTCCTTTTGTTGTGACTCCCTAGCATTACTGTTTCTGCTGTATTAGTTTGTTAGGATCCATGATCCATATACAATAACAGAGAATAGTGACAGCTGAAATTTAGCAAGATGAATAAAAATAAAATCTTGTCCCTATATCTTGAGTATATTTTCTTCAGTGCCATAATTAAATTTCTTAATAAAATACATTCTTCTTGTATTAGCTAATATGTCCTTTTGTTTTTTAAAATGTTGCATACATACATGTAGGACCGAAACAGCAATCCAACAAATTTTATACTCAGTGCAAGCAACCTCAACAAAAACATAATTAATGCAACACAATGTTTGAGATTTTAAGCCAACAAAAGCCAGACCATTTAGAACTAAGGTTCCCATAGCAACCTTACTCTATCTCCTCCTGTGCCTGTGTGATAGGGCCTTTTATACATGACCACATATTGCTAAAGAATGTGCTGTATTATTCCATAAACAGAACAGCAGTTTAATAAGCGAGTTAACTACACAAGGACTTACAAAATTATATGTATGTCTTCAAAGGTGTTAAATCAGTGTGGCTTGTAGATGTACTTTATGTATATAAATACTAGAATAAATTTTCATGCTAGCTATGACATGATGTTCCAACATCATTAACATAAATCCTGCATGCAAGTGAATTTTTGGCATATTTTATTTTGCCAATTATCTTTGTATATATAGAAAATTTAAAGGCTAAACAATTATGGGAGCAAAATTATTAGTATTTCTTAATACAACTCTTGAATTGATATGATTTCCTGTTACTTGACAGAATAAATTTGTTCTGGATGAGATAGGACAACACAGACCACCTCTTCTGAGTATAGACAGAAATAACACAGTGATTATTCTGGTTCTACATGGATGGTAGAAAGATAGGTAATACCTTATTTGACCTAATATTAGAATGATCCAAACAATAATGATTTTTAACTATGACTCAGCACTGTCTTCAGTTGTGAAATTTTTACACAGAACTGTCTCAGAGAACATTGGAATATATCTTTGCAGGCATTGGATGAGGTACATCAGTACCCATATTGTGAGTTTTGATTTCTACATCTGAATGCTGGTTGGACACTGCAGCTCAAAAGGAATCAAACCCCAAGTTTTTGTTGGATCTAGATAAAAGTGACTAAGTTGAGATCCTTGGTAATTTATCAGTACTCTTGAAATGTATATTTAGAATTTGAAGTGTTTTATATTACACTGATTCATAACCATATGGCAATCAGTTAATTTGGAGAAGATTTTACACAAAGAATAATACAATTAAAAAAAAAAAAAAAAAAAAAAAACAACAACAACACAAAAACAAGGAATAATTTGAAAGAAACCCTCCTGACACAAAAGAAAGTTATCGATTTCTGGGCTGCAGAATACATTTTCTATATTCAGTTTCTTTGTAAAAAAGATTTACAGAAAAAACCTGGTTAATATTCTCACAGTTGTTAGAAGCTAGGCAGGTGGATACTGCTGGCATACAACCACTCTTAGCTCTGAAGAAATCCAAAGCTCAACAATTGGATGACTTGCAGATCACTGAAGTATCTGTTTTCCCATAATAATTATAGACAACAATGTCTATATGTCCAAATAAATGTGGGTAGCAGTCTGAAATTTTGAACAGTTCCCCAGAGAAGTGAAGAACTATTCAGCTAATATCCTCTTTCTCACAGAGATGTTACAAGGAAGTAATCATATTGTGCTCTGCTAGATAAAACTTCACTGGAACTAGCACATTTAATGGTAAACCTTTCTTTAAGATAGTAGTAAGAGATAGTTGAAATTCTTTTTCACCCAGGCAAAAAGCAAATGCATGAACTCCTAGGGATCTGAATGCTCTGAATAAAAATCTTTCATGTACAATTGAGGAAGGCAAAGTGGGAAAATAACTCAGATAAAAATACATGAAGAAAAAAACAGAAGAATAATGGGGGAAAAAGCTTGATAGTCTTAAGAATATGAATGTATGACTGCAGGAAGAAGCCAAGGCTTATATGTCAGAGCACAACTGAAATGGTTTCTGATGCTATGAACAGATAACTCTTAAGTTACCTAAATCCTCTTATACCTAGGGAAGAAGTGCCTGGCAAATTCTCTTAAAGTAAATGAAGTAGCAACAAGAATATTTGAACTTCCTACCAATTTGTCCTCTTAGCTGGAACAGTTTGAAACATTCTCTATGGTGGGTCAATATACCTTTAACCTACATTACCAAGTCCACAGACAACAGCACATTATTTCCTCATCTAAGACAGGAATAACTGCAGCTTCTCACTAGGAGAGCAGCACCCAACCATCAACACAGCCCTGTGTGTGAGGAACACCATATGCTTGAACTAACTGTATCCTGAAGCCAGAACCTTCATAGCTCCGAGGGTCCACAGGGAAATGTGTTTTCTTATCAGGTTTAACATTCGTTATTATTTTTTTTTAATTTAACACATGGTTACTTACAGGCTTGTAGCGACTGCCTGAAGAGAGCAGCTTTTGACACGGGGCTGCAAAACATCTTTCCTGCGTTGCCAAGGGAGAGGCCCACGTGGCAGGAGAGGAGGGACAAACTTTGGCGTGTGGGAAGAACCAAAAAACAAATAAACAAAAAATGCGCTCGTTACGGAAACGACATTCACCTGTCCAAGGTGAGCCTTCCCCAGGCAGCTGCTGACCTGCTCCCGCTTCCGGGGCCCGCAAGAATCCCTACGGCCGCCGGCCCGCCCGAAGCTGACACCGCAGCTTCTCTGCCAGCTGCACCGAACCGCCCAACGGTCACCCCCAACCGCCGCCTCAGCGCGCGCCCGCCCGCACGCCCACCTTGACTTCTTCCACTTCCCCTCCGCCCTCAGCGGCACCTTCAGCACCCATCGCCTTCCCCACCTCAGCGCCCACCACCTTCCTCCCACCCCCCCTCCCTCTCAGCGCCCACCACTTTCCTCCATCCCCCCTCAGCGCCCACAGCCTTCCTCCCAGCCCTTCTCAGCGCCCACCACCTTCCTCCCCCCACTCAGCGCCATCAGCTTCGCTCCCCTCCTCAGCGCCCACCAGCTTCCTCCTCTCCTCAGCGCCCACCGGCTTCCTTGCCGGCTTAGTCCGGACAAAAGCCGGCCCAGCCCAGCCCGTGGGACATGAGGGCTGTTGGCCCAGCGTAGGCACTGCCCGGGGGTGCAGGGCTCCACACTGACAAGGTGTGGCCTTGCTTCATGCGGTAAGTGCTGGTAGCAGAGATACCCCTCAGAGAGGGGCTTGTGGCATCACTCTTCCTTGTCTGGCTGCCTTCTTGTTTGCGGTGGTCACAAAAAAAGCGTGAGGTAATATCTTCGTCAGAGTGTAAAAATGTACTCACATCTGTGTATTGAAACCTGGGATTGCAGTAAAAGCACACGTAGTTGCTGACTACTGTGGTATTCTGAGAAAGCAATTTACAAATATGGTGAACATGAACATTATTTTCAACTGGAAAACTCACAAGCCTCTTCTTTTTCCTTGAGCTACTTGTTAAACCTCCATAAATATCTACTTATTTACACTGTTACTCATCATGCACAATATTTGTGAGTTTTCTGGTCATAGCACTTAGGTTAATGTAAGTAAATACAGTAGTCTTACAACACTTAGGCTGATCCATATATATGATACTATCATTGCAAATACCATGCAATATTTTGATTTCTATAAGACAGTAGCAACCCATAAACACAAATGGTACCAAAGGGTATGTTGAATTAATCATTATTTATATGTACCTGTATAAATAGCCTAGCACCAAGGATAAGTGTAAAGAGGTACAATGTCCTTTATCATCAACATTTGCCTTTCTTGGATCACGAAAATTTTATTGATGCTTGATGTATCATCTGTGGGACATTTGCAAGCCATAATGCCATGAGAAATCTCAATGTGTAAGATAAAATAGAACCATTTTGGAACAGTGTGATGGCATTCTGATACAGATCTCTCTGGATTAAGAAACAAACACCACTTCTAACTTGGATGGGCTCAGAAACTGGCAACTAACATTTCAGAACTAAAATCTGTGGATGCCTCTCTGCAACAGAGATTAGGGTTGGTTTGCTGGAGATCTACCATCTATGATTTTCAGAGGCATGCCTACTAAATTAAGCATGCCTCTTATAAAAACAGATCTTATATAGATCTTATAGAAACAGAATTGTTTGGTTTGGAAGGGACCTTAAAGATCATCTAGTTCTGATCTTCCTGCAGGGGCAGGCATGCCTCCCACTAGACCAGGTTGCTCACAAGCCCAGTCCAACCTGGCCTTGAACACTTGCAGGGATGGAGGATTCCCAGCTTCTCTGGGCAGCTGTTCCAGTAAGGAACTTCCTCCTGTCTACTTTAATCTACCCTCTTTCATCTTAAAACTGTTACTCCTTGCCCCATCACTACATGCCCTGTAAAAAGTCCCTGAAAGACTGCTATATATTCTGCCAGGATCCTTCAGGCTGAACACCACCAACTCTCCTTTTTATAGCAATAACAAAACTTCTGAATCAGTTGTTTTCTCATAAATCCAAACAATAAAGATTAGCAAAGAAGTATCAGTGCTGCAATGTATCTGGGAGCATGAAAATTAACATTTAGATTACTACTCTTTTGATGCACCACTAAGAAAGTTAAGAACCAGCAGTCAGCTGGTGAGAGGAAAACCCAGTCTTATTCGTGTTCGACTTTAAATTGATCACTAATACAAGATCTTAGGGGGCTTTGAGCAACCTAATGGGAGGTTTCACTGCCCATGAAGGGGGGTTGGAACTAGATGATCCTTAAGGTCCCTTCCAACCCAACCATTCTATGATTTTACGATCTTGAAAGAAGTTCATAAAGGTAATTTGTTCAGGTTTCAGGCAGCAGCTGTTGAATACAGCAGCTCTTTCAATGATGGGAACAAGGAATATGAATTATTGATGGTGGCAACAAAGAAGATGGAGACTCCCTATTTACAAGAAGTCACATGGATAAGACAAGGGGTAATGGGCACAAGGTTCTCTTGGGGAGATTCGGGTTGAACACAAGAGGAAAATTTTTTCACCGTGAGGACAGTCAGACATTGGAATGGTCTCCCAGGGAAAGTGGTGGATTCCCCCACTTTCAAGTCTCAGCTTGACAGGGTGCTGTGACATCTCATATAAACAACAATAATCAAAGGGTTGGACCAGATGATCCTTGAGTTCTCTTCCAGCCTGATATTCTATGAGAAAAAGAATTACTGAGATCAGTGGGGCTCAGTCTGAGAGGGGAAAGATGAAAAAGAAAGAAAATACCTGGGAGAGGACAAGGAAATCCAAATCAAGCTTTTAAGTCCATCAGAAGGACCAGCTGGTGTATGTTTTGGAGGGTTTGGAAATTTACTTGGACAAATAAATATGCATAAAAATCTGAAATCTGAAATATGAATTCAAAAGAGCACTTCACTTTAGTTTGTGTCCTAGGAAACAGCTGCCTAATACAGATAAAGCAGGCTGGTATTTATGAAGCATGTGAATGAAACCAGGTATTATTAAGAACAAAATATCCCGTATATATAATCTCAAAATACCATGAGAGGTAAGAATTCTTTTATAAATGCTATTATAGATAAAATTCTCTTATAGTTACGTGGTCCATGAGGAGGTGTCTTTCAACTAGTCACAGCTTCTAGTGAATGAATGAATGAAGAAATACAGTTATCCTTACTTAAAGGAACATGGGCTTTCACGTCTTTAGATGAATTTAGTCTACATCTCAGCTAAAGGTCTGGCATTCTATTATGTTTAATGGAGAGAAATAGGCAATTTTAGGGTATTACTCACCTGAGATACTCTTAGGTATCTGCTTTAGAATGAGATTAATTGCTCCCTCAATACTCCTGCTTCTTTCCATTAACTATGACGAGTATCTGGATGTCTAGCTCACATATAGATTTCTACAGTGTAGTAGTCCCTATTTGATTAGAAAAGCTGTATCTTGAGACACTTACCAGAAAATAGAAGCTGTCTATCTGAGTTCCAAAATCACACACAGATCCTTAGTTTTAAAGAAGAAAGTACTGGCTAATGTTACATTTCTGTGCCCTGTACAAGTGTCTCGAGATTAATTTCATTTTTTGTTCCTTTCCTCACAGATTTTTATGGTCAGGTTCTCTTCTCTAATGCTTTTGGACCCTTGATTTATTTTCTGAATATACTTCCATGTCAAGCTGTGAGTCGGCACAGACTTTCTGCACCAGTTTTGAAAGCTGATAGAACCTCACACTCTCAGTGTTCTGAGCCACCTGGGAGTGTGCACACTCAGCCCCCAGCCCTGGCTAATTAACTGTGCTGTTTGGTAGCCTCATTAGTTCTGGAAGGGTGCAACATTTACTGCACTCAGGCATCTCTTGATCAGCACAAGAACGCAGGCAGGGCGATCTGGGGCCTATCTTAAGTAACTATGTAGACAGAGCTGCAGAAATGTCATGACCCTTCCATCTGCTTTTTTTGCAGTTGTGCATTCTGCTTGTCATATGAGTAGGATTATAACTGTGTAATAGAGTTGATTTTTGCATATAAGCAAAACAGGAAAACTCGAATGATCTCTTGGAATTGGTGAATATATGTAGCTTCTTCTTTCTTGCATGGGGTCTGATTGAGAAGCCAGCTCTAAAAAAAATGATGTCCAGTCTTCTAAATAGGAAGAGCCAAAATTTGGTGTTACACCATTGTAACAAGTGACTAACAAGACCTATTATTTTTAAACTTGCAATCAGAGTAATTAAGATTGAAGTTATGTCCTACACTGGGCAAATGAGAGGATGTGCAGTCAGTCATTGGAGAGTAATAAAACTGAGATTCTCCATCGAGATGGCTGTTACAAAAATGATGTTACAAATGTTACAAAAATCTCTCCGGGAAATTCAAGTGACAGCTTCACATCATGTAGTCTGCATCTGTAATCATTGCATCCACTGCATTATTCACTCTTTTTCTTAGCTTCATCACTGTGGAAACAGCTATATGACATTTTCCCTTAAGTGTTTTGTTTTCTCCTGGGAACAGGGAACTTAGTGCAAATTTTTCTTATCCTGCCTCACACAGATGTCATTTTAGTTGTGGAATTGCCACATTTAATCAGTTTTGGCTAGGAGTTCTCCTGTCATCCCTGTAATGAAAATTTATTCACAACTTTTTCATCTCATGAAGTTATGTTACAGCCATGTTTTATAGTGTTGACCTATGCACTTGATGAATATAATTACAAATTTTAAAGTACGCATAAGAATTTATACACTATTTGTCCATGCTGCAGAGTAAATGAATAGTCCTTTCATGAAGTCATTTACAAAGTAAATTAAAGGCTTATGTTCCTTTGATTTTTCATTCCCTTATGAAGCTGAAACTGAAGAATGGCTCTTTTCAGGTTTTTCAGAGAGCGTTCTAATTAGGGAACTGAGGGACAGCTCTTGTAAATGTCACTAGTTAGTCTTGTTTTTCTAAACTATGTATGTGAGCTAATAAAAGAGGAAGTGTCCTTGAAAATTACTTTGTAACCTTTTCAAATCATTCTTTTAGAGCTATACTTTTAGTCAGATGAATTGCAGCTGAAAATAATTCATTTTTATGAAGGTACTCTTGGCCAAACTCATGCTTTCTTTTACAAAACAGGAAAAACAACAAAAACCCTCTCTTGACAGTCTTAGTCTTAAAAATAGGCTAAATTAACTCTGAAAATATGTATGCACATTTTACTCTGCAGAAGATTTTACAAATCTTACAGATTACTCTGTTGTATCACCGGATTCTGTGACACAAGGAATCACAATGTGAAGGTAAAAGCAGCCCAAACTGGTGTAAGCCATCAGGAAGTATAGCACTGCTATGACTGGCATTTAGTGAATACATTATGGCTGATTTTTTGTGGACTTCATTTAGTGTTGCTGTGTCCTCACAGCAGCGTAGAGAAGCTTTGATATAGCGAACCGAGCTTTGATTAAATTTTCACTTGCTGAACTCTCGTTTTCTTTCAATGTAAAGACGCCAGGGTTTTGTTGAGGTCGCAGTTTTACTTGGTCTGTCACAAGGGGGCAGATTGGTACTGTTGAAATTTTTTCTCCACTAGTCAGCAGTAGCAATCTGCAAAAGACATGCTCAGACTGATCATTTCAGAAATGTTAAAATACACTGTTGCCTACAGTTTGATTTTGTCTTGCCACTTTTGTTAGGGTTTTTTGTTTGTTTGTTTTTTGGTTGGTTTTTTTTGTAAAAAAGATAAGAGTATCTTCCACTTCTAAGCAGATATAACGTAAGTATTACCAGTGTTAACACCTGGCATTTAAAAAAAAAAAAAAAAAAAAAAAGAAGATATGAAGAAGATGATGATATGAAAGCAAGGCTAACCAAATTTTGGGAATGAATGTCACCAAAATACCATCTGTTTTCTAGACTCAAACACTGAGGCTAGTCTATAGAGACAGAATCTTCTAGCTGCAAAACTTTTACAAGCAGGCAAAGTTTTAAGCCCTTGCTTCCTAAGTATATACAAAATAAGAAGGTTATAATTTGAAAAGCAACCCACCTTCAGTCTGTCTATCTGTCTGTCTACCTATCTATCTATGAGGTCTCTTACATCAAATGAGAAAAAAAATGTTAATTTTAGCAGAATTTCAGTCTTTACTAGAAGATGGCAAGATATTTTTTTTCTGAAATAAACTGTCTGAAACAAAATAAAAATAACTGGAGCCTGAAACTGAAATCACATATAGAAAATCTCAGCTCAGATTTTTAAGGCATGAAAAAAACATAGGGAATAAAATCTAGCTAGTAGTTTCACATATTATAGGAATAAGTATGCAAATATGTGTATAACTATGTAGTTATATGTCTAGTTATAAAAGCTCTGTCCAAGAAAATGGCATTTGACTGAAATATTTGAAATATTTACTTCTGATGCCAAATTCAAACATAAATTATTTAAATGGGATTAAATATCTTCATATAACTATATAAATGCCTCTTCAGATGTCAGCATTTGTTACAAATAAGCAAATGTTTTGGTTATTTGTTCTCAATCTGCAGGTCATATGTACGTGGGATGAAGGACAGAGTGGTGATTGTTCAAAGATCAAAAGAAAGGCTCTAGGAAGCCTTGTTATTGAAATTTATACTCTATTTTTAAAAGAACAAGATGTCAACTTGCCTTGGCCTTTTTCTACATCAAAACAGCATTACTTAAATTTCTATAATTATTATATAAATTTAAATTTATTTTGGTTTTTAGTGTCCCATGGTAGTAGTTAATGAGAGAAACAGAAGTGTATTTATTATGCCAAGTATTTATTCCATGCTACCATTACTCCTACTGGTAAGTCGTGTGTGTTCTGTCCTTATCCGTTGTATCCAGGACATTATGTAAGGGGAAAATATGCATAATATTCTTGTACACAGTGCATCCCACACTTAAACAGAATCAAAGTATTCTTTAAGACATTTTCTAGAATCAGACCAGATGGCCAACATTCAGCACACTGTGTTTGCAAATTTCTGCTGAGTCCTCAAGAAATCTTTCAGGATGTGAATGGTCTTTTTACTCTCTGTGCACTGAAAACATCGTTCAGGATATGTCTGATCTTCTTTCTTTAATTTTTATTTCAGCAACAAAGAATAATGCCCAGAAGCTTTTGGAAAACAGTGACAAAGGTGATGGTAAGAAACTGGTTTTTATATCATTTTTACCATTTTATGCTCCTACAATAAAAATGTTGGAAAATTAATTTTGAAGCTTAATTCAGTGGATACATTGATTTTATTGTTTAATATCTTTTCAGATATTGACCCCATACTGAACACAGTATGAAAGAAGACATGATATCATTTATTCTGTGCTAAATGTCATGTTGTTTGACTTAGATTTTTTTGTGATATATACTGATATATATATTTCTGGTGTATGCATATGTGTAAGATGTATGATACTGAGATATTTAGTAACTTTATTACAGTTGTAAAAAATAACGGCTTCTAGCTTTTAGGAAGGAATTTTTATCAATTTTTACTGATCTCATGGCAAAAGATTATACATTTCTAAAAGAAGCCAGTGGGCACGCAACTGAATGGGAACTATAGGGCTGAAAAAAGTCATTAAACTGAAAAGGGAAGCATGAGATTTTACATGTTACTCAGACTTGCAGTGGCAATGGCTAGAAAGAGACCATCTTAAAATAGAAGTTTAGACTGAAATGGGCTGCTCAGGAAACATCATAGAATAAAGTATAAAAGCTGCTCCCTCTGTGATATCTTTGGAGACCACTGGGTACAAGTGGAAAAGAGAGAAGAGTTTCTGAATTATTTTTCTGAGAAATGTGTATATTCATTTTTTCCACCTACTTTTCTACCATGATCTGAGATCAAAAGTGTTGACAACTTCTTGAGAATGGGCAATGAGAGATGGTTGTAGCTCCTGTATTCAGGACTGTACTATTAGTATGTGTGAACTATGAAAGCATGTTCACTTGTAAGTAGTTTTATGTTGAAAAGAAAATAGCAAATGCAAATGCAATGCTCCAGGTAACTAAAATTCAATCCTGAGTCAAGTCTTTGAAACAGCCTCTTTGCTGTTTGGTGACACTGTGATTAACCAAATCATAGACCTGAGGAGGTCAGCATAAAGCTGCTGGAATATCCATAAACCATTTCTTTCCATGGTAATTTGAATACTCTAAAATACCATTTATTGCTCCATCAAACTTTCTGAAAAGGTCACCCCATCATCTCTCAGAACAGAGGTTTGCATTCCTACTGATTGGGAAGCTCTCTAACAGGGACTCAAGTAACTGAAAGAACAGCTATGAGAAACTGGCGGGTACATCTTTACTGCTAAATTAAACCGATTCAAGCTATGGGTCTGAGCTCAGACACATGACCATACCATTCAATTATCAAAGCAGACTGTATGACAATTTTATGGCAACCAGCATTTTTCTAGATAGTGCCTGGGAAAGGTTCAGGTTAGCACAGGTCAGGGTCTATTCCCAGTAAGCAGCCTGGAAGCTGGTAAAGGAGAGCCATGTGGCCATAGTATTTTTGACTACTGCAGGTATAGTCAGAGTTGGTGAAACCAGAAACCCAGTCTCAGGGAAATGAGGCTGGGGACATCTAAATGCTGGTAGAAAAGGGTTTATTTTCAAAGTACCTGTATAAAGGATCCAGTAGGACAAGAGCCTCTGTGGTTCATCCTGCTTTACAGAGTATAGAACAGGGGTCCATGTACCATCTGGCCCATGCTGCACTGACTCTGAAGTGTGACCTCCACAGGTGGAGCATATATGTCAGATGTGAAGAGTTATAAGTATATAATCACATTGGTTTTAATTCTTTGCTTTGCACCTTTTCTTTTCCCAACAGCTGAGATATATTTTCATCTGTCATGAGAATGGGCACTATATATTTGCCTGAGCCTCTAAATAATAGTTTAGTTATTGTGCCTGTCATGAATGTATAATACACTTTGAAATCTAAAAGGATAATAATGAGATCTGAAATCTTTAGGTCTAGAGGATCAGTGTATTTTAAACACCCGAGTGATAAGTGTGATGGTTTTGATCACAAGTCAGACAATTAGACATCCTAAATGACAAAACTTTAAATTTAGCAATTTTTAAAAGAACTGAGGTTCTATACCACTAGATGGCAATATGTAATCATTTAGGAACTATGGAAAGGTGAGGAATTCTAATAGCCCACATAGATCATGTGAAAAGGGGTAAGGATTACTGCATCACAATAAATCTTTTTGTTTTCAAGTAATTATAAAAACATTTCATGCAACTCTTAATTGTATCAATGCAAGGGTGGGATATAAAATATGGTGTTTGAATGTTATTTATGTACCATCATGCTCGTATTTCCTAGTTTATTGACTCAGATTAACAGTGCAAAAGTATATAAGATAATCTCTGGAAAATTTAGTAATTTAAAAATGGAGGCAGATGACAAAGGGATTGTGAGTGCAATGCACTCACAGAATGGAAAGTTTCTCCTGCAATTCCTTCATTTGCATCCAGCCTTGACTTACAGCTACAGATACATCTCACTTTAAACTCTTGAGATTAATAACTTAAAACCCTGATGATGTTCAGCACTCATTCCCAGTTAGGAATTTTGCAAATGTTCCCCATGTTTAGAATGGGGCTACCTCCTGGAACCAATTATTCACGAACTTTACTGTGCTTGAAATCCAGTCCCAGATCCAAAATCTGCAGTCTCAGTATATCTCTACCAAGAGTAGTGCAGCCCCTGGGACTTTTTTAACAAAGCCTATTCAGTTTACTAGTTGCTGTGATGGCTTCATAATGAGGGAAAATATTCATGAGAAACTAGTTTTCAAATGCCCCAGTTCTGCAGACAATGCCTGTAGCCCCAAGGCTTGTCTTAGTAGTAATGATGCCAGTTTTGACCAGTTGTCCACATGCATATAGCTCTTGTTGATGCACCTTTATAAAAGAGGAAAATTCAGTCTTTAAATTTTTCAAAAGTCTTGATCAAAAAACCCAAATTTTGCCTATCTGTAAGTCTTGTTTGTAGATGCTTTAAATTCCTTAAAAATTTCTGTTTTTTCTGACCTGTATTAAATAGACAAAACAATCTTTATGTGGAACAAATTGTGTGGTCCTTCTCCGTTTTCCTAGACTAATAAATCCCAACGCTATTTAAGGCGAGGGAAAGGCCAAGCTTTGTCTCAATTTTGTGCTGTCCCAGTATGTCAACTCCTGATGCTACATTTCCTTATTAAAGTAGGGAAAAGTCCCCCTATAAGGCCCATGGTACACACATGCATTGTTGTAGAGTGGAGAGGGTTTTGAGCATAAAGCTTTAGGGTGTGACCATGCCTGCCAGTGGGGCTTCTGTGAGCCCAGGGCAGCTCTGAGTGAAGAGGCTGCTGCATGTCCCTGTCTGTCCCTAACACCAGGAGACAGTACAGCAGGGACAGGCCAGCCAGATGCACATGGTGTGCTCAGTGCCAGGGCAGGAGAGCAGCTGTGACATGCAAATATCGGCCTATGAGATGGAGGTGCAGCAGTGAGACAACCTGAAACTCCTGTCAAAATAGTATCATGCTCTGTGTAAGGTGTTTTTCAGGTCTGGCAACAAAAAAAGAGATGGTTTCCCCCAGAAGCACCTACAAAATAAGAATGGGGGCTATTCTTTTTAACCATGGTTTCTGCTGTATGACATAGGTTTCTCTGGCAGATGTCTCAAAATCACCAGCCCTTGTTCTTGTGGGTGACTTTAACCTTCTGGATATCTGCTGGGAACTCCACACAGAAGAGAAGAGGCAGTCTAGGAGATTCCTGGAGCATATGGAGGATAATTTCCTCTTCCAGATGGTAAATGAGCCCACCAGTAAGACAAGAGGGCATGGACTTAAGCTCTGCCAGGGGAAGTTTAGGTTAGATTTTAGGAAAAAATCCTTTACAGAGAGGGTGACCAGGCATTGGAATGGGCTGGCCAGGGAGGTTCTTCACCCCTGGATGTTTTTAACTCTGTGCCATGGTCTGGTAACCACAGTGGTAGTGGATTAAGGGTTGGACTTGATGATCTTGGAGGTCCTTTCCATCCTGGATGATTCTGTGATTCTGTGAAACTGTAATAGTAGCTGCACTTTGGTCATAAGTAGCTCATATGGGCTGTTGGTGATGATGCCAGCAAAATGTGGAGAGTCTCCAGAGCTGCTCATGGTGGAAATCCTTCATTTGTGTCCACCAGACTCAGGAGGCAGCTGTTTTAGTGAATGCTAGAGCAAGCAAACTCTTCAGTGGTTCACTACAGGAAGAAGCTTTTCATTCCACATACATCTAATATTTGTCATTAGGATATGCGAGCAGAAGATATAAGAAATAGATGTTATTTGCAGTTTTACTCTTTTTGGGATTAACCCCATAAAGTCTTATGCAAATACAGGTATAATAAACATAATATGTTCTTTCACCAGTCACACTTATTCATCCTACACTGCATACTGTAGTAGCATAGTATCTACTGTGTAGTGTACTGGGACATATACATACAAATGAAGACAACTAATGTAGGATGGTAAGGCTGTCTGCTACCAAGTCTGTCCAAGGAGTTTATTTATTTTCTGTCTCTTTCTCTCACGGACCTCTTGGAGTGGGTCCTGAGAAGGGCCACAGAAATGATGGCAGGGTGCAGTGCCTCTCCTATGAAGACAGTCTGAGAGAGTTGGGGTTGTTCAGCCTGCAGAAGAGAAGGCTCAGAGGAGACCTTATTGCATCCTTTCTGTACTTAAAGGAGGCTTGTAAGAAAGAGGAGGACAGACTTTTTTAGCAGGACCTTTTAGCATTACCTGTGGAAATGGTGTTAATCTAGAAGAGGGTAGATTTAGACTAGCTATAGTGAAAAAAAAATTTACTATGAGGGTGGTGAGACACAGAAACAAGTTTCCCAGAGATGCCCCACACCTGGAAACACTCAAGTTTTGGTTGGACAAAGCTCTGAACACATTCACAACAACAATGAGAAGCTTTAGAAGCTCTGGGAAGTCCAGAGGAATGCTTATCACTGTGATTCCATTTCTTGTGAAGGTCAGGTGAAGGCTGACAATGTTTTTGGTAGCTGAACAGAAGATAAACATGTTTACATTCCAGAGGAATTAATTTTAAGATTGTGATTAAGTCAAAGAAGAGGAATTTGGGAGCGTTTGCTCATTAGTGATCTTTCAGAACAATGTTTCAGTGCTTGTCCTTTTCATTTTATATGCTTTAACTCATCTTTCTTTTATTCAAGCATTATAGGAAACAAAAATCTCTTGTCTTTGTTTCTGAAGTTGTTCTTTATAAATGGCTTGCTATAGGTGTGCTTATTCTGTGGAACAAAGGTAATTCTGTAATATTTATAAAATTCTTTTTTTGTGTATGTTGAAGAACTATTAAAAAGATGGAAATTTTCTTCTGCCTTCTTTTATACTTCTTCATTGAAGAAACCTGAGGCAAAATCTGAGATGTCAGAAATATTTACATAAAAGAATAGACAGAAGTTCATATTCAGTTATATAAATAGGTCTAAAGTTTATATGACCTACATATATTTGGACTAGATTTTGTTCTTTGTAAAATCTCTCAAAAGTACAGATCTTAGTATTTTTGGAGTAACCTATTTTTCCATTAGGTCTTGTAATGCATCCAGGAAAAAATATGGGATAGACTAAAAGGACATGTACTAGCTAGGATTAAAAAACCCACAGGAAATCAGTGGTTAAAAAAAAAAAAAAAAGTCACTAAACAGTCAGAGACAATTAACTAAAATCACTCCTGTTTCTATCCATGATCTGAAAACTCAGATAGTGGAAGCACCTCATCCCCTAGTGCCTCTGTAAAGGTTTTACCAGTTTTGATGGAGAAAAATCTCAAAGTAAGATACTGCTTTTCACTAGGAAGCAAGTCCCTTTTTCCTTAGGGTGTAGAGTTGTCCTGAGGGTGACAAGTCCTGCTAGGGTCCTTGCCAGCATGGTGGATGCTTTCTCTCTTTGTGCACTCAAGTGCTACTTGTAACTTCAAAGCCTGGACATCCTTTGCCTTTCTGTGATTCTGCTACATTCAGTTATTGGTTAACTCCTTATATTCAAGTGGAAAAAATCTGTAGTAGGCAGATGGTGAGGAACTGTATCCTTTTCTACCATCCTAATAAAATTTCTCTTATGTAGCTCTTGTTCAGCCAACCCACTTCCACCTCTGGCATCCTGATGATTGGAGATAAGTAGTTTGGTTGCCTAGGACTGCCACATAGTTCACCAACTGCATTTGAAAATGGTGTTTTCCAGATTTATGGTTTTGCCCCATCAGTTCTAGATCTTCACAGGGCATGAAAGGCCAGTGATGTGCTGCTGTATAGTGCAGATCCCACTTCGAGCTCCAGGGCCTGTCTCTATGCTGCTACCTGGGGCATTTTGTTGTTCCTAAGACGTACCAAATATGTTGTTTATCAAATGCAAAAAAGTCATTTTCTGTATTTTACGCTATTTTTTTCTGCGCTTCCTGAAAGTTTGCAGAAAATATTTCCTTTGCAGTTTGAATGCAGCGATTAGGCTGATCCTAAGAGTTACAAAATGTGAAATACTTGTGAGGAAACAGATGGAAAGCTTACACACTACCTACTGCCCACCATTACATGTTGATAGGCTGCCCATTTTTACATGTTGCTCCCTTCCAAAATGAAAACGTTTTGAAGACACAAAATTTGTACAGTATTTTGGCCTTTTAGAAATGAATGTTGCTCTCAGATGGGTTTCAACATCTTGAATGGAAGTCCTTTTTTCAGGCCTGAGTGAAGCTACAGTGTTTACAGTAATCTGGGTTCACAGGAAGCAACTTTCTACTTCAGTGTAATAGTTATCTAGCTTAAATTATCAGTACAGAAAACTACTTAAAATCCTTCACTATTTTACTATATTAGCTATCATCATATTTCTCTTCTGATGTTACAATAATCAAAAAGCACACCTTTTGTTTTAATGATTGTTGAGGTTAATGTTTGGAGCTAATTGATTTATATATTCATATATATGTATTAATGTATTAATGTATTGATGTCAAATCCTCAGGTTTGCAGCTAAAGGTCTATTTTGGTGGCTGTTTCTTGATCTTTGTGGTGGGTTCTGTTTTTGTTATGAAGCAACAGTGCAGGTAAATGCCTGAAACTCATACAAAAGAGTGTTTATTATTCTTGGATTTGGAGAGTATTATATTTAACGATATCTGTCAGCTTGACAGTGTAAGCAAAACTGCACAAAATACTCGTCTATGTCTAGTTAGGTTCTTAGACTGCTCTCATAACTGAAACTTCTACACTCCTGCTTTACTATATTGCATTCACAAATTGCTCATCCCATCTCTTCACTGGTTTCTTTTATTGTCTGTATCACGACGTTTTCCTGTTTTCTTCCTTTTCCTGGCTAGATGACTTGTTTGGCTTTTTCTGAAGATTTTTTTTTCCAGATTTGCCAGTTTATGGCTTAGCAGAGAAGGTACAATTCCTACTAATTTTTAGGTGAAGGGTAGAGAACTCCTCTTCATTGTATTTTCCTTCTTCTTTGACTGGATAGCAATTCTTCTGGGTTTTTTTGTTTTCTTTTGTGGGGTTTGGGTTTTGTTTTGCTTGTTTGGTTTTGGTTTGGTTTGGTTTTGTGGGTTTTTTTTGTCTTTTAGAGCACTACTGCCTTGTGTGACAACCAGCCATATCCTTCAGCTACAGCAGAATTAATCTCTTCTTCAGTGCTCCAGTACTTTCAGGTGCTTCAGTACTTTGTTATTCTCTGTTGAGAATGATTTTTTTTTTTTTCAATGCATTTATGATACATCTTGGTTTTAATTTAAAATAGTTACGTTGTTCTATCATGTTTGAGTTAATTCCCAGCTAGGTTGCTATGGTCTGGAGAGTATTACCTTTTCAGGAAAGGCTACTCTGGCCAGCCTACCATTTCCTAGGTAGACAGCTCCAGGCAGGTACCTATTTTGAAGCTATCAGGTTGCTTTTATATGTTTTAGCCATTCCTTTCACATTAAAAATTTGAGTTCTGTAAGTTCATAGTAATGTAATAATGAGTTTAGGTTTCTATCAGTAAAACCCATGGGAGTACAAATGATATGATTGTTAGCTTACAATGTCTTAAGCAAAATAAGGTATAATCTGTCAGAACTTGAAATAAAACATCTTAATGGGACTGAGCTGATGACAGAAAACAGAGTCTTATGGGAAATGCAGCTGCAGCTTGTGGATGTGCAGTGGGAGCAGCCTCCCCCTATCCCACAGGAACCCAAGTGAGGGAGCAATGGATTGTCCTGAAATGGGTGCAAGGAATACAACCCCCTCTCCCTATTCTGTGCTGCTGTATACCTTGAATTAACCCTAACATACAGATAGGTGACACTGTGTTCTTGGAAATGTTAAAACCAGATCTTCACCTCCTATGGGCACCCAAGTTTGCATGGATAGAGATGTTGTTCTGAGTGATCTAGCCCTTAGGTGTTGCAACTTTGATATTCACATTCATATTCATATTGCCTGTTCTGTTTGGATAAAATGTTTTGTTACTTCTGGTCTACATATTTATTGTGTAATATTTTTAAAAGACTGTTAAATTCCACCTCAGATTGCTGCATTTTATTTGAGGGTGGCTCATTTGTATGGTGGGGAGAGATCTGGGAAAGATCACATCTATGGCAAAGGGATCTTACCAAGTTTTGTTGATATCAGTACATAATTAGAGTAATGGAATTGCATCTATTTCCTGCAAGTGTTGGACTATGAAAGCAAGGCAGCAGGTAGAATTTAAGCCATCTCCAAGACAAATGACCAGACCCTCCACTAGTATCAAAAAGATGTTCATCTACTGACTGCAATGAAGCTACAGTTTTCTGGCTGACAGCTTGCTAGATTTGCCAAAAAGACTGGGGTGCTATGTGGGTTGAACACAATTAAGCTGAGCTACAAGGAGAAGAAGGTTTTGTTATTCCATTGAAAGTGTAAGAAAAGTTTGTGGTTGGTTCATTAAGAGCAACTATTTAAACAGTCTTTGCACGATAATTACCTATCTGTGGCTGATGTATTTATGTTCCTTTACAAATATTTTTTTCCTTTAGTGTTCCTTTACAAATATTTTTTCCTTTAGTTAGATCTTCATAAAATGAAAATTAATTCTGTTATTAAACAGAAAATGTTATTTTGATTACATTAAAAAATTTTGTAGCAATTCTTTTGGATTCCCTTCAGGGCTGAAGGATTCACAAACATATCTTGTGAAAATATCTGACTATTTTAATTCAGTGCAACCTCTCTTCATGGGAATATTCTTGAAATATATTCTACGTCTCCTTTCAAGGAAATACTAAAGTCTCAGAATAGTATTCTATTTTTATCTGTATTTATCCATATTTATCTAATGAATAATCTAATGTCACAGGATTAGACAAGTAGGATGCTTGCTTATTCGTTTGATTATTTTTTAACAACTGCAAGTAACCTGTGTTCTTTCATAATACACAAATACCTGCTAAGGGACAGTAATAAGCTCACTATATTCAGTGTCTAAAAAGGAAGGGTTGAAACAGACTTGCTAATGATTTTTAATTACCTAGTTAGTGAAAAGTGCTATAGAATTGTATCCACTCTGCAGTCCAAGGACATCCGTGGACTATTTCCAAGGGGGCCAAAAAAACAAGGAAAACCACAGCTAGCTCCTGTAGACTTGGATTTTCTGTGCAGGGCTGTAAATCTCCACAGGAACCCTGTTAGATTTTTACAAATTAAGAGAGGTTGAAGTCCACTGACTTAGCCATCTCATGGGCTAGGAGCTGAAGCCAACATCAAACTGGAAATAAATTGCAAAGTTTTGGGTGGCTTGAAACAGTAAGTGTAACTAACTGGTGGACTGCATTATACATTGCTGTGGTGAATTATCCATATTTGATTTATATAATCTTTCTATAATATGTAGTTTAATTCACTGCAACTTGCTGTTTTGCATGAGGAGAATTCCACAGCCTTTCCTGTGTAGGAGGATGTATTAAATTATGAAAATAGTATGCTGGCTTTAAAAGCAATTAATCCATAGTCAGCTCATTTTTATCATAGCCTTTGAGCAAGTTATATACCACTCCTGGGGTGCAGCAGTGAAGTACATAAGATGATTTATTCCATTTCCAGAGGTCTCCAGACTTGTGCTTCAGACTGCCTCCATTTGACCCAATTGTAAGTGAAAGACAGGTTCTGGGCCTTTGGACTCAAAAGCATCCAACATGATTCTAAAGTTATCAATATTTTTTCTGTGCTTTTTTTTTCATAGGCAGTGTTGTGCCCCTCCTAAATATGTTGGGCTCTCTGATGTTTTTGATGTGGTTGGCTATCTAACTGTCTCCAGTCACCTCTGAATTGCACCTCACTTGTTTTGGAGAAGGCTTATGAAATGACAACATTTTTGTTGGGAAAATAAAGAAATTAGAAATTTAAAACAAACAAGATAACAAACTCTTTTAGTAGGTTTCTTCCATTAAAATTACGAAAAAAAAAAAAAAAAAAAAAGCCAAATGCTTTTTGAAGACAAAATATAGACCAAGATTGTATATAGGGAATAAAAATTAAAGACACCCTGCTTTAATTTTGCTGATAAAGCATGCAAAACTATAACAGGAAAGACTATAAAACTCCAATAAGTGTTTCTGGAGGTTTGTGACTATGGCAAGGATCTTACAGCACTGATTTTTTCATATATTGGATCTGTTTACCTCTAGCAAAATTAAGACTAATGGCATATGATTTGCAGATGCCAAAAAAATTGGAGTAAATAGTGTAAGGAAAATATAAATAGTAGTATTAATTATGCAACTCACTTTTTAGTTTGGTTTTCTTGGAAAAAGTATTTATGTATCTGGGAAAATATTTGGATTGTGGAATGTCACAAAATTTTTTTTTAGTTTCATAATTTGGCAAGATTATAAAAAGACAGCTAAAATAAATCTATGAGAGAAGTGGCAGAAGGCTGTTTGGGTTTTTTTGATTGGATTTAAAAAAACAAGGTGTTTGAAGATATAGCAGACCTAATGCCTAAAAAGAAATGTCAGCATGTATGAGGTGACAGTAGTATTTGGAAAAATGAAAAAAAGAAATACCTGGCCCTCTCAAAATACAGACTTGAAGGGGTGCAGCCATGATCAGATTAATCAAAACTTGATCAAACACTTTCCCTTCCAACATACTGTAAGGCAGCACAGGTTATGCTGTAAAGCCAAAAGAAAGCTAAATACAGCAGCAAAATCTAAAATAATATAGCTTTTATGGAAGTGAGCAATAAGGATTACGCAGTCAGGGTATCAGAAAACCAGAGGGCACTACCCTTAAGAAAATGAGAAATTAAATATTTAGAAACTGAAATACTGATGACAGTTATTTCAATGTATTTTATGGAGCAATTAAAGGAAGAACTGACAGTGGCTGCTCAGAGAGAATTATACACATAGTAGAGCTCCTCAGGATATGCAGTTATGTAAACTCCAAGTCTGTAGATAGATTTGTTTCTAATACATTGGTTCAGTTAATTATGAAGTAAGTATTTGGAAAGCACTAAGGTAGAAGGCTGCATCTCTGGATGCCACTATAACTTCAAAGAGAATTGAAGATAGATATCATTACAGTGATGGATAGTTGATATAAATATTATACATTATTATTATATATATTATTATATATTAATACTATTGCATGTATTCCAGAAAAAGCTTATTTACAGGCATGCATATTTTAAGGTCAAGAGGGACCCATAACGTCAGAAGAAGACATCTGTGTTGATCTTCTGTATAAAAAATAATGGAGTTTCTGCCAGTAATTTCTGCCTCGAGCCTGGAATTTCTCTAGAACAGCTCAGATCATAATTTTTTTTCTTCTATTTTCTAGTAAGAACAGAGAAATAGGATAGTGTGAACACTGACAATCCCTCTTCTGTATCTGTGTCTAATGATAAAGGACAACAGGTCCTGCAGCTGCTCTTGTTCACTCTCTAGAGCCACATTTTGTTCCCTTTGCTTTGCACTGCTCTGGCCTTTGATGATTTGTGGTACTCAGTGCCATGGTCTGGTAACCACAGTGGGAGTGGATCAAGGGTTGGGCTTGATGATCTCAGGGGTCCTTTCCAACCTGGCTCATTCTGTGATTTTGTAATTTGACTGAAATAATGCTGAGAACTTTGACTTCCATTGAAATTTTTCTTAGAATTATTTACTTTGGACTCTAGTACCCTGGTTGCTTAATTAAGAAATAATTATCAGAAATTAAAAGTAAGTAACTTTTTAGACTTAGTTGTAGGATTTCACATGGATTTAGGATGATGCTGTATAATGACATTAGGACTTAATGTAGCCTGCCAAGCTAAAAAGTCTCTTTCATGATTCTGTTTTTACCCTTATTTCCTGGCCTCCACAACCTATCTATTTTTAACTACTTTTCCCATTATTCAGTAGGGGAAATACTTAGATATGAAGCATTTTCATACTGCAGTTTTGAAAGTTAAAAAATTTTACACTTCTAGTAATACAGACTAATCACACTCTTCCCTGTGCTAGAAGTCCTGATATTTTCTTTGATTCACTTGCAGAATCTTCTGTTTACCCAAAATTTTGATGAAATTCCTACTGTGTTACAGGATTAATATCTGTGGTGCACAGCTGGCAAGTCAGTTTGCAAGGGTACAAGAATGAGCAGAGTTGCATCAGCAGGTCACTATTGAAACCCACCCACAAGGGCTGGCAGCAGAGGCTGCCTCCTAAGAAGTTGTATTGTCTTCCACTCAGTGAATGTGCCACTAACTAATGGGAGAGAAATGTGGAGAATCATTTGGTTTTCTGAGATTTATGAGCCAAGTTAATTGTTTTGCTTGCCTAATTTATTATACTTGAATGGATAAAGTGCTATTAATATTGCACTTTGAACAAGAGGCTAAGGTCAGAATAGACAAAACCTTGCTCATCTTACTGAAGTTCCTAAATTTTATGTGAAGGAATAAAATTAGATGTTCTTTTTAGTATGTGAATACATGAAACTCACTTCAGTTCAAAGTGTAAGCACGTCACACTAAACTTTGTGCCAATATATTATCTGTCTCTACAGTAATCTTCTAAATAGCTATTTCTGTATAATAGAAGCGTTTCTATTTGTATACATTCCACCTATTCTTTCCAAGTCAAATATTGAAATATGTAACATGAAATTAATGATTATTACTTGGTCTCAAAAATAACATATATGTGACATGATGGAAGTGTTTGAGGCATTTATAATACCTCGTATTTAATTATATATTGCACAGGAATTTTCTTCGTATAAAGCACTTTGGAAATGAAAGTATTTTCAGTCCTTCCTTGCTTGTTTAGACAGTAACAGCAATCAAGCAGAAGTCATTCCAGAGACCAGGTTAGAGCAGCAGGCTACATTTAATCCTCCAGCTGCTTCCCATAAGGTCTTGTACTCACCTACTAGTATGTCATATAGTTGTGGCCTATTAGGTTCCTGCATGTTGAAACTCCCATAAAGGATGAGATAGCTTTTCACTACCCATCCTCCTATTTGCACAGTGACCTAGCATCACTGAATAGTACTCTTATGATTTGCTTGAATCTTCTGCTTTTGCTCTGAAAGGTTGAGGTGTCTCTATGTATAAATATCAACAAGCAATTTTTCTTAATCGTTGCTCTACTTTTGTCTCTCCTTCTTTCTTTTTTTCATCTAACCCTAGGTGCATATTGCAAATCATAACTACAGAAAAGCTATTCTAAGTAGGTCCATTCTGCATTTCATTCTAAAGCACAGCTCAGGTGAAAACAGACTTCTTTGGGTAAGGAATTTTGCTCACCAAAGACTTGTAGAGGGCTTGCTCTGCCATGAGGCAGTAGAAATCCACTCTGGAGTCTGAGCTCTGCAACATCTTTGGAGAATCTTGGTAACATGGTGGTTTGTGGGCTGAAAGCTCCCCAGTGATATTGCTGGTCTGTTGATTAAGAGACTCATGGCTCAGTAATTAGATCCAGAAGCAAGTGTGGGTACCTTAGAATGCACACAGCCCTGGAGTAAAATGCATTCCTAATACCCACCCAACAAACCTTTTCTTCTTCAGTGAGAGTTAGAGACAGAACAGGAATTACTGTAGGAAGCTTTTGGTCTGGGAGAAAAGGTTGTCTTTGGAATAATACCACACTAAAAACTTTCCAGCCTAAGCCTCTTATTAATTTCTCCGTGTCATCCTAATATATTTAAACTGTAAAAAATTATGCTGCAAAAAGTTCTACTCCAGTGTAATTTTTCCTCAAGTGAAGTGCATACCTTTCAAATTATAAACTTCCTACTTGTCCTAGGAAAATCCTCACTGTATAAATAATTGAACTCATCTGCTATGAACACAAGTATTCTTTCTCTCGCAGTCTAAAATATATGCCTAAATACACATCTTGTGCTTAGTGCTTTAAATAGTAATTACTCCCGTGAAGTCACTGGAAGCCCTTAAAAGGATTTGACAGTTTCCCCGCAATCTTTCAGTGAATGTAGTAGCCGGGCTGTGCAGTGCTCCATCCACTGATAATTCAGCAGCTGAGGAACTCAGCAAAGCCTGCTCCAAACTTCTCAGCTGTTGACAGGCTTGACTTGCTGAGAACAGTGGTTAAATATAGCACCAGCGAGCCGAGCTCAACAAAGTCATTGCCGTAGCACTGTGTGAAGAGACCAGAAGAGGGGAAATACAATCTGAGAACTAAACTGCCAAAGCCTAACACCACCTAGCAACAGTTGAAAAAACTTTTAAACAAAAGTCTTGGTGAGACACAGACAGAGTATACCTCCTACTTCTCCTTCCTGGGATTTCTGCAAGAAGCAGCTCCGGTCTTCTGTCCTGTACCCCATTTCCTTCATTACTTCAGCTGCTGATAGACCTAGAAAAGTGGGAAAAGTTTCTTTCTTTGTGTTCTCCTGGGCTGGATCAGTCTACTCCTGTGGCAGTACTGTGGGACAAGCTATTGTGATCTTGCCCTGTGAAGGATATATTCCTAGGTTCGTGTTGCTGACAGGTAAGACTGAACTAACCACTACAGTGAATTCTTTTTATGAGAAGTGATTTTCTTTCCTAGTGAATATTACCTCTTTCCTTCTATGAACAATCTCCTGCATGATTTGGAAATATCTATAGATGAATCTTGGGGCAGAGGCTTTAGAATTTTTTTTTTTTTTTTTATCTCAGGAAAAACAATTCTGAAACAACTATCCAGTTCTTAGAACAAGCATAATCAAGTAGCTAGTAGTAATATGAAAAAAGATATGTGTATGGATTTAGATATATATCTTGCTTATATCTGCTTACATGCTGACAGAAGACAAATCAACATTTAAGAATAGAACTCATATCATCCCTTGCCAGTGGCAGTATTGCAGCTATTAAAAACAGTTTGTCTGATAAATAAGAGGAAATAGTAATTCAGTCACTGAACTAAGTGAATATTTGTGACCCAGTGAATTTGTAGTTTTTGTGTCTCTACTAACTTTTAGCACACAGACACACCTGTTGCCTGTTGTAGTATCCTTGTGACAACAGCTCTTGGTTTTTCTTCTCTTATATAAATATAATGAATATTAATCTCTGCTGGATTGATTAGCTGCATAATGCAACTGTCCTAAACACTGACCTTATGTTTATTGTACCCAAGTGTACTTGTGCTAGGTTATTGTTGCTAAAGTGCTTGTTTCTTTTAGCAAAAAAAAAACTAAAAAACAGTTCTCAGATGTTTTCACCAGACAGCAGAATGGAAGCCTATTTGTTGGAAATGCATATCCTATGGTGCCATAATAGTAATTTAAGGGAGGAATTGCTTAATATGATTTTCTTTGTCTAAAGTGACAAAAGCTGTTTGGTTAATTGAAGAATGAATCCCCCCCACCCTGTCTTTTATAGCCATTTTCTTCAAACAAAAGAAATCTAGTATGCATTAGTTTTTAAAAGATGCACTAGTTAGGAATTCCTGTGCAATGTGAATTAAGTTATGAAGGCAAAGATTTAAAGAATGCACTTAAGTAATGCAAAAACCCTGAACACAGATTTATGTAGAGTTGTCTCAGATGAAAAATTTTTATCATTATGATGGAATGGACTGAGTGAGTCTACGCTGACAGTCTGTGGTGTTTGACACTCAGTCTGTGGATGGTGGGATTACCTCAGGAAGATGAGAAAGTCTTGCATTAGCTGAATAGTTCTAGTTTCATCCCTGCATACTATATAAATGACATCAATACCATATCTTAGTGGTGACATGCCTTCAGATTGAATGAAATTAAAATACTCTGAAACTCTTGGTGTCTGGGAGTGTAACGGCCTGTGAAACAATAAAAGAAATGAAGTATTAGGACAGAGGGAAAATCTTAAAAGCAAAAATAATACAGTTTTCATTTTATTTCATAAGTGCCATATTGCTTATGTACTTACACTTCAAACTGGAGTACTTTTTGGTGGTCATGATTTAATGTGATAATCATTACTGTGGCATTAGTACAGCGCTATGGTATCCCAAATCTAAATCTTAAAAGGAAACTTTGGTATTACTTATTAATATAGGAATATCCTGTGAAAATTATTTTTTTTAAGAAAGCTATAAAGCGAGAACTAAAACTGAGACAATCTGTGCCATTTTTGTCACCTTGACGTTACAGTGAAAATTACTGTTTCTTATTTTGACTGAGTTAATTGACAAGTAATTAAATGGTGAGAGATGGAAAATATGTCCTTCTGAAAATATAGGGATGACAAAATCTGGGAAAGTACTAGGCTAATTAGTGACTGCTTTTTGGTTTTAGTTGTTGCTCAGCATAACGTATGTTTTTACAACTTCATTTTTCTTCCACAGTTTACTGTTAGCAAATTTTTAAAAGCAAAAGGCTTATTTATTAGCCTAGTAACTATCAAAGGAAATGACTTTTGAACAGTCTGATAGCAACTTCCAACTGTAACACATGGAGCTGGGGTTTTACATGCATCTGTCTTCCTTTCCACTTCAAAATGGAGGAGGAGGCTAAAATTACTCTTCTCAACAGGTGTCCACAAAGAGTCTCTTGGATTTTCCAATCAAATCTGTGGAATATGTAATGTGGCTATTCAACAGATGTTTTCATATTTGAAGAATAGCCAGTTCTATCAATGACTACAGTGAAACCAAGCTCAATTTTATACCAGATCAAAAAGTATTTTTGATTTTGGCAATACACTGCATTGGAGAAATTTTACTGGACGACAAGTAGCCAAAGCATACCTATTTATTTTTCCCATTAAAAATTATTTTGATTTTGTTTATATTCCCATAACTGTGGAACGAATTATGTCTTCCATGCTGCTGAAGACTGTGTATTCCTCCCAACCTGAATCCACTTCCAGATTCTGCTTGTGGCCTGTTCTTTCACTTTGATTACAGCCATATTACAGTTTATGACCTCTTTTAGCCACCTATCTGAAGTCATCTTCTTGACCACATATTTTGTCATCATCTCAGTCTTTCTTTATAGAACAGCTGGTTCTTTTTAACTTCAAATTCTAAGATTTTAAAGCAATCTTCAAAGCACAGCACTCTTCTGTCCCTGCCTACATCTACCCTGATTTTCCCAAACTCCTGCACATACCTGGCAGACTACTAAACGTTCAGCTCTTGTGTCAACCAGTCCAGTCCCTATGCTCCTGGCTTTAGTAAGCTAGAAATTTGCTTAATGACCTGAGTTTTCTGCAGTGCCTCTCACTGTAGCACCTGACGTGCTTTCCATGTCATGAGAACTTGTCTGGAACTTGTCTAACAGAGCTCTGTTGACCAAGGTAAGAGTCATGAAGACAGAGTTGTGCTTCCTGGAAAGCAGCTTGTGGAGAAAGCATAGGCAGATAGGGAAATTTCTGCTTTTACTTGTGTGTCCCGTTTCATTCCTTCAGGTCACAATTTTGCCAGTGTAGCCATTTCCATACTAAAAGCTTTTTAGTGATACAGGTGTATCAGTAAAACTCCTCCTGATATGGGATCTTTCTGTTGGAATAGGTTCCACTCATGCTTCATTTAAAGCTTTTGGTAATCTCATCTGACTCAGTTGATGTGTCCTCAAGTATAAATTAAGAAAGTGCCTCAAAGCTGTGCTGAGTCAGAGGCCAGGTTTATGCCACTGAGTAACATTTCCTTTGAGTTTAATAAGATCAGGTCATAGTGTTCAATAATTAACAGATACATTTCCAGTTCCCTCAAGAGCATTTAAGAAAATGGATCATTTTTGCTCCTGTCCAAATATTTTTTTTTCCTAGGAGACGTTTTACTTTTTCACTAATTTCCTGTTTCTTCCCTTCCTTTCTCAAAGTTTGGTGTTGCAGTTTGACATACTATTTTAATATATAACCTGGATTTGGGGTCAGAGATTTTGTCCTTTTACATGTCTGAAGTAACAGCTATAGTATTTGTAAAGAAGCCAGATGAAACAACAAGACAAAGGAGAAGAAACTCTATCCATTTATACGTCCTATTTCACCAAAAGTACTTATTATACAAAACCTAAGATGAGAACTGAAAGCTAGAAAGATAAAATAGCTCATGCAATCAACAACAACAACAACAACAACAATAATAATAATAATCTGTTGTACAGAAAAGTTTGAATATTTCTTTACAAGAAGGACAAACACCTATACTTTTCAAATCCATCATCTTATTCTGGTGCTTTTAATTTTTAGCTTTTTGAAATTTTTCTCATTTCAGTTTTCTACTGAAAGTTGTTTCATAATTTTATATAGAATACTGAGAATTATTTGGGGAATAAAGTTGTTTCTTGATATTAGAGGATATTGGGTAACTGAAGAAGCAGTGGTTTAACAAAGAATTGAGATTTCTTGACCTCTCTTTTAATCATCTAGTAGCCAGTATTTACCAAGTTAGTGGTACTAGAAAAAAAAGCCAAAAACCAACAAACAACAACGCATTTATTACACAGTTCTTTAGTTATTCTTTCAGACATTGGTGTCCAAAAGACAGGAATGATTGTACTATTTCTAGTCAGGAGAGACAGTGCAAATCTCTAATCATGTTGCAGATTGTGTGATGCCTAATATATATGTGAAAATTGTCCCTTTCTCAATACATGATTAGATTTTTGTTTTTATTTTGGGACTTTTAATCTAGTCTTCCAGCTTCTTCAGGAGTACTTTCTGTATTACTTTTTATTTTAGTATCATAGCAAAGTAAGTATTAATACCAATGCAAACACAAAGCAGAGGCTCACACACTGCAAACACAGAGAAAGAGACAATTTCTACCATGAAAGGCATATATCCTAAAAGCTCAGTTGCATTTTATTTCCAAATAATTCTTCTATAGATACATAGCTGTTAAAATACTTTATTTATCCTGTGCTGCTTAGAGAGTAGTGTTCTGAGCCAATGAAATGACATTGCTGTTTTTTCCCCCTAGATAATAGGAAATTACTGCATGTAGCATTATAGAACTGGGAAGGAAATGAAGAATTCCAGCCTTCAGTTCTTTAATGTTGTGGCTCTATGAGAGCAGAAACTTAATCAGAAATGTGCATATGTGTGTGCACGTGTGCCTTTTGTAACGAAAAAAAAAAAAGCTTTTTGGCGTTACAGAATGCATTGCTGAAGGAGTGGGACAAACACACCCAAAGAATAGGGAAATAGGATGGAGCTTGTACTTTTTCCCTTAAATGGGCAACCCGCCTGGTTGCTCCTAGCTGACACAAGCAAAGGGCTGTGTGAATCTAAAAGATTGCTGTACATTGTCTGACTCCATTTCATTTCAAAGCTGATAAAATGGCTATTAAAATCTTAATTATCTCTGATGTAGCCAGAGCCATATAGATATAAACCAGTGGGGGTTCAGAACAAGAGCAAAAACCTCAGTGAATTTGCAATAACCTTTTCCAATTTGATTTATATACTTTAGGAGCTCTTTACAGTAAGGGCTGCTGTCTTTGCTTTTCCTTTTTGGGGAAATGGTGTCAAAGTGTGTAATGTTTTGATTTATGCTGTTCAAAAGTTTGTTCCAGTGCATAAATAAAAGTAATGTTTTGGAAGCTAAATCCATTTTCTATCTGACGTCCACTTAGACGCCTGTAGGGTTGGGGGATGTCTCTAAATAACTAGTGTGCTATGGCTGTGGATAGCAACATCTCCAGCTTCACTAACAAACTTTAAAAAAAATATGAAAATCGTGGACTTTATTGTAATATCAGAAAAAGGTTTTTTTAGGGACTGATTTTAAGGCTGCTCCTATTAAAAAAAAAGTAATTAAAAATAAAAGCTCAAGTGTCCTTGGTACAAGAACTTGCATTAGAGTTTATCAGACTGCTTTGCATTTTTCAGAAAATATAAAGCAAATGATAGCAACAGAAAGCAGGAGGCTGCTAACATTGATCTAATCGAATTGCTGCCAACTTGCCTTGTTTGTCTGAGAGATCTCTGTGAAAATAAGGTCTTTCCCACACTTGCATGACTCATAGGATGTTATGGGGCTAAGCAGACTTACTTCAGTTTTCTAATGCACACACATCTAAACTAACCTGTTTTAGTGCCTGTTCCTGTGACTAAATGAGATCTAGCTTGACAACAGGAAGGGAGAAGTGGTGGTGAGTTCATGGTGCTATTTCAGTGCAATAACCTGAATTCTGAGGAAACGATGCAATTTCCATTTATTGGGAAAACTGCAGTTACTGTGACAACAAATATACACTAAAGAAAAACATACACAATTTTTTTTCTAATTCAAATTTGTCAGCACAGTAGGATATTCATAAAACCTCACACTATCTAGTTATGTGACTCAAAGGATATTCTTAATTTAAAAATATATAATTTGGATTTTTGAAAAAATATCCCTTTAAAAGCCATAAGCAATGACATAAATACAAGGGTGGCAAAGCACATATAGTTAACCATGACTAGTTTGGTGTGGGACTGAACACATTTATTTTTTATTAATTTGGGATATATTTCTCATGCTAAAGCTATTGAATTCCTGTATCTGTCATTCATGCTCATTGCCAAAATATCACTTGATCCATCATCTGTAATCACAAAACCAGTTGGATCTTAGTTGTAAGGTGAAGATTACAGTAGTTCTTCTATAATGTCTTATTTCTCCTCCTTTCATTCTTCTACAAGAATTTATGTAATAAAAAGGAACACAAATTATATTCCGATAGATGAAGATTTCTGTTCCTCAATCTGATAAAATTCTTTAGAGAAAAAAACCACTGTGATTTTTTGCTCTGGGCAGGAGACAGAAGCAAGGGAACAATGCCATGCTAGATGTCCTCAGGCATGTCAAACAGCACAGAACAAGATGTCCCTTCTGCATGGAGGGACACACATGGCAACACAGCTCCTGAGTGCCAGAGGAACCATGTGTTAGCAAGCAGCTGCCTATGGAAACCATTGCTGCCTGGAGCAGCAGGAGCCAGAAGCTGGCATCCCAGTCACAGAAGGTGACCACAAAACAATAAAAAGCAGGGTCACAGTAGCACATCCTCTGAGTGAGAGGTGCCACTCACAGAGTTAAAGAACCAGAATTTAGGTGGATGACAGAAGTTGTTCAGTCTCTCTCAAAGCCAGCCAGGTCTAGAGGCTGATCAGGTTGATTGTGGTTTTGATAATTTTCACTTTTTTTTTTTTTTTTTTTTTTTAATTATAAAGTCTCATATTTTATCTGGATCACAAAGTTTTGAACATGATTGGATGTGGCAGATTTTGCTAGTGATTTTCTGTGTACTAAAATCTGTATGCTGAATAAAAAAATAAACAGTTGATAGTAACATAAATCACAGGCCTTTGGCACTTTCAAAATTGTAAAAGAAGCGATATCTGTAAAGTTTTTTTTTGTTCAATTTAATTATTTTTTATTGTGTTGTATCCAAAAAAAAAAGCGTAAGAACAAAAAATCTTGTATGTAATTTTCTCTCCTGGTTTACTCTCTCCTGGTTTACTCTCTCTTTTAGAATGCACACTCTCCTTCTCCTCCCTGCCATGTTCTGTTTGAAAGCCACACATTTAGAATTAGGATGCTATTAAGATGCCATCACTCTGCAAAAAAATTCTGAAAAAATGGTGAAGTGTGTTCTGTCTTTATCTTTCCAGTTAGTTCAGTAGGCTGAAAGGCTAGCACTGAGACTGTAAGGAATAAGCAAATAAAGAAGGAACACAGAGATGGTGCTTTTGAGGGAGGAAACCCTGGAGACTGCCTCCATTGCTGAGTTCACTTTTGTTACTCAACATCTCTTTCTTTCCATTTGTATCCTAATCAGGAAAAGAGCATGATGCACATATGGGAAACAGGAATCCTTTGTGGAGTACTGGTTAACCTGATTCTAGCTTAGGCTCTTTTGGGTTAGAAAAGCCTTTGGTTGTGGAAGAATCTAAATTCACCTGGCAGTTATTAGTGTAGCATGAAGCACAGACAAAGTAGTTGTCCTGTGGCACTCAAAGAGGTGTGACAGGCAGTCTTTCCATATAGGATTTCTCATTCCTGATAAGAATAACCACAAAGACAGCTCTCTTTAGATGAATCAGCAAGTAAAGGTCCTAAAATTGGATGCTATACCTAGAATTTTGCCATCATCATTAAAGATGACTGGAAAAAAGCTGAGGAATTCTCACAGGCAGTGGAGTACAGAGGTCTCAGATCCCACTGTACTTCTCTAGAGCAAACTCAGCATTTGTTGCAGAGAGAAACTTGAGGAGCTAATATGACTTGTTCACACACATAGGTTACACATATTATCCTGAAGATTTTTTTGGTTAAAAAAAGCTGCCATATGCCCCAGCAGGGGTTAAGTTAGTGAAAAAGTTAGTGAGATTTAGGAAGAAAGGATCATGCTTTGGAATACACTAAAACCAGATAGGACAGACAAGAAGTGCCTCAGGAGGAAGCCAGAAAGCTGAATGTTTTAAAGCCTCTAAACCATGGGCTAACCAGATAACAGCATCTTTACTCTGCCTTGAATCTATATGGGCATTGGTTTTAAAAGTAGCTTGGAGTTGGAGAAAAAAATAACTGATTTTCCCACTCTCAGAGAACACATTCTTAAACTCAGGGTTATTTTGGAAAAGCTTTTTATTGGAAAAATGGAGGGGATACAATATTAATAGCTTTGATACAGAATTTGGTCTATTTGTAGATGGAAATTCACAACAGGATTGCTGTGGTACTTGAGAGCTGAGCAGAGCCCTCTCTGTGACAGTGACACAACTGCTGAGCTCCAAGAGAACAAATGCCCTGCAGTGATAGTGCTCTCTGTCCCCTTTTCAGTATCACTACCAGCATCACAACCTGTATCACCATAGATCCTGAACTAATGAAGCACTAGAAAAATAAGTGGTGTTGTCTATGGAGATTGTGATGAGTTTCTCCTCAACTATGCACAAAGGAGAAACAGGACAGTATAAAAAATAAACTTAGTAGTCTGAAACTTTTCACTGAGTATCCTGAACATAGCACAACAGTTTGTAACAATTTTTTAAGGAGTAAGTAGAGTGAAAGCAAATCTCCAAGAAGCTGCTATCATCTCAAAATATCCTTCCAAGACAGCAGTGAGTATCTAAAAATGAGGGAAGCATAACTGCACACAAGGATACCACCAGCATTAGTTGTATAAACAAATCACACTGTAGGGAGTAGGCTGTGAGAGTGACAGGAAATCTGATATGTTGCTTAGTAATAAGAAACACTTTGCTAAATTCAGGTTCCCTCCCCAAAATATTCTTGCCATTTTTGAATTTTGTTGATTATCCTTTTCAAACAACGCTCCCTTAAGTGTGAGGTGCTAGGTATGATACTAAGGGGAGAGGAATGCTGATTAAATGGCTGGCTTTCACATCACTGACTCCTTGTATAACTCTCAGTAAGATATTTACTTTATACTTTCAAAAACACCTGGGACGTTACAAGAATAAATATAGTAGCAACTTTGACACCCTGAGATGTTGTGGTGTTGAACATCATGTCAACAGCTTTGAATAAGGAGACTTAAATAGCTCTCCTTGGTAACCAGATTCTGCTGGGGGAAGTAGGAATAGAAGCTGAATTAGTCTGAATGACAAGAATTTGTATTTTTAGAGAAGCTCCCCAGAGGGAAGCAAAGTTTATGCCCTGAGCTGTGGGTAGCAAGAAATCAGCCGTACTGGTAAAGCACAGCAGAAAAAAAGAAAGAGGAGAACCAGGGATGTTACCAGGAAGCTGGCAAGGAAAAAAGCATACCAAAACAGAAACCAGACTAGTGCCAATAGTGTCAGGAAAAACAAAAACATCCCCTCACATTCAGCTGTACCAAAAGTAATTCTTTGGGCAAAGATGGTGCTGTCAGCTTGTGGGTTTGTTGTTATTTTGGGAGTGCTCAGGAGAAGATGCCTGGTGCAAGAAGGAGGCTGCTGGGGAAACAAACAGCTTGGAGGAAAAAGGTCCTTTGAGGGAAGGGGTGGGCAGGTGACAGCTGCCCAAATTAGCTGGCGGTGGGCTGGCCTCAGAGCTGCTGCAAGGCTGTGGAGAGGCCACACAACACTCATGTACTGGCTGGGGGAATACAGAGCCTGGAAACAAGCGATGTCCTGCAGTGCTCTCTGTCTCCTGTAGGCTCACAAAGTATCCAAGGTCTAAAGTCCTGTCCACTTTGCTAAAGCAGAGGTGGCAGCTCAGGCAACTCTTGACAAACAAGATTTTTGGTAAGGATTTACCCTAGGATTTACATTGCCATTGCATGATCCTCAGCTTTAACGTTCTTTGATTCAAAATAAAGAAAATTAGAAAATAACAGTCCTGATGGCTTCAAGAGAGTAAAAGTCTCTGAGCCCTAGATGATCTGGTGCCACAATATATTGCTTTAAAATCTCCTGAAACACAGCTTTGGAAATGGAGCAATATATGACCCTTCCTTGGATTTAATGAGAGGGAGGTCATGTCTTTATGGTGAGAGCTTCCCCTGACAAATGGTGTGAAATTTGGAAATTCAATCATCCACCCACAGACCTGGGTGTACCAGCACAGGCATCTGTGTGTCCTGTTTTTCTGGGAGCAGCAGTGAAAGCTGTAGTCTCTCCTTAAGGCATGATAGAAGGAAAGTGTGGGAAGATAAGGAAAATAGACCTACCAGAAAAAGGGTAGGGGAGAGTGAAAAATGAAAGTTTCTTAGGATGGTTGTGTTTGGCTGCAAAAAAGGGGAGTGGAAAGGAAAAGAAACCAATGGCACCCATTCAGCTGATCTCAACTGGCTTTAGGATACGAGTTAGTTTCACTCTCAAAATTGGGGCCCAAAGCAACATTTTGAAGGCTCAGAAAGTACCAGGGAATTGCACCACAGTACTGAACTGAAACATCTCAGCACCTCAGCAAACAATTTAGCACTGTGGAGAGTGGAGCTTCTTCCCATGTGCACAACAGTAGCACCCACGCTTTTAAATAAAGTCATAACATTCTTTATCAAGCAATGAATTCAAAAGGTTTGTTTAAAGTCTCAGTAAATTGTTGCGTATCAGCAACAATAAACAATATTGTTTATTTTGTTTTATTTGTTCGGTTGGTTTTAAGTTCAGGGGCTTTTTTTAGTTCTTTTGTTTCATGGATTTTTTTTTTCATATGGTGAAAGAACAAAATTAAACCCTTAGGATTTCGGACCTACTGTCTCAAGGCGGAATCTAATATCTGCTCTCTTGAGCTCCCCTAGACAGCCTACGTCAATCCTGTTCTCCTGGTGTCAAAACAAGATTCTGAGAAACAGACAGGGTGGTCATTTGGTTGCTTCTTGAATCAGGCAGCACGAGATGCTTGAGAACAACTCAGTGTATCTTCCCCAGAGGATGCATATGCATCACTTCTCTGCTGTGTTTAAGCTCCCTTGGCCTCTGTCCAGAAACATCCAGATTTCCTGACTCATGGCAATGCACCCTGTCTGGTCGTACTTCGTTAGCAGCAACTCAAAAATCAGAACAGTGTTCTGCTGTTGCATAAGTTTTTCCAAGCAGTAAACAATAACACCCCGCCACAAGCTTTATTACATTTATCTTGGAATTCAAGATCCGGAAGAGACTGCTGCTTATTATTTCTTTAATAGCAACCCAAAAAGACTGTAGGTTTCTATTCTTTAACAAATATTTTAATGGTAGCTCAGTATCTTATGAATTTAGTGTTCTGGAAAGGAAGAAAAAAGTGCTACAGAAGCTACAGTATTTTTTCTTCTGTCTGAGAAACATTGTTATGAATTTTGAATGTCATACCAATTTTGTTGTTATATCAGCCCTTAAACACAAAAAAAGTAAGGGTAAATTTAAAGCTACAGAAGCTGAAAAGAATTAGTAGGAAAAAATTACATTTTCTGGAAGTAGTAACATAGCATTCAGTAGGTCCTATTTAAATAGATCTTCTTTACTTGCATCTCAAGCATTTGTTTGAAGCATTTTAAAAGCAGTAGCATTATCAGCTGGCTCAGAACAGGTTTGAAAATAAACACTTAATGACTATTACTGGGATTCATTAAAAGAAAACTTTGTCTGACTCTAAAATCTATTTTAGAGCTACAACTGCTCCACACCCCTGCTTGTGGCATGATGCAGCTGCTCTTTCTTTAATATTTTTGCTGACAGCTACAGCTGACAGATAACATTTCAGTTCACCCCAACATCAACCCTATTTCAAAGCTCCCATACTTAGACTGAAAATGGTGGCTTCACAGCTTTGCCTGCATCACACTGCAGCTCTGTAGCTATGCAATCATTCATCCTGGTCACTTGTCATGGAACACACACAGATGGGGATACTTGAAGAACTTTCTTCAGGGAGCAAACCCCAAAGACCAGAGAACCTGAGTATGATCAGTGAGAAGAGGAGACATGAATAAAGTGTATTTGACAACATGTTCATTCTCTAAAAGGCTGCACTTAAGAGTTTTCTTTGTGTATGAGGCAGGAGTTTCCTAAGGGAGCACATAAGCAAAGTGTCAGAGGATTTCACAACCTGGAGGATAGGCACATCTTCAGCCTGGGTGTGGGTGGAGGGCAGGGATAAGGCTGCAGCCAGGTCATGTGTTGTTGGGGAGGTGTATCATCCATCCCACAGCTGCTTATGGCACAGCAAAAGCTCATCTTTCCCTCACTTCATCTCTGCTCTCACAATCTAAGAAAATTGGCATCTGAATCTGGGAATAAAAATAATATTGTGTACATAGGTATGCACTGATATTTTTAACGTTACATTATTTGTCACCTTATTGCAGTTTTAAATAAATTTGTTATCATAGTCAATATAGAAAATATTTTATCCAGTTTAATATATAATCCTCTAGCAAGCAGGCTTTGATTTCTTGGTTCATAAAAGTTTTTGTGTAATAATCATTCAGTACTCCTGTGGTGATTCATCCACAAAAAGAACTTTTCAGAAATGCAGTACTGTTTTCCTCCCAGACAGGAAACATGAACATTTACATTGCTCTCAGTTCTCCCCCTGAACATCTGAAGCTTTAAGAGAGAAGGTTGAGGATAGATTTTGGAAGTAGCCAGCCCTGAAGACAGAGAGGCAAACAGCAAAATGGGAACATTGCTCAGTTAGTTCTTCAAAAGAATTACCAGGAAATTCTCTGTACATATACTAGTACTTTTTTTATTGAGGGCTGAATCTAAAAAAATAAATATAAATAAAAATTAAATACTTAAATAGTCACCAGAGCAAGAGCTGACACTTGGGAAAACTCAAAGCCACATGCAAAGCCGTGGAGTTGTTCTTACTCCCTGTGACACAAATTTCACTCATTTGCATTCAAATACACATTCTGAATCATGAAGACAATTTGAACTACAGTTTCATTCTGAACTTAAATTACTCCTGGCTTTGGCCAGGAGACACATGGGAAAAGAGGGCAGAAAAACCATTTTCTCATATTTTTCCTGCTTCACTCTTATAATACCTCTGACTTCTTGTGATATTAGTGTGGCAAGAAAAATTAAGGAAACAACAAAAGGAACCATATCTGAGGTTCAGACATTCCATTTTAATTTTTTGTTTCTTTGAAACTTTATACTGCCACAAAGTACTCTAACCCATGCTTTTAGATGAATTGTTTATTAGAAGAAATTGCCTAGAATAATTTCAGCTGCAGGCTCTAATACAGACTCTTCTACTCTCAGTTCCTCTGTGGTAGGAATCCCTAAGGAGCAAAACCTTAGCAGCAGGATGGATGCTTATCGGAGTGCCAGGGGCTAAGTGAGAAAAGCACACCCCTGAGCCTTTAGAGATAGCTTGCAGTTGTCCCAGCCCTTCTCTAGGCCACAGAAACTGCTTTAGTGCTGGAGAATATTGGTATTAAATTCATATTCCCATTTCTTTCCATAGAGACAACTTAAGCAAAGACAAACCCACCACTGAAAAAAAAACCCTCAACACCTACCAGTACAAATAAATAATACAGTGTCACTATATTATGAAGAAAGCAACATACCTATGTTCCCTGTGAGTAGCATTTCATCTGTGTAACCCCTAAAATATAAACAGTTTCTGTATGGAAACATGCCTGCCTTAAACAGCTTGCACTAAAAATCTGTTGTTGTTGACGGGTCAAGATTCCCAAGGACATTGCAGAAAATCTGGCAGTGTCAGAAAGGTTCATCTTGAAAATGCTGTACTTGAACATTGCAGTCAGGAAAAAATAAATTGCAGACATTATGTTATTTTTTATGTTTTCAGATTGCTGCCAAAATAGGTCATTTGCAGATGAAATAAAGGAAAAAACCTAGCAAGTCTGGCTGAAACCTTTGTAGGAATATTTAGAAATTTCTTTGGGCATCTTTGAGAATGTGCTGTATATCTCAGCTCACTGATCACGACCATCTCCTTTTTTCTTATACTCTCTAAGAAACCGTGAAATCCACTGAGATTTTACTATTAGCATATTTTAAAAAGCTTCTTTTTGAACACAGAGGGGAGGGAATGGGTTTGTTGATATGCAGTCTTATCAGCATAGTATGATGTCTGAGTGTCATCTGTTTAATACTAGACAGAGAATAGTTGGTCTAAGTGCTTCAGTAGATTTCTCTTACATTTTCGTTATGAGTCCTTTCCTAAAGTCATGAAAAAAACAGGGAAAAATCAAGAAGTTCCATCCAGATACTTTTGTGAGGCTGACATAGATTTGCCTGGTCTAGAAACTAACCTGAAACTGCCTTAATAGGAGGCACTTGAAGATTTCTATTAGTCTCAAGTTTTACCATCATGGCAGCAAATCACAGCTAATCAGCTGGGGAAAAGCAATAGATGAAAATTCAAAGCATAAATGTGAGCAGATATTAAGTGTACTAAAAGTCATCAAAATTTGCAATTGACTTGCACATTTGTTGATAAGCCTGGACATAGAAGAGAAGACATACTGCAGAGCAAGTTGATAACAAGACCCCTATCTAAGTTTGCCTGACATTTTTCATTAAAAAATCTAGTCTTGCATGAAACCCAGTTCTTTACAGCTTTGCCAAACTTCAGTTGTTGAAGGTGGATGTCTGGCTAAGTCTGAATTGGTTTTGGAAATTACAACTAGAAATTAGCAACTAGAATGCTTCAAGCATTTCAAAGAATGAGACGAGATAAAACTGTTCATTGCCCACGTGAGAATAATCCCATTACCATTTTCCTGAGGAGATTTAATGTCTCCATTTTTGAGAGTGATCTACTGACATTCAGTTGGGAAAGCACTCTGTGGCACACAGTAGTTCCTCAGCAGAGCCCGTGCCCTGGTGTGGGCACCATGGTTGCCCTTGGTGCTAGGGAAGGACACTGGGGAGGAACAGCTGTGACAAGCCCTCGTATTAAGCCTTTGTACTTGTCTCAGGATCTCTTGGCCAGCTATAGGTATTGTCTGCCACCTTTGTGTGAGATGGAAATACTTTCTTTGGGAAGGCAGAGGATAATCAACAATCACAGACACTTTACCAGTGTAAATATGCTTTTATTAAGAATTTATCTGGATCTGAAATGGACTCATTTGAAATTAGAATTATCTCAGTTTATGTCTCTCTGTGGTCTGATTTTTGTGTCACTGCTCTGTTTGGGATTCACCTCTACCTGTCGGGTTGAGCTGGACTTCCCTGAGTCCCAGTGTCAGGCTAAGATCACCTTCCAGTGATCATCTCCAATCCCTCTGTAACAGCTGCAACAGTGAGGAGTCAAACATCCCCCATCCGTATGGCACTGCATTTCCCCTGCAAAGGAGTCTTCTTAGTTCTTCCCTTTGGTTCTGGGGACACAGAAGGCTCCTGAGGCAATTTACTCAACCTGCTTTACCTCTGTAGAAATAGCTATGGCAGCTGCTATTCCCATATTTTTACCATACCCATCATTCCTCTTCTCTCTGCTGCACTACCCCTCAGGAATTCTTTCCTTCTGACAATGCCATCTGTCTGAGTGTTTCTCATTTACTTGTCTTCCTCTCACAAATCAGGGCTCTGCAGTTTTGTAGAGCAACAATACACATTTCCACTTCTCAGAGTTTTATCCTTGCTTGAAAACAATACAGTAACAGCCCTACAGGAACTGTTACAAAATTATGGGTGACACTTTGGCCATGTCTGTTTGCAGGAAATTAGACAATGCCAGTACTGGTTCTCTGACCTCAGTCCTGTTGTCACTGGCTGGTCTAATAACTACGTTATTAAACTTCCTCAGACTTCAAAACAGTTTGGCTACATCAAGGCTGCCAAGCCCTGGCTAGGCTGATCCTCAGCCAGAACTAATTCCTGAACCATTCTAGGAAGACCATTGGTTAGTCTGTGTCAAAATTTTGACCCCCGGTCCTGTTTAATTTACTATTTTAGACATAATCCTCATGCCATACTCACCTGAACACATCAAACACCTGAGATCATCTGAACAATGCCATAAAATCCTTTCTGCATTATGAAGATATATTTTGTTATCATTGATTCAGACTTCTCTAGGATTACAGGTAGAGTTACTGCTTTCCAAGAATATTTTGAACTTCCGACATTGGAAAATTATAGCCATGGAAAAAATTCTGTGATACATTAAAACATGCTTAAACCAATTTAGTTTTTATTTGGTTCCGTAGGAATTATATTCCTCTGCATGCACCTTTGTTTGCTTTCCACTGTTCTGCTTCAAATGTCTGTTTCCTTGTTCTGCTTTCCTTAGATAAATTTAAGAAGACCCAAGCAAACAATAAAAAAACCCCAGACAATTTTAATGAAGCTTGGGGACCAATGTTTATACCTGAACTATTGTAATTAATGAGCATAGGCAGATGATACTTTGGTCAGATGAATCAAAGCTAAAAACTCTTCACTGGGTTTTCTTAGTTCCTCATGGACAAACAGTGCTTTGAGGTACAGGCTCAACTGTGCACAGGATTTCACAGGACTATCTCCTTTTCAAAGGGAAACATGAGACCAAAGAAAAAATGCCATCAAAAAAAGCTTATTTTAACCACATGTGGTTTTGGAGGACTGTCTTTTATTTAACAGCAGTTCAAAGAATAACATAAAAACTCATACAGGCCAATCTAAGCTCTGTCAGAGAAGAGAATAATAAGAATTTCTCGATGCATCAATGACCAGATTATAAACAGCCAACAAATCAACCAGAAATCCACTGTTCCATGCAGAAGTAGAGTGTTGGGGTTTGCAGAAACTTGTAAGGATTTGATGCCAGCTGAATCCCTTGGCCCTCCCTTCCTGTGAAAGGACAGTAATGGTGCCTTAAAGCTCCAGGAGTTGTTTTCCTGTTAGTGAAGCAGAACCTCAGAGCAACTCCATCCTGAAGTCATAGAATGGAAAAGAACACCCCTCTTCTTGTGTAAATTTCCAGTGCCCCATATACAATGCATATTTAGTTGAAATTAGAAAAGAATATATCACAATTTTAAAGCAAACCAAAAGGGCTTTTATCTGCCAACATCCTCCTTCAAATCCTTCTCCAAGAGCTGATGAAATCATCTGACATAAAGCAGAGCAGAGACCGCATTCTTTATAGAGCTTTGAGTGATGCAAGTTTTACCAGCTCATCAATGACAAAGGGATTCCTGAATAAAATGGCTAAGGGAAAGAAGAGATAATTTTAAAAATATGCTTATGTGGAATTTTAGTTGTGACATGCACTGTGAACATTGCTAATGATTTCAGATATCAGACTATTCTGCAATTAAGAAGCAGTTCAATACATTTTAAAATACTAGCTCTGCACATATAATTTTTGATTCCAGTTCTTTTATCTTAAATAATCTTTCTGGTGTAGGAAAAACTTGGATACAAATTGTTTAAAAGCTTCAACCCCTGCACTAATTCAGCTGAAAAGTTTCTGAGGAACAATTGCTACATCAGTAAACATAAATCTCTAAATATGTGGAAGATTAAGATCCTTGCTGAAAAGAGCACTGGGACATATGATCCATATCATACAATTAATTCACGTGCTCGTGACAAACACCATGCTCTGCTCTCCTTTCTGTCCTTGGGAAGAGTTGATTTTGGATTTAATTTAAGGGTGAGGCAGTGCTTTTGAGATAACCTTTTGCAGTTCCCTGCTGCTCTGTTCTTATTTGCAGGCCCATTAATTGCTGTTTTGCAAGAACAGCTTTGTCGTTTGAACCGCCCAGTAAGGACAAAATTTTTTTTGTGGTTTAAGACTAACATAAGCCAGTTCCAGAGCACCTGCCAGGAGATATTATGATTTTTGTGTGTTTCAGCTTGGTAACTGATAACACAGTTAGCTTGTGTTGTTGCAGGATATGAATTACAGCTTTTCTTCTAAAAATAGAAGTCTTCTGGATTCAGACAATAGGGGAAACTTCACATTCACATTCAAAACTATCCAATAAAAGCATCTTCCATGAAATAACAATACATTTTTCATGTCAGAACAATAGTGGGATAAAGAATCTTGCTTACAAGGGCCCTAGCCAAGACATAGTAATTTAAATTAGCTGAGCATCAAGTCCTTCAGTTTTAGCTCCATGTCCTGTCATAAGCAATCAGATGAAAAGGGAGAAATTTACTCAGCAGTAACCCACCCACCAGTTTTCCCAAGTTGATGTTTAAGCCTCCCAGTCTCTATGTGCCAATCCCTGCAATTCAGCCAGCTCCAGGGAACTCCACGGGATCATTTGTGGCAGCTGGGAACTGCATTTGAAACTTCCCCTGAGCACTTTCCCTGACTCCAGCTATTTTTAGTTTACGAGATTGCCCAAGCCTGATGTGGTTTATCTGGTTAGCAACCATAAGAAAGTATTTCTTCCAAGTATTTCTACATCTCCCTACAAGCCATGTTAACTTCTGTATCCAGAGACAAGGTGTTCTGCAGGATTGCTCTTCAGTGTGTGAAGAACCACCACATTCTGTTTGCAGTAGAGTCTGCTTCAAAGCCTATGTAAAGCACAAATAACCAGCCATAGAGAGCAGGTACTAGGATATGACAGGATGTGGACTAGTTTTCTACAAGAACTTTACAAGTTTGAAAGATGTCAAAGTCATCCACCTTCTTGGCTTTCTTCTTGGCCATAACCAGGATAGGAGGCAGTCAGTGCCAGAGCTCAGCTCCCCAAGCTGCAGATGAACAAAAAAAGTTGAAGACAAACACTCCCTGCCTGTTGCAATGTGCAGAAATGATCTGATAACTTGCAGAGGTTCTTGAGAACAGGTTTGCCTCTCATGGCAAATGAATAAAAAACCTGCACGCAGTATTATTGCCCAGGGATCTAGATTTAGTATTAGATCTAGAATTAGTACCGTAAACTTTCTGACCATCACTAGACTGTTTCTTCCTAGCATTTCAGAGGAGCACAGAAGCCTGTGCAGTCTTTGGGAGGCTCTGCTATACTTACACCAGTCATAACGGAGACTTAAAACCTACAGTGCTGGAGATTGCTTAGTGAAGCTGTCTCGTATCTGATAAACAAACCTGAGCAACACAATGTGGCCCCTTAGGACTTCCTCAGGCACCTTTCAGGGCTTTGGCACTTCTTTGTTGACTCTCTGAATAATGATCTTTTGCCTTGTCAGTGTGCTCTGCGTAGAATCTGCAGGCTGTGGTGCTTTTGTCAGGTGAATAAGTGTCTGGTGTCTGTCAGGAATCCCACCACAACTGCTCATTTATTCCATATAAATACAGTGGAGCAGTCAAAAGGAAATGCAGACTCCAGCTTACTACCAACCTGGCATCCCTCCACACAAGCTTATTTAGGTGCTGCATTTTCATAGAATCATAGAATTGGCTGGGTTGGAAGGAACCTCAGAGATCATCAAGTCCAACCCTTGATCCACTCCCGCTGCAGTTACCAGACCATGGCACTGAGTGCCACATCCAGGCTCTTTTTAAATATCTCCAGGGATGGGGAATCCACCACTTCCCTGGGCAGCCCATTCCAATGTCTGATCACCCTCTCAGTAAAGAAATTCTTTCTAATGTCCAACCTAAACCTCCCCTGGCACTACTTGAGACCGTGCCCTCTTGTTTTGCTGAGAGTTGCCTGGGAAAAGAGACCAACCCCCCCCGGCTACACCCTCCTTTCAGGGAGTTGTAGAGAGTGATGAGGTCTCCTCTGAGCCTCCTCTTCTCCAGGCTGAACAGCCCCAGCTCCCTCAGCCTCACCTCACAGGACTTGTGCTGGATCCCCTCACCAGCCTGGTTGCCCTCCTTTGGACCTGCTCTAGGACCTCAATATCCTTCCTGAACTGAGGGGCCCAGAACTGGACACAGGACTCGAGGTGTGGCCTCACCAGCGCTGAGTACAGGGGCATTTTGGTCAGCTCTTGCTGAACATGACAGTCATGCTTAGTTTCTCCTCTCTAGATCAATGCACTGAGTAGTTATCACTTTCACTGAATGTAGAGAGGATTTAATTTATGGATTAATGCAATCAGTCTATTTACACCCTATAGCACATATTAAGCATTGAGAAAATAAAAAAAAGGAAGAATTTTTTTTTGCGTGAGTCCTTGTGATTAATCTGCAAATTTTTAACTGAAGATTAGCATAGTTCAACATGTTACTGTTTTAGAGCAACATTGCTATATTTACTATAAAATGGTAAAAAAAAGATCAGTCATCATATATTAAATGAGCCAGCAATATGGTGATTTATGTTACTTTTAATGTGGGATGAAAAGGTTAAGAATTATCAGTCTGAATAAATCTAAGGAGTATAGTTTGAAAAAAAAAAATTGAATTACTGATGTGTAAATTCAGAATCTAGTGGCAGAAAGTATATAAATTTTATTTTTAGTGTGGATCAAATTATCTCCTAAAAATAGCAAGATCATTTCCACCCACGTATGAAAAAATGTTTCAGAACAGAAGCCCTCTGAAAGCTCATCACTCTCCATTTATTCATGACCAATTTGTTCCTGAAATTGCTCAGAGCACATTGAAGCAAGGACTAATTTTGCTTGAGAAAAAAAATTGTAATTTAAGGAGGAAATGAGATTGGATTGATGTATATACATCATGTAGACCACTGAGGTAAATAGTTGAAAAATGTCTATCACTTCTGATTGAATCCTTAAGAACATACAATGAGAATAGAAACAGAAGCTATGGAGAAAATCACTATCATTGTAAGAGTCAAAAGTGAAACTGCAATTGCTTAGTTGAGAGAAAAAGCATAAAGGAAGGGTGTCAAAAAAAGAGGCTGGAGTAGATGAATGGATGCTCCTTCACAATGCATGACTGATTCTGCATGTGGTAATAGAAAAAGGCAAGAAAACTAAAATGAAAAATGCATGCAAAGCTATCTAGACAAACTTAAGTAACGGGTGCTTGATTTTCACCATGTTTGTTTTAAAGACAGAAGCTTAGAATGCTTCCAAAACAATTTTATATTAAATAGGAGAAGACATTAGAAGTCAATAATTCAGGCCCTAACCCATCTATTAACTGATGACAATGGAGAGATGTTTTCCAGTTTACTGGATCCTTTCCTTGTGAGCATCTAATGCTGAATCTGAAGAGCTGAAATTAGCATTGTTCACAAGAAACTGGTGAAAGATTTTTAACTTTACTGGTTAAGAAAGCAAACTGCTAGTAACAAAAGCAGCAAAATGGATATTAGGTTTAGGAAGCCACCTTAAGTGGGAGTAGAGTGGATCAGACTAAGATACTGTTACTTACGGTAAGATATAATCTTATAGTAGTGTTTTGGACATCTTCATAGTAAAATTTGCCTTCACAAACTTTATATGAAGACAGTGTGCTGGTATTTCTATTAAAATTTCAAGTAGGAGACACAGAAAAGTGAAAATTTGCATAGTTCCATCATGGCCATATTTTTTTTCCTATTTGAGAGGTCTGTGGGTGTCTATGTGTGTGTACATTTAGAAAGAAATACTTTTTGTAAATGTTTGTTTTTATGCTAATATTTTACTGCTTTTTACAGAGAGGTTGTTTTTTCAAAACATTTTACCCAACACATTTTCAGCTTTGTAGTAATTCATGGGTTTTTCCATCAAGCTCAGCATAAGAAATCTTCTAAACATGAAAAACTTACTGAAGTTCTAGAAAGTATCTCCAAAAAGAGACAGCTTTGTTTTTAACAAAGTGTCTTTCCTCTTACCTGTAAAACCCATGCTATGACCAAAGTAAATGAGAAACAATCATAATTTGTCTCCTTTGGCTGTATCTTTTGGATACCCTCCAACATAAAATGTATTAGCATAAAAATGAACTTGTTCTTAAGTAATTTGTAGCTTAAAGCAAAATACCATAAATAATAGTTGAACTTTAGCTGCAAAGATTTTAAAGCCATGGAAAATATATTGTATAGAACAAACCTTAAACAGTGCTGGAGAAAAAGTAGAACTAATTATCAATAATCTTAGCAATTTCAGTGATGGACATATGAATGTAAAAGATGATTATTTTGTGGTATGCTTGGGTTCTGTTGAATTTATTGTCATTGCAGGAGAGAAAATTACTTGTTTTACCACTACTCTGAACAAATACAGTTACTGAACTGAACTGAACTATTTGGTCATGGGTTTTGATTTTTTTTTTTTTTTTTTTTTTTAGTTTTATTAAATAGCTTGAAACATATGAAGTATGCTGGTATAACTTGTTCTGAATCATGCATTGTTGAAGGTTACAGAATCTGCATGATATACTACGGCTTTATACAGGAACACGGGTCTGAAAAGGATCTAATGGGTCATCAAGTCTGGTGTCCCTACTATTGAAGGAATCCTGTTGTATAATTCCCTTCAGGAACTTACCAAGTTCCACTCTGAAAGCAGGATTTTTGCTGCTGTTACTCCAACTGCAAAATTGTTCCCGAATCTCATTGCTCAGAGTGATAACCTGTTTCTAATTTCTGACATAGATTAAGTTCTGGCCAATCTCTACCAATGGGTTCCCTTGCCAACATTGTAATTCAGTTTAAAGGGCTCTCCCATCTCCCTGGTATTTGCCTCCGTGATATATTTATAGACAGCAATTGGATCCCTCAACAGCCTCTAATTTGCTAAGCTAAACAAGCCAAGCTCTTCATTCTGTCTTCTCATATGATAGGTTCTCTATTCCACTGATCATCCTCAAAGTCCATCTTTGTGCCTGAAGTCTGAGGTAATGTGCTGCAAATGACAAAGTGCAACAGTCTTGTGTAAGAGATTAATAAAAGAAACCACAGCAAACAGAGTAATAATTTCAGATGTGCAAGGATGTGCTGTGCCAAATATTTAGGGGGTTGAGTAAAGGTTTTGAAATTTTCTAAGAGGATCTTTATGAAAATAATGAGGCTTTTCCCTAAGTTGTTGATTGAAATGGCTGTATTAAAGGCTTTAGGATTTAATTCAAAAGCTGGGAAGTCAGTGAAAATTATGAATTGATTGAGACCTTCAGCCAGCATAGTAGGCAGTTGATTAATTTGTGATAGGAACCATTGGAGAAATGAATCTGGCATTTTGAAAGTTTGTTTGACAACAGTGAGAAAATTCCTATGACCACAGGAAGGTAGGTGATGAATCTTTCCTGGAGAAGCCACAACTGTGCTCATATATTGTCTTTAAAAGATTTCAGTGCCAGTTTGGGGGTTACCTGGAGTTAGCCCTGCGGGATTCTCCTGTTGCTGTGAGCCACTAGAAGGCAGAAGAGAATGGGGGAATGGGGATGTTTCATCAAATCCAGCATCTCTTAGCCCCTTGTGCCATACCTTCTTGGAAAACTCTGAGAAAACTCCTGACTCCCAGCTGACAGCAATCTTTTTTGGCTCTTTTATTTTTAATCCTTACTAAATCAATAGTTTAATAACATTTCAAGAGGAGCTCCATAGAGAAAATTTTTCCCATTTGTGCTGAGCCTGCCATCCCAGTGGAGGAGGAACAATGTTGGGTTGGAGCAGGAGGAATTTGTTTTTCTACAGTCTTTCAGGAATAAACACACTTTTTCCTTTTTTAGCTTTTCTCTGTCCTGTAGCATAATGAAGAAAGAGCTTTTGTATTACTCTGTAGGACAAGAGAAACATAAATTTAATCTGGTACATGAACATAAGATCAATGAAAAATGAAAAGCTTTTAAAATACAAGGCAATTCTTATGCAAGAGTAAAAGGGAATCCTAACAGAGATTACAAGCAACCAAATACACAAGAAAATATCTGTCAGGGAGCTGCAGCAGGGGAAATCACCAAGGGGACTAGTGGCCTGGGGGCATTCCCTGGGGATGGCCCAAGGATGGGATGGGTCAAGGATGGGATGGGCCCAGCTTGGTTGGGCTCATGTCTGGGCAGAGCAGGGCTGTGGGGAGCTGAGAACCCAGCCCTGCTGTTTCAGTGCTGGGGCAGAGGCTGATGTGGAGTCCTGGGTCCTCAGGGCTCTGACAATAAATTAAATGGAACTGTAATTCTAAGAAACATTTCTGTTTGCAATAGTTGTCATCTAATAATTGGTTTGATAGTAGAAGCCATTGCATGCCACCTGTCCCCATGGTGTCCTGTGGGCCATGGGAAGAAGGTGCCCCTTCATGCATCCCAAAGCCTTCTCCAGCAGTGCTGGTGGGGTGTAGGGTGCTTCCCCAAATCAGCTTCAGTTTCTGTCCTAATCTGACTAGTTGTGCATAGTGACCATCACAGTTCCCCACCAGATAAAACCCCTGTCAATTATCAGATACAACCAATCCCCTGAACAATTATCTGTCCAGAAGGACTTGTCCTTTCCTGTAACATACTCAGTGTGACATCTGGGGTTTGCAGTTGCAAAGGAGCGTAAAAGAAGCTTCAACACCTCTTTGCTTTTCCTGGCTTTTCATTTGAGGATCCTGGGGACTGGGACTTGCATATCAATGGGAATGGGGACTTTCATCAAAATTGTCATTAGGGTGTCTTGGTCAACTTAGAATCATAGAATCATAGAATTGGCTGGGTTGGAAGGGACCTCAGAGATCATCAAGTCCAACCCTTGATCCACTACCACTGCAGTTACCAGACCATGGCACTGAGTGCCACATCCAGGCTCTTTTTAAATAGCTCCAGGGATGGAGAATCCACCACTTCCTGGGGTAGCCCATTCCAATGCTTGATCACCCTCTCAGTAAAGAAATTCTTTCTAAGTAAAGAAATTCTTTTTAAAATAAAACTTCAAAGATACTTTTCAAAGAAAACTTCAGTTTTCCTTCTGCTAAGTTTCGTTCCCTGATCTGTGGTGCATGAGGGGAAAAGAGGCATGTGTATGGAAGTGAGAAAAGCAGAGAGGCTTTCTCTAGAACAAATCTACAGAAAATCTATAGCTTTGTATTGCTGCACTGGGAGTAAGAAGGAAAAATTATTCTATTTAATGCGTGTGATTAAAACTCCCAACTGCTAGCATGGAAAAAAACCAGCCCAAGAGGCATCTTGCTGTGAAAGGAGTTGTGATATTATTGCAGCCCTGTTAGGTTAAAGAAGTTTGTGAGGAAAAATGTGTGAGCAAAACAGCTTCTTTCATTAGCCTGGTGGGTGGTTAGGCATGGTTTTGGTGTAACTGTGGTGGCCATGCTAATGTAGCTGTACCAATGAAATACCAGTTTTATTAAAGTCAGTAGCAAAATCCCATGATTTTCAATGAAACACAATGTGGTATAATGAAGAGTATTTTAATTAAATACACTGATATTCATCCTGTCTGTTTCTTTTGATCACCATATTTACTGTGGCATCACTTAGTTAAAATGAGGACTAAGATGTGTAGGTATAAATATTATCTCAAGAAATGTGAAGTTTAATAAAGAAAAAGGTTTTCCAGGGTAATGTAAAATATTTACTTTTCACTGCATCGTGGTAAAACATCAGAATACCTAAATTAATCAAGTCTTACCTGTGCTCCAGGATGTCTTGTCTTGTAAAGATTTAGGTGGAGGTGCTACATTTGTAAAATGAATTTAAAAGTATTTATAGGGGAGGCAAAATACTCTTATGGTCCTATATTTAAGCCCTGTCTCCCTTGAACAAGGTTTCTGCAAATCATGCACTCCACCACTCTTTTTGCATTCAGTACATCAGATTTTAATCTCATTTAAACTGATGGAAATTGAGAATAGCTTCTTTAAACTCAGAAAAGTCTAGACAAATGAGGTCAGAACTTGACCCATTAGGTTGGGTCTACCCTTTTTGTTCTCTTAATAGTTAGGATGAGCTGATTGACAAAAAACTACTCTGTTTCTTATGCTTCATGAAGTGCACTGAAAAAGAAGCTCTTCATTGTGAAACATGGCTCACTTTCTTTTATTCACTCCAAATAAATGCATACTAACTTTCAAAGATAATTCCTTCTCTTGATCCTTCTTCTTGACCCTTCCTCTCTTCAAATTAATAAGAAAACTCTCACTGACTTTTTTGAAGGATGAACTTTTTACAAGGCAGATAATTAATTTCTGCAAATCCCATTGCCTTGTATAAAGTATCTCTGCTTTGCTTCTTGTAAACTGTCATCCCAGGTGTGATTCAGAGCTTGTGGGTGATAACCTCAATTCTTGCTCTTGCAGGAAATGCCTTCTCCTATTAATAAATAAATAAGTGGATGGATAATTGCTCTATTTTCTTCTAGCTTGTCAGGACTGAAGTTTCCTGAACAAATTTTAAAGAAAATAAAAGTACTTACTAATAAAATAATGTTTTGGGATTATTATTTTTCCTAACAAAGCCAGGCTTTACTTACTATGTTTGCACCAGTTTAACTGTGATTAAAACTGGTTAAAATTTCATTATTGTATCTATCCTTGAGTTATTCATAATCCAATAAGTGTTTTTTCAACTCAGAGCAAGAACCAAGAAAAATCTATAAATACCAAGCTGGTATTTACTATTTTGCAAGAATGCACATAGAGTTTGTTAAGAAATAATGGGGAAATGTGGCATGTACTATTCTGTTATAAACTTAGACACCATTACAGTCCTGTTTTATTTCTTAAACAGCAATGCCCCTTGTGTGACTGAACTGCTACTGGGAGAACTGCATAAATTAAAAGTAACAGTCAGTCTGTAGGGCTGAACAAAATTGTTACTGTTTTCTTTACCAAGATCACAGAGTTCTAGAGCACCATGTTCTCCTTGATCAAATGTTTTGACAAAGGAAAAGACCTCCCTGGTTTCACAGCCCTCAGAAGTTCTCTGTCACCACCAGTCCTGCTGCCAAGCTTGCCTGGACACATCACTGCTCAGATGTGTTCTGCTCTATCTTTCCATGCTAGCTGTCTCTGGAGTGGGCTTGACCTTCCAGACTTTGTTTATACAATATCTGTGCTGCATAGATGAGAAGGTCAGGGCAGAAGTCAGGGAATCCACAAGGTGGGTCCAAATTCTGACCGTTTATGCAAACTAATGAAATGCATGAATGAGCTTTAATCAGCATGAGACCCTGCCTCTCCCCAGTGTTACAGGTCAGATCCCCACATGCTGCACAACATCCCAAGCTTTCCAGTTGCAATGCTTCCATCTCCCTCCATGTCTGTACCTCCATGCTCTTTGGAGTTGTCACAATGTCCCCAGACTTGTTCTGTTTGTTTTCTGGCCTGTGCAAGAAACTGCTCTGTAGTTCTTGCTGTGCAGTGGATTGCCTGGCTTGGCCAGCCAAGGGAGTCATATATTCTCACTGATCAGCTAGAAACCTGTGGATTGTGTGCAGTGTGGCTCATAGATGGACCAAGCTGGAGATGTTACTTCTCTGCTGTCATTTCATCATTGCACTGCATTGTACTTCACATATTCTGCAGTGTCTACTCAATGAGAAGCCCAGTGCATTGCCTACCAGCTTTTCCCTTCCCTCACTACAGATGTTTTTTTTGTTTGTTTGCTTGGGGTTTTTTTTGTTTGTTTTTGGTTTTGTTTTGTTTTGTTTTTTTTTTTAATGGATGGAGGGGTTTACCTGGTCTTGGTTGCCAAATTAAAGCAGAAAAGTGCAATTCATGGTACTGGGTCCTGGGAGATGTCACGGTTTAACCAGGACAGGAGAGAGCAGGAGTGTGTGTGTTACCACCTGAGTGTGTATATTGTGTGTTAGCTACAAATGGATTTTCTAGTCCAGTCAGGATTCAAATTGCTGTGTTCTGTCATGGCTTTGGAGACACATGGGTAGAGTCAATGGGAATGTGTAAATTAAAAAGGAAAAGAAAAAGTGCTATCAGTCCACTTTGTCTGGAGCTCTGTATTTTCTGCTGGCAGGCAGAGCAAGCAGAACACACTACTTTCCCACTTTCTCCTCCCCTGCAGCCCCTGAGCCTTATCTTTTCCCTAGGGAGCAGCAGGGACCCCAGTCAGCCTCAGGTGGGAGCAGCAGAGTGATGGCACAGGGACACCTCCATTCTCGACTCCCTCCTTCCCTCTCTGGACCTAGATTCTAGTGAAGTCCCAGCTCTGGAAGCATCCCTCAGCACAGGTATTACTCCACACCACAGGCTGTCTGGCCAACACACAGGAGCTTCCAGGTGGAGCTGTGCTCTTAAATTAATACTATTCAGGAGATGCTGTTGCAATAGTATGGCTTGAAAGCACTACTTGAGCTTCCTGCAGATGCCAGCTCCAGGTGATCAAAACTGCTTATATCACAGCTTGTCTTTTCAAGGCTCATTGGAATGGCAGAGCTGTTAAAGCCCTCAGGGACTGTTGAGGATTACCTAGGACATCCTGAATGTACATGATTTTCTCTGAAATTTTATAGCATATTGAGGTAACTCTAAGCATCCTGAGTTAAGGAGTTAGCATAATGAGGAATTCTTCAGCAGGCACCACTGACTCTTATGACCATGCTGGGTGTCTCACAATATTTGTCTGAAATTTTGCCAGTCTTTTAAAAGCCCCTGTGCTAGCATCACATTGGCAGTCTTCATTTCCACTTTTGGAATGCTTCATGGAGATGGAACACACTTTGAGATTGTTAACCCAGCTAGAAAAACTGGTGATCTCTAACTGATTTTATAAAAATGTCACAATTTTAAGCCAAATACCATATAATATTTTTAAATGCCTGACTCATTTGGAAAGCTCAGGATTGTCTGCATTAATTATGGCCCCAGAAGATCTGTCTCAACAGTCAGAAAGCAACTCCATTTCTAGTCAAGGATTGAAAACACAATCTTCCTGGAACTGAAAATTGTACATTGTGCAATTTTTACGGCTTGAATAGCTTTTCTATTTTTAGTTGGTTGAAACCTGCAATACATCACATAATCCTCCTTAAACTGTCATTCATAATGCTAATTCCCATTAACTTGGCATGAATAAGTTATCTTCTTTCTTAAATGTGTTTGGTTACTATTTTGTCTAACAATTTTAAACAAACCAAACTTTATTTTTCTCTGATACAGACTTGATGTGAGAACAAACTGCTAATGATGTGTTTCTAGTTATGGAATTTAAAAAACAAATTAAAAAAAAATACCACGATATTCTGGGTTTTATTTTAAAATATGCATGGTTTGTGAAGTCAAATAACTGTTCCATTACTTGAATAAATAATTTATTTAATCCTCTACCTGTACAGGCATTTGGAAAAGTTTGTCATTTAAGAAAGCCTTCTTCTGAGAATTGCACTTCTCAAATTTTTAAAGATACAATGGGAAGAACAATTCTGTTTTTTTTCTCCTTTCTAGAAATACATTCTCAGGGAATTAGCGATCAGTCAGTGAACAAGTATTTATACAGAACTCTTAGCCTTATTCTTGCTTACTTAAATAGAGATAATGTCATGTATTTGGCTTCCTGTAGAAAGTGCACATTACTCCATACTCTGGCTGAGCAGAGGGCAGGGAAGCTCAGCCTGCTGCTGGCACACCAGTTCATGACGCCTGTGCCATAATGCTAAGCACTGGGTTCTGACAAATTTTTTTTTTTTTTTTGCTTTCTGTTGCCTTTTAATAGTAATCCTTTGCTTTTGACACATATGCTTATTTCAATACATCCAAGCTTTGTGGAATACTTGGTGTTATCTTTCCATGGGGAAGAAAAAAGGTTAAAAAAAGAAAAAAAAAAAAAAAAAAAAAGACAATCCATAATTTTCCAATTATGAATTTTTCCAAAAGTACAATTGTAATAAAAATTAAAATAAAGATTCTTTTTTGCAAGCATGGCACCTACCTTAGGTCAAGCATATGGCAAACTCCCAGCTACACACAGATCTTCTAAATATGGCCATTTCATACCAGGTCAGTTATGCAGTCCTAGAATTGCCTGACAGACTACTCAGTGAGTTTTTATTTAGTTATTTTTAAATTTACACTGTTTGTTTGACATACACTCAGTGATGTTGTACAAGATAAATTTGAAAGACATAGTACTAGATTTTGAAATTAACTTTGATTAAATGAATTAGAGAACTTATATATATGAACGAATATAGAGAACTTATGGAGGCAAATAATTTTGGAGGATTTTGAATGAGTTTAATAATTTCTTTAAGAGACTGACATACAATCCTAAAGCACTGTGCTGGTAAAAGAAAGTCTGGAAGGGTAACTGAACAAAAAATTAATACAAACTGACATTGTATTTAGTTTCCCAGCTGATAAATATTTTAAAAATAAACAAATTATGTATTCCCCAAGTAACATTTAGTTTAGCAGAATCTTTCACTTTAAAGATATAAAATACTCTTAATAATTTGGTAAGGAGATATTTATTCAACATGAGGACATTGTTCTGACTTTTCTGAAAATCTCATGAAGTATTCTAAATATACACATTCAGTGGAGGCTCATCTGGCTGGTCTGAGCTTGCTTTTTCTGGACAGCTGTTCTGCCCAGCCAGCTACTGGGTGCTCTGAAGAGCTGCCCTTTAACTTTCTACTGGGAAAAAGCCTCTTTTGTCTTTAAAATTCCTGCACTGTTCTTATGGACAAATACAGATCTGTGAGCTCTGCAGTGAATATGGAGGGGAAAGTTGTGGTACACTGTCACTAGGGATCAAAACTCAAGTGAGGTTTATTCTCACTCAGAGTAAAAAAACTGTGAGATGAGCATGTGAGAATACTTTCTGTTACATCTTAAGATAACAATACAGAATCTTAATATGAAAAGAGATGGAGGAAAACTGGTTAATCTTCCTTTTCTCAAACCACAGGTGAGCAGATAAAAAGCAATAAAAATGCCATTCTGAGCAATTCAGACACAGGAAGAAAGATTGGGCTTTTGACCACATCCAGCAGTTACACCTAAGGAAGTGGTTGACTGGGCAGCAAAGGGTCTGACTCGCTCCCTGAGGAGCCAAGATATGTTGGAGCTGCCAATAGTGACAGCAGCAGATCCTTGCCAAGGCCATGGGTCCACCACACATGCACAGGAGAAGCAGCCCAAAGTAATTTCTTAGTCATCTAAACTTCCTTGAAGGAAGCTGAAAAATATTTAAGTAAACAAATAAGTAAGGCTGAGACATTACATAACTGCTGGAGCAGACAGTTTTTCACTAAATAAAGAAAAGCAGTAATTTCTCTATTTATATGCTGCTTTCTTACCCATTTTTTTACCTAATTTACCAATCATATATATATGCTTTTTCCTTTTTTTTTTTTTTTTTTTTTTTCATTTGGATGATGACCAGACTTAATACTTGGTGTCACCTACCAATTCCCTTCAGCAGCACGGAGACCCACATTGCTATTCTGTCATCCTTGTAGGAAATAGGAACTTGAAAATGTTATAATTTTTTTCACATTTATCCTAGTCAGAATGAGTCTCTAGTTTCAATTGCTCTAACTAGAAGAAATCTAACACAGATCTGCTGTGTATTGCTGTTTCTCATATTACTTGTTTTGGTCAATAATGGCTAAATTCCCCCCAGTTTTTCTCCCAAGAAAGAGTCCAGCCCTAGAAATTGTGGCTGCAGAGTCAAACGGGACCAGATGGGATCCAGCCCAGGGTGATGAGGGAGCTGGGGAAGAGCTCATCAAGCCCCTCTCTATCATTTACCAAATGTCCTGGATCACTGGGGGCATATCAGATGATTGGAAATTGGTGACTGTCACACCAGCCCACAAAAAGGGACAAAAGGAGGATCCAGAAAACTCCAGGCCTGTCAGCCTGACCTCAGTGCCTGGCAGGGTTATGGAGCAGATCATCCTCAGTGCAATCACACAGCACCTACAGGATGGACAAGGGATCAGACCCAGCCAGTACAGGGTTAGGAAGGGCAGGTCCTGTCTGACCAACCTGATCTCCTTTTATGATCAGGTGACCCGCCTGGTGGATGAGGGGAAGGCTGTGGATGTGGTCTACCTGGACTTCAGCAAGGCCTTTGACACCATCTCCCACAGCATTCTCCTGAAAAAGCTGTCAGCCCGCAGCTTGGACAGGGTCACCCTATGCTGGGTTAGGAACTGCTGGAGGCCCCCAGAGAGTGGTGCTGAACGGTGCTGATCCAATTGTTGGCCGCTCACCAGTGGTGTCCCCCAGGGATCAGTGCTGGGCCCAGTTCTGTTTAATATCTTCACTGATGATTTGGATGAGGGGATTGAGTCCACAATTATCAAATGTGCAGATGACACTGAGTTGGGGGGAGTGTGGATCTATAGAGAGACCTGGACAGACTGGAGAGTTGGGCTGATTCCAACGGGATGAGGTTCAACACAGCCAAGTGCCGGGTCCTGCACTTTGGCCACAACAACCCCATGGGGAGCTCCAGGCTGGGCACAGAGTGGTTGGAGAGCAGCCAGGCAGAAAGGGACCTGGGAGTCTGGATTGACAGGAAGCTGAACATGAGCCAGCAGTGTGCCCAGGTGGCCAAGAAGGCCAATGGCATCCTGGCCTGGATCAGGAACAGCGTCACCAGCAGGTCCAAGGAAGTGATTCTGCCCCTGTACTCAGCGCTGGTGAGGCCACACCTCGAGTCCTGTGTCCAGTTCGGGGCTCCTAAGTTCAGGAAGGAGATTGAGGTGCTGGAACAGGTCCAGAGAAGAGCAAGGAGGCTGTGAAGGGATCCAGCACAAGTCCTGTGAGGAAGGGCTGAGGGAGCTGGGGGTGTTCAGCCTGGAGAAGAGGAGGCTCAGGGGAGACCTCATCACTCTCTACAACTCCCTGAAAGGAGGGTGTAGCCAGGGGGGGGTCAGTCTCTTCTCCCAAGTAGCTACCAGTAAGACAAGAAAGAGGGCATGGACTTAAGCTCTGTCAGGGCAGGCTTAGGTTAGATATTAGGAAGAAATTCTTTCCAGAGAGGGTGATCAGGCATTGGTATGGGCTGCCCAGGGAGGTGGTGGATTCTTCATCCCTGGAGGTTTTTAAGAAGAGACTGATGTGGCACTCAGTGCCATGGTCTGGTAACCACAGTGGTAATGAATCAAGTGTTGGACTTGATGATCTCACAGGTCCTTTCCAACCTGGCTGATCCTGTGATTCTGTGAAATGACTTCATTTCCCATTGAGCGAGTTCAGTAAGGATGAGTTTTTGACTCTTCTCAGTAGTTTTTAGGAATACTGGGTTCCTTGCTCCTCTCAGCCGGAAGTGTCCCTGCAGCAGCAGTCTGTGTACTGAGCTGGGTAGATAATCCAGCCTGACAGCACAAACCTCTTGAGTTTGTGACTTCATTAACACAAGACTGCCAGGCTTGGTTATAGCCAGGACTTTGAGTGGTGGGCACAGTCCCACAGCCTTTGTCATGTCCTAACATTTGCCACCAAGTGTGGCACTGTGTCAAATGCTGATAACAAGGTGCCAAATACCTGCTATTGCTTCCCAACCCAGCAGCAAAATCAGCCTTTGTGATGAGGCATTTATGGATCCAGGGCCAGTTTATCAGTCTGCTAACTGAAGTACACACATGAGGAGCACAACCTCTTTAGAGAGGTCAGAGGGCAAAACTCAGACCTCCCAGCACTTCCAAGGGGCAGGATGCAGCAGTGTTCTCCAGCCATTACCTCTCACAGGGAGGCTGGAGCTGCACTGCTCTCTGCTGAGCACCTTTTCCATGGAAAGAAAATCGGGGGATGCATTTCATGATAGACAGGAGCCATGGTGGGGTTCAGTAGTGGTCACTGTAGCTACATGACTGAGGAGGAGAACAGGTCTGAAGTCTTAACATAGCCTCAGAGAGCTCAGGCTCCATTTCAAAGACACTGGAGATGACAGATGAAACCTGAACTCCTAGCTCAGACACACAAATGAGATACTTGAAGCTGAAGAGTGTGAATATGTGCCAGTGGAGATGATTTTATCTTCATGCAGTCTTGTAAAACACCCACGCCATTTGTAGGAGTTCTTTTAAATATCTTTCCATGGCTCTGAACTGAAATTACTTTCTAAGAAAAGAAGCTGAGGATATTTTCTCTATCCTAGTGGAAAAAAAAAAATCCAGCCTTTTTTTTTAGTTTTTAAGGCTAAGTAAAGTAGGGTGTTTGGGTAGTTGCAACAAGACAAGCAGAATTCACTTTGATTTTATCCCTGTTGAGATTAGATTTTAAGAAGTCTCAAACATGAAAGCAACTTGAATCTGGCAGCAGGCAAGTTTAGTTTATGTTTAAGTTTAGCCTGACTTTTTGCTTTAACTAAAAGGCCAGATGAAGATTTGAGCAGACCAACATTGACAGTTCAAAAAGAAGATCAAACCAGCCTGACCTGTGGATGCAGAATAACTCTTCCACTTCATTCTTTTCAAGTGAAGAAATTTTCTAGGGATTTTGAAACCAACGATACTAGAAGAGACATGTAAATATGGTTTCTCTCAGTAAAAGCTATTAGAGTGGATGAGGCCATTTTCCATGCCCAGGTGAGGTATCTGCAGTTCTTTGTGTTGTTCCCTGTCAGTATGAGGTGTTGGTATTATTTAAGTCAGTTAGGCTGACATTTACTTCTTTACTTTCTTTGCCACAAGTTCTGAAGTCAGTGGAAAGCCTGCAGGGTTACTGGGAAATAATGACAGTTACTGGGCTGGCACTGCCAGGAATGAAGTAAGTTTCTCCTTTCCTTTCACCCCTTTACAAATGACAAGTGAAGGTCAGGGCTTTGAATTATGCAAGGGCAGCTGTGAAGCCTGGAAGAGCAAGTCCTCTTATCAGTGACATGAAGCAGAATTGCTCAGTTTGTGCCACCTAGCCCAGCAAAAGCCAGGGGAAGCTTGGTGTGGAGTGGGGGTGTTGTGTAACCTCTCTCTCTCTGCTTCAGCTGCCTTGTCTCCTCCTGACCCCTGCTGAACTGCTCTTATCTCCAGACCATCCTTCAGCAGCACTGAAAACTATGCCTCTAGAATAAGAAATATTCTTCTGTGTGCCTTGACTTAACCTACCTGGAAATATACAGCTTCTCTTCTGTTTTCCCACCACTCTCTGCTTATTTTCTCTCTACAAACTGTGTATTTATGGTGAGTTGCACTTTTCCTTTGCACGGCTGATTAGTTTTCCATTCTCTTTGTTTGTCAAGGAGCAGGCTGTGGAAAGGAAACTCTGTAAATTAAACAGTAGCAGGGCACGAGCATAGATACTGCAAGGTGAATGTCTGTACTCTTATTAAATTGTTGCAGTGGTCCCTGGCACACTTTTGGCCAAGCCACTTAACACCTTCCTGAACCTTTTGAGAGGGTGTTTCAAAAGTCAGCATGGGCTAGGAGCAATTCACTGTGGGCAGTGTGGATGAAGCCACCATGTTATGGGTGCTAAGAGGGCTTAAGAGCCTGTAGGATTTTCCAGGACAGCTGGCCACACAGTCAGAGAGCAATCCTAGACATGGTTAATCTGCAGATACAAGTAGCCAGAAAATTAATTTTGTTTTGTTTTGTTTCAGTTTTTTTGTTTTGTTTTGTTTTCCCAAGGGGAAAAATGTTATTGTAAAACCATCAAAATTGATAGTGGAACTCAAGGGCAGGTTTAGTATCAGAGGCTATTTTTAACTCCTTGTTTTGAACCCAGTTAAACTTCACAGAGGAGGTACCATTTAGGAGGTGGAAGGCAGCCCAGTCTAACAGAGGGGGTTGAATTCACCTCTCACCACAGGACGAGGCATTCATGTGCAAGCTGGTACTCTGCATCTATCAACAACTGAAACTTCCTACAAAGGAGTCACTGAGAGATTTGGAACTTGCTCCCTGCTTTGGTTGACAGCTGAAATTTGAGATGCTGCAGATGTTTTTTTATACTGTTGCCTCTTGGAGACAAGATTTTCTAGAAAATACAGGCCCTCTGTATAGGTTTTTTTTTTTCATTTTGCTGTAAAATCTCTAAGGATTCTACACCGTGATTATTTTTTGTAATTTTTATAAAAAAAAAGGATAAAATAGTCAAGTGTAAAATGTAGCTGTAGGTTTTTAATGGTTTTGGCAAAACCAGAGCCATGCAAATCATGGGGACTGAAAGTAATACAGGATTCACGATTCACATCTGGTCAGTATGAGGCAGAAAAATACTTTCTTTGACCCAAAACCTGAATTTTGCTTTTGTGGTTTGATTTGTTAAGATACAAGTTAAATTTCAAATTTAAAAAAAAAAAAATTATAGTGAAAGGTCGAAACAGATTTTGTAAAAAGCTAATAAAAGTTAGTTTTCTCATTTCCTAATTGCATTCACTATTTGCCTTGTGCTTTGGTTCTAGGTTAAAGTAGGATTGCAAAGATGGCAGAATGACTTTCCATACTGTTTTCCCTCAATGATACATCAGTTTTAAGTATTTTTGTTGGTCATTGTAGAGATAGGGACAAGGGACTCGGAAGCAAGAGCTGTGATGATTAGAAGCCTGGTCCTATTTATGCTGCTTTCAGCAGTTCCCTGCAATCTTGGAAGCAGGAAATGTTCTCTTGTGGAAGGAGTTGTCTTTAGAAACTACTTATGAGAGACATAGCATGGTTCATAAGTCAACAGTATACTTGATCTTGCAGGTTATCAGCTGAGTTCTATGCTGTTGACAAAATGAAATGACTAATGCTTACCTAGCACCAAAGACTGCCCATCTGCAGGAATGCAAAATCTTTGGCAGGCCAGCTAATCTCCACCCCATCTCTTATAATTTTCCTGGCATGTCTTGGCTGTCAGGTGGAAAACAGAATATTTAGTGGGTTTGGACTGAAAGTAACGGAGACTTTACTAGCTTGATCTTTGTGTGAAGCTCACAGTTTGATTTTCAATTGAAATGACAAGACTCAAAAGGGCAGAAAACTGTAAAACAATATGTGAAGAATCATGAGAGAGCATAGTGCTCTCAGAGACTGGCTGTGTCTTGAGACAGGTTCCGTCATAGAATCATAGAATCATAGAATTGGCTGTGTTGGAAGGGACCTCAGAGATCATCAAGTCCAACCCTTAATCCACTACCACTGCAATTACCAGACCATGGCACTGAGTGCCACATCCAGTCTCTTTTTAAATATCTCCAGGGCCAGAGAATCCACCACTTCCCAGGGCAGCCCATTCCAATGCTTGATCAGCTGGGTACAAGGTATGCAGGGGCATTTCTTTCCTCCAAAGATTCATGCTTTTGCTTCAGATCAGTTGTAGTCCTGGGTACAGGACACACCAGCAGGCTCCAAGGGGGTCATGAAGGGGGATGAGTAGGAACCAACCTATTCCCATGTCTTCCCAGCTTAGCTGAAACATTCTGGAAAGGCTGCATCACACTCAGTTAACACTCCTGCCACCTACCTTCCTCCTGGCCAGTGCCTTTCAGCCACGTAGTCACTCTGGAGAATAAATATCCAAACCCTCGTCAGCCCTAGCAGCGTGTTTGTCCAGTGGTGTCAGCTACTTGAGCTGTCTCTTCTCAATGACTCCTGTTTGTACTTTCTGGCAGCTGGGAAGCACAGTAATCAAAACAAGGGTAGAATGATATATAAAAGTTTATTTTTTTTTTGACTGAATGATGATCTAATAGCTTATCATTCCTCATGCCTCATGCATCCAAGATGTTTTTCCAGATGAAGCCTGGGAAACACGAATCTTTGTGAAACAAGTCTATGTTACTCCCTTAGTTGGTCAGCATGCATTACTCAAGTAAAAGTATTCCAGCTGAAACCACAAGTTTTCCTGAAAATGACAAAATTAATGGAATTACACCATCATAAACTCTGTTCTTTTTAAATCTGTGCCATAATTTAGCCAGAGAAGAGTTTATCTTGGAATTAAGAAAAATTGTGTTAAAGTGGTATAAATCTGCTTTAGCGATGACTGGTTTCCTCTTTCAGCTTTGTTAAATCCTTTTCTGCTTTCATGCAGATTATACCTATTCAGAATGCTTCCTGGATATGGAATTTCCCTAAGTCTTTTTACCTTTTCTTCTTGAGAACAATTTTACCTTTATTCCTTTCATTTCTTTTTCAAGCAAAGGAACTATTGTTGATATAATCCTTGGTGAATATAGTCCATGTGCTCCTATGCTCCATTGTTATGAGAATAAATTTTAAAACCAGTAAAATAAATCTTTGATAGAGCAAAAAGTCTTTGCTGATTCCCCTGCTTTACATCAACAAGTGTGTCTGCTCTAACCTTTCTATTTTTCAACACTATTTGGAAGCAGCGTAAAAAGCAAATTCTATTTATCAAAACAGATTAAGGAATAATGAGATAGTGATGATGTGATAGAAGAAGAAAATAATCTGTGTCCTGAATCTAAAACAGTCACTGCATTTTTGTCAGATCCCCTTAACAGGGGCATATTTCATTCTTATAATTAAACAGGCTCAAGTTTCCTCCACTGATAAGACTCCACATATGGTATGACAAAATAAGGGAGACCCAGTGACATCTGTCTGCCATAGGGCAATGTCTCCTTCCTACATGGTCTCTGAGCAATCCCATGGACTCACCCCCTCTCTCAAGCACAGGCAGCAGGTACAGCCCAGGGGCCAGCCCGATCTGCTGCATCTGGCAAAGGGTTGCAGGGTGGGAGCATCCCTCCCAATGTAGGTGATACAAACCCCACTATGGAAGGAGCATCAACACAATGGCATGAGCATTTTTGGTTTTCTTCAGTGCATAAGGCTCAACAAGCATGCTTAGGCATTGCTTCTCATAACACCTGTATGATAAATGCTTTTCCAGCATTGCAAACAACCAGGTGAGAGGATGAAGGCAGTAGTAGTGTTATGTAGTAGACCAGCCACAAGTCCTCTCCTAGTCTAAGAATTACAGCCCAGTGGCTTGGTTATTCAAGCTGTTTGTTGAATAGAGAATTGCCCTGATTCATAAAGTATCCATACCTCCATGCCAGCACTTCAACAGCAAGGGCAAGCAGCTAGCACACACTCTCACAAAAGCCCATGTGGAACATATAACACTGTCAAAAGGAACAAAGACCTTTTCTTGTTTGCTCGTGGGGATGGGTCATGATGCATATGGGGGCAAGAGATTAGGGTAGGGTTAGAGAGCACAATGGATTAGTGCTCTAGGCATGAATGTTTAGAAATTCAAGAAACTCCAGAATTGCTAAGGGTAGATATTTGTTCTGTTCTTCATTGTATTAGTCAGTTGATTTAGCACTCTCCTCTGACCAGCATGACTGAAACAAACCCTGGAGTCATCTGCAAAAGCAAAACCAAGGATGAGGTCTGCATTCCCTTGGCACAGTGTTGTTTGGTTATCACACCATCCGGAGTCTGACACACGTCTGCTTCGTGTGGCATCCAAGTCCAACTGGGCAGCAATGCTCAGCAAATGCCTCTGCACAATGCAGCCATCAATTTCTAACCAGTCCTAGCACAACTTCTTGATAGCGTGATGCCTTTTTGTTTCTTCAAGTTAGACAAAACAATAAAAATGAACGTTTGCGGGGTCCAGAAAACCAGCCTGGAATAACTAATGTTAAGCAAGAACTAATAATAAACCTATTAATTTTATTCAGCCTCTGGGCTGGTGTGAAAACTTGGATGTCTACATACTTGTCCTGTGAAAGCCACAACAGTGAGGCCATGTAGTCTTAGTTCCAGCTATGCAGATCCCTTGAGTCTAAAGCCATCCACCCCCATCTGGTGTGATTTTTGCTGATGACTTCTAAGCCAACAAGGTCAATTTTTCATCCCTATTTTCCTCTGTTCCTGACATCTGAGAAGGTATAATCTTTTTTAGTAAATTTGTTTGGTGGGTTTTTGTTGGGATCTATGACTGGCAAATACAGACTGACACTAAAATATTTCCATCGTTCCTTCTCATTTATGGGGTGTTTCAGATTAGATGGAAAGTTTTTTAATATTTTTTGGTGTCCACTTGGAGTATATTTTAACTTCTTTATCTCTCCTGGTGCTGTGCATTGATGGGCAGAGATTTGGCGTGCTCAGTGCCTGAGTTCTCATCAATCTCCCCTGTGTACCAGGCACTTCTCCACAGTGCTTTGCTCTGTCCTTGCAGTGGAGCCTCTGAAAGATGCAGCTCCCCATCACAGCTAAGGAACAGTTCCAATTTTTGGCTCACGAATAACCAAATTGCACTGACCCTACAATACATTGTTAGCCTGTCAGAAACCCAGCACTTTCATGTGATGTCTTAATCAGCTGGATCTGTAGCTGAACTCCAGGCTACAGATTTATAGCCAAAGGCAACATCCATATCATGGCTGTAAATCAACTTTTTTTTTTTTTTTTTTTTTTTTTTTTTTTTTAATTTTCTTTTTGTGTGTGTGTGGTTTATAACATTATTATTGTTATTATTATTTTAAGGAAAAAGCACTATGGAGCCAAAATCAGCATGTCCAATTAGCAGGAGGGACTACATGTTAAGTTCAAAGAACCCTTTTGCGTTATCTGATGCTAATAGTGCTGGTAATGGAGCCTAATCTAACCTGTCATGTCACGAACTATAGGGAGAACAAATTGCCATTCACAGGAGAAAGGTTTGGAACAGCATGCAGCCTGTCCTCTCCTGACATTCTACTCAGCAAATTCCTCACAGATTTCCTCCTGATGTCAGTAAAACTAACATAAAGGTTATTTTATAAAATCTTGTGGGGAGTGCTGCATTGTGAAAGCTGAAGGACCCATGCCCAGAACAACAATACAGACTCAAGTAAACATAGCATTTGTCCTTTGTGCTTAAAGCTTACCAAATGAGTGAAACAGAGGAGAAGCTGAAGAGTTCCCATGCCAAGTACCAATGCTGTGAGCACATATTGAAATGAGTAGCCAATAAATGTTGAAATCAAGGTGTCTGATCACAAAAAGGCTTCTTGTTTGGGGACTCTTAGGAAAGGTTTCCAATTTAATATGCAATATGATGAGGGGTGGAAAAAATAGTGGAGTTAAACATTAAATGCTAAATTCATTATAAATAATACCAGCCATTTCTTCAGGGAACACAACCCCTTCAGCAGATCAGGAATGCTGCGAGATACAGAGACATAATCAGGGCAGACAGCAGGAAGGAATTTGTTATCAGTGGTAGACTGGCAGTGCCCCCAAGGATCAGTTTTGGAACCCCAGTGAAACAAAAGAGAGGCAAATTTGGGGTATATTGGAATCTGCACACTGAAATAATGCCCTGCAACTGGTCAGAAAGTTTTCTTCTTTATCATGGTGGCATCAGAAATACAGACAGATGTCCAAAATTATAATACTAAGCACTCCTTTCCGGCACACAGTATTTCAGCCAAGATCACTGGTATGTTCTGGCTACTTCATGCTGCTCTGATTAAAGCTCAATCATCCTTACAGCTGCTTTGTGTTGCTGGAGCACTGCACAACAGCTGGATCATGTCGTTGATTATGGCCCTTAAGTTCCTTGGAAATTACTGTGAGAATATCAAAACTTTGGCCCTTTGTGTCACCATTTAAGCCTGAGTTCACCTGTGTCTCTGGTTTCAGCACACAGCGCCTTTGCATTTAGATAACGTGTTGGAAAAGTCTCAGCATCATAGCTGAAGACAGAGTAGGTGTTAGAGTTGCACTGATTGTGGCAGGCCTTTACAAAAAGAAAGGCTGTTATGGGCAGCATCCTTGAGAGTGACAGACTGTCTGCCACACTTACTGTGATGTAAGACTTGCTGAAAAATAGATCTACATGTGCTAAAGAAATTTTATAAAGGTCAAGTTTGACCTTTAGTAACTTTAGTTACAGTGATGTTCTAACTAGCCAGTTGATACAGAAGTTTAATCAATTGGTTAAGCTGCTCTGCTACTGTATTACTAAATTAAAATTAAAATAAAAATTGCATTTGTATTTTGTGGACCAAGCTGTCCTACATGAAGTAAAGATACACTTTAAATATATATTCCTTGTTTCTCTGTTAGCATGCTTATAAACCTATAGTCAACCACTCATTCTTTACAAGGCTTCATGAATTGTTATCCCAGCTCCCACAGAACAGATGGATCAAAGTGATTGTCTTGAGTTATGATGTGGCAGGGTGAAACACCACCTTTCATGAAGTCTAACATAACCAGCTAAGTGCATCTGGTTGATTATGCAATGCTTAAGGTAGATGATGTATCTCAACTAGTCATGTGTTAAATTTAAAATTAATTGTGCACCTTCATGACTAACACTTGAGTCATCTTACTACAGAGAAATCACTAATGCAGCATGTTACTAAGCAGAATATACTGTAATGCAATAATCTGTTTTCCACTGGAAAACATATGTGAGAGAGACTTGCAATATTTATTCTTAAAACATGTAGGATGTTCTACAGCCACGAAGCCGCTCGCTGTATACCATGACAAATAGGTTTGGTTTAGAGATGAAAGTGGCTGGAGGCTGTGACCCACAGGGAATCAGAGGGAAACACATAGAAAATAGAGACAGATTGAATCCCAAGTGCTCTCTCCTGAGAGGAAGCATGGTTGGAAAGTTTTAAACCCATTAAAGTCAAACAAATTGAAAAGTCCTATCTGAGAGGAAACATAGTACAATGTTTATTTTTCCATCACAAACCTGAGACCAAAAAGATTTCCTGAGGTTCTCAGGTATTGTTCATGCTTATAATGGAGATCTGTTTTTAGAAAGTGTAATTCATGTTTTTAATCCAAACTGTTTGATGAAAAACACACTGCCTAAGCATTCAGGAAGTTAAAGGCCATTGTATACCTGTATCACATATTGTTTGGATAGGAGCAGGCCTACAATGCAAGGAATCTCATCGTGAAACCCTCTCACTTGAAAAAAATTGGTCATAATTCTCTCCCCATTTATGTTGCTGGACAAATTCCACTGAGTTAATGAAGTTAAGACATGAGTAACCAATGATAATAAAGTGACAGTCTTCCTGCTGATTGTGAAACTACTGAAATGCAAGGCTAATGTGAGCAAGACATTTATAACACTGGCCTGAGTCGAGTAAGTAACAAGGCACAGCAGGCCCAGTGCTAATTAGCCAAGTTGATTAGCCCATATATGTCAGGTTTTGCCCCATCACTAGTGAACTGCTGCTCTGAGTTCTTTATCAGAAGACTATGTGATGTTAGTAATATTGAGAAGCATCTGTTTGACTGATGCACAAGTGGCAAACTAAATCCAGAGATGAATTTAAGGGAGATGAAAGATTTGGAAGCAGTAGAATATTTTTTCATTAGCTCTATTGGTAGGAATACTGGGAAAGTTTCAAACATACATTCTTCAGCTTTCTTCAGTCCAGTTGTTTAGATTGTAGTTGATCTAAAGCAAGATATTTCTTTATACAGATTTTATTTTCTAGTATTCTTAGAGTTTTTTTACATAAACAGGATTTAGGAAAAAGATTAAGGTACTGGGAAACATGGCCACATATAAAAGTACATTCAAGTAAAGCAACATAAACTCCCAATGGTTTCCATTGCCTGTTATACAAGGAATTTCTAATGGGATGAAGAATATCTAATTTTTAGAAGACAAACTTTACTTTTTGCTTCTGAGTTTGACCCTGAACCAAGCCTAAATTCACTACTGCCTTCTTATTGGGTGTAAAAATTACCTTGATTACAAATAATAATCAAGGTTTTCTACAGTTAAACACCGAAATAATTACAAAAATCTACTTCAGCATGACATGGGAAGGTGACAGGATAGCAATATGGATTTATATTTAAATACATAAGTACCCTATATATGTGTATTGAATAATGGTAAGTAATGAACTACATGCTGATGAACCCACTTTACCTTCTGTGTGATTGTTAATTGGTGACACAGGATGAAACCTATCAGGGTAAATGGGATTTTAAGTGCTAGCAATTTCCATGGCCAATCTGCAGGATCAAGGGGAAAGAAACAAGAGATGTTCATAGGAGAAGATAACAAACAAGGAAATTTAGTTCATTTTAATTGAATGTGTTGTGTGGATGACGACTGGAAAAGAGCTGATGGGTAAGAAAGAGAAGAAAGATGAAAAGATGGGAAAGGCAAGTTGTTTAATTTGGTATTGCTGAATGTTATTCATCAGAGGGAATCAGAGAAGACTGTTTGATGAAGATAGGCACAGCTATACTTGGTGTGACACCAAGGCTATGTTACTTGTAAACTAAACAGTCCTAGGGCCCCCATCACATCCCTAGTGTGAAGTCCATGGCACAATCCAGCCATGCTCATACTACCAAATGATACTCTCTTCCAGAACAGGGTGGCTGGATATGAACCCTGCCTGGATTAATTCCTGAGTTGTGCCCAGGACTGGCTGGGAGAGTGGTAGTTTTCCTGGACCAAAATGTGCCAAGGAGTGTGTTAAAAATTTTGCACAAGTCAAGTACCAGAGCTAAGTAGTGTTTGCTGTCATTTTTTGATTTCCTATGATAGCCATAATCTAAGAGTGCTTAAAATGAAATTGTGGTGTGAGCATTCAGTAACCACCACCTGACATTTTGAAGCCTTTAATCTACTGGAAGAACTGTGTTGATCTTGCCCATTTACCTCTTAGTGGTATCATGCCCTCTGCACTCTTTTAAAAACTTCTTTTCAGATTTCTTTTATGGCACTCGCTGTCTAATACTATAATGTGCTATTTAGCTTAAGGTGGAGTTTATCCCTTGATTTAATCTGTATTCCACATTTTTCTAGGTTACCTAGAACCAAACCATTCCTTGACTCGGGGAAACTATAAAGTGACCTTTGCCATGCATTGACCCTCTGCTCACAGAGAATTTATGCTCAAGGAATATGATTTTCTAAAAGATAATTACAATCCTGTCTTTCAAGTAAATCTCATGCTAAAATAAGATCTGTTTAACAGCCTACTTTGTTTGTAGTGATGAATTGTGAATGTTCAAATGAATGATCAAAATATGAACTGAAGGAAGGGGAACACTGGACAATGTACTTTTCATGCATCGCTTTTAAGTTCCACATATTCAAATTCATATCAGCATCTTGACATGCTGAAGAAGATGGTTATTCTTACTTTAGGACATTGTTAAATGTATAGTTAATGCCCTGGATTCATTGTGTGCCACACACAGAGCTGTTGAAATGTTTGAGCTTTTCTACTGCCTCTTGAGCATGACAGTATTTTTCAGTTTTTTAGATCATTGTTCTTTCAAAAGGCAGTATTTCCACTGTGGCTTTTTGTGAGTAATTTTGTTTATAAATTCATCTTTATGTTTGTTTCTTTCTAGGTAGGGATGAGATCCAGAAACCAAGGTGGAGAAAGCTCGTCTAATGGGCACTTCTCCAGTTCCAAGCCTGTCATCAGCCATGCAGAGAATGAAAAAATTCAGGAGGATGCCAAGAAAAAGAACAAACCTCATCGGAAGGAAGATGAGGTCATGGTTTCAGCAACTGTCAAGCGGCACTCAAAATCACCTGGGCCTACGGAACGAAAGAACAAGAAGTCCATAGAGTTTTCTAAAGAGGACTTGATAAAACTCCTCAGTATAATGGAAGGAGAACTGCAGGTAAATGAAACACCTCATAAATTGTATTTTTTATGTACCCTTTTATTTTAGGTTGTCCAAAAAGCACAGGACTCCACTGTCAGGGACATGCAAATTTAAGGCAAAAGACGATAAGGAGAGAGCAGCAGTAGCTGGTGTTTAACAGGATAGTCACACATTGAAGCATTACTTTATTTAACATTTCTACCTGCAGCTAGCAAAACAAAAGAAATTATAAACACCAGTCAGAAGTGATAAAGCAGGGGGAATCTTTAGGTCTTGAACACTTACAAAGAGGCAGAAAACAACCACAGAGGAATCAGTTTGAGGGAAATAGATGAGCAAATATAGTGAGTGTAATTAAAATTTTTAATTCAACTATACAAGAGAGAAATCTGTGAATCAGTAATACTGAAAAGGGTCTTAAGATGGCCCCTGGTCCTTCTGGAGATTCAGGTATGTTGCTCAGGGCTCAGCCAAAGCTCTGTCCCACCTCACATCCAGCACTCCACATATTCCTTTCCTTGGAAGGACCCATTAGTTTTATTTCTTGGAGTAATGCTCACTTGAAAGGTTTCCCAGTTGTCCTGGTTTGCATGTTTATTCAGCCCCACAGTAAATCCTTAATGGCAGATTTCAAGGATTTTGTGCTTAATTTGTCCTCTAAATGTCCATCCAGTTTTGAGAAGTCTCATAATTGCTAATAAATCATTGAACTCTTGGAAACATCAGCCTGCATGGAATTTAAAAATAAAGAGCTGAAGCATGGTATTTCAAAAAATCAATATAAAGACTACTGACTTTTCAAAACATTCCCTTTTGCAGTAGGACTGCTTGCCAAAGTTAGAGAGAGATCCTTTTGGTTTAGTGATGTTTTTCACTGAATCTATGGACAAGCAGATAAAATCTGTACAACCTGTATGAAAACATGTTGTCTCAATCCCTTTATTCTAGTTTTAGCATTTCATATAAAACTTTGCTCCATCCTTGAAGCCCACATTGATAACATTCTTACTTTAACTTTGGACTTGTTTTGTCTTACCTAATTTCAAGAAGGAACTGTTCTGCTAATTGCTTTGGTATATGAGTGCACCATTAGCACAACTCTGAGATCTCATTAAGTGTCATTAAGTATCATCTTCCTGTACATAGTTCACCTTCAGTTTTTCAGAAGGCACTTTCAAGTTTCAGGAAATATACATTCAAATTAAAAAAAAAAAAAAAATGTCATAAAGACAGAGAATAGCCATTTTGCACTGAAAGCTCTGGGAAAAGAATAAGAAAATCTATGGAATGCAATATTGTAAAAGAAAAAGACCTAAAAACTTTCAACATTTTAGAAGAGTATTCATTTTAATAGTGCTTCATTTTCCTTTATACAAAAGCTTCCATGTGTCATTTCCTAAAAGACAGAGCTAACATGCAACTTCAGTGATGAATAGAGCCAAATCTCATTAGAAAGCTATCATGTTCATGTTCAGAAATATTAAACCTGAAGTCACCTATGTGGTCTGGAGAGGGGAGGCGGAGAAAGTCAGTGTCCTGAAAGGCAATAGACATGGACTTTACTCTTTGAGTAATTTTCCTGTTCAATACACAGAAATGTGGCTCTTTGTCAAGACTTTTACTTTGTGGGGGAGATACACAACCTTTGAAGGAGTGTCCATTTTCTCATTATTCCTATGGGCATTTTGGATATAGCTGCCATCTGCACTGTAATGTGGGCTCAAAATCTTCACCAAGATAACTTCCATTGTCCTGGACAATACTTTTAGGAGTATTAATACACATAGACCCCACAGAAATGTTTAAAAAACATTTCTGCTGCTAAATCATCCCAACACCAAGGGATGATTGTGAGAACAGCCACGCTGGTAGCCATAGAGAATGTCTGCTATTCTGCTCCATACTGACAGACAGGGAAGAGAATCACTATTCTTTTTGTTAGGAGTTTTAATTTCATTTTTAAAAACAAGCAAACAAACCAAACAGACCCATTTCAGTTAGTTATTTACCTGGTACCTGTGTTGAACTGTTACTGAAGTGGGCAAGCTCCAGCACTTTGGCTTGAGATGAGAGCCTGGCTTTGATGATACAAAGGAAGATGAGCCAAGGAAGACTCCAGCCAAAGTAAATACTCTGGTATTAGCTCCTGGCTGTCACAGTGACCTAATGCACTGAGTCATTTTGTGGCTTTTCATTTTCAGATCTGCTTGGACATCTCTGGGGTCTGGCTGGCATTTTGTTGGACTGTGGGTCTGTTTTGAAGCCATTTTAATACTGGCAAAGGAAACATTATATAGGCATATGTAAGAAGATTTTGTTTTGAGAATAACAGCTGGCTGTATCTGTAGAGATATCCAACATTTTCTTAAGAAAGGCATGAAATAAAATACTGTGACTGCTCAGAAGCCTTTTCAGGCAGTTGTAGAGAGCAATAAGGTCTCCCTTCAGCTTTTTCTTCAGTCTAAATAATCCTACTTCCCTCAGCTGCTCCTCATAGGACTTATTCTCCAGTCCCTTCACCAGCTTTTGATTTCTAACTTCACTTCCCATCTTTTCATTTGGAAGGTGAACATGCCCTAACAATGATGTCAATGTCTTAATTTTTTATTTTTAAAATTATAATGACCCCTCAGGTGGCTTGCCTGTGCTTTCCTTTCTAGGGCTGAGTTGGTCTCGGCTCTGTCATCAGATTTCCTGGCTGAGCCCTGTACACTCACTGAATATGGAGAAGGAAAGGTTTTCCTAGATGGCTGAGGTCACCCTTGCCTAATCCTTATTTTGTAAGAAAACAAAAGGGGAGAAAAAAAATACAGAAGATGTAGCAATGAAAATGTGTCCCAGTATACATGTCAGGAGAGCTCTTAAGTACATCTCTGAAGGAGAGTGGGAAACAAATTAACTGATGACAGGAATTAATTTTAAAGGACTTATAGCTCAGTGGAGTCTTTTCCCTTGTGAAATCTCACTGCTCATATATATATATATATATATAAACAAACCAGTGATTACATGGTCTTTAAACACATATTAATTCTATGATACTGAACATATAGGGGCAAAAAATACATGAAGGATTTCTTCCTATACCTGAAAAAAATGTTCTGATTTTTAAATTCTGCAAAACTGCTTTGAAAATACAACTTCAAACATCAGTAGAATAAATTGGACCATGAAGGCACAGTATTTATTTCCTTGGTAGTCACAGTAATTCCAGTCAAATCAACATAGGAATATTATTAATTACAGAGCAACACAGGCAGTGTGCATCTTAAAATTATGATATCCTATCCATGGTTCACAGATTTTTGCCCAATAGCCTATATTTTTGTCCTGGCAGGAATATATTCCCTGTATACTTTATGAGCAGCAGTAGGTGTTAATCTCCAGCAATACCAACACTGATTTTCAACATTTCCAAATTAGGGGCCTAAAAGAAAATGAGGAGCAGTATTCATACATGTGTACCATTCACTCATCTATTGCATATTTAGAAAAAAAAACACATGATAATAAATATTTTTTTATGAAGACAGCATCCCACTACGAATCTTTGGGTTTTTCAAGGGAAAAAAATTCTTAGCCAGGTTTTGTGCCTCTTGCCAGATCACAATTTAAGTTTGGGAGACAGTTTCCTGTATTTCTCACCAATTCAAATAGCAGCCACCTTTCCACTTGGGCCCTTTATTACAGCCCATGTTTTATTGTGCTTCTGCAGTGCAGAAGTGACATTCATTCTCTGCAGCTTAGCCACCCATTCCTGTCGAGGTTCTTCACACACTTTAGGGCTGAGGGCAATGCTTTTTGGGAGCCTGGCGCTGCAGAGGGGCAGACCTTTACTCCCCAGAGCTGGGCACTGGTGTGGGATGTAAATGAAATATTTATGAAAATATCAGCTGTAAATTTCTTCTGCTGCAGGCCTGAAGATTTGGATGGGCAAGATTTGAAACATGATGTCTTCGAGAGCAGTGTGCATAAAATACAAGTTAGATGTAGATCATAGAATCATAGAATCATAGAATTGGCTGGGTTGGAAGGGACCTCAGAGATCATCAAGTCCAACCCTTGATCCACTACTGCTGCAGTTACCAGACCATGGCACTGAGTGCCACATCCAGTCTCTTTTTAAAGATCTCCAGGGATGGAGAATCCACCACTTCCCTGGGCAGCCCATTCCAATGCCTGATCACCCTCTCTGTAAAGAAATTCTTTCCAATGTCCAACCTAAACCTCCCCTGGCACAACTTGAGACCGTGCCCTCCTGTCTTGCTGAGGGTTGCCTGGGAAAAGAGACCAACCCCCCCCTGGCTACCCCCTCCTTTCAGGGAGTTGTAGAGAGTGATGAGGTCTCCCCTGAGCCTCCTCTTCTCCAGGCTGAACAGCCCCAGCTCCCTCAGCCTCTCCTCATAATCACAAGCCATGATTCCTGAGAAGTCTTCAGGCTTCCAAATGTGATACTGGGCTTGGCCTGACTTTTGAAGCAAAACAATTCTGTGTAGCACATAATCAGTTAAACCTTTTTGCAGAGCATCCCTGTTTCAGGGGGAGAGACCAAATGGATCCACTGTCGAAGAAACCCTTTCCTTTAACCTGTATTTCTTTATGACAGCATTTAGTGGTTAATTTGTGTGTTCACAAAGGACTCTCGAGTGATAGAGATATATCCTAATGAGAGCATAGAAAACATGTCTCCCCTTGCCTGGAGATCAACAGCTAACACACCCCATGGCAAGGTGTGTTCCCCTTATGTCTCTGGTCCTGGCTAAAAGCCAACACTTCTCCTTTGATTTGGTTCCTCTGATGAGGCTGCTAGTGAAAACATTCCAGGAATAAGACTGCAAGCCTAGAGTTAGTAGGTTACTTGTATTTGTGCCATTGATTACCATTCTGCAGACTGCACTGGTGGGTTCAACAGCTACAGGAGGGGTTGTTGTAGGGTAGGTAGAAGGGGGGATGGTTGCTGGTGGTTGAAATAGGGTTATCATGGGTGGAAGGAGCTTTCTCATCCAACAGAGCCAGGAGGAGCTCACCTTCATTCAGGTGAGCTGCAGGTTCCTCCTCTTGACTAGGATGTATCAAGGAAGGGTTAGCAAAGGTGCCTCAGGGACTCACCTCTGACCCAGGGCTCTTTGTTCTCTCTGGTAAAGTCCTCACAAAACTTAGATACCGGTGGCCTGGTACAAGGGAAATCCTCTCTCTTAATTCAAATAACAGGTACTCATATGGGTGAGTTGTTTCTAAAATTTTAAAGGTATTTTGGTATTTTACTATCTTTCTCTCAGTAAACTAAGCTTTGTAAATGTAAAGGGGAAAAGGAAAATTCTAGAGCTACATATTTTATTAATATATTCTATTTTATAATAATTCTGTTCTGTTCGCTTTCCCAAGATATAACTTTTCATCTTTCTTCAGCTTTCTTTCCCTTCTCCTTTATTCCTGTAGTTGTGACCTTTTTCCCTATTCTATCTTTTTGTCAGTTCTGGAAGTAAAACTCTACACGATCTGTTGTGAATCATGTTCCAGCAGCTACTTCTTTAGACAAGCACTTCATAAGGGTTGGACTTGATGATCTCTGAGGTCCCTTCCAACCCAGCCAATTCTATGATTCTATGATTCTATGATTTAACTTTTGTCATGAATTTATCAAGATGTGGTGTAAAACTAGGTGGGTTATTTACCTTGACTAGTCCTATTGGAAAATAGGTCCAGAACTGAAAAGCTTTAGGAATTTGCAGATTTATGTCTTTTAATTTCTCATGCAATTGCAGTTACACCTTGTGAAACCTTCATGAAACTGTTACACACCATCCATACTTTGAAAAGCCTACCTCTCTCCCTACTGTTTAATGTCTGATCTGATTGTAGACAGCAGTCTCATACTCTCTGAATCTCTGCTGTGCTGTGTCTGCCATGCTACTTCCATTTAGCTTCCTCTAGCAAGGTAGGCTTTCCACATCTTCCATCACCACTTGATCAGCACTGTTACACCCTGGTTACATCTTGATGTCTGTACCTGGAACTGACACAGTGCAGTAGGACAGAGTTCACAGGTGCCTTGTACAATGAATTTAATATTTCCCTTTCTCTGCTGATATGGCTTCATTTGGCTTTCTCATCACTCGGCAGTTTGATTGATTTGACCCTGTAGCTCTACTTGTAATGTTTCTTCCTCCCTCTCTTTTCCCTCTTGCTGCAGCTTTGTAAACTTTGACAGAATGCCATGAACTGCTTTTCTTTTGAACTCAAATTTCCTGAGATGTTGCAACAGCAATGTGATAGTCACCTAGGTATTGTTTAGTTAAAAACACCATACACATTCATATTTTTGCTGCTGTGCTTTTCTTGATATTCTTGCATTAATATTATTAAATATTGAGCTGCCTGAAAGCTCAAGTGAGGAATATGGAATAGACGGGTGGGTGGAAACCAGATGTTTTTCTTTTGGGTAATATCAGGAGAGAAAATACGTATCAGAACAAAAAAGCCAGAAGAGAAAGTTGTGATAAGATGCCTCAGCACCAGAGGAAAGAGAACATAATAGAGTGAGGGAATTTTCAAATAACCATAAGCAATACCACACAGTTTGAGAAGCTAGACAGGAGCCAGAGTGCAAAGAACAGGTAAAGTCAGAGAAAAGTGCAGGTAGAGTAGCTTTGCATAAGTGCTTATAACTGTGAGGCCTTATTAATTAGGTTAAAATAGTTTAGGATCCTCTGAGCCTATCATACAGATGAAATTCAACTTCTCCAGGAGAAAAAACCTTGGCATGTACAGAGATAAAAGGAAAAAGAGAAGATAGGGTTAACATGAGGAGGGAGAGGTGACTTAAGGAGAATGGAATGAGAGGAAAGAGGTTGGGCAATAAAAGAAAAAGTGTATAAGGAAAGGGGGAATACAAAAGTGATAAATGGAGCCAAGAAAGAGATATGGAAAGAGAACACAGACAAGGCAAGACACTGTAGCAAAATGAGAGCCTTAAAAAAAAAAAAAAAGAAAAAAGCCTATAAATGTCTAGCAAAAGAAAATCAGTGCAATAAATCAAAAAAATTATCTCCACTGTAATCGACCCCTTGTTTATTATTTTGTGTTTTCCTGCTGAAGCAGCATTTTTCATAAAAAAAAAGAAAAAAAGAAAAAGGTTAGGATGGACTTCAGACTACAAATGCTCTCTTCTATTTTTGGTGAATATTTTATAACTAATTATTTTATAATTTTATATAAGATTAGTATTGGCCAGGATAATATTTATTTATTGTAGCTTTCAAACATTGCTGTGGAAGGTGCAGGAGATACCAAGGAGGGTAAGTAGGGCTTGTCTAGCAAGTCCCAGAAATCAAGGATTTTAAAATAGAGCCCTGCTGTTCTATGAGAGGAGAAAAAAAACAAGAAAGAAAGAAAGATAAGCCTGTATACTGAAATACAGTTAAATTGTGCTATTCAGGCAATTTCCTGCTCACTCTGAAATTAAGGGCAGAAGTACTATCAACTATTGTGATGATAGACATCTCTTTGGCAATAAAATTGCTTTAGAATAATATGCTTTTCAAAGTAATTATCCTCAGTAAAATATCACTGTCACTGGACAGCTGTAAACTGAAAACAAAGACATTTTAACATCCTTCTCTGTTAATGTCTGAGCTGTACCTAACAGAGCTACATCTATCATGGTATTTAGGCTTGGAGGGTCCAGACAGAGAGAAATAATTGGCAGGTCTCTCTGATACTTTGAGTATTTCATATAGAGTGGAGAGAATCCTGTGAGCAGCTTGGGTTTTTTTCTTTGAAAATTCTTGGTCTTCTGTCCAAAACAGAGCAGTAAGGATTGGCCCTGAACAACTTCTAAGTTTTGGTCTTGTTCACATTGGGATCTTTAACTGATTCTGCTTTGCAATCTTTTTCAAACCATTTTAATCAACTGATGTAATTGGACTCTTTCCTTTTAATTGACTTAATAGAAATTGTATACTCATTGCCTCAGGAATGAGAAAGCTTGTGTCTTTTCTCATTAAAAAGAGACTCACTGTGTGGGAGAGGACATGGCTAAATCATTTGCAATAAATGCTGGATGTGTGGACTCTCTGGCTTTAAAATATCTGGGATTCCTGGGAGAGCTTGCAATGAGCATATGTCTTATGTGTCATAATGCTGTCCAGTACTCTGAGTCACCAGTTGTTAATTTAACATTGCAATTGTAGCTGAGTCTGTTTTTATTAACTTTGCTGCTCCAGTTGTGTATTTATTAAGTTTGTGTCTCCTGTTCTCCAGCTGAGGATCAGATAAGCTCCCGACAACAACATGGATAATTTCCCATCCAAAATGAGCTTTAATAAAAACAAATATATCTTTATGTAATTGTGAGAACATGGCTATCTGAGAAAGTTTCTTGTTTCTAGGGTTAAAGGCTCCACCTATTGGTTGACTAAAATGTGAGAAATGTAACATTTTCACATAGAAAACTTCTGGCCCTGCTGAACATCCTGTGTCTTGCCACATCTTTATGAAATTGCTGGCTTCAGTGTAGAATTTTGCATAATGGCTAAAATCATATGAGCTCAGTGACTTATGTCTGAGAGCTGTGCACATGCAGCACCCAAAATGATGCACTGCTGAGACATTGAAGGGAAGTCCTTTTCTAAGGCAGTAATGGTTTGGATTTTTCAAGTAAAGCCTTTCTTATCCTGGAAATGATTGCTTTTCTTTTAGCATCAATTTTTCCGTGCCATCAAAATGAGTGGAAATTACTAACTCAAGTACAGCTGTATGGTAATTTCCAGCATTTGTAACTTTCAAGTTTAAATAAGTCAGAAACAGAAGTATTGATGAAGTCAGCTTCATTATGAAACCCTTTTCCTCAGTATTGGCTCAGGCAGTCTCAGAAGTTCAGGCAAAACGGCATTTTGAGGGCTTCAGGAGCTGTTCCTGGGAATGCAGTGGGAGTATGGAGAGGGGACAGGATATCCAAGTGAGGCTTGGGAAGCGTGAGGGGAGGATCAGGGGGTTTCTGGAGATAGCAGGAGTCTGTGAGGGCACTGTGGGCATGGCCGGGAGTGCTTGCTCTGTGCCTTCAGTTGCCCTCCCTCTCTAAGTTACTTCACTCTAGGAATTCTTGCCACTTCCCTGGTTTCCTCTGACAACTCCTCTGTTTAAATAATTGGTGACACTGGGGAGTGCTTGCTGTAATGCAGTCCTACTGTTCTTGCCCATTCATCAGTCATCAGTAACTTGAATGCATATCCGTGTAGCACAGAGCACTGAAAAAACAGCTTGTTGAAGCCAACAAAATGCTTGGACAAGAGAAAGCTGTGTATACAGTTTATTACTCATGTACACACACTTTGGTCTGTTGGCATCCCACTCTGAGTGATGCTCGTGCCTCCTCAGAGGAGGCAGAAGGATTTCCTCTGAGCTTCATCATCCTGAAGGCTATGGCCCCACTGGCACCAGCTTGTCTCTTACTCCATTCTGCTCCATGCTTGCTCTACCTGCCAGAAGGCAGGTAGATCACTGTGGAAAAAAATACCTGGGCAGGTTTGTCCCTCTTGGAGAGGGAGTATTTGTGCCATCAACTTCAAGTACTTCCATGAAGTTCAGGTCATCTGAAATACTAATTTCAGATGGTCCAGTTCCTTTTGCAGTAAAATAAGTACTTTCAAAGGGCAATTTAGACAACCTGAGTTGCATGTCTGGTGAAGATGCTTTTAAATTTCCCATGGATTTGAACAAACTGGCCAATTGTGTATAAGAACATAACCATGAAGGAAATGATGAACAGGGGAAAATTAGTAGAACAACTATATTGATGTCAGAGTGCCATATTTATTTATTTTTTTTAGTAGTCAAATCATTAGTACCTAGATCTTATATATACCTATGAACTAATCTCACAACATTCCTGTCAAGTATTATTTCCATTATGGAATGGAAACTGGAGCATGGTGTATTCAGTTTTAGGTATGAAGCATGAGAAAGAGGTCCATGAACATGGATCTCTTGAGTCCTGGTTCAGACTAGTTAACATCAGATTAAGCAGCAGATGACAGAAGAAGAAAGGAAATGCTTTTTCTCTTATTAGCCTTTAACTAGCCATCTTTTTTTCTTCTTAAAGAGATTCCAACTTTTCACAAATTAAGTTGTGATTACAAAAGGTACACAGCAACTTGCTCCTACTATATAAAACAACCTCCATGTGTGGGAAATGTATTGCAATTGTAATGATCTCCTTTATTGCTACAGCAGCTTGTGCTTGGACATTCACCTGGGTTATGGGAAGCTGCAGATCATTTCCTTAGCATGAATAAACCAGGTTAGGGACACAGTCACTTCAGTTTTCATGTCTGATTTGCAGTACCTGAACCAGGGAGCTCCCCTGTGTCTTTCCAAGCATTGTGGTGACTAGCACTGGCCTGAGAAAAGACTTGAAGTAGCTTTGTTTAGTACCTCATTTGCCAGGATGCACACTGCATCTTGCAGCCACATACCAGCCCTGAACTGCAAACACAGTCATTTGCCTGCTGCTGTGAGTAATTCTTCCTGCTCAGGTGTCCAAAAGGCTTTTTAACAGCTGCTCCTTCCTCTCCCTGCTGGTGGTTTGAATCAGTCTGTGGTCTCTGCTTGCTGCTGGTCTTCAGGTCATGTGCAAAACATTATTATACAGTTAGTGTTGGCTGAGACATAAATTATATGCCTGGAGACTGCAGACCCCAAGCAGCAGGTTAAGCCATTGTGATGCATTGTTGAAGCTTATCCCAGCATGCAGATTTCTGTCCATAACTGACAGTGACCCCTCACATGGGTCTCAGTGCTGAGTGCATCATGACACTGTTATTCTATATACTGCAGTAACAGCCCCGTGGTTTGATAATACTGAGCAAAGCACTCTTTCAGTGTGAAAAGACAAGATAGGATATTCCAGACCCTAATAATTCTGAAAACATTCAGCAGTGTGGAGTTAATACTTCTCAGGGCCTTACCATGGGAATTTTCTGGCTGTGGCCCAGACTACAGATAATTAATTATGTCAGTGAAAGGCTCTGGTGGCCTGTTTTCTTCAGAAAAAAGTGACATCATCCATGGAGCTCTCTGGTAATAAAGCAGAACAAAGCTGTGTGGGCAGGAAATAACAGACAGATGTCTTCTAGTGCTCATTTGATCTGTTTCAAAGCTTGCTTTAAGAAGTAATACATTGCTCAATGCTGCTTCTCCTCGGTTCTGTAATCTTTAGCTTGCACTTTTTTAAACACGAGAGGCCAAATTAATCTCTGATGTAATTCTTTTGGAGTCACTTCAGAGGGTTTGTGCAGTGGATGAGCTGGTCTGTCATGTACCTCTCCTCCAGTATTGATTTTAGAAGGAGTTTCTGTGTTACCACTCTAAGATAAAACACAGCAAAATGAAATACACTGTAGAGCACCAAAGGCTTCAGAGAAGGCTAGAAAGTTCTGCACAGTGTGGAGAAGACAGGAAAATTCTGTTTCAATCCCCAGAGTCATGAGGGATCACTTGCATTTCTGCATATATTTCACTAAACTTCTGTACAAAATCAGTGGTGGTCATGTTTCATCTCTGAAGCAATCTCTACCTCCAAAGTAAAACATGTACACAGACCCGAGTCCAGCACTGTTAAAAGAAATTTGTGCAAGCAAACTCCACAGTTTCAAGTATTAGGAAATGAAATTAAGATGAAAAGCAAAAAAAAAAACACTTTATGTACAGTGTTCCTTTCAAGAAAAACTATGTGTACATGTCATTAGCTAGTATTTTGTATGGCTAGAATCACTAAGTGAGTGATACAAACAAGGCTGCTTCAGATATTTGGTATAGGAGAGAAAAATATTCCTTGAGTTTTTAGCAAAAAAGAGCTCTGTATGATGTAATGTACACTAGAGCATTTAACTTCCCAGCCTCAAAGCATGCTTTGTACACTAAGTATGCCTGACCTGGAAGACAAATTACAACCCAGTCCTTTGGAGCAGTACATAGGGACAATCTGAGGAAGTGAGCAGGATTAATTTTTACTACTTTCTGTATTCATATTCGTAGTATCATGACACAAAATTAAGGAAGTCCACTTTCCTTTTAATTATTTCAGTTTCCTCCTAAGGTAAAACAAGAAACTGTTGAGTTTAGACAGGGATTAGTGGATTAGTGTTAAAACAGTTTTGCTGATACAGGTTTTGAGTGCATCTGCCTGAAGATTCTTCCTCATTGAAGTAAGCTGAAAGAACAGGAGGTCTCACTCTCTGAGGTCTCTAGCAGTATTTTTTCAGAGATAAGACTATTCCTTCCCTGGCAGCTTGTCCTGGATAGTGCAGAAAGCAGTGTGAGAACATCTTCCTGATCTCCTTCAGAAGGATGCCTTGAGAGTGATGTTTGTTAGCTCTAGGTGAACTGGAATTTAGGAAATCAGCCACCGGTGAGACCACAACATTACATGAAGAAGCTGTGACCTTATCTAGTTTCTGGTACCATACAGAGCAGCTGTTGCACTATAAATAACTGAACTCTGTGTGAAATGCAAATAGCAACAATACAAGTAGAAGACAAAGTTCCTGTCTGTGGTTTGATAGTTATTTCTTGCCACTAATAATTGGCAAGAAAAATATGACTCTGTAAACATTAAAGCTCTATCACCTGGTGCTTTCATTTGTGCAGGCATAATAAAGTGTCACTATAACTCACAAAGAAATAGTTGAAAACAGGAAATGTCAGATCTTCCAAATATTACATTAATCTATTCCCTGTACATACTACTTTTAGCCCTGAATTTTCAGAACTTCTTTCAATTAATTGAGAGGATTGTCATCATCTTGTTTAAGTATTCAGATTGCTCTGAAGTATTTAGATGTATTTTAGATGGTTCCAAACATGGGGCTATGAACAAAATAGTTAGTGGTAACTGATTTAGCAGGTGGTACACTGAATTTGCATGAAGACTACTTAAAATAAAATTCAGAAAAGTTTAGAAAATGTGCTGATGAAGTATCCCAGGTTGGGTTTTGCTCTCAGCTGACAGCGATTACTTTGACTCCATTCAGCCCATCTTGAATACAACCATTTTTTTCCCCCCCAATTTACTAGATATCTTACGTGAAGGGAGTTTGACTGGCTCAGTCCTATTTCCCAGGTGACAAATGGATTGTGGCAAAAATTCCCCGTTTAGTGGGTGCTGAGTTTTGTTAGCAGTCTCATGGGAGAGGCCAAAGACTGTGGGAATGGGGAAAGAGGGCTGTCGTAAATTGGCAGGGCAGGGCAAGAGGAGGAAGCACGTCCCAAAGTCGGGCTTGTGTAACAGTCTTTCCATTGACCAAGAATTTGGTTGCTAGGCTGCCAGTCCCTTTTTACAAGCAGCAGAGTCATGCTATTGTTTCCTAAATGGTTTCAATTTTATGCAGGGACCTCTTTACATCCTTTCTATATCATTTAAATATTTTATTAGGCACGTAGCGAAGCGAGGTTTGAAACTCAGCCCCCTGCTCTGCTCAAGCCACTGAGGAAAAGAAAGCCTTACTCTTATTGTGCCAAAAAGTGAGTATTTCAGAGCAGCCCTGCAAAGGGTGGCCTCCCATCAGCCTTCCAGCAGGGTGGCTAACATGCACTCCTGAGGGGAGGAGACCACTGTCTTGGGGAATTCATATTTCCCAGGTAGAAACACAGGCCCCACATATTAAATAAGTGCACTGGGTAGGTAGAGAGAAAGGAATGAGAGTGGGCAAAGTCATGCAGAACAGCAGAACAAGCATGACCCTTCAGCCCCTCCATGGACACACTCAAGGTCTGAAGTCATCAGCCTATATTTTGGCTGATTCAGGCACCCTCAGTAAGCATTAAAAACCGCTTATATACAGATCAATTGTGTAGTCCCTCTATCAGCAGGGACAGCTGAAGGAGTTAACTGATTACTGTGTCCAGTTCTGGTCCCTACAATTCAACAAAGATACCTGCAGACTGGAGAAGTTCAAAAGGAAGGCCACGAAGATGATCAGAGGACTGGAGGACCTGCTCTGTGAGGAAGGACTAAAGGAATCAGGTCTTTTCTTCCTGGAGAAGAGAAGGTTTGGGGAGTCTTCATCACAATATTCCAGTACTGAAATGAAAGCTACTAAAAAGATGGAGGGTCTCTCTTCACATGGAGCCATACAGAGAAGTCAAGGGGCAATGGGTACAAGTTCTACAAGGAATGGTTTCATCTCAACATCAGAAAGAAATTTTTTACAGAAAGAACAATCAATCATCAGAAAAACCTCCCCATGGACATGTTAGAGTCTCCATCACTGGAAGTTTTCAAGTATAGGGTGCTACATGATCTCACCTAACCTTCCTTTCCCAGGAAAGATTGGACCAGACAATCTTCTTTCTCTTCCAGCCTAGGAATTTCCATGTTTCTTTGAGTTTTCTGGACAGGGAGTCCCTCCTTTAAAACACCTTTCAGCATATCTGGCCACCTATGTTTCTTGCCATGAGAGTATTTCTGAGAGGTAAAAATGACCTCTTCATTAATCTGTCTTCATTGCCCCTACTTTTAGAAATACTTTTAGAGATAATACTTTTATTAACATAAAAGTCTGTTTATTTTAAAGAATCCATATATGAACAGCATAGAAAGAAAGTTAAATTTGGGTTTTTCTGCAGGATATTGAAGTAATGGAAAAAAAAAAAGTACATATTTTCTAAATTCTGTGTGTTGACTTTAGAGAGATTCTCTGACTGATAGTAGCCTTCTGGACTTAATAAATAACTGTTTTAATATGTGGTCTTCTCATGCCTATATATTCTTTCTCATCAGAGCATAAGCAAAACAAAAAATGTGACTTAAGAGATGGCTTTCCTATGCCAAACACTAAGTTTCTTCTACCAAAACAACTAACAGCTTTCCTATGGGGTATCTATACAAGTTTATTTCCAATTTGAAATCTCTTCCTTGTGTTAGTCTCCTAAGTTATGATTTATGTGAAAAACTGTTGAGCTTTGAGACAAGGGAGGCACCTAGGGGAGGTGTCCATCAGTAGGTTCCTTGCCAGTATGATTCCTACTTCTTAGCAAGGACCCCTCGTTTTGAGCCTCTTGTACCTCTTTCTAGGCACAGGTATTGAAGTAGCCCAAGTGTTCCCCCACAGGATTGTTCTGACTTGTTATCTGAAAATGGTGTGTTCCTTGCAGTTTAATGTAGCAATAGTCATTCACTGTGCACTGAAAGAAAACATCTTCACATGAGTTCTCTTCCAGCTGTTTCAGTGGAAAATTATTCATCTGGAGGAAACATCAAATTATGAATTATATAGGCCTGTTGTTTCAGGTCCTTCCTTCTACAATTATCCTAAGGAGTTTCAGAGAGATTAACTGAAGTTTGGAAGTCCCAAGCCTGATGGGAGGTTAGGATGTCACCTCTCTGATCTTGGCTACCTGCTCTTCAGAACCTTCCTATACTGGGGATTGTTGCTCACCAAATAAAAAGCAAAATTCTCTCCAGTTTATTATTAGCATGAGGCCCCCTTTTCTTGGTTCAATGCTTCCTAGCAACCCGAGTGTCTGTTTGTTAGTTTGCTTTTCACAAACTGTTATCATAAGTCCATGGAAACAGAGTGCTTGGTGAATTTGCCAATACCCTTGAAAAGATAACGATAGGAGCAATGGCCAAGCCCAGAAAAGGCAGAAGGCACCTTGCCACATTAATGTGATTCAGATCCCATTAGATCACTTCAGAGACTGGGATGCCCAAGAAGGGAGATGTGAGCAAGGAGCTGCCTGCAACCTGGGGATGGGGCCCCCCAGCCTGCTACCGGGTTAGGTACCCTCCCAGTGAGGGGTTTTCAGGGCTGACAGCCCTGCCCTGTCCCCTGGAGCTAATCATGTCACTGTCCTTTCAAAGATGAAGCCATGAATAAGGATTTCCTTCAAAGCTCTGAACTGAGCTTGAGTACTGAGGTGCAGGTTCATCCATTCAGCATCACCTAGTCTTCTGTTTTGGCTCCCTCTGACCCTCGGGGGACCCAGCTTTCAGAAATCTTTCTCAGCTGGCATGTTATAACCTGTTTCAGAGAATCTCATTCCCTCCTACCAGAGCTGCTCCATTTGCATCATCAATGATTAAACACTGATGAGGCTGGAAGGAAAATATGCACATTGGACAGGGACTGGGGCACTGTCTGTGAAGAGCAAGACCTGCTGGAACTCCCTCTGTCACCATTGCAGGGACTGGAGTCCAGCTCTTTGCTGTCCACAGATAAAGTGCTAAATCACCAATCCCAAGGTGCCTCTGTTTTTTCTGCCTGGCCCTGTCAATGTATAATTATGCCATCTGGGCCCCAACAGCTTCAACAGGAGAGCTGAACACATCCTCCTCCCCTTCCTAATAGTCAAGGATCTGAGGTGTGCTTGTCCCTGAGGAATGGGGTGTGTGGGGCTTGAAGATGTCTCTGCTTAGGACCAAAATAAATTGAGGTTTCAGCATGCTTGTTTGTGGGCCTTCATGCACTGGATGGAGGTGGCTGTCCCTCATTCTGCTGCTTTTGCTGCTCCCTTTGCCCAGTGTGCTTTCTGAGCACTCCTGTGGCATTAGGGACCTCCTGCAAGCCACACATTGGGACACCATATCCCTTCATTGGGGCAGGATGCAGATAGGGCCCAAAAGCTGTCTCTACCTAAAAAGGTCTAGGACAAGATGTCATAAAATGGTGATATCTATAAATACCCCTATCTCCCTTGAGTTTTTAAGGGCTTTTTCTTCTGTATGGAAGTGTTTGCCACATAATAACATGGACACTAAGACAACTGTTATTTCCACAGGCATATAAAAAAAATATATATTCTCAAATCTGTATAAAACTTTCCTAAAATAACATTTTTCCTGTACTGAGAGTGACATTTTTCCTGTACTGAAAGTGACATATTCTCAACACGTGATGTAGTGAAGTGTACAGACTCTCTTGACACTCTCTGTGAGTAACCCACTTAATTCACTTGTAGTTTTGTCATCTGTGAGTGATACACTTTTCCCACGCTCATGCTGTAAAAACATTAATGCCATTCCAGTTTATATATTCTCTCCTACATTAAGCTGTTTATAAATGAGCTTGTTCTCAAGTGGGTGGCATGATCTTTGCCTCAAGTTCATTTTTGGTTCTATTTTTATGTTACTCTATTTAAAAACAGCAACAAAAAAGGTTAAAAGGGTCTTTGCCATTTCCTGAAATTATTACCTTGCTCATTTTAAAAGCAGGTGGTTTTGTAGAGCTCTGATGGCTCTGTGGTATTGGGTAAAGATTTAATACTTGCTATAGGGATAATACAGAACACTATTATGAACACTGGAAAAGCATAAAACATTTGTCAGTTCATAAATCCTAAAGTCATTGCTTACATAGGGGCAGGATTTGTAACAGATTTTTGCTAAAATATTAGAACCTTTCCTTAGCCCTTAATATACCTCCCAAGCTCACATGGGTTGAGTGTCAGAAGGGCAGGCAAGAGAAAAATTTGTGCTCAAAGCTTTCTTCCTCCTATCCCTTTGGGCTTGTGGGAGAGATGAGAAAATCTGAGAGCTCCCTCATGCCTACCAAAACCCAGTACCCTTTACAGCCCCTCACTGGATCATGGTCTTATAAACCTTCTTTGAAGGACAAGCAAGTGCCCTGGCCCCATTTTACATGATTTAACAGATGTTGGCAAGTATCATTAGAATCAGAGCTCAGGATTAAGTATTTGTCCACACCATAGCCCTAAAAGCCCCTTTATTCATAGCCAGGTGGCTTTGCAGGGCAGCCTCATTGCTGCCTGAAACTGAGGCTCCCATCCAGAACAAGAAGCAGCAGCTGGGACCTGCTGGAACTCCCCTGGACCTCAAAAGCACCACTGGTCCCAGGTACTCCCTGCTTCCAGCCTCAGCAGCCTCCTCCACTGCCAGCAGGGATTGCTAAGACTCTTTGGGTCTGCTACCAGTTATGCCAGTTAGCTGGGGTCTGCACTTTTTCTAGGATTTTCTTTAAACAAACAAATGTCATAACTTTAATTTTACTAGAAGAGAATAGTTAGTCACAGAATCAAATGAGGAATTACTAGGAAATACTTAATTTGAGGCTGAGAAATATTGAGCCCACTCGTGCTGCTTTTTCTACTCGTCTCTTTATGGCAGTCAGGGAACAGCAAGGGCAGTGAATAAGATGAAGTTTATGAAGAGGAATGATGTTCCGTAGCTATAGTTGCAACCCAGATAAAAATTCATAGCATTCACGTGTAATGTCAGGCAGGAATGGAATAATTAATGATTACAAAGACAATATTTGGATATCACAGATCATGTTTACTCTGATATCTCCCAAAGTTTTTATATTTACATTGGCAACCCAGCGTTCTTCTAATTTATTTTATTTCTGTGTATGCGGTCTGTACGTATGAAATGGCCCCATTTTCCCTATTTTTCCCCTTGGTTGATAAGTTGGCTTATGGCAGTGTTTTGCAATGTTACAGGCAAGGGAAGATGTGATCCACATGCTGAAGACAGAGAAAACCAAACCTGAAGTTTTAGAAGCTCATTATGGGTCTGCAGCTCCAGAGAACGTGCTCCGAGTGCTACACAGGGACGCCATCCTTGCCCAGGAAAAATCTATAGGGGAAGATGTCTATGAGAAACCAATTTTAGAGGTAATAACTTCTCAATTTACATTAGTATGCCTGCCCAAGGGGAATCCTAACCAGAAGTGAGACTCCATGTATTTTGGATGGGTGCAAAGCATGCAAGAGGCAGCACAGCTTTTGTACAAAATAAATTGAGGAAAAATTGAATATTTTTTTTCACTCAACTGCAGAATAAATTGTAAGAATTTGGGTTTGAACCCAAACAATAAAGAGCTTGTACACTCGTTAGAGCTGATGTTGTAAAACAAGAGCAAAATTTTCAGGTGTTACACTTCTGTTTTTTAAATTCCTTTCAAATATAAGCTCCAACTTCTACTGCTTATGGTACTGTGAGCACTCTGATTTTCTAGGTGTAGTCAACCACAATCTTGTGGGTAGGTAGGAAAAGGAGATGTTCAGAGATTGACTTTGAATATATTTATGGGATCATAAATCCCTAGTCACTTTAAGTCACTCTAGGACTGCAAAATCAGTTCAGCCCCTAAAGGAGATGTGTAGGTCTAGATCTCTACGTTAAAATCTAAGCAATAAATGAATGTAGAATAAACCTAGGAATGTCTGAGGCCAGTGTGAACACCAAAATAAACAGCCCCTGCTCATGTTTGTAGTTCCATTACAGACTAGGACATCAAGAAAGAGCATGCAACAGCATACAATATTGCCTGTGCAAATCTTCATAGCTCCTCCTAGAAGAACATTTAATTTTTTCACATGGAATTGTGTCTACCATAGGACATCTTCATACTCTTTATTCTCATTGAAGCATTGTGTGGAATTTTTGGGATGATAGTAAATAAGAAAAGTAAACATTAGAATGTGGGAATACACATGAAAAACTGTTGAACAAGATTAAAAGACCTTAGCAGGACTTTTGTCTAAAGAAGCTGAAAATTTGTTAGGCATTTAAGTTCAAAACTAGCATTGTGTAGGTCAATAAGGGTTATGTTGGAGCTCAAATAAGATTGTTAAAAAATTTCGTGAGTGCAAAAGAACTACTCTCAAAGGCTGAACTCAACATTTTTAAAATGCAATGATGGCTTTACTGCCATGGTCAACTTCTGAAGAGCAAATCACCAGGCTTTCTTATTTCCCTCAGCTTGCTGAGGCACCCTATGAAACAGCAGCTGCCCAAGGAAGATGCTATTCCACAGGCCACGGGCTAGGAGTGGGCAGAGCAGGATCTGTCAGCTCTTGTGCTGGGGCCAGGCAAGCAGGGAAGTGCCAGGTCTGTGGGCTGCTCTGGCAAGGAGGAGGACAGAGTTTGTCCTCTGCTCCCAAGAAACAGCGAGAGGAGCAACTTGAAGAGCTGTGGTGGCTTTGCAGTGCCCCAGCAACTGTTTAGGCACATCTCCCTGGTCTTAGTGGTTGAATAATAATTGGCATATTCAATTAATTAAAAACAAAAACCAAAACCCCAAACAAAAAACCCCAAAACAAACCCTACACCAAACAGTAGAAAAAGGAAAAGTGTCACTCATACAGAAGAGAAATGTCTGTTGAAAAACAGGCTGAGGGGAAAACCCTAAAGCATGTGGTAATTGTAAAGCTGAATAATTGCACGTGGTAAGGTAACACTGAATCTTTGCTGAATCTGAATAGTTTAGGTGATTTATTTCAGCAGTCCTACATGTGTTGAAGATGAATACCTCAAATTTCAGTCCTGCTTCTACACTTTATGCTCTACATGTAGGTGTCTAGTGCCCACATAGGTGTGTGAACTCAGGGCCCCAGGGCCTGAGGGCATGTATCAGGATACATTTCCTACAGCTTTCCCCATCTGAAATGAGGAAAGCATTCATAGCACCTCACCACAGGGGAAATTCTGCACTGCAACAGGATTAGGATTATTTGTTACCCTAAAACTAAGCAAAGTTCTGTCCTTTGTGTAGGTGAGAGCTGTGCAAATGTTTATTGCAAACACACCATCCCAAGAAATCATTACTTTTACCGGACACTTATTTCTAGTCACTGCTTTATGTGAAGCCCAGGACATAAAATGGTGGGACTCACATTTACCAAACACAACATTGTGGTTAATAAAACAGATCAAGTAAGCAAGGAATATTTTAAAATGGTCTATTCTCCTTTCCTACAATCCAGCTGGACAGACTTGAAGAAAAGCAGAAAGAGACGTATCGGCGCATGCTGGAACAGCTCCTGTTGGCAGAGAAGTGCCACCGCCGCACGGTTTATGAGCTAGAAAATGAGAAACATAAACATACAGATTACATGAACAAGAGTGATGACTTTACCAACCTCTTGGAACAGGAGAGGGAGAGGTGAGTATCTGAGGTGATGCAAAAAGTATCCCAAGTGCTCCTGTGTCTGCTGGCTCAGCAGTGACATGGTCTGGTATTTTCTGTGTTGAAATGGTATTAAACTCACGTGTAAATATCAGTCCCCTCATTTTATTAGCAAGGACATTGCTTTGCAAATTTAGAGCTGGATGCTCCTGCAGTGTGTGCTTGAATTAAGACATTATTTTTTTTTAAACTACTCATGCCTGTTTTGGATCCACCTCATGGTAACTTTTGATCAGATATTATTTATGTTGGCTAAGTTTGGGGTTGACTTGCTTAGCTAAGCACTGCATTTTGTGAAGGACGGGGCACTGTTTGTCACAGCAGGAAGACAGAGTAAGGAAAACCACAACACACATTAGGATATTGGCAAACAAGTGGTAGCAACTTTGCCATGCCTTTTGCATTTAGGCTTGCATTGTTTTTCATATTTTTGAAGATGTATGCCTCAGGCAAGATCTGTATTTCCCTGGAAGAAAGTACTTCCATGATTTATAAAGCATGCCCAGTCTGCAATGGAGTGTCTGCAGTGGTTATCTCTCAGGCTCAGATGCTCCAAGGTTTTCTTCTTCAAGTTTTTGTCCTCCTTGTGGCAGTTATTAGTTCTCCAAATTGCCAAGAAAAGAAAGAGAACCTACCTCAGGTGAAGTATGTTCACTCAGAGGCAGCTTCAGTCTTTGAATACAAACTTTTGTGCTCATACCAAACTGCTTGAAATCAATGCAGAACATTTTTTTAAAAAAAAAAGCAAAAAAAAAAAAGCAAAAAAAAAAGCTCTGAGGAAAATACTTAAGGCAAGTTCAAAGAAAAAATGCTTTTGAGGAAACCACAGTCTGGTGGCAGACATTTGCAAAAAGCTAGAAGCTAAATTGTTTAGTATATTTCCTGAGCTCACTTTAGTGCCACATTTGAGAAGGTGGCCCATGAGCTACAGTAACCATATTTCCTGGTTTAATAGCTGTTGTTCTTCTGTCTCTCAATTTTCCTGGATTGATTAGAAAACTTAAAGGAACAAAAGTGCGTCTTCATCTTAGCAATTTGATTCTCTTAGCAGAAAATTTTAAAAAATTCCAACTAAGGAACAATTTCACATTTGATTCTCATGGATGCCATTTTTTTCTCTGTGCTTAATATCTGTGTACATATGGTCATGAAGGCAACTAAGATACTACAAAAGCAAAAAGTGGTAGTAAAATACTATTTACATTTGTCTTTGCATTTTATATTAACTTTGATTTGTCAATTGTTGCATTACTATTCCAGCTCAGCTCATGAAGGCCACTAAATAGACTAAGATTCTGAGCTCTTTTGAACTGACTTCCTTCAACAAATTGGTTAAAATCTTTGTCTTACATTACTACTGGTGAGATATCAAACCTCATCTCTGTGTACATTTGCTCGTATTCCTCCTGCTCTTTTGTGGCTTTTAAATTTCTGTATTTCTATATTCTACAGTTTTTAGAAAAACAGCAATCAAAATAAAAAAACAAAAAGGAGAATTTGAGTTTGAACATCTGTTGAAAGCAGATCTTTAAAAGCAACTAAATCCATTGTCTTTAGTGGACAGTGACTCTACTGATGGCTGCAGGGGAAGAATTGCTGTGCTGCAGCCCTTTTGATTTGTGTTGAATGACATTTAAAACCTGATGTTTGCTATTTAATCTACTTTGTCTAAGGCACTAATGACAAAATACATTTGAAGTTTAGTAACAGTAAAGTAGAGAGAACGTGGCATGTAGCTTAGCTTAGAAAACCTACACGCACATCCCTGCCTCTTCAGGGCCTTCCTTCTAGATCACTTTCAGAACAGATTTGCAAGATCAGGATGGGCTGGAAACCTCTCATTAGTGTATAGTCTTAAATGATCTCAGCTCCTCATCTTTGGTTGCTGAGTGCACATGAAACTGAGGCTGCACCCACATCTTTGTAGGTATTAAAAAATGGAAGTAGTATCATTTAAGGACTATATTCATGGAGAGAGAGAGGGTGATAGGATGACTTCTCAGGAACGACCCGCAGTGGCAGTCAGTGATAGATTTTTGTCAAAAAGAGTTTGTAGTAAGAAGATTAACTTGCAGAGGTTAAAACGCACAAAAAAACCCTCAACACCATACTTACTTAATCTGTGTATTAGGACAGAGAACTGGTGTGCTCAAAAGCATTTCTCAGGGTCCTGCCTAGACCTTTTTGTTTTATAAGTATCACTGTATATATGATTTGTTTTACTGTGGTGCTTTGAGGCCTGAGGGTTATTTTATTAAGAGCTGGACAGACTTGCAGTCTCCATGAAAAACAAAAGGGACATGGAGGTGAACTTTGCCTGTCAGCCACTCTGCTGTCCTCACAGTTATAATATTAATGAGACAGGGTGAGCTGGAGGAAGAACAGTCCTGTGGGATGGCCATCTCACAGCAGTCTGGTACAATGAAAGCAGTAATAATTTCTCTCCCATTTCTAAGCAATTTCAGTAATTTATGTGCACACAGTCTTCCACCAGTCTTTCCTAAGTATTGATGTCCACACCAACTTTTAGAGGCCACATCTGCTTTTGCTGTCCTGTGAAAGTTTGAACAATACAAAAATGGAAATTCTTTAAGAGCAGAAATATGACTTGGTTCTAATGTATTTCTAGCACTCTCTGTCTGTATTTATTTTGGAATACTTTTTTTGCATACACTTTCATACATTATCTCTAATCCATCCACAACATGATGTGAAAACAAATGGCCCATATGAGGGACTAATTATCAGGTCACCCTTGCAGAGGAAGGAAGTAGAAGGAAAGCAGGGTTTGTCAAGAATAGTTATGCATGAAAAGTATAAAAAAGAGAAAGTTGTACATAGGGATATTAAAAATGTAGACAGCTAGGAGAGGCAAATGGAGAAAGCTGGAGGCCCTGACTGTTGGTGTTGGCTCTGCAACACCAAGTGCAACTCAGCTATAGAAAGGTTGTGGAAAAGGTTGGCTTGTTACAGGAAAAGAGAAGTGAGAACCATTTGCTAGACAGAGATGAAAGAAATCTGGTAATTTTAGTGGAAGGTGCTTCTACAGACATGGTGACTGAAGTGTTTTGTAAATTTCCCTATAGTATACTATAATCATATCCAAAGATGGGAAGGTTTGGAACAGTATGTTCCAGTTTTGTCATTCAAACAAAATTCCCCTTTATCACATTTGCCCACCTCAGCCACTCTTCCTGTACCACACAGTTGTCCTTGGGCATCTCATATTTTGAGTGCAAAATCCTTTTCCTCCTGAGGAGTCTGAGGAGTCAAAAAAATTCAAGAGACCCTTGGTGGCAGACAGTGGGGTAATGAGTCTCAGAATGAGGCATCTGACTGAAGCTGCACTGACAGCATAGCTCACAGTGCACACCTGAAGAGCAGGAAATCTCACAGGTGGTAAAGTTGGTCCTCCCATCACAGGCACCTCCATACTCTTCAGCTGTGCTTGGGGAGTGAGAGAGTGGTGTGAGCTTGGACATCAGCTGATCAGCTGATCTTTTGTAGGACATGCTTAACATGAAGTGGTAGTCCCAGCCCTGTCACCTCTCTAGGGGACTGTGGGAGGAAAAAAGGAAGGAAAGGAAAAGGAAAAGGAAAAGGAAAAGGAAAAGGAAAAGGAAAAGGAAAAGGAAAAGGAAAAGGAAAAGGAAAAGGAAAAGGAAAAGGAAAAGGAAAAGGAAAAGGAAAAGGAAAAGGAAAGGGAAAAGGGAAGGGAAGGGAAGGAAAGGGAAGGAAAGGGAAGGAAAGGAAAGGAAAGGAAAGGAAAGGAAAGGAAAGGAAAGGAAAGGAAAGGAAAGGAAAGGAAAGGAAAGGAAAGGAAAGGAAAGGAAAGGAAAGGAAAGGAAAGGAAAGGAAAGGAAAGGAAAGGAAAGGAAAGGAAAGGAAAGGAAAGGAAAGGAAAGGAAAGGAAAGGGAAGGGAAGGGGAAAGGAAAGGGGAAAGAAATGGAAAGGAAAGGAAAGGAAAGGAAAGGGGAAAGGAAAGGGGAAAGAAATGGAAAGGAAAGGAAAGGAAAGGGGAAAGGAAAGGGGAAAGAAATGGAATGGAAAGGAAAGGAAAGGAAAGGAAAGGGGAAAGGAAAAAAGAAAGATTATTTAGTTTTGAATATAAAATAACATACATTTTTCATTTGATTAGCTGGGCTTTTTCTTCTGGTGGAAACGGGGAGGGCTCTGTGTAACCTTGGCACTGCTTTGACCTCTTGGTTAACCCAAGAGATGAGGCTTAAAATCCTGACATTTTTAGAGGTGCTAGTCTTTGGACAATTCTTCTTGTACACTTGTTTGAATCCAGTTTGCTGACAGCACATTTCGTGCTATTAAAAGTGCTGGAAAGTGCCCACTGATTTTAATGGTTCAGAAACAGGGTTGTGGTGAGGACCACGGAGCCAGTTCTGCAGGCTGGACAGCAGAAATAACCCCAAAACCTTCCAAAATGTGGGGAGGAAGGACTTTCTTGCATATATAGACAAATAGACAAATAGAGGGTGTGATGTAGCAGAAGGGCTTTTTGGAGCTGGTTAAGGGAGATCTGTGCATCTGCTCTGAGAGTAATCTGATCATTTCCAGCACCATCCCTGAGACTGCTGAGACTTATGTGACAGTAAATACATACCCAGTATCTAACATTAAGTACACTTTGTCTGAAAGCACTGATATTGTGTTTAGACACATTTTATTTTACAATCTCATTGAAGTTATGAGGATTTTAACTTGGCTCTTGCTTTCCTTACTGCAGCTTCAAATTATTCCTTAGAACCACAGCAACAGTGTTCCCAGTGCACTGAAGCATTCACATTTCTGTCAAAGGCAAGGCTGAGGATTCAGTCTGTACTTCCTAAGCAGTGCCCTGCTAAATCTGGTTTTAGTTAAAAACCTCTTTTTGAAGTACACTGCCATAATTAGATCTGCTTAGAGGAGACAGCGGGACTGTGACCCCAGATCTTTCCTCCACAAAGTTTCCTTTCAGTCTTCATGTAAAATTGTCTCCTCTCTGCCTCCCCCATTGCAGCACCCCCAGCAAGGAATGCACTGGCAAGTCCCTTGGAGGTTTGTGATAATACATTCCTCTTGGCTTGGGTCATCCTGGCACTGAGATGCTCTTGGCTGCTCTGCTGGTGATGTAATTCTGGGCCCAAATCACCTGCAAAGGAAACTGATCTGTGAGCAATAAAGAACACAGCCGCCTTGAAATGAAAATGAGAGTGTTGATGTTAGCAAGTTTTCTAAATCTTTTTTTTTTTTTTTTTTTTTTTTTTCCTTTTTGCCTTTCTGCTTTTATTACCAGAGTTCCCCTTCCCCCTTTTCCCACGAGACGGCAGCACCAAGCCTTTCATTGGGAAGTGCTTGCCTTTTTGTTTCCCTTTATTTCATGGACCCAAGCAAGTGTAAAGGCTGAAATGTGACACAGCTTGGAGATTTTGTGTGCATTACCTTTCCAGTTTGCATTTTCTGTTGATTTTTATGGAGATTGTAAAATAAAAAAGCTGGCAGGAAGACAGTGGGGCAGAGTATGCATCAGTCAATTAACTTGTTCAGGGAACAATCAAGCCAAAAGTATGAAGTGTTCAAGGATAATAAATCTCTGACATTTACCAGTTTAAGGCCAAATTCCGTGGTAAGAATAGCCCCAGAGATATGGGGGTGAGGTGTACAGTGCAAACATATAACACAGATTTTGATTTGTGACTGTGTAATCTGGTGATTCCTTTAACGTCTGGAAAGCAGGTTACTTTACAGCCATATTTTTTTTCTCCAAGAGTTCTTAGCCATATTTGTACTCTGACCTTTCTCTCATGTGATGATCATGTCTTTGTCCTGGTCCCCAAAAATAGGAAATGCCAGCCAAATGGGACTCTGGGAATCCACCATTGCCTGTAGCAGTTACCCTGTACTGGCTGTCTTAGAGCACTGAGTCACTCTCTGTGTTAAGTGCATCCCCAAATTTTAATCTTATAATGTAGAAGTCAAGGACAACAGTAAAGTTTTTTGTCTTTTCTTCTAGGCCAACATGCTATCTGTATGGTGTGGAAACACTGGTTATTTTCTGTCAATGTAATATATTCACAGAATCACAGATCACAAGTTGTGTAGTAGTCCATTAAATAAATAAATGAAAAAATAACAAAGGCCATTTCTGCACAGTTAAGTAAATCTTTAGATCATCCATTTTACAGGTCCCATTTTACAGCTCTATCTCACTGCAGGGAAGTCACTGCTCAAAGTTTATGTTTTAACTAATGAATTTGGTCCCAAGTTCTAACGAAATGGCTCTTAAGGTAATTTAAAAATGAGAGAACAAAAAGCCATATTGGACTGTGGAGAAACAAAATGAAAGTATTGCAAGTCTTAAACAATGTGAGGCTTGCCATGAGCTGGGACTAATCCAAATCCATCTCTTCACACTTGGATAGCCCTCAAAACTGTCCAGTCTTTCAGTCACTTCTGGGATTATATAAAATGGCATGATGTGTTGTTTCAGCTATTCTTCCAAAATTATTTCTAAGTAGGCATCAGCTTCATAGCCCTTGAGAGAGAATTATTATACAAAACTATATGTAGTTCACTATTCCTAGCAAGTTTGCTTGCTAAAATAATCAATTCAAATGCTCCCAGGGTCAGACAGGGGGAAAAAATGACTTCATTCAAAATCTGCTCACGAACCCAAGCTCTGTCCAGGGTGCAATAGGTAACAATTTTAACATTTAAGGGGCCTTTGGTATGTTTCAGAGTTATTATACTACTGAAATAAGTATCAGTTCACAGCTCTACTGAGGCCATCTTTTTAAGTTGTGATTTTTTTTTTAGGCAAAGAAAACAAGAACTGAATCAGGGTCATGTAGGGAAAATTGCTTCCTTGTTCAAGAAGATTAGAAACAGGTTTCAGTTGAACTGCCAGGTTTCACTGAATTTCTAAAACATTTAGATAGATGCCACTTATTTACAAGTAGAAATTTATCCTAATAGGCACTTAAACTTCAACATGTTGGATATCTGCTTTAAGTTTAAACAGTTTACCTGTGCAGAGATGTACAGACTGATGTGACTTAAGCATGTGACTTAACTATTTCAATTAATGTCTTCAAATTTTCAAGATCTGTTTTACTGGTCAGATAGTTTCCACTAAGTTGTGTGAAGACCCTCAAGATGTCATCTCACTTGGGGGGTTATTCTGATTCAGTGAAGCTATATAGAAGTTTTCCTAACCCTAAACAGAGGTGATGTGTTTTCTATCTTTTACCAAAAAGGTGCTAAGTTGTGTAACCCTTCTCATTCCTTCAGTATCTCCACCAACAGTGGAGTCTACCAATATTGAGTTTTATCTTTGCATCAGTTCAGTTTTCATTTCTTTTTAAAGCTTATATATGGAAAAATCTTAAGGCAGAAGAAATAAACAGGGGGTGCAAAAAGCCAAGCCAAATGTTCTTGTGAAATGTGTCAAAGCTTGTGCAAATGTGAGAGGAAAGAAATGCAGAATGCAGAATGCAGCACATATTTGTAGAGCACCTGTGATTATAATATTGTGCTGACATAGTCTTTTGACTAATTTCTTTAAAACCATTTAAAAATGCTGTTTTCTGTCTAATATTATTATTATTATAAGCATAATCAGATAAAATCTGGTGGCTTAATTCATAAGACCAGCTAGTCAAAAAAACATTTCAAGTATCTCTGTTATTTGATATCATCCACCCTGAACCCTAAGAGACTTTCAGTCCTACTGTTGACCACCTGGGGTCTGAACCCATCTCTCAGGGAGAAGCCCTTCTTGGTTGTGTCCTTGGATCTCTTGGCATGTCTGTTCCCACCCCTCCTGGGTAAAATAGTTCAATTTTTTACAAGTCACTTATGTACTTTTTGAATTCTTTTCACCAAAGGGGTGAAAATCTTGTAAGTCAGTGCCGGGGTATTCAAATTCTCCCAGACTCAGGAATTCACTGGGCCAGGTCTCTCATCCAAAAAGTGAGGATTTTTTTCTTCTTGGTTTTGTCAATAGTGCCAAGATATGGTCCTCTCTATCTACTGCTTTTCTTAAAATGACAAAGATGGAAATGAACTTATTCAGGATTAACAAATGTTTCACTGAAATCCACTTGTAATTTACTTTTGCTTGAATGAGAGAGAAAAATAGAGCTTTTTCTTTTTTCTATTTTTTTTCCTTTGGTAATTACTGAATTTTTGGTTCAGCTCTGGACCTGAAAATCAACTACACAGCTTTGCTGTCCAGTTGCTTATGTTAGGGAGTGATTAATAGTAACAGCATAGAATCATAGAATCATAGAATGGGCTGGGTTGGAAGGGACCTCAGAGATCATCAAGTCCAACCCTTAGATCTTCCAGTTCCGACCCTCCTGAATGGGCAGGGACACCTCCCACCAGACCAGGTTGCTCAAAGCCCCATCCAACCTGGCCTTGAACACTTCCAGGGAAGGGGCAGCCACAACATCCTTGGGCAACTTGGTCCAGTGTCTCAAATTAAAGAATTTCTTCCTAATGTCTTAACCTAAATCTCAGAGGTTATGTGTATAAATCTCATAGCTGCATATATGATACCCTAATGAGAAAAGATAAAGAAATGAGCAGAAAATGAGGCTAAAGTATAGCCATGAGTGACATCAATGCATTTCTGATGATACTGATTATGTCATAGGTGAAAAAGTCTCTCTTGGTGATAAATACAGATATACACACACATGCATCACAGGTTTAAAGTTCCTGTACAATTCTGTGTAAATATTTACTTTTAGAGGAACTAGAAAGGGATGAATGTATTCTCTTTCATCATTTAAACACCAGGCTTCTCCTAGATGACTTGTTTTAAAATTATGCATCACTTTCATCATTTTTTACTTCTGAAAATGACTGGCTGGGACACAGCCTAGGTTTCCAAAACCAGTAGGAGCAAAACATTGTGCATACTGGTGAAAAGGTGGTGTGAAGCATAAAACACTGCCACTTGCATTTGTCACACAGCTCTTGCTAATCCTGCCATGGAGAAGGATGTGTCCTGGTTTGGCTGGCTCATGTCCTTACCTGAGGGACTATGTGCTGTTGGTCCAAATGGATTTTGGCTGCAGGAACTGTTACTTTGTGTCCATCATTAGCACACTAAACTCCCTGCATCCAGATTCTTCAGGTCTTCAGAAATAACTAATCCATAAAAATGCCAACCTGACACTGAATTTTATGAACAAAAAACTGGCATTGTTGCTCTCTACAACTACCTTTGCTCTCTACAACTACCTGAAAGGAGGGGGTAGCCAGGGGGGGGTTGGTCTCTTTTCCCAGGCAACTCTCAGCAAGACAAGAGGGCACGGTCTCAAGTTGTGCCGGGGGAAGTTCAGATTGGATATTAGAAAGAATTTTTTCACGGAAAGGGTGATCAGATATTGGAACGGGCTGCCTGGGGAGGTGGTGGACTCGTCGTCCCTGGAGATATTTAAAAAGAGACTGGATGTGGCACTCAGTGCCATAGTCTAGTGACTGCGGCGGTAGTTGTTCAAGGGTTGGACTTGATGATCTCTGAGGTCCCTTCCAACCCAGCCTATTCTATGATTCTATGATTCTATGATTCCTCTGAAGTCAATAGAGCTCTTCTTGATTAATGGGCTTAATGAGAATCAGGAAATGTTAAAATAGTGTGTATGTACCTATAGAAGTATATATGCATGTATTTAAATGTATTATAAACAGCAATTTCTTGAGTGGAGTTATAGCTCCTGGATAGCATTGTTATCTCCAGCAAAATAACTTATCAATAGTTATTTCCTGTATTACTATATTTTTATGAAACTTCTATATTAATTTCTGTTTATAATAATGATATTTTTACACAATCTTTACAGCCAAATAACTCCTTTGTATTTTGAATTACTTTTTGATCAATACTGCCTATTGATTCCACCCAGGAGGCTCTTAAGTTTTTCCAAACTGATTTTGCCTGTCTTTGTGTGTGGCATCATTTGTGTTTATGTCACTGTAGAATTTCAAAAAATAATAGTGATTTGTAAGCAAGGATGCTCAGTGGAAGTCAGCAGATGACAACCAAATATCTGATTAGAAAACAACAGTGCCAGGGAGAATTATCCCTGCAGCTATGCAGAGGGCCACACAGACATGGTAAGAAAGAAATTGTAAGGCAAGAAGAGCATCTTCTAATTCACACTTTGTGAATTTTCTAATTCACTTTGTGAAACTGGTTTGGTTTCTCCTTGCTTCCTCTCCATCCGGGTACTTTTCATTTCACCCTTCAAACATGCTGGTGGCCAGCACATCATCTTGGAAAGGGTTAATACAAACTGATACTATTTCAGACTGAGGAGAGAAATAAAATCAATCTCATTCCCTGAACAACTAATGCAGCTCACATGCATTGGTGCAAGAGGCAGCCCCCTTGCAACACTTTCTTAGCATGGAAAGATGGCTCCTGTCCTTATGCAATGGCTCTGGTCAGCCCATGTGTCCCTAGTGCTCAGAACAAACCCCTCACTCTTCTGTGTGTAAAATTATGTGTCTCATGAGGCCCAAATAACCTCAGGTGGGATAATGGTCAGCTCAGACATGCAGTGGGACTTCTGAGGATATGCAACAGCAAGTTTGGACAACCAAGGCACAAATCTGCCAAAAAATCATGTGCCTATGAACATCCAGATGTATACGTGCTGGCTTGGGTTTTTTAAAATCTATCCTTCTTTTAAATTCTTCATTAATTGCATTACAGAAATCTATGTGAATTTTATTTTTTTTTCTGGATCCTGTTCTAAGCAGCCACAAGTAGGACATTAAAATAGCAGGCTCCAATCTCAGGAGAGTTTATCCCCTGTGTGAGTGCTATGGGGTGTACAGTGAGGGGAGTCTCTTCTATAAATGTTTCTCAATACACACAAATCTTCTAATGCAAGTAACAGTCCTAGGAACTGCATGATCCGTAGCAATTAAGTATGCAGTGGTAGAAAAGCTTTGTGTTAGTCTATGTGGATTTGTTTGTTTTTCAGGGTTGTGGTGGATTTTGTTGGTTTTAATTTTTTTGTTTGTTTGGGGTTTTTTGGTTTTGTTTTGGTTTTTTTTGGCAGGGAAGATGTCCATTTATGGTACACCTCTAGAAAACAGAGGCAAAAAGCATTAACAAAAGTGGGGTCATGAGATGGATGTGGTGGTCAGATGTGTGCTTTGTGTTCAGGGCAAGAGCTGATGGTCCTGGTATGAAAGTTAACAGAAATATCTTTATAGCCTTTCAGATTGACAGCTGGGCCATGGCATATTAGAATAGGGTGTGACAGGATTACTTGGTGCTGAAGTTGTTAAAATCTACCAGTCTCTTTTCAGTTCATAAAAGCAGCTGCTGACTGCTCTTTAGCAGCATTTGAATTTTTTTTGAGGATTCAGAACTTGCTAACTCACTGGATATGGTGCTCACAGGAAGTCATGTTTAAGATTCAGGAAGGAATCTTCATGAGATTATTTACTTTTCTCCACTTTTAGAGGTGTGTATTTTTTTATCCTTATGTCAAGCTGTGACTGAGGTGGGCAAATATAATGTATAACAGTGGATGCATACCCTGTATTTCTAAGAAAATAAAAGGCCCTGCATTGAGGGAGATGGAGTTTTTATATTCACTCCACTTTGGCAGACTCTTCTCCTCAAACTGTATTGCTGTGGTACAGCTGTGTGAACTTTTCCATGCTTGACTAGCCCAATGCATGCAATGATATGAATGATGGTACTTCCTAAATCCAAATTTCTAAGATCTTCACTCTTCTCTTTTTTTTGAACATTTCTCCCATGTGTGAGACCCAGTCATGGTGGCTCCAGGCACTGTCACTTGTGTTGATTGATGCTAAAACAGAGCAGCAGTTCTTTGGTGCCTGTTCTCTCTCCTTTTTTCTGCCAATTTGTTTAATTCACTCAATCAAAAACATTATTAAATGGAAGTTCAGAAAAGGTCAGCAGGAGCTAAAGCAACAAGGCAAGAGCTGAACCGATTGAACTGGAAGGTAAAGAATGATGAATAGTAAAGATGCAGGGTTTTTTTGGTTTTGTTTTTTGTGGTTTTTGTTTTTCGTTTTTAAGGAAGGGGATGTCAACCACAAGACAAAGAATATGGAAAGTGAATCTGAATTAAAAGATTAATGAGAACAGAGGGAGTGTTGAGGGGAGCTACATGTTGGGGAAAATACAGTGCTGTAGAGCCTGCCAGGTGGATGTCAGGGAGAAGAAAGATGGTGAAGAGATGAAGATGGAAGAGAGACCAAGCTGCAAGCAGAAGACATATAAAGAAAAATACAGCAAAATTGGAGCAGAAGGCATCATATTGATGTTGCTTGATGCAGTATAGCACAGGCACTGGGGTTTCCCAGAACTTTTTTTTGCACCAACAGATGATATACTTCAGGGAAAAAAAGTAACTCTGCCTTGATGTTGATTTTCCAGTAATGAAATATTCAACACTGTTCTCAATGACTTACTTATTGTCACACTTCAAAATGTGACCCTTATCTCTAGATGGAGTATTTCTGTTCTTTAAACCCATGCTTGGAGACAGCAAAAGAAGAAACAACAGTCAGCTGCCAACAGAGGTGAAAAGCACTTAGATGAAAGTCACTCAGGCTTAATTCATGTCCCAGATCCAGCTCGAGCAGGAAAGGTCAAGATACTGCCAAAAGACTATGTCTCTCCCAGTATGCTTCAAACAGGCACTGCTCTCCCTGCTCTCAAAGCCTCGAGCTTACCCCTCCACATCATTTTTCCACATGAACACCTAGCATATCAAAAGTGAGTTAATTTAGAAAAACAAGGGTGGAGATCATAGCAGGTTAAGGAGGTATCAGTGGGGTGCTCTGGCAAAGCACAGATGTGTGAAGCAGTCAATTCTAAAAGCAGCAGGTCCACAGGGGCAGCAAGGAATCATCCTGCCATGTGGTCCTGGACACCTCTCCTCCCCTGGCTCCAGAGATGCTTTAGTGAAAGGGTCACAGCCTACTTCCATGACACTGTTAGTGTTTAATCACAAAATAATGATTAAGTCATACTATAAAACAGTATCCTTGACATAGATGGGTACTAATTGAGCTGTGATTACTTTCACTTCAATGTGTCCTACCAGTACTGGAGATACTGAGCTCTCCCACATAATCAAAAAAGACACACAAGCGTTAAGAAAGCAGAAAGCCAGAAGAGAGAAAAAAAAAAAGTGGAAAGCCAGAAATGTTTTTTTTTTAAACTTTCACTCATGCTTCCTTAAAAGGCAGTGGATCCTAAGGTAGAGCAATTTTCATGCTGCAAAGAGAAAAAGAGTTTAAAAACTAGGCAGCATGACTTAGAAAGATCTGAGGAGCAATAAAAAAGCCCATGTACAAAAGTGTGTGCGTGTGTGTGCATGTGTACAGTTTCTTTAACAGCTGCACAGAACAACCTGTTTCAAATAAGAGCAAAGGTGAACAAAGCCAGTTGTCAGTTCAGCTCACCAAATGAAGTTTTTTAGTGTGCATGACGTATGCCATATAAAATGTATTGCCTGAGATATAACAGCACAGAGTCCAACTTGAAGTCTTTTTTCTCAGCCTTTTCCAACAAAGTCATGCTTCAAAAATTTACTGTATTTATCTTCATTATTTATTTGTCTCCAGAAGGCCCAGTGGATCACCTTGTTCCGCTATATCTTCAGCAGCAAATTAAAATCAGCCTCTCCTCTCCTTCAACATTCAAAGTTTTCATGTTCTATCAAGATGCCACTGGACTCATTAATACTTGTTACACTCAGAGTAGGCAACTGGCTAAGTAGAAAGCGGAGGACAGGTCTGACTTACCATAGGAGCTTGACTTACCAAAAGAAGGAAAAAAACCCATCAGCTTAATGATGGAAGATTTTCATTGCTTTGAAGGTTTTATGAACAATAAAATTAAGTCTGGTGAGCAACACAGTGTACTTTTTCATGTATGAAAGGAAGCACAAATCAAAGAAAAGTTTTGTTTTGCACAAACAGAAATATTTGGGCTTTTTTGTAATATGTTAGAGAACTTGGAAATAGTTGCAAGAGCTGCCTTCACTATAAATGTTACATATGTTTCTGCACTGAAGATAAAGAGCCAACAGAGAGCAGGGCAGTCTGCTGGAAGGGTTACAAAGCTCTCTTTACAGGGAATTTTATCATCAGGCAATCATTTGTTACAAGTCTCAAAGATCCACAAGAGGAATCCATTGCTGCACAGAGTTTAGTGAATTTTTAAACAGGGCAATTTATCAAAGAAATGTGTAGTCTATTAGCACATCATTAAATAGTTAAACCAATTCCATCTTTTGCTTCCCAGTTACTCTCCTCTATAGCAGAAAAGTGTGCCAGATGTAGAGTATGATTTCTGACTTTGAGAACTGAGTTGGAATTTGGGATTCCCATCTATTCCCTCACTTTTATTTCTTGGTGTTTTTCTTATCCAATCTCACAGTATTGCTAGTGCTGCCTTACTCACAAATGCATTTCTTGGCCTGCTTCACTCCAATGAAAGCATAAACAAAACATTAATGAAATCCTCAGGAGTAAATTAGATTTTTTCAGCCCTTGCTGTGACTTGAAAGTGAAGATACCCTTGAGAAATAACAACATAAGGAGTACCTTTATATTTTTATATATAGACATAATTTGACTTCTATGCAGTAAAAGTTGTAAATGTTAGGGTCTCTTTGACCTTAGCTGTGCCATCCTAAATGATGTCCTCTGGTCCTGCTGTAGTGGTGTGTAACTGGAGTAGTTGGACTGGTGATGGACAATAATTATTAGGTTTGGTTCATATGGAGGTACAGAGGTATCTCAGCAAGTGTAGTGTGTGTAAGCTCACCACTACCATGTTGCACTTTCTCTAAAATGTCTTGCATCCAGTTCTCTGCTGACTCCAGACAAGTTCTGTACCTCTACATCACACCTTCCCATGGCTCTTATTTCTAAGTTGCAGAGTACACTGTAGGAGCTGCCAGTTTGGAATAAGTCCCCTCTGGGGATCACCTGTGATCACAAGTACCACTGGGGACCATCATGAGGCAGTGGATGTGATGTATGTCCAAATTTTTTCAACATGAGGTTGAAAACATGAGGGTTTTCAACATGAGGCCCTGGAAAAGGTTTCCCAGAGAGGCTTTGATGCTTCCATCCATGGAGGTGTCTGAGACTTGGGTAGAGCAATCCACTCTAACTGGATCTGTGTGGGGGGGCTGAACCAGACATTTTCAAGGTTCTTTCTAACCTTAACAATGTTGTGGTCTTATGATGCAGCACCCTTCACAGGACAGCACACATCTCCTTGTGACTCTGCTTGCACCAAAGCTCTGGTGGTACAACTGGGACAAGCTCCATGGCATCCAATGGGCATTAACCCATCCCTTGCCAGGGATGGGCTGCTGGCAATGCCCCCAGTCACCCTCTGGTCTTCTCATGGCACAGCATTGTTCTGTCTGCTGGTTTTTTGCTGCAAAATTTGTAGTAGTAGAGATAATGCCTTGAAGTCTGTGGTATGGGCAGGAGCCTGCTGCAGAGCTGCTGCCACTCTGAGTGGTCAGACTTCATGACACAAGTTGTCCCTTCTGTCCTGGAACCCTTTGCATCACATTTGCACAAAGCTGACTGCTACACAGACTCACAGCTGCTTTCCTAGTATAAATATTAAGATCCTCTCAATGTCTCTGAAACTTCTGCTCTGAACTGAGACCATGAAAAAAGAGATGAGGGAAGATGTGTCCCTCACAGTTCCAGACTGGCCCAAGCACAGTATCATGGATCAGAGAAGAGCAGATAAGAGAGGACACCTAGGAGGGTTATGGATTTGAGAAAGGTGGGGGCTGGATATGGAGCGTTGAGGTCAGGAGCCTGGAACTGAAGAGTGGGTGCAATGGAACTGGGAGAAGCTGTGCAACCATCTCAGAGCCAGGGATGGGAGTGTGACCAGATATCCTTCAGCAGAGCCAGCAGCACTGGTGGGGGCAGAGTCTTGTTCTCAGCTGCTAATCACAGGCAAACTTGCCTGTCAGCAGATAGTTTTGAAACTTGCTTGCAAAGTGCTCTGTGCCCTTCTAGTATCAAGCTGCATGAAGGCTAAGAACCTGCTATCAATTACTGTGTTAACTCAGGTGCAGACTTTTATGGATGCAAACTAAAAGATCTAAACTCTTCTGACAATCTCTGTAGGTGCTAAAGAATGCCACATCATTACATTTCAATGGTGTTTGCCATTGTGCATGCATTTTTCTCTTTTTAAAGAATTCATAGCCCTACCAGAACAGTTATTAGGATTGTGAAAGACATTGTAAGCAGATTAAGCAGAGCATTTGTCTGCTTGATGCATGTGATAATTTATAATTGCATAATCAAACACAAGTTCTGTACAGAAACCTTTCTTTTGTCACTGGAAAAATAGAAACATGCAGAAATGCATCAGCTTTGCTCACATGAGGCAACAACTGCTCTGTAGAACTTCATCTTTTGGAAAGTATTTAGTAAATATGGTAGAGGAACAAGAAAAAGGGAGATAATTATTAAGGCTGGTATGTATTCCCTTGGAAAATGTGACCCACCTTAGTTTCGTTGGTGTGATGGATTTCCTACATGGCACTAGGTAAATTCTGCAGAGCTAATTTACATGAGTGGTGATCATTTTCACTCTTAAGACTGATTCTCATTTTGGGGAGCTTGCTGGAAATCCAGGCTCTGACATGCAGGAGTCTGGAGCATCTACTGCTGGGCTGGAGGCAAACAGTTGTGATCACATGCAGCACCCACCCTCCAGAGCTCTGGAAACCTCATCCTATATATCTGTCTGGAGCAGGTGTACAAGTGAGACCCTGGTCCCTTTGTGCTTCCATTTCCCACCCACAAATGTGCAATTCTGTTTACAGGAAAGTCTGAAGACTTTGTGGTAAATAGGGCCTTGAATGAAAAACCTAAAACCAATCATTTTATCCAGTGGCTTTTCAAATGAGCACTGTTCAGCCTGAATGGTGAATGAGGTGAGCGTCATTAGGAAAAATAATGAAAGACCATGAAATTAGATAGTCTCTCAAAAACTGTCACATACACTGGTCTGTTTTGTGGATAATAATAATTGACGTGACATACTTTCAGTGGTCTTAGATATTACTGGCTTCTCCAAAAAAGAAGACAGTGAATAGGAAGTGGAAGAGGGAAGAAAAGGGGAAGGACAAGATGCAGGGAAAAAAAGATGCAGGGAAGTAGTAGTTTCTAGTTCCTTAGCAAAGACTGAAAAGGTGATTGTGGGCAATCTGGAGACTCACTAAGCAAATAGAGGCCATATGCATTTTTTAAATTATTCTTTTATTTTGGCTCAGGAACCAAAGGGCTGATCTAGGACATCTTTAATTCAGAGAGCTAGCAGAATTGGTGCTTTTCAGACCTCATGCAGTTGGCCTTGCTACTCTAGGTGAATTTTCAAAACCAAAGGTGCATGTATATTAATCCAAAAGGGATTTTCTTCGTGTATTGATGCCTTTCTTTAAGATGCTTACCAACACTAGTACCGTCACTTCAAACATCAGGAATACAAGAGAAAAGCCACAGGCTCTTCTGTTGAGTCAGTGGAATGAATTGGTAGCTCCGACTTGGGAAGCATCGTTTTTGTGAATCCTAGTGCAGTTAAGCGAAAGCAATTCACCAGGGTTCTCTGCGATCAAATTATTTCTACTTAATCGTTCACCTATAAACTCGGAGCCCAGAGGGGGCTGTCAATAATAAACTCCGGGAAAAGGGTGCAGAAGCGACCCACCAAACCGGCCGAACCCTTTCCACCCCTCCTGCCCCGCCGAGGCGCGGCGGCGGCTCCACCCCTTCCCCCTGCCCCGGGAGGCACCGCACAATGCAGCGCCGCGGTCCCGGCCCCCCCAGACCCGGCTCCGGCCCGGACCCGGCGGTGGGCGCAGCCGTGCTCACCTTAGCGTGCAGGGGGGACACGGCAGCGGCGTGAGGACAGCTTCCCGCCGGCGGAGGGGCCGAGACGGCGCCGGGAGACTCCGGCTGCGAATTTTTGCTTTTTTAAATTAGCCTTTGTTTTTTCTTTTTTCTTTTTTTTTTTATTTTTTTTTTTTTTCAGTAGCTTAAAAAAAACCAGTCTAGTTATAAGGTAAGACAGTTTTTTGTTATATATATATTTTTTTTTATTTGAGCAGTGCTAAGTGTTCTTCTACGTGTGCACGTCACGGGTTAACTGGATGCACCGAGCATCTGCGTAGGCGCCGGCGGGAGGCTGGAGAGGGGTCTGCGGCTGGGGGGGACCCGGGATGCTCATGGACGGGCCGGGATGTCTGGGGGACCAGGGTAAGCCCCGCTCCTGCCGCCGCGGCTCCGGCTCCAGGCGGACCGGACGGGGCTGAACTGAGCTGATGTTAAATGTTTGGTTCTGGAGCCCTGGAAGGTGCATCTGGGGGTGGTGGTGGTGGTGGTGTGGAGGGTTGTGCTGCGGACTACCCCCTCCCGGGCAGCGAACCGGAGGGTCAGGGAAGGATAACCGCAGCTCGGAGACAGGTTTGGCAAATTCCATCTCTCAGCTGAGCGCTGCTGCTGCCTTTTCTCACGGATGCTGTCTGCGTGCATTCTGCTCGTTCCCCTACCCATCCTCTGACCTGAGAGACTGATGTGGATGTCTTAATTGGGGGAGTGGAAAAAAGTGTCTGCCCTGTTTTGTAGCCTGAACTAGGTTTGGTCGTGTTTTGTTCTTAGATTTCTAATGCTTCCGTGAACAAAGTGCTGGAAAGGTGGTGGGACACTGAATATATTAAGTATTCTTATTCCAAAATACTGCCCTTAGTCGCTGTTCAGTTGAAATAAGACAGTTTTAACAGAGATTAACAATTTCATCAAACTGGGTTTTAATTTTTGCAAAACCAAAGTTAAAAACAAGGAGGAAGGAAAAATGTGTAAGAAAAGCAATGTATCCTTCTAAGTAAAGAGAACGTTTTCTACAGTATAATTTGCTTTGAAGTAGCAAGATTATTAATTTGATTTTATTATAATTTGATACAATTGCTTCTCAAAAGTTAATTCAGCAATGATGAATATACAGGTTTTTTACACTTTGTGTAACAGTTAGCCACAAAAGTTTGTCTTTACAGTCACTAGAACTAATTACTGTTGTTTTACAAGTTTTTGTTTTCAAAGTTGACCCCGAGACAAACTGAACAGCAACTTGAGAAGTTCTGTAGCAAGGTCATTCAAACATTTGTCTCTGTTCCTTGTCTTTAAAGTGTAATGGATAGAAAGGAGAAGGTAACACAGTTGTGCCTTATTCTTTTTCTTGCCTGGCATCTCATTTACATCTTTCTTTTCTCAGTTGAAATGAATATGAGGGAAGGACTGAAGCTGATTTGAAACTGTTACCTAATTTTTCATTGCCCAACTTGAGTGTTAGGCCTGATGGGTTTTGCTTCCTAAAGAGGCTGACCCCTTTTTGCCTCTCTGATTTTAGCTGAAATTTTAAGTGCTCAGAATCACTGAAATTCATCCTGGCTCCAAACATGGAAGGACTTAGAAAAAGTCCTGACAGATGGAGGATTTCCCAGTGGTTTTAGAAATAAACTTCAAAATCAGCTGTTGTACATTAAGCAGGAAAAAAATGAAGAGGGAACTCCTTTATTAAGTTAAACCACCTCTTGCTGGTTTTCATTGTCCTAGGATTCTAGGGAGCAGCCTCTCCCATCACGTAATGGGCAGCAGCTTCTAGTGACCACTAAAAAGTTGTGCAGTCTCTGTAACTCTGCATATGCAGTAGCAAACTCTTTAGGGCTAAAGTGGAAAGATGAGCCTGTGAAGGCATTTGTTTTCCCAGTGCTTCCTTGGGATTGCTGAGTGGTGGAAATGCTGTTGGTCAGATGAGCCTTTGAGTGACCAGGTACTCATTAATGTGCTTCTCAGAACTCCACTGGTCATCTACAAAATAGGACAGAGGTCTTTACATCCCATCACAACAAACTTTTTTGGAATTTAAATGGAAAAAAAACAGGGTGTTAGAGGAGCACGATGTCTGAGATGGCTTTGTGCTAGAGCAGCAATGATGAGCTCTCTGGACCTCCAGACTGTGAATAAACTGAGTTAAAGGTTGTCCAGAGACCTTGCCTTCTTTCCTCCATCCCATCCTCCTCTACTTGCTGCTCCTCCTGCTACCACTGTCTTGGTAGCAGGGAAAATATCTCTCCACCTCTCTTCAGTCTGGCCTCTACATGATTGCTTCACTAAGCACTGAGAGACACCTTGGGAAGCTTGGCTTGGTCTGTTTGAAGAGCAGGGAGCTAAACCAGGCCAACAGAGCTGAAATGGGGTACCAAAATATTCACATGAATGCAAATTGCAGGGGCAGCTGACATGCTTTCAGGCCATCCTCTGCTTTACCCTGCCCTGTCAAGGACTTCCTCACATAGGTGAATACCCATTTGTACACTACAAGTGGAAAAGATTGTGTGAGCATTTGTGATGTTTTCTCAGCTTGGTAGAAATACAAGTGGAAAGGGCATTGCAAACACCAGTATAGTTTTCAATAAATAAATGTTTCAGTAAATATTTTGGGGGCTTTTCACTTTTGCATGCTCTGTTTAAAAGCATTCTGAAGTGAGTGGGGTTTTTTTTGAGGGGAGAGGTGGGTTTTTCGAAATCACTGAGCATCTTTTCCCCTGATAACTGAAACTTGGTTGTATTTTCTAAAATACTGTAAACCACTTTGGGTAATGGCTTTTCATATCAGCTGTCAATGCTAAGCATGATTTTTATACAGTTTGCTACATTTAGTATATTCCAAATATAGTTTATGATCCTTCAGAAGGCAAGAAAATGTCTGGTGGCCACTATTCATAGTTTCTGTTGCAAATGTAGGCAAGAACTAATGGTTCTTGCTAAGCTAAGGTCTAGTTGCAGTTACTGCTTTTACCATTTGCAAATAAAATAAATTTCTTCTGAAGTCCAGTAATGCCCATTGGAGATCTGGTATGAAATTATTACAGTATATTTCAAAAACACAAAAACATTCTCCACCTGTAAGTGATAACTCATGTTGAATTCTTGCTCTGGTCTGTGAAGAGACACTGAAAATGGTGCAGAGTGGTTTCTCCTTTGCATCTTAGTGAGTGAACTTGCATATGCAGAATAAAACAAGAAAAACAATGTATGTGGTTAAGCAAAGTCTGTAGCTTTATTAATTCAATGAATTGATCAGCCTTAAAGACACTGTTAAACTACCCTGATGGTTAATCAGCAGAGTTAGTCCAGCAAAATTCAGAAGTCAGGACTGGTAGGGTGAAGCACAAGAATGTAACCATAGCAAAAGACATAAAGACCAATAGCCAGACCTGCACTTGAGCCACAACAACCCTATGCAAGGCTTGGGGAAGAGTGGCTGGAAAGCTGCCCAGAGGAAAAGGATCTGGGGGTGTTGATCAGCAACTGTCTAAATATGAGCCAGCAATGTGCTCAGATGGCCAAGAACACCACCAGCATACTGGGTTGTATCAGGAATAGTGTGGCCAGCAGGACTAGGGAAGTGTTTGTCCTTCTGTATTTGTCACTGGTGAGGCTGCATCTCAAATACCATGTTTAGTTTTGGGCCCCTTACTACAAGATGAATGTTGAGGTATCCAGTCCAACAGTGAGTAGGTATCCAATGAAGGGCAACAAAGCTGATGTAGAGTTTAGAACACAAGTCTTATGAGGACCATCTGAGGGAACAGGAGTTGTTTAGTCTGGAGAAAAAGAGACTGAGGGGAGACCTTGTGACTCTCTAAAACTATCTGAAAGGAGGTTGTAGCAAGGTGGTGTAGGTCTCCCAAGTAACAAGCAATAGAACAAGAGGAAATGGCCTCAAGATGCACCAAGGAAGGTTTAGTTTGGATATTAGGAAATTTTTTTCACCAAAAGCGTTATCAAGAACAGGCCATCCAGGGAAATGGTTGAATCAGCCAAGGATCTGTAGATGAGGCACTTAGGGACATGGTTTATTGATGGACTTAGTAGTGCTAGGTCTATGGTTGGACTTGATGATCTGAAGTTTATTTTCCAAACTTTCTCCTGGTGCTGCCCCATGTGGGTTAAAAATCTGTCTGCAGGCTGTGGAGGGATACAGGAGACACAGCTCCCCCATGCAGCAGGGACCATGCCAGTGTCCTGCCCAAGTTAGGGTCAAAAGCATCTTCCTTTGTGGTACAAAATCAAGGAACAGCGTTGTCCTGGGGTGTTTGTAACTGAGGTGGTTAACACTTCACACAGTCATGTGTAAAAGGGTTTGCTCTTTTATTTCTCCCACTTACTATGAAGGGGTAGTGTCATCATTTTGGACACTGGCACCTGGCCTTCAAATACTGTGGGAAGGACAGACAGCAAGGAGAGGGAGAGGCTACCTGGACCTTGGTGACAGCAGAAGACCATGTATTCAGGGGATGACTCAAGCTGCATATTTTGACATGATATGTATGGTAAACTGTGAGGAAAGGAGGTGCTGCACAGACCTCAACAGTGCCTTCCACAGACAAGCAGGCACTACAGTACCCCTCTTCACAAGGAACCTGAGCAGATCTGCCTGCTTCCACACTGTGTTCTCTGTGATGAACCCTGGAGATTTACTGATGAATACAGATTATCCAATTTTATCAAAATATTTCTCCCATCATCTCTAAAAAAAAACAAACTGAGACAGCAAGTACAGGGGCATTTGGACTGAGGGTCCCAAACTCTGGGCTTGTCAGTGTTTTAGCTGTATCTAGCCCTGTGTTTTGTTGTTACAGCTCTCCTCTTTTCTTTTTGATCCAAACATCCTTTCACCCTCTTGACAGTCCAGAGTGCAGTTTCCCTGGATAACAAGCTGAAGATCCATGTTCTCTGGGGTACTTTTAGTGTAGCATTGGCACCCATGCAGGTCTGCATTACTTAGCAAACATTAGCAGCAGTAGTCAGAGAAGAAGCCTGATAATAAATCAGTTGTAAGGGTTGAGAAGGGACAGCATCATATTGCAATTCTGTTGAAATTCCCTTTTAACCACTGAGGTAAAAGAGTTGCATGTGGATGGAAAGGGAGAAGCAAGCTTAAACTTGGCTTTATTTTAGTGTTTAGAAGAAACACTGAAAAGGTGTAGATTTTGTTTGTTACTTTGGCATCTGCACAGATTTAGATGCTGATTTTCCACCTGTCCCTCACAGAACCATAATTTAGAAGCCCTTTCCCTGGACATGGAAAACACAGGTATTGTCAAGTATCTTTTGTGGAAGTTCACTTGTCAAATCTTGGGTCAAATCTTGGTTCACTTGTCAAATCCCACTGTGTAAAAGCTGAGGCAGGATAAAATGCTGCATGGTGTTTCCTTCCTTCTTCAGCACAGACAAGTTAGCAAACTCACCTCCACACACTGGCACAGTTACAGTGCTTTATTTTTGCTTTTCCCAGAGGGGCTGGGCTAGTTATTCCCCACTGCTGACTTTTCTGCAAGGCAGTGACAGCAGTAATGTGCTTTTTTATCCTTTGGGAGATGGGTCATTTAGAGCATCACCAGGTTAGGGCACACGTTTCTGTCACGACAGAAATAATAATCTGTGGGAGGATGCATGCTGTTTCTTTAAAAATGAAGCCTGGGGGAGATGAGGGAGAGTTTGCAACAGAAACTTTTGTATGAAGCAGTGTGATGGAGCAGTCAGGAGAATACATTGCATGCTAATAAAGTTCCTTCTTCAGTGTGAAAAGTGCATGCTTTGTGAGTGGCAGCGGGTCGTTTTTTTACCTTTTGACATTCTAACTTGACCCATAATGAGGCATCCACCAGCATGCCTTTTCAGTCCTTTCCAAAGAGCTGCCAAACCTCAAGAGATTTTTTTGAGAATAATCTGTGACCCAGCAAGGTTGGCTGTAAGGTTTGTTTGTTTTTCTCTCTCCCGCTGGTTCCTACTATTCTCTTACTCCCACATCCTATGCAATTCGTGTTTTCAAATGCATTCTTCAGCCTTCTCCTTCCCTACCTACTGCATCCTGTGTTCTGCTTTCTGACTTCCTTCTCTTTTCTTACGGCTTTTCTTTCCAGTTCCTGTTCTTTCTGGTCCCAGAGGAATGAGGAGTGAAACATTAACAGTTGCTGGAGGGCCAAGTTAATATGGCTGTTGGTATGAGTGTAGAGTTCAGGTGAGGGCTCCAGGAAACATCCTTTGTGTACAACATTGCTGGGGCAGCAGAGAGGGATGTATATCTGTGCCTTGCCAACTACCATCTGCAGTCCAGCATTTAAGATAAGAATACAGATAAAAGTCCATCTTTGCTAAGACATGGATGTTCCGGTTACTGCCAGTTAGTTAACAGGTGGTAAATTGCCTCCCTGTTACCACTTCACTGCCTGTCTCAGTTGCAAAGGAGTTTAAAAGCTTCAGATATAAGGTAGGCAAAGCAAGTGGATATGAATCATCAGATGTAGAATCATAGAATCATAGAATCATAGAATTGGCTGGGTTGGAAGGGACCTCAGAGATCATCAAGTCCAACCCTTGATCCACTCCCGCTGCAGTTACCAGACCATGGCACTGAGTGCCACATCCAGTCTCTTTTTAAATATCTCCAGGGATGGAGAATCCACCACTTTCCAGGGCAGCCCATTCCAATGCCTGATCACCCTCTCAGTAAAGAAATTCTTTCTAATGTCCAACCTAAACCTCCCCCAGCACAACTTGAGACTGTGCCCTCTTGTCTTGCTGAGGGTTGCCTGAGAAAAGAGACCAACCCCCCCCGGCTACACCCTCCTTTCAGGGAGTTGTAGAGTATGTCTCTTGTTAAGTGTGTATGTCTCTTGTTAGGGGATATGGGACTTGCAGGTAATTTGAAAGTGGCTTGAGAAAGTTGTCATTTCAGACACAGTGAATTCAGTGTGCATACCTGTGTCTTCCTTTTTAAGTCGTATTTCACTTTTACAGTAAGGCTGTTCCATTTTTAGGGTATATAATCCCTGTGTTATCCATACCTCTTTTTCAGTGGAGGATCATGAACCTGCTCTTACAATATATGCAGTCACTTCCTGTGCTGATGTCAACAGAGCCTGAATATAAATCACAGATATAAAATATATATATCACAATTTCTCCATTGAAATGTTGCATGGGTAGAGCTGGAAAATCTAGGTCTTTGTTATCTTTCTGAGGATGCATTTAATTTTCCTCTTATAATCTTTTATGTTGTCTGAAAATACAGCTTTATAGACTATATAAAGAAGAGCATTTTCCATCTGAGCTTAGCTGTGACCACAGGTTTGCTTAATCTGACCCTTGCAGTCAACAAAATCTACTTCTGTAAATGCAAATGTGCCTGGAAAAACAAACCTTTTACCATAATAGTCACTGTGCTGACAAATTAATCTTCCTGATAATTTCTTATGCCTGTGATGCTCAGATTGTTGTCAGTTTTGTGCTAATGTAGTTCTCTATCCTGCTGGTTTATTTATAACTAGGATCAATCCACTTATGCATGGCTGCATGTAGCAATTGTTTTCTTTTTTTTATCTTGTGCATTTTTGTGTATTAAGGACACAGACGGAATCTACCTTGCAAAACAAGTTTGTTATAAATGGTTTGGTTAGTATATATACCTGTCCTTTTGGGATATTATATACTTTTACTAACATCAGCCTATCAGAGAAATAAATGTGAAGGACTTAAAACCTAATGTACTTTTAATCTATACCTATATAAAATGTCACTGCTTTTCAGATTTCTAGATGATTTTTTAACTTCTGTAATTTCAAGTATTTGGCTCAGGAGTGTAACTGTATTAGGTACTTAAGTCTTGAAAGATTACCTACATTATTAATGAAAAAAAAAAAAAAAGATAAAATGAAGGTGATTTTAAAATGGAGACATACACCAATATATACACAAACATATTAGTTTAATACATCTCTTCTAACCTTTTTCAGGTTGAAGAAGCTTCTTGAGCAGGAGAAGATCTATCAAGCCCGGAAGGAGAAGGAACATACAAAGAGACTCAGTAAACTAAGAGAGGAATTAGTCAAGCTCAAATCGTTTGCACTCATGCTGGTGGATGAAAGACAAATGCATATTGAACAACTTGATCAACAAAGCCAGAAAATACAGGACTTAAATCAAAAATTAAAGGAGGAAGAAGAAAAGCTTAAAATTATTAGTGCAAAAACAAAAGAAGATGGGAAAAAACTGATGAGGTTAGAGGCAGATCTTGAGCACAAAACATCATCATTTTCTCAAGAACATGAGGAGATGACTGCTAAGCTGGCTAATCAGGAGTCACATAACAGGCAGCTAAGACTTAAGCTAGTGGGGCTGACTCGCAGAATAGAGGAGCTAGAAGAAACAAATAAAAATCTTCAAAAAGCTGAGGAGGAACTTCAAGAGCTAAGAGATAAAATAGCAAAAGGGGAATGTGGGAACTCTAGCTTAATGGCAGAAGTAGAAAACCTCCGCAAGCGTGTGCTTGAAATGGAAGGGAAAGATGAAGAGATCACAAAAACTGAATCCCAGTGTAAAGAGCTGAAAAACAAACTGCAAGAGGAAGAGCACCACAGTAAAGAGCTGAAACTGGAAGTGGAAAAATTGCAGAAAAGAATGTCAGAATTAGAGAAGCTGGAGGAGGCTTTCAGTAAAAGTAAGTCTGAATGCACACAGCTACACTTCAATTTGGAAAAGGAAAAGAATTTGACCAAGGATTTGATAAATGAGTTGGAAGTGGTGAAGACTCGAGTGAAAGACCTTGAGGCATCAGAAAGCAAGTTGGAAAAAGCTGAAATAAGCTTAAAAGATGACCTCACAAAGCTGAAGTCATTTACTGTAATGTTGGTTGACGAACGAAAAAATATGATGGAAAAAATAAAACAGGAGGAAAAAAAGGCTGAGGGTCTAAACAAGAATTTTAAAGTTGAACAAGGGAAAGTTATGGATGTAACAGAGAAACTGATAGAAGAAAGTAAGAAATTTTTGAAATTGAAATCTGAAATGGAGGAAAAAGTGTCTAGTTTGACAAAGGAGAGGGATGAGTTAATTGGCAAACTAAGAAGTGAAGAAGAAAAGTCCTCTGAACTAAGCTGTAGAGTTGACCTGTTGAAGAAAAGAATTGATGGTATAGAGGAAGTAGAAAGAGAAATTACAAGAGGTCGAGCGAGGAAAGGACTGGAGCATGGTTGTCACGAGGACAACAAGATAAAAGAACTTACTGTTGAAATTGAAAGACTGAAAAAACGTCTCAAGCAGTTGGAAGTGGTTGAAGGAGATCTGATGAAAACAGAAGATGAATATGATCAGCTAGAGCAGAAATTTAGGACCGAGCAGGACAAAGCTAACTTTCTTTCTCAACAGCTGGAGGAAATGAAGCTCCAGATTGCCAAAACCAAAGCAATAGAAAAAGGTGAAGCAGTGAGCCAGGAGGCAGAGTTGAGGCACAGGTTTCGTCTGGAAGAGGCCAAAAGTAGAGATTTGAAAGCAGAAGTTCAAGCTCTTAAGGAAAAAATCCATGAGCTAATGAACAAAGAAGACCAGCTTTCTCAGCTCCAAGTCGATTATTCAGTTCTGCAGCAAAGGTTTATGGAAGAAGAAAATAAAAACAAGAGCATGGGGCAGGAAGTTCTGAACCTAACAAGAGAGCTGGAACTTTCTAAGCGTTACAGTCGTGCTCTGAGGCCCAGCATAAATGGACGAAGAATGGTTGATGTTCCTGTGGCATCCACTGGTGTGCAAACAGATGCTGTAAGCAGTGAAGCAGCAGAAGAGGAAACTCCAGCAGTGTTTATAAGAAAATCCTTCCAGGAGGAGAATCACATCATGAGCAATCTGCGACAAGTAGGTCTGAAAAAACCCATGGAGCGTTCGTCAGTGCTTGAGAGATATCCTCCAGCAGCAAATGAACTTGCAATGAGGAAATCTTGGATACCATGGATGAGAAAGAGGGAAAATGGGTCTCAAGCAGCTCCTGATAAAGGAACCCGAACACACAGCAGCCCAGCTCATTCTGGAGAGGTTGTCCTTTCACCAAAGCAGGGTCAACCTCTTCATATTCGGGTGACACCAGACCACGAGAACAGCACAGCTACCTTGGAGATAACCAGTCCAACCTCAGAGGAATTTTTTTCAAGTACCACTGTCATTCCTACTTTGGGAAATCAGAAGCCACGAATAACCATCATTCCCTCTCCGAGTGTTATGCCCCAAAAAGGGAAAGGCAGCGAAAGTCCCATGGGCTCGGATCGTTCCATGTCTCCGGTCACTATTACAACATTCTCCAGGGAAAAGTCCCCAGAAGGAAGGAGAACACCCTTTGCTGACAGACCTGCTTCACCCATTCAGATTATGACAGTATCAACATCCGCAGCACCGGCAGAAATCTCCGTCTCTCCGCAGACACCAGATATGACCATGGGAAGGGCTGTCTTCAAAGTAACACCCGAAAAACAAACCGTCCCAACTCCAGTCCGCAAGTACAACGCCAACGCCAATATCATCACCACAGAAGACAACAAAATCCACATCCACTTAGGCTCCCAGTTCAAACGCTCTCCCAGTGCTGCTCCTGAGGGTGCCAGCCCTGTGATAACAGTCCGGCCCGTGAACATTGCAGCTGAAAAAGAAGTTGTGACTGGGACTGTCCTTCGGTCACCCCGGAACAACCTGTCCTCGAGACCTGCAGCAAGCAAGGTGACAAGTACTATCACTATAACACCTGTTACCACATCTTCCACACGAGGAACACAATCAGTGGTAAGCAGCATAGTCTCGTGATACAGTCATCATAGTGAGGAGAAAGGAAACCAGAGTTTGGGTTGGAAACATAGGAAAGAATGGGAGGGATGAGGAGAAAGTCCTGACTGCCTTACATCTGTTTCAGATACAAGCTTAACTATAAAGTTAGAATTTGCCTGATGTATATATTTTGTACCAGTGTTGAGTGCTCATATACTTTTGGCATTATCTACCAAAGGAGTCCCTTCAAATTTCTTTCAAAGTTATTTTCATAATGGCAGTCCTAGAAATTTGCAAGTAAGAGACAGAGAGGGACAAAGAACGATGGAGATGACACAGCAGTAAACTGTATTTTTATTTTTGGTGAATGCAGTTTCTGACTTCTGAAAATACTCATAATGATTTTTGGACCAGCTGGTGGGTCTTTACAGCCTTATCTTGTAGGCTGGTATTTCTTTGGTAGAATCATGGTATAACTCAATTAGTATCTGCTCTACTACTGAAGACCAAAGGAATAGATGGGCAGAAATGGTATCATTGCTTACAGCTCCAAGCCTCTTTCAGCTAGTGAATAGCAAAACTTTACAATGCTCTGAGATACTCAGTTTCTCTAAGTGCTGTATTACAGTAATTCTTCCTATAATGTATTTTTTGCTGCTCTCTCTCTGTGTCTCTGTGGTGGTTCCCTGGCTTCTTTTTTGTTTTTACAACAGTCTCTCACCTCTGTCTTTAAACATACGAGACAGCATTTATTGACAGCCCTCCCCCTGGACTGAATATTGGACAAGTTTGAAATACCCCGGGAAAGAAGAATTTAGCCAAAATATAAAACCAGCAGTATTGTGTTAGTCCAAAAGCTTACTTAGCTAGACAAAGTCTGTAGCAGATGCTTTAGGGAAGATTATTTAAAGTGGGTAAACATGCACTAATGTTTCCCTCAGCGTCTGTTCCTAGCTTTTGGCAATAGGTGGGTATTTCTTTCTGAACCAGGGACTGTAGCCACATCTTTGTGTTTAATAGACCGTGGCTGAGTTTTCTTCTATTTATTCTTCTAATTGCTTTTTGAACTCATTTATACTGTTGTTTCCAGCAACATCGGGGGGCAGTGAATTTCGTTGTGGGCTCTGGGAAAAATGCTCTTTTGTTTGATACCTTTTATGCAATACCTTCATTGGTTACAGCCTCTTTCTTGTATCTTGACAAATACTGAATAGTCATCCCCTGTTCATTTGTCCATGCTTCTCAGGAGTCTGCAGACCCCTACCACATGTCTCTTTAGGCATCTCTTTCCAAGCTGAAATGTCAAAGTTTATTTAAAATACATTTCCACACTTTTGGAGGGAGGCTGCCATTCCCATTCCCATTTGAGCCTCCAGACTTAAGAAAATTTGCATTCATCATATGGATCTGTTCGGGATCTCATGTGTGTGCTCTCTCTCTCCCCACATATGTAAAGAGTTGTAGATTCTTTATAGCATTTTCCTACATTATTAGAGACAACTGTTCATTTTTTTCCTTTTTAAGTCTTGCATTACTTCATTTACAAACTCCTTTGTCTCTCAGAAGCTTAGAAAACTTGTTTTTTACGAGTTCCCCATTCTTTTTTTACTAGATGTCTGTCTCTACTGTGATGATGCACTGAACCATGGCGGACAAAACTTTTTTGTTTTGTTTTCATCTGGCTAAAAGTGGCTTCTTTCTTCACTTCATCCTCCCTGATTTGGAATGTAAGGAAAATAGGCCAGGCATAAGATTTACTTTATCTCATGCTTTTAAGATCCCTATTCAGGTGAACAGGGAACTTATACCAAGCCCAAATATGCCTTTTCCTCCCTAACCTCCTGGAAAAAAACAAAAAAACAAAACCAAAAAACTTGTATATTCACCATCTGTTTTGCAAATGAGGACTTCACAGACACATTTCAATACCCCTAGTCAGAAAAAAGAAGTTGTGATCATTTACTCAGTAACCCTAGAAGAAACCAACACTGATAAGATTTTGAGGGTTTAAGTTCATAAAATCAAAGACAAACTGAAAGGCAGCTGCTTTCCTAGCTCATTGGTTTAAATTTTTTTCTTAACTCTCTTCATACAAGATGCTTTGTACAATGCATTAATGTAGTGCCAAGCTACAAAGGGGAAAGCACTTCTGAAATTCCTAGGTCTTATACCTTGCAGTATCCAATTTGCAGTTTCACATTTAAAAACATTTAACACTTCCAAATTGAATTTATAGAGGTGAAGTTAATTTTAAGGTACACACACAGTATTTTGGTGTCCAACCTGTACTGTGGTGTCTCCCTGCATGAGTGAGTCCAAAATCAGGCTGTGGTTTCATGATGGACTATCGTGATTTTTGAATCCCATGATTTAAAGGGTGTTATGGTTGCGTTGGCTTACACTGATATAAGCTCTAGAGCAGCTAGAGATTTTTTATTTTCCCCAATCCAAGTCCTCTTTGGATCCTGCAGCAGTTTTGGTTTAGGTAAAATGAGACCCTGATCCAAAAAAAGTGACCCACGCATCTGAGCAAGAACTTGGGAAAATTTTGAGCACTTAAAAATGGCATCAGTCAGTGATTGTGTTTCCACTGGCACCTGAACTCACTGGACCCAAATGTTTTGGAGGCACTTCATGCTCTTACTTGCTGCAGAAGCCCAGGGCTGGCCAGCTAAGCACTTGGCTTTATCACAGCATCAGTGCCACCCAGAATGGTCTGGTCCCTTGGGGTTTCCATGGCAGGAGGTGATGTGATGGAGACTGTGTAACCAGTTGCACTGAATTCAGCATTTAACAGAACTATTGCCACTTTGATTTAAAAAAAAAAAAAAAAAAAAAAAAAAAGAAAGAAACAAACCCCCAAATCCTAAGCTAGTAACTGCCTTTTATATTACAGACTATGGGACTATGGATTTGGATAATTACCAAGAGAAGTTAAAATAAATGAGGTTTGGTCAACCTTGGCTTGAATCGAGTCAAACACACTCACAGGAAAATACTTGGTCTACCCTAGCAGACCTAGCAGATAACTTTTTTTATTGCAGATAGACCACAGCACAACCAAAAATTAAAGGATATGAAACCACTGGACATGCAGACCAAAACAAGCCTGAAACTGTAACCTGGTTGTTAGTCTTGCCTTAGTACATTAGCTGGGGTCCCTGTGTGCAGCACAGTTCATGCAGTTTTCAATAAAATCCCCACAGAATAAAAACAAATATTCTTTGGGTAAAAAAAACCCTATGGTACCTGTATCCTGGTTTTATTTTATTTAGGCCTTATATTTGGCTCTGAGATTGCTGGTGAATTTTTATTTTCTTTGGCTACCAGGCTGGGTGTCAGTCCTCTAATCACTTCATCCCTGTGCTCCCCACCTCCAACAGGACTGGCATCCAGCACTGGTTGTTTCCAGTGCCAGGGTACACAGTGAATCCCGTGACATGCAGATCCACAGGGAGCAGAGGGAATCCAGCTGCAGCAGAGCCAGTGTAGTGGCACAGCACCAACCATGCCAAGTGTCCTGTGAGCAAGGCAGCAAGGCATGGCTGAAAGGCTGTTTGGTTGCCAGAGCTGACTGGGCACACATGAAACCAGCTATAAGGCCACTTTCATTTGGGCAGCATTTAGTCTGAGGTGGGCATCTAAATTTAGCTCTTTGTAGGTGTCCTCTGTATACTTTAAGTTCCTGTTAGAGTTCCTAGAGATCCAGGGCTCAGCTGCCTTGCTGATGGGATGCTAAGTTGCTGATGGGAGCTAAATTGCCCACAAGGTTCCAGGATTCCATTGCCTAAACATAAGTACTGTCATTAAGTACTGTCAAGTAGCCTACCTAACTTCCAGCTGCTTTATCAGACGCTGTAGGTCTCCTTGGGTCCTCTGTCTTACCTGCCAGCCTTATGCAGATAGCTGGAGTAGCCCAGGGCAGCAGATACCTCTGTCAAACTGGAACTGAACTATTTCTGTCCAGGGCAAGCTGGTCCCCTAATCTGACTGAGAACAAGTGCTGAAAAAGCACCTTTGTAATGAAAATATTCTGAAAGTAAATGTGTGTATGTAAGCACTCTTTGTGTGTCAGGGGACACTGAGCAGGGATCTGTTATAAACCACTAAAACATGCTAAAATTGCTTTTCTTCCTTTGATGGGACTGTGCAGCCTTACTGGAATCTCGGTCTCTGCAGGGAGAGTTAATCAACTTAACCAGATTAGTGCCTGTGTGTATTTCTCTCACTCTTTGTAATGTAGTTACCAGCCTGGCTCTGGCCTTTAGTGCTGCCCCAGCCCCACATACTGCCCGCTCAGAGCCAGACAGCATCACTCTGTCCCACAGGGCTGCATCTCTCATGCTCCATGTCATCTGCCTAAGAGCTGGTTTCTGGTTGGAGTCACTCTACCAGCCAGAAAACAGCAGCCTGTGGACAAACAGGGATGGAGGGAATTGCTTAGGGCTTGCTTCTTGGAAGAAATAGCAAACAGACAGACACTGGTGTGGGTTTTCTGCCACAGACACTACAGACATGTACCCAGGGGTGTACCCTGCTTGCTTCCCCCATCACTCTTGCCAAAGGGGAGTGCTTGCTGAAGAGCCAACTTTGTGCCATTTCATTTAGCAAACACAAAATGCTTTTGCAGCTGCGTGTGAAGCAGGCATTAGCTTCCATATGATCAACGTGTTAGTATGCAGTAAGGAAGGCAACTAAGAAATTTAAAGCAAGTTAGGGTTCTTTTCAAAGTGCTTTTGAGTGATTTAGGCTTGAAATAAGTAACTTGAAAGCGCCTAAATCCTTAGTTAATAATTTACATGTGAATAAAGCTGAAGAAATGCCTGAGATTCCAGCTACTTCATTTGATTGCCTCATGTTTACACACTGTGGAGCTCTTTCAGGGAGTACAAGATGTTTGTCATTTGGGTTCCCTGGGATGTTGACATATTTTCCAAGCTGATGGAATGCATTTGCATGTTTTGCTCTACAGAATTGTATGGGCCTAACTTGTTTTGACATCTACATGTGAGTTCCATATTAGTCTTTAGACTGCTATTGTAAATGTTGCTTTTAGTTATTGAAAATGGCTTCCTTCCTGCCAGGCAGACAGCATTCAAGTTTTCCAATTGTGATTTTTTTGTGTGTACATATGGGGTTTTGAACTGTTCTGAGAAGATTAAGGAATGCTTTTCCTTTGAATACTCAGGATGCAGACAGAAAGCTCTGATGCTACTGGCTGGAAATCCTTCGAGAGAGAGAAATACTCCTTTGTGGAGCATTTTTAAGAGCATTTTTAAGTAAATGTGGACATACATGTTGCTCTCTATGCAATTCCCTAATCCAGTCTATTTCAGCAGTTCAGTTTTGTTTTGTTTACATGTCATAAATTGCAGAATGTAGTCATTTAGCAATTTTGAAACACTTGAAAAGTGTTTTCTTTTGTGAGATCAAAGGCTTTGTCCATTATCTGAACAGAAAAAAGTCATGAAATTCAGCTGAGACACTGAAGTAGTCACCACTAACATTTGTGTCTGTACTGCACACTGCAGAAGATAAACCACAATTTCCTTTCAGAATTGTCATAGTTATTAGTATTTTTATGGCCCTGGTCTGTAAGGGGGTAGCTTACAGTTTTGGTCTTTGCAGAGTATGTACAACATCATCTGACCAATAGAGATAGAAAATACCAAGTTGGCTTCTTGGAACCCATTTGTCCTATCCAAGTGCTCCTTGTAATTTTACACAGTGGGACTCAGTTGCTTAAAAGAATAAACTGATTGCCATTTTCAAAACTATAGGGCAGCCAGTCTGGTCTGCAGCTGGTGGTCCAGAAGGGCACAGATCCCTGGTAGGAGCCATGTTGTGTCTGCCATAACTTTTAATTTTGCCCTTTTAATTTTTTTTTTTTATTCTGAATTCCTGGGGCTGGAGGGTAGGTTGGCTTTTTGTCCAGGGCAGCAAACTGGCAGAGACAGTAAAATGACCATGTCCTTGCTGCCTTGAAGCATTTCCAGTAATCTGGATTGCCTGCTTCACCTTCACCAGAGTTCATCAGGTTGTGGCTAGGGCTTGGAGAGGGAGAGCCCTCTCCCACATCCCTCCTCCAACAGCCACAGGAAAAGGAAACTCAAATCTTTGCTCCGTCTTTCTCTTCCAGACCCCTGCAGTTTCCAGTGCAAAAATCAGTGTCCCCAGCCATGGCCACAGCATACTTTAGGAAGCAAATTGCAATTTTTATCTATAATGTTTAGAAGTCTTGCCCCACTTACAAAAATATGGCACTTCCTCTGGGTTCAGCATTAGCCTCACATGGCTATACTGAGTTGTGGGCCCACGTCAGTCTCTGTGCAAGATGGTAACCTCCTAAGGCCATCCTGCACTGTGTCATTCTGTGGAATCAGGGTTTTGCAGAGGTTCCCATGCCTGTGGCAGCTTGATCCAAAAAATGGGACCTCAGCTTTGGGAAACTTGTTTGATCCTTACTGTACCTACAGCCAGGTTCCAAATGTCAACGTTAATTTGGTAATGGGCGTGATTTGGGACATCACTGCTTGAAAGGTAAATGAAAACCAATGGAAAATTTTTCTCTGTCTCTCTCTTTTGCAGACAGGACAGGATGGGTCATCCCCGAGACCTGCACCCACCCGCATTCCTGTGTCAAAAGGTATGAAAGCAGGAAAGCCAGTAGTGGCAGCCCCAGGAGCAGGAAATGTGACAAAATTCGAGCCTCGTGCCGAGACTCAGTCAATGAAAATAGAACTGAAGAAATCTTCAGCCAGCAGCTCTGGCTCCCTGGGTGGGGGTCAGGGCTGATGGAGGTGGCTCAGGGGGTATGTTCTGCAGGTTTTACTGCTACCATGGAAGTCAGCCCCCCTGCCTGTGGAGTTGCTCACATTTGCCTGTACTAATGGAGTTCCATAGATGTCACTGATAACAAACTAAAAAGTGTGTGCACTGACTGTTTTAAGTAACAACATCCTTCTGTTTTCTTACCAAATTTAAACAAGGGGAAAAAAAAAAGCCATCGAAAAGGCAGTTGTATGCCAGGAAGACTTTCAGCCTAGAAAGTGCACATGAGGCAACTGCACTAGGCTAAGTTGTTACTAGTAAGTTATTACTAGTTCAGGAATTCTTAATGATAGACTTGGTCACTTTTTAATATATTGAAGGAAGTTTGGTCACTTTTACTAGATTGTCTTCCACCTTAACACATCACTTCCCACCTTTGCTACTGCATGGGGCACTTTCCTTCCTGCCTGTGATCACATTATTGAGATGCCACATTAGAGATGGTGCACTTGAGGTCCTGTTTTAATGAAACCTGGTACCTCAAGTGGGGGAGGGAGAGGAAGAGAGAAAGGATGGGCACCATGTGACTAGCTCTTTCTCTAGGAGTCTCCCATCCAAATCAGCACATCTCAGTGGTGAGCTGCTTTCTCAAGGTGTTTAGGGAGGTGGCACAATGTTTGGCAGCAGCAGTGCTAAGCAGCAGCTTATTTCTTTCAGAGGGTGTTAACATTTACTTGCAGACAGTACTTAGGGTCAGGTCGCTGACACACAGACACTGGGATACTGCCAGCTCAGGTCAGATGAAGGCAGGGGAGCCCTAAGGTGTTTAGCCTTTAGCAAAAAAATAAACATTGATCTGGCTAAAATCAATACAGTCCATTTGTGCCTGCTCCAAAGACCAGTAAAGGCTATGAAGCAAGTCAGTCCATTGATTTCACTGGGTTTTCAGTTTTCCTGGTTAGATGAACTTGTGCTATATTTAAATCTTGGAAGGAGAAATCAGCACAGACTGCTGATGGCAGAAATTGCTATCTCAAGGCACAGCTCAGGTACAGACAATGGAAGAGAGAGGGTTTGGTATGGAAGTTACTCTCAGTTCTCATTTATTTGAAATATTTTGTCTGAAATACAAACCACCTCACAATATCATGGCGATTGATTGGTTTCCCCTCCCTCTTTGTGATTCCTCATTTGTATGTTTGCATTTTTAAGCATGTTTTAAGGAATTGTTGCAGCATGGAAATGGTGTGGATATTGATGACTGTTCTGATTGTTTATCTAATAACAGTAAAGTGATTAAAGAGCATTTCCATTAAGTGATCAATTTCCACAGAAGGAAGTTGCAACCAAAAGAAATAGAGCTGAACAGGCTGATAAATGAGGGTTTTAAAACTTGTATAATACCTCAACCACCACAGCAAGCCAGTGGTTAGGAATAGCTTTTGGAAAGCAAGGCAGGAAGACCCCCAATAAATAATAAACACAATTCACAGAAAAAGAAATCCACCAGTGGGTGAAATATTAAATGGTTTTCTGTCTGGGAGAAGAGATTTGATGGAAGAATCTGCCACAGAAGGTCAACAAAATTATATTCAGTTCAAGAAATGTTTATCCTTCAGTCTGCACTTTGTATTGCTCTCCAATTTAAGATCCACATATGGCCATTATCCCAGCATAAAACTGGCCTTTTATTATTTATATGAAGGACAGTTTGTCTGGGGTGTAAAAGCTGCTGCCACATCAGAAAAGAAACAGGTTTCAATTTTTACACATGTAGCACCTGCAGTACCCGTTGATTTTAAAATTCTGTTTCTACACCATCTGAAAATCAGATTCATATTAGTAGCATTTTCCGTAACATTTAATTTCCAATATTTCATACAAAACTTGGAAACCAGAATTAGCAAGCAATGTGAGTTACTATGCCAGAAATACATCAAATCTTCCCAGATAATTTTTATCATTTAAAAGCCTCAATTTGTTAAGAAATTTTTGCTGAGATCTTGCTGTTCTTATTGTAACATAGGCTTTTCAGCAGATCTTTGGAGAAAACACATTATTAAGAGGTTTTTTTCTGGATATTCACTCTAAATACTGGCACTGCAGCAAGTCTTCAGGTCAAAACAGTCATTTAAATAATATTGCAAACATGAGCCCCAAGCTAATGTGGCTGGGTACAGTGATGAACTACAGCTGCCTTAAGCCTTCCTTTTCACATCCTTGTTTCAAAGAAACTTAGTTCCTTATTTAACTGTTGCTGTACCCAAGGCAATATTCTGTGTGTTCCTGCAGTTGAAAGATTTGTTTTGCTGAAATCCAGGACACACAAATTAGCTGAATGAAACAACAGCAGGACTACAGGCATGAGCCGTGAATTATTCTTGTAAAGTTGGAAAGATTTCATGAGACAGATTTGAGAAACACCAGACAGGTCAGACCTAGGACCCTGTTATTTTCCCTGAAGGGGAAAATTTTTGCATTGTAAAAAGAAACTTTTGCTCCATAGCAGAAACTGAAGAGTTGGAAGCAAGCAACTGGTTTAACTGTTAGCTAAAACCAGACATTTCGTTGTACTCACATTTTTAATGCCTGTTTTAATTGACCTGAGATTCTTAAAGGTAGAAGAAGGGTAAGATGAAATAAAAGAAAGCCTTTAGTCCAGAAGTCTTAAAAGTTGAAGTATAATGGTCTTCTTATATTGGGTTTTCCTCTGAATCTGAAGACAGTCATGTTCAGTGACTACAGTGTGATTCTCCATTCAGTAAGTCAGCTCAAGAAGGCAATTCAGACAACAAACCCCAGTGAGATCCTAAAGATCTTCCTTAAGGTCTTCCACTGCCTTGAGTAGTCAGTCTTTCAGTTGTGACTCAATTACCTCTGCAGCCCCTGAATCTAATTGAGGTCCATAATAGGTTATTGTATTTCCTAAAAGGGATTTAAGTCAAGCCGCAGTTTCATGGTCACTTGAAGTCAGGATGTAACCCTACAGGGGACTAAAAAGCTGTAGTCCTGTCTTTGTCACCTTCAGTCAAGAAAGTACTCACTTCCACATGGTTGTCTTTTGAGCTGGCACAAGTCTTTGAACTTAATTGGGGAACTGGTCTGAAGTAAAAGGGAAGCTGGCAGAAAGCATCAAGGTGAGCTTTAATATAGCTTAGTCCCAGGCTCTTGGGCCAGAAAAAGAAAGAAGGCACAGGAAGCCAGTGACTTCTAAAAGTGACTGTGGAATCACGAATGCCTCCTAATAGATCAAATACCACAAATGTAAGTGTACTGCTGCTTATTTTAAAAAGCTTTTGATTGAAACCTTGCTTCAGAGGTAAGATGGGTACCCCTTTACATCAGTATCTGAGACTCAAACTCACATCAGCTCCAGCCAGGTCCACCAATGGCACTGACAGAGAGTTGAGAGAGAAGAAGGTGGAGTTCTCAGTTCCCTCCTGTAAATGTTGTGCTGTTCTGCATGGAGGACTTCAGTATTCACTGAGTAGAAATAAGAGAGTGGTTGAGTGGTCAGGATATTGAACTAGGAGGAGATGAGCATCCCTGTATTCAAGTCCCTGTTTCAAAGGCTGCCTTTGAGCCTGGCCTTTTGTGAAAAGGCAGCTTGTAAGATGAAGTGTTTGTGTTCATCCATCCTTCCATCTGTCCTTCGTTGATGAATAACAACCAATTTCAGCCAAAATTGGCAAAGCAATAGTAGTCTCCAGGATAAAAAGTTCTTCCAGTTTAATGAAAAGGGTGACAGAGGAGCAAGACCTTAGCGATGCCCTGCTGTGTGGAGTTCACCTTCATGGAACATCTAAGAAAGAACACAAGAGAAACACCACAAGGACAAGCTTTGTCCAGGCTTCAGATTTAATAGGCACCAAAGAATCAAACTCTGATACACAAATCCATGGGAAAAATGCTAGGGCCTTTTTTTACAGGGCTTCTTGTGTATTTTGCATCATCGGATTGCAGTGCAGAAACCAAGCCTTCCTCTGCCCAGGTGATCATCTAGAATCTTCTCACACACCTTTTTCTCTCTTTTTGTGGTTTGGGTTTTGGTTTGGGTTTTTGTTTGTTTGTTTGTTGTTGCTTTGGTTTGGTTTATGAAGTGGAACAGTTTCAGTTGCAAAATGCAGTCAACTCAGAGTAATGATAGTTAAAGTACTTCATCTGGAACTGAGCTGGCTGAGAACCAGTCTTTGTGTTTTGGTGGTAGAATTCAATGTCAGCTGGAGAGGTGCCCTGTTGTGGCTGATGGTGTGGCTGTCCAAGCAGTCATGAAAACTCAAATCCAGCAGTGGGAACATATGGCTTAGGACAGCAGTAAGGTGGGGAGGGAGAAGAGGAAAATGCCTCATTCATGAGCAGCACACATGGACTGAGAAGGTGCAACCTCAGTTCATCAGATGACCTCTGATTTTAAATCTAGTTCCTAGTAAGTTTTGTACTGTGATCCCTAGATGAGATCCTGTCACTTGAATTACTGTTAATTAATTACTCGTCAGCAATACTGATGAGTATTGCTAATGTAGTCATTAGTAGAGCATATATTAGAATAAGTGTGACTGAAAATGAGGGAGCACAGAACTTTAGTGTCTGGGGGATTTCTCTCAGATGGGTAAACATGCTGAAGGAATAATAGAAATTTTAATTTATTTTGCTCACTTTTTTTTCCTTTTGTGGCATCCATTAGTGTGATTGTTAAAAAAACCAAGTAACACTGTGACTCTTCTGAATATGCAGGCAGGGTATGCATGTTACCATGTTTGAACATCAAACTTCCAGCCCATAGTAATTAGCACCATGTGAGTTATCTCTAAAGTCATGTTAATATGTTGATTCATGCCAATTGGATGCCAAGTCCATGTTACTGCCTGAAATATGCAACACATGTTCTAAAACATGTGTTTTGGTATCTTCATGAACATTCAGTGACACTGATGACATGTGGAACAGCATGTCTTTAAAGAGCATGAGCTACTGTCCTGATGGGTTTCAGGTGCCTGGCATAAGCTGCAACAGTCAGGACAATTTTCAGACCAATTACATGTTCCCATCACACATCAGTGGCCAATTTCATTGAGTTGCTTTAAAACTTGTAATTTGCTGGCAGGAGTTTCTGTGAGCTCATCTTGTGAACTTGTTTTCATTTAGGGGAATATTTTTCTCCCCTACATCACAGTGAGGTACCCTCTTTCTCTTACTTTTGTCTGAGCTCTCTCAGGCAAAACTGTATGCAACATTTCTAATTATAGATTTTAACTTCACTTTGAATCTTCCTTCCTAAACACTGCCTGTAGTTGGCTTTTTGGAAGATGCAGTCTTCCAAGATCACTACTCCCAGGTGCAGAACTATCAGCTCTGAGAATCAGGTATGAATCACTCAGGGATGAATGGTTCTTCACTTTAAAAACTCTCTTCAGGACTTTAAAAACAGAAGTACTGATATGTGATTCTCTTCTGATACTTGGGTCTGGCACTGGGGTACATGCATTATTTTATTGCCTGGTGTTACTTGATTGTATATATTTTAATAAGAAATTAAACTTTGTATGTTAAAATGTTAGGTAATGTGTTTCATTACATGACCTGGCATTTTTCATAGGCCAGATGTTAGTGGTATGTTTCCTGGAGAAGTTCTGATTTGCATCAGTGGGACTGAAAGCAGAATTAATAATTTTATCTTAACTTCATTTTTTTTTTCCTGTCATTAATATTATTTTGCTTAATTCATAGTTCCTTGAAATGTTCACATCTCTAACCCTAGAAAAATGTAATCGTATCTTACAGTCCTACCTAACTCTGACAAAATCTACCCTACTCTAACTTTAGTTTAAGAACTGTTTGGACACCTGCTTTAGTAACTACAGTTTGTGTGTGTGTAAGTACATATATTTATGTACATATCTAAACATTTTAAATAAAAAAAAAAAGTCAGAAAAAGAGCATACATATACAAGTGTGTGAGAAGTGAATGAATAACTGTATACTAGAAGTGAAAATTAGTTGATTTTTAAAATTATTTCTCCTACTTTTTTACATAATTGCTGTATTTGGTCTGTAGGAGGAAGACTGCCTGAGAAACCTACAGTAGTTTTGCTGCTGAAACCTTTACAAGGAGCATGACACTTTCCTGCCACCAGCATTTTTTAGAATTTTGTATCTAAAGTCTGTGTTAATATATAATGTGCATAGTGAATAATAAGGAAAAAATTGCTTCATACATACTTTGTGTGACTCCCACTGACGTTAATGGGAGAATTCTCCTCAGGTTCCAAGCTGATATTAAGTAAATACAGCTTTTTACATCATATTCTGTGAGAGCTTGAAGTTAACAGCACGGGTTGTAAGGTAAAATCTTACTGTAGTTTGTGGTTGTTTCACACTCACTGGTCAGATTTGGTAGAGCTGGTATACCTCCTTTTTTTATTAAAAAAAAAAAAAAAAAGAAATTCTTTATAAATTATATGGTAAATAAACAACTTCTGTTTGTGAAATTCTGTTATTTCATCTGCCTTAACCTATTTTCTTGAATGTTGCCTTAGTCCTTTTCTGGCGCACCGCGTATGAAAAGCATCACCGGCATCTGCCACCTGGTGGCAAAGTCCTGGTATTAAAGGCTCATGGAAAACATTTTGATTTTGTTCCCTCTTGTAATGTAATTTAATCAGACATCTTGCACATATTAGGAAGCAGGCAAAGGAGTGAAGTCAATACAGACATCAAATAATAAATACACGGTTAGTGCACTTTCAATTGTGTAAATTTTAAAAAATCTTCAGGCTATTATCAGAGGAAAAAATCTTTAGAAAGAAAAGTATTTCAATTAAGAAAATCAGTATACCTGAAAATGTATTATTGTATGTTTCTAGGTTGAAGCAGTACGACTATACTATTTGAAATGCATAAAATACACCTTTGCAGAGACAAATGTAATTCATAGCTAAATTCTTATATTAAAAAGTTACTTGTAAGAACAGTGTATTTACCTACAAGAACAGAAGACCTGGTCATTAATATTCCAGCAGAGCCCAGAGATTAATCAGGATCTCTTATGTTACATACAGGGCAAAGTTAAACCCAGCCTTTCAAACACAGTGCCAACACTTAGTTTTGCATGCTCTGGCTGAAATTTGTCCCCATTAAAGTCAGTACCAAAATTCAAGAAGACTCACTAAACAAAAGCTGCATAGGTTCTAATCCAAATTTCAATTAAACATGAGAACTGGCCTTACACCTCTTCCCCATCCCCATTTCAGGATTGCCAGCGGGTTTATAATGGATTTGCTCAGATAGGATACAAGAGACCCAACACCTTCCAATTCACCCAACACCCAGTTCAGGTGTGGGGCTGGAACCCTGATGTTCCTGTGGTTTAATCCATTCAACTGTATTATTCTTTTTCCCTGTAGACAGCCAAGTGATGGTCTTGATACTGAAGTGGAAGCCAAGGGCTCCTGAGTCACAGCCTGGTATTAATTTAGTTTCCCTTCGTAGCATTAACCAGGACAGTTTTTATCAACCTGCAGACAGCTTAGACCAAAAAAAAAAAAAAAAAAAAAAATGCTTTCAGCTCCCGTTGTAACGTTCTTCTCTAAAGTAACTTGTAATGTCTTTTCAGCTGCATAACACCAAATGTTTTGCTGTCTTGTCTTATAGAGAGTGTCATCATTCACCAGCTCCGCATGAACTCCAGATGAGAAGCGGCCCCGGCTCCCGCAGTGCTGCCTGCGCTGCCCCTGCCCGGCGGGACAGAGCGCTGGAGAACCTCCCTACCATCAACACCAGGGTCCCTTGTGCTACTGATTATTTCTGGAAGTATTTATTGCTTCCATTAGATTTTGTTTATTTTTTGCCTTGCTGGTATTTTGAAAACTACAGAGAGAGAGAGAGAGAGAGAGAGAAGCGGTCTTTCTGACAGCTGAATTTCACTTTTATTTGCAAAGCCTAAGGCACGTGCTTGATTTTGTTTGATGTTTGCCATATAATTTATTTTTATAATACACTTTGTAAAGTTACTGTCCCAAAGTTGCAATCCCTGTTGTCCACGGCGCATTTATTTGTAGAATACACTGTCAAATTTCCAATTTGTTATTTTTGTAATAGAAGGTATGTAAAGAAAGAAAAATTTAACTTCAGCGATGTTTTGTGTTTAAGTGGAAAACATTCAGCACATTTTTTGCTACCAGGAGATTCTGTGAGACTAAATACTCTGAAGACTGCTGTATGGAATTTGTACTATTACAGAATATTTCTTGCACTGTGTGATGGTTTGGCATAAAATTAAGTATTAAAGTCCAATGCCTTGAAATGCAACCAGATTTACTCATATTAAATGATGTAAGCCCGTTTTTAAAGCTGTGATTTTTTTCTATATATTGTATGTTTTTACTTCTGCCTGTACCAAAAAAGTTGATTTTCATTACACTGTAGCTAATAAATTTTCACAACTATGCAAATGTAATCAAGTGTTTGAATTTGAACTCTTAATTTCTTAAGGCTGACAGTACTCATACATGTGCATTTCTTTACAGAGACAGAATATATAGCTTTGCAAGTTCCTTTTTCTGCCTGGTACCTATCTCACTGTGGTACTATAGTGATGTACATAGTAAAACTCATTCAGACACTGAAATACAGAGGGATCTATCACCAAGTTCTTAATGACTTCATGGTTTCTAACCTGGTGCTTTCACTGCATTGGCACAGATTTTTGACTGGTATGATCAGGATATTAAATCTTTGACTCACAGGACAGTCTAAGTAAGGTGCCATATGCTGATGGGCTCATTTTACACTGGTGGCTGTAGCTTCCCAAAAGCATCCACACAGTTCTGTGGCAGCTATACTTAAAATTATTTTTGAATGGATGGGCATATAAAGCTGGGCACCAGCTTTAAAGATACCACCCTGTCAGGATCTTTTTTTTTTTTAATATACATTTCATAATGAATTATTTTTAAACTAAGTCATTGGCACATATTTAAAATACTGTAGATTTTTCAATCGCAGAAGCTACTGGGAGAAACTACTTTTTGGAAAGGAAAAGTGTTGCTTGCAGGAGATAGGCTGTGAAATGCCAGAAAGAGTGCATTAACTCAGCATCCCACTGAGATGAATATGCCAGTTCATCTCTGCAGCTGCACTGACACACTGCTATGGAGTCAATTTGATCTTCATGGGAGTCATGGGAGCTGCTTTTCCTTCCAGATCTGAGTGCTGCAGCAAATGCTGACACTGTAGAGTGGCAAAATATTCTGGGACCTGTATAAACTTCCTTGGAGTTGATTTGTGTAATAGTTTGTTACGTTACTACAGCTATACTAAGTAACCAAATTCTGTTTAGCCTTGAAAAGAGTAATTTTGTTGGTCTATCTTGCATTTCAGCTGGTACACCAAGTTTTTTAAGGAGTGGTTTGTTTATTTTTTTTCTTACAATGTATGCCAATAACTTAGCTGTGTCTGCAGATCATATTTTTAGAGTGAGTCAAGAGTTCCAGCTTACAGAGTGATACAGCTGACGTGAGTGAAGTTTAGTATGTGCCACATTTCAGTTCACTGCACAGCAGAATGAACGTTGTAATGAGCCAGATCTTCTCTTTTCAAAGCATTTCTTGGGAATCAAAACTTTTCCGTGTTAAGAACTACACTGAACTCATCTGTAAGGAAGCTGCTGGTTATTTGAAAGTGATGGTGACATGCCTGAAAAAAACTTCAGCTTTTAAATTAAATTAAAATAGATTAAAATAGATTATGAAGTTGAGTCAAGATTTAAAAGGTCTCTATCAAAGTAGAAAATATTTTTCCCTGCATAGATTTTAATATAAAAACAATTCAGTATGAGTGTATGCATCAAGTTTTCCCCTTCTGTTTTTTGATTCCTAAACAAATATATAAACATTTACAGTTTTGCAAATACTTTTTAGGCTGTACAAAATAAAAGTTTGTTTTAAAGCATAAATAGAGTCGTGGTGTATGGAAATAATTGAGACTCTAAAATATTGTTGAAGAACTGCAGCACTTTTGAGTAGGAGACTGTTAACACTGGTCATGTAATCACACATGACCATGGTGATACACACAATTTCATCACTGATAAGGGTTTATTCAGGTAGAATAATAAATCCTGACCTGACACCTGGCAAGCAGCTGAAGGATTTCATAGAAATGCCTGGAGGGTAAAACTCATGCATGCCAAGGATGCTTTGACAGGTGTGTTTAATCCTCAATGCATTTATGTTCCTGGTCAGTTTTTTTACATTACCTAATCTGGACTTAGTTCTGAAATAAGTAAGTAAGGACAGTGCATTTGCCACATAATTAGCCTATGCTTTGGGGACACTCAGGAACAAACCTATTAATACAGATTAAAATGTGATTAATTTCTGCAAGTATTGTCATCCTAAAGGAAGTAGTCAGGAAGTGCTTTCAGACTAAGTGTAGAGTTTACCTTGGACTATAAATACCAATGGCTTTTAAGTAATTGAAAAACAGTGAAAAGTCTGCTTTTCTCTTAAAGATCTCCAGCTGTCTAAAGAGGATTGAAAGACCTTTGTTAGTATAATTATAGGTGATAAAATCAGCTGTTGCAATTAAAATACTTTTTAAAGGAAAAAACTACATCCAGTGTGTTTTCCTTTTGTCTCATTGGGAAACATAATTGGACCAATGAGGAGACAAAACTGCCTGTGTTGTAGAGCCATCTTTAATGTAGAAAATGAGATTTAAAATGGAGGTCACTGCCCTGACTCTTCCACCACTTAATGTGAATCACTGGGTTGTTTCTCTTCTTCTAAACAGTAACAGAAATTTAAGTTGAAAAATTTGTATTTAATGCTTTAAATTATCTAAATGTGCTCCCCGAAATAATCTATTTGGCAATTCATGCATTTTTATTTGCTTTGCCTGTTCTAAATATTAGGGAATTTAACAGCATTAGGCTTTATTTCTTTGGATTTTATTTCAAAAGGAGTTAATTATTTACATCTTTCCTAGGAATAAATGGCCAATGTCATAGAGTAACTGCCAGATCATTCTGGGGACTTGATGGAGTAAAATTAAAAAATTAAGTGCAATGGTCTTCTAAAATAACCACAATAAATTAATTTTTGTACAATTTTAGGGCTCATTTTATACTCCAAAAATCAGACTGCTTTTCAAATTAAAATTTTCTGATTTTAGCATTTCAGTGGTCTGATACATCTTTGCTTCTTCCTTGCCTCAAAAATGTAAACCACTGAGGGCTTGACTACGTCCTGTGTCTCTGTAGCACTCATTGTTAGGTGAATAAATCAGTTTGCCTTTCCACATATTAAAAAAGGAACATTATAAATGTATGTTTTGAGAAGTTTTTTTGTTTTATTTTGTTTGGGTTTTGTACCCACTTGTCTTATAACTACACACACCATTGTGAAGTACACTACATTGCACAGCACCTCATGGAAAAACTTCATGAATTTTGTTAAATTTGTTGGTTGCACTTGACTGGACATAAATGGGTTTGTCTTAGCTTAACACTGTGACCAAGACCTTCCCTTACTGATGAAAAAGTAAAACCAATCTATTGAAGTATCTATGCTGATATATTTTATTTCTCTAAAGAATGGAAGTAAGATATATTCTGTGTTTGCATCCTGTTGTGCTACTGAGAAAGTAATTATTTGGGTATAAAGAAAAAAAATCATGCTTATAATCAACATAGTTGTTGCAGTACAAAGTGTAGGTGCAGGCCAAGCCTATGGACAAACAAACAGCCTTGGATAGAATCATAGAATCATAGAATTGGCTGGGTTGGAAGGGACCTCAGAGATCATCAAGTCCAACCCTTGATCCACTACCGCTGCAGTTACCAGACCATGGCACTGAGTGCCACATCCAGTCTCTTTTTAAATATCTCCAGGGATGGAGAATCCACCACTTCCCTGGGCAGCCCATTCCAATGCTTGATCACCCTCTCTGTAAAGAAATTCTTTCTAATGTCCAACCTAAACCTCTCCCGGCACAACTTGAGACCTCTTGTGCCCTCTTGTCTTGCTTAGGGTTGCCTGGGAAAAGAGACCAACCCCCCCTGGCTACACCCTCCTTTCAGGGAGTTGTAGAGATACAACTGATTGGAAAGAGAGAGCTGCAACTGTGATAATGGATCTGATCTGGATGAGTTGGATGATCCTGATGGGTCAGGCAGATTCTATGCTCCTATGGAACGTAACGTGCCCTTTCCTGCCTCTCATACCTGGAAGCACAAGATTCTTAGATTCCTGATGCTGCCTCTTGGTTTTCCTGCTGACAGAATTTCTTGCCATCTCCCAGCACAGGTTTACCAGGAGTCTTGTTCCCTTGGCATTCCAGGCTGCACCTCACCAGGTTTTCTATGAGGCTGCAGAAGCAAAATTAACTATAAGCTGATAACTGAAAACAAGAGATAACAAAGAAAAGGGTGATAATGGGGATAAGGGGCTTAGACATGTAGACTGAGAGCAAAAAAGTAGGGCCTACAAGATAATGGAAAGGGTAAATTAGGAATGACATATATATATATAGCTTTAGCACAGATGCCACAAGGAATGCGATTAATTTTTGAACCATAAATAGCTATTTAGACATCAAAATCATTCTTACATTTTAAGATGCTCAAGTGTCCAGACTGCCCATGCTGACAGTGGAGGCGCCTTCAGTCTCCACAGAAACCTCATTTGAACAAATCACTTGCCTCCCCCCAGTGGCCTTTGCTGGTACTTCCGATTCTTCAGAAAAATGAAGAGACATTTATTTTAGGGAATCTCAGACTGGTTTCCATGCTTAAAGGAAGAACTACGCCATCCTTATGAAAAAAACTTTGATGTGTGTCAAAAAAGTGAGAAATATGGACTTTCAGTACTGGGTTGGCTTGTGCAATGCCTGGTAAAGCAGCTATTCTGGGATTCAAAACCTCCCATGTTTCATACCATAAAGTGACTATTTAATGAACGGAACCCAGATTAGTTCCTTGAGGAAATAAAAAAATAACAACTCTGACAGCAACGTCCCATGCGTATTCACCGCTCTTTAATTCACTAACACACCTCAGGACAAGAGGGCAGCAATACAGCATAAACAGCTCTCTAAAATTACGACTGCCTGCTTTAAGATAAACTTTTATCTCAACTGAAGTGATGACCTATACTATTCCACCTCTACAGTGGCCCTGACGCTGTGACTTATGAGAGCAAGAATCTTTTAACTTCTCCATGTGTGACCCAACGGGTTCTGCCTCTTCCCCGCTACCCCCCCACCCCACGATGCAGTGGGGAGCCGAGGAGTGGGGGGGCTCCCCCTCAAGTACCGAGTGGGGCTGACAAGGCTGCAGGCCCGGAGCTTCCCCGGTCACAGGTGGTCGCAGCCGGCCCGGCCTCACCCCGCCCCCAGGGCACAAGGGGGGCACAAAAGGCGCACGAAAAGGCCGCAGGACCGCCTCAGGGCTTTGCGGCGAGGACCCACACTGGGTCGGACCGGACCGGACCGCCCCCTCGGAGAAGGGCCTGTGGGCCGGCTGGGCCTAACTGTCCCTGCGGGCCCTGCGCCCCCTGCGCCGCCGGAAGAGGACGAAACAGCTGTAAAGTGACGCAGTGCTTTCCGCGGGGCGGCAGGCCTGACGGCACCAGCACCGACCTCCCCATACAGGTGGCAGCTGGGGACACCCATAAGCGCTGAGCTGACCGTATCCCCACGGTCTCAGAGACACCGGAGCGGGGCAGACGCTCCGCCTCTTTCCCGTCACGCAGCGCGCCCACCGCCATGCTGCATGCACCCCCCCCCTGCTCCGAGCCGGCGGGCGGGGTCTCCGCTGCAGTGCGCAGGCGCAGCTCCTTCCCCTCCCCCGCCTGTCCCGGCCCGCCCCGTCCCGTTTCTGCGCACGCGCAGCGCCCTCCCGGCCGTTGCTGCCGGTACCGGGGCCGGGGGGCGTGGCCGGGGCGTACGTCATCAACCACGCGCCTCTCTTCCGCCGCGGCCTAGCGCGCAGGCGCAGTGGGATCCGTTCAGGGGCCGGGCGGGGGTGATCGACCGACCGACCCGGGGCTGCCGGTGGCGGCGGCGGAGGAGGGCACCATGGCGGTGAACTACAGCGCGAAGGAGGAGGCGGACGGGCACCCCTCGGGCGGCGTCGGGATGCCGGGCGGCGGGGCGGTGGGGGGCGGCAGCGGCGGCGGGGCGGTGAAAACCCGCAAGCCCGATAACACGGCGTTCAAGCAGCAGCGGCTGCCGGCCTGGCAGCCCATCCTGACGGCGGGGACGGTGCTGCCCGCCTTCTTCATCATCGGCCTCATCTTCATCCCCATCGGCATCGGCATCTTCGTCACCTCCAACAACATCCGCGAGTACGAGGTGCGTGGGGGGTGGGGGGAGAACGACACACGCGGGCTCCTCCCGCCGGGGCTGCCCGGGAGAGCGGGCGGTGGTTGGGAGCTCCCGGAGGCCGCTCGGCGGGCGCCGGGCCGGGCTGGGAGAGCGGTGTTGGGGATCGCCTGCCCAGGGCGGCCTGCGAGTCCTCCGGAACCGGCCGCCGTCGGTCCCAGCCGGCGCTCGGCGGGAAGAAGGGGGTGGCCGGCGGGGTGGCCGTGGTGAACGGGCACCCCGGCTGTGCCGAGTCCGTTTAACGTTTGTATTCCTTAAGAAATCCTCCGTTAATTACCCTGAGTAGGCAGTGGTCTTACAGAGCATCCTCCCCGTGGATCGTGTCCCTCCTGTCAGCCGTGTTAGTGCTCCTGAAGGGGGTTCCGGGGCTGCCAATGCCGGTGTTTAATCAACACGCCCCAGTCCCGGCTTGGTTCTCGGTAGTATGTGCACTGTCTGCGGGATAGCTTCTGGAGACAGATGATGTATCTTTAAATGTTCAGAGAAATTCTCGTTTCAGGACAAAACTCCGTGCTGAATGTGTTGCTGTAATGCTGATGTGTGCTAATGGTTTAACATTTTAGATGACCTAAGGGAGACCAGCGTGGCTGGAGTAAACTTAGAAACAAAGATGGAAGAGCGTGGCTTTTTGTAATTATACTTATAAAGACTGAGTCATTTACATCTGGTAATTAACCACACCACTCCTGGGAAAAGTTGCTGAGCGTTAACAAAAAACTGAACTGTTTCTCAGTTAGGTCCACTTGATAACAGACTCACTTTGTGGTATAAGGAAGCAACCCAAAGGCTTAGGGACAACCTTCAAAAGGAAATTGTCAGCAGTGATTAGTTTCAGTAAGCTAATGTGACCAAAATTGATGTGAAGTTGTTTGATGGATTGCTGTGCTGGAGAATAAGGATCAAATCTAAATCAAATCTAAAAAAAGGATCAAAATTGTAGTTATCAGACTAAGCTGCCACTTCCAAATAAGCCAAGTTTGAGACAGCAATGTGGCAATGAAACTCAATTAACTAAAGAAATTGTGAGTTAGACAATCTTGATACTTTATATCTGCATTATTGTTAAAATTCAAGCCATGTTCTAATTGAACCAATTTAAGGTTCACTTTCCTTTTATGCTAAGAACTAAACTTCCAGTCGGGGAGGAAAACAGGAGTGAAATAAACAGCTAGAGCATATCTTACAGTCTCCAAATGTTGCATATAAGTGTATTTTTGAAAAGCAGTTGCTTCACATGTCAAGGTTTGAGGGTACACAGAACATCTGAAAGTTGACACAAATTTTTCAGAGAACATTACGAAGTTGTGATAGACACTTAGATTTTTAAAATTGTCATGTCACAGTCATTTTTAAGGCAAATACAATCACATGTTTTCAACAAGACATTCAGTGGAGACAAGTAAAAAAAAATCCTTGCTAACTTTTTCTGACAACTGCATTTAAAGTAGCTTGTTTTTTTTAATAATAATGCAAGTCTTAGATCATCATAATAATTGTAAGGTAAATGTAATTGTATAACTGTATCTCCTTTGTTTCATTACGACTGGATCTGTGTTGATCCATTGGGACAGGAAATGCATCAGAGTACAAATGAGTACAAAAATGTGAGTGACTTATTGTGCCTATATTGCTGCTGTATGCATATACAGATTTTTTTATATACTGCTGTCACTTAGCAGCTCAGTCACATACTCCTAATAAGAGTAGGTGCCAAAACCTGCAGTAAGAAGATCCATAGCTGAGCTGTGAGCATGACTGATGGTCCCCTGCACAGTTTGTTTATACAAAGCAATAGTAGCCATTTATATTTGGAAACTAATTGGTAGCTGCCGGCCTTCCACCCTTTCTAATTTCAACATATTCATTATTAGAAAGGTTTGTGTTCATTTATTAGTTTGTTCTACTACGTGAGTTCAAAATTGTGTTGTCCACCTGAAGTGAAGCTCTCCAAAGTCAGATTATTAGGCTTTCCTGAGGACAGGAGGGACAGAGTTCTTGACTTCTGAGAGTATGATCAGACAGTTGGGTTATGCAGGTAAGAATGAGGGAACTTTGTTTCTGTTCTCTCATCCTCATGTAGGTTTTATCAAGTGTTACTATGCAGAAATTCTGTGAGTGAGATTGTCATTCTAACAGCAGCTGAACTTTTTTGGGGAAAAAAAAAGGCTTTACAGTTGCAGTACTATAATGTAGATTTAAGTATTTTACAGACCAACATTTGGGCTCTTAACATCAGTGAGAAATGCAGTTTGAGACAGTGCTGTCACCTGTCTTTAGCTGAGATATGTACCTGCTTAGTATGCTGGCATTTGGCATTAACCTTCAAATGTTATGCACAAATAGCTGAAAATTTAGCTCTGGGAGACAAGACATGCAGAAGCTAGGTGCAGTGACTAAGCTCTTTTTAAGATGTAATTGAGGGAGGAAGCAGAGGTAGTTATTAGCTCCCGTGTCCCAGAGAATAGCAGACTTATTAAATGTGTGTGTGCATGTGTACATGTGTATACTTATGTATATATCATGGATATACCTATATATATATGTATATATATATATATATATATATATATATGCCTGTAAACTTAGTGTAGTGAAATTGAGTAGCATATGTGGTTTGTGCCCCTGAAATACATGTTTATGCACAGTTCAAATAGCCCTTTCCTGGAACTAGATACTGCAGCCATTATTGTCTCTGTGAACTGTGCTCTTCTTGTACAGGGACAAGGACTGAGTAACAAAATACAGGTTTTCCATTGATTTCCTTTATAAGCTCTCTTGAATTCCAGTGTGGAAGATTTCCAATGCCTAAGTGTACTAGGATTAGGTTTTTTATGTGTTGATTGTTCTCTGTTTTATCACTGTTCTGAAGGTTATAAACAGTTTATTTATCTTGGGGATATAATGAAAATAGTTCATTTTGGGTGGCAAATGAGGCAGCTGTATAAATGACTTTCCCCCTTGTTATTACAGGGTGAAAGAGTTCCATATTTCCTTATTTATTTATTTTTTTAAAGAATGAGTAAGAAGCATATTAAAACGTGAAAAAAAAAATTGAGAAATATCCAAGAGTTCTTGGTTTTGTGGCTGCTGCTGTGAAATGCATGATAGATGTTAAAAAGCTAAAAAGAATTTAAGACATGGCTAGGAGCGAAGAACTGAAAGAAAATAGATTACTGTTGCATACATCTTCAGTGTTGTGTGCAATTCCAGTAGCCCCATCTAAAAAATTGTATGAAACTTAATAATATCTAGAGAGGGAAAGCAAAAATGACCAGAATTATGGGATGCCTTTCATACGAGAAGTGGTCAAGCAGGGTAGGGTATGTGACAGCATATGGAAGTCTGCAAAGTCATAAATGGTTTGAAAAATAAGTGTATGCAATAGTTATTTCTACACTGCAAAAATGTAAATCAACCAAGAAGGACATCAGCAGCCTGAAAAGGGATATCAGGTAACTTGGATATGCCCAGTGTCCTTAGATCCATTGTTGGTGGGAGTGGCTTGCACTGTGTGGGTTTGTCATACTATGCTGCTGGCTGATTCCTGGGGACAGAACCCTGGGTCAGGTGGGTTCCTGATCTGGATCCCAAAGTCAGTTTCCAAAATTCCCTAATCCCTTCAGTTTCTAAAGTCCCTGTTTCACTATATTGTGAAGAGATGATGACAGGTACCTCTGTCCCTTTAAATTAGCTCTCTGTTGAATGTAACCTGTAAACATGGATGCGGGAAAAAAAAAAAAAAAACAACCCAAAACGTTTGTTGGCAGTTACTGTACTGGAAAACTCTTGGATAGCGTTGAAGCTGATACCAGTGTTCAAGAGCATGCTTGTTTTTGAAAGTGTATCAACTTCATGCTCCACAGAATTTAGACAATTATGTTTTTGAAAGTGAAGTCTTTAGATCTTCTACAATCTTGGAGTACTAGAGTTTGTTCTTAATCTAAAACTTCTCCACCCTCTGGAGAACTAGCTCAGGATATGGATGTAAAGGAAAAGCTTTCTTGAGCTTATTTTAGCATGGAAAAAACCCCACAGATTTAGCCTTGAAAAAAAGAGATGCATTGTTTGTTGACAGCAGTGGTGCTGTCTGTCCGTGTTTCTAAACAGAGCTGTTCAGGAGTGCTGCAGTAGTGCTATTTCTAGATCAATATAAACTTGGTATCTTCCTCAGTGGAAGCAGCAAAGATTACGTGATCCTCTCTCTCTCTGCCAGCTAATAGCTTCTGGAGCTGAGTCCTAGAATCCTAGAATCCTAGGCTTGTTAGAGTGTAGATCTCATCTGTCAGAATCTGGCAGCAGCAGCAAAGTGCTGAGGAAAGGGTTGCAGCTTAATAGATACCAAAGAAATCACAGGAATAGAGACCTTGAAGAAGATCCAGAGGGTAACAGGCTTCCCCATGTTCCTTGAACCTTGAAAAACTGTGTGTTTGTTTTCAGCTAACCTTAGGACAGATGAGAAATCATTCTAATTTGTAATCATACATTTCACTACAAGCATAAAGCAGGACAAACTCTTTGCAGCACCCTTTCATAAAACTCTTTGGGTGTTGTATTCCAAATTCTACAGCTGTGGAGCAGTTTGCTGCTGTAACTTGGGATATGTTGTGTTGATCTAAACTCAAGACAGGAATTTCATGGTATGTGTAGAGGCTGATGAAGCTTTCTGTTTCTATGCTTGGAGCTGGCCTGCTGGGCCCAAGTGAGTTATTTACTGGCATTCACATGGTGGAGCTATACATGAGGGAGAGCTAATGTGGTGAAGCAGCTGCAGGTGGACTGGGATGTAGAGTGACCTTATGGCTGTTAAGGATATGTTATGTATACTGTCCAAGTAGCCTGTATAGGTTTCAAATACTGGCACTTTTTTTAGCTATTATTAAAGACATAATGTTGTATAAGCCACGTTAGCATTGATCATCTTTCTTGTCCATTTACTGGCATTTCACCATTCCTGGCAAAACAATATTACTGTCTTCAACTTCCCTATTTCAGAAGAGTTCTTGAGCATTGAATTATTATTTTTTTTAATTGTTTTTTGGTTTTAAATCTTCTGACTAGTGGCTAAAAAAGCAAGATTTCTATGCAAACAGCTTTTTACCAGATATCTAGACTTGTAATAATTCAGCCTCTCTTGAAAACATGTGAAAGCTCAGATCTTTTTGTCATTAGAGTGCATATATTTGGAAGCATTGTGTTGTGTAGAGTATTTGCTCTTCTGTGTCTGTTTGTTGGGTTGTTTTGTTTTTTGTTCATTTTGTGTTTCTGTTTGATGTTTTGGTTCGTTTTCCTCCAGCAGTAATTGCTCACCTTGGTGTTTAATTTGTTTGATGCTGAATTTGAGCATGTAGACAGAATCACAACATTTGGAAGGGACCTTTTGAGATCATCAAATAGACCTGAATGAGTTCATCAGTTTTGTGGTTTTTTTTTTTTTACTTTTCCATTGTAAATTAATGGTTGTTTTTCTATTATAGATTGACTATACGGGAACAGAGCCTTCTAGTCCCTGCAACAAATGTTTAAATGTGTCCTGGGACAGCACAGCACCTTGTAGTTGCACTATCAATTTCACACTGGAACATTCATTTGAGGTATACTGCCCTGTATGCAAAGTGAAATTAGAACAGTAAACATGGTTTACTTCGTAGTCAGTAGGAAGCCTGTATCCTTTAAGTCTTAATTTTTTCTTCTATTTTAAAGGTTTATTTCTGGTTTTCCTATGAACTTGGATCTGATTTCTGTGTGCCTTTTCAAGTAGCAAGGATGAGATGTTTTTTAATGCCTTTGTTTATCTGGAAATGTACAACATTAAATGGCATGCTTGTGATTTACACGTTTAGATTTGCTGTATGTGTCCTTTAGCTTGCAAGTAGATCAGCTCTTCTTCAACAAGAATTGTGTACACCAGATAAGTGCTTTCTAACAAATTGGAGTCAAATAAGGAGGCTTCTGTGATTAACATCAGGCAAGACAGGAATTAGTGCTGGTGAATATCATTCTGATAGATTGTTGCATGTTGATACTGATTGATTTGAGGATGCCAGCTTAAGTTAGCATAGTACTCATGTACTCAGTGTGAAGGCAGGCTTGAGGCTTCAACTTTCAGTGTTGCTGTAAACACAGAGTTTAAGAGGCTGAAGTTTAAGCTTTATGTTAATTAGTGTCTTCCTATGTTTTATTGACTGCTTATTTGTGTGAATGAAACCCCCCTCTTGCCCCATCTTCTTGTAGAGCAATGTATTCATGTATTATGGACTTTCCAACTTCTATCAAAACCATCGTCGTTACGTGAAATCTCGAGATGACAGCCAGCTAAATGGAGATAACAGTTCACTACTTGTAGGTATTCCTGCTTGGCTATTAACCAGCAGCTAACTTCTGACTATTGCATAGTTTGCTGTGTAGCAGGCTTTTTAGTTCCATAATTATGAGGTGCTAGAATTTTTGCATGTCAGGAGACAGCTATTAGAGAATTCTCATTTAGTTTACAGAACTGTATTAAAATGCTGTAAAATTTCATGTCAGTCGTTTCATTAAGCAGACAGCAGAATAGGTTTTCAATCAGTTTTCAAATTTCAGTGATCTTTAATGGTCTTGTTCTCTTCAGTCAGTAGTATTTTACCTGTCTGACATTTTCCTTTTCAGTATAAAATAACATTCTGTTGCTTAGCACTTGGTTTGGATATTACATCTAAGTGCATCTGGGTTTGTAGAGTCTGGTTCAGTATTGAACATTGGTGATCCTGGAAAGTATCAGTACTGTGTATTCTGTTCAACCCACAATATAATGTTAAGGGCCAGAACTCTTTTTTTCTAATTTTTATGAGGAATGGAAATACAGCTGGGTTCTTGCTCCAGCAAGAATGATTCACCTTTTTTACCTGTAGACTTTAAAAAGGGGAGAGATGAAGGAGGTTATATCTGCTGACAGATACAGGAAGTGGAGGAGCATTTTCTGCTTGCATTTGTGGTATCCCACTGGAGTCCTTGCAACCTTTTTTGTTCTATATTCTAATTGATTTCTCATTATAGTCTTATTTTCTATAACACTGATGCATACTTTAAGAAAAAACTTCAATAAAAGAATACTTGAGTACTTCATGTTGGAAAGCTGTTACTATTAAAAGACAAAAGTTCTAGTTGCTTCCAAGAAAAGCCTTAAATGTAGTATGACCATCATGGAATTCTGACTTTATTCATGCTTTGCTTAGTTTTTTTAATTTCTGCTTGCAAAAGAAAAATGAATCATGCTAATTGCTACTGATTGCTGAGGTATTTGTAAATAACCTGACTTGTGAAAAGCTTTTGCGGCATATTTCAGATGTGCACATTGTTGAGGTACTGTAGTAAAACCAAAGGTAGTTGGATAAACTAGCAGACTCATTTTCCTATCTCTTCTTTGTCTTTCAGAATCCAAGTAAGGAGTGTGAGCCTTACCGCACAAATGAGGACAAACCCATTGCTCCTTGTGGAGCTATTGCCAACAGTATGTTTAATGGTATGATAACTCAATTTTAACTTACTGCTTAAATGTTTTTGTGAAATAGTGTGTTTGGTATTGTTTTGTAAATAGTTCTGAGTAAAACGTGGGCTTTTTAATTTTTACTTAACACGTTTTCATTCTTCAGGATAAATTGAATAGCTTTTCTTGCTTTTTTCAAAATTGCGTTCAGAATTAGTTTAATTTGGTAATGTACAAAGGATGGAAATACCTGTTGTGAGAAGCTATTGCTGCTGGGGAGTAGACATAGATACTGTATATGGATAATATGCTGCTATCTAATATATGTTGATTCTTGCATAACAGCTTGTGGCTGTGTCAGGCAGGTAATAAGTGCCATGTCCAATTTTTTTTTTGTTTGTTTCTCCCAGAGATAATAATGTCACTGCTTAGCAGGATCATCTGTCTAATCAAAGTTTCTCAAGCTGGTTTTCTAATTTGTCTCCTTAGATACATTGGAATTATTTCGCATTGAAAACAACACAAGGACTCGTATTACTTTGGTTAAAAAAGGCATTGCATGGTGGACAGATAAAAATGTCAAGTTCAGAAATCCTACTGGAGATGGAAATAACTTAACTGCACTTTTCCAAGGTAAAAAAAAAAAAAAGGGGTGAAATTTTTGAAATTTGAAACCTCACTGACACCATTTTAGTGAACATGCTAATTCAAAATATTGTGGTTCTCTGAAGAAATTTAAGCTAGGGACTACTTTGCTGTCTAGACAGGTTGTCTTTTAATAGTAAAAGCTAAAAAAATTCATGTGAGGGTGTTTGGGTTTTATCTTTACTGTAATATCTATTTACTTATTTTAAAAAAAAAATTATTTACTTTCTTTTCCTACCTGGAAAACAGAAAAGCCTTGTATCTGCAGTTCTGACATTACTTAACCCCAGCTGGCAACGGAGCACTGCACAGCTGCTCACTAACTGTGCTGCTGCCCAGTGGGATGGGGGGAGAGTTGGAAAGGGACAGTAATTTTTAGTAATTAAAAAAAAAAATGCAGTGTAAGAGTAAAACCAAAACAGAGCACAGCAACGGAACACAGCAACAAAGAGAGAGGAAAACAAAACAAGTGATGCAAAAGAAAACAATTGCTCACCACCGAGTCCCTCAGGAGTGGCAGCCCCTGCCTGCCTTTCCCTGCCCAGTTTTATTGATGAGCACAATGCTGTAAGGTACAGAATATCCCTCAGGGCACTTGGGATCAGCTGTCCCAGCTCCATCCCCTCCCAGCCTCTTGCAAACTCCCAGCCTACTCACTGGCAGGCCAGTATGAGGAACAGAAAAGGCTTTGAGGCTTTGTAAGCACTGCTTAGCAATAAATACATTACTAGCATGCAATCAACATTGTTTCATCACACATCCAAAGCACAGCATGATACAAGTACTATGAAGACATTTAACTGCCCCAGCTAAAGCCAGTACAATTGCTTTAATGATTGGATTAAACTTGAAAAGAAATCCTACAAGTGTTTAATCAAATTCTTCATGTGGGTTTTTTTTTAAGTAGCTCTAATGATAGTGCAAATTTTTCTAAAGCTGCTCTGTTCTTAGAACTGTCTGATTTTTTTCTCATTTTTAAAGTTAAATAACAGTTTTTATTGGCTGTCAGTGTTTGAAAGTCATCTTCATGGCTCCAAGGTGTGTGTGTTTGTGTTTATGCAAGGTATGTAATAACTTCAGCTTTTACCTGATGTGGTTTTCTTGCTTAGTCACAGTGAAATTACATCTTACCAATATGATGCTAACCTTGGAAAAGCAGATACCTTGCCCTAATGCAGTGTAGGGTTGTATTTCCAATAAAGTCAGCAAAAGCATTAGCCTGGCATCATTTAAAATATTGTGCATAGGTTTATTTGCTGATGTTCCAGAAAGTGGTAGTCAAGACTCTTGATCAAAGGAGCAGAAGAGCTCTCATGATAATGGAGAACTCTCACTAAAAGAGTAGTGTTTTTAGACAAGACTTCCTAGCTCTTTACATATGAAGGGGAGGCATATTTGTTTAAGCCAAAGGGACAGTGCTGATAAGAGCACATAATGGATAGGCACTACTACTTAAACTTCCAAATAAAAAGTTCTTAAGTATCCCAGCCAACCTCTCCCTTCACACTGGTTAGAAGTTACCAGGTTTTTAATGGCATTGGGGTGAATTTTGATGAGCCAGTGGTTATTCCTGCATTTGAAATACTTGATAGTTGTTCTTTGTGTTTAATCCTAGGCACAACAAAACCTGTGAACTGGCCCAAGCCAGTGTATTTGCTGGACTCTGAGCCTGACAACAATGGTTTTATCAACGAAGACTTCATTGTGTGGATGAGGACTGCTGCCCTGCCAACATTTCGCAAGCTGTATCGGCTCATTGAAAGGAAGGATAATTTACAGCCTACCCTGCAGGCTGGGAAATATTCTTTGGATATCACATACAGTATCCTTTGAAAAACCTTTGAAAGTGGCAGAGGACCTTAGCAGGATTACACAGGCATATATTTGTGAGAGTTCAAATTGGACCAGCCTGTTTTCTTGCCATTTCTCTCTCTCTCTCTCTCTCTCTCAAAAAAAAAAAAAAAAAAAAAAAAGTGGTATTGAGACAGGGTTGTAAAACAGGTAGTGACAATTGGATCAAATAATAAATATGAAATCCAGTACAGTTTTTAAGCTTCATAGGTGGAATGCCTGGGTTAGACTCCTTAATGTAAGTGCAGTTTCAATCGTAACATGCTTAGGTTGTTTTGTCATGCATATAAAACTGCATTCATATATTCACATTTTTTAACCAGGTTGAAAGTAACTCAAATCTAGTTCAGTTAAAATTTTTTAAAAACCGTCTCTTTAGAGGAGGCCTTTGTGAGGAGATAACAGAGATGTTAATCCTAGGGAAGATCTAAATGTAGAATTAGTTTATGCAGTAGGCAAATCTTGGAGGACGGGAATGTCTTTGTCCACTTAATTTGGGATCTTCCAGATGTCAGTCTCATTCACTTTTTTTGTCACACATCTTGGTCATGTTTATGGGGACTTGCAGTCTCCAGTAGCTACCTCATGTGGCACAGAGGCTGAAGTCTGTGGATGGGAGCATTTCCATCTGAGAATTTTGGGGCAGATTGCCTGTGTTTTTTAGCTGACAGGGAGAGACTTCAGTGTAGTTTAAGTGATGTTTAGTCTTCAGCTGGGCTTATAAGCTGCCTTAAAATCTGCAAAATGGCCCAAGTAACAGCCAGGTTCTTGTTTCAGCAAAATATCATGTAAGGGCACATTTTATGTACCCTTAGTTGGTCATGTGGCCAGTTTGCAGTGTGCAAATACATGCACTACTGATTCTTTGTTGCCTTCTTGTGCTCTGAATTCATGCTTTAACAATGGGGGGTGTTGAATATCTGGGAGGCATTTGTCATGGCTGCAGGAACTGAACACTCAGGAGTTTGGGGCTTGCCTTGGCTCCATATATTTTTGCCAGAAAAATGGCTGTATATCAGGTGTGGAGGTCTGTCACTGTATTTTGAACAAACTAAAGACGAGGCAGAAATGCAGGAGATGGGAGGAGGGTGGTTGTCATAGTAACTGAGTTCTTAAGATTTGAAATTAATGATTATTTATATATCGCAGTATTTTCCTTTTCTGCAAAACTGGGGGGAGTGAAGGTGGAACTGAATGAACATAAACTCACTAAGAAAAAATTTGTAACAAATTCAAGAGTTAAAATTTTAGATTTCCCTAATGTTATGGAAGCTGCTTTCAAAAATGCATAAAATTGTGCATTCAGTCTTTCCTTAGAAAGGGGTTAACATTCCTAACATGGTGATTTTCTTGGAGTAGCTGCCAACGCCCAGATGAGTGTTAGCCTAAAAAAGCAGTTGCATTTTTAATAATTGCTCTTAAAATATTCAAAGAAGGCAGTTTGTATTTGGAACACTGCTGAAATGATCTGAAAAATCCACTGTACCTAACGACATAAAGCTAGGTTTGGAAATATGCCTCTTGTTTTCCTATATATTTTTCAGATTATCCCGTACACAGTTTTGATGGACGAAAAAGAATGATCCTAAGCACCATCTCCTGGATGGGAGGCAAAAACCCCTTTCTGGGAATCGCTTACATTACTGTTGGGTCCATATGTTTCTTCTTAGGAGTTGTATTGCTGATCATCCATCACAAATATGGCAATCGCAACACTAGTGCAGACATTCCCAATTAACCTTGCATTCTGAAAATAAATGTACTGCATGTGCATCAAGGCCAGTCCAGAATGGAACCAGTTTTTGAAAGACAAATCTCTGCTTCTGTCACACCGAGGCTGGGTGCATAATTTTTATCTAAAGCTCCCTTTTCCCATACTGTGGATTAACTTCTGAAAATGACGGGTATACAATTAGCTCTATTGATTGTATCTCTGCCTGTGTCAGAAACAGGTTTTCTGATATTTGCCTGTAACCAGACAGGCCACACGATGCATATAGCTCCTGTTCCCTTGATGCATCTGCTGCTTGTTCCTGTGCTGTGTAATGTCAGTATGATTCAGTACACATAGGTTGCGTGCAGAAAGACTTAAATTGTTAACTTTCTGGAATTCAGGTGTCAGCACTATTGAAAAGTCAAGTCTTTAATGTGTTGGGGTTTTTTTTTGTTTTTGTTTTTGTTGGTTTTTTTTTTTTTTTCAATTTACTGTCTTGTGTGCATGGGCTATTACATTTCTTGCTGAGATTTTAATATATTTATATAAGTTGTTAAATATTTTTCTTGTGTCCTACCCGCCTCTGTTATGTTAAAAACCTTTAAGTGCTGTGTGAAATTCAGCACTCAGGATTCTTTGCATATTTAGAATATATGTGCCTGGCCAGTAAACTAGCATTCTATGAAGGTATCAGAAAACCTATTTGTTAGTTATCTTTGTGAGTCCCTTTTAAAGTTTGTTCTAAATCAGGAAATGTTTGTTGCAGGTAGACTCTGCTTTTTTTCATCATTTTCTTTGCTTTAAGTCATATCCAATACTAGTTCACCTGTTGTGCTTGCTGGTTTTGCTTTTTGTGAGCAGCTCTAAGTGTTAATGGAGAAGACCCTGAAAGGTTTTTCAGCTGATAAATTTGGGTGAATTAACTTTTCCTGAAGGAGTTTCCTAATTTTTTCAAGGCATGTGTATTCTAAACAGGCTTTGTTGTAAAGGAATTGTCATGTGGTTTTTCTTAATTTGAAGTAAACACCACACTAAATTTTTGCAGTGTTGAGATAGTAAACTGTAGAAATTCAAAAGCTGAGATGGCAGTAACCTCTTTGGTGAGATGGAGGTTGAGCTTGCTGTGAAGCCTAATTTCAGTATGCCAGTTAGAGACAATGTGCAGGTTAGTGTCTTAAATTACAGAAGGGTTCACTTTTAGGTTAATTCAAAATTAAAATCCTACATTTTGGTGACTTTTTTTTTTTTAGATGATGTGCAGAAATTGTAATGTATATGGTGGAGATCACTTTATATGCAACTAGCTTGATTAAATATTGAGTATATTAAAGACTATAATAAAGTCTACAAACCATTTAGTAAGAGATGTTATTTGGTTCTTGAACACACATTTATTTTCATCTGGATGAAAAGACATTCTCGTTAGATGTGAATGCAGTCTAAGTGAGTGTTATTTCTGGAATTCCATATTTATTACAAGAACTTCATGCTCCAGTACTTTACTCTGTAGTGAGCTTTAAACTACACTGAATTTACCATGTGAACACATGACCATTTTTACTGAACTACTTGTGCAATCTTTTTAAGCTGGCAGTTTAAGGGTGTAAGTCTGTATAAACTGCAGGATGTGGCAGTGTTTTCAGTGTGCTAGCTTTCTGTAACTCGATGTAATAATTTGTTTGCATAGTACAATGAGGGTGGCAGTACAGGGCTTCACAGTCAAAATGTTAAGGTTTTATTTAGTGTTGCATCTATATTGCTGAAATTCTAGAATAATGGTATATACCGTTGTATATTGCAAGGCAGAAATCTTACACAAAGTGGTAAATTGGCTTTCATCTGTAGAGTAGTTGCTAGTCTGAAAAGTAGTAAGGGGACATCTCCCACTTACTAAAATATTTTTATTTTTAAACTTTGTCACTTGAAATGCAAATATATTCTGATTAATTCAAAATCCTTATCTTTCTTCCAAGCAAGAAATGCTGCTTTTTGTGCTGTGTTCAAAGTATTTTTCCAGCTTCGGCTTAAAATATTTTTTCAGTGCCGTAACTTTTTTCTACTGACTCTACCTGTCTGTGTTTCTTTGATCCCCCTAATGAAGTGCACCAAGATGAGAATTGCTGTCTGGTTTCTGTTACAAGAAAGCTTTTTCTCCCAGAGCCAGTAGCAGCACATACTTGCCAGGTAATACGCCTGTCAGACTGTGCCTGAGGAGCTTATAATACTTAAAAGAGCTTAAAATATTAGCTCAAATTTGTAAACTCTTTCTTCCCTTCCTTCACTTGTCTTATTGTCATATTGATAACTGTGGAGATCCTTTGATTTTGGGTTTCTTACAAGTTGCCACCTGCTGAAAGCTGAAACCACAGTGTCCCTGTCTGACACTTGTCACAGCAGTGTCACTGTCCTGTTCAGTGTCACGTGCTGGCTTTTAAACACTTGACCAGGTTCTTCAGGGCATCCTCAGAGGTATTCACTACCACCAGGGCTCAGAAATGCACAGAGCAATGCCTCTGGTTTCTGAGTGCCAGGTGGGCACTCCCTGAGTCTTAGCCAGCTGAGGCAGTGCCCAAAGTGAGAGATGAGAAGCTTTCTGGAGGTGGTTGCTGATGCTGTGATGAGGGTCTGCTCATGACCCAGTCTTTTCTTGAGGACAGTAATTAAAGTGGGAGAGAGACTAGGAGATGTCCATATCTTATGCAAGAGCTCTCCAAACACAATCTCTTGCGTGAGACAAAATTCCTTCTCGTTTCTAGTAAAAATCTACATCCCTGTCACAAGGGGATTGTCACCTTGGCTAATTTTTTTAACTGCATCAGGCTATTTGGGGAGCTGTCAAATGTCAGAGGGAAGTTAGACTAAAGGATCCTTCACAGTCTTTGCCTCCCAAGGTCACAGTGGTACTGGAACTAAGTTCTCAGCAGCATGGTTTAGGTTTATTTATGAATGTGAAACCTTTAAGAAAGCAAGCTTTTTTTTTTTTTTTTTTTTTTTTTTTTTTTTTTTTTTTTTTTTTTTTTTTTTTTTCCTTCTATGGAAATCTCCATGGGAGGAAAGGCCATAACATTCTAAGGTCAAGTAGTATCTGCCAGTCTATCTATCTGCTTGAATCCACTGAACTGAGCAATGAAGACAGTTGGATTCACAGGAGGTGTTACTGACTGCACCTTTCTCTCAGATGTGCTACTTGCAGTGGGAAAATAAGGATTACAGTCTCTGTAGACAGATATGTCAGACTGATCTGAAGTGAGTGGTGGAAAAATATGACCAAGCCTAAAGTAGAAGGTACCTACAGTTACTGAAAAAAAATGTACTGATTAGAAAGCAACCACTCAGAGAACAAGGTGTGACCTTAGATTAATCTGGATTGAATTGCAAATTATTCTGATCTTCAAAATTCCTGTGACAAGAATATGGTTTCTCATCTTGCCTGAAAATCTGTGATCTACCCTTGGTGCTTCATAAGGGTCTTTTTTGGTGTCTGGGGATTTTTTGGGTTTTATTTTTTTTCCAGAGGAGTTCAGTATTGTGTTAGCTGGGGTTGTTGCATGTCCTGGTGAGTTATCAATGACAGAAACAGTGCAGTGACCTTAAGGAAGGTCTGCAATATCAAGCTTAAAATGAAGCCAGTCTCATCAGGGGTTTGTATTGACAGCGAGTTAAACCACACAACAAAAAACCCAAACACAAAAAGCCCAACACCCCAAAATGTTCTACGTACTGCATGCTCATCTGTATTGAGCAGCCTGCCAAAAAGTCTCAAAGTAGCAGAAAACCTGAAAATCTAAGCAAATTTTATTCCTTCTCTTTTCTTAGCAATGTGGCCAGCTGTGGGAAAAGGCTGCTTTTAGCAGTGTGAAAATAGACTCTAATGCAGAAAACCACAATACAGTTGCAAAAAGTTCTGTTTTGGTGGGTTTTTTTGTTTTTTTTTTTGTTTTTTTGTTTTTTTTTTTTTTTTTATAGTGAGACTAAATTTTCTTCTGAAGTAATTTCATGTAAATACACCCTATGTTCTAGCTCATGAAATTTGTTCTGATCATTGTATTGCCTTCAGTATCTAAATGTGAAGTCTAATCTTGATGGTTTCAGTTAAGACTTAAGTCCATTACGAAATAGTCTGATAAGTATTAGCAGGGCCTTGGATGAGCCAAGTCTCAAATCAGAAGCTACCTTCCTGTAAGCCTCCGTTCCAGGCATGCTCAGCCTGTGTTTGAACATAAAGTAATACTGCCCATCCTTTGAGACATATCAAGTCTTGACATGAAGTCTGAAGTTGGAAAATTTTCTCATTTCCTGCTGGGAATTAAATAAAGAGGAATAAAATCTTAAGTTGATTATTAAACTCAAGCATTTTTTTAAAAAAAAACACGAAATAACCTAAATGGAGGAGTTCTTTCTTACTGGACCCTGATTTCAGATAATGATTACATAAAAGAAACCATTCAAAATGGTTTCTGAATACCTCTTATGTACAAATGTAATTGGATTAGCACCCGAGGAAGTGGATTTTCCTCAAATTTTGCAAAATAAAATGTTGAGATGCTTTAAGTAGTTTCAGAGAGCTAAGAGTGTAAATCTGATCTCAAATTGTTATGAAAATGTGAAGGTTGGACTGTGCTGCTCTTGCATGAAAATGATCAGCTCCAGACTTGCCTGCTGAGGCATGGAGTTGGGTGGTTGAAGTGAGCATATGCTTCACAAATGATGCTTGTGAACTTTGGAACAGGGCTTTGTTCTTTCTGTCAGCAACTTCTTTTCATGCAATTTTAGTGTATCATACAACTCAGAAAATGGTTACAGTGTGGGGTTGGTTTTATTTGTTTGGTTTTTTTTCTTCATACCTGGTGTAGCTTTTAACTGGGTGACTCAGTTATTTTATTTGCCAGAAAGAAAACTAAACCAGTGGGCAAGACAGACTCAGGAAGGAGGCTTAAAAAATAAGTAATTTTTGACTGTCCTATAGCACCAGGGATTTCTGCTTCCACAGTTGCACTGAATATTAATTCAGTTGTTTTGTGTGATCTTTTTAGCAGGTTTTACACACCTTCTTGGATTCAGAGGTAAAACTTCTTCTCTGGTGATGAATGCTTGTATAGACTAAAAGCTAAAACAGATTTTCATTCTGGCTTAAACAGAACTATGAGTTTTGATGGACAGTTTTATTACTCTTCAATACGATACATGCAAAAATTATTCCTGTAAGGAAAAAGCAGCCCAAGTTTGCTTCTAGTGAAATATCCTCACCCTGAGGCAACCAGTTGCCATTTCTCTGTCCTGCAGGTTCCTTCATAAATTAGTCAAGACACCATCTGTGTTTGCTCTGAGCAGCTATCTTGTAGCTTTGATAAGTACATAACCCACATGCCAAGCTTTAAGTATGGCCTTTCTGTTGTAAAATGTATTTTGAGAGCACATTAGCACTGGAGCTTGGGTTTTGATGTATTAGGAAATGGTCCAGACAGAAGAGATCAAGCAATAATAATTTATCTGGGCATTATAATCAGTATTTAAATAAAACTGAGTTATATGAAAATCAGAATACAAGTATTAGAGGTACTTGTAAGACAAAAGAATGCAGAAAGAATGAACGAAAATCTATCTTGCAGTAGTATTGTTATTCTAGAACTGCTTCAGTGTTTGAAAACTTAAATAATGCATCCAATTTCCTCCTTTGTTACTGCACATAGTTCCCCATGACTGTGCTTTCTAAATGGTATTTTTAATATTCTACTCGTCTAAGACTCTACCTATAAATACTTCTTCCTTATTGCATTTTTAGTGTCTTCCTGGGGCAGCTTATCAGGCTGAGAGGTGCTGTGCTTTGAGACATGATCCTCTTTATTTCTGTAGTGGATTCAGCACTAATTTGCTGTGTTTGACACACAGTATTCATCATGAGGTTTGGCAACAGTGCAAAAGCAGCATGATGCCAAAACCTGAGTGCACCGCAACTGCAGTGAAGCTGGGAAATGGTGTTCCTGACAGCACTATATTTCATATATATAGCATAAGGTTGAAGCATGAGAAGATGGAATTATGGGGCTAGATCTGCAATGCAGATAATACACAGGCTTCTCAGAGCACTTTCTTGAAGGACAGGTAGATTCCCTTTAGAATCCCAGCCTTGTCTCTGGATTGACAGGAAGCTGAACATGAGCCAGCAGTGTGCCCAGGTAGCCAAGAAGGCCAATGGCATCCTGGCCTGTATCAGGAACAGTGTGGCCAGCAGGTCCAGGGAAGGGATTCTGCCCCTGTACTCAGCACTGGTGAGGCCACACCTCGAGTCCTGTGTCCAGTTCTGGGCCCCTCAGTTCAGGAAGGAGATTGAGGTCCTGGAGCAGGTCCAAAGGAGGGCAACCAGGCTGGTGAAGGGACTCGAGCACAGATCCTATGAGGAGAGGCTGAGGGAGCTGGGGGTGTTCAGCCTGGAGAAGAGGAGGCTGAGAGGAGACCTCATCACTCTCTACAACTCCCTGAAAGGAGGGTGTAGCCAGGGGGGGGTTGGTCTCTTTTCCCAGGCAACTCTCAGCAAGACAAGAGGGCACGGTCTCAAGTTGTGCCGGGGGAGGTTTAGGTTGGACATTAGAATTTCTTTACAAAGAGGGTGATCAGACATTGGAATGGGCTGCCCGGGGAAGTGGTGGATTCTCCGTCCCTGGAGATATTTAAAAAGAGACTGGATGTGGCACTCAGTGCCATGGGCTGGGAACTGCAGCGGTAGTGGATCAAGGGTTGGACTTGATGATCTCTGAGGTCCCTTCCAACCCAGATGATTCTATGATTCTGATTCTATGATTCTTGTGTTTTATACAATTCTGGCATTCCGTCACTGTCTATAATTATGTGTTGTGAAACATCAAACTGAAGCTGGGTTGTTTTTTCACATGCAGAGTACATGGCATCCCTGCTACTAAGTTTGAGACAGTGGGCAGGTACAGATTTGGTTTCGTTTGTTTTGGTTTTGTTTGTTAGGTTTTGTTCATTTTGGTTTGGTTTTGTTTGCTTCGTTTCATGTGTTTTGTTTTTGGTTGGTTTCATTTGTTTTGGTTTTGGTTGGTTGGTTTCATTCATCGGTTTTTGTTTTGTTGTTATAATTCTGTCTGTAGTAGCTCAACCAGGGATGCCACACATACCCCCAGGGGCGTATGGGCCAGTTGTCTGGGTCAGAACCAGCTGTCCAGCTCGGTATCTGTCCCCCAGTGACGACCAAAGGGGATGTTCAGAGGAGCAGTGGCAGCCTATGGTGTTACTCCGATGGGGCATCCTTCCAGCCCCCTGCAGCTATTAGACTTGTCAATTAAAGGCAATTTTCAAATCTGTGTGCAGCTTCTTAAAGGGATGTTTCTTTCATCGTTTTTCACAGTGTTCTTTGTAGGCAGGGAAGCGGCCAACAGATCCTGCGGAAACACCATTCCTGTTCAGGCTGAGCTGTTTGGAGAAACACCATTCCTGCTGCGAACCTGAGGCCAGCAGGTCCAAGGAAGGGATTCTGCCCCTGTACTCAGCACTGGTGAGGCCACACCTTGAGTCCTGTGTCCAGTTCTGGGCCCCTCAGTTCAGGAAGGAGATTGAGGTCCTGGAGCAGGTCCAAAGGAGGGCAACCAGGCTGGTGAAGGGACTCGAGCACAGATCCTATGAGGAGAGGCTGAGGGAGCTGGGGGTGTTCAGCCTGGAGAAGAGGAGGCTGAGAGGAGACCTCATCACTCTCTACAACTCCCTGAAAGGAGGGTGTAGCCAGGGGGGGGTTGGTCTCTTTTCCCAGGCAACTCTCAGCAAGACAAGAGGGCACGGTCTCAAGTTGTGCCAGGGGAGGTTTAGGTTGGATATTAGAAAGAATTTCTTTACAGAGAGGGTGATAAAACATTGGAATGGGCTGCCCCGGGACGTAGTGGCTTCTCCGTCCCTGGAGATCTTTAAAAAGAGACTGGATGTGGCACTCAGTGCCATGGTCTGGTAACTGCAGCGGTAGTGGATCAAGGGTTGGACTTGGTGATCTCTGAGGTCCCTTCCAACCCAGCCAATTCTATGATTCTATGATTCTGAGCTCTTTCTCTGCATCACCAGCCCCACGCGTTACTGCCCCGCACCTCTCGGCTTTGCAGATATACCCACTCCCGACTCACGTTCCGCATCCTCTTCCCGGTGTACCGGGGCTGATTCTCTGTTCCCAGGCCCTGCGATCGCCCGGACGCCCCCTGAAACCCTGACCCTGAGGCGGCTCCCGCCGCATCCGCCTCCGCCCGCTGCCTCCCCCACTTCAGGGCTGCCGCCGCGTTTTGCTGGGGAAGGGCTATGGTGGGAACGTGAGGAGGAGCTCTGCCTCAGGGCGGCCTGGGGACACCCAGGGTACCCGGGCTCACACCTCCGCTCCCCCGCCGGTCCCGCCGCCGCCATCTTCTCCTGGGCACCCTCACTCCCCCGCCCACCCTCCAGGTCCGGAGGACCGAGGCCGCTGTCTGGGCGGGGAGGCGCTGTAGGCTCTGCGGGGGCGCTCTGGGCAGGCCGCACGGCTGCCTCTCTGGTACCACCGGTGTTGGGGAGGGAGCCGCTTCCGCTTCCGCTGCCCTTGCTGCCGGCGGGAGGTGACGGGACCAAGAGCCGAGATGTGGCGGAACCTCCTGGTGAGGCCGATAGGCCGGGATGGGCCGAGGGGAACAGCCCGCTACTGCTGCATCGGGACGCTCCCGGCAGCCGAGCCTGGCGCGGGGGTGCCAGGGCGGTGGGTTTGTGGGCTGCCGCCCCCTTGCTCAGGTGCCCGCCCGGGCTGCGGGACTCGGCCCCCCCCGGTCACGTCCCCGCCGCTTCTCTGAAGGACGGGACGGAGCCGGAGCCGGGTCGGGGGGTGTTGTGTTGCGTTTCACGTCCTGGCCCGCTCGCTCCCTCTACTGCTGAGCGCTTAGAACTTGAGGGGCCGGGGGTTCAGTCAGCGGGTATGGGATGCGCTTAGGTTGCGCACTGAATTTTATGGGGGGGTCGGTGTTCCGGTACTTGCGCCCGGCATCGTCTGGACTTTTTCCCTCGGCTGCGTGTTTAATGGCGGTAATGTTGCGGGGGAGGATCAGGGTTATCAGTGCTGCTTGTTGGCAGCTCAGAGGGAGAGTTAGTTTTTAACTTTGAGACTTGACGTATTAACGAGGGCAGACATTAAGCCGTCGAAGGAATGATAGGGTCATTGATTCTCGTGGTTTGACCTGTGCTGAAGAGCATCTCTTAGATCTGAAGCAGATTCCAGCTTAGGATGCAGCAGGATGTCTTTAAAATGTATGTGTTTTGGGGGGTGCCTCATAGAATCATAGAATTGGCTGGGTTGGAAGGGACCTCAGAGATCATCAAGTCCAACCCTTGATCCACTACCGCTGCAGTTCCCAGCCCATGGCACTGAGTGCCACATCCAGTCTCTTTTTAAATATCTCCAGGGATGGAGAATCCACTACTTCCCGGGGCAGCCCATTCCAATGCTTGATCACCCTCTCAGTAAAGAAATTCTTTCTAATGTCCAACCTAAACCTCCCCCGGCACAACTTGAGACCGTGCCCTCTTGTTTTGCAGAGGGTTGCCTGGGAAAAGAGACCAACCCCCCCCTGGCTACCCCCTCCTTTCAGGGAGTTGTAGGTGAAGCTCTGTGAAGTTTGACTCCTGTGCTGCAGACGAGCAGGTGAACTGCAGCTGTGGTGGAAAATCCTTGTCTGCACAAACTCGTTTGCTGATGACCCCAAACCATGTGGGGTGGTTGGCTTGCTGGAGGGGAGGGAGACCACCCAGAGGGACCTCGGGAGGTGGGTCTGTGCCAGCTGCATGAAGTTCAGCAAGGCCAAGTGCAAGGTCTTGCACATAGGTCAAGGCAATCCCAAGCAAAAATACAGATAGGGCAAAGAATGGATTGAGGACAGGCCTGAGGAGGACTTGGGGGATGCTGGTTGATGAGATTTCAACATGAGCTTGCAATGTGTGCTTGTAGCCTGGAAAGCCAACTGTATCCTGGGCTGCATCAAAGGGAGTGTGGTCAACAGGTTGAGGGAGGGGATTCTCCCCCTTTACTCTGCTCTCGTGAGACCCCACCTGGAGTACTGTGTCCAGTTCTGTGTCCAGCCTGCAACACAGGAAGGACGTGGAGCTGTTGGAGTGAGTCCAGAGGAGAGCCCCAAAGATAGTCAGAGGTCTGGAGCAGCTCTCCTGTGAAGACAGGCTGTGAGAGTTGGGATTGTTCAGCCTGGAGAAGAGAAGGCTCTGGAAGACCTTATAGCAGCCTTCCAGTACCTGAGTAGGACTGTAGGAAAGCTGGGGAGGAAGGAACTCTTTATCAGGGCACGTTGTGAAAGAACAAGTGGTAACTGTTTTAAGCTGGAAGAGTGTAGATTTAGGTTAGTCATTAGGAAGAAATTATTTCCTGTGGGGGTGGTGAGACACAGGCACAGGTTGCCCTGGGAAGCTGTGGATGCCCCATCCCTGAAAGAGTTCAAGGCCAGGTTGGATTGGGCTTTGAGCAGCCTGATCCAGTGGGAGGTGTCCCTGCATGTGAAGGGGCTGGAACTTCAAGGTCCTTTCCAACCCAAACCATTCTGTGATTCTATGTTTGTCTTAAATAGTATTGTTCTGTGTGACAGACTCAGCAAGTGGTGTCCCAAACCAAGATCTAAGGGGCAGAGGTTGAGATGTCCCCCAAAAGGATGACAATTTTGAAGGCTATGCTGGAGATCTATAAATTTGTTGTGTCTTAATTGAAAGTAGTTTTCCTGAGTATTTAGTTTTTAGATCACTAGAGAGTCAGTCCTTTACATAGTCTGTTATCTCTATTCAAAACCAGGGGGGTTTTGTGAAGTTTCTTCCTGTCCCTTCCACTTCTTTCTTACTTTCAAAAAACCCTATTTCTACCCAGTGTGGATATAGTTGAAAAATATCACTGTTTTACAAAACACTGTTTATCTTTTGTTTCAGGCTCTTCGCCAGATTCCCCAGAGGACCATAACTGCTTCACGCAGGCAGTTTGTAAATAGAATTGCTGAGAAGCAGAAGCATTTTCAGGTATTGAGTGAGCACCAATAATAATGTCAGTAGAACAACAAGGTTTCTTTTTTTTTTTTGTAGTAGGTTATAATTGTATATGTTTTGTTCCTGAAGAGCTGTCAAAAATCCTCTTCACATCTGAGGTGACCTCTGGAAATAGGTGTATCACTGCAGCTTTGAAATCAGCAATTATTTTCTGCAGAGATTAAGAGCTTGTGTGTACATGCTTGACTTTCTGGCTCTTTAGGTTTTTTTACCTTGTGCCTGGGTTTCTTATGAGACTCAGTTACTGTAACAAAGGTAACAAAGTACCAAAGTACTCTGAGATCACATGAGATGGCCGAGTATGTTCTGAGAGCAAAGAGAGAAAAACAGTGATGAGTGAGAGGACTCATCTGGAGAGATGAGCTCCAGAATTCTTAATGAGAATTATTGCACTTCTCAGTTATGAAAACTGTAAAGGTCTTAAGGGCTTGGATTCACTCCTAGGAAATTACTGAATCTTTATAAATTACTTCTGAATTGATCTCTTCCTGGTTGATAGGGACACCTCATGAGAACTAATGGTTTTTCAAATGCCAAAGCAGTGGATGCTGGAGAGCATATTCCCAACTGTGAGCCATATGGCAACTGTGAGCCATAACCATATTGTGAGCAATAGTTTCATACAGAGGATAGAGTAGAGTGGGCTTCAGTGATGTGAAAAAGTAGGCTAAGCCCCAGTTATTTTACTTCAGTTTTTGTGTCTTGTTGTGGTCCTTTCCCCTGCAAGAGGAAGTCTTGTTGGGGTGCTTGTCTGAGGAGCAGTGTTCATTGCAAGCCAGAGGTGAGCAGGATGTTGGCAGTGTGTGAGGGCAGAGGTTCTGTTTCTGCTGGCAGAGATCTCTGGGCATATCTCTTCCTCCTCCCATTCCTTACCTGTGGCACAGCAAGTTAAGCTGGGCTGGGTTGCAGGTCACAAGCAATGGAAACCAGCTTGAATTCCAGGGCAGTGTGAACTTCCTGGTAAGGGTAAAGCTCGTGTGGATCTGGTGTTGAGGACTTTTATTTCAGGTGGAGCAAAAGAATTTCCTGTGTGACACCAGGTGTGAGTAGAGGCTCCTTCCCTGTCACAGGGACTGACTGTGCTGGAGACAGATGGGAAGTTTGTGGTGATGGCCCTCACAGCCTGTGCACCCACTGTGCTCTGCCCACTGGTGTCAGAAGTGTTGCTCCATCTGCCAGTCACTGCTTTAGAAATGAGTGTGCCCATCATTTACTGCCCTAGCAAGTGATCACCTGATGCCAGAGTGCAAGCTTGAAAGACAAAGTGGCATCTCAATAAGCTTCAGTGTCTTTTTGGAGTTGGAAGATGATTTGGGGAAGTAATTATTCTTCTGGGTCATTCTCGTTATATTAGCACAATATTGCAGGAACTGTGTTTAAATGGTTTCTTTTTGTCACTTGTTTCCCTTAGGAAGATAATGGCATCCCAGTTTATCTGAAGGGTGGACCAATGGATTCAGTGCTGTATAGAGTCACCATGGGTATTTCACTTTTTGGTAAGGCAAATATTAAAATACTTATGCTTTGGTGCCATTTCCAACATGCTAATATTGAAATACCTTTTTTTTGGTACTATCTCCAGTATGGTTTTTGTTTCCTCTGTAGTTCAGCCTCTTCTTTAGAACGTGCAAAATACGTGTGGAGAGGGAAAAACATATTTAGACAGACCTGTATATTTATCTGTGCTTTCTCAAGCTTAGCTTTCCAAATGGATTTGTTTTTCCCAACTAATAGTACTAGGGGCTGAATACTCCTTCAGAATTCATGTGTGATGATAGAGAAAACTATAAAAACTTAGAAAACTTATTCTGAAAAGGAGTGAACTGTGTAATTATAGCTCATACATACAAGTTTTCTCACTGGTTTGACTCTTTAGTTCTAGATGATATTTGATGTACTGAGGTTACACATGGTGTGAAAACCAGGAGAATAAATCCAAGCCTTATGATACTGTATATATGTAACCTTTACACTGCTTGTTATATAGTTCCTTAATAGCCTTTAACTTAAATATGTTGATCTTACTGATTTTCAATTCACCTGCTACTTCATGATCCTTTACTTCATAATCATTGTAACCTTTACTTCATGATCATTGGTGTAGGTGCCACAAATGTACCTCTCCCCTGTTTTGCTTTTTGTATTGTTTTTTCACCTTTTCTTTATTTTTGTGCAGTCTATAGAGAGGCATTTAAGATTTGCTTTAAAATATGAATAGCTAAAAAAAAATATAAAAAAAATAGAGAGGTGGCTATAGAAATGTGTTGTGTCTGAGATGCAGCTGCTTCTTGTCAGTTTTTCTTCTGGGAAAGGAAAGCTGACTTGAAAAGAATTCTGTTTTCTGTTCTGAAGATGCCTTTTCTGTCTCTCAATCCAGGAACAGCCTACGTTATTTACGCTCTGCTTTCAGCTTCAATGCCCAAGAAGCAGAAATGATTCCAGATCAGGATGCCTCAGTGACTGGCATCTCTTCGTCCAGTTCCATGTGACTAAGATGGCAGCTTGTACTTGTTGTAAGCAGCTGGCTTAATGCTTGGAATCATAATTTAATTGTAACATGTTGACTGCAATCAATAAAGCAGTTCTTACCTTGTGTTGTGGTGGTCTGGGCTGTATCACGTGCCAGTAAATTTACATTGAGTTGGTCAATATGCAGATCTTAGAATTGGGAGCCTGATACACTTCAAAAGTCAGTTAAATGTCCTGAATCCCTGTGAGAAACTATTGTCTTTGTTGCAGGAGTTCCTCTGACTGCTTTAGTAGAGCAATTTAATCTTCTAATAAATTACCAGGATTAGATTAGATTAGATTAGATTAGATTAGATTAGATTAGATTAGATTAGATTAAACCAGTGTGGAAGTGGATCTTGACTTGATGATTAGGCTGTATCTTTGCTGTCAGCTGCTGGAAGTTGGCTGTAATACATCTAGAAATCTGATTCCAAATCACCATCCAAAGGTGACAGTTTTTACCAAGTGGTAACATAAAAAATATTCTAAAACTTTAAAAAGCCCACATCCTGTCCCACCTGCAGGGATTATGAAGAATATTCAAAGAAAGAAAATTGTTTAGTCTAAATTATAAAACTCCTGTGTTGAGCAAGGTGGTAAATGTGTGTTTCCTGCTCAATTGAAGCAGAATGTGCAGCCATTCTTGTTCTCCAACTGCAGCTCGGGGTCTGCTGTCTCAGGAAAGGTGGCAGCTTGTGAGCTGTGCTGCAGGCAGAAGCCTTGGTGGGGAGGCATGGGGGGGTTAATGCCACAAAGATCTTCATCCTATGGTCGTAAGTGGTCAATATTTATAGCCAAAGCTTTGCAATGCTATTGAAATTAATAACATGACAAGAAATTGTTCTGGTGGAGGTGGGTGTCATAACCCCAGGACGTGTCCCTAGGGTGGGGATAACCCATCATTGCCAGGGCTGCTGCTTGCTGGGTGTGCAGGGGCTGGCCCAGAGCTCCTAGGCTGTGTCTGCTGTGAGAAAAAGAGTTAAAAAAAAAAAAAAAAAGGGCCCATGGTTGTCTACTCAGTGCTGTTTTCTGGGTCCACATTATGAAGCTGGCAGGAAAATTCCCATCTGCTGTTCAGTCTGTGTAAGGGGTGCCAGGTCTGTCCCCATCACTGGCTGCCAGACAGTGAAAACCAGGTGCCTGTACTGCCTGTACTGCATTTCTCCAGGAAAATGCAAAAAGCAAGCTGTGCATCTTCTCTACTCCTAAAATTAAGAGAAAGTGTTTGGAAGTATCTGAAGATTTTGCCCTTAATCTTCCTATGGGTATTTCATGAATAGAAAAAAATAAAATAAGCAACCTGTATTACTCCTTACTAATGTGAAAAAGTGATAAATGTTAAAATTTTAAAATTATTAGTAGTATGAAGCTGTAGATTGCTAGCAGTTAACACATTTGGATTGTATGCTTTTCTTGTCTGATTGTATTACTCTGGTGCTATGTTTCCATCCTTGAATCAATATTTTCTGGAGTTAGGTATTACACTGATGTACATTACTGCCACCTTACTGCAGTCCTGCTTTTGATTTGTGTTCAGGCATCGCACATGGTATCTTTCCTTAAAAGAGATTTCAGGTAAATTTTATTTTCTGTTTCAAGTTCTTGTAAAATTCATTTTTCAGTTGCTGTAATTACAAATGGGAACTGTGGGTTTTTTAAAATATTTTACTTTAAAGGATGGGAAAGTTCCTGGAGCTGAGGACATGGGAATGCTGTCTTGGCTTCCACTGAGCTGGATTGTTCTAAATGTCACTCCAAAAATATGAGGGACATTTTCTGCCAGATAGGCAATGAGTACTGCATCTCTTTCACTTCCCTTGCCACCCTATTTTTCATTATTTAAGCTTTTAAACTTACATGGTTTTAAGTTTATCAAAGATAGTTTAGTAATGTGACAGCTTCGGCAGAATGAAAAAGAAGTTGTTCCTGATACTGAAAGAGAAAATGTTATTCAGAATATAATCAGGCAGATGAAACTGATGAAAATTAAATCCACAGTATTGCAGTTCCAGGTTACACAATCCTGTCTGAGACTCCATGTGTACAATATGGAGTTTTACTTTACATGTTTTAATTTCTCCATTAGTAAAGTAGCTCAGAACTATCTGCTCATAGGACTGTGCCCTGGGCTATGGTTGTTTGGCTGCTGGATCTACGTAGAGATCCAATTATCCTGACACACAAACAGACTTCCCTGCTAAAAGTCTGAGGACTAACAATACACAATATCACAGCATTGGCTTCCTAATAGACACCATCAAAAAAGCCCAGAAGTAAAAAGAAAACACCAGAGAGATCTTTAAGTGTATGAATTTATCTGTACCTTCTTTCTTTTGCCAGACCTCAGAGTAAAAATACCACTTTTCTACTGTTGCTCACCTTGACTGTCACTGCTCTGAACTATGAGAGCGTGATTTTTTTTTTTTTTTTTTTTTTTTTTGCATCTTTCATATAAAACTGTCTTTCCTTACTCTCCCATTCTTTCCCACTTCTTATGTATCAAAGAGCTGGAGGTTGACCTTCATAGTTGCTAGAGTGAATCAGACCTTCAAAGACAAAAGAGATCTGATCAACCTGACTTGACCCTACATAAGGTATTTAGGTGATGAGTAAGCCAGAACCAATGTATCTTTTCATGTGCGTGCTTGTGTGATTATTTTTTAAAAGAATTTCCTTTTAATAATAACACCCCATTCTCTAGTCTAACTTGCCTGAGCATTTCCACTTATTTTTTAGGTACTCAGGCAATTCTGCTATGAAAATAATGCACAGAAACTCAGTCTGAGGAGAATTTTTTGCCTGCACTGTATGTTTCCTGAGTGTATCTGAGACTCAGTGGGCAGCACATACTGTTTGTGATTGATGCCTTGGTCTTGTCTCATTGCTTCTCAAGAGATATTCTTCAAGCTTGAAAACTATGTAAGCACATGGAAAGCAAACACATAGTAGTATGTATTTTCTCAAAAAGGTTATGTCCATGCAAAAAAAGAAAAAAAAAGCTCATTGGCTGGGATTCCTGTTTATTCACTCACAGGGACTAGCACTTGAGGTTATCACCCTACTGAATCTCCACTCAGGCAGTCCTAGTTTTAGGTCCCTGGGGAATACCAGTATCTGTATACAGTTCACTCAGCTCCCAAATGCAATGCTCCCATTGCATATTCCCTGCTTTGTCCTAGAGAAAACTGCCAAAGCAGGATCCATTTGTCCTTTGATAATGTGTTTTCTTCTTTGAGTTTCCAATTCCCTAATTGGAACTTTCTGAAATACAAGGATCTTTCCTCTGTCTAGTTTATGCAGTGCATGTAATTATCTTTCTTCTTTCCCCCCTCTAGTTTATTGTTTTCTTGTTATGTTACCAGCTTTGGTATTTTCATTAATGAAGCTGTCTGTCCCTTGTCTTGTTGGATCTTTGCTGGCAAGGTGCTGTCTGGTGGGCATGGAAATAAATTGAAAAAGGATGATCAGGTAAGGTCTGGTAATTTTTAAGCTTTACCAGTGTATGTACCAGAACATAGAAGGAGCTACCATTAGAAAAGTCCACAGGAGGCTTGTAAGTTTAGAGGTTAACTAAGCCCTAAAGTAAGGCTTCCAAAATTAAGTTTTTACAAACTAAGCACGAAATGAACAAGGTCATGGTATTGGTTTAAAAGCATATTGCAGCATAGGCTTTATGATCAACACTCCTTTGACAGCTAAAGGAGGTGTAAAAAAAGAGAGGTGTATCAAGAGAGAACTCTCTTCTTGAGGAAGTCTGTATAGTTCACCTAGAAATGCAGGTCCCTGTGATTTCACCAGGAGCAGCAACAGAATGTTTTGCTTGAAAAAAACACTTATGTGTTCAATTGAGACACTTTCTGTGTCCTTATCCAAAAGGGTTTCAGCTGTCACAAGGATCCAGAAACAAATTGAACTATCTACTAGTTTCTTTGGGTTAAAAATTTTGCAGAGGACTTCTCAGGTCCAAAAGAGACATATGTTTGTCCAGTTTTAATAAACATATGAAACAGCAGCAAAAAAAAAAATTAAAATTGAATACTTGTAGAAGGCTGTTTTTAATTTTCCACAGAAAGTTTCCCTTTTAACCAAGAAAACTGGGCTGTGCCGGACCTGAAGTATGAGATCTGCCCAAAATGTTGTTACTCCCAAATCAAGATTCCTCAAGGAGGTTCTACGCAAATCTCTGGTATCATTCTCACCAATGTGACTGTTATCATTTTGCATAGACATTCAGAGATGCTTTTTGGAATAAAGAGAGAGGGATATTTGCTGCTGCTAGGGTTTGTCTCACCTATTATGAGAGTTTGGAAGGGACCTCAGAGATCATCAAGTCCAACCCTTGATCCACTCCCGCTGCAGTTACCAGACCATGGCACTGAGTGCCACATCCAGTCTCTTTTTAAATATCTCCAGGGATGGAGAATCCACCACTTCCCTGGGCAGCCCATTCCAATGTCTGATCACCCTCTCTGTAAAGAAATTCTTTCTAATATCCAACCTAAACCTCCCCTGGCACAACTTGAGACCGTGCCCTCTTGTCTTGCTGAGAGTTGCCTGGGAAAAGAGACCAACCCCCCCCTGGCTACCCCCTCCTTTCAGGGAGTTGTAGGGAGTGAGCAGCTGCTGCTCCTGCAGGAGCTTGGGATTCTATCTAAGCTGCAGAGGTGTTCTTTGAGTAACTGAGTTATATAAATCTATTTAATATCAAAATTGTTTCATGTTGTTTCATCTCAACATGATGACTTACTCTGGATGACTAATGCCCTGGGGCCTGAAGTTTATAATGGAAAGGCTGACACACATGCAATCTTATCTATCATAACACTATGTGAAAGGGAATTATATAATTAAAACATTTCAGTGATTCCTATTGCTCACTGGGAAGCTACAAGTCCCAAAGGAGCCAGGCCAACTTTGTTATCAAGGTTTATTCAGTCATCTCCTAGGAGCAGTAGGGCACATTTTGCTAAATATAGTGTGGTGTGCTAATATGTGCAGAGCATTGCACTGGGACCACTGTGCCACAGAGCTGCAGGGACATAAAATGGGAGGTTAATACACCTTCTCCCTGTGGCTGAGGTTTTCAGAAATAAGTGCCTAAACTTAGACTTCTAAATCCATACTCAGACATTTACATAAATAGCCTGTTTTTTCAGAAGAGCAGTGTCGAGAAATTATCTTCTATTAAAAAAATAAAATAGAGGAAAAAAAATTACAACAATAAAGGGTTTTATTATTTCTGGAAATAGTACTCAGAACTATGGCCAGATTTCTCGGAAAAGAAGAGGGGGAGTCACAACTTTTGATTACCTCGGCTTAATTAATTTGGGGACTTAAATGCAGTTTCTGAAAGGAAGTCCCAAAGCTTGACAGTGGGGCAGAAGAAACTTCAACTGTATGGCAAAGCAATAAAAGTTGCATGTGATGTGTTTTAAAGATTTGGGCAGGAACCTCTGTCACAATCCTGACCTCTCTGTTCAGGCCTGAGGCCCTGAAGCAGATGAATAGAGATTACTGCCATCTAAACATATCTTGATCAACATCAAGCACATTTGTTGGTCTCATTCTGGTCCTCAGTAAATAGGTATTTACATGAGCAGGCTACAAAACCTGTCACCAGCAGAGGACAAGGTCAGGCTGGGTGGGGCTCTGAGCAACCTGATCTTGTTGAAGATGTCCCTGCTTACTGCAGGGGCACTGGGCTAGATGACCTTTAAAGTCCCCCTCCAGCTTGAACCATTCTGTGATTCTGTGACTTGGGTGGCAAAAATACCAGAAATGAAGGAAAAAAAAAAAAGGGCTCAATCCAGTTGCCTAAACTTAGCTGTTTAGCACCATCTCAGGCTTATCTTTGAGGCATTTGCTGAATGCCACCTGAGAGGACCATGCAGGACAGAGCAATGGGCACAGGTGACATTCTCAAGCAGCAAAGCTGAGATGGGGCATGTGTCAAAGAGCACAATCCCTGTCCACCTTTTTGACTTATCTGGAGGTAAGAAGCAGATTTTTTTTTATTATTATTAAAAAATAAGGTCCCAACAGCTACCTCTAGCTTGCATCTGCCACAGTTTTTAACTGGGGAAAAAGATCATGATGTAGTAAAACCCCATGTTGTGATGTGCCTTACGCAGCACATCACCCAAATACATTTCAAAGAGCACTTGGCAGAGGGTAAAGGAGCAACAAGGCAGTTTTACCAGCTGAATATTTACATGCTAGAAAATGTAATAGCAAAAGATGGAAAGAACCTGAGTGGTGTTTCAAAGTGTAATTTGGGCTCAAAACCTGATGTGTTTAAAATTCCTAAGCAGATGATGTTTTCAAATGCTTTTTTTCTGTGTGTGTGGGAAACAAATAAGAGACTCTGGAGCTAGTAGCAAACACATTTTTCCAGAAAAAAAAAATACTTTATAGAAGAAGTCAGGACAATGCCAAAACCAAGACATATTCAATAAAATGGGGTGGCTAAAAACTGAACAGAACAGTGAGGCCAGCTGGAGAGCACCCAAGGGACGGGAGGAAAGGGCACATTAGAAGAGACATTTTAAAAGCTCCCTGTGAAGTCTCTCTGCAGGCTGTAGAGGTGTTGATACACAAGAGAGACACTGAACACCAGCAGGTGCAAAAGGCTGCCAGCAAAGGGTGGGTAGGAGCTTTCAAGTAACCTTTAAATGTAGAAACAAAAACCAATAGTTTTCTGTTTACATAACAGATTGCTTCTGATACTGAAGCACAGGGCAACTTCTATTTATAATAAAAAAAAAATTTATGTTCTGGTATTTGGAACTGTCAGCGTTCCACATATTGGGAAGCAGCAGCCACAAGGCTGAATTAAGACATGCTGATTTAAATCTCCATTGTTTTGCTTTGTGTATTTTCCCTTTTAGTGACTAGTCAGTTATGACTTGTGCAAAAGAAATAAATTCCTTTTTTAAATTTAGCTCAAGTGGAGCTTGTAAATGTCCTGAATTTTTTTACCTAGGCAGAGCCTTTAAGGCATGAGTCAAGCTCTTGCCTGACTCTTTTTTCCACAAGAGTCTCAAAATGTCCCTGTACCCATCAACACCTGTGATAGGTGACATGCAGATGACAGGTCTCATGCAAATATACATATATAAGTAAATAATATTTATTTGTATATAAATAAGTATTCATAAGTAAATATATATAACCTGGGCCACCCAGCTCCTTGTGCCTGGTGTATTCCCTGACTGTGTCCTGGTCCGAGTTGTGCCTCTTGTGCAGGCTCTTTCTTAGGGAGAGAAAAGAGCTGTGGTGACTGCCACAACCTGCCAGTAGGGATACCAAGGCACTGAGACTGAAAAGGTGGAGATGGGGAGGAGATGACCACGGAGCCCATCTGCCCCAAAGTCTAGAAATGGTCAAAAGTTACATGACTTTTAAGTACAGACCTACTATAAGAGCAAAAGGTTTTTTAGCAAGACTGGTGAGGTCTGTACCTAATGCAGGAATAAATCTCCCAGTTCTGGTTCTTTGCTCTCAGGCTGAGAGTTCGCCACTTAGGATGAGATGCCAGCTAAGCAAAGAATTAATTTTTCATATCAAACTGAGACCATTTTTGTGAAATTATCCAAAGACACAGGCTTCTGTGGTGTAGATTGCTGGGTTTTTTTCCCCTAAATGTTTTTTCTTTCACTTCAGAGTAGACTTTTACTTTGTCAATCCTACTTACTCTGCTGTGCTCACAGTCCAACCACCATAGTATGCAATTCACCTAAAACAATTGTTATCTATTTTCAGCCACTAGGAAACAGCTCCCTGAAGTGTGCTGTTAATAGTAAGTATGGTGTGGAGGATTTCTCTTTGAAGTCCTAGCACACTTTAAATAGCAGGAGGTTACTATGATTCTGTGCATTCATATCAGATTCTCTTGTTAGAATGTTTAAGTCTTTGAATGTTTGTCCTGCTGTACTGACAGTAAGTTTAGGGCTGACCTTTACATCATCTAAACCTTCTTGGAAAGGTGCATACCTGGAGAGAGTGCCACAACTGAGTATTTCCCCAGGATATCTTCCCTCTCACCTGCTCCCCAGGCAGGGGAACAACAGTATCCCTCCAGACTCAATGGCTTTTGTGCCTGTTGGGGAGAGAAAGACAGCATCAGTGGTTGGCATAATGATGGGGTTTTCAGTCTTAAAATTACCACAGTTTCATTAGTTATTCAGTGTCTGCAACGGTGTCACTCGTTAGCTAACACAGCCTAAACTCTAAATACATTTGAATACCTTGTCCATTCAGGCACAAATCTTACTTTCCCCATAAGCCTCCCTACCACCTACACACCCCACTGCCACACTATATATTGATATTTTTTGATATAGAAGTACTAAGAAGAATTAGCAAAATGTTTCTATTCAGAGCTTGTCACTGTAGCATTTCAGCCTTTGCTGCAGAATAATAATGTGTGCTTCTTTGGTGGGAGTGATTACATTGAAGGAGTTGAAGGATTATCAAATGTAGGAGTATCAAATGTAGGAGAACCCATGGCTACTAAATTTTCATCACATGCTGAATCCAGCTAGGCACTCAGAGAACATTGTATTATAATGTTCTGCAAGTAACAGCAAAGACTGGTGGTTATTAGGTGTTTTGATTTTTTAAAATTATGTCTTGCCTCAGGGGATCATCATTCTTTCAGCAGGAACCCCTCAGCCATGTGGAGAAGAGGAATTCATAGAATCATAGAATCATAGAATCATAGGGGTTGGAAGGGACCTCGAAAGATCATCTAGTCCAACCCCCCTCCCTTAATCATCTTAGTAGCTCTGCGCTGGACTCTTTCAAGCACTTCCCTGTCCTTCTTGAACTGAGGGGCCCAGAACTGGACACAATACTCCAGTTGCGGCCTCACCAATGCAGAATAGAGGGGGAGGAGAACCTCTCTTGACCTACTAACCACACCCTTTCTAATGCACCCCAGGATGCCATTGGCCTTCTTGGCCACAAGGGCACATTGCTGGCTCATGGTCATAATAAGAATTCTTAGGCCTGCATCCTCAAGGCTTTGTGGCTGGTCCATTTCTGTGATGGGAATGGCCACGTTAAGACACAATGTGATACCTGACATATATACAGTGTGACTGTCCTCAGTTAATTTCCTTTCTTGTCCTTTTTAATCAAAAAACATTTTTACTGTCTTCTTTGGGGAGTGATTCCTGAATAGATCAGGATTCTGTTGTGAAATAACAAACAAGCTTGTCTGAAACAAAGCAACTCAATTTAGGAATGTTTTAATACTAAATGCATTTGTGTGTATATATAGAAGGGACTATTGAGATAATTGCATCTAAATTTTTCCAATTTTAGTATCACATTAAATAATTTAGTATCTGATATTTTAAAATATGACTGCCTACAAATTAACAGCCTTTTATAAGACTCCCAAATAACATTAGAAGGCCAGTTCCTTTCTATTTATACCTCTGCTTTTGTATTATTTATTTACTTTTCCAGTTCTACTTATCTGGAGCCACAATAATTTCTGAGTTTCAGGGCATTACATGATGGGAAAATTCAGTCAGAGAAATTAAAGAAATAAATAGTTGTTAAGGAAAACATACCTGGTGAGGTAGATAAGTATTTCATGGCTGTAACTCTCTCCAGGGACACTTCTTCCATAGTTGTTCCACTAAATGTGTAGATTTCAGATAGAGCCTGTCCTCTCTAAATGCTGCTAATATAAGAAGCTATTCCTCTTTATGAGAGTTCAGATTAGTACTGCTCTCTGAATACCAGCTCTGAAATTAAATTATCTGAATAAATAAACAGCAGACTGAGTTCTTCTCATGCCATTGGCTGGAAATCTCTCAGAAAAGGCAGGACCTGGAGGACACAGCTTGCTGGATTTTGTCCTTATGTATTTTGTGGATGCAGACACAGTACTGTGCCATATTAGCTTTATGACTGATTAACAAGGACTAAAAAATACACTGGGAAGGTCATCCTTGGTGCTGTAAGGAATGAATGGGCATCCTAAATGATTGTACTAAGACAATGTCTAATTTAGAGACATCCTAGTGATACATGCAGTGATAAAAGCAAAGCAGCTCCTCAGCAGACATAGGTAAGTCACTGGCAGCAGCAGTTTTGCTTGTGTAGCAACATTTAATGCTGAATCTATCCATTGTTCAGCATTCACTGAGCAGACACTTATTTTATACCTTTATATCTTTTTATATCTGACATTTATTTTGTATCTTCCTCCATGTAAAGAGTATCCACAAATATAAATACATATGAATAACGCATTTACCATGCTGGTATGTAAAGCAGATACAATGAACTGTCAGGCAGACACAGAGGCCAAATGTAGAGTGATGTACACAAAGTTTACAGTGCTGAAATGCAGATTGTCCTCTTTTATTCTGCCCTGGTAATGAAGCTTGAGGAAACAAAGGAACAAAAAATGGTGCCAGAAGCATAAAGTATCTTGATTAACTAAAACCAGTTAAAAATTTCTAAGATATCCTGGTTACCTGCAATATTACTATCACATACCTACACTAGAAACGGGCAGTATTACTAAAAACATAAATATGAACACAAATCTGGATTTTTTGTATTTAAATTTTTCACTGTTTCTATTTACTCAGCTTAGATAGCAAAGAACATTGCAGAGCTGGAGTGCATGGTCTTAATGTGTTTAACACTTGTCGAAGAAACAAGTGGACAGGAGAGTGTTAGTAAATGTTTATGCATTTCAGAAATGCCTTCTGCATCACATATTATGTACTCAGACTATGAATGTATGTAGCAACAGAGCTTATTAAAAACAACCCATTTAATTACTGTGATGTATGGAAGCACACACTCTCAATGCAATTTGTTGGTGTATTTTACATGTGAAAACAGCTCAGGAAGAACATAGTTAAAATGTTTAGATTAAATAGCTGAAGATAAGAATGAAGTGCTGCTGCCCTTGGAGACAATTAATTACTTGTTCTTGCCAGCTCTGAATCTTATTTCACTCTAAGACATTAAGCAAAGCTGTTCAGCTGAGTGGGATGGGAAATAGTCCCCCTCAGCATCACCGAGGCCTGCAAAGAGTCCATGTGATTCATGCAGCCCTGAGAGACCCAGAAGTTTCAAATTCTCCACTCATGTTAATACAGGTGTAGAATTAATACCAAATTATTTAAATATCTTAAAATAATTGGTCCAAGCGATTTAACCTTTAAAGGGAATAATACGTGTTTTCTTCCATCCTAATTATTTGCATTAAATAATTTTAATTATTAACATATTTTAATTATTAGCATAAAATTCTGCTTATCCTGTAATGAAAAACCCCCAGTACATTGTAAAAAGTACTATCTCAGCACAAAAGAGATTAAAATGCTTCATTTGCATTAATTCACTTTACAAGGAAGACTATTTCACTTTAATCCCTGATGTCCATTCTTAGGAAACTATTGTGGACACCACTTTTATAAGCCAAGTGTTCTTGGCTTATTCACTCAGGAAATTAAATGAAAAATTCTGCAAGGTGTTATTTCTTAGAAATATTGCTTTTACATATCAGATCTGGATAGAAAGAAATTAAATTCCTCATGCCAAAAAGAGAAAATCCAACTTAAGAGCTGAGCAAGGGGATTAATAGGTCAAGAGTATTTGAAAGTTTATCAATGGTGAGATGTTGCTCTTGGAAAGTGTATTTTATCAATACCAGAGAGCTGAAGCTGTGGCATGTCCACAAGAGTAGCTGACTCACTTCCAAAGTGTCTGGAAATGTCAGTGCATGTCTTCTGGTTATCACTCACTTTGCAGCATTTGGGTTCTCAAGCAGATAACTGGACTGGTGCAGAAATGCAGACAACCCGATCCAGCTCAGGAGAGACACATCCTCCCGTTGACATGTCCTGGATCCTTGGGGAAAACTGCCCAGAAGCCATTCCCTGAAAAATTATTCATCTCCACGATCAGGCACTTCCACCCTGGATGGAACTTGTCCTAATGGGGCTGAAATTCACACCTGTGCAAAAGGCACAGAAATGAGCCAGAAATGATGCTGACACCCCTTAAAGGAGATCTTAAACCCTGCACTGAGGTTTTGCCCCTGTCTTTCCTTCGCCCCAATGTTTAGCTTTTCTTCTTGGCCCTTCCCCTTGTAATCTGCTTTCCAACCGCAGTGGCCTCGGCGTGCTCCGAGGGAGCTTTTGGGGGGGGGGGGTGATGGGGCGGGTCAGTGGGGGTCTGTGGCGGGGGGTCTGTGGGCGGGTCAGTGGGGATCTGTCTGTCGGGATCGGTGGGTGGTTCAGCCGCTCCTCCCGCCGCTGCCACCGGGAGGCGCCCCGGCACCACGAATGTCCTGTCCGTGACGGACGGGTTCGCGGCTGCGGGATGCTCTCTGCTATTCTCTCTCCCCGTTTGCCCCCGCGCCTCGTCGATCTCCCTTCTCTCTCCGCCTCCCAGTTTGCTGACCTGCTACGAGAGGGCGGGAAGGAACGCGCGCCTCGGGGACAGTGACATCGCGCATTTTAGCACCAAGGGGTCCCGGAGGGGCCTGTTCCCAGAGTGTAACCGGGGTTGCCGTTCCTCACGGCTGAGTGAGCGGCGCCGGGGACGGCCCCGTGGAGCCCTGATTGGCCCCGGCCGAGAGCTGTCTGCTTCCCCTGGCCCCCGGGCAGGGAAAGGGGCCGTGTACCCCCCTTCACTCCCCCTCTGCCCCCTCCCTGGCACGCCGGCACGGTGCGCTGGGACACGTCGGGTTACCACGGGCAGGCTGCCGGGAGCAAGCGACGGGAGACCCTTTCGGAGCCTCTTGCCCAGAGGGCTGCCCGATGTTGGAAGGGGCAGCTTCTGTTCGAGAAAACCGGTTTAGCTCAGAGGCCACGGGCGCGCCCGCAGGGTCCGGGGAAGGAGGCGGTGGGGGCCATGTGTCCCCTCCCCTCTGCCCGCGGAGCCCCGCTGCAGGAAGCAGCCGGCACCGACGACCCTCTGTGCTCGAAGCGAAACGCTGCTGTGGTGAGGGAGGAGGTTTAATATTTGAAGGGCTGGATAGGGTGGAGGCCAGACGCACCTGAGTTATGTTAAAACGACTGCATTCTCTTTACCCCCTAAGCTCCCGGGGCTGCCCGTGCTTCTCTGCGAGGCTGTCCCGGGGGACCAGCCCTGGCCCCCGGCGAGGGTGAGAGGGCTCTCGGGGAAGGGACGGGGCCTATGTGGAAACCCCCGCACGGGGACACCCTCCGCGCCGCCGTATCTCGAAGCTCTGCCCGACGACTCATTTTTTCCACTTCCCTCCAGTGTTCCCCCCGTCTGGGAAACCGAGGGGAGGGAGGGGGCGGCGGGCCGGGCCCCTGCCCCCGGGCGCGCTGCCCCGGCGGCCGCCCGCCTCATGCCGCAGGAATGCGCGGAGGTATGCGCCAGTTTCCAGAAGTGGATCCCCTTCCTTGCTGGAGCAGAGCAGCGCATATATCACCCGGTGGCAGCAGTCCACCTTCCCTGCAGTTTCGTAACCGCTTACGAGGGTAAATTGAGAGTTGGGAACAGCCCTCTATTAAGTAGCAGATTGAGAAGAGGCTCTTCCCACTTGGAGAAGGCAAGTCTTCCCAGACGGACCCCTCGCATCGGGAGCTACAGTAATCCAGGCGCCTCCTCTGCGCTCAGCTATTGCTGCTGCTTCTGCTCCTCCTTCGCCGCCGCTGCTACTTACCGCTCCCTCCACAAGGTGCCCCCGGAGCTTCATCCTTTCTCCTCCTCCCTTTACCCAGGTCCGACGGCTGCTACTGCAGGCATCGCCGGAGAACCCGTCCCGTCACCGACCCCGGCACCCTGCAGCCGGCCCGGAAGGTCTGTGCCCTCGCAGGAGCGGGGATCCCCTGCCCTCCCCTCAGCCGACCCCCGGTGTCCGTCCGTGCGCACCGCGCACGCAGCCCCTTCGGATGCGCTTTAGGCTGAGATGAGCAGCCCCGGGCTGAAGGCTGCCGGGGGAAGGGGGAAAGACCGTGTGTGTGTGTGTGTGTGTGTGTGTCTGTCTGTCTGTCTGTCTGTCTGTCTGTGCGTGTCGGGCATGTCAGAGCCGGCTCTCAGGCGTGCGGCCGAAAGGGCGGAGGAGCGGCGCGGAGCGCCCCGAGGGGCGACTGCCTGTCAGGCCCCGGGGGAAGGCAGGCTGGGCTGCCGGTCCCGGCGGCTGCCGGCGGAGGGGTGACCGGGCAGAGGTGCAGAGGGAGGCGGCGGTGGCTGTGTCCTGGTGGCGGTGATTCCCTCCGGAGCCGAGGTCACCGTCCAGGGCGCCGGCGGGGCCGCTGCCGCTGCGGTTCGAGCAGCTCCCGTGTCCTCCGTGTGCACAGCTGCCGGTGATGCTTGCTCTCGCTTCCAGTTTTTTCTGGCTCTGATAGGTAGCGTTGTGGGGTTTTTTTGTTTTTTTTTTCCTGTGCCTTGTGTGAGGGTTTTGTTTGTTTTTTGTTTTGGGTTTGCTGTTTTTGATGTTTTTTTGTTGTTGGATTTTTTTTCGTTTAGGTTATTTTTTTATTCTTGAAAGTGGTAATATGTCCTGCACTGTGCGTTTTGGAAATGCTTTGGAAAAGCTTTTTGGAAATGCTTTGGGATGAGCTTTTGTAGTTCGAATTAGTGTGAGGTTGGACTGGCAATGGTGAAGCCCATTTGTTTTTTTAAAGTGGTCTCCGAAGATCAACGAGGAAACCTTTAGTCCTGACAAAAAGTCTGCTTGTGTCCCTGCTGAGCCAGCAAGAGGACCTTTCCTCCACCACCTCCAGGCTTTCTTTCATACACTTGGGTTTGCGAGAAGTAAACACAGTGTTTTTGGGTGGGCAACTGAATGCTTTGGCCGTGACATTTTATTTCATGAGAGAAAAATGTGTATCAGAATTGGTAGACCTGCAGCAGGAGCGAACTCCTAGATGCCTTTGTGAGATGATTGATTGCTGTTGCTCTTCAAAAGAATCAAAAGATGGCAGTCCAAGCCCACACAAGGTTTTTCATGACAAAAGTCCATATACTTTGAGTTTGGCCAGTCCTTAAACTCACTGCAGAATGTAGCAGTAGATGTGCTCGGGGACAGCCGTTTCCCACGCAGAGCAGTGGTACAATTTGGGAGCTTTCAGGACAATTTAATGCTAACCTTGGTGCTGTGTTAGTGTCAGGGAGCCATTACAGTGAATATTACTCTTCTGGAGTACCTGCTAGAGGTACCATTGGACTGAAACTATTGCTTAGTTTTTCTTTGAGCACTTGGTATTTTTATGTGCAATAAAGGCATTTGGCTTCGGCAAGTATATACAGCTGCCCAGCAGAAGTCTATTAAGTTCAGTGTCAGTAAGTGGGAAGCTCCTGGATCTCCACAGAGGCTGCTCACTAGATGTGCCTTGCTGGTCAGTTCTCTAGGTGGCAGAAGAATATTTTCCCCTTGAGCTGTTTCTGTGGACTAATGATTTGTGTATTTTTCTTTTGTTTTGCTCTTGGCACCTTCCTGATAAAATCTGCTGCCTAATTGCTTTTGGAATTCTATTTCCTCCAGCCTAATTATGATATATGATGCATTTATGACTTTATTCAAACAAATTACCCCTCCCCTACTTTCCGAGATAGAAAACCGCAGACTTCAGAAGCGCTTCCATGCATATACAGAGGGGTCTGTTCATGTTTAGCCTTTAATTAGACAAGGAAATAATTTGAAATCTTTGCTAGAGTAACTGGGAGTAATTTGAATGTGACCTGGAGCATATAGTTATGAAGGTATAGCTGTTTACAATTATGAATCAACAACTTGGCCAAATCCCACCTATTTTGCTAGATGACTTGCAGTGACTGTGAGACTCTTTTTGCCTGCCTGCTTTTTATAGTGTATTTTAAATCTATTTTCTCTCAGGACATGTAAATGAATTATCAGATGCTGAAACATCATGGCTAGACAGACGTATCAGGTTTCAGTTGTGTGTTACACACACTTCTGTATAATCTATTTCAGACCTTCAAGAAATGAAGAATAGCACATTCAAAAGGCAGAGCTGCTAAAAAAAAAGTTTTGTTATATTTTCCAAACTGCCTTGAGACCACTAAAGCACAGCTAACTAAGTGCTTCAACAGTTATGAAAAAGGAGCTGAATAAAATCCCCAGCTGAAAGAGACATTTAGTTGATCCAAGGCAGGAATGACCTCTGAATTAGCTATCATCACATTCAACGATGAAGTCATGGAGATCCCTCCTGGCTCCTGCCTGTGCAGAGGCACAGATCTTCACTGCTCTTCCCTGATCAAATTAACCCCAACTAGGTTAAAGACATGTGTGCTTACTGTGGTTGGAAAGGGTTCAGCAACAAAAGGCACATTATTGTGAGACGAGACTCTCCAGTTAGTCATGCAGATCTGTCATCATCTTGGAGGGCTTTCAAGTCTAGAGGTTTCAACCTGGTTCCGTGGATGGGGGCTGGGGATAAGAGAACAAAGTGAAATGCACTGTTTGTCTTTTTTATGTTTCATGAATACACCCACGCAATCCTCTAATCCACGCGTATCATTTCCTTCTCCTTTCTCCTTTTTTTTTTTTTTTTTCCTCCCCCCCTCCCCATCACTGCAGATTCATTCATGTTGTTGTGATCTGAAAGGGCAGAAATGAAGACAGTGCTATGCTCGGCAGTTGCTGCTCTCTGTGCAGCCGCCCTCCTCTCCTCCATCGAGGCTGAAGGTAACCTTCCCCTCCCCGCTCCCTTGCCCCCCGTCCCACACTGACCTGCAAAACTCCCAACCCAGCCTTGAGCTACCGGCTCGCTCTCTCTCTGTTTTTGAGTGTAACTACTTTGCTTTATCTCTTTCTCTCCTTCAGAGAAACGCCTCTTCTTCCTTGCCCAGCTCCTTCTGTGCTCTGTTTCTCCTGGCTAGTCAGCCAGACCGTAGCTCCCTCTCTGTCTCTCCGGTGTGCTGTCCACACCTCTCCACAGGCAGGACACGGGCCCCGCGGAGCCCGCTGCCACTGCCACCGCCATCGCTGGCGGGCAGCTGGACATGGCCTGGGCCTGAGCTGCTGTCTTGCTAAGTGACCAAGAACGGCTGAGCTTTGTGCTGTGCACTCCTGTTTAGTTATGTTTAGAGAGGAAACGAAAAAACCCACCGTACAACAACCACGCAAATTTGAAATAAAATGCTCCAACAGAGTCTTGCTCTCTGCGCCTGTGTGTTTTGTCCGGCTTCGGCCTCTCGCCTCCACCTCCATCGCCTGTGGGCACTGCGGCCTCCTCTGCTTGGCGGGGCGACCCCCGGCTGAGCCCTGGGGTGGCTGGACCTTTCCTTGGGGACTCTTTAGCATTTGCAGACGGTCTGACCAGGGGGACATCCCTGGGGAGATGCTGTCATTGCCGTCCTGAGCACTGCTGAAGCGTGGCTGTGCCTTAGCTGGGCCTTGCTGTCCCTGGGCCTTTAGCGTGTGTGTGGTGCCATCACCACCAAAGAGCCCATTCTTCTCCTTCTCATGGGGCCTTGGCCCAGTCTTGTTGGAGGCTGAGCTCCCTGTCAGCCCATGGCAGTCCTGCCTTCAGCTGTAGAGATGAAGACCTAGGGAGACCCATCATAACTGCCACGCTCACCATATCATGGCTCAAAAAGTCTTACCCTGGTGCATTTGCCTCCTCAGTGGATTAACAGAAAGTATGGGGACAACCTCTACTGCTGCCCTCTGTGTGACTGCTCGGCTTTGGTTGTGGTGATGACATTTCTGCCAGCAGTGGCTGCCAGGGGAAATAGAGATGCTGAATGTCCTGTGCTGAAATGACTTGATCTGGCCTTCGGGACCTGGCTCCATCATAGGGTGAACTGAACTGCTGGGTGTGAATTCCCTTGGATGTACTGGAAAAAAAAGCCAGAAGCCAGTGCTTGATAATTTTTTTTTTTTTCCTCATTCCTTCTCGTTCTCTATTGAATCGAAACAAATTCTCTGATTGTGGCCTGCAGCAAGCTCTTCTATCTGGTCCTGGTCACTTGGCTGATGGTTAGTAAAAGCACAGCATGTCAGAGATGTCTCTGAGGTGTTGCCCCCTGCCCCCAGCAATAGTGCTTGCTTGGGGCTTGCAGATGTAAAGTTCACTGGCTTTCTGGAAAAAGATGGCATTTCTGCCAGTCATGCAACATCTGTTCACCCCAGGAGAGAATCAGCCTCCTGCCTCTCTCTCTTGCTGCGTTGTTGTTGGCTGAGGAACCGAAAAGGTCATTTGAAGTCATTTCAGAATTGCATTTGAAATGCAGGACTGCTGTGCCAGAGAAAGCAAAGAAAGTGTAGAGTTTTGATGGAGGAAGGAGGTGGACATTTTTGTGTGTTTTTGTGTGGTGTTCTCTATCTTACGAGGGGGGATGCTCAGAGCTGGAGTAAAGTTGCTGTTGTCCTGCACCATTGATTACATATGTGTAAGGAGTAGCTTATTTTAAAATGTCATTGAAAACATTTTATCTAGCTATAGTGTGGACTAAACCAGTCATAGCTTGAGTACTGTCAATGAAAGGTACAAAAATGTATTTGGAGAAGCACAGATATTTTACAGCCATGAAACTAGGTGCATTGCCAGGCAAACTGGCCAAGATTGTTTAGATTGTGTGTTGAAGGATATGTCATTGCTAAGCAAAAGAGTGGACAAAGCTTGATATTTTAAGTTGTAGAGCACTCCTGGACAGGACTTACATTACTCTGCATTCATAAATGTGTATTAAATAAGCCACCTAGTTTACAGTGCTCAGGTTTTTACTGTGAACTCCTAGATCTGGAGTTTTGAAATAGGAGAAGAAAAGTGTCTTGAGTGGGTAGTGAGAAATAATGGTGCTGAAAAAGGAAGTTTGAAGCTAGGAGTACCTTAGGACTTGTATTAGTGGGAAATGCTTTTGTGGAGTTTTCTTGAGGTGTGTTTTATGTTTACACTATACTGGTAATCCTTCTGGACTGTTTTAATTTTATGCTTCAATTTTGCGTCATCTTGTAAAATGCCTGTTGTATCTTACTAACCGTAGTTATGGTATCGTTACAACTTAAATCCTGTCTGCTGAACTGAATTTCTCTTGTGGACGTTTTCCTGGTAGTCTGTTTTTCCAACTTTCAGATCACATTGTAGCAAAGCTCTCCCTCCCATCAGTCAGTCCTGTCCCTCACTGTCTTCCCCTCCTGGCCCCTTTTTTTTTTTTTCCCTTTTTTTTTTTTTTTTTTTTTTTTTTTTCCTTCCTTTCGCTCTACCTGAGGTGTTCACAAGAGATGTAGCTTAATTTTTTTTTCCTTGAGGTCTACATAGACACTTGGTGGGATGAAAAGGTGAGAGGAGGATAAGGGACAGGTCCATTTGATATGGGGCAGGATTGTTGATATGGGCTGGGAAGATGCATTGAAAGCAGAGGGAAGGAAAAGCTTAGTTCTGTTTTTCTGCTTTCCATCAGCTTTCATTTGTCACTCTCCCCTGGGAGTAGATCTGGTGTTTATCTGACACCACTGTTCATAGATTCCTATGAATCTGGTTGTTTATCAGCATCACAGCTGCTCTGCAAGTCCTTCATGTGAGCTGTGTTTGGTTGCTGTTGGCAGGGCAGTGTGCTGCAGTAATGGTGTTAGGGCTTTTCTACACAGATACACCAACACAGGGGCTTCTAGCTGGATGGTCGCTGTTGCAATAGGGGGTAAAACCAAGATATAGTCCAAACGCCTTCATGGCAATGGAGAAGTTGCTTCTTCACCCTGGACAAGGAAGAAAATCTGTTTTCATGCTCAGCATTTTTTCTTTTTTAACAGTCAAATTTTTCTTGTTTTGATTTGCAGTCCATCTGACCTCTCTATCACCTTAAACATCTTGTTCATTATGCTGTATTTTATGTACTATTTAACTTGTTTCTTGCCTTTTTAGTCCACTACTGCAATACTCCAGTGCACTCTCTGTGTGGTCCTTGTGTCAAGATTTCTTTCTACCATGGTATTCTTCCTGTTTGTGATCACAAGGAATTGGGAGGAAATATATGTCCTTTCACTAGATAAGATTTTTTTTTCATTATTTTAGTTAAATAATAATATTTTTTAGTTAAACCAAATATAATTATGCAAACAACCTGTTAGTTACAATCTCAAGGTAACCCTGTGTTGGTGTCATGGCTTGTGTAGTATGTTATGTTTCCTAATACAGAGGGATTTTCAAAGGCCCAGGAAAGGAATGAGGAAATCGTTGGTTCTGTGTGACCTCATGGCTCATGTGAAGATGCTGATTTTTCAGTGTTTCAGGAACCTAAACCTAAAAAATCTGGTTTTGTAGGCTGGAGGGAAGGAGAGAATCACTGAGCCAAGCATGGGACCTTTGTGTAGTGCAGAAAAAGGTTTGTCAGGTGAAAAGTCTGTCTCTGGGACACGTAATACAGTAAGTGACAAATATTTGCATCAAGGCAGTTATAGAGGATTAGAAGGTTTCTCATTTAGTAAAGCTTGTGTTGAGGATGTTATTTTTAATTGACTGAATGGTTTAGAGGTGATCTGAAAATTTTGTAGTTAACTACCTATTCAGCTTTGGAACTAGTTGGTGGGACTATTATTACCTTTTGACATCTGATTTCTGTTTTCTTTAGTAACTAACTGTTGATTTCCAAGTTCCTAAAGAATAAGCCATGTAGACTGACTTGTGAAGTCTGTGTATACATGAAGGTGACTATTCCTCCCTGCTTTTCCTGCTGATAATTAGTAGCAAAGTGTACATGTGTGTATGTATATACACACAAATGCACATACCTATACATGCACAAACACATGTAAAATTTGGTAAATATTCATGTGTGGACTGTGTATATATATATATGTATACAATTTTATTTAGTTACACATATCTTTATATATATATACACATAGATATATATATGTACATAAGTACATATATTTAAATGATTTTTCCCCCACAATACACTTATGAGCTATATAGTATTTTGAAGACATTTCATATAGATTTATAATATAAAAAAATACAAACATGCAGGTGGCAACATTTCTATGTTGTGATTGTCAATGAACACCTAACAAGGCTGAGAAGCTGCTCTTTGCTTCATTACTAGGCTGTAGCTCATTCTTTCTCTCAGTCACAAAGGTAACACTGACTTCAAAGGAGCTTGACTGGGGCTGTGACCTATTTAATTGTGTCAAATCTATGTATGCCATATATGAAAAACATAGTAAATGAGGAGTTTTGGCTTCTTCCAGCCTCAGCAAGAGAAAAGTTGGGCTTATTCTTCCTCTTCCATAGCCTGCATGTTTTTTTATGTGGGATAAGGTCATGTCACATGGTAACTATAGAGAGTATTTTCCAGTGATGGCATTACAGATTTGGTTTCAGATAGGATGGCAGCACTTCCAAGTTACATCTCTTTTAAGTCTGGTTCTAGATTTACATTGCTTGGTCTTCTAATTATATTTATTTCTGTCTTGTTATCTGTGAAAAGCTGTAGACTTTTGTGTATTAGGTTTGTATTACATTTTAAGTAATATAAGCTAATATAAGACATACATAGCATGGAAAAGATGTTTTGGCCTATTTTTTTGTTTCAGAAAGTACACTGTTATAACTCGTCTAAATAATACAAGGAGTGACAATGAATTAAGTACGTTATGTCTGATTTTTTTTCTTTTTTTGTGGTGCATAAGGTGTCAGATTGAGGAAGCTATCGTTTCATCATTCTAAGAGTGGTAGAAAGTAGTACTGTAAACATTATTGTTGTGCAGCAAGTTACTTTTTTACTGTGCTGGAAGCTTGTAGGAGAGCCATACATTTCTGTCCATTAACACTGGAGTGACTGTATAAAGGCAGTACTATAATGACATCACATGTTATGATCAAGTCAGCAACAGGTTTGGGATGGAATTTGATAGACACAGGTTGAGACTGATCAGTGCTTGTTGTTACACCATAAGCACATGTCCAACATCACTTACACAAGTAGCCTGGCATGAAGACTTCAGTGAGGCTGTGCTAACATGACAGCCTTTGTAGAGTAGAGTTTTAAGGTTTGTCCTGGGAATCTGATCTGGTTCCACGTTGCAGATGTATTGTTTTTTCAGGGGTGAATTCCTTTCTGGATGAAGAATTTTATTAAGGTGGAGTAACAGTTGCCCTGTTTGATCATAGCAATGAGGTTTTTATCACCTAAACATTCTGCTACACTTCAGACTGGCTTATTGGGCTCAGTCACATGAGCATGGTTTGGTCTTCACTCTGCAGCTGGTTTCACACAGGTGAAATCTGACCCATGTGCAGCTCTGTGGATGTTTGGAGGTTCTGTTTGAGGTTTCTGTATCAAAAGCTCTCAGGCCATCTGGAAGACATTTTGATGACATTGGATCCCAACTGGCTTTTTTAGGTTCCTTTTTTATTTCAGCTGGAGAAGGATTCAGTGCTTGAGCCTCATAATTCAGTCACAGGTTGAGAATGAATGAATTTAAAAAGAAGCAATGAAGACTGGGTTAGGTGCTGGAAATAACTTCACAAGGTTAAAGTGAGTGAGGCACTGGAATTATTTCTGTGGGAAGCTGCCAGTCTTGCCAACAGAGGAGGTCTTTAAGAATGATCTGAGCTAACATGTCAGGAATGACATGGGGTGGCTGATCATGCATTGGCCGTGAGATGGATAAAGGGACTTTCGGAGGTGCCCTGCAATGCTGTTATTCTAAAAGGCTGTGAAAACCTGGATGAACGGATACATCACTTATGTCTCGATGTGCCTGCCAAGTTCCACATCAGAATTTTCATAAAGTGCATTAAAATCCTTTCAAATGTTAAAGACTTATCCTCACAGTCAGTTTTTTCAGTTTATCTGGAATCCGGTCATTTGGATATCAACAAGTTGGGCTGCTGCTGTCCTTCAGCAGTTAAAGCCTAAAGCCTCTGCTGCAACATGCCAATTTACTTGCAAGGTTGGTGGTGCTATTTTTTCCATGTACTGAATTTTTTTTAAAAGCATGCTCAGGTCAGTTGTCTCTGCCTTTGCATTAAATTTGTCCTGAGCCATTGCCACTGAAACAATATTTTATAATGATATCCTTATCACCTAAGTGTACTTTACTATTAACACGTGTTGCATGATTTTGATACTAAATAACTACCTTGCTATCTCTAGCATTGTGATAGTCATAAACTGAATGATGAATAAACTGTGCATGCAGGTTAATGGTCTAATCTCACTGCCTGTGTATGGACAATAGGAAAAATAACATTTACTTCAGTACTAGTGTATCTATTGTATCAGTATTACAAAGCCATATTATCCTATAGTTGGAAATGACAGTAAATTAAAGGGGAAAAAATGCCCGTACAATTATACAATTGGTTGCCAGTTTTTTGTTTTTTTTTTTTTTTTTTTGACCTCAGTATTACTTATTGCAATTGGATGATGTACTTTCATAAGTATACATTCCAGCATGGATTTTTTTAACTGCTTTTTAAATTAAGTTCAAAACAAAACAAAATCTGACATACGATTGAAATCTTCTATGAAACAGCGAAGATCTGTTTGTTAAAAATGCCTGCAAAACAGTCTCACTGTAGTTAAGGAAAGTATGGCTGAATCTAATCTTACTTTGTAGAACTATTTAAACAATAATATATAATACACCTACCATGCACTGACAGTGAGTCAGTAAAATATTGCATGAATAAGCATGACAATTTTACAAAGAGAATATCATTATAAAATATTTATGAAACGTCTTTGTGTAATGAACTTTGTACATGGAGGCTTTTGTCCATCTTGGGAATCTAAAAAATAATAATCAACATTTCATTTACATATGCATGATGCTCCAAAATGGCGTACGTAAACTTATTTCTTTCTACGCTGTTCAGTTACTTCTGTCATCAGCTCCTACAAGTTTTATTTGCAGCCATTTGTTCAGATTACTGGTGCCCTCTTTGCTGTTTTCTCTACATTCTGTAAAATAAATGTCCATAAATATATTTTGATGTTGTCTTTTCATAATTAACCATTGTGTTGTTTGGAACCATACTGGCATTTTATGTTAAAATGCCACTACTAGTATGGGTACACCTGCTGCAAAGGGAACATGAAAACAATAGTTTACACCTTAGAAATTGTACAGCAATCTGGTGTAAACAGGTAGAACCTTATTTTCATGAATTTTCGCATCAGCTCAAATATTCAGCAAATTGCAACCATTACTAACCCCATTTATTACCCCCTTAGTTTCTGAGTCCTTATCAGCCATATGCAAAATATGTCACTTCAGTGGCTTCTAGGAACAAGGGGGTGGAGCTCTCCATATTTTGAAATAAAGTGATATATCAGAATACCATTATTACTGATATACATTTTACATGTATATTCAAATCCAGACCCTAACAGAAATTGTTTTACTGAACATTAAATGCCCAGTCTTTTCCTGTATTATTTAAAATATTTTTTTCTCTGCCAAGTTTCTAGATTCAGTGAAACTGATGAGAAATACAACTATGCAGAGATTATATTAAAAAGCTAATAAATTCGTTGATGTCTAATTAAGAAGAGTACTGTGTTCTCAATGTCCTAAATGATCTCATGATATTGTGAGCAGGTTGTGATTTGGCATGCTTGTACGGATTGCACCCAGCATGTAAAAAAATTTCCTTTAATTGTTATGTGAAATGTTTGCATATGTGGTGATTATCTGTGAACTCATTGTACATGTATCCAAATGTGTTTTCTATTGTGCTTGATTTTGCTGGCCATTCTTGAATGTCTTGGCAACTCAAGAAACATATGTTCTGTGCTGTCCTCTGTAATGCGTACCCTCTTTGATGTTTTGTCATATTTTGTCAGCTTTTATTTTACTCCTTTTCCAACAACATATCTTTATATTTGTTGGAAACAAATTTATGCAAAGACAATTTTAGTAAGCTTTGCTCAACATTATTTTATTTATTCATTTGCCAAAACTTGTTCAGACTTTTAAACATCTACCTGGTATACATCTTTTGCAGTTAACCCACCGTCAGACTTGAATTTTACAATTATAGATGAACATAATGTTCAAATGTCATGGAAAAGGCCTCCAGATGAGATAGTGGGTTACAGGATAACTGTGGTCCCAACAAATGGTGAGTTCTGAAAAGTTTGTTATGCCATTCGTTTTTTTTCAAATTTCACTTGTATATAACTTAGGTATGAGGGTAGCTGTTAACATCTTCCTGAAAGATGTTAACTTTCACTCACTCTACTCCTCTTCTGTCCTTTTACCTTAAAGTTAGGGAATTGTATTGTATTTTGTTCAAGTACTTCCTCCAGGAAAAAACATCATGTCAGTTAACAATGCAGTGATGTCAAATACTTACCTGACAACAGCTATGTAAGATACTCATTATTCTGTATTGCTTTGAGAAATAATCAGTTTAAAAGTGATATTGAATCAGAACTGGACCATGATTTTTAGATGATAGAAAGTTTTCTACGAGCATTTTAAGTTTCTGATTTCCTGGAACTTATTAAACAATTCAGAAATTCTGTTCCTTATTGAAAACAGTTTATCTTGGAGCTTATCTTTCATGTTTCAAAATTAATATTTTATTTTATTTATTAATTTCATATTAAAAATTAATACTGCAGGAAAAAAGAAAGCATAAATTTTTCTAATCTTATCACTGAATTTTAGATAAATAGTTCTCTGTTGATTTTTTTTACAGTGATAAACTTGTAATTGATATTATTGGATTTAAAGGCTGCATTTACTCTTTTATATATTTATTGCAGATGGGCCTACTAAAGAATTTACTCTTTCACCTAGCACTACCCAAACTGTCTTATCAGATCTAATACCTGATATAGAGTATGTTGTATCAATAGCTTCATATAATGAAAGAGAGGAGAGTCTACCTGTTTTTGGCCAGCTGACAAGTAAGTACCTTTAATACAATTAGAAAAACACTTAAGGTAACTGAGTGGTCATTTACAAAACCTGGCTTTGCTCCAGTTCCTCAAGAAAATTGCCACATGCCTAAACTCTGATTAGATGTAGCTGCCTGAACAGCTTTTTCCCATTAACCATAATTCATAGTAGAAGCAGAGATGATTTAGAAGAGGTAAGAGGAGACCAATATGGATATATTTTGTCTGATAACTCCTACAGAATTCTTTGCAGGAGGCCACTGGTTCTTTTGAACCAAGCCTGCTTCTTATAAATTGCATCTACTGAGGTCAAGGGGAAGACTCTCTTTAACCTCAGTAACAAATGAATCTGGCTGGCTTTTTGTGTGTGTGTAAAAAGCTAACTGCCTTCATCAAACAATAGGATGTGACATGATATCTCTCTATGCGTAATAAAATATAAGTTTTTGTAGGCATAAAATATATTTAATTAAATACAAAGGTTAAGCAGAGCAGGCTATCTTCTGTGATGCATTTTCTTGTATGTCTCATGCTTCTCAACCATTCATGGGAAAATTACTTACGTTGGGTTCCCCTACAGGCTAGGGTGGGTACTTCATCCAGTGATGTTGCAGTTAATTTCAGAAAATTACCATACAAGATGTTTAACTATAAATGATTCTTAATTATTTTCATTTTCTGTATTTTGTGTTGCCCTGAATGTTTTTTTCCAATCTGTAAGTACAGATGATGTATTCATAACTTGCATTTATATTTTCATGTTCTGAAGCTTTTCATATTTAAGTCTCTAATTCCCTATGTGCTTTTCTTTGATGTTTACATGTTTGACCTGAATTTCCCCATTAATTCTCTTTATTTTGTGCTTTGTGCAGTTCAGACTGGTGGTCCAGGGATACCAGAGGAAAAGAAGGTTGAGGCTCAATTACAAAGTAAGGTGTTTTGTCTTTCAACTTACCCAACATTTCAGAGAGAAGGGAGATCTAGCTCCAGGGTCCCATAAAGTTAAATTGTGTTCCTGTGTTACTTAGCAATAAAATTAACTCATAAAATTGTCCAGAGTTCAGAAAACATGGGAAGGGACTAGGATGGAAAGAATTTATAACTGCATTGAAAAAATAAGGTGCAAAGCTGGTACTGAAATGAGGAATTTCATGCAACTAACCCAAGCAGAAGTGGTAGCAAAATGAAATGTTCCTATGACATCAAACTATTGCAAGAAGTTTTGTGTAAGAGTTTTTATCTGCCATGGCATAACAGTTCTTTTGGAACAATGTGAGAGGCATCTCAAAACTGAGTACCTAGGCAACAGGTCCCTTTTGGTAGTGTCAGCAAGAAGCCTCATAGGGGTGTTCACTTATGTGAATAATGCTTCCAAATGTAGGATGCTCCAGATAAGAACATCAGCCTGTTAAATAAGTTTTTGTTTTGGCTTTTACCTTCTAAGTTTCTGTCAGACATTTCTCATTGATTTGTAAGAATACAATTGCTCATTTGCTAACAGAGATTTTTTTTTTGTTTGTGTGTGTGTGTGTGTGTTCTAGGATGCTCCATAAGTGCAATGACGGATTTAGTTTTCCTAGTAGATGGTTCATGGAGTGTAGGGAGAAGTAACTTCAGATATATTCTGGACTTCATGGTTGCCCTTGTATCAGCTTTTGACATTGGGGAAGAAAAGACGAGAGTTGGAGTTGTTCAGTACAGCTCAGATACGAGAACAGAGTTCAATTTAAATCAGTATTTCAGAAGAAGTGATCTTATTGATGCAATTAAAAGGATCCCTTACAAAGGTGGCAACACAATGACAGGTACAGATTTCCCACATACATATTTATTCATCACTTTATAATTCCTATTAACTTTAAATCATAGTTCATTCAAATCTGATAAAATGAAACATGGTGATGTTTTTAGGTGAGGCTATTGATTACCTGGTTCAAAACACCTTCACTGAGTCTGCTGGAGCAAGAAAAGGTTTCCCCAAAGTAGCAATTGTCATTACGGATGGAAAAGCTCAAGATGATGTTGAAATTCCTGCAAGAGAGCTTCGTAACATAGGAGTTGAAGTTTTTTCTTTGGGTATGTTGAGTTTTCCTAATGATTGAGATTAACATTCCTAAGTTATATGTTTTACAAATACCACGTCTCAAGAATTTTGCTATGCCACTCTTTCCATGTGTATGCTTTGAAATGGGTCATTTGCATCCTCCAGAGTGAAACATACCAGTGCTGTCAACTTGTTAATAATTCTGTAGAATCTACAAGGATATTAAGATGTCTGATAAGCACAGTTTAAACATTGGCCTTTTTGAAGATACTGGATTATTTTCTCAGGTTGAAAATAGAGTATGTCACATTATTGCATTCATCATTATTTTGTAGTTTGAGTCTTAATAATGACAGGATACAGTAGTGAATTAAGCTCAGCTTTACACCAGGATGTTCTGGTCCTGTAGGAATATGTTCACAGATGTATGTATTTTATAGCAACTTAACATAGTCCTGTCTATTGCAACTTCTAGGAATCAAAGCAGCAGATGCAAAGGAACTCAAGCTAATTGCATCTCAGCCTTCACTGAAGCATGTGTTCAATGTGGCTAATTTTGATGGAATTGTAGATATACAGAATGAAATTATCTTGCAAGTGTGCTCTGGTGTTGATGAACAACTGGGTGAACTGATTAGTGGAGAAGAAGGTGAGATATTTTATGTAAATATATTTATTGCCTTAAGTTTATTCTGACGTGTAGTAAAGGGGCTATCCCAACTTCCTTTCCTTTATTCCAAAATGACCCATTTTGGATCCATTGCCTCATTTAGCAACTGTGGAAAACAAGTCTCTGCTTTGTGAATTTAAATGCAGGAGAGCAGAACATGTGACGCAGTTGATTTGGAATATCTCCATTATTCCGTAGTTTCAAGGGCACACAATGTGCAGTTATCAGTCTCATTCAGTCAATTTGAACACAGGCATCCCTTGTATGGAAAAAAATTACTAAAGGGAGAAATACTACTTTGTGAATGGGCAGAATACGTAATAGGTTAAGAACCAGGAAGAAGGATCACCCTGTAATTCACTTGTGTTTATTTATGCTAAAAAGTTACAAAAAAATATAATTAGTAAAGATTAAACAAAGAGGACTTGTTTTATTTCCGAAATTAAAATGTGATAGAAAATATATTTATACTTCTAATTAACATTTTGGGTTGGCTTTTGATTTCTTGCAGTGGTAGAGCCTCCTTCAAATCTGGTGGCCACTCAGATCTCCTCAAAATCTATTAGGATCACCTGGGATCCATCTCCAAGCCAGATAACAGGCTATCGGCTGCAGTTCATTCCGATGATAGCTGGTGGAAAACAACACCTACTGAGTGTGGGTCCTCAGACTACTGCTCTGAATGTTAAAGATCTCTCTCCAGACACTGAGTATCAAATTAATGTTTATGCAATGAAAGGACTGACCCCCAGTGAGCCAGTAACCATAATGGAAAAAACACAGCAAGTCAAAGTTCAAGTGGGTGAGTTAGGAGCTACTATGTTGTTTTCACTCAGTGGCTTTTTGTTGTTTAAACTTCTGATGCTTGTTTCACTATCATACGTTTATTATTGATGAGAAACAGCTTTACTTAGAATGGTTTATTTCCATGATAAGCAACCAGGTGTGATACATGAACTGCAGATGTAATTGTAATCAGCAGCTATTGAATATCCGATAATAGTGGTGATTCTTTTTTCTTTACAGAATGCTCACGTGGTGTGGATGTTAAAGCTGATGTTGTGTTTTTAGTGGATGGTTCCTACAGCATTGGTATCGCCAATTTTGTGAAAGTAAGAGCCTTTTTGGAAGTGTTAGTTAAAAGCTTTGAGATATCGCCTCGAAAAGTACAGATAAGTCTTGTCCAGTACAGCAGAGATCCCCATATGGAGTTTTCTTTGAACAGATACAACAGAGTGGAAGACATAATTCAGGCTATTAACACCTTCCCCTACAGAGGTGGATCTACAAACACAGGCAAAGCGATGACATATGTGAGGGAGAAAGTATTTGTTACCGGCAAAGGATCAAGACCAAACGTGCCGAGAGTCATGATTCTTATTACTGATGGAAAATCATCAGATGCTTTTAAAGAACCTGCAATAAAGCTGAGGGATGCAGATGTAGAAATATTTGCAGTGGGTGTGAAGGATGCAGTGCGTACAGAGCTGGAAGCCATTGCGTCACCTCCTGCTGAGACCCATGTTTACACAGTGGAAGATTTTGATGCTTTTCAAAGAATATCATTTGAACTTACACAGTCTGTTTGCCTACGTATTGAGCAGGAACTGGCTGCTATAAGGAAAAAATGTAAGTAACTATTATTTAGAGAAACGTAGAGAATGCAATGAAAAAAGGTCCTGAACGATGTTTCTTGTGCTCGTAGTTACTTAAATTACAGAATCACAGAATGTTGGGGGTTGGAAGACACCTTGAAAAATTATTGAGTCCAACCCCGCTCCCAGAGCAGTATTGCCTAGAGTAAAGAATTTATACTGATGAAACTGGGCATATACAAGCAATAATTTTAATAACTGAGGATTTTGTTTTCATTTAAAAAAATAGTAAAAGCATCAGGGGAAATTAATGAAGAAATGGAGATTAAAAAAATTACTGGAGAAATATTTTCCCCTTCCCCTTCTAGTTATCTAGAAAGTGATTAAATTGTGTGTCTAGCTGGAATGACCTTAATGGATGTGCTCTGCTTTTACACTCAATGTCATGAGCAAAACAGTTATTACTTGGGCCATTCTTTAGCTGTCCAAAATAAGGTAGCTACTGTAAGCTGGTCTTTTAGCATTCAAAGGCAAGGGGACAACACTGACCCCACCAGTGGGTGATTTGATCAATTTTTAGGGTAAAATGAATGACCCTCTGAAATGGGCTTATATAATACAGTTTGAGACAGTAGATGCTAGGTAATATTAGTCTCTATCTAACTGTAATGACTGAAATGTAGTAGCATGTGAAATTCTTCACATGCATCCAGATTTGGTGAGCTTGGATAATGTATAATATTTAAAAGATTTCTCAATGACCAACTTTTGGTCAGCTAAAGTTACTTATGATTAGTTGCACCCACCGTATCCCAGTCTATGCTTAGTTCAACACTAACATTGAATAGTCCCCAGTATTGAAAACTCCACTCTCTTTAAAAATAAGCCTTTTGTTTCAGGATAGCTTTGAGGAACAAACCAGCAAAGCAGCCTTTCTTTTAGAGGGCTCAAGCAGTCTTAACATCCCCACTGTTAGGCTGACTAGGCCAACAAAAACAAGCCCAGGATGTCAGGTTTGTGTTTGTGCCTCATGTCAAGTTCTTTGTTTCCCCTTTGAATCCATTCCTGAAAAAATACTGGGAATTATTGTGTCCTATTTCTAATCTAGACCTGAAAAAACCCAAAGATTCTTAGTTCACATTGAGGGCATAATGCCATTGCTGTTCATGGGAAATATGAAAGAGGGAACCCAACTACTTGATTAACAGATTCTAACTTAGGTGGACTACTCTCATTTGATCTAAAATCACTGAGTTGGTGCTTCTGTTTATTGTCATATGATCTGAGACAACCTAGATATGATCTTCATGAAATTTGATAGCTATGAGCAAGTACAGAAGGCAAAAACTATGTATGAACAACAAAATATCTGCTAAATTAGAATAAATCAAGTTATTGAGGGACATTTTAAATTTATTTTAGAGATTTTATATTAAAAACATGAGAAAAACCTTGTGTTCTAGCAAGTATACCTCATCTGCACATTTTTATTTCCATACAGCTTATGTCCCTGCAAAGAATATGGTCTTTTCTGATATAACATCTGACAGTTTTAAAGTGAGCTGGACTCCAGCTGGATCTGAGGTTTTGTCCTATCTCATTAAATATAAAGTAGCAGTCGGTGGAGAGGAATTCATTGTTTCAGTACCAGCTTCAAGTACCAGCTCAGTTCTCACCAACTTGCTCCCTGAAACTACTTATGCAGTCAGTGTGATTTCTGAATATGAAGATGGTGATGGCCCTTCCTTGGATGGAGAAGAAACCACCTTAGAAGGTAGGCTTCCCATAATTCTCAGGCACAAAAGGGTCATGTGTTCAAATAAGAATTTGGTTAATTGAGAGAATGGGTCTATGTGGAACAGCCAGCTAAGGCTGAGAAGATGCACTGGTATGCAGAATGAGAGTAAACATTATTGTCTCTTAATCCATTTAGGAAAGATATAAAATTACAATAATAAGTCAACATTAAATTGTTAAGATTGGATTTTATTTTATCTGAAAGTTAGATGGATGCTTTCAGTGTTTATCTGTAGTAGCCTGTTTTCAAGTGATGTGATGTGATGTTTTGTCAATAATAAATTCATTGGCATGTGTTAAACTTTATGTGCACTTAAGCTGGAGTAGGTGTTTGTTGTAGGTCCCTTCCAACTGAACTATTCTGTTCTGTTTAATAATTATAACTCTGATGCTGGAATGCATATTAACTTTAATACATTTAAAGTCAAGCATGTGCATATATAATGTGCTGCAGCTACACTAACATTAATAGAAATCCTTTTTTAGATATCATGGCTTAAAGCTGGTATTTTGTTTGGCTGTTTCTAATCAGAACTTCATGGGTCTCATCCAATACTTAGTGATTCAAAACTTCCACTGATGTCATTGTGAGTTTACATGATCAATGGATACAAATTGTATCTGTACTTATTCTTGGTAGAGTTTCCATGATACATTTCCACTGATTTAAAGGAAAAGGGGACAGTAAATCTGAGTTTCTACCCCAGTAGCTGCATACTGAGTCTGGTCTAAATGGTACTTTTAAAAATATTGATCCACTCTTTTTCATTATTCCATGCTCTCATTTGTGACCTTTGGTGATGTAAATGGTTCCAAGGGAGCAAAAGTAGCACCATGGAAATCTGTTAATTGCTCTTTCCTCTCAGGACTGATACAAACACACATTTGTAAAATAGCTTAGCTTGGATGTTGAGTTTGGAAGATACAAATTTCTCTGCTGGTGTGCATGTTTCCATGACTGTATCAGTCAGAATGTTTTGGCCACACATAATTTTCCCTTAGGAAAACAGACAAACTGTGGCTGGTAGAATATGTAGCTTGTGAGCATAAGGGTCAGGAGAAGGAATAGCTTTAATAAAAATAATTGGTATTCCCATGTTGTAACTGATACTGCCATAAATAACTGTCAGCATCTTGATCTGATGAAATCCCAACATGCCTGAGAAGACAGAGTTCTTCTGCAATCATGTGAATATCAGCAGCTCTCCATGCAGATCTAGCTAACAGTTTGGGCCAGACAGAATTCTTGGCAACTGACTTTGGTTTCAGGCTTTTAAAGAATTTGGAATTGCTTATTGTGTTTCTGATTAGTAGAAAACAAGTAAGTTTAAAACTAGGATTACTAAGTGCTCCGCTCTTAATAGGTTTGTACTTTAACACTGATGAGCAGTGCTTTTGGAATATAGTATTCCAGTTGAAATATACTGGATAATATATTAAACAAGAAAAGGCAAAAATTTTTTTTTTACTGAATATCATTGCTGCATACTGCCAGGCAATTTGCAGTAAAGTACGTTTTAATGTAAACAGAATGTAAATTTTAATGTAAGGGAAGAGTCAGGTCATTCTTTGACGTGCCCAATGAGTTTATGTGAAATGACCTGAGCTGCTGTATCTTTTGTCATGGAGAAGGGTAGGTTAATTAACTCACCACAGTTTTTCCTTAATTTCTGGGATAAAAATCCATTTCTTGCCTTTGAGTTTGAGACTTAATTCAGAAGCATTTTTTAAACATTAGTTGCAACTCATATTGCAATGAACAAATTTTTTTTGATGTGAAAATGAAACTTGAAGAAATAGGGTTATTTTGGTGTTGGTTTTTTTTTTTTTTCCATTTTTTTCCCCTGTTGCATTTATCTTCATCATTTCTTTAAAACTGGAGAGCTAGCTGTGTGTAGTCAGTTGTATCTGACAATTCTCTGTAGTGGTGCAGAAGCAAATGACCACAACAAAGAAGCCTGTGTGATTTGTTGTGTTAAGAAATTGCCCATTATGTCTAACTGCCTTCTATGAAGTTCAGTTCTACTGTTACCACTTAACACAATCAGACTGTTTCAGAAACAGATTAACATAATTTTTGGGACAACTTTTGGGTCTAAAGATTTATGAACCTTAGAAAAACAGGTGGGCAGTATAAGCTGTTGTTTTGGTAAACTGGATGAGCTAACAGAGTGTTTGGAATGGTTTCACTTGAGATGCTACCTACTTAAAAGGAAATATTTACAAATTATATTTGTGTATGTGTATATATATGTATACATATATATATGTATTTATTTTTTTTTTTTAGTTAAAGGTGCTCCTCGAAACTTAAGGATAACAGATGAAACCACTGATAGCTTTGTAGTTGGCTGGACTCCAGCTCCAGGAAATGTCCTGCGGTACAGGCTTGTGTATAGACAACTTGATGGAGGAGAAAGGAGACAAGTGACTGTCTCAGCAAATGAAAGATCAACCATGCTGCAAAACTTGATCCAAGATACAAGATATGAAGTGTCTGTTATTCCTGAGTATCAGTCTGGGCCTGGGAATTCACTGAATGGATATGCAAAAACTGATGAAGGTACGTGAAAAATGCTGTGAACATAATAAGTCTGAGACAAACTCCCTGCATGCTGACATGGTCATATTGAAAAGAGAATGACCTATGTTGGCCATATGTATTATTCCAGATGAACAAGGGGTTATAAAACTACTCAAGCCTAGTTGAGGAGTAATTTAAGACAATATAACTTATCAAAATTTAATATTTCATTTTAAACCTGCAACACCTAATCTTGCAAGGTAACTTGGGTGAAGAATCTACCTCTATGTTTAATTGTCCTCATGGTCTTTAATATTGTCAGTGATATAAATTATATTTCTTTTCAGCAAATTCAGACCCTGTTTGCACTTTTTTCTGAGTGTCTAACAAGGAAACATTTACATTTACTGAAATTACCACTATAACCTTAATTTGTATTAAAAAGTATGATCCTTTAACAGATATCATACTTTATTAAACAAAATCTGAAGACTACAGAGACAACACAATTGTCCTGTGGTGATCGCCGGTGAAATTTCTCTGAGATTTTAAATACTAGAAACCAGAATATTATAAAAAAGTTCTCTCTAGGAAACCATAATGTGTTAATTTCACATTTCATGGTGATCTTTGACTTGATTCTGCAGTGACTTCAACATGGATCTTGGCATGTTGAAGTTGAGGATATATTCAGCTGCTAGTATGCATTAGTGTCCCATGATTGAGCCTGTTTTAATAGAAAACAATAGAAACAAAAAGACTATTGGTCATTTTTCTTAAGAAGGGTGGAGATGGAATTGTACAATCCTGATTACAGTCAAGTTATACTGCAGCAGTGTTAGTGCAAGGTATTCAGGAATTATTTTTTCAGCATTAAGTCCTATGTTGTCGTAACCTAAAAATTAAACAAGAAATTAAGCTTGCTTCAAATTGTTTTCAATATTTTTTGGCATGTGCAGTCCGAGGACAACCAAGAAATCTGAGAGTTTCTGATGCCACAACATCAACAATGAAGCTGTCTTGGAGTGCTGCTCCTGGCAAAGTGCAGCACTACTTTATAACATACACTCCAGTCACAGGAGGTGAAACCAAGGAAGTGACTGTGAAAGGTGACACCACCTCTAAAGTGCTGAAAGGCTTAGACCAGGCCACTAGGTATGCCTTGACTGTGTCTGCCTTGTATGCCTCTGGAGCAGGAGAGGCCCTTTCTGGAGAGGGAGAAACACTTGAAGGTAATTATTTTATTGTTTCTATACAATCATTCATTTATTTTTTTACTGATTAAGGTGTCTTAAAGTGCACTGTCTTCCTGAATTTTCTGTAGAAGTCAATACTTGAATGAAAATAGATGTAAAGAGATTCTTCTGCTTTACAGGGATTTCTCAAAGCTTTGTCCATTAAAGAAAACACTGGGGTCAAATCACTGGTTGGAGAGGGGACTCTGGGTCTCTTGAAAAAGATACTGCCAGAAGCACCAACCGAAATTGACTGTGCTTCCACACCATTCTCAGTGAAATATTTTGTCATATTACTTTCAACTTCTGACCAATTTTAGAGGGAGATTGTTCTTAATGTAAAAGGTTTAATTAATGGGGCTAGAATAACTCATCCATTTGAAAAATAGGGTTTCTGTTACACTGAGACTGAAAGATATTAAGGGACCATTTTTGCCTTAAGGGAGAAACATTTAGTCTAGGTGTAGGAATAATGAATGATAACCTGCTTTTAACTAATAGGAGTAAGAATCTGGAGCTCAGCATTAACAGAATTGTCAGCAAAACAATAAACTGAAGCCAAAGACTCTTAGAAGGAGGGGATGCTGCTCTCACTCTGGCTTTGGGAGGAGAATTTCTCAGACTTGCATTCTATGAACATTCACAATGTCATCTGTTAATTGTCAGAGGACAGGGAAAGCTGCCTCCTAGGCCATGAAAGGAAATGTCTGTGCTTTGTGCTGGCCAGGTATGTATTGCTAAGCCTGGCACTGCAGCTGTGTAGTCACAGCACTTGAAAACATCTTACAGATGAATTATGTGAAATTAAAACTTGTCCATTGGAACTAGTTGAATTATAGTAGGGATATGCTTGGCTCTCAGTTTCTATATCAGTTTAACTTTTTGTTATCACATAGGTTAGAAAACAAACCTGTTTTGCATAGGAAACTGTTTAAAAAAAAAGTTTCAATTCACTACTAGGGGGTTGAATTAATCCCACTAAAATCCCATTTATCTGAATAGTGCATTTTGCAGCATGGACTCTAGGATTCTTCTGTGACTGATGAAAGAAGGCGGATACTTCTAGAAGATAGGTTGTCCATCTGACATCTCTTTTTTCTTTCAAAGGAACATTTCTCTGCCCACTGACTATAGGAGCAACTGAGAGCTAGGGACCAGTCCCCTGCCTGTCCAGCACCTGTGTCTCAGACAATGATCCAGCCCACCTCCCATCTCTGATAGCTGCACCCTGTCTCAGTGTGTGAGACACTTTGCAATTCATGCTGGATATTCCCAAGCTCTGTTGCTTTCTTTACCCGTGCAAGCTCCAAAATGCTCCTTTTGTAGGAGAAAAAAACCTGTTTCCTGCTCAGAACACTGCTGAGATCCAGCTAAAGGAGAACAGGTGGCTGAATTATGCCCATTAGCTCCAGGAAAGCCAGAGGTGATCTTTGCTGTTGGAGGTGGTGCTGCTGCTCCTTTTTTTATGGCACTCTACTAGGTCTAACACTGTTTTTGAAGGAAAAAAAGGGCATGGAAGTTTGAATCCAGAGTTTGAATCCAGGGTTTGAATCCAGAGTTTGAATCTGGGAGAGTATGAATCCTCCACATCCCAGCAGATTCACAGGGCTATATCATAGGCCGGGCAGGAGTCACCTTTATTCCTTCCATTGCACCTGAGCCACTGCACATCCAAGAATGAAATTTCATTTTCAGAACAAGAGTAGATTGGATCCCAAGTGGACAGAGGAGATGATTTCTCTGCTTGTCTTCTCTGTGCTCTCAGTGGAGACAGAAGTGCTTCAGTCTTGCAAATCTTGAGATGCCTCTGTCTCTGCTAAACAGACTGAATTGTCCACTTCCTTATGGAGATGCCTCAAATTCTAGTAAAATGTTGACCAAGTTAACTGTTTACATCTGGATGAAAAGCTTCCATTGAGTGTATTGTAGTAAACCTGTGAGAGACCCTTTGTTAACATGGAGCTCTGCAGAGATCAGGTGTGTTTCAAGTTGATAAAAATATGCTTAATTTTTTGCCCTATCATAAAACTTGGGTAACAGAAAAATCTTTTAAGGGCATTGCCTAGAGCTTCAATTGAACACTTTCTAACTAAAGAGTGCAGAGAATGAAACACAGCATGGTCAAAAAGACAAGAGTCATCAGAAAGCCATAATTCAGTCTCAGATAGAGACTGTCTTGTCCTCCCTTCCCTGCTCCAGTAAGGCTCTGATTCTGATTTGAACTTTCTGCAGTGATAAATTGTCAATAAGAAGAGTCAAATAATTTAAAAGAATAGTTGACTATAGCTCAGCAATGGGTTTATATGTAACCAGATGGAGTTTAAAATGGATGTTGCACTTAAAAGGACACAGAAGCATTCCTACAAGAGGTTTTAGTTAAAGCAACTGGATTAAAACCTTATGTCAATAACTCTGATGGATTTTGTATTGTGTTTAATATGAATACGTGAGAACCCTTACACTTAACTGAATTACTATTTATTCAGTTACTCAGCTGGGAAAAAACCAAAAATTACCATTTTGACAGCTATAGATTTATGATTCAAGTGCATACCCTTTGAAGATTCAGCTGGATTTGTGAATCTTATCAGGGTGCAGCCCAGAAAACATTGCTCTTTGCATTAAAGCTGTCTATTAAAATTTTCCTGGCTAGATAAAATGCTAGTAAGGGGATATGCAGATGTCAGTCATTACTGGGTGATCATAGGTAAAGAATAGAATAAAAAGTGCTGTTTGCATGGCAGCAGAGGGCCTAGATCATGATGTTTCCTCATGAAACATCCACTGAGTATTTCAGTATACATGCAGTTTCATGAGGCAATAAAAATACTTCGATTTGGTGAAAATTCTTTGGATGTGGTCCACAGACATTTTAAAAGACTCTCTGACTAGTGGTATGACAGGTTCTCAGAATGACTGTTGAAGTACGTATAAGACAATATTTCATTGTGTGGTACTGGCTTACTTCATTGAAGGAAAAAAAGACAAAACCTTTGAGGGAAAACAGACAATTAAGAAGTGTACGGCTGCAATTTTGGAACTGAAAGTTAACAGTCAAACTTCAAAGATTACTATAAAAGTTTACTTGAAGAAAGAAGTCATGCTGCCAGTAAAGCTAAAATAAACATGGTTGGACTCAACTGAAATGTTACACATGTCAGTGAAGTGAATACTTGACTAACTATTAGCTGAAATAACTTGTCTGACTGATGTTGGGAATGGGACAGATCCTAACTCTTGGCAAAATAAACTTATCAACAGTAATGACAAAAAAGCTGTGAAAGGAAGCATAAAAATGTGTTTAGTATTTCTGTTAGTTTTTCCGCGAGCCACAGTGTCTGAGGAACAAAACAGTGCAATGTGTGTTTGTCATTGCCAAGAGCACTGAAGTATTGAGCACCTAAGTATTTTCCTGTATCTGAAATCCCAGTGGAGCTTCCTTGATGTCTTCACCATATGAATTCTCACCAAAACTATTCAGTCAGTGATGCCATAGCTGCTGGCCACTTCAGTTTATCATCATGTCAAGAGCTAGACTTCAGATTGCCTTGCAGACTGGGGCAGTTGTTAATTTATGGTATTGATATGTCATCTAAGATAAATCAGTCTGGGTACAGTGAACATTTCAGCACTAATAAGAAAGTGAGAAAAGAAGAACTGGATGCAGTAGCTTCTTCAGCTTGACTATTGTATAGTCAAGTGGCAGGAAATGAAAAATCCAAGATGTTTATGGAATTTTACTGAATCACTAAATGGTCCCCTGTGACTAAGTGTGTATATAAACATTCTTACTGCCTTCAGTAGTGATTTATTTTGCTCTGCATGTTGTAGAAGAACTCGCATTGGAAGTTACTGTATCTCTGTTGCAAAAGTAGCCTTCAGCAGAGAGAGAAAAACTGATAGTTTTTTAGGCTGCTTTAAAACGATTTGCAAGAGCTTGTCTGCCCAGGGATTAACTGGAGGTCTTTCAGGTATATATGTTATCTCCAAAGTATCTTGGAACAGTTACAAATTGCTCTTGGAAGTTCCTCCTCTTCCTCCGTTTTGCTCTGCATGGCAGTTTTTCAGTGTTTTGACATGGTTTGTTTGTTCCAGGGTGCTTGGGAAAATCAATTGACACAAACCCAGCAATTACTCTGTGCACTTGGTATTATTTGCCAGATGGGTAAACTCTGCTTCTCTCTCTCATTTTTTTTTATTTTTTATTTTTTTCTTTTTGTTAGGTATATGTTTGCCTTTATTGTTTCTCTGCATAAAATAGAGGGCAAATATTCACCCAAGTAACTGTAGATAATCTCTTCTATAAAATGAATAGCTATCTTGTCTAGCCAAAAGATGCCAGAGGATCAAAATGTTATGTACTCTTCACAGACAACACAGTATAGGGAGTTTAACAAATGCATAATCAGGAGGGTACTAATTTCTGAGTGTGTTGTTCCATACCATAGAGGTAATATCTAGACAGCTTAGTAAGTAATATTATTTCTTTTTGTGTTTGTGGAGCAGGAAAAGGAAAGCAATATTTTCCCCTCTGTTGTTGAAAGACTGTGCTTTCCTTTCTAAATAATCCAGATTTTAAGAAATTTATGGTGCTCTGATCTTTCATACCACCTCTTTCAGTCACTGACTAATTTTGTCTGCCTTTATGAAGTACCTCCCCAAGGTGAAAGTTCTGAAGCTTTATATTTCATACTGCATCAAACGTAACTGCACATGCAAATTATATGGTGTCGAAAACTCTCCACTTTAATCCTCCCCCTTTCAAAAGTGCATGATGATCCATCACTACGTAGCTTTGGATGGAGCCCTTTTACAAAGGTGCCATGGAAAAATTTTCCTTAGACGTATTTTTTGGGTTGTGATGCCCCTCAGCTTTCACAAAGTCATTGAAATGGCTAAAATAAGTTAAATCAGTGCAGGCTGACATTTTCTGTGTGGTGGAACAAGAAGGCTTGTGTCGACTGGGGGAATTAAACAAATTAGCACTCATGGTTATCTTTGATGGGGCATAATACAGAATGAAGAACAAGCAAGAAACACCCACAGGAATGCCTTAGGGAAAGGTTTCCCTCTCATCCCCAAACACCCAAAACAAACCAATTAGCTTTCAGATTTTTTTTTTGGATAATATGATCTTACCCAAGTCACCATACACCAGAAATAAAATAACAAAATAAACATTGTGAGGGTAGTGAATGTAAATATAGCAGCCAGTGAGTGCTTTTGTGAGAGCTACTGTTTTTCTAATCTGCTTTTTAATAAGAAAGGTGGTTTCAAATCTGGTAAGTATTTGGTTTTCTGCCCAAAGGCATGCTGTCAGATGAAAAGAACATACTGTACATTGGCTGCTAAATGGATTAACTTTCATAATTTGCAGTTGTTTTAAAGAGAAAGAAATTAATTTCTAGATTAAGCTATCTATACAGAAATGTTTAATCCTAATGGATGTCTGAAAAGTTTGAAAGCTGCAGATCTGTTTTAGGAGTGTCCTTTTGGTGACAGTTATATATTTTTTCAGAACAGCTTTAAGAATAACAATTGATGACTCTAATCAAGGGAGTGATTAAAATTTTAAATATGAATGTCAAAGGAATTTAGGGAAAAAAAAAGTACTTATATGAGTGAAGATCCTAGGCTAGAAATACTGCTGTAAATGGACATACTTCTTTTGAAATAAATGAGACTGGTAGTCTACATGATCAGAGAAGTTTTTCTTTTCTTTACTTTTGTGCATTTTAGAATAAATAACAAAAAATGGTGTAGGGTATAATATTCGGGAGATACTTTTGAGAGTTAATTGCATTAATGGTCTCTTCCCATTTAGAAAAGAAATTTTTATGTTTCAGTGATATAGGGCCCAGTCCTGCTATCCCATTTAACAGGTAGCTATTTGCACTCTGACAATAAGGCTGCACTAAAGTAATATATTAAAAAAAAAATTGTTATGACTGAGTAACTTTTAAGCTTTAAGTTATTTTCTGTTGTATGAATTTCTTACAGCTTAGGTTCGAGGGTATTTTTTTGGTCAGAAAATGAATAGTAGTTCTTTGGTAAAGAAGTTATTTCTTTTTGCCGTTTCTATAGCAACGTAAGAATGTTTTAGAAATTAATGACCTCCTCCAGGCAGGATAGTACAAATTCAAGTGGCATTTTCTTACAATGAGGTTTTTAGCATATCACAGGGAATTTATGTAATGTTCAGACTGCATAGTGCTGCTTTCGTCCTGACAGAAACAAGGGCTCAGTGTCCTCAGGAGATTTACTGCTGTTTCATGCATTTTTAAAATTATACATTCCAACATTTTTGAGTCTGACATTTGAAGCTGACTTTTTGTAATAGGTTGAAAACTATCTTAGTTTTATATAGGAAATGAAATATTTTTTCAGAAAAAAAAAAGTAACACAGAGGAAGGTTGAATGAATAATAAAAAGGTATTTGTGGACATTACGAGCAGTTTTAACTGATTAATTGTTGGAAAAGGCAGACAAAATGTTAAGGGACTGAGTACGAATTACTGTTGGCTTTATCCTAGAGCAAAGCCTTAGGAGTTCTCCAGCCCAAGTCCCTGTGTTTTATCTTGGAACTCTCCTATTGTGCATCTTCTCACCTTTCTGCATTCCCAGTAGCAGAAGAGCAAGAAGCCTGCTCTAAACAGGTTCTGTGTGACCTACACTGGGTGGTCCTGCTCTGGCAGGGTGACTGGACTCCAGAACAGTGTGGCCAGCAGGTCCAAGGAAGGGATTCTGCCCCTGTACTCAGTGCTGGTGAGGCCACACCTCAAGTACTGTGTCCAGTTCTGGGCCCCTCAGTTCAGGAAGGATATCAAGGTCCTGGAGCAGGTCCAAAGGAGGGCAACCAGGCTGGTGAAGGGACTCGAGCACAGATCCTATGAGGAGAGGCTGAGGGAGCTGGGGCTGTTCAGCCTGAAGAAGAGGCAGCTCAGAGGAGACCTCATCACTCTCTACAACTCCCTGAAAGGAGGGGGTAGCCAGGGGGGGGTTGGTCTCTTTTCCCAGGCAACCCTCAGCAAGACAAGAGGGCACGGTCTTAAGTTGTGCCGGGGGAGGTTTAGGTTGGACATTAGAAAGAATTTCTTTACTGAGAGGGTGATCAGGCATTGGAATGGGCTGCCCCAGGAAGTAGTGGATTCTCTGTCCCTGGAGATATTTAAAAAGAGCCTGGATGTGGCATTCAGTGCCATGGTCTGGTAACCACGGTGGTAGTGGATCAAGTGTTGGACTTGATCTCGGAGGTCCCTTCCAACCCAGCCGATTCTATGATTCTGTGATAAGGTCCCTTCCAACCCCTAACTTTCTGTGACTGAGTACTCCAGGAATAAGCAACTCAGAGGGCAGGATACCAGCTTACCAAAGTCACTGACTCCTCCAGAGCTGAGGACACTTTGACCATTAGAGTAAAATCTTAAAGTGATTCTGCTGCCATCTCATCTGATGGGCACACTTGGATGCTTGGCTGCAGTGACCTAGGCTGCTGAATTAATGGGATATTCCTGATGTATCCCATTGCAAACAAGACAGGAGGATTCAGGCCATAAAAATTTGGTATACGTCCCTGCAAAAGAAGGCTTATTTATTTAGCTAATTCTGACCTTTTAGATGCTGGCTTTGATCAGTCCTATGTTTAAGTGGAACGTTTCTCTGCATGAAGTTTACTGCTGCAGGTAGATTTTGGAAGTTGGTTTTAAGAGCGCATAAAGAAAATAGGTTACCCTGTGGGCCCGAACTGCATGTATGACTGCCACTAAAATCAACTGCAGTTGTGTAAATGTTTCCAAGGGGAAAGACAATTTGAATAAGGCTATTGGATTTTTACAAATGTCAACATTTTAATTTTAGCTATTCACAGTCTTATGTTCAGTAACAACAGTGATTGCTGGAGAGCTGTGAGAAGTGAGCCAAATGGACATTGGGAAACTGCTGCAATACTATATCATGTCTCTGGCATGTTATAGTGGAAAATCTTAATATGGAAACTGGACATTGTGGAAGTCCAGAACTGAGTACAAAAGCACCTGACTGAAAGTTACCAAGTTAATTTTTGAAAGCGTGTCTGCACTGAGTAGTAGTAGAGATATACAAGGGACTGTAGGCAGACTGCATCTCTGAGCAAAAAAGTGCTGCAGAGACTCTCACAGCTTGGAACTGGTGACTGGCTGGCTTGCCTAGGCAGGAGTTTGACCTGTCTGTGCAAGCACTTTGTTTTGCTGTGTATGTACTGTGTATTGTACTCACTGCTGTGCTTGCACCAGCTGGTTTGCTGCTCCAGAGCATCATAGAACCTACTGCCTGTTATGGGATCATTTTCGAAAAAAAAACCCTTGCTTCCTCACTTGCTGATGTCTTGGCAGCTGGATGATGTGATGGGCATACTTGAACTTCCATTTCAAGTCTGGAAAAAGCAGAAGGCTTTTGTCTGTTAACCACTTGTGAGCCAGCCGGCCAGCCATCACTTTTTTTTTTTTTTTTTTTTCTTACAGTGTGCATTGTCTTTCCACATTCCATATCCATCCTGTTTAAACAAGCAGGAAAGCAGGTATACAACAGGCATTTCTGAACAAGTGGACCAAAGAACAGAACAACTGCTTAGATGTTAAAATTGTAGATTTTTTTTTTCTTTTGTGAAATGTAAGCAAGGTAACAAGGTTTTTTGTTTTAATCCAAGGAAAAAATATCTCAGAGGTCTAATTATATTTTTGTTAGTGACTACATTATACCAGTGTTATTGTGGAGTATAAATATGTTTCCTGACTCTGAGTTTAGGTGCTTGGATAATACTTGACGGAATCTCAATAATTTAGTACTTACAGTTGGATGGTGTCTTAAACACAGCTGCTCCCCTGGTAAAAAAACACTTGTGGGAGATCCAGTGAAGCAGAGAAAAGCCGTCAGTGAACTTCCACCTCACACATGAGGTGCAAATCAAGTTAGTGTGTTATGTTAAAGAAATGTTCTTGGTTGCAGTGTAACATATAAAAAGTCTAATTTCCTTTACTAGGTAAGTTGTCTTGTCAGCAGTTTCCAACTATTTGAAGTCAAATTTTTCCATTTAGCTCTAGTGGTTTGGTAGGAATCCCAGTCCCTTTTCCCTCACTTACCTTGCCTTATAAAAAATACATTTAGTTCCAAAGGATATTTCTTTCAGAACCAACATATTACAGTAACCGGTGTTCATTAGAGTCCATTCAAAACACATTATTTTCCTCTGTTATTTAATGACCTCAGTAATGACTTAATCAATAACGGTTTTAAATGTGTAGTTATTTTTGCAGTGTTTCCAACATATATCATTAGCTGTAGTGTCCCGGAGTAGACTTGCAAAAAATTGTGCTGTGGTAGCAGATACTTGAATACTGAAATCATGTTGTGGCAGAGCTGCGTTTTAGAGTAGCCAAAATAAAGTAACTTGTATATTTATATTACATTAAAATATGGAAAGAAAGGTTTTTATTGTGAGACATCTGTGCATTCTATCAAGTTAGGTTTTCCATATTTTTTCCATTTGGATCGCCTTAGTATTTTTTTTTTTTTTATTGTATGAAAAAGCCAAGATTTGGGAGTAGAAGCTTAAGAGTAGACAGAAAAAATTGGTGTAATTTACTTTTGAAGGCAAATCTTTTTTTCAGGCTTCCAGGAAAATTGGTCTTTGGAGCTTAGATTCATCCCTGGCTTTCATTTAATGCAGTCACTGAATTCAGTGAGACTGTTTGAAGCAGCAGCTGAATCAGGCCTATGCACTGTAACTTTTTCACTCTATGCAGCTGCTGTTGTTGTGAAATGATAAACAAGTGAACTTCACCAAAAGCTCTGTATTTTAACTTTTTTTTTTAAGAGAAGATGCCATAAATTGAAGTGATTTATATTGTGAGGCTAAAAATAGGTTTGAATAGAAAAATTTTAAGAACTGGAGTAGAGTTAGGATAGGAGAAGAATCACTTCCAGAAGAACATGATGGGATGGCCCAGGATTATGAATTAAAATCAGAAAAACCTCGCAATATGAAGAAATTCTATTATACACTCTGTAAGCTATATTTGAGTCATCTTCATGACTGGAATGGTACCCTCTGATTCTATAATCTGCATAGTTGATGAATCTTTAAGAACTGTTTTCAGATAGGTTGATAGTAATTTCCATTCATCATTAAGCTAAATGAGATCCACTGGATCAATTTTAATGAATTTATGCTGGCATTTGAGCTTTCCAAAACAAAACTGCTCTGCAGGTAATTCTGTTTGCTGCTGTAGGGTTATCTTTGGGATTGTTGCAGACTTGTGGTGGAAGTGCAAGACAAATGAATATGAAAAGTGGAAACAAGCTATTTGAGCGTACTGAGCTCAAGACTGTAAGCAACTTACTGCTCAGTCTTGCACTGAAAATGCTTCAGGCTTCTGAAAACAGTGAGGTCTGTTCTTGCAAAAAGCCTAAGCAGTAGAAATTGGATATGAACTGAATTCCTCTGTGTTAAAAGAATTTTGATTCTGCCCCTGTGGTTGCTGTGGGACCATATTTTTATCAGTGCAGGTAAAACTGAACTGTGATGCCATGAGGTCACCTGAAGTGTTAAAGTCCTCTTTGCTGAGTAGTCTCTTGGGAATGTGCTGTAGGCCACAGAGAATACACACCAAAGATCTGAGCTCTTCTGTATGTTTGTGGATGTGGTTTTGTAGATCCCTTTTGCAGATTTTGCTACAAAATGTGTGGCTATTGCATTAAACCCACCAGTCAGCGCTCCTTTTGTCCCATCAAAACCCAGCCACTGCAATAGGAAAATTGAACATATGTTATAAATGTATATTAAACATTAAACAAAGGCACTCTTTTCTCTACACCACCTTAGACCAAAGAGCTCCATTTTTAAGCAGTGGAGTTACTCTCGTGTGTTAGGTGAGACACATGCATTCGGCTAAAAACTGGATTTCACAGACTAACAGGCTGTTTCCTTCATTCCAAGCTGGCTGTAAAAAACTACAGGGAGGAATGAGGTATATGTCTTAGGAGTGGAAAGATGGGGGCTGTTTTCTACTGTAACACACTGTAACACACTGCAAATTAGTTGTAAACATAAAATGAAATAGCTGGTAGATGTGGTAAGTGGTACTCCGGGAGATAATAGTACTGTTAAGTAAGATGATAAGATTGTCAGAGAAAAGACTGTATCACTCAGGAAAAGTTTCCTTTATTTACCCCCCAGAAAAAGAGTTACATACCTGGTGATGAATGAAAGAAAAATGATTATTTACTTGAGAGTTAAAATGTACCTAACGGAGCTGCAATATATTTAATCACTGGCTTCCTTCTAAGCCTTTGATTAATGCATTTTTTATTTCGCATATTCTAAAGCATAACTCAAGATGTCTTGCATGGTAAGGGATAGGGTTACTCACAGCCTAAAGTTAGATATAAGAATTTTGTTGTAAATATCAATTTTCTCTTGGAACTACAAATGTATGTTATTAAAACTAATATTGATGAGAAAAGTTTTATTTTGCTCTTATGATAATCTTACTTCTGTTTCCTTTCTTTCAGAACGTGGTTCACCACGTAATTTGGTTACCACAGACATAACTGACACTACAGTTGGGTTATCATGGACACCAGCTCCAGGAGCAGTTAATGATTACAGGATAGTATGGAAATCACTTTATGATGATACGATGGGAGAGAAGAGAGTCCCTGGAAATACAGTAGATGCTGTGCTAGAAGGCTTGGAGCCAGAAACTAAATACAGAATTTCAGTATATGCAACCTACAGCAGTGGAGAAGGAGACCCAGTAGAAGGAGAGGCTTTTACTGATGGTGAGTGCAGCACAACATTGCCACCATTTGTAAAATTCTGTTCTTGATTGAATTATCATGTTTTAAAGAAAATGGACCTAATTTTTTTTTTTTTTTTTTTTTTGAAATGTCCCTCCAGACCAAAATAGCACCACAGATCAGTAATTTCTAGGTTTTTGTTTGACTATAAAAAAAAAAAAAAAATGTCATGTAAGTTTGGATTCAGAAAGAATTACTTCCAACTTAGGACCTGATTTTGTCTGCAAACTACTCTGAAGCCAGCCTTTCACAGATTGGGTATGAATACTAGAAACCAGGTGAAAGAAATATTATGGATAAAGTAAGGAGGGAAGGTGGAGGAACTTCCCACAGAATAAATTAATTTCCTCTCTAAGCTATTGTTCCTTCCAGTCTTCAGAGTCCTCAAACTGAGGCTTGCTGGATGATTTTAATGTTTGATATTTACCTGTCTCGAGGCTGTTTCTTACTTGGTGCTTGGTCAAAAACAAACTCAAGTCTCTTATGCAGTTTGGGCAGAGTAAAAACCACTAAGCAGCCAGGGACAGCTTGTTGCTGTATAGCAAGATCTGACAATTAGAGGAGACTGACTGAATGAAAGGATGCTCTGGATCAGCCTTGGTGTTTCTGTTTGCCTAAAGAGGGGTCATCTGAAGGTGATACCTGAAGGAGTGCTCTGGGCAAGCATCATGTGTGTTTACATGTTCTTGTACTCTTTCCTAAGCATCTGTTTTGACTACCATTGGAGAGAGGCTGCAGAACTATGGTAACCTTTGTCCTTGACCTGTAAAAGCTGCTCTTTTACAGGAGTAGTGATTGCTGCTGGCTCCCCAGACTGCTGTCCCACATCTTTCTTTTTTCTTCAAGAATAGCAGAATTACCTGACCAGGTTTTCTCCAAGCAGTCAGTTTAGCCATATAATTTGCTGCTTTTTTCAATGTGTTGCCTGAGGGAACTTTCTTTCAGGCCTAATAATAGACTCAGACCTCAGATTAACTAATGTTGCATCTTCCTGTTGCAAACACAATTGGAAATTCCCAAGTCTTAGGTCTGGGAGAGGACACTGCAGCCTGCAAAGCCTGCCTTACCGTGTAACAAAATACCAACCCACTCTGGCATGCCAAGCAAGTTCTCTTTTGGCAAGACCTAGATGGCATATTACAGTTGACAGCCAGCATTACATATCTTTCACTTCATATCATTTGTAACATTTGTACAGTTGGAAAATATCTCTTAGAAGCTGAGTGCTGCAATTTGTTGAGAAAATTCTTTATTAGTCTGCTACTTATTTCAGCACATATACCATTCTGCAAGTAGTGATGAGGGATTTTCCAAGCATTTGGAAAGTCATTGACCACTGTTTGCAGAATATTTTGTGTGGATCTCAACACCCAGCAGTTTAGGTGTTTACCAGTCTCTTATCAGATCTGTAAACTCAAAAGTTAGAAAATCTTAACTCTGTTGAACATTGTGTTCATGAAAAACCCACATAAACCCCTAGTTTAAGATTTATCACCTTCATCTGAGAGTGCTGAATCCATTACTTAGCAGATTATTGAAAAGTGTGGCAAAATAAAATTCCCAATTATGCTGTGTCATTGTGTAACTTATACTTCCCTCTTTTTTGCTCTTTATTGGAAAGCACACATTTGTTTAGTCAATTACAAATAAAATGTAATTTAACAATGGTGTGTGACATTCCCCCATGTGTTCCAGACAACCAAGAACTGTGGTTTTAAAGAGGACATTTTTTTTTTTTAATACATCGGAATTAATTTTGCAGGCATACATGAGAATGTTTTTTTATGTTACAAAGTAAGCATTTATCTGTATTTTTTCACTGAAAAGTGTCACCGAGTGCCAGGACTGTGACAGTAGACAACGAGACAGAAAATACAATGAGAGTTACATGGCAACCTTCACCTGGGAAAGTCTTGTCTTATCGTGTGTACTACCGACCACGCAGTGGAGGAAGGCAAATGTTTGCCAGAGTAAATGCTCCTGCTACAAGCATAGTGCTAAAGAGACTTAAGCCACGAACTATATATGACCTCAGTGTTGTTCCAATTTATGATTTTGGAAATGGCAAATCAAGAAAAGCAGAAGGAAAAACAGGTATGTGTCACAATCGTGTGCGGGATTTGATGATTGAAGTTCAGTGCTTAAAATTGATAATCACAATATGTAGATAAGTATGGTGAAATCTGCCAAAATCATGAATTAACAGGCAAATTGAAGAGTTTGAGAAGAGAGTGTGATTTGTTGGAAACTTCTCTGTGTGAAGTTTACTTCAGCATGCCTGAAGACATTTTTTTGCTGTTGATATTGAAGGTGTAAATATTATGTAAAGTCTGGCTGAAAATACTGGACTCGTTTTGAAACACTGTCATCAGTAGCTAAAACAAGGTGTTTTTTTGAGGAAGGTGGTATAATCGTTGTTTCATAGTTTTCCTTTTGGTCCAGGGCACTGATTAAATAGTTACCCAGAGTCTTGTTACTTAGAGTTGTCTACTTTATTCATCATATTTTCCATGGAAAAACTGAGGGCACAAAAGATGATTTTGTAGAGTCATCTGTGGAAATCTAACCTCTGAGTCCATGGTCTTTTGGACAAGCTGCCTTCTTTCTCAGAAGCTATAACTCTAAAATGTTTATTAAGTTCTGGTGAGGGTATTTTTGAAGTGAAAGCAAAACTATTTTTCTACTCTGTCTTTAATCTTATCTGATGCTGGTCTTCAATTTTATAAGGAAATTGTTACTCAGATCAAATCAACCAAATTTAGTTTTTTGCTTCCATACATAGCCAGTACAAAAAACCAATTTTTTTTCCGAGATGTTTCTACCCATATGACACTAGTGCCATTCACTGAGGTTCACTGTAAATACTTCATGCCATTCTCTGCTCTCTGAGCATGTCATCATGAATGATGACAGGAAGTAAAGAACAAGTCTCCTAAAAATAGAGATATTGGCACCCTGGTTACAGAAGGCATATTTCTTTTTAAATTAAAATGTGGTTGATGTACAGGAGACATGAAAACTTGATCAGCTCTTGACCTAATTTTTCAATCTTGAAAATTATACTGAGTTTAATTTCAGATCATCCATCTGCTTTTCATTTTTGACATGTGCACATTGATATGGATATGCCTCTGTGCTTTAAGTGTAAATAATTGTGGTAGTAAAGCTCTTCAGAAGCAAATAGTCTGAGTGATTGTGTTAGCTGAAGCTGTCAATGATAATTCAGAGAGGAATATCGTGGGAGATGAGAGAGAGAGAGGCTGTATTTTTCCTTGTGAGTGAGCATAAATCTACTCTTTCTCAACAGAAATCACTATCTGAGGATATTAATGATCTTTCAGCTATAGTTAGACAATTTCATAGGCACAAATAAAGCTATTTTTTTTTTCTCCTCCATCTTTTCACTCCAGAACTTCAGTGGTGACTTTCTGTTTACTCTATTTCCTATTTTTGTAACTTTGAGATTACACTGCTGCAGTATTTTCTATGACTGAACTTTAGATTTACACAAAACCAAAAATCGTTCAGAACTTAGCAGCAGGCTTGTGAACCCTTCTCTCTGTGATCACTGACCTCAGTAGGAGGTTGCTCTTGAGCTAAAAACCTTAAGCTGGCACTCATCTGAAGAATTATTTTTTGACATGATAGGGTTTCAATAACCTGTGTTTATTGAAATTACTTGAGATGCCAGGCACTGACCATGTAAAGGGAGAGGACTGTTGGCAGGTCCTTTTCTACACAAGGGTCCTTGCTTCAGCCCTCTCCATGCCCTGATCTGTGGGATAAAGAGCAATAAAGGAAGCAGCTTGAGGAGTGATATTGGTGACTGAGTACTGGTTATGTATGACTTCTGCCTGCAGTAAATTCTGATTTTTCCAGGGTTAGCTTGCTGCAATCCTTTTGGTCTATGTGGCTCACCTGTTTGTTACTGTTTAAGAGTGTACTACTCTAAATTGATCATCTAGTCTTTCTTGTGATCAATGGGGAGAAAGACTGATGATGATCAGTTGATTTATTGATATTTTGTTAGCTCAGATGGATGTTTAAGATAGGTGAGATGAATTGCTATCTATCCCTCAGTCCATTGACTTCATTGGGAGTCTCAAAGCCAAACTTAGCCCACATACCTATTGGTTAAATAGCTAAAATTAAGTGAAGTGCATCTTACCTTTCACCTGCTGGTAGTTGTCTTTATGTCAAAACAAAACCAAAAAAAGGCTCAGAGAGTTTAGGGCTGTCACTAGATTTGCATATAGATTTTTGCTTTAAAGCATACCTGTTGATTTTTTTTTTTTCCCATAAACAAACTTGATTTAAATGCTTTTTTCCTCTGTCCTTCCAGCTTCTCCCTTTAAGCCACCTCGAAATCTAAGAACTTCAGATTCAACTATGTCAAGTTTTCGAGTGACCTGGGAGCCAGCCCCGGGGCGAGTGAAGGGGTACAAAGTAACTTTCCACCCTACAGAAGATGATGGAAGTCTTGGAGAATTAATAGTGGGGCCTTATGACAGCACAGTGGTATTGGAGGAGCTGAGGTATGAATAATAATTCATGTCTTTTTTTCTTTTTTTTTTAAAGCAACTTAGCTTAGGGTTTTGTTTGATCATCATCTGGGATTGAAATGCCTCACAAAGTCTACTGTAATTTAGAAAGTAATTTTGTCAATAATTTGTGAGGTTCTTGCTATGCTGTCTCTGAAAGGCACCGATCAGGGCTTACATCATTTGTGATGTTCTCACAGGAACCAAAGTAGGTAAAGATGTGGGCAGAGGCTGTGTTCTGCATTTTGCATGTGAAAAAGCTAATGAGACACTTGAGAAAGTTGGGATTTCTAAAGTTTTCTCCCAGAAGTTCATTACCTCATGTTTAAAAAAGCCTAGTTCAGTTCTTGTTTTAATTTCTCAGAGGCCTGGATTTATAACGTAAGCTTCAGACCATGTCAAAATCTGTTATGCAAATATATGAAAAGATTTAAAATAGGATCATTAATTATTATATTAGTTGTAAATGACCTGAAAAAATGATTGTAAATTTAAGTATATCATCTAGAATAATCTTTTAAATTGTCAAAACTTTACTCCCTTTTTTGAACAGCTACTCTTTGGACTTCACATTTTGTCACCTTTTCCGTGGTGGATTTTTTTGCTGTGAGAATTTCTTGAATGAAGTGTCAGCATTTAACTAGACAAATTAGTTACAGTACATTTGTTTAACTATTGCAGGGCAGGAACTACGTATAAGGTAAATGTTTTTGGAATGTTTGAAGGAGGAGAGAGCAGCCCCCTGGTTGGACAAGAGATGACCACCCTTTCAGATACTACTACAGAACCATTTTTATCTAGAGGTAAACACTATTGAATTGCAGAAAAGTCAGCCTTGGGTTATGGATAGAAAAAACCCCCAAAATGTTTACCAGCATTTCCTTATCCTTTTTTAGTGCACATAAATTTATTTACAGGATTCTGTATACACCCTACTGTGATGACATAACCTCTGGTCTGAAATGACCATTAAGTATGCTCCATTTCATTATTCCAGTCCTCTGCACCCTTTAGATGATCTTACAAAGATGATAACTCAGGCAACCCATGTTTTGCTGATTACTCAAAGCCATCTGCATTGAATTTTCAATCCATCCACATCTGTGTTAAATCACATAAGGTCAAATTCTTGAACAGAGATCATGGCTCATCTACAGTGGGGCTCACAGGAGTAGAACAAGGAATTTTGAGCAAATCTTTTGCCCTTTGCTTTTCCTTATATGGTGACTTTTCCTTTTAAGCCTCAGATGGTATAATGAACAAAGATCTGATAGTAGGAAATGTCACAGTGTTATTGAGCATTATTTGAATTTTTCTGCAACCTAACCGTTATTTAGTAGTTTTACTTTACTCTAGAAGGAGGAGGCTTAGTTCAGAAATGCAATTGCTGAGTGGTCTCCAGTATCTGTTTGGCAGTTTCTCCCTGTGTGGGTAAACCTTCCAGTCAAAATTTCTGTGAGCATTATGATAACAGCTCTATCTGTGTGCTTAATGGGCCTCTGCATACTAATAGCTGTTCCTTGTGCTGACCACAATCTCAATTACTATTGGATAAAGAGAGTTTCATGTACCAGTCCTCCTTCATGGAATGCATAAAGAAGCAGGTCTTTGCTTCTTAATAGCCAAGTATGTCTGTAGACCTAAAGACTTCTCTCCTCTGCCTATTCAAGGCTTGCATAATCATCAGAGAGATTTTGGTGAGGAGAAAGGATGTAACTGCAAGGGCCTTTCAGACTGAAATAAAGAAAAAAAAAGTTTTCTCATCATTTACTCTACAATCTTTTTGCAAAGGTTAACTCTTTGATGACTTGTTCCCACACTGAAAAAAATATTCACCTCATGTAACTTTATAGGCAACATTTTTGGAAACTTTAAAGTTAATTACTGTCAGTGTCTGTTGAATAAAAGAAGGTGAAACTGAAAAAAAATACATAATAGGCTGTCAGTGACATTAGAGTAAAGATGTAATAAGTCTGGCAGAAAAATAATTGCACCAGGAGTGGTTTGTTATTTTTTGTTACTGGAGTGGTAGCTGTCATTTCTGTCTCCAACATTATTTCCTTTGAGCTAAATAGTTTTACTAATGCATGGATTTGAGTCATGGTTAATATGAAAAATGAATTTTATATCTGGGATTGTAAATGTTATAGTACCTTATTTATTAATAGGGGGAAAAAATCACCTATGGTGCCTTGCTAGGATTTTCCATGTGGGGAACAACGGTAGTTGGAAGAAACATAAAAGTCAAAATTGTTTAACCTTTATATTACACATGAAGCTAACTTTAACTTCCATATTAAAGTTATGCATGCAATTTTTTGAACTAACATGGTTTTACTTAAACCCTACTTCCAACTGATTATATTGTCATGACTAAAGACTAGATCTATATTTTCTATGCAGAAGAGGATCATGCTTTTAACCCCCAGGTACATGGAATAGTTATATTCATGAGTCTACAGTGTTGGATCAGTTATGTGGAACATATATGAAATCACAATATCTTTCAACTGTGATGAGTGTGGCTGATTTTTCTCAATGGGATTTCTTCCATATAAAGACCAGAAGCTCTGATGGCGGGAAGCCAGAAAATTTGCAGCTGGTAACACAATCTACAAGAAAAGAGAGAGAACAAGACATTTTTTTATTTTTATTTTTTTCAAATGGCTGCGGATAAAATAATTGTGTCTGTCTGCTTTGTGTAAATATTTTGTGATTTTCCTTGTGATGAAAACAATATGATGCATATTTTATTCTGTAATTTGTAAAATTAAGATGTCTGGGAAAACTTTTTAACTTTTCAGAACATTGCAGCTTTATATAAATGTTTGTTCTTGTCCCCTATCTATCTCTTGACCTGCGTTTATGTTTGTGTTTCTTCTTTAAATTGTGTTCTTTCTTTCCTGGATGTGCAAACTTCTATATCACCTGTACTGGTATGTCTTTTTCCCCTGAAAATTCAGAAATGCTATTTATTTGAAAGCAGTTGTAATACATGCTATTAATTCCACTGCTACATAGTTGAAAATTAAGGAGTAGTTTAGCCAACCATGACAGATGAAAATACTGTCAATGTGGGTAATCTGATAATGCTCCCTGCTATGTTGGTGATTAGTGTAGCAGTCTTTTATGCAGCCTCTGAAATGAAGTTGTCAACCATCCTTAGGGACCAAACCAGACAAATTCATGACAATAGAGAAGAGCCTTAGCATTTGTGAATGCTTATTTATAAAAGGAAACATACATGAAGACATTTATACAGCTTTTGCCATGGAACCAGTGTATAGTGTGAATAACATTCACAAAGAGGTCATACTTGGCAGAGTGCCAGTGAATAAAACTAGAGCTATTTTGGACGCTAACTCATGACATATGTCACATAAAAGGATGGGGAAAGAAAGCTATTATGCTAAGGCTGTATTTTTCTGGTTGAAAGCTATCATGGTAAGGCTATATTTTTCTGGTTAATATGGCAGGTTTAGAATGTAGAACCAGAGCAGAAGCTGATATTGTGCTGCTGGTGGATGGCTCATGGAGTATCGGGCGGCCAAATTTTAAAACCATCAGGAACTTCATTGCCCGTATTGTTGAAGTTTTTGATATTGCTCCTGACAAAGTACAGATTGGTAAGTCCTTATATGCTGGAGGGAAAATGTGGTGTAACTGCTACAAAGCCACATAATAGCTGAGTAATTGTGGCTTTTTTTTTTTTTTTTTTCCCCAGGTCTTGCACAGTATAGTGGAGATCCCAGGACAGAATGGAATCTCAACGCTTACAGAACCAAACAGACTTTGTTAGAGGCTGTAGCAAACTTACCATATAAAGGAGGAAATACTCTAACAGGTATCTTACACTGCCAGAATTTTCCTTAGTCTCCAATAAAAATAATTCTAGTAGCTGAGCCCAGTATTGTTCAGTGAGCTGAAATTTGCCCATAATGCAAGAGCCTTACAGTTCAGTTCAGTGTATTTGGAAGAGAAAAGATATAGCATGTAGACATATGAATTCAGTGGAAAAGTGATGGAAGAGAGTTTAGGTGATGTAGAGCTTAGGTTACTGTTGAGCATCTGAAGAGAAAGCTCTTTCATGTCAGCCTTGGGATGAGGACAAGATGAGGACCCAGAAGGGAGGCTAAAGGACATATGATGCATAAAGAGGGTGATGCATAAAAGGTAAGAGATTAAAGGGCTGAAGTCATATGATTTGCCATCTAGTCTAGCTGATTGCTTCTAGAAGGAAATAAATAATGAAATGATGTCAGTGTGAAACCACCAGAATGAAATACTCTCCTTACTATGACTTCTGTATGAATATAGTTTATAGTGATGGTTACCTTTATACCATGCTAGGAATGGCCTTGGATTTCATCCTAAAAAACAACTTCAAGCAAGATGCAGGCTTAAGGCCCAGAGCTCGCAAAATTGGTGTCCTCATCACTGATGGCAAATCCCAAGATGATGTAGTCACTCCTTCAAGAAGACTCAGAGATGAGGGAGTGGAACTTTATGCAATTGGTAAGTTTAGTTAAAGAGATGCCCGGGGCCAAACCCCTTCTGCCTGTCTGCTAAATGCCCAGCAAAGTGGCCACATACATAAGTATCTTCAAAGGAATTAAAAAAATGTGTTTAGGGACTAGAGTTCATGTCATTATGTTTAATGGCTATCATTTCTAACAAGCTTTGTTTTCATATCTTCTCTCTAAGGTATTAAAAATGCAGATGAAAATGAATTGAAGCAGATTGCAACAGATCCAGATGATATTCATGTTTACAATGTCGCAGATTTCTCTTTCCTGGCTGGCATTGTTGATGATGTAACCACAAATCTGTGTAACAGTGTAAAAGGTCCAGGTACATCACATTTTCAGTCTAATTCATCCTTTTTCCACTTTACATGCTTGCACTGCTAATTCCTTTTTATTACTTACTTGGAACACTGTGTAGCCTTGGGCTGTTTTTTCAGCTGCTAATGTGAGGAAGTTGTACAGACCACCTGATCAACCCTGTAGGGGTTCTTCTTTTCAACAATGATTGTGTTATATGGAACACAGCATGACATGGCTGGAGGTGCCTTCTTCTCTCCCAGAGTCAGGAAAAATGCTGCTCGTTATTTCACCTCCTTGCTTATTGTGGCAGGTTCTTTGACAATGCTCATCCAATAAGAAAAATTTCAGCAGCCTTGCTCTTTTCAGTTATTAATGTCTGACAGCAAAGCAGAGCATGGAAAAACAGTAATGCTAGTAATGTTAGCTAATGGTTCTTCAGGGCTGAAAGTGGAGTAAGAATGATAGCTTGTTTGGTCTTGAGGGTGTGATCATGAGCTATCTCTTCATTACAGTTGTTTTAAAAATTCCTGAGGAAGCTGAAACATAAGCAAGTATATAAAGTATTTTCTTTTCCTAAGCAGTTTTTCTGGTCTTATGTTTTTATTCCTGATGATATAAGATAAATCAATAATTTTTAAATTTTCTTCCACTTGTAGGTGATTTGCCACCTCCCTCTAACCTAGTTATTTCAGATGTGACACCTCGTTCTTTCAGACTAAGGTGGAGTCCACCTTCTGAGAGTGTTGATAGATATAGAGTTGAATATTACCCTGCATCTGGAGGTAGCCCTCAACAGGTACTGTATGTTCCTATTGTCATTGTCCATAATAACAACCTTTGACTGACACATCACAGTAATGTCATTCTGAAGTTTGTGTTGTGTATGATATAACAGTAAATGAAAAAGGCTGCCACAGTCAAGAATATCATGCCTTGATACATGATATTCTGGTACACAGAATTACAAAAAGTAAGAACATAAAGATGACTTTGTTTTAAAATCATGAATTCAGGAGTAAAATCTATTTCTTAAAAACAGTTGAGTGGTGTTTTTAGTAACCCTTTTCTGTTTATATTCTATTGTCACATATTGATAGATATGTCTTTTTAATACATTTCCTTGTTAGTAGAAAAACACAGTATGTGCTAGAGGGTCTGAGGCAGTGCTTGGATTAATGCTGTATGATGGTGCTTTGAATCTATGCCTAAGCATAGTCTCCAAACTCTTTAGTACACAGGGTCAAACTCATCTTGTTGCTGTTCTCTACACAGAAAGTCAGTAACTGACAGCTCTTGCTTCTAGGCCACTGGAATTGCTCATCACTCTCTTCACCCAGACAGGATGGCATTTTGCAGTGACATTAGACATCTCTCTGTGCCTAACTGTGAACTTCCCCTCTCTGAATGTGGATTTAAAATTTTAACTTGGATTCAACTCCCGGAGAATTTAATCTTAATAAACTATGACCTCAGGATGTGGCTTTTGACTAGGATTGGAACAGCCATTCCAGTGCACACTGACTACAACTTGGTGGCTTGCTGGCATTTCTGTTCTGCAAAGTCTTGATAGTGCTATATGCTATAGCCATCTAGATTATCCTGAGTGTTTAAAATTTTTTTTCCAAAGTGTAAGATGTATCTCTGGCACTTTCTTTGTGTTGCCGAGTAATATAAAAGTGTAAAACATGTGTGAAAATAGGATGCACAGTAAATGCTGCTAGATATATCCAACTCTATTGAAAGTAAGTGTCTGAGTTTTCACTACAGTTTGCTTTGCAAAAATAATGGTACATTGTCAGACAAAACACACAGAACATTAAGACAATACTTATGTTTTTAGTTCTGTGCCGCTGATTTCTGAAGAGTCTCATAAGAAATTATTTTTTTTCTTAGAGATAAAATTACAAATGCATTTGTTGCACAGTGGTTAACATTGCTTCTCTTTTATGTAGTTTTATGTAAGTAGGATGGAAACAACAACAGTTCTGAAAGATCTGAAACCTGAAACAGAGTACGTTGTTAATGTGTTTTCTGTGGTAGAAGATGAGAGCAGTGAACCTCTAATCGGCAGAGAAACAACTTGTAAGTTAGAAATGTAACTTGAGTAACATGAACAGACAGTTTGGCATATGGGAAACTGTCCAGTAGAACTTCTTGAACTATGGAATTTCTTCTTGGAGGAAACAAAATTTTTAATTTGAATGATGAAATTGTGTTGTGTTTCACTGGGTGTACAGAATTTGTCCAAAAAACTTTAACAAAGTGAAATTTCATTGTGGTGTAAAATTTTTGTCCCAGCTTCTTTCGAGGCCCATAAAGGATGTCTGTACAAGACTAGAGACACAAACATAAAATACAAGACAGAATTTATAAATTCCTGAAATCTGATCACATACAAACGTGTATTCCTTCATTTTTATGCCGGATAATTAATTCCTGCTACTAGCAGCTGGAATACTATAGAAATTCATTCTGATTTTATAAGAGTAATAAAAAGCCAGTTCAACACAATTACATCACTTCTGTGAGACATAAATTAGCCACTATTTTTATACTATTAGCTGTTCATGTGATTGATTTTAGGTATATTATAATGAATGCAGCATTGGATGACTCTCCTTTCTTTTTAAATATATTAAGTGTTAGGCACTCATTTCAAATCTTTGGTTATTTTTTATTAGGCTTATCATAAACCCTTAAAGCACGTACATGATTTTTATAAAGTTTCTGGTAATTTTTAATGCTTATTTAATAATTTTAGAAATACCATATAAAGAATAAAGTACAAAACATCCTTTTATAAGTACAGCCATGTTCTGTTTCATATTAGAGCATTAATGTGAGTTAACGTTATAATACATGTAATATAATATTCAAGTGCAGAAGTGCAGACTTATAAGATAGTTTTAGCTGTGTATAGCAAATCTGTAGCACATTCAAAATTTGATGTTTCAAAAAAAATTTTAGTTTCTTAAACTAAGTACTACTTGAAATACCACTACTTGCAGATCACCTTTTTGTGTATTAGGGTACCCATAATGTACCCTAACACACATGTGAAATATTCTCAGTGGAACTACCTGTGATGTGAAATATGAAAGGTGAAGAAGGTAAAGGTAATAAATTTATGTCTTTTATCTGGCAGTGCCAATCTCTTCAGTTAGAAACTTGAATGTTTATGACATTGCATCAACTTCCATGCGAGTGAGGTGGGAACCTCTCAAAGGAGCTACTGGTTATACATTAACATATGAACCCGTGAATGCCACAGTCCCAGCCAAAGAGAAAGAGGTAAGAGAATTTTTGTCTTCATTCCTGGTACCCTAGCAAAAATAAATTTAGAAAGATGGATAGATTTTCTGGATATATCCTAAGAGTCAAAAGAGACTGGCATGTACTTCCCAAAGTGCAATGAACTTACTGGGATATTGTATACAATGACATCAGTCAGGAAGCTGTAAATGTACTGTGAATCCCACAAACAAAATTCCCTTGAAGTTAAATCATTGAATCATTGCTTGCTTTTCTGCCATTGCTTTCTCCAGTTTTTAAACATGGTGTGTTATTTTTCATGTGCAGATGCGTGTTGGACCGTCAGTGAATGAGGTTCAGCTGGTAGATCTCATCCCCAATACTGAGTACACTTTAACAGCTTATGTATTGTTTGGTGATATCACCAGTGACCCACTCACCACCCAGGAAGTCACATGTATGGACACCTTGATTCTTTGCTTTGTTATCATTTCAGCAACATTTAACTTCCTTTTTTTATTTTTTTTTTTTCCCCAACAGTTTTTATATATTCCATTTTGTTTCAGGACATCTTTCCCATGTTTATGTATTTTCTAACACTCATACATTTCCAAAAGATCTTAAAGGTACTTTAAATGAAAAGGGACAATCTATTAAAAGAGCAACAAAATGTTTTTTTTTTTCTTGAATAATGAAAAGAGTTGGCTTGATAATCTTGATAGTAGAGTAGTTTTAAAAGATCTCATTTTTGCTTGCATTAACTTAGAAACCTTGTTCCCAAATTCAGACATTCTTTAAGTAAATGCCAAAGAAACGTGATACCAAGAAAAAATAACCTAAGCATGGCTTCCTTTTTAAAAAAAAACTTTCATTAAGCATCTTTCCTTAAAAATTTCTTACTGCAGAGGTTCATTTCTGGACTAGATGCGCACAGTGTAGTTATTCTTACATTCTTATATTGTTAACAAAAATTAAACCCTTAACTGCACACAAAAAGTGACTGTTCTTACCAAAGTCATGATCTTAATCACTGATACTTGTAAAAGCATTGTACTTATAGTTTACAAAGGTCAAACTACTGTAGTTTATATCTATCTTGCTCATTGCTGGAACAATGAGCTATTTAAGCTGTCTCATCTAATGGCCATAGCAATGAACTTCCCAGAGAGTTATTGCCTCCATTTCAATGGAATGCCTGAAAATAATTGAATTCCTGCTGTGAGAGACCTATACCTCTGGCGTGGGTAACATTTTCACTTACTACTGTCATTATTTTTACAGTACCTTTGCCCGGACCCAGAGGATTAACAATTCAGGATGTTACTCACAGCAGGATGAATGTTCGTTGGGATCCTGCCCCGGGGAAAGTTCGAAAATACATCCTAAGATATAAAATAGCTGATGAAACTGATGTAAAGGAGGTAATGACAGAAACATTTCTGAAAATACTGTAAGAGCTAGGTTACTAAATTAATAGTAAAAGTAGTATTATAAGCCACCACTGAGAATAAAGAATATCAGCTCATGATGCTTGCAGTCAGGAAAAGGTATTATTTTCTTGGAAACTGAATAAGCATTAGATAGATTTCCTCTGTATTCCCGTCATCCTCTTCCTCCTCCAGAGAGGAAAAATCCTCAAACTGACTGAAGAATTTTCCTGTGCTTTGATAAACAGGCATTTCTAGTCTCTGCCTAAGTGTTATCTTGCCAAGCTCTAAGAATAGCTTGCTGTTAGGAGGGTAGTGTTGTGGAGTAAAGGTAGGTTAGTCCCTTTGCCCACAGTCAGAACCCGTGTAAGCATTTTTAAAGATGTCTGAGGTATGTGCAAGCTTCCCATAATTACACTGCTAAACATGAATCAAGTCTTGGAGGACAAATATATCTTTGAAATGTAATGAGAATTTTCTGGAGGTGCAGTCTGCATCCTCATTTCCAAAAGAACGAAGCAGTGAAAGATCCACAAATCTGAGTACCTGAGACAATGTGCTTTGCAAGGGAGTTAGTAAGTATCACTCAACATTGAGGTGTAAATTTTGGGGTGAATGACAAATTTTAGTGCAGAATAGTTTTCTGTTTTTAAGTACAGGAATTTCTGCTCTTTAATCAAATGTAGAGTCAGACCAATTTGCAGATCTTAAATCACCATTTTTTTATTCTTAGGTGGAACTCGACAGACTCAAAACTGGCGTTACTCTCTCAGACCTCTCCTCTCAAACACTCTATAATATAAAAGTTGTTGCTGTATATGATGAAGGAGAATCCTTACCAATAAATGCTGAAGCTGTCACTCGTAAGTTTTCCTAATAACCTTCCTTGTGGTTATTTTGAGTGTGTAAGGAGAAAGAAAATGCGCTAAGGAAGACTTTTTTTTCTTTAGTTTAATTCTCTCATTTTACCTATTGTTTCTTCCCAGTGGCTATAATAATTTCCTCCTTAACCTACAGTTAACCTCTATGAAGTCTTTCTAAATAAGTCATGGCAGAATTGCAGCACTTATTTGGCTTATATAAAGAATTTTAAAATGTGGGACAAATACATGCAGAAGCTTGACCTCTGTGTGTGTGAGTTCATAATCACTTTTTCTGACTCCAAAATGTAAGAGCAAGGACTTCAGTTGCTGTGAGCAGGCATGTGGGTTGTGACCTCTACTGAGGTCAGCAGAGTGGTGTCTGTTATATCAGGGGATGGCCTGGTGATGTTACTCCATGAAGGACAATTTGCTTAGTGTAGGTGGACTGGGTTATGCTATGCCATTTTTTTGTAGTCATTAGAAGCATGGTGACTGAGAGATGAATCTTCTCCATAATCTTCTAAATACTTTGAGTAATTCCTCTGTTTGTAATTACATTTGTTTTAATACTTTGCCATTTCTCATCATAATAGAGCGTGTGCCAGCACCAGTTAATCTCAGAATCACAGATGTAACCACAAATAGTTTCAGAGGAACTTGGGATCATGGAGCTTCAGATGTCTCTTTGTATAGAATAACCTGGGGACCCTATGGAAAACTGGAAAAACAGGAGGTAAGGATAGATATCAGAAGATTTTGTGGGCAGTCTCTCAGAGTTATTTTTAAAGTCAGAAATGTAATTACTAAATTGCCCATAACTTGCAAGCCCTTCTGTTGTGCTCAATGGAAACTCAGTGAGAATGTGTGGAACACATAGTTACAGACACTTGTACTGGCGTAAAAGGTTACTCAGTTCTATCCCACTCTGTTTTGGTTTGTTTGTTTTGTACAATTTGATCTTATTTATACAGTGGTTTGGGGCTGATGGTTGGACTTGGTGATCTTGAAGGTCTTTTCCAACCTTGATGATTCTATAATTTTATATTTATTTATTTATTTACTCATTTAATCAATTTTATTTTTCCACAAGACTATCTTAAATGGGGATGAAAACAGTTTGGTCATTGAAAACTTGAATCCAGATACATTATATGACATCTCAGTTACTGCCATCTATCCTGATGAATCAGAAAGTGATGACCTCAGTGGCAGTGAACGAACATGTGAGTAAATAAGGATATTTATGTGGATATTTATAGTTATTATATTGGAAGGCATACACATACAAGAACTCTTAAAACTCTTTCTACTTTTTTTCTAGTACCCTTGGTACCTATCACCACACAAGGTAAGAATCTGAATTTCCAGGTATAGTATTATTAAAGAAAACTCCTAACTATCTTTTTCTAAACTATGAAGAAAGTTGACATTAAAAAGCTGAGATCACTTGATAAATATTATTGTGTATTTGCAAGAATACTAAACACTAGATTACCACATGTTTATTATTTTACAAACATTACAGTTTGTGTTATGTTTTACTTAATACAGTCTGCTCTTGGTCAGACATTCATGAAACCCTGAAAGCATGAATGAAGTGTTTGTGCCTTTATTCCCCCATGAATTACATATATATTCTTTTCTTTATTTAATTTCTCAGCCCCAAAGAGTGGGCCAAGAAACCTTCAGGTGTACAACGCAACTTCACACAGTCTGACTGTGAAGTGGGATCCTGCCAGTGGTCGAGTGCAGAGATACAGGGTCATTTACCAGCCCATCAATGGAGATGGCCCTGAACAGTCGGTAACTAATTTTGAAGTGCTATAGTTATTTAACCTTAAATGATAATTCTGCAAATTAATCCACTAGAATACTTCATTTTCAACGCACAACAGGTTATGTATTAATCACCCGTTAGGTGAAGACTGAATAAATCTATATTCCCACCTTTTTCTCCCTACCCTTTCAGATATGTGGTAGAATGCCCTTTATGGAGCAAAAATAACTTTGCTCCTTTTCTTGAAAATAACTGCAAAAATAACTGCTCCTTTTCTTGAAAAACATATACTATGTAGATATAACTAGAATAAAGTAAAAACATGCTGAGAAGGAGAATTAATCAGTACATGACAGTAGAAGTCACAGATATACAGTTATCACAGCAATCAATAATATGAACTACCATGACTACTTACATAGTGCAGAGTTTTCCACTATTTCTATAGTGGGATTAATGTGGGATCAGAGGGAATTTGCCATGGAATAACTTGTGGACAGTTGAGGCTGTGTCTTGCCACACTAAGGACGGAATAACTGCCCAGAAGCAGCAGCTGCAAAAACAAATCCATGCAAAACATATGCGAGGAAGTGTTTAAGGTATTTTAGTGTCTTTTAATATGATTGAGCAGCTGTAATTACAGTGAGATCCAGTACTGTGTCCAGCCAGCTTTCCTTGTGTTGTCAGTAAGAGCTCTGCTGACTACTGGCAGCCCACACAACACAGCCTAGGAATGGTAATTCAGTCAGACTGTTTATCAGAAATCTGTGCTACTTAAAAATGCCATATTTTGCAGTGGGAGGCTGTTGTGGTTACTGTCAAATGACTCAGAACAACAGTCTCAGATGAAAACCACACTTGCTGAGCTTGTAATCAGAGATCACACGTGTTCAGAAGTGAATCTAGGAATGTTTGCTTTAGAATCAGTTGGATACTGATGCACCCATTTTAACTCTCTTCTGAACAATGTGTGTTTGGATTGAGGTAACTGAACTGTTGCATCAACTGAGTAGTTGAATGGAAGTCACTAGAAGAGTAAGCAACACTAGTAAGTTTAATCAATATCTGTAATTAATTGTTGGTACAAGAGTGAAAAAAGAATGATGGTTATATTGTTGAAATTTGTGCAAAATAGACATAATAGACTTATTCACAACAGGATTCTACCTGAGACTGGAGCATAAAGAGCCCAATTCAAAGTCTGTTATAATGAATAAAAGACTTTCATTAGTATCAATATGATATAGTCAGAGGCAGTATGGAGACACAGCTCTGTGCTGTCACAGAATTAGAAGTTACCTATTTGTGATTATATGTAAGTTTGGAGATCTTGAAGAGTACTGACTGTGTCACTGGACTCTGTCTAAACTTTCTTAGATGAATATGTACTTAATTTTGTTATCATTCAGTGTCTACTATAAGTGGCAATCACAGAAGTGTTGCAGCATGGCATTTTCCGCTCTGCATCAAATGCTGACATTCTTCTCTATAAAGGGCCAGTGTGAAAGGTATTTTAATATATTTCTTCTACTGCAGACTATGGTTGGAGCCCGGCAAAACAGTGTGGTGATACAGAAACTGCAGCCTGACACACCATATACTATTACTGTGTCATCAATGTATGCAGATGGTGAAGGGGGAAGAATGACAGGACGAGGCAGAACTAGTAAGCAGATTCTTGATATATTAGATGTGAAACAGTATTGATGTATTGCTTTGCAAATTAACTGAGAAAAATTTCTTGTGGTGATGTTAATCCCATCTGCATTTGTCATTTTTCCTTTGATGAGTTTCAAGTATCTAAATTAAGAAGGCCTACTGGATATAGAGAAACCCTGGACCACTACATTGGTCTGGATGCCCAGCTTTTTAGGCTGAGAGAAACTGTAATGTGGCTATGGAACTTCTTCCTCATTTCAATCTGTTTAATTGTCTTCTACCACAAATTAGTAAACATCTTAAAGCATGTGAAGGCCTGTGACTCTCATATGTGTACTGCTAAATATGGTTCCTATAGTCCTGTCAGCATGTTCAGTTCAGAGCTTTTCAGTGTGCACGTTGAGGCTCCATTGTGTGCTTAATTATATGTTGATGCATTGTTTTGATCCTGCTATAGGAAACACTGAGTGATTTCCTACCAGAGGCACTTGAAGCATAAAATCCAATTCACTATTTTAAATCAAGTATTTAACTAGATATTATTAATAAATTTATTAATTCATTTGTACTTAATTTACATTTGAACCTGCAATGGAAATTCAGACATAGCAACATGTTTGGTGAGAAATGAGGAAAACAATCCTAATGAACTAACTGTATAATTATAAAATAGTCTCCAGAAAGAAATTTTTCTTTCTATATTTATCATTCCTTATGCTTTTGGATGGGGCTGATGTGCACTGATTAATGAAGCTAAATAATATCTAAATTAACTAATAAAACTGACATTAAAAAAATTTCTGAACAATGCATTACATAGGCATGATCTGACAGCTCAGGTGAGGGAATGTGGTTACACATATCTGACAGCTCCTTGACCTGTTTCAGAACCTCTTACTACTGTGAAGAACTTGTTGGTTTATGACCCCACCACCAGTACTCTCAACATCCGATGGGATCATGCAGAAGGAAGCCCCCGCCAGTATAAAGTGTTTTATGGACCTACAGCTGGAGGTGCAGAAGAAATGGTGAGTATTTGTGTGGCTCTCACTGTCTCAGGTAAAGTGCAGCTCATGGTATGAGAGACATACTGGTGAGTGAAGTGGGTCTTGTTTGCCAATGCACCAATTTTCTTTCCTGTTCATTGCTACCCTGGAGAAAATGCAGAGCACCTCCATGAAAGTCTGTTACTCCCATATGTGTTGCAGGTGTTTGATTTTACATAGTGGACTTTTAGTGATTATTTTCTACCACAGGGTTTTAATACCGTGCACAATATTTTTGTTTGTACAGGCAGTGCATGTAAATGTAAAGCTGACTTCAGGGTGTGCAATAGGCTACAAAGTCAACAGACTAATTTTTTAATATCTACTAATTTTTACAGATAAGAAGTCATGTGACTGGAAACAGTTGGCTGGGGTGTTATTTGTGACAGCAGAAAAATTCACAGAGGTGTCTTAGTCTATTCTCATAAAGTACTTAATTGCTAAAGAGCTAAATAATTTTGAAAATGGGAACCCTTGTCACAGAAAATCTTTTCCACTTCTGGTTCTTTTCCACACCTATGCAATTTGATGTGCCTGTGAAATTAGAAGTACATGTATTACCACTGTTTCAGTAGGATCATGAGAGACACTGATGAAAAATATCCTTAAAAGCTGTGGACTTGTACTTTCTAACATGAGCTGCTCATTACTACTTGTCATTAGCATGTTGTAGTGTTATGGGGTTTTCTTGTTGTTGTTTACAAATTGACATTTTAATGCATCTGAGCTAAGAAGTAGTCATTAAAATTTCACTGCAGATACTCCTACTGTTACTAGTAGGACAGGATTTGTACCCAGAAGTGAATATAGCTACAAGGGCTTGCACAGGAGACTGTGGAACTTAACAGACATTTTAGTAAGTCCAAGACAGAGCCTTCTTGAAAGGCAGTTTCAGAAGACAGCATGAACTGTTACTTCACGACTTTTGTAAAGTTTTTATCATGCTCAGTCTAGAAATGAAGAAGTAAATGAGACCCAAAAAAAGCTTAAGCTTTATGTAAATGTCATGCCCCTACCTTTCCTTTTAAATCTGTAGACCACAGTACCAGGAAACACAAATTATGTTATCCTGAGGACTCTTGAACCCAACACACCTTACACTGTAACTGTGGTTCCAGTTTTCCCAGAGGGGGATGGTGGACGTGTCTCTGATACTGGAAAAACTTGTAAGTAAAATAGACCTTTACAATAAAATGCTAGGACTTTCTGTCCACTTATCCTAGTTAGAATGGACTCTTATGTTGTGCAGTGAACTTACTGTTTACTTCCAAACAATCATAAAATTTTAAATATAGTGCCAGTAGTAACAGTACGGTGAGCAAATGGCAAATATAAGCGATAATCCATGTTAAAGTTCATACCATGTACTCCAGATTTTCCAGGGAGCTTGAGCTCCTAATGTCAGCATGAATTACCATGTGTAGTTTGTGGCTACTTTTCATAACTGTCTGATCAATAATAGGATAACAAAGTGTTATGATCATGCCTTCAAATTTCAATATAAACATCCCTGCTTTGCTGCTTGGCAGGGATGTTATATTGACTAATAACTGAGATTCTTTGATTTCTAGATTTTGGGGTAAAAAAAATAATGTGTTTATCTTGGGCTGGTGCACTTTTCAGTTTCCTCTGAGCACTCTTATAAATTCAGGTAGAGCTAGGATTTATGTAAGCAGCTTTGTAAACCTAATTTGTATTATCCTTGATCTAGTGGAGAGGGGAACACCAAGAAATATTCAAGTTTACAATCCCACACCAAACAGCATGAATGTCCGATGGGAACCTGCTCCAGGTCCAGTGCAGCAATATAGAATTAATTATTCTCCACTGTCTGGCCCAAGGCCATCAGAATCTGTAAGTAATCTAATTTTTATGCTATTCCTTAAATTTCTTCCTTCAATTAATGTAGAACAATAATAATAAACTCAGGCCAACTCTCTGCCCAGGAGTGTAATTGCTGAAAACACTGTGTTTGTGAGAATTTAGTCAATTGTAAATAAATGTTTAATTTGGTGAAATAAAAGAAATAAGTGATAAGACTCTCCCTTTTAAACCTGAGGATTGAGTATCCTTTCTCATATGGCAGATAAAGATGAGTTAAAATAAAAGCTTTTCTATTTTTTTTTAAGACAGAAGAAAGAAAGAAACTATTTAGTAAGAAATGTTTAATTATGAAACCAGATTTAAAGTTCAAGTGATTTTACCATTAAACCATCTATTTACCTCAAATCATTAGTGTTCCAGTAGATTTTGGTGAGCAGTGGAGCATGGGTATGGTTAATAATTTACCCTCCAGATGTGAAGTAAGGGTTTTTGGATTTGTGTGGAAAATTTGTGTATTTACAGAAAATGTACACCCTACTGTACATGTACAGATGAACTTGTTTTTATGCAAGAAAGTGTAAGAATTTTGAAAGAATCATTTGCATCAGTAAAGTGAAAATCCATATTACTTCACATGAGCAAGAACCTGTGTAATAGTCCCTGTTAGAAAATGTCCTTTATATGTCCATAAACAGTGACAGAACTTACTTTTCTTGGTTTCTATTCCCGAATGTTTCTTTTTTTTTTTTTTTTTTTTTTTTGGTCTTGAACTATTTTTATGTAAAATGAAAAAAAATAGAATTACATTTGCAGGATTAGGGCTTCTTATGTATTTACCATTTTTGTTGCACCTGCTCTTGAATTTTTATCAACTTTATTTAATTATTTTAAATTTTTATTATTTTTCTTGGAAAAAGTGCACCAGAGTCATGTTCCTTAACTTTGTATATTTTATTCAAATTTTTCATTCTAACAAGAGGTGGTATAAACTGAAAGTATCTTTATATAGGTGCCTTTTGTTTCTCTTTTAGATTGTGGTACCAGGCAACACTCGTGATGTGATGCTGGAACGCTTGACTCCTGACACTGCTTACTCAATAAATGTTATAGCTCTGTATGCAGATGGAGAAGGAAATCCAAGCCAAGCACAGGGAAGAACATGTAAGAGGCATTCAGTACTTGCTTTGTGATACATATATACACACATACACACACACACATATATATTTACATATATATAAGGTCCCTTCCAACCTAAACCATTCTATGATTCTATGATATATATCAAAGTTGGTGGGTGAAGAATTTATAAAATTGCCTTCAGTCTCTAAGAGCACAAACCATTGAGTACAACTCTGAGATAAATGCATATGAATTATGGAGGAAGCAATTACAAGGCTTCATGGAACAGAGCTCTGGAAGTTGTACTACATGCATAATCACCAAGTTAAAAGCCTAATTTGAATGTTTAAGAGTTGAAAATCTGCTCTCTAAAATGTGGTTACAGATGAATAGCAGTTTGTCTTTAGGGAAAAAAATCCACATGTAGATGGGTAGAATTTGCTGTCAACAGAAAAAAATATGCTTCATATTCTGTGTGTTACATGGTAATCCTAACCTCCCCACTTTAAAACCATTTTGCCTGTGGGCTTTTGGTTGGCTTATGCTTGGCTTCTTTAAAATTTTTTGTAGAAATAATGTGTAAAGAAATTGCCTATGGCAATAATAGGTCACTTTTGCTGCTTCTGTGCTTTCTTTTTTAAATCCCCATAATAATTTAAAACTTTCAGATGTGGCAGGCTATGGTTAGGCTTGTCTGTATGAGCTGGAAAGGCAGAGCATATGTAGGTTGCTTGCTTTACATCTGATGTTCTCTCCCTTCCAATAGAGCCAGTAAAGGCTCTATTTCTATTTAACACCTTCAGATGCTGCTATGTCACTGACTAAATCTACCTGTATCTGCTCATTCAGTGTTTCAGGGAGAGCCCTTAGCTTTGGCTTCAGGGCAGTGTTTCAATTGGTGAGAGTGACACTGGACTGGAAGAATCATATTTGGTACCACCTTCTATATTTTCTTTCTTTAGTGCCTCGCAGTGGTCCAAGGAATGTGAGAGTGTTTGATGAGACCACAAACAGCCTTTCTGTGCAGTGGGACCATGCTGATGGGCCAGTCCAGCAATACAGAATCATTTATTCACCCACTGTGGGTGACCCGATCGATGAATATGTAAGTTCTGTAATTCATTGTTTAGCACTAAGAGGTTCTCAGTTGATTCCTTAAGCTATGGAAAACCAAAGACATCTGTTTTACGTGTAGTTAACTGGGCATGTGCTACGGGTTCTTTGTTATTGATGTCAATACTGAGAAGCATGGTTTGTATGAAACAGGTTTGGGTTTTTTTTTTTTTTCACAAAGAGAACACATTAATTAATGGACCAACTTGTGTCTAAGATAATGCTAAATATGAATCACATATTAATCAGAAAATGCTGTGAAGAACCTGCTTACTGATATGTAGTTCAAATATAGTGACACAGTGAATAGCCAGCTATTCATACTCTCTTCATTATTGAGTCAATGTGCTTAGATACAGAATAAACATATCTGAATTTTATAAATTGAAGAGAGTTTAATAAGAAAGCAATGGGAACATCAATTCTTTAGAATTTAACTTGCTTTTTAGGGTTCAGTATGAATTGTGTTTGTGTTTAATTCCTTGCAGCTTAATGATAGGACAAGTTAATGTGATGCTTATAAAATTCTCTGTTTATAATGAAGTCAAATTCAGATCCCATAGAAGTCAATGGCAGAATTCCTGCTGACTGCCACCAGCCAAAGTGCAATATGTATAGTGTTGTTTAAATGCTATATGTTATTGCACAAGGCATGCTGAAAATTAACTGAAAATTCCTTGCTGGATCTGTTGGTCAGGACACATATTTTTCAACACACAGATATTTACAGAAAACATTGGACATTTCATAAAAATAAGAAGTCTCAAAACAACTGAAATTTTTAATGCAGTAATAATGGTAAATGTTAACTAAGGCATGCTTTTGAGAAAGATGCCTCAAGTTGCTTTCCATAATTTTACTGCTTTATGGTCACTTTATGGAGAAGTGTCACTTTTGGGATTACACCTACCTTTTCATTAGGAGGGAGCAGTAGTGCATGGCTGCACCAGGAAGTTGAGAAGACTGAGGAATGCAAAAATAGGGATGTTTTTAATATCAAAATATTTAGACCTTCTTTCTCAGACTAAATTGTTTCTGATAAGAAAATTGTCCTAAAATGAGAATAATGAAAATACACAAATGTAGCTGAGGAGTAGCATGAATGATTTTGATTCCCAACTCTGTTTCAGGAGCTTTTCCCTCTTTTTTTCTCCAGACACATGACTTTTTCCTTTCTATGAGGGAACAGTACTGAAATCTTGGTTAGGAGCTGCAGTGCATCAGCCTGATGTGAGGGCAGAGACTAAAGAGTCAATTTGATTTATCTTTTTGTGATGACCACAATGTTTTATAATTTAAAACAACAAATACTAATAATTGTATCTAGGGTATAGCCTTTAATATATCTCAAGTGACTTTAGAGTGGACATAAAAAAAGTGTGACAGGAGTTAAAATGATTTTTTAATTTATTGTCATTATTGATCAGTTACAGATTGTGAATTTGTTTACCCTTATTTCATTCGTGTTCTAGATAACAGTTCCTGGGATAAGAAACAATGTGATCCTACAACCCTTACAATCAGATACACCATATAAAATTACTGTTGTGGCTGTGTACGAGGATGGAGATGGTGGACAGCTGACTGGAAATGGCAGAACTGGTAATTAGTTTTAATATTGTATATACTTTTAAAAACAATTAAGATGCATATTCCTTGAGCACTCCAACATTTTTAAGGTTTCTTTATGTTAATTACATCTTGGACATGACTTTTACTAAACAGAGTAAACTTCTGGAGGCTGAAAAACTGTCACTAGTCTAATTAGAGTGTTTTGCTTTCTTTTCAGTTGGCCTGCTTCCTCCTCAGAATATGTATATAACTGATGAATGGTACACACGGTTCAGAGTTTCCTGGGATCCTTCACCATCCCCTGTTCTTGGCTATAAAATTGTGTACAAACCTGTGGGTAAGGAAGCCTCTTCATTCTGAGTATACCACTTTTGGAATAGTGAATTGGTCATGGAAAGAAATCATATGTATCATTAAATGGTTGTGTGAAAGGATTTTTTATTTTCTTAGTTTACCAGTCTTGATAGAAACTTATCAGTATTTAATAAGAAGCACAATCTATCAAATGCAATGTTTTATGCGTTTAATTACAGAGATCAAATTGTATAGTTAAAATTTAATACAGTGAGATAAAATCCAAGACCAGACTTGTATTTTCTCTTTTTAGTACCTCTTGTCCCTCTGACAATATGAACAGGTGTATGGACTACTAGGCAGGTATTTGGGTACTAATATCCTTCAGAACATTTGTTCTGTATGACAGTGAAGCAATATGCATACTGTCCTATATATTAAATTAAACACAAACATTGCACAATAGCCTTTAAAGCCACGTGCATGTTCTGCTTGCAACAGTCTCATGTAATGTCCTAAAATGGAAGAAATTAATATGCTTTTCTTTAGAATAAACAAAATTACATGTAAAAGATGGTGCATAGTTTTTGTACCTTCCCTAATCTTCCTCTGCACTTCCTGAATGCTTTCTTTCAATTCAAGGTTCAAATGAACCCATGGAAGTTTTTGTGGGAGAAGTGACCTCCTACACATTGCATAATCTTTCTCCCAGTACTACTTATGATGTGAATGTTTATGCCCAGTATGATTCTGGAATGAGCATACCTTTGACAGATCAAGGCACTACATGTAAGTCAAAATAATTTTTTGTCGTCATGCTAGATACTTATATTGATCTGAGATAACATTGATTAAGAGAGGCTGCATGTCTTCCCATGGAGAAAAATTATAGACTGCCTGTGATGTAGATCTTAAAAAACTAAGGCTGGGAACAGTTATGGAAATATAGTTTAATGATTTGGTGATATAAAATTTGCTAGTCTGTTTCCTAAAATTTTATTCACCTGTAATTGGAGTCAGTCTTTATCTGTCTCCAGGGTACTACAGAATCTAACCATGCTAAGCAGATCTAGGCTTTTTGTTACTCTGCTTTTATCCCACAGGAATGTTCAGTGATTGAAATATCAACTTTTGAGAAGGAGATTATTTTGTTGATGGCCTCCACTAAGAAACTTAAAAAAATTTCTTTGGTTAAGACAAACATCCGGAGTTTTTTTGACTCACTACATTCTTTCCATACTACCATATGTGTGAGTCAGATTCGGATTTTTGAAAATGTCTTATTATACAATTAACTCAACTTGATGTGAAAACTCATAAAATGGGCTTTTACCAATATGGAAAGGGTATCAGGCTTTGGGCCTTTCTAAAAAGCTAGGCTAGGATCACTAGGGCCTAACAGATAGAACTACTCTTTCCTTCTTTTAAAAAAATCTAGTTTTGGACCAGCACCCCTAATAAAATTTTCATTTTGATGTGCTTACTCCATTGCACACTCTTCCAGAGAACAATTTCTCTCCTTCTGTGTTCACAGTATATTTGAATGTGACTGACCTAACAACTTACAAAGTGGGATGGGATACTTTATGTATCCGATGGTCACCTCATCGGTCAGCAACTTCCTACAGGCTGAAGCTAAACCCAACTGATGGTGAGTGCATTATTTTTTTGCATTAAAGTGCATTATTGATTGTCTTAAGTGGTGCTACCACTGAAATATGTGGGATGGTAGCAAGCACCCAGAAAAAGCCATGATACATCTGGTTGAGCTCTGGACATAATCTGTTTTTCTAGAGTGGTGAAAAAGCTACAGAGAGAGAGTGTTGCTTATTGTCAAGTTAATTTTCATATACTCCATGGTGTATAATCATTGGATAATCTTGCTCTAGAAAGGCCAAGAATTAAACTGCTGTCCTATCCACCCCCACCTCCTCTTAAGAGCTCTCTTATCTGTAGCCTTATTTGTACACATATTAAAAGGGAAATAGGGGGTTCTAACTTACTTTCCTCTGGGCTTTTTTGACAGGTTCCAGAGGACAGGAAATCACAATACGTGGATCAGAAACCAGCCACTGTTTTACTGGTCTCTCACCAGACACAGAATACAATGCTACTGTCTTTGTTCAGACACCTAACCTTGAGGGACCTCCAGTCTCTATGAGGGAGCATACAGGTAGATAATAGATATTGTGAACCTAAAGTTTTGGTTTTAGAGCTTGTCTTGTTTCAGCTGTAGAACTTCTCTTGTTCATAGATGGCTTTCAAAACCTCTTTCAAGTGATCTTCCTTCCTCTTTCTCTCCATGCAAAGTCACCTGGAAAGAGAAATGTCAGGAAAGAGAAATTATTATGTTCTTCTTCAAACCAAATACAGGGTACTTGGATGAAAAACGAATGCATTATCAGAGAGCAGTTTTACTGAACTTATATAAAAGTGTTCCTGTTACAATGACCTGGTGTACCTCTGTATTAACAATAGCTATATTCTTATTACTATTGCAAGACAAGACATTTTTCCTTGCCAATGATACTGTTTAAGTTGTTGAGAAAACCTCAGAATCTTTCTGTGTGGTGATAAAATACAGAATCTAGAGTTTTTCCTTGAATGGAATAGTTAATATAAAGTAAAAAAAATATTATTTTTTCATTTCAGTCCTCAAACCTACAGAAGCACCAACTCCACCACCTACACCTCCTCCACCTCCCACGATCCCTCCAGCTCGGGATGGTATGTTTATTTTAAGAATTATTGAGTATTTTTGTGTTCTTTCTGTACTGCTTCAGAGTTTAATTTAATTTTTATAAATTTAAATAGATTTAAATCTAGTACAGTATTTTAGGGAAACAAAGTTTGAGACCATTTTTTAATGCCATCTATTTGCTCTTGAGCTTTACTAGACTTCAACTTTTCCTGGTTTAGAACAGCAAGGTGCATACATTTGGGGAATTATGATATTCTGTAGTTCTGTAGCAAGTCTGTGACTCTGCTTTCAGCAGACAAGTTTTGTTTTATGGCAAGTGCTCAGATTAAAAAAAAAAATTGAAACATTTAAAATAGATTCTTGAATGCTTCCTCATTTCTTGAACTTCTCTTTCAAAAACTTTAATAAATATTTTTGTGCTGAATGTTAGCCATCAGCTAAGCTGACTGAATTACAACTTTGCTGAATATTATTTGTTGTTGAATTTTCAGACTTTGAAGCAATGCACTTTATTTTACAGTGATATGACTGATAATTTTTAAGCGTTCCTTTTCTTGGCCTTTCAGTATGCAGAGGTGCCAAAGCAGACATAGTATTCTTGACTGATGCTTCCTGGAGTATTGGTGATGATAACTTCAACAAAGTAGTGAAATTTGTTTTTAATACAGTAGGAGCCTTTGACTTGATTAATCCTGCTGGAATCCAGGTACATTTCTTATTTCCATTGCATACATTTTGGAGGGGAACTGAAGCTGAAGTGCTAGTTACATTTGATTTTTCCTTTCAGAATGCTGTCAGTTTTTTTATTAGATTGCTGTATAACATTTGTACTTATGTGCATGTTTATGAAATGCTTGTGTGCATTATTTATGAAATGTATTACTCATTTTGTAAATAAAAAGGGAATGCTGAGAGGTTACTATTCTGAAAGACAAGTTGTGGTGTGTGGGAATCCTCCAAGCAGAGAAACTGGGCTGATACATGATCAGTTTGTTGTAAATTCCATACTCTTGTTTCTTCATACGGGGCATCAATAACTGGCAGACTGACTAGTTGTTATATGCCAGGTTTTGTATGAAGATGAAAGGAAGTTCTAGGCATATTTTTAGGTCTTTTGTTCCTTGTGTTTAAATCTGTAGACATTTTAAAGGGAAAGATACCCCTCATATTTTGCTCTGTCTTGGGCATTCTTTATCCTTCTTAGGTTTAATATATATGGGGTAGTTTTAATATATATGGGGTAGTTTTCCTTCCCATTTTTTTGTTTTATAACATCTTTTTTTCCTGCAAATATATATGGATCCATGGCCTAGAGATATAGAAGGCATAATATAGTTGACAGATACATATAAATACTAATGCTTAGTAAAATATTAAGGTTGCATACCTCTTGAGATAGTTGCAGCAATCTCAGGTTTCGAATTGGGTATAAATCATTAAAAATGGAGAATGTATTTCAATAAGTGCAAACATATACATACATAGAGATATCTATTCAGGATCAAATTAGTATGTTATAATGCAATTTTTAAAAGGAGCAAAAGGAAATATATATGTATATATAATATTTAAAGGTCATTTCAGAATAAACATTCAGTGTTTTTACTCCAGTATTTAAGAAAAGGGTACACATTTTATATGTATCTTTTATTGACATTCCATTACCAAATTCTTTTTGTGCTCCCTAAAAAAAAAAAACAAAAAAAAAACCACCTGCTAGAGGCTTTGTAGATATTGTCCATCTGCTTAGAAGAAGAGAATAGACACTATACATGGTGCATTATAGTAGTAAAAATAATATAAACATTGGTGTTTAAAATCACATCACATTTAATACATGAAAGAAAGAAAAATGTGCTGTGTGCACATTGCTTTGATGATATCTCTATATGTAAATATATGTGTGCATAATCATACATATATGACAATTATTTTTTCAATTGTTTATTGCTTCCTAATATACCACAATGCATACTTCAATTGAGAGAGCTGGCCTGAAGTCTGTCTGTGAGACTGAATACTGTGATAAATTCCATTTCAGGTTTCATTTGTCCAGTACAGTGATGAGGCAAAATCTGAATTTAAACTGAATACGTTTGATGATAAGGCCCAGGCTCTGGGAGCTCTTCAAAATATTCAGTACAGAGGAGGAAATACAAGGACAGGTAATTCTGAGCAGTAATTATATTTCTTTAGGATAAAATGTTTTCTGAACTTGTCTCATGATCCTAATATTGCACGACTGAAGAATTAGATTTTTTAATTTTCTGTTTCAGCTGTGTGTCTGTTGCCCTTTCAAAGGAAAGTGATTTCTTCTTGTGGATAATATGTCTGACTCCTTGTTCATTGTGCATTTCCTAGGCAAAGCCTTAACATTTATCAAAGAAAAGGTTTTGACTTGGGAGAGTGGCATGAGGCGAAATGTTCCCAAGGTATTGGTTGTTGTCACAGATGGTCGGTCTCAGGATGAGGTGAGGAAAGCAGCAACAGTCATACAGCACTCTGGTAAGCAGCTCACAGTAACTGGCTGTTTCGTTTCCTTACATGTTAAGCAATGCAATTTTAAGTGGTGCTTCACTTATCTGGAAATCCTTTACTCATCATTTATGGACTCAAAAAAGCATCCTGAGTATTTGGGAAAACCTTTTTAAAGAATTTAGACAGTCAGGGCCAGACTTTGTATTTCGCAGCCTTCTCCCTGGGGAAGGCTGTGGCTTCCCAAGGATTTCAAATAATTCCTCGTGAATAGCATATCATAGATATGATTGGTTACTTGCTGTGTGGAACCCGGGGATCACTGTGAAGTGTACTCCATTCTAATGCTTTTGATGTCATGTGCCTGGCTTTCTGAGATTTATGTTTTACCTGATATAAACCCGTGTATCTCCAGTTAAAGTGACTGCTTTTGGTGAAGTTTGGTCAGACCTGATAACTTCATTGCCTTTTGAGCTGTGAAATGTTGCACTTCTGCTTTGGATTTGGTGAATATGGCTTACTCAGGTCTAATAATCTATTCCTGTCCCTGCCCCCAGCAGTTTTGCATTTCAGTGCATGAGCCACCTGGAGCCCAGTTCCCTGAGTGAGGAGCTGTGCTTCTCTGTGGAAACCACTGGCATGTAGACCACAAGTGCTCAGCTTCTCTGCCACTGTGATCTGAAGGAATCATCTCTGTCTAGATCATTTCTGAAGATTTTTGGCTGCCCTATTCATAAAAGTCTTTACAGTCTCTCTGTATAGTCTTTCTCAGTGCTTAACTACCCTAATTATTGAATAACTTTGCCTCAAATTTCACCTGTTTCTTTAGGCTAATGAAAGTATTGGACTTTTTTCATTTACCTTGTTAACCAGTAAAGCAGTGGATCCCTGTCCACTGTGGTAGGCCTTCTTATTTGAAGCCTCTCCTCATTTCCTTTTTCCTGTCTTCTCTTTTCTAGACTAAACAAACCCATTTCCTTCAGCATCCTGTTGGTCACATTTTCCAAACCTCTTATCATTTTCACTCTCCACTCTACTTACTTTGATCTTTTTGCATATTAAATGTCATGCTCAAAGCCAGACGGGGTATTTCGGCCAAAACTTTACCACATTTTGCTACAGAGGAATAATTATCTTCTTTTTTAAAAATTAAAATTCAAATTTTTTTTTTTTTTGCTTTATAATTTGCAATAAATATGAATTCTACTTTCAGCCTCCAGCCAGAATTTGAAGTGTCTGTGCACTTCCTTGTCAATAAAATTTTGTCAAAGATTTTTTTCTGTATAGTGATGAATTGTGCAGTGACATGTCTGTGTGCTGATTACAGAGAGAGACTAGACAGATAGCTTAAACTTTTTGCTGACTTGGAAAGTAAAGACTGGTGAGATGAATACCACCCTAAGAAAGTGAAAAAGAGACAGAAGTATGTAATGCAGGGGGTTTCAGTGACAACTGGGTAACAGTCTGCACAGATACCTTGGACACAAGAACAGATTTAGATACTATAGAACTAAGAGGATTTTACCTTTTATTAAATGTGCTGTACATAGTATTGAACACAAGAGGAAATTTTTTCACTATTAGGACAGTCAGACATGGGAATGGTCTGCCAGGGGAAGTTGTGTTTTCCTTCACTTTTAAGTCTCAGCTTGACTGGGTGCTGTGACATCTCACATAAACAATGATATGAAGGATTGGACCAGATGATCTTTGAGGTCTCTTCCAACTTGGCATTCTATGATTCTATGATTTTTTAATGAAAGAATGAGGAGACTATAGCCAAGCCTATGTGAGCCTGGATAATGCCCAACTAAAATCAATGCAGGACATAGGAGGAAGTATTGAAAGAAAGGTGCAAAAATCAGTTTAATCCCCCCTGTGCTTTGATAGGGTGAAAGGATGTCCACAGTACATGCTCACAATGAAGGACAGGTAAAGACTAAATAGAACCTGAGAAATCAATGACAGAGATGATTTGTGATTTACCTGAAAAATGGCAATGTATGTTTGTTTCATTTTAAGTAACAAGTGGTGTTTTTACAGGCTTCAGTGTCTTTGTGGTTGGTGTGGCTGATGTAGATTACAATGAGCTGGCCAAGATTGCCAGCAAGCCCAGTGAGCGCCATGTATTTATTGTTGATGACTTCGATGCCTTTGAAAAGATTCAAGACAACCTCGTCACCTTTGTGTGTGAGACAGCTACCTCAAGTAAGTATAAGACACTGTTTTCTCTTTTCTAAAATGAATACAATTGTTTATATGTACCTACAGTTGCTCCCCCCCATTTCAGGCACACCAAAAGAAACATTTATATATAAAAGTTAGGTTTCCTAATAATGGAATGTAGTTCGAAGGAGCAAGTTTGTTACTTTTTAAAAATTTTGAAGTCAGTATTGTATTTTATGTAATTTAGTTGTACATTTCTAAAGTCCTGGCATAACAAAAAGAGTTAGATTCACTTACCTCTTTTAGAAGGAGTAGAATGATGACTAATGGGAACTGAGGACCACAATAAGCCTCTTTTTTACCACTGGCCTAGGGGTGGTAAAGAGGTGTAACTATACTGTATGATTCTGTTTTAAAATTACCTAAATAAAGTTCAGTTGTTTACTCAAGTGAAAACCTTCTATGGCAAAACCAAAAATTCTCAGGCTTGTCATGTGCAACTGTATACTCCCTAACTGCCTCATCCCCTGGCTCCTGAGAAGCCACATAAATCTGCAGTTTTTCCTTGTGCATCTGACAGCTATTATACAGCCTGACTCATGCCTCAAATATTAATGGAAAGACTGTGTCATTGTGCTTCTTTCTTCTTATGAATTAGACTCTTAAAATATTTGGGGGCATTCATTTGTTATTCCGTATAAATTGTCGCAACAGAAATATCCCACTAAAAGTAACAAGGATTTTAACAGTGCATCTACCACAGATCAGTGCATAGTATGACAAATGTAACAAAAGTTGCTTATTAATTGATAATAGCACAAACTTTTTGGTGATAAAACTTTCTGAAGTATGTAGGTGTTCCTATCCTGTTAGATTTTATAGTTTTAAGCTGTATGTTGTTTCTTTTCTTTTAGCTTGTCCTCTTATTTATTTGGAGGGATACACTTCACCTGGTAAGTAACTGCCTGCCATTTTGGCATAGGTTCATTTGTGTCTTTTACAGCTCTACAGTATTTTTATTCTTCATTTTCTCTCTGGATTTAAAGGTTTCAAGATGCTGGAATCATATAATCTAACAGAGAAGCATTTTGCTTCTGTACAAGGTGTTTCACTGGAATCAGGCTCTTTCCCAAGCTATGTATCATATAGACTCCACAAAAATGCCCTTATCAGCCAGCCAATACGGTAAGTCAACCTGAAAGGCTCCTGTTTCAGGCAAGCAGGTGAAGAAGAATAATAAGAGTTTACAGATGACAACATTAGTATCTTATGGAAGATGCATTAATTTGGTTTTCTTTTTCTTGAGCTCCAAGAAATTTATTCCACAGAACATCTATATGCATTCTCTTGTGACCTGTTCATTATTAATCCAGTTGCTTATTGTTCTTTTTCTGGACATTATACTTCTTAAACACTCAAGTTGCTGAACACACAGTTTGTCCTGAGGCAGTTGAACAACAGCCCTCTTACTATAAAAAGCTCTGTGTTTCCAGAAGGAAGTGGTTTCAATATGGAGGGATAAGCACCACTTTTTGCAGGGGCATCATTCATACTGCAGTAGGCAGCATGCTGATGCCATTGACTTGGGATATATTCTCTACTGGAAATGCTGTCTTTGGCAAATGCAGTGGATTTTGCAAGGGCCTGAGGTCTTAGAGACTGGTTATTGGTGGATAATATAAAGTCATTTTTTCCAACATTTTTTTCACAAAACCCTCACCAAAACAAAAAAATAACCCCTTATTTAGCAGTTAGTTTTGCTAAGTGGAGAACAGGACATCTTGGGGTTTTTTTACATTTGTTCATTTGGCATCTATTTAAGTAAAGTTCAAAAAAGTCCTTCTGAGTCAGAAGAGATTACTAGAGATAGATAGCTCATTGTTCCTATTAAATTTAAGGAAATTTAATCTTCTTTTCATTGAAGTCTTTGAAATCTCCTGCAATCCTGCCAGACTATTTAAAGATCAGATCACAGACACAGGAGATAAGTTATATGAAGAAATAATTTCTTTTTGCTAGCCTTCTCAGATCACTACTTTATCACAAGAGGGCTTGAGGACTTTTTGTGTTCATTGGAATTCCATTATAGCTATGAGGGTGACAGATCTCTGACAGAGAGAATTTTTGTGATCTAGGGAAGTACAGATAATCCTAGTCACTAAGATCTTGTTTTGCAACTCTCTAGTTAAGATTCAATTTACATATTGCAAAATAAGATCATAAAAAGATAGGCATCCTATTTATTTATTTATTTATTTAGAATGTTGTGATATGTAGTCTGTTGTTTCCTGTAAGAGGTAAAGTAGCTTTGCACTAGGAATGGAGTAGACTGTTCTGGGCACTTACTTTCCATAAGAAGCCAGAAAATAAAACTCACTTTAGAGTGAGTCAGCAAAGCAATAAAAATATCCTGATTCTGATGGCATAGTTGTTTCCATATCTGAGATAACTTGATATCCAATTTATGGTATTGTATGGTGTAAGACCTACTTAAATATTTCCTTCCCTGCACTGTGCTGTGTGAGGTGTTGTGCTATATTGCAGTGTCCATAATTGTATGGATACATAAACTTTGCCTCTCCCTTGTCTCTTCATTTTAAGGTTTCTATGTTTATGAAGCCAAATCCCTTCTCTTTTCCTTTATAATGGTTAAAAAGAAGCAGAAGCTTCCTACTTTCTAACAGGTCCTTCCTGCATTTCCTCCCTCTCTCTTCAGAAAATGCTGGAGGCTATTTAATGCACATTTTTATTTGCTTTTGGATGTGTGGCTTTTTTAAATGTCTAACAGTAGGAACATCACAAATCTAAAGCTAAGCCACAGATGAATGAGGTAGAACCCAAATACACCACCAATTGCAGGGAATACATTAAATACATCCTTCATTGTATCTGTGCCTGGAGGGCAGCAATGCTTCAATGCTGTTTTCTGTTCCCTGAGTCCAGCTGAAAAAAAGATAGAGTTCTAAGGTATAGCTTTATTCTATGTATTTATCATCAAGGAATTAAAAATATGTGTAGTTTACACAGAATGTTACCACAGAAATACATTTCCAAGAGGTTTTGGTCATATTCTGGCTTTCTCTATAGCCATGGTGCCTGGAGAGGCAGTGAGTTCATCTTAACAAATCACAAACTCCTTTTCTAATTGAGAAAGTAGTTAAAATTCTCAGTTCTATTAATCACTGTGCTCTCCCTGTTACTCTCATGTCTTTTCTTTGAAAAAGAGCAAATAATGAAGATCTTATTTTCCTTATGTGTTTCCATGTGAAAAAGTGTCCTCATATTTTCTTAACAGGGAGATTCACCCAGAGGGATTGCCACAGGCATACACTATCATTCTGCTGTTCCGTCTTCTGCCTGAGTCCCCTAATGAGCCTTTTGCAATTTGGCAGATTACAGACAGAGATTACAAACCACAAGTTGGAGTTGTGCTTGATCGTAAGGATGATTTTGCTTATTGTGCAAATAATTTATGTATTATGTTACTTTGCATGCATTCTTCCTAAATATTTCCCAAACCAAAGCATTCCAATATGCTAAAAGGATTATATATGTTTATTTTTAAAAGTTTTTTAATTTTTTTACTTTGTACATTTTTTTTTTCCACAAAGAAAAATTTAGCTCATCTACACTTCTACTTTGGTATTATCTCTAAAACCAAAGGAGTACACATCTATGTACTCATCAGTCAGTAAGACCATCTACAATCTGTCTTTACCCATTGGAATGATATACTACATTTTACTTAGAAGTGTATCTTAGGATGGTTGAGTCAATATAATATATGAAATTAAATGTATTATTTTGATTTACTGCAGCTGCCAGCAAAGTGATGTCATTCTTTAACAAGGATACAAGAGGAGAGGTTCAAACTGTAACTTTTGATAATGATGAAGTAAAGAAAATCTTTTATGGAAGCTTCCACAAGGTAAAGAATTTAAATTATAAATTTTGCTTTGTGAAGTGCTGTTATGTGAAACAAAAGACAAGCAGGCAGAAGCCACTGTCAGTTGTATGCAATCTTTGTATAGTAGTGTAAGTCGACACCATGTAAAAGAAGAGTTCTGAAGTTATTAGCGTTTCTTTTATTTTTTATTTTTTTAAAATTGAGTTAAAGGCTTTCTTTGAACAAATGTAAGAGATTTTTCAAGATCTTGTCAAGAATTTGTCATGATTGTGTTAGTGGAGGGATATCTCTGAACAAGACATCATAGCCTGATTGCTGGCACTTGATAGAAAAAGAAGAAAAGGTAAACAGGAAAGAAAAAAAAAAAAAAAAAGGAAAAGAAGTTGTGGTGAGAAAAAATTGTGGGCAGTATAGTGATTTGGAATTTTTCAGAGAAGATGTAGCCTCAGAAAATAAAAAGTTATTGGCTTATGGAGGAAAGCAGTAAACCAGTTTTGGGAGGTGAATAGCATATTGAATAAGATTCATATGTTTAACAAACATAATACATGAATACATATATATTTCGTATGTGTATGTATTGGTATGTTTTTGGATTAAATTCACTCAGCCTAAAATATTCCTAAATATTGCAAAATAATATTAACCAAAGTAGCAACAATAATGACAGAGACCCCAAGAAAGATCATAAAACCTGTTTGTGATTTAGAATGAAACTCATGTTTTTTGAATTGTCAAAATGGCTAGTGAAATCCTTGCTTGTTACTGCATCTCAGTTGTGATAGTTTTGTGTTTCCTTTTCTTCTTTGATTCACCAAGCAATGAAAACTTGATATTGCTGGGCTTCATTGCCCCTGGTATCTCATGCCCCTGGTATCTCACTCAGGCTATGTAAGTGTCTAAAACTGAATTCAGAAGATACTTTCCTGTGGTGCTAAGCATATATGCTTAGAGAAAGAGAGAGGCAATTGCAACAGTTTTGGTCATCTAAAACGTACATTCTTATGTTTTTGTTTAGTTTACTTTTCTTCTTATGACTAAATATGGCTGGAGTACAACATTTGTTTTCTTTCTGATACCCTCTCCTGTATGACTGGTCACTACCAGCACTCCTTTGAGGTATAGATAAGAGGTTGCTTCTGTCAGCTTGCTGATACTGGAGCCCACGTTGTCAACCCAGCTCTGCTAGGCTGGAAGCAGGGCGAGCTAGCTGGTGCCAGCTTTACTTCTTTTGACTTCATCTATTTAAAACACAGATGACTAAAATAATCACATAGTACTATAAAAGAACTTGGTTTCCTCAGAATTTGACAGAGTATAAATTTCTGAACTGCTTTATGTCACATCGGCTGTTCTTGTGTTTATAATTTGTTTAATGTCACTGGCTTTGTGACGGATAAGTAGGTTTGCATCACACCTGTATTAGGCAGCTTCTCTTTTGTCCTTGGCATCTTGCTTTTTACCTTGCTTTGGTTTTGTTAGCTTAGTGGGACAACTGAATTTTAAGGACGTGTTCATCTACAGGAGTGAGAAAAACTGTCATTAAGGGGTAGGATAGATATTGTTTTGGTATAAAAATTGAGTCATCACCAAGAAATGCTGATAAAACACAAAGCAGCATATAGCATGCTTCAGTTTGGGTATTGGTGTGAGAATTGAAGCTACCTTCTCCAGCCTAGTAGTGTGGAGCTCTCTCCATGCTCTACTGCCAGCACACTGTTTTATGTAGCTTATTTAATTGAGATTCAGAGTTATATTTTCCTTGCAACAACCTACAAACCTAGCAACACTATCAGTTATGTGTAACTGTTTATTGAACTTGATGTCTTAAATCTTCGTTTGCAAAGCCAAGTCATGAAGAACTTGATGGTGAAAAACAGTTGCAGGGGAAATAAAAATCCAGCATTTTGTATTATTTTAATAGTTAAATATGCTCATTCATATGAACAGGAAGGAATCCTGAGAGGCCAAATGGTATTCATAGAATCATAGAATCATAGAATTGGCTGGGTTGGAAGGGACCTCAGAGATCATCAAGTCCAACCCTTGATCCACCACTGCGGTTGCTAGACCATGGCACTGAGTGCCACATCCAGTCTCTTTTTAAATATCTCCAGGGATGGAGAGTCCACCACTTCCCTGGGCAGCCCATTCCAATGCTTGATCACCCTCTCTGTAATGAAATTCTTTCTAATATCTAACCTAAACTTCCCCTGGCACAACTTAAGACCATGCCCTCTTGTCTTGTTGAAAGTCATCTGGGAAAAGAGACCAATCCCCCCCTGGCTACACTCTCCTTTCAGGGAGTTGTAGAGAGTGATGAGGTCTCCTCTGAGCCTCCTCTTCTCCAGGCTGAACAGCCCCAGCTCCCTCAGCCTCTCCTCATAGGATCTGTGCTCGAGTCCTTTCACCAGCCTGGTTGCCCTCCGTTGGACCTCCTCTAGGACCTCGATATCCTTCCTGAACTGAGGGGCCCAGAACTGGACACAGGACTCGAGGTGTGGCCTCACCAACGCTGAGTACAGGGGCAAACAGGAGTAACAGACATTTGCAAATTATATGAAAGTTCTGGCACTATGAATTCTTCCTTATGAGCCTCTTTCAAGCAAAAAATGAACCATGTATCAGTTATTAAGTGCACTGTGTCATTCCTCTTATCTTTTATCCAGGAAGGAAACAGAAGTTCAGATTTTGATAGTATTTAAATTAATTGGAGTAGCTTTGATTTAAAGAGATATATTTGGGATTTTTCACTATGTAACTAACTGGTCATTCTTTCCATGATGATTGCTGAAATTGCTATATGAAATAGGTTGTTATGAGATTCCCCAGTTCATGTGCTAGAAAAACATTATATATCAGCCATGTTGATTAGTTCCTAATGAAGGATAGCTGTAGTTTCATCTGGATCCAGGGAAGAAAGTGAGAGTAACGCATTTCAAAAGGTACCTTTGCAGTTTCTCCTGCCACCCAGTTTCAAAGAAATGACAAACCTTTAGAATTCAAGAAGATATTTTTCCAAAATATCAAGCACTTTCGAGGTTTTCATTTGATGATTTACTGAAGCACTCACTCACTGAAGCAGAGTTAACTACACCTAATGTGCAGGGAAATTTACTTTGGCATACTTGAATACTTTGCGTAGCACAGCTATGGTGAAAGCTGTTGAACCTGGCAAGTCCCATAGGAAAAACCCTGACTGCCTGAGACAGTAACTAAATTCATAACTGAAAGTTTTGGAGATGCAGACAAGCTCTACTTTCTTATTCTTACCATTCTAGTCTTCCTTTTAAATCACAATTTTGCAGTAGTTTACCACAGGAGATTCAATAATGAGTGGATGTCTTTCTGATGTTCTTATGGGATGATAACTGTCTTAGCTTATTGATGTTGTTCATTTAGCAGTAGATCAGAGCACCATCAAACTTATCTTCCAATGGGTACAGACAGACAGAGTAAAGTATATTTTAATTCTTAAAACCTCAGTGTCTTCAGGCTGTGGTCAGAACTGATGTTTTATGGTGATGTGTTAGAAATGGAGGAGAATGACTCTCTTAATGTTTTGTTGGAAACATAATATAGCAGGATTGAATGCAGAGATGTTATATTTACTATAACCCCTAGATGCATCATTTTCTCAGATTTATGCTTGGGCCATGAGATTTAGGCTGGAATTCAGAGCTGGAATTAAAGAAGCAGAGTCAAGGATTTTGGGGAGCCCTACTTTTTTTGACTACTATGGTCACTTCTTTGAATAGATAGCATCCTGCTATCAGCATTCTGATGTAGAATACCTTGTCCTAAGTTTTGTGTGCAAAATCCATTTGTTATGTGGATGTCATTCGGTTTATTTAATTTGTGACAAATAATTAACATTCCAGGAAAAGGACATGCATGTTAGGTAGCTTTCAGAATTCATAAATTACATCTACTGTGAATTTAAACTGTTTGATGTATTAGTTAACCTGTAAAATTTAGTCATACAATCAACTGACTGAGTATATTATATGTAATGATAATGAGTTTAGTTTTGGCTTGGTGCTTATTTCATTCTGTGTGAAGCTTGGTATGTAATACTAAAATATACTTTGGACACAGTTATGTTTCTATTATTTTTTTATTTTGTCAATAAGCTGGGATCATTAATTAAAATCCACTTGTATACTCTGCACTGAGAGTTAAACTGATGCTGACCGAATTTCAGATTTCAACGTTAAGGCAGTTTCAAAAGTCTTAATACCAATAATATAAAGCATAAACCATCATGTTTAAAGAGTTTCAGATAAGCTATGCTGATGCCTTGGAGATGACTCTGCATAGGAAAATATTTGATATGGAAAAAAAGAAGACATTCTCAAGAGATTGTTCAGGCACTTGTTGACTCAGGACATTTAAGGGAATCTCTGTTTCAACTTCATGCCAATATTTTAAGCAGTCATAAGATAGCAATATGTCTCTGAAGGGTTATATACTGTGATAACAGCTTTAAAACATAAATACATACTTCAAAGATTCTTTACTGCTGATCTTACTGTGTTGATATTTTAACAGTTGCATAGCTATTATACTGTTGTTTATACAGTATATGCAGTAAGTTATAAAGGCCCACTGAAACTTTTCTGTTGCCTTAAGATGATGGAGGCATCGGCTGCATATTAGATTTACGAAAATGTCAGACCATTTGCTTTCTTGGAGGGTGCTGGATGTCTTGTTTTCATAAATACATAGGAATTTCACTTGCATAATATTCATCATACGTACTATGAATTTTTAGAATAGTAACCATTCATTTTTCCATTTTGTCTGTTGTTCTGTTTAAGGTTTACTGTGTTTTCCTCAAACACTTCATTCTCTTCTCCTGGTAAATTTGTTCTCCCTTTGTTAACAGTCATTCTTTTCTCCCTCACAAGTTTCCCTTATTTCTCATAATTAATCTCTTCCCCCTTTTCCCTAATTTAGGCATGTGCTTTTGTAGCCAAATGTCTCTCATGGAAATTTCTCTCTTGTGTCTTCCATTGTTTTCTCTTTTTCTGGGCAGGCTTCTCTGCTTACTTCCTGTATCTCAATGCAACTAATTCCTCTGGTTGAATCATCTGTGGAAACTGAACCCTGGATCTTTGGATCTGAAACAATTTGCTCTCTGAACTACAGACAGAGTCTATTAGCCAGTGGCAGCCACAGACTCATAAACCTCTTGTGTGGTCCCAGCTGCCAGAAAAGGACAAGGAGAGCTTATATTAATTTCATCTCAAATTCTTTTTATTTTTTACTTTTTTTTTTTTTGACACAAAGCAATTTTCATGCAAGCTTTTTCAAATAGACTGTTGTAGTTCAACTCTTATCTTAAATAGTACTTCATAGCTGTGCTTGTGTTTTCATCTTATTGACCTCCAACACATTTTAAAGAGGTTAATAATGTAATAGTTTTTCCTTGATTTTGAATTTTTACACCAGTTGAAAGTAAAGCAGGATTACTAAGAAAAAAAATTTAAGAATATTACCTAAACAGTCAAATACTGTTAATGTATGAAGTAAGTACACCTATGTGCCTTTTCTAAATATTAAGTTCAACTGTTTTTCAGGTCCACATTGTTGTAACTTCATCGAATGTTAAGATTTACATTGACTGCAGTGAAATTCTGGAAAAGCCAATTAAGGAGGCTGGGAACATCACCACTGATGGCTATGAAATACTTGGGAAACTTCTGAAAGGTGACCGGAGATCAGCCACAGTAAGCAAAATAAATTAATCCATTCATTAATGTAAACCCTTGAAATTTTCTGAGGAAAGAAATTAGAGACAGAATTACTAAGAAACCAGTATTGCACCCAAAGCTTTCAGCAAGATTGAATTACCCTAACAGGGTAATTTTGGTCTCAATAACTTCTCTTTCTACCAGAACTGCAAGGAAAAAAATCTAATATCTGAAAATTGCAGTCAGGTTGTTTCAAACAATAGTGGAAATGTTTTTATTTTAATAGAGAGAGTAGTTACTCATTGGAACCATTTACTGTGCATTCTGTATCACTGGAAATCTTTAAATCTTTCTTAAGGACAAACTTTGATGAACAGGGTGACTTAATGCTTTGAGGGTAACATCAGCTAGTTTGATGGATTAACTATACTTAATAGGTAAATATTACTTTTCCCTACTACTGTCAGAGGAAAGTTCCATACAGGAATTTGAATCAGTACAGTCCTTTGAGCTGGTCCAACAGTTTTTCAGCCAGACTTCATGTTGAAGTCCATAGGCACTCAGTTGATGTAGAGGTTATTTGGTATTATTCATTAAGTATTCAAAAATATTTCTTGGGTTATTTTATCTAGTTATCTTTTGCCCACAGAACAAAAGCAAGCATCAGTGCTTCAAGTTATTGCAGTATTATGTAGGCTCGATTTTAATTTTTTTATTATTTTAAAATCTTTTTTCTGGCAGTCAAAAAAATGAAGTGAAAGTCTAAATGATGTTAACCACACTAGAAATATATTTTCTGAGGAGTCATTTTAATTGTAATGCCACTACGTTTTGTAATTAACATTTCTGGTACCTTTCAAGAATCCTGCTTTCTTTTACAGCTAGAAATCCAGAATTTTGACATTGTATGCAGTCCAGTTTGGACGAGCAGAGACAGATGCTGTGATCTTCCTTCTATGGTAAGTATAAATAAACCAGAGGCTGTTCAGAAAATCTTTATTAATAGCAAATGCAACAGCATCAATATTAGCCTCATCCTGACAACACATCTAAATCACAGCTGTCAGAACAGCCGGTGAGCAGCACTGCATTTCCAAGTTTTGTGTCTGAGGGAGAAAGATTGTAGTGCATTATAATTTAGTCCCTTAAAACTGTGGAAAAATGTCAGTTTTATCTTGTACTTCAGTTATATGTAATTATTTTTTTTTATTCAATATGGTTTTAGATTGGCATTCAAATATGGTTATTTTGTACTTTGTCAGTGTAAGGCAATTGTCTAATGGATATAAATATTAGAATAACAGAAATTGCAGATGTATTTGATTTTGCCCGTGTTTCTATTAGTCTCTCATATTGCTTGCAGACAAAATTTTCTAGAAATATGAAAGATCCTGTAGAAACATTTGGAAACACTGTATAACTGTGAGTTTCACTTTTATGGGAAAACATGATAATAAAGAATTTTGCTGTTATTGTCTTAGAAAATTATGCTGCCCCCAAGTACTTTTCTTTAAAAGGACAGTAATAGGTGTGATTGAATTTTCAGAGAGATGAAGCAAAATGCCCAGCTCTTCCCAATGCTTGTACCTGTACTCAAGACAGCGTGGGACCTCCAGGACCCCCTGGACCAGCTGTAAGGAACTATTCATAATGGACAGATTTTTTCATTTTTAAATTAATAGAATTAATTTTGTGTTGATTTGTGGTTTTATGAAACAAAGGTCAGACAGAGAGAAAATTTCTATCAACATGTCTGGAACTTCATGGTGATCTGTTCACCATTAGTTTAAAACACAGTTGGGCAGCTACTACCACCTCTACTGGTTTCAAAAATAATACTTTTCCCATATTTAAAATGTGATGGCTGTGAATAGCTCTTCATTGTTTGATGGGCTGATTCTGGCCTGATCTGAGGTGTAAAATTTTTTTGTTATTATTATTATTATTTATGTGGAGAGAGAGTGATCTGCAGAATGGATATGCTCGTACTAATTGCTTTGAATATAAGGGAGTTGTACTCAGCCCAGCAGTCCTTCTACTTTGAAGCTATCAAAAATGTTTCATGAAGAATCTGAAGCCCAGTAAAGTTGTCTAGCAGTCCACAAGAGGCATCCAGAGATTTTGATGAACATAAATTGAAGAACTTTATACCTACAGAGACAAAAATGACAATAATTTCACATGCACTGAATAATAATTGGCAAGGCTGAAGCTGATGTGGTTTATTTGAGTTCCTGATGCCTCTTTTATTATAGTACTCCTCAGCTGTGTGATCTATACACTCTAAAACTTTAGCCTTTAGCATAAGAATTTGATAAAGAGGATTCATAACATACCAATGTGATGGAGCCTTTCTTTCCCTGTATGAAATACATTTTCTTTTCAAATATTCAATTTAGGGTGGCCCAGGTGCTAAAGGTCCCAGAGGTGAAAGGGGTTTGACTGGATCATCTGTAAGTATCTTTCTGGAAAGCTTTTATAATGTTGATGCTTGCCTGTATAAAAATTTATATGCTTAGTTCTATGCTGAGCTAAGAATGGAGATGAAAAATTTTCTTGGAAAAATGCCTGTATGTTATTAATGTGCAGCCTGCTTATTTGAGACTGTATTTACACAGCCTACATATTTATGTATATCCTCAAGGGCACTGACTGTACATCATGAATCAAAGTACTTGCATCAGGATGTTAATACACACTCTGGTCATCTTTATCCCCTCTGCTCTGCTGAGGAGATGGCTATACTTCTAATTAACACTGACAGAGGGCCTGTGTTCACCAAAATGAATCAGAGAATAGCTTAAGAAAGTGGATGTCACTTGGATAACAGTTTCCACAGTTGATCTGTGTTATTAAATGTATCTCCAGGCTTCAGACTCGCCTCAAGTGTCTCACCAAAGCATTTTGCAGTTGCAGATCTAATAAGGGGTTGTCATTTATAATCTTGTTTTAATTGTTCTAATTTTCTGCTTTAAGGGGCCACCTGGTCCTCGTGGTGAGACAGGTCCTCCTGGCCCTCAGGGTCCCCCAGGTCCACAGGGCCCCAACGGGCTGTCAATCCCAGGTGAACCGGTGAGTGGCCGTGCTGAGTGTTGGGAGTCACAGATGTACACAGGGATGGATCTGGGGAAGAGGGTGGCAGCTTTGGGCTAACATTCATTTTTCCCTGAAACAAAGTAGCATCATGAAACAAGTCACTTTCTGAAATAAAGTCTCTTTCAATACAGTACCATTTTCAATCCTGAATGACACAAGTGCTTAAGGGGTGCCTATGGAGGGACAGCCTCTAAGTGTTGTTGCACTGTACGCTGGGCTACTCCTTAGTCTTACAGCTTTTGTGTAGAGTTGGTAGACCTTCAGATTCTAGGACTCAAAATGTACAGGGAAATGAAACACACAAAATTATTCTGAAGACTTTCACAAAGATTTACATGTCCAACTTCTGGTTACTAAGCTTAAATCCTTAGCTGAAAGTTCAGAGAGGCAACTGATGCCTAGATCTAGGAATGCAAAACAGCCTTTTATTCCTAGAGTGCTTTCTTGGCAACAGCAGGCAGATTTGACCAAAAGGCTACTTTTGATTTCATGTACATGCCTTCAAAGCCAGAGTAACTCTATTAACACTGATGAAGTTTCACCAGATTGTGTTGTTTTCTAGCAGATACCATAGGTAAACCTTTGTCTACATTCTGAAGGTATTGACTGATTTTGCCATATTTTAATATGTAATCACCCTAAAAGCAAGAATATAATCTTTATATTTCCTGTGTAGGATTAGCATGAATTTTAATATCATCAGGAACTTTTAAAATGAAGTCTATGAATCAAATATTAAATCTATGGAATTGGTGTCTAGTTGCACACTCACATTTTGTATTTTAAACCACATTTCCTTCTCAGTCTCTACTGTAATTTTAAAAATGGAAAACAAAATGTAGTTTAAGTTATATAATAGGTACACCTTCTGTTTTGTAAGGAAAAAGTAGAAGGATTTTATTAGCCAGTGTAGATGCTTTTCATTTTTTTATTATATACTGGGAAGAGAAACTTCAAGATGATCTACAGGTACCAAACAAGAAAGGCCAAACACATTTCTTTTACATGTGGAATACAATGAAACTGTCTCATTCAGTTTGAAAACCTCTAAAGAATAAAGCCACCAACACTAGTGGAACTTCTCATTAGGTAACAATAAGTTAGAGTTCCACTTTTGAGTCACATAATTTAATTTTTTATATCAATTACAATTCACATTGGTAGTCTAGGTTTGCCATTTTGTTGCAGGGTTTGTGTGTCATTAACAGTTATTAATGATGGATTATCATGCAAGCCACTCTGAAAAATAAACATTATATTTTCAAATATAGCTCATCATGGGTTAGACTGTGCAGTTATACTACAGTGCTGTAGTGTATGGAAAGGAAATAGTTAGGAAAGGCAATACACACTGTGTAAGCTGTCACCTGGTCTCCTGGCATTGTGCAATGTCTTTTAGACCATGACTTAGAGAAAAATAATGATACTTTAAAAAGTCTGAGCTTTTACACTTCATGAGTGTAAGCATATCTGTTTGCCAGCTGAGAAAGATTAAGGGACATTGGGAGACAACATATAACTCTATCCTGCTTTCCTGCTTGCGAAGACAGTGATATCAGTCTCTCTTACTGAAAAGTCTGTGTCACTTTGTTATCAGCATATGTGTCCCCTTCAAGTGTCTGCTTGCCTGTGTTTTAAATATAGTGACAACCAGTCATCTGCATTTACAAATGCTTCTGATTTCAGTATTCAGCATGACTTCAGGTAAGAGGTATATATATATCTTGATTTATTCTGTAAGACATAGTCGGCTTGCAGATTCCTTAATTCAGGTATCTTACAGAAATAGCTTGCCTTGATTTACACAAATCAATTATTTTACTGATCTATTCTGTAATTCATAATCTCTGAAAATGCTTTAATGAAAATTACAGGGTCGTCAAGGAATGAAAGGTGATGCTGGCCAGCCTGGACTACCAGGGCGATCGGTAAGCCAACCCTTAGACATGATTATGTCATTTCACACTATTCCTGATGCAAGCTGCCTGCTGGACAGCTGTCTTTGACATCACAAGGAGCCATGGGATCTTCTTACACCTCTCTAAGAAATGATTTTGGAAACATAATTATCTTACATTTAAGAAATTGAAAAACAGGAAACAGTAAACCATTCAAAACAGCAAGAGCCAAAAAAAATCATGTACTAAGTCAAGCCAGATGTTCATGTAGATTTTGCACAGGGACAGACCACTGGGTTAGAAAAAGATTACTCCCCAGGATGGTCCCTCAAATTCTGATCACCTGCAGTTAAATATCTTCCTAAAATAAGAAGCTTTGCTGACCCCTCTTCAGCAATGTTGTCTAATTGCTGCCCACTTTTGGAAGTCAAGCAGTCTTGGGATATTAATTGTATGCTTTCTACATTGTTTATATATTTTAGGTTTCTATATCATAAAATAGGATTAGATGCTGAGGAAAAAAAGGAGGATTTTTTTTTTTTAAATCAGCCAGATTTCAATAATATAAGGTCATTGATCTGCTCATGTGATGACATAACTAATATTTTCTGTGTTGTTCTCGGTTTTACTGAGGATATAAACACTGTATGAGAGATGTTTATATGGTCGTGTTGATTTAGTTGCAAATGCCAGATGAGGTTATCCCTGAGTAATATATATCTAGGGAGTAGTAATATCCTGTAAAAAGCAATGCTACATTTTAGCATACTGTGAGATTACATTGGAGAGGGGAAAGAACATCACTGCAGGATACAAGGTAGCTCATTATCCTGTTCCTACAACAGTGAAGTAGATCCTATGGAGTGCTGAATGAAATCATTCTCAGGTGTCCTCTAATGTAGCCTGCCAGTTTAAATTTAGGGTTTCTTCTTCCAGAAGCTACAAGGAACAGAAATAGAGAATTTAGAAGGTGCACAATAAAGCAGCAGAATGTTAAAAAATAGGACACAGGGGAAAAAGAACAATAAAGGAAGAGTCTAATTTTTATTTCTTTAGTACACTCTGATCAATGCTTGCAGCTAGAATTTAGCACCAGATGTTAAAGGATTATCTGACATCTTTAAGTCATGCTTGTGAAGGCAATAAACAACAACAAAAAAACTGTTTTATGAGAAAGGTAATGAAAATTATTTTTGAAATTGACTTATGGGCTGGTAAGGGAATGTAAGTAAAAAGTATACTAAGGATATTATCATATCAGGTATGATAAAATAAAAAAAATGGTTGTTTTATTTTTGTAAATGACCAAAAGCAACATTAAAGACAGTTAAATATTTAAATGTGTGCATATATACTGGAATGATTACCATAGTAATGATGTTTGTTTCATCACAGAAAAAATTTATCATTCCTTCTTCCTCTAGGGAACCCCAGGTTTACCTGGTCCACCTGGCCCAGTGGGACCTCCAGGAGAAAGGGTAAAGTTTCCTCAGTTTATCCCCACCAAATAATGTGGTGACTTCCCTGTACCCCCTTTTATAATATCTTTCTATTTTCAAATGTGTTTTCAAAAGGAGTCCTTTTATTGGTATCCAACCTGGAGAGGTAAAAGTGGAAGGACTGGAAAAATCTAGGGGTGAAAACCTGCCCAGATAGCCATAGGTTAGCGAGATAGTTAAAAATTGCACTGCTGACTCTCCTGACTAGATTCTCAGGTGCCTGCACCCATTGGGCACTGCTCTGCTGAGGTACTCACCCCTGATGTCTTCCACAGACTGCTACTGCATCCCTTTGTAACTTTGTCTCAATGTCTGCAAGATGCCATATTCATAAAGAATATGTCTGTACCATTCTTAATATGAAGGTCAGACTTGCTCCTTAACTTTTGACTATCTGAAGCTAAGAAATTTTATTTGGATAAAGGATTATGGACTGTCTTTAATGAAGAAGGGCATGCACACAGATATTTCATTGTGGAGTTGTTGCAATCCCTTTCTTCTTATTTGGGGTTAAAAAGTAAATCTCTTTTGCCTTCACAGTGGTGTATCACCTTTGCCATGAGTAAAGAAATTACTCAGGTTTACAGTCAAAATTAATAGTATATGTATTTATTTATAATTATTCTTTAGTGGGAGCTGATAGCCAAAAATGAAAAACAGACCACCATGTGATAGCCAGTTGCCAAAGAACACACCATTGTGTTGGTGGGTCACCATGGTCCATTAATGTTATTTTGTGAATCCTATTTTAGATTTTGTAGCATCTCTTCTTGCAGGGGAAGTATCTGAGACAGGGGTTGTTCTTAATTTAATAGAAGCCTGCTAATCTGTGAATGAGATCTTTCTCCTCTGGGATAGACCAATGATTTTTTTCTTTAAAATATCGACAGAGACTCATTCCATCTTCAGTTAATCAAAAGTAGCTGAGCATCTTCTAAACTGGCTAAAGCCATACCCATCTCCAGCATTAGTTATGTTAGATATATATATATTTTAGCTTACATCATAGATAGGTTTTAACATACATGTTTGTAGCAATCAGGAGTATTCCAATTCCATGATCTTAAATGTAATTTTAATCAGGCTACAATTCAAAGTTAATGTCTCACCATGCTTTTGTTTTTGAATAGGGTTTCACAGGAAAAGATGGTCCCACAGGTCCCAGAGGCCCACCAGGACCAGCGGTAAATATACTTTTGTCTTTGATATACTCTGAAATAAGAGACCTGAGCCAAGGCAGAACCATATTGACTTCTTTAGTTTCTGACAAAAATTAAACAGGTCCTTTGTCTAATACCCTAAATGGATCTGAAAAACTGTCAGCAGAAGGTGAGCAGCCAGCTGCATTAAACATGTATTCACAAGCATTCATAAGGATGGTTTTAAAACTGATCTATGCCGGTGTAAATAAGGGAAGAACCATTTTGCCAGGTTCTTTAGCTGTGATCTTTAAATGTAAAGCTACATCTGCTGAAACAAATCAGCTAATTACTTGTAGTCTGGTGAAAAAACCCCAAAACACTGTTAATACAAATTCTTCTTGACAAGAGTATTTGAGGATTAGTTTTTGCTTAAAAAGCTGCTTCACTGAGTTTTGTGTAACCATGTTAGAAAAGGTGCTGGCAGTTGGAGGAAAACATCTTAGGCTGGATCAGACAGCCCAAGATAAGCAAATTGCTGCAGCTCCATGTTACTATGTCTAACCTGGAGTGAAACAGGTGTGTTTGCAAGAGGCACACATACATGGAGCATATATTTACACCATCTATATTTAAATATAGATCTATTTATATATAGATCTATTTTTATATAGAGACAGGAGTCTCTAGGCAAGGTATTATTTGGGTTACTCCTGCTCTATCACGATTTTCTTTCTGGTGCTCCTTTGTGGATGTGCAGATGAGCTTTTATCACATAGCCTAACAATAGTCTTTTATTTGTTCATATTTATATATTATCACTGGAATGACTTTTGTGGACTTCTTGAGGAGTACTACATGGACCATAGGCTGGTTAGGTGAAGTGAGAAGGCCAAATTCTTGTACCCTTGTAGGAAACTGTCATGAAGAGCAATACCAAAACCATACATTTTCTGCATCTTTAGATTCAGAAATGCCTGTTAAACTGTGGTAAAAGACCATGTTTAAATGAAGAAATGAACTATTTTTTCTAGAGGAAAGTTTTCAATCCTGATATGTTCCCAACAGAAAAAAAAAAACCAAAACAAACCTGAAAGGAGACATTTTCAGTATTGCTTTGGACTCAGTACAATAACACACTTCTTAGTAACACTCAGGCTGTCACAGATTTCTGCAATTCACTTTACTTTTCTTCGGCTGTAGGGTGCCCCAGGAGTTCCAGGAGTTGCTGGCCCAAGTGGAAAACCAGGGAAGCCAGGAGACCGTGGGACACCAGTAAGATAATGATACACTTGCAGTATCAAATTTAAAATTACAGTCTGTTGGTGAATATGAGACTTCTTCTTGCTTTAAACTCTTGTCTTGCACTTATGACAGTGGTTAATACAGTGAAGCTGACCTAAGACCACAAGCCCTTTTTTCAAACAATTTTATTTTTACAGTATGCCATTTTGCTGAGTTTAATAGTTGGGGCTGGAAATTGTGGTCTCTAGTTTCCACTAAAAAGGCTGTAGGCTATTATGTGCCAAGATATATATTCCTACAGTGCACAAGCATGAAGAACTAGGTCAGCAAAATGACTGGAAAGTCTTCATATCTGTTTATGTGTGTGTGTAGTAAAAAAGTGGTACACTGCTGAAGGCAGACAATCTTTGATAATATTAGATAATCACTTATGTTTTGCAAACGTGGTGTGTTTTTTACAGTGTGTTTTCAAAAATTTTTGAGGGTGGTTTCTGTGGGCTCTCAAAGTACAGAGAAAGAGCATGAGGTGCTGCCTCTCACCAGTAGGTTCAGGAGAAATTTGGATTGACTCATATGTAGGATCTCTGAGAAATTGTGCTTGAGTCGAGTGGAAACAGCAATTCAAATGGCAAATCATTCACTACTTTTACTTAATATCTGGCAATCAGTCAGAATTTTCCATCCTACTTCAAGGTCATTGGGTATACAACAGCTGGATAATTTTGAAGAATATAAAATAAGCTAGGCTGTCTTGATGATTATGAAGTGGAAGCTCCCAGGAGCACTTGGAAGTTGGGTCATTTTCTCATACACACATTGAATTCAGCCTGTATTTGCCAGCCTATAAATCCCATTTCTTCTCACAGTGGAGGACAGTTAGTGTCTTAGGAAAGCACTGAAGCTTTCCTGTGTTAGACATACTTTGTTAATGTCATATTCCTACCAGGTCAAATGCATGATAGACATAGAGATAGGGCACAAAGTGCTGTGGTTGTTCATGAATGAACTTCAAACTCCTAGGTGTATATCCAAGTTTTCTTTCACCTGGGACACTTGATAGCTAATCCAGCTCAGCAGCAAAGATCTTCTGCAGTTAAATAATGTGCATAGAAGGAAATTTGGCTACAAGCCCAGTTTCAGTGCTTTTGCAAAGCAAGCAGTAAATTTCTGTCCAAACACCACATGTATGTTCTTCTACACTCTAATCTAAAGAGTTCCTTTCCGTTAGAAATACATTTTTTTCCCTTCAGTTACTGGAATTTCTTGTAATGTGACACTGTGCATCATATTTATAATTTCTTATGTTTTTAGAACAGATCCCAACAGGAATTCTGGCGAACACCTTGCAGAGATGTTTTATCAAACTCGTGGGGGACAGAATTTCAACATTTTCCTTTTATGTCCAGTATTAGAATTGCCAAAGGTGCAACCTAATGGCCAAATGCAACTCGCAGTATCCTGAATCACAGTGCAGACTTGCCTAAATTTTTAACTTCCTCTGCTGGAGAAATATTATGAGGCTTCACGTTGCCTCTGGTAAATACCAGGGGTAAATAATTTTTTACCAGCTCCCACCTTTTTTTCTTCTGCCTAAACAATCTGTGTTGCTGGTACTGTGAAGTGCAAGTCAGGTGGTAGACCCCCTACAAAGCAAGGAACATCCCAGGCAAAAGATACACAGTTCTACACAAATTATGAGAAGCTTTATTGTTGCAAAGGCATTCCCAGTGAATGAAGTTAATTTGAGCTCCTTCATGATGTGTTAAATACCACTAATGTGCTAAACTGAAGCAAACCACACCATGAATGTGGCTGTAAACATTTCTCTACCTCCATGTATATTTACACTAGATCAAGCTGATAGTTGAAGTGTTAACTGAATTTCTATGGAAATAGGAAATTTGACTTTGCAATCTGTTTTTAAGCAATTCCAAGAGAAACTTCTGTGGGTTTTTTCTTCAGTTTAGAAACAAAATGACCAAGAAAGGAACAGTAAGGAAACAAATGATTCACTAATTCTATTGAAAATTGAGCACTGGCTATCCTAGAGGAAACTATGGTATCTGTCTTCTGTATGGTCAGAGACTGAGAATTTGGTGGTCATACATATAGGGTAACAACCAGCAATAGTAAGAATGAGTCATGAAGCTATAAGAAGATATTGTCTAAAAAATAAATGGATATTAATTTCCTGTGAATAAATGTAACAGGAAATGGAAGGTCTTGGACTGTTAGAGAAGAAAAGTTCCAGTACTCTTGTTTTATAGGTGAGAGAGTGAAATGATAAAAGATGGGTAGGCAAATTAAGTTGACTTAAGGCAGAGATGTCTTGTTCATAGAGCAGACTGTGACAACAGCTTTGTTCATCTATAAGATCCCAGCAAATAGTGCAAGGCATTTATGCTTTATACATAAGGTATTATTAGACTGATGCCTCTGAAAACCTTTAGAGGATAATTCCAAGCAGTTTTGGAGTATTTTATATTCTCTTACTGTCATGTATTCACTGGTCTTGTGTCTATCTATGCTGACATCCTAAATGAGGTCTCAAAAAGATGTGGCTTTGGGAGCAGCGAACTGGTGTCTTATTCTGGGAGCAACATTCTTTTGGAGAAAACAATTGAGAGCATTATCTTTTAAAGTAAAAATAGCTCAACTTCCTTTGTTTTGTCCTCCTTCAGCCCTGGTACTTTGCTGCATCCCTAGCCTTCATCCCACAGCTCAGAAAAATCCCACATGCAGCATAAACTAGCTTTTACTCACACTGACCTCAAGTAACTCACTCATTGAAGGATATCAGCAAAACAGAATGTCAGCAGCAGCTGCTGCTTCTCAAAGTGCTGGCATGCAGTTGACAAAATTGCATGGTTTTCTCTATTAAGAGAAAATAAAGTAAAACTTAAGAAGAATGTAAGCAAGTGGGAGGAAGCTGCAAATAGCAACTCAGTAATTGCTGTTGCAATTATTTTTTTGAAACCGTGTTTCTAAAATATTCAGGTGGAAAATGAACTTTATTGTTAATATAACCAATCAGCCTCTTATCTTCAGATTTTAAAACTAGTTAGGAGTATAATTGCCAATCATAAGGCTAAATCACCATATCTTTTCAAGTTCACAAGTTGAATCATAGAGTTGTAGAATGGTTTTGCTTGGAAGAGACTTTAAAGATCACCTAGTTCCGATCCCCCTGCATGGGCACGGACACCTCCCACTAGGTCAGGTTGCTCGGAGCCCCATCCAACCTGGCCTTCAACACTTCAAGGGAGGTGGCATCTACACCTTCTCTGGGCAACCTGTTCAGTGTTTCACCTCCCTCACAAGAAAGAATTTCTTCCTAATATCTAACCTAAATCTACCCTCTTCCATCTTAAAGCCATTGTCCTGTGTCCTATCATTATACTCACTTGTGAAAAGTCCACCTCTAGCTTTCTTCTAGGGCCCCTTCATGTACTGGAAAGCTGCTATAAGGATCATCTTTGTGGCCCTCTTGGACTCACTCCAACAGCTCCATATCCTTCCTGTGTTGAGTGCTTTAGAACAGGACACAGTACTCCAGGTGGCATTGGACAAGAGTGGAGTAAAGGGAAAGAACCACCTCCCCTGACATGCTGCTCGTGCTTCTTTTGATGCAGCTGAGGATACAGTTGGTTTTCTGGACTGCAAGAACACAATACCAGCTCATGTCGAGCTTCTCATCAACCAGCACCCCAAGTCCTCTCCCTCAGAGCTGTCCTCAGTCCATTTTCTGCCCAATCTTTTTTTTTGCTTGGGATAGCCCTGACCTAGGAACAGGACCTTGCGCTTGGCTTTATAGAACTTCCTGAGGTTAGCATGGCCCCACCTCTCAAGCCTGTCAAGGTCCCTCTGGATGGTATCCCTTCCCTCCAGTGTGTTGACCATGCTCTAAAGCTTGGTGTCATCAGTAAACTTTCTGAAGGTGCCCTCAATCCCGCTGTCAATATTGCCAACAAAGCTGTTAAACAGAATATTAAAGTTGACTGTGTATCACTTGTAATTAAGGAATGACCTTAGCATTTTTCTAGCTGGCAGACCTTTGTTGGAGATACTTTGGAGCAATGTTTTACTTTTTTTTACCAGAACATCTTCCTGTCTTACCAATGTGTTTTGTGGCTGAAGAGAGCCTGAAGAACTCTTCTTGACCAGTCAACAAAAATATTTCTGGAAACAGTGTAGAGTATTTGAACCTTTCAAGTTTCCTTAGTTTTGTTTTCTCCTCTCTCTATAGTTCTAATGTGTGAATATCTTAGCAACTGAATTAATTGGAACAGGGCATTTTAAGTAATTATTAGAATATTACTGGGACAGTAGACAAGAAATCTGTTTATAATGCTTGCACTTACCAAGTGATGAACAAGAAGACATGCTGCATGATTTGCTTCCATTCAAAACAATACTAGGTTGTACCATGAAAGCCTTAGGAAGAACAAGAATTAGAATGAGCAACTATTGTAAATATGTACCCAGCAGAAAATTGCTTTCAGAAACAGCAAAAAATTGCCAAATTTCAAACAGGACAATAAGCACCAAATAATGTGTTAGGGGTTTTTTTTTCCCCCAAGATTTCCATGTTTTAGGCTAATGTAGATGAAAAACCTTCAATTTTATGCAATGGATATTTCAGATACATGTGACAGTTTATGACTAAAATGCTAATGTCTGTTGAATTGAGAGTCAAACTGCATGTCCTCTAGAGCATTAATACATCAGCATTTACCACAATGTCAATTATTCGAGACATATATCATATTTTCCTGTTGATTTTAATTGTTGCAGTTTATTTATGTCATTATTTGCATTCACAGGCACTTACAAGCCCATGGTCTGTTTTATCATGTGGCTGTGCTAGAACTAAAAGGCATTTAACAAAGTAAGAAAAGATACACATGAAAGAGTGGAGGACAGAAGGGAAAGAGTATTCATCCCTTTGGGGGGTATATTGTGTACATATAAGTAATTGTCTCACTGGTGACATAATTTACTCCAGTGACACATTTATGGTGTCACCATTCTGAATCTTTTGTTTGCATCTGTATGATTAATTTTGCATGACCGGTCTGTTCTGCATGCTGCAAATGTACCATATGCCATTTACTTAGTGATGGGTGAGCTGCCTCATATTTCCTGTGGCGTGCCATGGGGTTGGTTTATGTCACACTGCTGCAGAGAAGCTTGGACAGCATTGTAAGTCCACACCCTGACATACCCCATTGGAATTTGTTTGCCCCAAACCTTGATGGAAGTCTATGAAAGAGTGCCACTGCATTCGAATTGTATCCACTGTGACCTCAGAGGAATGATTTGTTGTCTCATGTTGTTGAAATTAATTATGGATACTGCAGGAATGTTATGAAAAACAGCTGCAGCCCACACTTAGCTTTTGCTTTGTTCATGGTGATAAACAGGCTCCTTAAAGAAACACTACAATGTAAAAAGCAGTAACATTTAGGATGCATGTGTGTAGAGCCATGTAGAGCAGCAGACAACCAAACAAACCTTTCATTTTTGAAATATATGTATTAAAAGTAACTTAGGCTACAAGTAAAAATCTGTTTGAACTCATACTAGACCTTTTTTACTTACTAAGCAAGATCCCGTGCTCTTCAGACACATTCTGTCAGGTCAATTTACAGTAGGTTTTTAGAAGGACTCAGCTATGGTCTAGACCTTCATCCACTGAAGTAAAATGTAAAACTCACCCTGACCACTTCAGGCACCCTATTTTTGGCCAAATTTTAGTTTGTGCTGCCCTGGAAATTGTCACATGTGGCATTTCTCAGAGTGAGTGTTCAAGAGCATGGGAAAGGCTATTCAGGACAGCTTCCTAAGCAGCTCTTTCAGTAAATGCAGTTTTGTTGTTGTTGGGGTTTTTTGTTTTTCTTCTTCTCTTCTCTTCTCTTCTCTTCTCTTCTCTTCTCTTCTCTTCTCTTCTCTTCTCTTCTCTTCTCTTCTCTTCTTTCTCTTTTTTTTTGCTTAACACAGGGTCTGTTTCTTGTGGGTTCAGTCTTCCTAGACATGTGATTTTCCTAGCTTACCTTCTTTAATGATGAGTTGGGTTAAGATTTGAAATTAATGAGTAATATATAATTCACATAAGACTATTCCTTATTTAAAGAAATGTGGTACTAGAAATTCACCTTTCAAATTGGCAGAGTGCTCCTGGTGTCAGAATTCTTCAGTCTCTTTGTCACTGGTTGGATTTTTTCCTTCAGATCTCTGTCAGTGTGTTGATTATACATAAAAGATCACTGCTTATCCAAATCTGCTTAAGCCTCTCTGAAATGTAAAGTTCAAGGAGGACTAGGTCTACCATCTTGAAGGAGCCATAATGTGTTCTAGATTGCTTGTCTCAAACTTACAGCTGGGACAGAATAACATAATCCCTCAGTTGTTTTATTTTACTATATTTGTTTTAGGGTACACCTGGAATGAAGGGAGAAAAAGGTGACAGAGTAAGTCTGCTTTAAAATAATTTTTATTGGATTTTTTATTTAAACACTATGTCTTCAGAAGCACCAACACTTGCTAACGAAACATTTTGGTTTTAATTATTTAGGGTGACATTGCTTCTCAGAACATGATGCGAGCAGTTGCAAGACAAGTTTGTGAACAGCTGATAAATGGTAAACAGTTTTACTTGCTTTGTTTCTCATACTAGTAATTTATTACTTTGCTTGTTAAAAGAGAAACCAGTGGCTTAAATTTAAGGTGAGGGGTACTGGCCACATAGCACAGCAAGAGCTTGAGTGATCTGATAGCTGTCGAATGCCAATGATTGGGTGAAAAGAAAGTGTAGTGCTAAATTTTTGCAAGATCTGGATGGCAAGCTTGATCATGAACTGATTTGTGACCTTTGGAAATACATATGCAAGTCTAGAGCTCTGTACAATGAAGGTGACTTTCCTTTTGTCTGGTCCAAAATTACTTCATCTTTGTCATAGAATCAATATACATTTTCTCATTAAATGTGTCTTATCTTCAGAAGGAGGGAATTAGTGAGGAAAAGGTTGCTCATTGCAGGTACTTCAATAACAGGAAAAGGCAGATGAGTCTCGGATAAATACTGTACACAAAGTCAGCTGTGCTATGAAAGTAAAAATGATACTTTTTTGGATAAGGACTCCGAATTGAATTTCAGTCCTCTACTGCCACACAGTGCAGCTCTGCATCTCAGGAAAGTATTTTCTCCGGAGGCTCTGTCTGTGTCCCTGAAACAATTTTTTTTCCTATCAGTAGACCTGCCAAAGAGGACAGAGACAAATGTTTCCATAAATTGTTCTTAATATTATTCTGTGACAAGTGTAAGTGCTGACTGAGGTAAACAGATACACCTTTTGGATTATTAAGAGTACTTGTGTACAGGGAGGAGAACAATATGTCCTTTAAAAAACCTCTGATGGCTGCTGTTTAAAGCATGTCTATTAGTTATCCATCACAAAAGAAGGAAAGTACATTCAGAAATATACTAGGCTTATAAATAAGGATGTGTTATCCAAGATATTTTGGCATCTCTTTTTTGAAAATCCCTGCCTTATTTTTTTCATATTTAGCTCATCTCTTCAGTGTTATGCACATTACACTTATAAGGTAGGGCTAGATGTGTCCCCCATTGAGGGCTTCTTCCTGTGTAGCTACATAATGCTGTTGGTTATATTCAGACACCTTTGGAAATGAAATTTGCCTATATGCATAATATTTATAGGTACAAGCCTATAGACATCCTACAGACTTAAGAAAGTGACTTCATAAACTGCGTGCTGCTAGCTCTACACACAAGTAATTTATATTGTGTTGGTGGTGGCTTTAGAGTACATATAAAGTACATAGAAATGTGATACTCTGCTTTTTGAAGTGCAACAAGTCCTTTCTGTTCTTCAGAGTAGAAACAATCTCGGATTAGAACTTTGAGAGCAAGAGTATCGTAAACAAATGCTTGTTTGTTACTTAATTGCTTTAAAATTAATTTTTGTTAATATTGCTGGCTTCCAGAATCCCCCTTACCTTTCTTTCCTCCCTCTTTCATTTATATTCAGTTTTCTTATCCATCATTCCTTTTACATCTTCCTAATTTGTACCAATTTGTACCAATTCACTGCTAATTTATTGAATGGGAGCAAAGATAGGATTTAATGAAGAGAGATATTTTGTTATTCCTTATCTATAAAAGACTTTCACTCATTTCACATGGTTTATTGAACCATTTTCTTTCCTCTTGAAGGCCAAATGAGCCGGTTCAATCAAATGCTGAATCAAATCCCGAACGATTATTATTCAAACCGGAACCAGCCAGGGCCACCAGGACCACCTGGTCCCCCGGGAGCTGCTGGGACAAGAGGAGAGCCTGGACCTGGAGGAAGACCAGGATTCCCAGGACCTCCTGGGGTTCAAGGGCCACCTGGTGAAAGAGGTGAGTACGTTCCAAAGCAGCCCTATATTTCACAATGCAGAGAGTGCCAGAGGAGCAGTTTGATCCCTTTACCATATTCAGGCAGAAGCCCATGACTTGCAGTAGCCTGCTAGGTCAGCTGGATTGCTCGAGGAGCACTGATGTTCAGGAGGACAAGTTTAATTACATCACTGCTTTTCTTTGTCTCTCCCTTCCAAATGTTTCATGAAACACAAGTTGGTATAACATTTTGGCAGCTGTCTCAAGCTTTCATATGATATCCCAGGAAAGTGAATGTTCTCAGAACTCCCCTTGCACTAAACAGCTACATTTTGAAAGCCTGTTTGGAGTAACACAGCTCCTATTAAGAGAGAAAATGAATCATTACTAAGAATATAAAGTAGGAGTTGAAAGAATTAGGTCTACAACCTTGGCTCTTTGCAGTACTCTCAGAGAGGGAAACTGTGAACTGAGTATGAGTATATGGGTTAACCTATTTTGTGGCTGCCTTGGATCACTGCAATGACATGGAGTGCACTATGTTGGGGCCTTTGTTTATTCCAGGTATTCTACTGTAGCATAGACACAGTGCTGTGTTTTCTAGCATACATTTTAGTATACTTACAAAAGACTAGAAAAAAAATCAGGAAAGAACAAATTTCTGAATTCTGCTGTTTCTTAAACTTATATCTTTATAACTGTTTCTAAGAAAGTGTAAGGCATCCTTTACAGCAGAAGTATGAAACTTTAAAAGTACCTTACTGTTTGTAGTTGAAAATAGTACAGTTCTTTAGTACTTTAAGTATCTCAAAGACTTTTCTGTGTTTGAAAAAGTTTATTCCCACTAAATAAGTGCATTCTGCTACTTTATTTTTAAGTTAATGTATTTATATCCAACTTATTTTACCAAATGCACATTTGGATAAATACCAAATAAGGTTTGACCAGACTTGTTGCATTAAATAAGGGGAACTATTAATATCAATATCAAGAAATATTTATATGTGGTTTCCTTCCTTCTGTTTTCTATTGCTTTTAAAAAATTTATTTTGTTCCATAGGAATTCCTGGAGAGAAGGGTGAAAGAGGAACTGGATCTCAAGGACCACGAGGTTTGCCGGGACCACCTGGTAAATATCTCTTGTTTTAGCAGATTACAAAAAAGTAGGAGAAAAAAAAAGACATTTTTTCATAGGGAACCAGGCTGTATATGGTGAATAAACATGCTTTTCTCTGTCCACATCATGTTTTTGACATATGTTAGAGCTTACTGGAAAACCCTGCAAATAAACTAAAAAAAAGAAAAGGCAATTTTGAAAAAAATTTGGATGTTGCTATTTGGTATTTATATTGTAATTTACTCATCTGGTATGCTAGTTTGCTTGAAAATGTGTTGCATGAAAATAGATTGTCCAAATATTTGACAAATATTTTGAGTGTTATCAGATGATACTTTTGCAGTATCTAGTTCTATTTTTTAAACTGCGATTCCAGAACTGAATATTGTCCCTGGACTACAGGATACTCCCACATGCAGAGTTAACAGATGACAGAGTCAGATGTTTTCACCATTGGTTTTGCTCTATGTATCATGCAGTTTTGTTTGCTGATGCCTTGGCAGAAATTACCTGCACCATTTTTCTCTGCTTGTAGTTTACTAGGCTAAACACAGTTTTTCATTACAGGACCCATAAGATGCTTGCAACTGTAGCCCCAGTTGCTTGAAGCTTTACTTTTCTGCTAACCATAATAAGATTGCTTCCAAAAAAAACATTACCTCATCTATCCTGGGGCTGCAGGGTAGCAGAATTAATGTACTCCTATATTTTAATTGAAATCCAGTGTGCTAGTCTAATCTAGTAGTTTCCCTTGAGAACTTCATATCTTACGAGAAGGGGAAATAAACCAGAGAATTCATTGATGTTTCTTACTTGGCTCAAACCTTACTAAATCCGTTTCTGTGAAGAAGTCCTAAAGTAAGCCACACACAGGGAAACAACTAATGATGAGTCATATTTCTAGTTTTCTTTTGTTTTTCTTTCTGTTGACCCCCATACAGCAACAAAGTGCAAGTGTTTTCTCACCAAAGGCAAAGCCTAGACTGTGTAGTCTAGACAGCAGTAATGTTAGCTGTTTTATCAAGCTGGATTTTAAATAAAGCAACCTCCCAACCTTTCAATTCTAAAATTAGGTCCTCAAGGAGAATCTAGAACTGGTCCACCAGGCTCCACAGGATCACGAGGACCGCCAGGGCCACCAGGTCGTCCTGGAAATGCTGGTATACGAGGTCCCCCAGGGCCACCAGGATATTGTGATTCATCCCAGTGTGCTAGCATCCCTTACAATGGCCAAGGATTCCCAGGTAGGTTACAAACAACTTAACTTGCCTTGAATAGCATTTGCAGATGTGGATGTTCATAGTGAGCTGCTTTACCATGAGACAATCCTGCCAGCCTGGAGATACTGAATCAGGAGGAAATGTTTGAAATGAGCAGGTCTGTCTCATTGTAATGTGCAGGTATATGAGCAGTCATTTGGACTTTGATGCAGATTTACTTGATGTTATGTGTGGTTTGCTTTAAAAAGGAGGTAGTAGCTATTTTAGTAGTTTTTGGGTTTTTTTTAAATAAAAAAATACATAGACTGCTAGTAGTTGATAATGTTGCTCATAGGATTTTAGTGACCATTTTCTTCTTCTTTTCTCCCCTCCATTCCCACCCTTCCAATCATCTTCAGAACAAGGTTGAATTCTCCATGTTTTTCTTGAAAAATAAAAAGAATGCTGTAGTTGGCAATTTCCATGTGTCTCTTTTTGACCAGTGTCAGCATTATTTATACAAAATTGATACCTGAAATAAAAAATTTCCACAAAGGAAATCCATTCAGTGACACAGTGCAGACAACTGAAAGAACAACACTGTCCTACAATTTCTACTGAGTTAATCAGCATGGAGTCCCTAATTAGCCCTTGGTCATACCAGCTTTCCACTATGTGTTGTAGCTCAGAATAGTGGGCTGCTTCTGGAAGCAAAATAAAGGGTCACAGCGGCCACCAATTTCTGTTTGGAAATATTCTAATATATTTTGACATGGGGATCCTGCAGGACCACAGTATTGTTAACAAATTAATATGTATGCATTGCAACATCTCAAAATTAGTGTATGTGTTACTACTATTGGAAATGGTTTGCTGTTAGTGTATTGTGCATGTAGCAATGAACAGAAAAAATAAAAAGAGAAAAGATATATATATATATATGTACACACTTGCAGACTCAGTGCTGCTGTTTTAAGAAGCAGGTGGTTGGCCAGATCTGAAATAATTCTTATTTAAATGAAAAATAAAGAAAATTGTTCCCGTGATTCAGCAGAGTCCTCCATTCTAGTAAGCAGCTCTGTATACATATATAAATATATGCCTATGACTTAACTGTTATGTATTTAGTGGGATGAAAGTATGTTTTTGCGCATCAGATGGACTTTTTAAAAGACTAACATCATCTTTGACCTGTTTCAGGTTTCGGCTAACACATTTTCTAAGTCGCCAGTGCTGCTTACAGTTTGAATACATGAAAATCCTGTTTCTGAGATGTTTGCGCACGTGCTTATTAGAAAATGAGTCCGTATGGATATTTCACCACGGATATGGTTTTTGAACCATGTTGACCTCGTAGATGGGGAGATTCTTTCTTACTAACACAAATCGTGACTGATAAAGGACAGTGATGTCGATTCCTAAAGCCTGTTGCATTTCAATAATAAAATAGACAGACTTCCTTTTATAAAAAGAGACCCAGACCATCAAAAGCCTCAGTGGTGAAGGAGGGTTATAAAGCTACTAACCAACAAAGGAAATGCCATTAGAGGAGAGAGATTTAACCTGGTAAATGAGAAACGACTTATGTAAATAGTAAACTAATTGTGGCTTGTAAATGATTTGTATGGGACCGTACCCACTAAAATCTGTTAACAACTCTACGTGATGCTTTTGCATAAAAGCCTGCTGCTGCTTGCTATATGCCGGGATAACATCTTTGACAACTTATGAAACCTACCTGTCTGTTGCTTGTTACCAACATGTCTGAATCGGGGCATGTGCCTTCTTTTTTTTTTTTTTTTTTTTTTTTTTTTTTTTTTTTTTTTTTTTTTTTTTTTCGTATGTAATCTTGTTGGATTCTGTAACTGAAGTTATAAATATCAAAGTTTTATAATTATTTTTCTTCTGTTTTGCTGTAGTTTTTGGTGTTCCTGCAGCACCAGCTGTAACTCGGTTTGTTACGAGGAACAGCACAAGAGAATGACATGTACTGTATATTGCCGCTGGTGATAGTTATGTCTTACTTTCCCATTCTCAGAGAAAATCAGTATATGACATACCCACCTATTCATTTTACCTGCCCCATGTCTTCTGCTAATTACACAGTTTAAAATAAAGTCCAGTGCTTGAATTTACTGAAGTAACTGTAAAATAATATTTTTTATTTTTCTTTTTTTTTTTTTTTCCTCCAGTTTACAATAATTGGTCCCTAGTATAATTTAAGACTCTTTTTTAGTAACGTTTTCTGTATCATAATTGCAAAGCTTTGCAAAATCGGTTTTAAAATTTTTTCGTTGTTTTACTGCTAAAAGGTATCCATGAACAAAAGTGAAAAATACCCCCAAGCGAGATATTAATTTATATATTTATTATGTGGAAATATGATTGGACTAACATTATGTAGGCAAACTAACCTTCGTTGTATTTGTGGATTCAAAGACATGCGATAACTGTTATGTTCAATCGGACAACTATTTTCAACCAGAACCATACGTGCCTGAAAGTGGACCCTATGAACCTGAAGGTGAACCCTTTATAGTACCTATGGAGTCAGAAAGGAGAGAGGACGAGTATGAGGACTATGGAGTTGAAATGCATTCACCAGAATACCCTGAGCACATGCGCTGGAAAAGATCCCTCTCAAGAAAAGCAAAAACAAAACCGTAAAAAGACCTGTGCCTTGTTTTGGGTTTTTTGGTTGGTGGTTTTTGGTTTTGCTATGCTTGCATTCGCAGGTACACACAGGGAGAGTGCATAATTTCTTTTGCAGTGTAGCCTTCTGGTCTTTTCATATCAGACGCACCCTTGTGTTGTACCTTGCTGATGTGAGGATAGCAATGTGGGTACCTACAGACTTCATATTGCTCTGGAAATGCTTGTAAAATACTTCTGCTTATAGTGCCTGCATACAGGTTAATATCTGCCTTGAGTTATCCCAGTGCTGCCTTTTCATTAAAATGATGGAAAACCAAATAAATGATCGTTAAAAAAAAAAAAAAAAAAAAGAAAACCAAAAAACCAAAACAAAAATAACCACAGAACTGCTGCAATTTTCCCAAGAACTTTCTGCTTTAGCTCTACATTTTTCTTCTTTTTCAAGTGCATGTTTGCAGTTCAGGCAGATCACAGGTCTGCAATATCTAGTCAAAAAGAAACAAAAATTTCCCTCTCCTTCCAATAGCATTGTCATTTTCCTCTCTTAGTTACACTTTGCAGAGCATATACTGCTCTTATACATCTCCTTTAAACACCACAAACATTAAGTAGCTGAAATCATTGTATCAGCTGGATACAGTTTAATAATGCCTTAAATCTCCTTGTTTGTAGACACAGTAACATTTATGCCAAATTGCAGTCAATCCTGCAGAGATGGAATTGCATGTTTATGTTGTATATTTAGTATTGTTTTTTTTTTTTTTCAGAATACGATGTTTGTTAGTTATCAAAAGCAGTTGGAAATTGTTTGCAAGACTATGGATATAGAATTGCTGCTTTTATATTTTAACTGCAAATTGTGAATTTCACTGCCTTATATTATTTATTTCTGAAATGAAAGAGGCATTTTTCAATAAAACTACTGAAAATTTATGCGTGTCTCTGCAGTTTTTAAAATGCATGGTGAGATTGATGTGTGTATACTATTATAACACTTATATAAGTAAATAACACTTGTTTACTCAATCATTTGGATATTACAGAAACAAAAAATCAAGTTAAATGGGAATAGTCTTAAAATAGGTATCTAAAATAAGTGTCTAAAAGTGGGTGGATGAAAGCAGGAGAGGCTTCCTCTGTTTGAGGTATGAATAAGGAAGATTTTGAAAAGAGCAACAAAACTGCAGTGGACCAAAGGAATCACTTGCTGAGGAGAAGCAGCCATTAGGGTTAGGGTGGTGGTGATAGTGGACTGGTGGTGGTCTTTGCTATCTGTGGTATCTTAACCAGGGTCTGTCTTAGAAGTAGAAGTGGTTTTTGCCATAGGACCTGGAGCAAACCCTTTTGACTTCATTGGGAAAGCTGGGTTTAGTGTCCACAAATGGAGATCATGCAACAGCTCTGTAGTCCTGGGTGATGATCAGTGAAATGAAATTCAAGTGGCATTTGAAAGAGTAACCCAGATTTCAGCCATGTGCCTTTTTAGACTTTAGTAAGAGAATAATTCTTGAGTGAACTGAGGAACATTTAAAGGAGAATCAAAGCCACTGATTCTTTGTTTTCCTCTAATTGCAAAGAGTCAAGTATCAAAAACATGTCCTGCGGCTTGATGTGCAATAAGGAAATGCATGTGTCTGGCAGAAAAAAAAGAGATGTTTGTAGACATTTCAGGAAGTGCTTATAATGCTTCTCTGAATTGTATTGAATTGAATTAAAATAAACTTGCACTGATTTCCCATTTATCTCCTTTGGCACTGTGTCCCTAGAACAAGTTTAGCCAGATGCCCCTACCTTATAAAAAAGATTCCTTTCTGTCCTCTAAACAGAAAGTTTTACCTCATTTAAAGCACATATATTTTAAATCACTTTTCTATTTCTTCACAAAATACACCCAATGCCTGCCAACCATGCCTTGTGTTCCCTGTGGTCTTTATTGATGCCAGTCTTAGTATAATGAGATGTTGCTGTTTTATTATCTGATGGCCTAAAATATTTAAACATTCAGTGAAACCTAAGCTTGCTAGTAGTCAGGACACTGTAATGACACAATTCTACTCACAGATCCATAGGATGGATACAAGCTCTACAATGTGTACTTTCTACAGGCACAGAATTACAAAGAATAAGTCATGACTACCTTTGAATTGGAGCTGGATGCTGATAACTATTTGTCTTTCATTAAAAAATCTTCATGATCCTCCACACCTGGCTAAAACTTCTTTCACCTGTGTCACAATGTCTAACAGTCAGGCTTTTCCTGACAGTGCATTCTGAAGGAAAAAAAGGACTGGCTCATCCAAATATTGAGAATATTCTTGAAATGTCTGGACAGCAGATAAATGAATGTTTATAGGTGGAGGTCAACCAGGAAGAACAATTTCCAGGAATTCTCTGGGGTATGACTCTTGGGGAGCAATGAGGTACTGATGACACTTCTGGGAAAGCTGTTGCAAAGCTGAGCCAAGCAAATCGTGGAGAAATACAGATGCAAAGCAAATACAAACAAGCCTGAGTTCCTGAATGTTGCATACACAACTGAGCAGTTTACATCATCTGGCAGTTCTAAAAAAAAGGAAATTGCTTGAAAGCTCAGTTTTAATTGTATACTAATTTTCTCTCATTTTGGCAAAAACTGTGGATATGAACAAGCAGGTGGGAAAGGGCTGCTGCTTGCTGGAAATCAGGACTGAGCATTGCAAGAGAGGACCTTAATGAAAATGGTTGTTCTGTCTGTCACACTGCTCAGCAAGTTCTTTGCATTCCTGATAGGATGGATAGGAAAACTGCACAAGGACCCAGACAGCTTTATGAAGGCTAAATATTATGGTTATGCATCACTATGGAGATCTCTGTATAATAATAGGCAAAAATATGGAGTGAAGGAAAACATGTCAAGAGCCTTATTTGAAAGGCTGCCTCCCTTCATTTTTTATTCTGTCATGGTTTTGAAATAGTATTTTTAATACCCTATTACTGACTGCATGGAGTTGCTTATAGAAGAACATACTGGGATGGTGACTGATTTTCTTAGGAAGAGTTTCAAACAACAGCATGAAGAGTTGATACTTGTTCTCATTAGGGACCTTTTTTGCTATAAATAAAAAAAACCGGTGTATTAATAATAACTTGATTGATCTATATAGATCTTAAATGCAATCATTCTTATTTGAACGCTTTCAAAATAAATTCAAGCCTGGAAAACACATTAGAGGAGTCACATAGTCCCTGAGGTTGTGCAGTACCTTTTTGAACTGTAATTGTGTATTGATATTTTTTGACTGCAACTCAGACCAAAGTTACAAATGGGAAATTGCACATTTTTGGGAAGATTGTTGCCCTGTGGAAACAATGTTTTTGTGTTAGGTTTTTAATATAAGAATGAATACTTTTTGTATCCTTTTACTTTAGATGCCCCTACTGATTTGAAGATAGTTGTATTTCTCATCTTTAAAGTTAAAATGATCAGATCAGCTTATAGCTATCAATAAACACAACTTCTAAAAAGGACTTTTCCTCTGGGATTCTGCAGAAGACCTCAAACTTTTGTCTCGACCAGCAAGCTAAAAATGTACAGTCATCTCTTTCCTGCTCTAGAAAGAGATGGGAATGAAAGGAAATTCTCTTGAATGCTTCTTCACATCTGAACACTTCTTAGATGACACTCAGTTAAAAATAACAACCTCAGATAGGTATTTTAGAGTTACACTACTGGCCTCTGAAAAATAGCACTCAGTTACATTTTCACTGAGTTATTTTCCTATGCTGTTTAGTGTGTTTTCATCTCACTGTATTTGGTCTTCTGTGTCATGCATGAGCTCATTGAGATATCTGTGCACTCAGTGATTCTGAAATGCAAAGTGAAATCTCCTGTAAGATCAGCTGCATTTTATCACTGAGTTTAGCCAGGTTGAATTGGTAGTCTTGCCTTCATTCAACAAATCTATTCTATAAGCTTGGAGATGTAGAAAACATAGGAATAAATTAACGGGGAGAAGGGTTGTGGGTTTTTTTCTTGTTTTTTTGTTTGCTTATTTTTGTTATATTTTGGTTTTGGGGGGGTGGTTTTTTGTTTGGTTTTTTTTTATTGTGGGTTTGGGTTTTCTTTTTATTATTCTATGAGGAAGCACAGGAAAACCATATGGAGCTGTGACCAGATGCTGCTCTCAGTTTAATTTCTGAATCAGCTCTGTTGATCTGAATTTTTTCATCCTTGAAAATTGCTGTTAGTTTTGGAACTGTTCTTACAAAGTAGTTTTGTGCCCGGTTTGACTTGCAGTGTCTTTCAGTCCTGTCTAGGCAGTCAAGGATGACTTGAAGGTTTATTTCATGATCACTCTACCTTTTCTTTGTGCAACTCATATTTATTCCTCCTTGAGGTGATGCAAGCTACTGACTGGATTTTCAAGAGCTGTTAAATATTTGGTAACCTGGTATTTCTGGGTGCTCACTTTGAGATACTCATTGATGTCTTAGTTTCAGAATGCAATATTCCTCTAATGACTCCGTCGCTTGAATCAGCCTTGAGTTGTCTTCTGTGTCACTACCAAGATTATTTGTATTATACAAAATATTGAACAAAACAAAAATAGGGCAAAGAAGAAATAAGATACTTTACCTCCCATTTTCATAGCAGGCTATCCCTGCACATTTCTTATGTTAAAAATACTGAAGGAACCAGATTTTCTTTCCTCAGCTATAATGAAAGCAGAAAAACTTCAGATGCCCAGGAAATACCAGAAACAAGAAAACAGAAGTATTTTTTTTCCAGTAGAGAAGGCACCTATCCAGGAACTTCTGCCATAAACTTCACCAGAATTATTGGTCTCTGAGCAAAATAAATACATTTCTAAGTTAGCAGAACTCCAGTATTAATCATGAAAAAAGTGTTCCTGACTGGGATAAGCACAAATACAAAAAACTGATAGGTATCTCGAGTAATACTGTTTTTACAAATACCAAACTGAAGCAACTTTAAGACATTTTTCAGTTATAATGACCTGCTGTTTATGCCTCATAGCAACCACCACTGGAAAATTGCAATACACGATTTAATATTCGGGTTCTGTTCATGAAAAGGAAGAGAGAAAAATTAATTAAAATTACTGTACACTGCACAGTAACAGTTTTCTCTTTAACCTTTCCTTTTTCCATGCTCCCTGACCTTCCTGAAGGTTATGTGCTATTCCCCTCTATTCAGCACTCCTGACTGTGCAGGTCTGAGTTCTCTGGGGACAAGAAGGACCAGAACACACTGGAGCAAGTTCAGCTGAGGAACATCAAAGTGGTCTGAGGGCTGGAGTGCCTGCCAGGTGATTCTGAGATCTGAGTCTGTTTGACCTGGCAAAGAAAAGTCTGCCAAGGAGAGATCCCTCTACTGTCTTCAGCCCCATTTGCCTTCCTGCTATTCAAAAAAAGTTTTATTTTCATGGCAGTATAGGAACTAAATATTTACAAAGTTCCCACGATTCCTGGATCATGCACTCCGTGTCACTTGCATTTTGCTATTGACTGTTTTGCACCAAAAGCTGTAAAGTAGGTTTTAAGGAATAGAGTTTTAGGGTTCCTTATTCTTATTGCTGACACTTTTTTAAGTATTGCCCTTTTCAGTTCTCACTCTACGACTTTGAAGTGTTACTTCTCTTCCTGCTTTTATAGTTTAGTTGTGGTACATTAACAAGCAGGAAATCCTCTGAGTAGATTTTATTTTTTCTTCTTAAATGTAGCTTCAGGTGTTAATTACCAAGTGAGATGGTGTAAGATATTTTTTTTACTCAAGTCTATTTCGTCTATGTAATTACAAGAAACAAAACAAGTACTTCTTTTGTACACTGGAAGAAAAAAAAATTTTTAACTGCAATGGCTTTTAACTTTATATTTAATTTACATTATGGAGAAGTAACCTAAGATATTAAAAATAGATAAGGTTTGAAACAGAAAGAAAAAGAGATTTTTAAAATTTATATAAATATGATGTATACACACCCAGTTACAGAAAAGTGAAGGGTTTTTTTGGTGGTTGCTGGTTGTAGGTTTTTTTATTTAAAAATCCAATATTTTTTCTATAGTTGCTTAAATTTGGTAGATTTCAATGTGCTTAGGATTTTCCCCTAAAAAGCAAAACAGGAATTCTGGCCCAGTATCCATCCTTAGGTGCTTATCCTTAATTTTACTGTTCTAGCTACTCTGTTGATGTGAGAAATGTCGACATAACATCAAATAAAGGGTAATCTGCAGACTTGTTTTCTTTGGCAGTTCCCCAGCATACCCTGAATACTCTCTCTTGTTAGTTGGCAATGCCCCTGTGTACAGAGTATCTGACAGAAAACTCCTGTTCGTTGTAAAATCCCAGCCAGCTCATCCTCCAAGGACGCGTCCAAGGTGGTATCCTTTCTCCCTAGCTGATCTCTTTTCAGTAGCAACAGAAGTCAAAACAGCACAAAACATTACATATACCTGTCCCATTTCTCAGAGCTATGTCTAAAAGACATTTTTACCTCCAGAGCACTTGCTTCCCCAAAAACAAGCCAAGAAATTTGTTAGTGAAATAAGCGAAGCTTTCACAAATTCAAGGAGAAAAAAATGTATAATAAAAATTAAAAGCTTTAGACACTGCCATAGAATACAAGTGTTTCCATGATTAGGAACAGGGCTGACCCAATGTAAATTCCCACTCACAGGTCAAGAAATCCAGGTAGAGAGACCATCTTGCACAGGAATTATGTACTACCCTGGGGTCACGGGATATTCTCATTTCCCCCTGAATCTGAGGTATTGAGGTGATGTGCTGGTTTTGGCTGGTGTAGAGTTAATTTTCTTCATAGCAGCTCTTTGGATTTGTGCTGGAAACAGTGTTGATAACCCAGGGATGTTTTAGCTACTGCTGAGCAGTGCTCACACAAAATCAAAGCCTTTTCTGCTGCTCACCCCACCTTTCCAGCGAGTGGGCTGGGGGTCTACAAGGGGTCTGAAGAAGACATAACTGGGACAGCTGACCCCAAATGACCAAAGGAATATCCTACACCATTTGACACCATCAGACAAGGTGGAAGTCTGGCGAGGGGCCCATTGCTCTGCGAATGGCTGCGCATAGGTTTGTTGGTGTTGGGTAATTCTTTTTATTTTCATCACGTATTTTTGGGGGTTTAATTTCTCTCTCTTTGTTATTTTACTTTTAATTATAATGATTATTACAAATATTTTATTATTATACCATTATTATTTTAATTTTATTTCAATTATTAAACTGGTTTTTATCTCAACTTTCATATCTTCTCACTTTTACCCTTCTGATTCTCTTCCCCCATCCAGCTGAGGGTAGAGTGGCTTTGTGGTGCTTAGTTGCCAGCTGAGGTTAAAGCATGGCAGGTGATAAAAAAAAAAAAAAGACAAGTGATTAAAAAGACAGGAAAGGAAAAACAGCACTAATGAGGTTCCAAACATTTTCTTCAATTAAACAGATCCATCAGTATGGCCCCAAAATGTCTTCAGTGCATCGAGTACATTATCAGTGAGCCACTACAATAAGGAATTTCAGGAAAAAGAGACTTCATGGAGGCCATGTGCAGCTTATCTGAACTTTGTCTTTATTTATTCCTTTAAAACACAACTTTTTTCTCCAGCTGAAGTGGGAGAAGGTTCTTCGTGCTCTGGTAGATGTCTCATCATCCCCTTGCAGCAGAAGCTTACATGGATACAGGTTGTGCATATTTTAAAAATGCAGCAGTTTGAAGCAGGAGGTGATATTTTTTCATAAGGAAGTATGTGCAGGAAGGTGAATAATGATTGCTGTACCCTTCTCTGTGCACCAGCATATAGAAATAGTAACTAGAAATGCACAATGAATAAGAGGTACAGCCAACTATACATAGATAGTTGAGGCAATTCTCTTTGGAATTTAGCTCTGGATGGAAAGTAATTACATGGAGACACAGACAATAATCTTTTAGCCAACACTGGCTGCTGTGTCAGAGGCAACATCACAAATTTCCTGAAATAAAGGTTTCTTCAACAAACTTGCATGAGAGAATTCATTCAGTTGTGTGACTCTTGACTCAGTCCATTTTGACATGACTCAATTTCAGTCTAACTGGGCTACTCAGACTTGCAACTTATAATTTTAAATTCCTGCCTTAAATGAAAACATTTTCCGTTCACATTTTTAAATAATCCTATGTCTCTTATTCAAAGCTGAATGGGTAATAAATCAGCCATATACAGCTAGGTATCACAAGGACAGCTTTTCACATTTTCTGTATAGTAATACTCTGCATTTTTAATAGAATCATCTCGCATGACAGAGTAAAGGAAGAGTTCATGATGCCTCAAAGAATAATATATTATCTGTCTCAGAAGTACTTCTAAGATGGTCTCATATGCAAGAATAGTTTCATTTCAGATCTTACCCAGAAGTGTTCAGAAAAGGCAAACCTCCCCTTTTCTTTATTTCCTGTCAACAGCCTTTATCAGACTTTTTGCATGTATTGTAATGCTTCACAGATGTAAGACAGAACATAGCACACTGGTTTTATGGTACCCTACAACACCAAAAGTTTCTTAAAAATATTTTTCAGTATGAAAGAATGCTTCTGGGGTGTTTATATCCTATACTGCATAGTCAATTAACAAAATTCAGTTAATTGTTTGTTCAGAGCTGCAAGAGATCAAAAGAGCTTGAAATTCCCACGTAGATTTTCATGTTTTGCATTCTGTAAAAAAAAGAGTAAAGTACAGAATGATAAAATGTGTTTTGTGTTTTAATATACATAAGATGTATATTCACTGTCAAGTCTTGGTGTGGTATATATTTCATGTGTTTAATCTGTTTTCCTTTTGCAGTTTTAAGAATGGATCCAGCTACAAAGCCTGGGACCTTCTTGCTTTAACACTGATAATGTGTGACATTTTGTTCCAATTTAGGGTTTGCCAGCCTGATCTGCTACATGTGACTTTACTCTTGCTCTTCTTTCCCCAGGATCATCACCTACACAAAATGCTGAAAAATTATACATATTTGTAAAGCTGCACAAATCAATTCGGCTTTGCCAGTCAAAATTTACAACCAATATTTCTTACTTTCTTAGTATATAGTCTTTTGGCACATCATATTGGACTATGATTCTCCTGTAACATTAACAGCATTGTTCATTGTCCTGTGGGAAAAGCCACATTGCAGTGTGGTGGAAATTCCACAGGAGTAAGAACTATATCCTTCCAAACCACTTGGGTTTTGCCTTTAAGAAACTCTTAGGAAATGGATCAGTATGGAATTTCATGAGTCATGGCCAGATTTTCAATAAGTTTCAATACTCTGAGTTAAGCCTAAGTTTGTTTGTTTGTCCCCAGAAAGTTCACCTTGTGTTTAGGCACTGAGTCTACTTACACTCAGGGTTCAGATGTGAACCAACTTTTTTAAGAATGCTGTTTAGCCACACTGTCGTGGGGCTGAACCCTAGCTAGGAAAATTTGCTGAGAGGATGCACTTTTTGCTGAGGTTCAGTGCCAAACTAGCATGTATCTACATAGCTTCTGAGCTGGAGGTGGCTTGTAACAACTCATCTCCAAATGCAGGTGGGATTTACATGTGCCTGTCTTAATCAGCTCAGCCTTAATCTAATTGAAATGGTCCTGTTTTCAAGCCAAAACCCACATGGAGTTGAATCTGGTGAGGGATATCAAAGAAAGAAAGAACAACTCCTATGAAAAGCAGAAGAGTAGGCAAAATGTGGGCCTCTTGTATGGTTCAGGGGCCCTGATGATAGAGGGCATGGAGAAGAATGAGGTTCTGAAAGCTTTCTTTGCTTCAGTCTTTACCAGTAAGATTTGCTTTCAGGAATCCCAGGTCCCAGAGAGTAGAGGGAAAATCTGGAGCAAAGACAACACATCCTTGGTAGAAGAAAATCAGGTCAGGGAAATCTTAATTAAACTGAAAATGCAGAAGTCCATGAGTTTTGATGGGATGATGAGCACAGTGAGAGCTGGCTGATGTAATTATGAAACCATTCTTGATTATCTTTGAATGACCACGGTGACTGGGAGAAGTGCCTGAGGTCTGGAGGAAAGCAATGTCACTCCTATCTTCAAGAATCTCCAGGAGGATCCAGAGAACTATAGGCCAGATAGCCTCACACTTCTGCCCCTAGAAAGGTGATGAAAGGAATCTTCAGCTGTCTGGACACAAACCCTGGCACATGGCTCTTGGTGGCCCTGACTGGTGGCCCTGACACAGCCTCCCTTCCAGCCTCAACAATTCTGTGAATCTGTGATTCAGTAACTGGCTCTTCCTAAATTCCTGCCGTACAAAGTGGATCATACCTGCATGCAAAACTCTTGGGCAAACATGGGAAAATGAATGTACTTTGAATATCTGGCACAATGTCTCATGCTGTAAAAACAGTTTTTGAGATGAAGAACGAAGTTGTCATTAGCAGTGTTTTATGACTAACTCAGATATTGAGGTCTTGCCAGTCCAGTCTTCCCCCACAGCTCCCACTGCAAACTTATCTTGAAGAAATGTTGAGTATCTATCATTAGCATAGAAATTGTCCAAGTATTATAAGATGAGTCATGCAAATTTATGCAGGGCCTGTGAAAGAATTTAAAACAGAGGCTTGTTTTCAGAACTGAACCCTTAGAGAAGACAACATTTTTATGTAAACAAATGACAGAGCACTAAAGAGTGGCTGCAGTTTTGGATGAGGATGGGAGCCTGATATGTGCAGAGGTGGCTTCTGAGCATCTCTGCTGGTCCTCCATGACATAGTGGTGTTTCAGAGCCAGCATAATTTCTCACCCCAGGTCATCCAGGACTTCATAGCTTTGATCCCCTACACAGCAGAGCTGTGTTTTCTGTTTCACAGGCCAACTTCTACCATGGTTTGAAAAGTTGCAGCTCTGAGCTGCTTTTAGGCAGACCTAACTTTGGACAAGAACAGTCATTCTGTTCATGTGTAGAACTGAAAAGTAAGTGAATTAATCTTCTGGAAAACTTTTAGGGAAAGAGCCATCCTAGAACTGATGAAGGGAAATGGAATGGGGAGGTCATAAAGTAGGTGTTTCTGACTGTGATCATCTAATGTCTGCTCTTAACACTGTTTCCACCACCTAGCAAAATAAATAATTGTAATGTGTGTGGAGAGTAACATTTTTACAAAACTTTTTTTTAGACTAAAAAAGGGAGTCACTAATGAAATCATCTCTTTCTGCCTCATTAGAAGGGAGCAAAAGCAATGGATGACCAACCTTCTCCCTTGATGAAATTGTCTGTTTTGAATTAATCATGAGCTTCCAGCCAGTAATGCTTTGGGGCATGGACCACAGCACTCTCTGGAACACCAGTGACTGACCAAAGGAGGAACTTTCTCAGTCATTAAAAGAGGTGTTAGAGGAATATGGTCTTGAGGGTAATGATCTGGGGGAGATCACTGACAGCTGTCTTTCAGTAGCTTGTTCTGTGGCAGATTATTGTCCAGATGACATATATAGTAATATGACATTATGCCAGAGCTGTTCTTCCTGGAGAAGTAGATTCAAGACTTTTGATCAGAGCTTGGCTTATTGATAATATTTATTACAACCATAACTATAAATATCTTTATCTGAATGAACCCCCTTGGTTTTGCTATATTCAATGTGCTGTCAATAGACAAAACTAGCTGATTCTTCAGAAGATAAAGCAGCAGTTAAAGTCACTGACAGAAAGACCATTCATACTCCATACTTCTTTCTAGCTATGCTGCTCTTCAGGAAAAAGGATGAAATACATTGTGTCATCTGGTGGGAAACACTTTCTTCAGATCTTTGATGGATAGAGGAAAGTCTTGATTCCTTTTTTTCATTTTTTCCCCTGAATTTGCTCAACATACCAAGTCTAAAATTGTTGCTCATGATTCTCTGAAAGCAGGATGAAACCATGGTACTGAAGGCTTTTATGAACTGTGATGTCATTCCTAGAGACAAGTTTGTTTTTCTGGTTGAAAGTAGACTTACTTGGTTTCCCCATTGCTTTTTGTTTGCTTATACCAGTGCAGTCTGTTCTTGCCCAGTATTGGATTCCCAAGAAATACATCTTTTGTATCTGTAGGCATCTTCTCTTTTGATCTTCTACCATCTTGACCTTTCTGATGTGATACTGTAATTGGTCAATGGTGTGGATTGCTCAGCATTGTAAGCACAGCTAGAAAACCACACCAATTCTTATATTTTCTTGTCCTGTGCTTATTTTGCATCCCTGTAGAGTTAAAATCTTTGTTTTGGATGTGTTCATTTACAATTCAATTACAAATTTGGTAGGTTTAAAAGGTTCAAAATCCAGCAACAACTTCATAAAAGGGACACAGTAATTCGACGGTTTTCATGGCACTATGTTGAGCAGAAGAAGTAGAGACCATTCTTATCGAGGGAGGACTTTCACGTATGTGTGGACATCAATTTGCAGCTCAGCCGTGATTTCTCACTTTACCTTTTCCTTAATTTGAGTAGGTGAGATGGATTTGTGTCTCTGAGCCTGCTGAAAGAAAGTCTTGTTCTTACTTGGACAAAAGCACTGTATTAAGTCAAGTTTGTGCTGTGGACCGTGTTGCTGAAGGACATCCAGAGCAACACTGTTCAGGGCTAGCCCAGGGAGGATAATGTGGAAATAAATCTGGGATGTAAAACTGCTTGCAAAGCACAATAGAGCTAACCAGAGCTTGGACAGGGCAGGCATAAGCAAAGCAGTGCCAGGCTGTTGGGTGCAGCTCATCACAAACTTAAAGAACTTGAACACACATACACTTGTACACACACAAATTTATTTATTTTTTTCACAGTAGGGTCTGCCCAATATGTTTCTCAGCCTAGGCTGATTAACTGAAACACTCATTCTTACCCTGAGAAACTGCTGACATAACTTCAGCCCCCCAAAAATTCCTACTCTACCCCCTCACTGAGAGCCAGGTCTTCCTCAATGGGGAGCAACAATGGGGCCAGGTGGTATAAGCTGCTGACCATCCTGGGCCTGGCTTCCATGGCTACCTAATGTCCACATGGCTACCTAATGTCCACTTGGCTACCTAATGTCCACATGGGTAGGCAAGCAGGGATGGGGGCTCATGGTGCCCTGAGATTCCATTCAGAGTTTATGTCTGGGAGTTTGTTGAGGTGGCTCTGGATGTACATATGGCAGCTCAGTGAGATTATTATTGTTACATGGGATGTAAATGAAGCAGGGGGACTGCAGAAGTGATACTTCACTAGTGGAGACTCCAGGATTGTCACTCTCCAAGAAGTACTAGTTCACTAGTTTAGCTCCAGCAGGCACAGAGGTTCCTGTGTTCTCCTCTCTTTCAAACACCTGGATCTCCATATCCAACAGCTCACAGGGAACATCACATTTGCTTGCAGACTGTGGAAAGGTTTGCAGTCTCCCATTGTTTCAGAAGCTCAGTTCAATTGTTAAATTTAATGAAATATCCCACGGTCCTTTTACAATTTTGCCAATCTAATAAGAATTTTTGTCAGTGAAGACAATTAGTGACTTCTACTACAGATTGGTATAAATTTATTTTTTTACATGCACACTAAAATATTGTGTTTGTGGCTCCTGGGCTAAGGTTCCACATAATCCTCATGTTAATTTTCCAGGAAATTCTGCTTCCTGCAGTTTCATAAATATATCAGTATTTCCCAGTAACTATTAACTCACACCTTCATGAGTCTTGTTGCCAAGCTTTTTTCCTTGTTTGTTTTGCTGCACATTATAGCTACTGCATTGCATTTATTGAACATTTGCTACTTTACTCGTTTGTCCTTTTGGGTGTGGTGACTCACAGTTGCTGTTTATGCTTCTTTAGAAGTTTGCTGTGAAGAAGGAAACTTTGTGCTAAAGCACTTGGGTCTTTATTTTGGACCATTAGTTGGAAAAGATTTGCAGAGGCAGTATGTATGTGCTACTACGTGGAGAAAAAACATCAAAAGGCAGCCTGTATGTTCTAGACCTGTGAAATATTCCTGGTCCAGCAAGAATGGAAGTCAACCAGAAGTCTTTCCATTGACTGCACTAGATTTTGGATTCAACTTTGTGTATGTTAGTGGCGTCCAAGGGTCTGAGCTGTTCACAAATGGTCGATGTCTGTTGTTACCAGGAAATGAAGGGAATGGGCCAGAGTTCAGAGCTTCAGCATTTTTAATTCCAAGTCACACAGACAAAAAGAAAGATGCCATTATCCAACCTGCTGCAAGCCTCCAAAGTGCTGAGTTTCCCTGTTATCCAACTCATTAGCTATTGAAAAAAGTAACAAAACCTTTACTGGCTAGAAATATATTGAGCAGAAACTGGTAAATCTCAGCAAAGGGGAAGAGTGATTCTGCAAATGGTTATAAATATAGTAGGGCTGGAAATTAGGAATACTCAGACTTTCTTTACCAGATACGGCCCCCAAATGCAGTGAGTATTGAGATGAAGATTGGCACGCTTAGGGAGAGGAATCTTATGGGAGTGCTGATCCTAGCAAAGTCAGTAGTCAGAGAGTATCTTAGGAAGGGATTACCTGGTATAATGATTTGGAGGGTATAGGCTCAATGAATAAATATACTGCAATAAATACACTCAGATTTCAAAACATGGAGGTACTGAGGGAATGGCAGAAAAGCACAGGATAGATTTTGGTGTGCTCTGCACTAGCTACTGAAATAATCTATCCAGGTGGAACATAATTTCATACTGCACTGAAGAATTTACATGGGTTTCAAATTGGGTCTATGTCTTGCATTGATTTTATGTGCACTGTTTAGGAGATAATGAGTGCTTTGAACTTGAAAACTTGGCTATTGGTAAAATATTTGCAGGGAACCTTTATTAAAAAAATCACAGACAAATTCAAGAATTCGTTGTTCTCTTCTTGACAAATGCTGGACTGAGGGACAGCTGTTTGCTATTCCTGAAACTCGTTCTCCATGAGTAATCTTAAGGAGGATCTATTTGCAGCTCTAGGTGAGCAAAATCAGTGGATGTAAACTATATTCATCATCTGCAACCTTTTACCCATGGTAACTATGAAAATAAAAATAACTTCTGACAATGGTTCAGGTATTGCCAAGAGTTCTATTGTGTAGAATGAACTGGAATGAAAAGATGGGACATGTGTTACTCTTTGCTTATAGATGGCCTGAAAATGACTTAGAGTTACTTTCTTCAAAGGGAGTCCTATAATCTGACGTGGTATCAGTCTCAGCCTCAGGAATACAGAAACAATTTCCAGCTTTACAGCATCTTTCCAAGTGTGATAGAAGAGTTTTAATTCAGGTTGTTACCAATGTGTCCATTGCTGCTGAGAGAAGTTCTGCACCACAGAGGGAAATGTCTCTCTGACAATAATTCATTGTTCAGGGAAGTCATGGAGAATTCTTCAGAAGGTTGGGCAGCTATGATGTGTTAGATTACATCCTGAAAAGTAAAATTGCAGATAAATTAAATGATGAGTTTTTTCCATTTGTTCTGGGTGCTCTTCATGCTTAGCAAGGACCTGGATTTTGAGAAAGTCTGATAAAACAGGGTCAGAAGGAAACACTTTGACTTCAGTCTTGCAAAAATGCCTTGAGAAATACAATACCTTTCAGTCACAGAAAATCTATTCATCCCATCTTCCATCAGTGGTGACAACAAACAGTCCTTTAGTCACTGATTAAAATAAAAGGTGACTCAGGCAGTGTGGGTGAGTAAAATTTTGCAAGACTGCCTTTCATGTTTGACCAGTGTAATGATTATGCTGCAGACCTTTTATGGATATTTGGAATATATGTGAACATAGAATGAATGTGGGGGTGAGAAACAGCTTTTTTTCCCACATACAGACTGTAACCACATGAATCTCAAATGAGTATTAAAGCCATCTAGTTCAAAACAAGCCCAGCTGCACTGGGGTGAGATCTAGGAGTTCTTTTTAGTTCTTTTAGAAAGACAAGGAAACAGGAGCTTGTGCCCTTCTCAGAATCAGTTTAGGACAACATGTCCTGGTAGAACAGAAGCAAAGCAACTGCTGTCTTCTCCTAGTCAGAAAAGGCCATGATCAGGATGTGTCTGTATACTCCAGCTCAATAAGCACAATTGCACAGTCCAGGTAGATGGAGGTTGTACAAATTAATGTCCAGAAAAGTGGGAGTCCTCTTGCATGAGAGGCACTGTTTTCAATGGTGTGGAGTCAAGTCCAGTCTTGTGTTCTCAGCCTTGGAACTTGTCTTCCAGTCAAGGCAGTCCCTTGGGGTCAGGATTTTCTTTCTATGTGTCATAAAAAGAGTTAGAAGAGCTTCACTGGACATTGACTGACTGGATCAGTATGTGCACCATTTAGAGTTTTTCCTGGGAGTCAAGATGGGCCACAGCAATTATGCAGAGGTCAGCTAGGTGGTATTTTTCATTCTGCAGCCTAACACAGTCTTCTCTCAGATGCATGCTATTGTGTCCTGGCAGAGTCCATTTACCTTCTCACTCAGAAAAACTTGATTGGCAGCGTGTGACTCCCTCTTTACAGAACCATCAGATTAAAATTTTGTAAGTTTTTACATACAGCTGCCATGAAATTTTTTTGCTCCCCAGGCCAGGATATTGTTGCTGGTGTTACTCCTCCACATCTCTATCAATTCTACAATCAACTAAAAAAGTAGAGTTTATTACAAGCTCATTATGTATTTATCCCTTTCTGAATACTTACTGAGACCTTGTGATGTTGTGACCAGGCATGAAGTGCCTCTTCTCAGTGAACCTGTAGAGGCAGAGTTGGTGTTTGTTCTCTGGACCAGCCCTGTGTTTGTGACCTTGGTTGAGCAGATGGTGCAGCTTGGCCTGGCACATGGTGACATTCCTGGAAGCAAACATCAGGTTCACCTCTACCCTCCCTGTGGCTTTCCTGGTCCTGTGCTTCTGTGTGCTGCCAGTGAACCTACAGAAGAAGTCTGCTTCATAAGAAGGCTGTAAAAACCTTTCTTGCACATCTCTTAGTACACATCCTTATGATTCCATTCCTCACTGCAGATTTTCCTAGGGTTATTTAACCTCTTTCACTTCACTCCCCATTTCTCTTTTCTGTGTGAATCAAATCTGAACTCCACAGCTTTAGAGATGGAAGAAAGTTTCTAATTTTTCTGATGCCTTCACTCCTGTTGTTTAGCTGTTGTGAAAGAAGTGTTTGGTGTGGGAGAGGGGAGAGAAAAGCGCACAGGACACTGGCCATGGGACAGAAAATTTGTACACTAATTTATTCCCTCTAGTATTCCCTCCCTCTCTTTGAGTTCTCTATAGATACCAGCACCTCCTCCTGTCTTATGACCTACCCTTACACTTTTTCATGGGCAGGAATAGCAGACAAATAGATGTCCATCTGGGGAAAAAAACCCATGTTTTTCCATTTTTCTTTATGTGCAGCATTTTCCTATCTCTGATAGGACAGATAGCCAGATATCCAGAGGTATTAACTGTGGGAAAAGCAGAAAAGAAGGAAGGCAAAGAGGTCTACAGCATTCACTTCAACCAACCCCGAACCTTGGGGAGGTTTTTCTCTTACTACGCCCAGGCATAAAATTGTCTATCTTTTTGCAATAGGAATTGTCTAAAATCACAATGACACTTTGAAACGAAGGGTATTAGGCTCCTAAATCTACATCTAAGTCAATTTAGACTATAAATTCCTCACAAATATCTGTGTTGGTTAAAAGACAGATTTTGAATTTCCTGTTCTAGACATGTCACTTCCAAAACCTTTTAGTTACCAAAGCATAATCCAAAGTGAATATTTTCTAAACCTAACTGAATTTATTTTGGAAGTTCTCTGGTTATGTACTAGCAAGAAACAGGCAATTAGTCAGTAAAAGCAAAGCTTTACACACTTGAATGCATTTTCAGTAATTCCTTCCTGCTGTACAGTATATTTTGTTCTGATCAAATCAAATCACATCGTCACTACCAGGGTTTTCCCAGCTATACTTCTTAATTTCTGAAACTATGTAGTTTAATATACTTTTGAAATGGAAATAATTCTTATATATTGTCCTTGTTACACTTTTATGGAATGAATTAGTGCCTGTGCAGAGATAATCCAGGTAATTCTTCTTTGCAAGCAGGGCACTGCTACAAGTTACTTGGCAGCATCTGGAGTGGATTGCCTAAAGGAAATGTAGGCAATCTTTGGATGTCTGGCTTTTGTCAATGCCACTGTACAAATTTAATGGTGATACGATGCAAGCAAAGTCCTGCTTTCCTGCTCAGCCTTGTGATCTCAAGGTCTGCAGGAAAGTTTCTTAATGCTACTGTGAGACAAGACTGTTTAACCTGTCATGTAGGCAATTTAAGGATTTACATCAATCTTTCTTTCCTGCCAGCAACTGAAAGCATGGTTAGGACCACACAGTCACAAAAGTGTCTTAGGATATGTGGCATCAAACCCAGTAATTCTGTGGTTAACATGTCAGTTTTGGCATCAGATTTTTTTTGTATATGCCATAATGCTAATGCGTGCAGCAGGTGCTTAATATTTGTTAGTTTCCTGCACCTCCTTTTTTGCTACCTAAAAATGAAGGGAGAAATAGAGCTGCTATTCTTGGCAAATCTGGGTCATGTCAAACACAACCTTATGGTTGCTTTTAGCTTGTAAGAGTCAAGACAAAGTATAATGAAGGGTTCTGGGTTATTTTCCTCTCCATTTTTAATACAGGTCTCAAGTCAGAGCCACCAAGTAAGGACCTTGATGATTAGTTTCGTGTGTGCAAAATTCTGCTTCGGTTAGGTTTGTTCATTAGTATTTTTAAAATATCAGTTATTTCAGCTGACAGCTGCAGGCTATGACTTCTGTGGGGCTACTCTGAAGAGTGTTGCAGTGGTTTGTGGGACCTCATCAGAGGCTCCTCATTACTTTGCAGCAAGGCTGCCTCTCTGCAGGGGCTGAGGCAGGGATCAACCTTCACTCTGGGCTCCACTCCTCTGTTTTCTCCACTGTATTTTTTTTGGCAGCCCACTCTGCTGCAGAAGTCCTCCAACTCTCCAACTAGAGTAAGCAATTGGAGGCATTGCTGCCTCAGGTGCAGCTAAGCAATGCACTGGTTTCCTTGGGAGCAGAAAGACTCAGCAGTCACTCCTCAGCTCCTGGTACCTCTCTGGTGTAGACTGCCCACCAGCAATGGTCTGTCAGCTTTTGGGGGAGAAAGTCATGCAGGTTGGAAGGGGGAAATCAGAGGCTAATCCTATTTTTTAATGTATATTTAGGTCTTGTAGAGCCACAATTTGTAGGATAAAGACAAGGGTTGGTTTTCCTCCTTTGTGATTTCAGGTTGCCTTCATATTAGCATACTACAGTATTTTAGCACCTAACCTAAAAATGGTATGCCAAATAATCTGGCTCCTAATTTGTAATATTTTTGTAATTTTTCTTCAGATTTATCATCCATTTATTGACAGGATGTCATCTTTAAACAATACATTACAAATCATCATGATCCTTCTATCACACAGTTGTGAGAAGCACCTTCATGCATTTTCCCAAGTTCTTATCATGAGAGAAGAACCTTTGCATATATATTATTAAATTCAATAACTACACATATTTTTGCTCTTGCATTTTCTCTAGTACTTGACAGACTCAGCACTGGTTGGTGCTATGCTGAGTTGCCCATCAGTCTATGGCCCATTCATCTATGAAGATCTATCATCTTTTACACTAATAGGCTCAGTTTTTAGTTCTGTGGTTGTGCAGTGAACAAGAGACCTGAACCAAGATTCACACACAGACACATCACTGAAAAGCAGGTAACAAAGACTGATAATGGCAGTTGTGCCTATTCTGTGATCCTAAGAGATCTCCTGTGCCAGGGGATGAGGTGTGGAACCCATCCTGGGCCCTGTGCAAGACAGAGAAGTGATCATGTCTGTGGCAAAGGGATCTGAATCTAACATCTAGATTTAACATGGATTTAAGCAAGCTGTGGCAGATAGGGCACAGGTTCTTTTTGAAAGATGAGATCAAAATGATCCAGCAGGTGAGATGTTTTTCTGTTTAACAGAAACAGGTATCAAACAGGGCCCTTGGTGTGTTTGGAGAGTTTGTAGAAATGTATAGACAGCTTTTAAATAAAACTTGCAGTTCTGTGTCTGAAAAAAGCTATCATGTTCTCTCTCTCTCCACACCCAAATATACATAGGCAAGCACACAACATTTCTTATGAGTATATAGATATATATGCATATATATGTATATCCTGAAACAAAATTTTATGACTAACACCAGATAATTAACACAAACTTTGATCTGCTGAGTTAAGAAATTCTTGCAAAAATGAAGTTATTGTTCAAACACAAAATAATCACAGGATGTGGTTTTCAAAAGGCGGGGAGGGGTAAGGTGTGACTGCTGAGCCATGGTTCTTCTTCAGCATGGTACTTTTTGTTCTTTTAAAAATTTATCTCGTTTCCCTGAGTTTCTGAGCTAAAGTTCAGCTCAGAAGCAACACAAAACTATATAAACCGCCACGTTATCACTCCTGGCACTGCTGTTTTGCATAATCACGTAGGCTGAAACATAGAAGCACCTCACAGTATTATTGCTCTGATAACTTCCTACAGGCTAAGGATGTTACCCAGTGACTAACACATATTTGTGTCCCATCATTTGTTGAAATAATTCCACAGGCTTCTCCAAAGGCAGATCAATTGCATTTGCTTAAAAAGCAAAGCAGATTACAAAACAAAACAAAATGTTCAGCAGCTAGAAATTAAAGCCAAGCAACTCAGGTGGCACTAGTGACAGTGAGGGTAACTAACTACTAAAATGCTGTAACTAAGGATATGTAATCCATCACAATTTAAATCCTTAATTAAGCTTTGTGCCCATTGAAAAGATGCCAACTGGTTTTGAGAGTCACTCAGTGAGGATTCATGAACAGAACAAACAGAGAGTCATGAGACAAGAAGGGCTTAAGTGGTCTGTCTGTGCTGGCTCAGATTTTCCAGGTTTCTTAGTAAACCCTAAGGGAAGTTGGAGCTGCTGCATTTGCTATGAGTATTTATTTTGCACCTAATGGCACCTTAGCTGAACCTGCAATCACTCACATGTACTATAGATTGTGCACAGAGAGGAATGTGTGACACTCTTAGTTAATATCTAATGTATCCCACATGACATGGGGTGGGGAAGGATAATGGACTGGCGACCACCCTGTGAGTGAGAAAAAGCTCAAACCCCTGTGTCAGAGATAAAACCAGCTCATTCTATCTTCTGCACGGGTGGTGGGTTAACTATTTTTCTTCATGTGAATCCAGAGGGCTGCCTCAGGGTTCTGGGGTGCCTCTGGACTTGAAGCTTTGGGAATATGTCCAAAGGTATGTGTTACACGTGGGGAGCTTCTTTGCCTAAATGGTCACCTCTAAAAGCAAGGAAAGGAGACAGTTTCCTCCAGTGACCTATTTGTTGTATTTTAGGTTACTGCTTTCTGGCCCTTCTCTCCTGTATGGAAGGATTCTGGGGTTACTGGATGAAAATTAGCTTTTTGGGAATACTTCTTTAGGTACTTTATTTCACTTCTAAGCAAATAGTCCAAGATGACAGAGTTCTCCACTGTCATTAGTTCTGCCAGCCTCTCCAGGAGTGCATTGCTGACGAGTTTAAGTGTTTGGGCCACGAAGAGGAAATGTTCAGTCCGTGTATCGTTCAAGCAATGTCTGTGTTATCAGGAGAAACATTCAGAGCAAACAAACATCACACAGCCCTCAGAGGAAGTCTGGAAAACACTCTTGTGGATAAAAATGCATTTTTACATGTCCGGGGTTTCTGTCTTGTTCCAAGTTTGTTTTACCACGAAGAGTCATCGTGGTGGCGTAAGAAAGAAGAGGAGCCAACATACATACCTCCTGCTACAGAAGTTTCTCTGTTATCATTCTCATTTGGACATTCAGTGGATATGTGCAGACTCTGACCCGTGTCTGCAGGGAGCAGCTTGGCAGCCTTGCTCTGTGGCTACTGCACAGTCTCACCCAGTCAGATGTCCAGCATCTGGGACCCACCCACTCATCTGCCAGCACACCTACACACAGAAGGAATGGCCAAAAAAGATTCCTTTGGGTTTCTCTAGGAATGTAGTTGTAGCAAATAATAAAGGAATAATAAAGGAAGCTGTGGCTTAAATAGAAGCAGTGAGAATGAGCTAAGGCAATGCTGTGGTTTGGGACTCAAGAGATCTAGCACTGATTTAGCTCTTCTGCTGCTCAAAGTAACTTTGGGCAAGTCACATACTATCTGCAGGTGTTGGCTCCCTGTCTGTCTGTTGAGTCAATGCTTCTCCTTTCTCAAGCTGTATCAGGACCTGGTGTCTGAAACAGTGGGGCCTGATGTAAGGCAGAAGTGAACTCATGTAATTATAGAGAGGTCTGCAAGTTATTTAACTCTGTGATTTAAAGGGAAATGTTATTTGAATGTGTGAGTCATCTACAGAATTCTATATTCAGCATGTTATATAAGCACAATAACATTTAGATGAAAAGAGGGACAATTTAAAATGTATCAAAAATAGCAATATATAAATAAGTCACAGAACATGACTTTCAGAGTATCAGAATAGAAATTAACAGAAAAATGTTAAACTCTTAACATTGCCAGCTGGTTGAGCTGACTGGTGCAAGAGAGGATAACCAGCCTCAACAAGAGGCAACAAGAGTGCAACAAGATAACCCCCTTTTAGGATTACTGGATCTAGGAGGATGGCTCCCATCCAGCATCCTGTATTTCTACAATATAGATCAGGTATCTCCAATAAAGGACCATTTCTGTGAATGCCAGCAGACTGCAACGTTCTCTGTTACAATAGACAGAAGGCTTTTTACAATTGAAAAGAAACATTTCAGATATTAACTGATGGTTGTAATGTCCTTCTTTTTCCTCATTTGAAACAGGAGGAAAGAGCTGAATATGCAGAAATCTATGTGAGGGCTCCTGGGCTTCTCCCAGCAGTTTTGAGAGGCTTCATATGTAAATATTGCAAAAATGAAAGGAAAACCAGCTGGTATCAGAGAACCCCATAAATGATCCTCTTGAAAAAAATGTTTGCTGGTGCTCTTTGTTAAAAAGCAGCTATGATAAGGCTGAGAGGACAACTTGCTAGCTAACTAACCCTAAGAGCTACTTCATGGCCACTGTACAACAGTAGGCTGGAACTTGTGGGTTTTTTGCAGAAGAGAAGTCAGCCTTTTAAGACAGAAGTGGAGAGGGAATCTCAGGCTGGAAGTGGCTGATTCCAGGCAGGGTAACTTACAAAGTTTACTTTTTGCTCAATAATTTTGGGCCTCTCTAGGCTCTGATTGTCCAAGTCATTCGTGCACTACTCAATGTAACTGTAAAGATCACAACTAATGCTGAGAACCAGACAGACATTTTGTGTTGTTGCCTTGAGTCAAATCTAAGGAAAAATTAGATTTAATTTCAATCAAATCTTAGTAATATGAGTATTTCATTTCTCTGCCCACTACATTTATTTCCATATACAGCATTTACCAGTATGTCTCTATATAGACATATGCATATTTAGCATATATATTATATTGCTATTAAGAGATTTCTTACATTTATCACTATTGTTCTGCTTTTTTTAGAACTGAAGAATAAAAATTAAACCAATTTCTGCTAAACACTAACTAAATTAATATCAGTTAGTCATAAATGTGTTTCCTTAAAAAAAAATACAGATTTTGCAGACTTGTGACTTTAGCAAGGAAAGTAATACTAGTGTTTGGTGGGTATGAAGAGCATTTTTGCATCATTCACAGAATGGATGTGAGACTAAGAAAGCTCTGCAAGGAATCCCAGCAGGCACCCATGAACATTATGAACAAGAGCACTTTAAAGGAGTACATTTTCAAAGTGATGTGTGAAGGTTTTACCCTCCTGACATCTACCAAATGTGATGAAAATCATGTGGCTAAAAGTCGTGCAAGGCTGTGAAAATCTAGAAGATTAGGATCCTTTGATCAGATGACATAAGGACCATGTGATTAAAATGTATGTAATTACAAGTTCCAAGTCGACAGAAATTTATAAGGCTCTTTATATCAAGAGACTTTAAAGAGCTTGAGGAGTTCAGAGGCCATGGTGCAAGTTCACAGAACACAGGTAGATAGCTGTACAGCTATGTGAAGGCTAACCTGAATATTTTATTTTCCTTTTTCCCACATAGGATTTTTATGCAACTACATTAGGTTTCCATATGTTGTTATACAGTACTTGAATATAAGGCGTTTATCTACAAGCTTAATAATGCCTTTTATTACAAAGATTTTTGACAGGCATGTATCACAATTACAGAGGCCCATTATAAATACTCCAACAAATACCTAGGTATAAAAATCAGGATGCTCATGTACTATCAACACTGAACTGAAAAAACACAATTACTGATTTATAAAAAAGAAGATGATAAAAGACTAAATATTTTAGGTAGCACTCAGCTCAGGTTTAGCTGTGTGAACTGAGGTGTTCAGCCTAAGACTGTGTTGCTTGTAAGGCAAAGCACAGATGCCTATTCACTTACATGCCTGCCTTAGTCATTCATCCCCTTTTACCTCTCTGCAATTCACCTTCTGAAAACATCTCCCTCCATCCTATTATCATCTTTTATTTATATCTTTTCTCCAGGATTTTCTTTTGTGTCTGCTGAAGGATACTCTCATTCAATTTTTTACATTTTCTGGACTTTTCTCCCTTTTTTGTTGTTTTTTCCTCCCTTCAGCTGTCTTGCTATCCTGCCAGAAGGAAGAGGAATCAGTGACAAATGGGTGAATCCCAGAAGTTTCACTCCTTATCTGATGTCTCCTAAATTATGAACTTTTGCATTTCCAAAATTGGCCCACAAAGTTCATGAGAACACAAGACTCATGAGAAAAGACTGCATTACACGATTTTGAGTGTTTTCCCCTTTTCATTTGGCAAAGCACATGATTTGAACAGAGAACTTTGGCATTCTTACTCATAGATGTTGCCAGAAACCGGAAGCACAGAGGCACACAAAACTGAAGCAAAATGAAAATAAATTAGCCAAGGGTTTTGAGCTAAAAATATTTTTTTTGCAGAGTTCAAATTTTAAGAAAAGGTTCAGGGTCAGAAGCTGGAAAATATCTATTTGATATGGCTTAAATGTACTCATTGATACAGTTTTTTTTACTTTTAAAATTTGGACTTTTTTTCAACGTAAGTCTGAAAGAAAGAATTGTGGGGTTTTTGTCAAATCTGATTGGGGATCAGCAAACTCTGTCTTATGCACTGGGTGAAATTCTTACACCATGGAAAAGATGGTCTCTGCCATAAGGACAATGCATTGGAAGCAGGCAGATAAAAGAGAATTATTAACCTGAAAAATACAAGTGAGGAACGTATCTTGCCCAGAGCTGCAAGGAATGTTGGTGGCAGAAGCAGAAGTTTTCTCAGAATCAGCTCATGCAAAGATCATTGGTTTTGGCCTTTGGGACCAAAGCTTTCTGACAGAAAAAAACTCTAGAAGCTGGAAGCCAGCTGCAAGGCACAGGACATCAAGAGTATCAAAGCACACTGAAGGTTACAACTAAGTGATAAGGTTCATAGTGGTGGTAAATGCCAATGCTTCTAATAGATGTTGCCTTCAGCCACCTCTTAGAAATAGAATGCCCTATATTTTATGAGAAATTAAGAATGGTATGGGTTTTTTTTTCACATGAAAATAGCTATTGTTTAGGTTTTTTGCAAATGTTTTTGTACATAGTGACTTTATACAAGTCTAAAAATATTTTGCATAAGATTGAATGGCACTTAGTTTATGTTACTAAAAAGAATGGTTGTTGAAAATAGTACTTTTGTTGAAGTTATAATACTGTTTTTCAAACATGTAACAAAATGAAAGAAAAATTAATGTCCCATTACAGTTCTACTGTCAGTGCCCAATTTTTGATGCAAAATGAGCTGGTGTGCTCTGCTTACACTTGAGCATTTATCTTTGGGTTAACTTGCAGATAATTGCTTTTATTTGACTGAGAAATTAATATGGATTTCTAGGAGAACTCAGAAAAGAATTTTAAAAATCACAAAATATAAAGATTCCAAACTCCATCTTATAATAAATTATTGGTAATTGGATAATGTGCCAAATACAAATATGTACAATGGAGCACAGGACAATCTTTTAAAAATGAGGTAATAAAAACTTAATGTGTCTGGAAGAAAATGAAATCCAAATGTTTTACATTATATTTAGGAAACCAGTGCATTTTAATATGGCTTATGATTTTTACCATAGAGCTTGTTTTCTCAGCAGTCCTAATGGATAATATAATCACTGGAGGAATATGAAAGATCTTTAAACCAAACTGAAAGCAACATAACACTACTTAGGGTGCAAATAAAACTGGTTACTATCTGTAGAATATTCAATACACAGATGCTCATATAAGGCTTAGTATTATTATGAATAATGTTTAATGCAAATATAGGGAATCCTGCAGTTGAAAGTGCCACATCAGTTTAAACACAGAAAAGAAGTGAGTAAAGTTAATCTTACTCCAGCCTAAACTATGAGATTTTAACAGTAGCATTATTACTACAACTTTTATTATTATTATTATTATTAATTATTACTATTATTATTATTAAAACTTAATAAAACTTAAGATCTTGGCATGGCACTTTAGTTGTTGCTTGTGTGAGTCTCAAAACTGAAGCATAAATAATGCAAGCCCTGAAGTAATTATATGGATTCAAGGGTGAAGAGTACAAATTAACTTTTAAGATTGCAAACTGATTGCCTTAATGCACCTTTACATCTTAGGTATGCAACTATATAAATGCAAATATCATGTTTTATTACATTTAAAAATCCCTGTTTGCTCCTGAGAATAATTTCATGTAAGCTATTAACTGATTACCACTTTTATATGCCTTCACTGAAATTTGTGTATTTTGTAGAAAGTGATTCTTCTAGTTCTGTTTCCTGTATGGAGGTCTCTTTCAGGGACTAATTTACCCAAGAATATTTTTAATCTTCTCCTTAGTCCATATTGCCTGATGTATCACTAATGGGAATGCTAACAATATGTTAGGATATTGTTTCCAATGAGGTATGGTGCTGAAAGACTCAGAAAAAAAGTGTCAAGCCATTTATTTATGTCTCATCAGAACATCTGAGATGATCCAATGGGAAGCACTGCCAGTGATTAGCCAGGTGATCTGTATCTGGCATGATTCACTGCCCTTGATGAATTGGTACCTCTAGGGACCCCTCCTGCTGAAAAAGGAAATCAAGAAGTGTGAAGGCAAAAAAATGAGTAATGGTCAGTCTCCATTAGGAGCTTCTCTTACAGGACAGAGAAGATGCTGGTGTCCTGGTTCGGGCCAGGATAAAAGTGATTTTCTGTCTTGTACTTTTGCTTTCAGCTGTCTCTTGTAAGTAGCTGCACTTGCTGAAATTAACAGCAAGTTTCTCAGTCAGTGTCTGCTTCTAGGACTGATAACACTGCTGGAGACTGGTGTGCAGAGCCAAGGACACTGCTCATCTCTGAGGAAGACATTTTACCCTCCAGAAGGAGTAAAGAGGTCCCACCTGCATCCCTCCTTTGGGGAGGAACGGACAAGATAAATGCCAGAATTGATCAAACAGAGTATTCCATCCCATATACATCATACTCAGTATAAATTTGAGGGATCGCAAGGGTCAAACCCCTTCCTGCTTCCCTTTCTTCCCTTGTCCCTGTTTGCTTTGTCATCCTGGGAGGATTCCATCCGTTCCTCTGCCTGTGCTCCTGATCCGTGCCAGCCCTTATCTGTGTGTTCCTGCCTCCAGTTCCTGACTGCTGCCGACTCCAGGAGTCCAGCCTGGACTTTCCCAGGGCTGCCCTGCAGCCTCGGTGGTGACGTGAGAGTTACTGGGGGAAAAGGGAGTAAGGAACATGGTATCAATTTTCCTGTATATTTGTATATATTTAGTAATTTTTCCTATTTATCATTATTGTTTCATTAAAGTTGTGTAGTTTAGTTTCCAACCCATAAGTCTCTCTCCCTTATTCTCTCTCCTTTCTTTACAGGGAGGGGAGGGGGATTAATAGACAGCATCTGTTACTCAGTTTAATTGCCAGGCCAGTGTTAAACTGTGACAGCTGGAAAGAGAATCCATGGAGCAAACAGGCCATTGAGGAGTGATATGCAGGGAAGATAGGGAGTGGGCCATCTTTTATAGTAAGGATCTCATTGACTTCACAGAGGTCTACGAGGCAAAAGAGAGAGACACACCTATTAAGTGCTTCTGCATCAGCTTGGGAGGAAGAATTAACACTGAAGACATCTTGGGAGCCCGCAGCAGGCCTCCAAAGTGATGGGAAGCAGAGGAAGAGGCCTTCCTCAAATAATTACTGAAAATATCCCACCTGCAGGCATGTAACATGAGTGGCCACAACTGTGCAGCTGACTGCTGTAAGGGCAATGTGGCTTCATGCAAACTTCCCAAGGCTGGACCCTGTGGGTGACACTTCCACTGCTAACAGTAGAGAGGCTGGCCAGGGATGTTGCTCTGTGGAACTTGCTCTTCACAGACTGAGAAGGACTGTAATAAAAATGCAGTCACTGGTGGCATCTTAGCCTGTGGAACACAAGGCAAGGGAGTTCAAGATCTCTAGGAAGGCTGGATATAAAACTGCAGAGCAAGGGGTCTAGACTTTAATAGAACAGACTTCATCATTAAAGGAATTGCTAAGCAAAATCCTCTGGGAAGCAGCCATGCAGAGGCAGGGTGCCCAACAAAGCTGGATGACTCTTTCAAAGTGAGTTCACTGCAGCATAAGGAATAAGCCATCCTTTTGTGTGGGAAAATGAAGTTTCAGCACAAGGCCAGCCTGACTGGAAGGAAGCTTCTTGGTGAACTAAGATACAGTGAACATGTTCACAGTGGAAACAGAAACAGGCAACAAAGGAAGAATACAAAAGGATTGCTAAGGTACTTAGAGGCAAAATGGTAAAAGTCAAAACTCGGGTGAAGATAAAAGTAATTTAATTAAGTTGAGCAATAAGGACAAATTGTATAGGGAATGTATAAAGGGGATGCTGATGTGTGAGAGACAACACAGTATGGATTACATAGAAAAAGCTGAAGTACTCAGGGCCTTTTTAATCTTGCTCATCACAAGCAGAACCTTCTCCCTGATCCCTGCAAGTACCAGAAGAGTTTGAGAAGGGGCCAGCACTGAGTGAACAAATTAGAAACTACTTCAGCTGGAGATACTTATAATCCTGGGACAGACCTAAAGGTGCTGAGGAATTTGGCTGCAGTAGTTGCCTTGCTGGCTGCTGTGATTGCATGGCTCCTGTGTATTGTCTGTGAAAAACTGTGTTGAATGGAAAAAGGAAATATTCAAGAATCACAAAAAAAAGAGGATCTGGAACACTGTCAGCTGCTGGCTCACCTTGGTCTCTGCAGAGATTGAGATGCATGAACTTCTGTTGGAACTCATTTCTAAACTAAAACAGGACAAGGAAAGAAAATCAGAAACAATCATCCTGATTGCCTTCCGTAGTGAAATGGCTGGTTATGAGAAAGAGGGGAGGGAGGTGGATGTGTCTTTTGTAAGGTTTCTGACCTCAGAGCTCTCATCTGGGAACCAAGAATGTATGGGCTGGATGATCCGACCATTGAGTGAGCTGAAAACTGGCTGTGCTGCCAGGCCCAAAGTGCAGTACTCAGTGGATCTGTGCCCAGCTGGAAGCCAGGAACAAGCACAGTGTTCCAGGGATGATGACGAATCTTATATTCTTCAGTATATTTATCAGTGACCTATATAATAAAATAGAAAACAGAGTCCAGCAAATTTGCAAGTGTCACTATGTTAGGAAGAAGCTGCTGATACAGTGCAAGATATCCAGATGGACCTTGAGAAATTTGAGTAATTTTATGAACTTCAGCATGAATTTAAAAAGAAAGCATCTTATCCTTACCTGGAAGATTTGGAATGGGTTGGATGAGTAGCACCCTTGCACCAGGGGATGTTGAAAATAAAGTGGGGGGCAAATAGTATTACAGGCTCATGTAGGTTGGAAAGGTCTCTAGTGGTTGTCTTGCTGAGTCATTTCGTTGGGTTACTTGACTTGTCCAGTTGTGTTTTGAATATCTCCACGGCTGGAGACTCCAGAACCTCAACATGATATAGTGTTTATCTACATTCATGTTGGGAATTCTTCCTTACATTGACTTAGAATTTTTTCCTGAGGAATTCCAGATTTTGTTTGTTGCCTACAGTCTTTTCAACACCTCTGAGAAGTGTAGTTCTGTCCTCTGTACATTGTTGTAGGCAACAATAATATCTCCCATGGCCTTCTTTCTCCATGCTGACCAAACCCACCTCCCTCAGTCTCTCCTTGAACATCCTGTGCTGCAGCCCCCTATCTTCATGACTTCATACTGGAGTGAGCCCAGAGGACAGTATCTTCCTTGTACTGGAGTGAGCCCAAAACTGAATACAGAACATGTGGTCCCACGAGAGCTGTAAAGAGGGAAGAGTCACTTTCCCTGACTGTTGGCTAAACTTTTTAACATACAGCTCAAAAACTGGTTGACTTTCATTGCTGCATGTGCACACTAATGACTCATTAGCAGTTTCTTTTCCCAAGGGACACCAAGGGGCTTTTCTGCAAAGCAGCTTCAATATGACCCAAAAGTGCATTTCTGCTATGAATGAAGGAAAGTGCATAATGGCAATTGTATACTTTAGGATGGTGAGGCCAGCAGATTGGATGAATTTACTATAACCTCCTGCATGGCCCTGGTGAGACCCTACCTGGAAGGCTGTCTTGAGTCCCTTTTCAAGTGGTAAAAAGGGAAGAGTCCAATGGAAACGTTCTTCAGTGTTCAGGGATTTTGAACAGATGGCCTTTGCAAAGGGGTTGGGGAAGCTTTATTCATTCAGCATGACAAAAAGGAAGCTAATTCTGGCAGCAGCCTACAAATGCTTGAATGGAAGTTGCAGAGGTTATGGAGCTTAACTCTTTGCTGTAGTGGCAGGTGATATAATATACATGAAGTGAATTTTGAGAGCTTTTACAACAGGGAGGGTAGAGAGGCACAGGAGCAGGTCACCCAGAGAGCTGATGGATTCTCTATACTTGGAGGTTTTCAAGACTTGGCTAGACAAAGCTATGGAAGACTTGATCTAGTACTGGCAATTGTTCATCTACAAGAGGGATTTCTAGACCTGAAGAGGTTTGTTTCAGAAACATTGCTGTGCTCTGATGCTGTTTGGCAGAAAGCCCTCAGAGCAGAACTGCTCTTCAACAGAAAACATCATACCTTGTCAACACTCAAGGAGGCACGGCTGGGATGAAAAAAAAACCTTTCCACTGATAACCGCCAGGAAGAACGGAATCTTTTTTTTTTTTTAATTTGCACTTGGCTGTAGTGATTCACATGTTGATTATGCCCTTCCTGTTTAATTTCTATAGTTTAGTCAGAAATGAAACCGTTTACCTTAGAGTAGCTAAAATGATTCAGTATTAGTAATCATTCTCTTCAGAGAAGGCAGAAGGGCTTGTTGTTACTATTTCTTCTCTGCCTTTCACCACATTTCCCAGAGGTTAGAGTTCTAAAATGAGACAGTCAAATGACGATGTTTTCTTGGAAATCCTGATGAACACGAAGATGGGAATAATGGGGACTATCTATAATATTATTTATTACATAATATTACTTATTACTTATTAACTATTACTTATTATATAATATTATAATACTATTGTAATAGGATGTAGTGGCAAGTCCTATGAGGACTGAGATTCCTGGTGGCTTATCCTTTCTTCTGGTGGATGCTGATGCAATTGTATTAAACCCAATTTCCCAATGAACATCACTGGCAATTTGTTGAAGGGCAACAAGTTGTTATGAAAGAATCCAGAAATATCAAGTTTCAGTCCATTAATTTATTCCTCATACTTTCTGTTGCTAGTACTAATGGAAATGTCATTAGAGAAGCAAGCCTATATTTTACTTTATATTAACTCAGTTATTTTGTTAGTATTCTTATGTTAGCATGTATTCACTCAGTATATTCCTGCTTATTCACCTCAGATGTTGCTTGACCAAGGATGTGCCCTTTCATGGATCATACTTATGAATGAATTTTCCTGACATTAAAGGCTCATTTGGAACCAAGTGCATACTTATATCTTTTTTCCCTGGTTCTGGCTCCCAGTACAAGCAGGGAAGAAGACTTCATGCCTGCTATTTCTTATTTTGAATGAGCAGGAGGCATGATTTGGACTGGTTTGTTTATATGTGTTGTCCAATAATGCAGATGGGACATCAGGGAGGAACTTGGTGTGGCTGACAGTGTTAGCTCATTTTTTGCAATGAAAAGTGGGCACTGAAGATATGAATTTTGTTATTCCTGCAGAGAAAACAAAACAAACATATGGCTGCTTGTTCAGAGCTCTAATGCAATAGAATTGTAATTGTTCTCATTATGCAACTTTTATTAAATTCATTTATTTCAATCAAACTTTTTGCCATGGAACTGACCACTTTTTCAGGCTGATCAAATGGTTGGAATTTTTTGAAGTGTTATGGTCTGTGTTGTTTTCTTGAGGGAAACAAAGGGATTGAGTTTTCAACTCTTTATATCTCTTGTTCCAAAGAGCAGGTTAATTTTTAAATGCTTAAATAACATTCAGTTTTAAAACAAAATTAATGTCACATTGCAATAAAAATGGGTATGAGTTCCTTTGCAAAGAGAAAGTTTAACTAAAAAGTTGGAAAACTATAATTTGGAGTGCAGATATAAAGTTAATCATATGTTTAGACTGAAGTAACATAGGAAATGAGAAATTTCAAAATGTTTTTGCATTAGCCAGTGTTGCTGAAGAGGTGACCTGGCAAAACATAAAGCTTGTTTGTTGATTAACAGTTTTTTGATATCCAGAATACCATTACTTTGTGATACTTCTTGAGCCTCAAAATGGATGCCACACTATAAATGACAAGGATTTATTTATCTTTTTGAATTTGAGTCTCTAGGTCCTTACTTCAACATTTACCCAATAGTAATACCAAATTTTTGGGTATGTATTGTAGTGCATGAACCCCGGTTTTACAGATACATATACACTGTTTATTCTGCTTGTGAAGAGTCCTACATCAATGGGAATATTTTTGCATAAATACATAGGCATGCACATAAATGGGAGATTAGTGCTTCAGCACTTCACTTTCATTCATCCATGTTAGACCCCTGCCCTAGATAAACTAAGACATGTTTTTCAAGGAAATATAGTTCAGAAAATAGTCCTGTTTCAAGGATTTAAAAATACAGGCTCATTTAAAATACTGGCTCTTATAAGGCTCTCTGGGAAAAGAATTGTCCTTTACCTAGAGGTTAAGTTAAGAATAATCTGCTTGGAGAGATTTTAAACCAGGAACTAGACCACCATGGTCCTTTTATAGCATACGTACCTGGATAGGTGTAATTTATAGCATAAGATTATACTAGTAAAATGGATTAAAATGGAAATTGCAATATTGCTGGGAACAATCTGCATAGGAATGGGAATAATCTGCATAATGCAAGTTGTTCATCATTACTTCTTTGTGAAAGAATTTCACAATTTTTCTTTGAATTTTCTTACTATAACATAGCCCTTGTTTAGAGTTTTTTGTTAAATTTGCTAAGGTTTCCTAGCAGTTTTCCGAAGCGTGGAACTCATATAAAAATAATGTGTCTTTTATTTAAGCTCTTGGTCTTGCTCTCTGATCAGCCTTTATGTCACCTATTATGACCACTCTCTGATTTAAACAAGCTTTATGGTATCTTTGTTCTCCAGGACAGAGATTTCCAAGAATTCTTGTTTGAGTCCTGCCATTGTTTAGGTCGTAGAGGTTACCAGTGATAGTGCCAACAGCAGCAACAGCTTCTGTGTCTGTTGTGGTCATCACATGATGAAAGACTCATACCTTCACTCTTTCTACTTCATCTTTCTGGGATATATTCCTTTCTTCCTGAACTAACTTGGTTGAATTTTCTGCAACTTGGAACAGAAAGAAAAATCTTCTGCAGAATATTACTGGGGATGAAAGTATTATCATCGTAGAAACAGAGTACTTTTTTATTCTTATTCTGTTGTTTTATAGGATTTTTTTGAGACTATAAATAGAATATCCCAATGCAGATCACAGATGCAATGTTTGATGGAGGTAGTACTTTGAGGATCTTGACAAAACTAAGCCCAAGTTCTAATAAATTTCCTATTCCAGAAGTTACTTGGCAGTCCAAAAAGGAAGTTGAGAAACACGTATTGCTTAACATATTGTTGAAATAGAATGTTTCATATTAGTGCATTTTGCCTGTGGCTATGCCAGACTGAAGACACCTCCAGCTTGTCGAAGAAGTAAATCTCAGCCTGGTCAGTAATTGGATGGAGAGACCACCTGGGAGCCTTGGGTGCTGTAAACACAAGCCAAGAAACTTTCTGAACGTTTGGAAAACATCTGACAATGGAAACCCAGTGAGTGGAAAGGCTTTGCTTGGCCCTATTGTTGTTGAGCTAGCAGCCCAGAGCAGGAAAAAAAAGTTATTGATTTTTATTCATTAACTTGACAACAAGGGAACAATACGAAACTTATTTTTAATTTCGTTTTATAGAATTAAGTTAAAAACTTGATGATTCTATTAAATTTATTTTTATAGGAAAGGTAGCTTTAACTGAAGGTACCTTTAATCTTAATCCTGGAGACATACATATTTTCATGGAATACTGCTAAGTGCCAAAGCACCTTGTGAATGACTTCTAGGAATGAGTGGTAATTATTAAAGTAGATTTCATCCATTAATACAAATGAATTATTATCTGAAGTTGTCTGTTTACCGAAGGATAGGATTGCCATTAAAGAACCTGGATATGTAAGTGGACAATTATCTCAAGAAATTTAGCAAAGGTAAATGCAAAGTCCTGCAAAGTCCTGGAGAATGACCCCAGACTGGGGTCTGACTGGCTAGGGAGGAGAACTGTGGAAGTCCACAGGCTTCACTTGCAGTGACAAGGGCTCATGAAATTCAGGGCTTCAGCAGGAAGCTAATTACTCCAGAAAGTCTTTAGTCCACTCCATTCAGCCCTTGTGAGTCCATATCAGTTTTCAGGTCACTTGTAACAAGAGAGATACTAGCAGGCAATTGCATCCAGTGGAGAGACACCAAGGTAGTTAGGGACTGGAATATAAAAAGAATGAAGAGAGGCTGAAGGGGCTGGTTTGATTAACCTGGAGAAGTGCAGGCTAAAGAGGGATCTAATTGTTGTCTCTAATTGCCCAACATCTTGGTTAAGAAGGAGTCAGACTTTTCTTGGAGGTGTATAAAGAAAGGATGAAAGACACTGACCACAAGTTGCAACAAGGAAAATTCTGACATGAGAGCGGGTAAGCAGTAAAACACCTTCCCCAGAGATACTATGAAGACTACATCCTACATTTGTTGAAACAAATATTTCTTGCAGGCCTTGAAAAGAGCTCTGCTGGGGAATCTGCTTGGCTCCAGAATGACATTTTTCATCAGAGAAAGTCATGGTCCACAGATACCATCAAAGAGCCAAGTAGCTGAAGCATCAGCCCAGCAAATAGACTTTCAGTTTCTTCTACCCTGTTCTGGAACTTGGAACTAAGTGGAAAATTAACCCTTTGCTTACCACAAAAACTATTTTTAAGTTGTTCTCTCATCTTTTCTATTATTATTACTGTATCCTTATTAAAAAAAAAAAATATGCTGAAGCAGTCCTTCATAGACTACTCTTAACGAAAGCTCTCATTCTTGAAAGAGTGTTGTTCTCTGAACCCCTGCTCCTAAAGGAACCTATTCTGGTTCTTATGTAGGATTCCACTGTAAGCAGAACTTCAAATTTCAGATTTCCTCTTAGATAAAACATTAGCAAAACTCCAGTAGTTAGTACTTTACATGTTTCTTTATAGTCCAGTTTAATTTGATACTGAGCAATTTTGAAATACCTGAGCACTAGATTTGTTAAGTCCTGAAGTTCTTTGCAGTTTTTATGAACTTGCTAAGAGATACAGGTCTGATTGAGATCTGGATAGGTACATGGCCCATTCTCTCCCAGTGAAGACTGAGATGAAGTCCTAAGATGTTTCAGGATGAAATATTTTTATATGGAACACAAATCAAAACTAAGGAGCTGCTATGGGAGACTGAAAAACTCCAAGGATATTTCTAAAGTATGATTCAATTCCTAACTACTTGGGAAAGAATTCTGCACCAAGAGGAATGAAAGCAAATGCATCAGCATCTCAAATTGTCTCACTCATTAATTAAAAACTAACTCTGGAAAAAAACAGAGTGGCAGATTTCGTGTACAAAGTGTATACGAAAGTGTATATGCTCCTGTACAGATATCTCCATTCATGGAGATGAAAAAAACTTTAGGAATGAAAGGTGTGGATGGGCCTTTGCAGAGAGTTAGCAGTCCCTTTCGCTGGCATTTGCTCTGGGCCAGGACTCAGGGGAGCACTTTATGGGCTGGTATGAAGCATGGCAGACCAGATTCTAGGAGCTAGAAGGCTAGGCAGTATTTTAAGACTGAAAAAAAATTAAAAAAAACTACTATTCATTACAGCCAAGCACAATATCTTCTTTTTCATGCAGGGACATGAAAAATTGGCTCTAAAAAGTAGGCGTTTTACTTCAACCAACTTTAAAAAACAATCAACGCAATAAACGAACCCCTGCTGCTGCATATTTTGGACTATTCTGAAAAATTGTGGGAAGATTGCAATAAACATCCTTATTAATGAAAATTTAGCACAGCATGTGAAACTATTTACATTTCAAAATTTACCAGAGACTAGTGCCTGGCAGCAATTCTCTCATTTCCCAACAGTCCACTTCAAGTGATAAGTAGTCCCTTGCCACTTCTTTTTCTTGTGAACGCCCAGGTTTCACTGATTCCTTCTGTGGAGATGCATAATAAGTACACAATACAACATCTACAGATCAGGTTTGCAGTATAGCAAGGGATCTGTGGCTGACCTTCAGTAACTGATCTATATGGAACATAAATTCCTCTGGTTCTTACTCATCACTGCAATGGATTCTTTGGGTCCAGATCAGCATCTTCTCTACCATACCCTTCCTCTCCAGCTCATGTACTTTCTTATGAATTGTAGTCCTCCTTAACTCTGCAGAACCAGAGTGCAGACAGCTGAACAGCTTCTCTGTAGTATAAAATATGTGCTCTTCTTCAGTACATTTATTTGCCCTCTGACATGCTGTGTTCCCTGAGTTTTAAGTGCCAACATTAGAACTCGTACTTTAATGCTCTGGAGATGGGGACTTTTCCCTCCGAAGTACCAGCTACAGTCAGGTTTATGGAAAGAAATATTCATCCTAATTATCTCAGAAGTGTCCTCAGACACTATTCCTGTATCAGCTGCTGGTAAAAAAAAATGCTGTTTCATTGCAGCTGTTTGGAGATGGGAGCAGGGGAAGTGCGGAACCCTTTATGTCACAGAGGTGCACTCCATATTTGCAGCCCTGAGGAGATCCATAAGAAAATGTCCTCTTTCCATACTGAAGTCAAAGACCCATTGCTCTCAAATCATAAGGGCTGTTCCTTGTCACAAGTACTGAGGCTCTGAAACGTCAGATGGACCAAACTGCTGTGGAGCCCAAGTTGATGCTTGCTTGCAGAGCCGTATGTCATTGCTGGGTTGGCTTCAGGCCACGCTGGAACCAAATCAAAGCATGAATGCCCTTTGCAAAACTGCTTTCAGGGTCTCAACAGAGCTTTACTGCTTGCTGATGAAGACAGACAATAAGGTGGTGAGTTATTGCTGAAAAATTTGCACATACAGTCTAAATGACAGATTTACTCCTCGAGACATGAAAGGGAAAGTTCTTAGGTGAGCTTCATTGCAGTGTAGCCATCTTCTGTGGCTGATGGGCAAGGGTTAACCTGGGTGAGGTGGGTGTGAAAAGGCAGCTAGGAGGAGGCAGGGAGGTGCTGGTGCCTTCCAGGGAGGGCTGAGCAATGCCCCTGTGGGCACCTCTGAGGACAGATGTTGAGAAAACCAGCACAAAGGCTTCAGCCATAATTCTCAACACAGTAAAACTTCAAATTACATTCTCTGAGCAGGAAAGTACACTTTTTTTTTGCAAAGTTTCACATAATTATCCATAGGCACACACACCCAGCACAATAATGACAGGTGTTTCTGTTTTAAGTGCCACTTGCACTTAAGCACTTCTGGCACGGATATGCCTGCAAAGAGAAGCTGGAAGGATGCCATCACCTTGAGGCACAGCAAACTCCTACCTCTTGGCTCTCCTTCCTTCCTTGGCTGAAAAAAATAAAATAAAATGTGGTGACACCTCTTTGCAAAATTAACTTCATTAAAAATCTTCTAATTCTGAGTGCCTATGAAGACCAGGGACCTACTTCTGCTTTGGAAAGAGCTGGACCTCATAGAAGAATTATATGAAAGATATATGAAACAACTTTGCATTAAAACCTCTGTTCAGGATAGGCTATATTTCTAAGAAAGATGGAGCCATCTCAATTTAGTTTGAGTTGCTACATTTTTGCATCATACACTTCTTTCCTTTTCTTTCCTTTTATTTTAAATTTTTTTTCATTTATATTTAAATTTTCTTTATTTATGGTAAAAGTAAATATTTTTAATTTTTATTTATTTATTTTTATTTCCCTCTAGTTTCATATTTAAAAGATTTATTTATATTTGGAAAGAGATTTAGGTACTTAAACACAGAACTAAGTGTTGTGCAGTATCTGAAGCACACCTGCATGGGGCTGGCACAGATGACACAGGAACTGCAGAAAGATGCCTCCTGATGTGTTGTGGGGGTATGTTGCAAGGGCAGGACTTTCCATTATACAGCTACTGAAATCCTCTTTGGCTTCAGGGGCAGGAGAGATGAAAGCTGAGAGGCTTGACCAGGAAGCATGAGTGGGTTGGATGGCTGCTGTAGCTTCCTTTTTTTAACAGAACAAGGAAGAAAAGGGGAAAGAAAAAGAACAAGGCAACTATAAACATATAACAAATATGGTTTTGCAAGCTGCTTGCAGCAAAGATGGACATTCCCATGCTGGAGACCAACAGCAGTTCCAATTTACTTTTCTTGTGCTTTGCACTTGGCTTACAGATGAAAGAATAAGACTGCACAGGCCAATAGGGATTATCCACTACTGACACCCCACAGACTGACATCCCAAATCACTGGCAAAAGCACTCAGTACAACAGTATAAAACAGCAGTGACAAAGGCAAGCAAAGAAAGACAGGGCTTTTTTCCATCCAGAATAAAAATAGCTGGAAAAACCCAGAATGCAACACCCTATTCAGGAAGACAAAGCAGGGAGTCATGATAATGGGAAAAACAACTTATAACTGGTTTATGCTTTGTGCCAGGCTATTGGTAAAGGATGCTTCTTCAGAGGTTGAGTGGCTACATAAATAATGTAAAAATAATTAAATCCACCAGTTCTCTCAGCAGCTTCCAACCTGAACTGGAAGGTTCTTTTTCTATTTTTATTTACTTAGCCTCTGCTGGATGTTATACAAAACACAGAAGCACAGGAAGGAAGAACTTTGCTCTCAGGACTTTATGGACAAAAATACATGAATGTGTGAAGTGAAAAATCCAAAGGAAAGAGACATTCCAATGGCTGTTCTTTGTAGAACTTAAGATATTGTGCAGTGTTTTACATTCATTGTTCAATTAATTTCTAAGTAGGACAAGTATTCCTGGCTTTGCCTGTGAGTCAAAAAAACCAGATAGCTACATGGTCTCCGGGTAGGTTGGGCCATATAAAGTTTTGCAGTGTAATAGCACTCTGCAGTATCAAACATCTAAGGGGCAAACAAGTAAAAAAATCAAGTTCTCTTCCAACCTTCATCTGCTCATTCAGTAAGGAACTTCCTTCTAGATCAAACCTTTTAGAGCTCTTGCAGATCCTCAGGGTTATGGGCATTACCTGGAATACACCCTCTTGGGTGCAAATAATTGTAAACTGTGCACTAGAGCTTCCACTTTTAAGTGATGTGCAGTGCAGGCCAGTGATACCTCAGCTGCATTCCAGGCAGAATTGGGATTGTTTTATTACAATTGCCATCAAGGCATTGTTAGAAATTAAATGCTCTGTCTCCCTGCTGGAACTTGCTTCTGGCACTTTGATTTCTAGCCCCTTCCTCCCATGATACCTCCTGTTGCAGCTCATTTTGCTGTCTTCTTTGCCTGCTCCAGTTGTAGGTATGACAGCCTCCAGAGACTGAAATGGCATGAGACCTGTCACTACTCTTTCAGGACATAAAGGTCTAGGTAATGTGAAATATATTGTCCTCATCAATTATTTCTGCAATGTTCTTGTGGTGGTGTATATATTCCCTTTCTGGTAAAGGCTTCCCAGGGAATACATATTTATGACTTTTGCCTTAATCCACACTTTCTTTTCCTAAGGTTCTGTCTAAACTCTAGAATCTAACTACCCCTTCTTTCCTTCTGAGACCTGAAGTCAAACTAGTGGAAAATCTGTATGGTTTTTTTTTGTTTGTTTGTTTTTTTGTTGTTTTTCTGATTCCTGAGACTGGAAACAGGGCATCAGTAATCTGCAAGTGGGCTTGGAGAACACAGCCTCTCATCTGATCACTGTATGTGCTGTTGAGTACAGCACATCTCAGAAAGACTGCTACCATCTGCACCAGCCCTGTGGTTTTGAACAATCTGGCTCCACAAGCATCCTGTGTTTGCCAACACCTCTTCCAATGACATTAGCATCAACCAGTTTTACCTTCTTGTGATACCTCATCTATGTATTTCCATTGATGCCTCTCTCCCTATAAAGTGAATGAAAGCTAACTCACCATTTTAAGGTGTTAGTGACTGCAGTGAAGGTCTGGTTCATGGCAAGATGCAACAGAAGCTGCAAAATCTAAAACCAGTTATTTGTTGCATGACCAGTTGTTGTGGGTTAACCCTGGCTGGTAGCTCAGCACCACACATCTGCTCCTTCACTCCCCTCCAACAGGATGGTCACGAAATTGGAAGGATAACAGTGAGAAAACTCATGGGTTGAGATAAAGACAATTTAGTAAAAACAAACTCAAACCTCCCATCTCCTAAAAAACAAAACCACAAAGAAAAATAAGTTACGCAAACAAATACAAAAACACAACTGCTCCCCATCAACTAACCAATGCTCAGCCAACCCTCAAGCAATGGCAGCTTTGGTAAACTTTCTTTCATGTTTTTATTACTGAGCACTATGTCAATAGTATGAAGAATCCCTTTGGTCATTGGGTTCAACTGTCTCATCAAGGCATCAGAAGGCCTTGATTCTGTGTAAGCACTGCTCAGTAATAGCTAAAACATCTTTGTTTTATCAGTGCTCTTTTCATCACAAATCCAGAACAGTGCCATACAAGGTACTATGATGAAGAGAATATGAGATATGACCCTATCACCCATATTTCACTATCATGACCTTGAATTGCAGAGGAATAAAGTGACAAGATTTTTTAGATTCTTTCTGTTTCATTACTTTATCTTAACAGGTGCTCTTATTGGTATGTCTTTGGTCATCACTGCAGGTATGTATACTGCATTCTGTCTAAATATTGATATATTGACATAAAATATTATACCTATAGTGATATTCAACAAATGATCTTATTCTGCTCATGACTCAAGACTGACTAGAACAGCTCACAGCTTTACAACTAGTGTGGTCATAGTTTTTTTAAGTGAGTGAAAATGCAAAATGGGGCTCTCCACCAGAGAGAGTTTGGTGCCTAATTTGCCCACTTTACACTGTACACCAGATACTGGATTAAGGCATGTTCAGTTCTGCACTTCAGGGTTCCACTGCAAATGAAAAAGTCTCATTTGGAAAATGGAAACCTTTTGGTGAATGAATCAGAGACCACACCAGGGCTGAAACTGCAAAAAAGTAAATTTCATTACAGATTTAATTGGGTCCATGTGTTCAGTATCAACAGATTCTGAGGAGAGTTTGTTATTGATGAAGAGGAACAGCCAGCAGGAAATAGTGACATGCTGAATTAAATTTGAACACTGTAATCAAGACAAGGCACGGGTGTAAATTCTGCTTCTTTGATGTATCACTCCCTGGTATTATTAGCTAACAGCTATTTGTTTGTTCTGTTTCTTTGAGGCAACAGTTTGGGTTGGCTGACATTTATTTTCTGTGCTATTTGGGAAAAGAACAAGTAAACATTTTCTAAGGTAATTTCAAGCAAAGAAAAAACTCAACAAGCAAATTACCAATGCCACTGAAGACTGAGGAGAAAGAATCTCTATTTGATCCTGTTGATTATACAGTGTATTTTATTGTGTCCAAAGGAAGAAATACTGAGTATTCTAAGAATAATATTTCACAAGAAAAAATGTCAAATGGGAAAAAAAATCACATGACATTTTTTAAACTGAACTTGTGCTCTACCATATGACCTGATTATTGGGAGACATTAAAAATACATCCTTTTTATATTGTACTCACCAAGTAACGAGGATAAATGAATAGCTACAGAAAGGTGGCAAAAAGATAACTTGAGTCAAACACAACTTAATTGTTCTTCTGTAGCTATTAATTTCTAAGGTACAGTTGCTAATTGTGCAAAGTTGTGTCCTTCTTCTGCCTTATCAAAAGGCAGTGCAATTCATTCAGGCAAATTTTTATTTTGTTTTGTGGAAAGATTAATTACTAATCAAAGCCTCCTACCATTTAAAATGAAAATAATTTGGAAACTCTTTCCTGCTCATTTTTATAATCTGATGAACTTCCAAACAGCATTAAAAATTATCTACTTATTACGTGAACCTATGATGTCTAATGACATCTGCTTCCTCTTTTTAGAATATCATATGAGATTTGATTTATGAGGCATAATTTTTAATCACTGAAACTAAACTAAATTAAATTTTAAAGACTAGATTATAACCACGAGATGATATTCAACCTAGTAGTCCTTGGCTGATGCACATGTAGAGTGATTCCATCTGGTTTTCACCTTTCTTTTGGAGAAGTTCCTTAATTTCATAGGCAGATAAAAGCACACGGGTTAAAATGGTAAAATTCTGTGCCATCACTTGATATTCTACTCAGCTCATTTGAATATATTCCTGCATGTCATGCATACTCAGTAAAGTGAGTTCCTAGGGTCTACTTTTAAAACAAAACATGGTGCAGAATGCATCATTCTAGGGCACTGTACTTGAATTTATCAGACTGAGCCATATGTGAAGGCATGCAGATTTTGACCTGCAAAATCCAAATGTTCCTTAGATGGTATCATTGAATCATAGAATAGAATATGCCAAGTTGGAAAGGACACATCAGGATCATCAAGTCCAACTCCTGTCTCTGTGTAAGGCACCCCTAGGATCACACCATGTGCCTGTGAGCATCATCCAAACATTTCTTGAACTCAGGCAGGCTTGGTGCTGTGACCACTTCTCTGGGAAGCTTTTCCACTCCTCAGCTGCCCTCTGTGTGAAAAACCTTTTCCTAATATCTAACCTAAACCTCTTCTGATTCAGTTTCTTACTGTTTCCCTGAGTTGTGTCTTCTGTTACAGGAGTGAAGAAACTAGTGTCATCCCCATCTCTTCCCCTCACGAGGAAGCCATAGACAGCAATTAAGTCACCCTTCAGCCTCTTTTTCTCCAAACTGAACAATCCAAGTGACCTCAGCCACTCCTCATAAGTCATCTCTTCCAGACTCTTCACCATCCTTGTTGCTCTCCTTTGGACACAATGGTAATAGCAGATCAGACTCAGAACCAAATATTAAGCAATCATCTACTGAATCCTCCAGTCATCTATAAAGTATCCCAAAAGCAATTACATTTTTTAGCAACAAAAATCTCAGAAGGCCTAAACTTTGTAGGAAAGGAAAGTGTGTAAACAATTAGCCACACGTTATGTTGTCTACTTGGTATAGGTGGTCTTTCTGTGAGATGAACTCTCCTGTCCATGACAGTGGATACAGAATTTACAATCTCCATTAATATGCTGTCCTTCAAATATAAGCTGTCTGACTACTGCAAAGAAACACTGGTTTGGAAAGAGGAGAAGATAGCAATCACAAATGAGCAATTGTCCAAGAACCCCTCTTACAGTAAAAAATTATGTCTAGATTGTTCCAGTAATATTGCACCAGAATTCAAATCATTCCACTAATGAAGACTATGTGTCCAAAAGGAGCAGATGGTTCTGGTGTTAGAATAAAGAAAATGTATCCTTTCTGAGTCAGGAGACAGCAATGAGGAGCTTGGTTGTAAGGTTGAAATTATTCTCTGCTTGTGAAACTTTGGGCACTGTGACTGTAAAGGAGTTTTAATTCTAGCCTGAGGTGATAGGGAGAGCTTTCAAGTGGTGACATGCTTATCTGAATCTTCATAGGGCATACATTCAGGAAATCAAACTGGTAATCCCTTCAGATGAAACTTTTCAAAACTTGTTAATACTTTTTCTTCTTGGTGGAGTAGAAAGCCATGGGTGGATCCAAAGACCATCAGCAATAATTGGGAACCACTGTTTATGAATGACTTCAAAGGCCTTTGGATCAAACTCATTGTGACAGCAGGCTTTCCCTTGGTATTTTAATGCTTCCATTGCCAGCTTTACCCAAAGCAGACGGTGAACTGAAAGGCAAAAGTCAAGTTTTTCTGATCTTGAAGGGAATCTGACAACCAGTGTAATTGCTAAAGAGAATTAGTTCTGATGGGAATAGGTAGATAGATGTAAGACAAGAGAAGCTGTGAAGGGAACCGATGCATGATCAGTAGAAAGTGAAGAACAGTAAGAGTGAGGTGTCTGATGCAGGGCAAACTCTCAGGGAAATTGCCTCTCTCCATCTGTTCCTTCCTTCATCTGGAAGTAATTCTGAAACGTGAATACATACAGGACTGTATGCTGTGTAAACCCAAAGGTGTCCGTGGAACAGTGTAATGTGTTTCCCTCTCTACAAAAAAAGACAAAAGCCAAATAAAACCTCAGACCAGCTTTATTTATTGGAATAATATTCTATAGCCCCACCTGTCAGACGTAGAAAATTAATTATTCACATGTAACACATGCAGTGTTTAGAGCAGCTGTGCAGTTCATTTACAAATATATTTCATGACACTGATGCTGCCAGTTCTTTATCTATAAAGATCCCAAGAAAGACATACATTATTGAAAATTCTTGGAGTGAAATAAAGAACATATAGATAATTATGATGGAACTTTTTTCAGCAGACACATTACATATCTTTTCCACAATTTACAAAACTTTTCAAAGACCACATAATGGGCTTCCTTTGCTTTCTAACTATTCAGCACAAATGTGGTTGTCTATTCAGTTTTACTTAGCCACCTCCTTGGAAACCTCCTGTGGAAAGCTAAAGGAGGATGTAATCGATATGCACATATTCTGAACCCTCAGTCCTTACTGAGGAATACTCTTACTAATACACAGCTGAAATATTTAAGATGTGTTTTGAAGATGATTCTGTTTTGGAGTTTCAGTAGGAAGAGAAACCTTTTGAGACTTAATTACTGTAAGGACCATTTAGCTTTCCCATTTTCAAATAGATGCTTCCCGACCACAGTCATGGTTGCTTGTCAGGAACAAACTATTGCCATATATCATTATGAAATTAAGGTTCTTTTTCAAGGCACCATTACAGTAGCACAAAGGCATGAACATATACTGGAAAGGCAGTGAGATAGTGTTTGCTTCAAATTGTGTGCAGCATCTCTCTTCTCTTCCTTGCCACATTTCTGACACTACCCATCTATTTACAGCAAATCATTCCCTGCTGTTTGTGATGGGGAAAGGGACATAGGAGCTTGTGTAGCACCCACCACAGGCTGTAAAATTGCAGCTGAAAAAGGTTAGTCAGGTGATTATTCACATCAAATTGTTGTGTTGGATTGTGAATGGGAAGTTTATGCTGCCACATAGAAATATCACAGAGCATCTGCCCAAAAAGGAGAATCAGGTTGACAGACTGGAAACTAGATCCAGTTTTTTTATTGCTGAAGGCAAAGTACAGCCCATGGTAACTAGTAAGTGCATCAATCTAAAACTACAAAGAGGAGGTAATGTGCACATAATTCCACTGAGCTCCAGATTCATTGACCCTACAACAGATTCATACAATGGGCATAATAACACTAGGCAAAAAGATAGAGATAAAAAGGGAAATAGCTAAGACTAGCCTTCTCCTGATTTCTTCAATACATTTTTAGCACTGTGTAGACTTTAAAAGTAAAGAAAATACGGTTGTCAGAGCCAAGGTTTGGTCTGAAGATCCCTTCCTCCCTATCTGGTATCTGGATTTTGAATTTTGCACTGTTTAAAGTCACTTTAATCATCTTTCTCCAGGTCACTTGAAGGTAATACACATAACAAAAATCTCTTAGTTATGTCTATGCCTGAGATCTGGAGGAACCTGGGCTCTAAAACTGCCAAAGGCAAATTACCTAAACATTATGTTTCTCTACTTGTGAAACAAGCATGATAATAGTGTCTCTGTGGAAAAAGAAGGCTACAGGATTTAATTTTTGCTTCTGTAGATTCTGTAAATTTATTCAGCTTCAGTTCCTCTGCAGTCTCATCAGCTTCAGCTGGAATCTCAATCTTTGTCTCTCCATCCCCCAGGCCTCCTCCTTGGTCCCGCTCTGCTCCTCTCCCAGGCCCTGTGTCTGTTCTCCTCCCCTGGGTGTATTTTTCATTTCTTTCACCCTTTTCTTCCCATATACTTTATGTATTTCATTTTGCATCTTGCTTTCCTTTAAGTACCTTTGGGAACCCCCAGGCTTGTCACTTCTGGAAAACAGATTGCACTGAGAATAGTGCACAGGCTGGGATGGGGCAGCAAAGGAAAGACACATCTGGTGAGGTAAATGCTGGCCCAGAGTCCTGCAGAAACCACAGAACAGCATTAACATTTCCAGGCAGCTGGCTCAGCAGTGATGTGTTCCCCTGCTAACCAGCAGTGATTGTTGTCAGTTCTCTTGGAGCGCCGTGCTCCACAGGAATGAAGAGAGTAGCAGGCTAGCAGTGCTATGAAAAATATGTGCTCGCTTTGCTTGTGGTCAGGACAGGACACGTGGCTCCCAAAGTCTCCACTGCAGCACCTTCTTCTGGTTTGCCTAAAGAGAAACTGCAGCCAGAAGCTCAGAAGAAACTGCCCACCCTGTTGTCTCTCTCCAGAGGCAAAGAATATAAGTGCTGCTGTCAAGCCTTTATCGCCACCAGCACCTTGGTGGTGGTGAATGTGCAGCTGTAATTATGATACACTTAACAAGCCACATTGCTGAGATGAACAGCAGCTGAAATCATATTTACATGCTGACAGATGCAACCTGCAGCCACTTGAGGTTTACAGCTGTGGACAAATAACAGTGTAGACAAACCGGATCTGATTTTTCTCATTTGGTCTGTTGAACTCAGCAGTGTTACACTGCTGTAAAGGAAAGAATAGATAGAACCATAGTGTCTTGGCAGGTTTAATTTAGGACAGTCTTTATTTAAAGGGCAACAGGTCAGCCCCTGGTTTGAGCTCTGTGCCTGAGCAAGAGCAAATGAGAACTCAAAACACTCCTCTCCTGGACACTGTGGCCTTTCCACATGCCTCCTCTCTGACCTTGTGTCCAGGTGTACAATGGCATATGAGCAAAGGAAGAATCTCAGAGTCCTACCTCTCCCAGTTCAAAGACCATCAGGACTGGATTCTCCCACAATGTAAATGGGAAACAGACACTTGTCATACTTTAGAAAACATGCCCTGTGCCTGGCTGTGATGACAGAAGGCTGCAATTCATTTATCCTCTTACTGCCAGCAACCAAAGTCAGTGGACATTCTAGAGGAGGAAACAGTGGAGGACAATAAACTGCTGCTGAAGTCACACAAGAAGGAGCAGAGAAAGCTTGTGTTTATCTGTACTGCAGAGAGCCAAAGCTGGAAGCAGATGGCAATGGAGATCACGTGTTAGGTGCCAGCACAGACACAGAAGCACAGCCTATGTGTTACACTACTTAAGCCACTGCCTAAATGCTATACTGTTCAAAAAATATTTTCCAGTGGTTCCATCCCATGGAGAATATGTAGAAAAATTTGTACCATTTGTCATATTTTTTAAAATTTAGCTCTTTTGCTGCAGCAGGAAAATGACAAAACACCCTCTGTGCTGCCTCATACTCTTGCCAGTAAGTTTCAAATGCAGCATCTGGTTAAAGCAACACCCCTACACAGGATGAAAAGTAACACTCTAGCAGGGAAGAAATTAAGTGTATTTGAACTTAGTGTTTCATGTTCCTTTTCCTTGCTTGAGCTTTTCCTACAAGCTTCTACACTCTCATTAATTGCAGCCAACCGTAAAACCCTATGGGTGATCCAAAAGTTTTAAAGGTAGGATTTTCAGGGATAAGAGTTTAATTGCTTATAAAACCTCCCTACGTACATTGAGTTCAGGGAGGATTCCTGCAGGCTCACCAACAAAAACCTGTCTGCTTTGTATTTGCCAACTTTGCTGGTTATATATACCACATGCCGACATTAATTAGTTTGTTAAAGAACCAAACAAGAACTTACAAGAGAAGTGAATACATATTCTCTACACTGTTTGAGTCATTAATGGTGAAAAATGAAATAGATGAAAACCTGAATGGGTAGGCATAGCATAAGTTTATTTTGGAAAGCCACCATTGATATTTCTATTTTCATAAAACGTGTCTAGCTTTCCAGTCTTGAGGGACAGGCTATTCTCACACAGCTGTAAGCATCTGTGAAAATTTTTCTTTAGAGGGCTAGAAAATATTATGGCAATGTTTTTTAGTAAATTTTTTATTCCTTTTTTTTTTTTTTTTTTTTTTCCACAAAATACCTTTTTCTCTTCAGAAGTAAACAAATTTATGAAACAATCTTATGAACCAGACCATACCATACAACACTACAAGAAGGCAGAAGTTCACAGTCTAAAGGAATGCTGAGGCAAACTATTTTGACCCTGTTTCCTGACCCAGAGTTCTCAAAAATTATTTTCAGAGATGCCAGGAATTATCTGGTAGTTGCAAAGGCCAATAAACAAATTACCATCAAAATTATTTGCTACTGGTGTAGAGAAAATACAGATGTGAGATGTGCCCATCATCTTTGGAGTGAATAGGTTCATAATTGAGAAGAAAATGTTGCATAGATGTAATGGAAGATACAGGGATTAAGTTTTGGCTTACGTATCACTACAGTAAATCCTAGCCTATGGGATAGGTAAAATCCAGAACACATTATTCTTTAGTGTTTTATGGACTTTATTACAAGTTTGTGCAAATAAAAGCTCCTACAACCTACATTTGGACATCAAACTGTTCCAAGGGAAGCTTCTCAAGTTCCTACAGTGTGTACAGCTCAGCTGAGCTTGCAAAACCTCATCATGCTAAGGTCTGAGGTCTACTTGATGAAACCATCAATAGCAAACCATTGTTCATTTGGAAACCTGACTAGATACTCTGGGTTTTAGGGTTTGCTTTTTGTTTGTAAGATCTTGTTGCTCAGCAAAGAGAAATGCTAGTTTTAATTATCTGCAAAGCCGTGACATAGTACTGTACTAAACCATTCATAACCCTAAAATTTGTGTCTAGATAAACCTCAGCATTTCTGGATTTTCTCATGACACTGTTGGATTTTGCTCAGTCTCCAGGCACACCTAGCAGCAGTCAGCTACAAAAGAAAACACAAAAACAAAAAATTAAAATAAAGAAGAAAATAAAAAGGGATAGGTTCAAAATGTTTTGCTCTTTTTTCTTTTTTTTTTTTTTTCTTTTTTTTCCCCTTTTAGGGGTTTTATTTTTGGGCACAGAACTCTACTCTCAGTCTCACACAGTTGCTTCTCACTTCTGGCTCTCAAACTTACATCTTTCATCCAGGGTTTAGCTGTAGGGATATCTTAACAGGCCCTTGATAGGCAGAGGGATGCCTCTCTGTGGACGGAAATCTGGCTTAGCTGCTGCTCCTGTGGGCCATGAGATTCATATGGGAGGTGTCTAGGAGCCCTCATACAGTTAGTTAAAGTTTCTCCCATGTATGGAGGCAGCAACCTTCAGATGAGAGGCAGTAACTTGCAACTTAGGGCTTGATGAGCATATTTGCCTCACAGGGCAAATTCCTCGCAGAGCTTTGCTGACCTGAACTATTTAGTCACAGAGGCTTTCTCTGAGAGATTGCTTCAAATGCACAAGGCCCAGGAGCTGTTGATACTTGTTCAGCTTGCACATTTCTGTATGGTTTATAGATTAATTTGTGGCTGAATCTTGAATGGCACAATTGGAAAATCCCTAATGTACTTTATTAGACTAAATAATGAAGTGAGAGAATGAAGAAGAGATATTTCAAAGAGCACTTTAACTTAGGGGAAAACAAAAAACATATTCCAAGGAAAAAAAAAAAAAAAAAGGGGTCAAAGCTGTGCTCAGGATGCTGCTGAAGCTGTAACACCAGAGAAACTCTGAAGAGCCAGAGATAGTGGGCTGTGAGGAAATAGTGTATGGAAGAAGAGAGACAGAGTAAGAAGGACATTTAACTCAATTTTGGTTAGAAAAATATGCTTGGCAAAAGTGCTCCTCTCCAGACTGAAAATGGCCAGGTCCCACCAGGTTTCACTGTGAGCATAAACCAGCAAACGTTACAGTAAGGGCAGAAATCTTGATCAGACAAAGGAAAAAGGTTGACCAAATGTCAGCACACTCATTTTCAGTGTTTGGAAACCTGACAGAGGCCCCTATCCAGCTCTCAGTGATCCCAGTGGAAACCCTCCTCCCCAAGTGATTTCACTGGGATCCAGACTGTGCCTGTGGAGCAGAACTGGTGCGACCACGATGGAAAGTTAGGGTCATGTCAAAATTCCTGTAATCTGCTGCACTTCTGGGAGGCTTGGTTGAAGTTTGTACCCTTCCACTCACATACACACTGCACACCAGCCAGCCAGGATATTCAGACTTACCGACTCTCTAAATATTTCTTGAAACCTCTGGAATGTTTTGGGCAATATCCAGGAATTGGAAAAATATAATCATGGAATTTTTTGAGAAGAAAAAAAAAAACAACAACAAAATAAAACATCGAAAGATACCACAAAACAACAACTGGCAATTATTTGAAAAAAATGCTAATTTAGAGTGACTGAGGGAATCCAAAATTTGCTGAACGGGTGGAACAGCTGGGTGAGGTTCCAGGAGGAGGGACTTGAGCTGGAACTCGGAGCCAGGCAGCTGAAGTTGAAGCTGCCGGGCTCCCGGGAAGCTCTTCCTGAGGTTTTTGAGGGCTGGGAGCATCCACCCACAGTGCCATCTAGTGAGTCTGGGACAGGCTTCAGTCATTTCTCTGAGCTCTCAGAGGAGCTCTGAGGTCGGGTGCCTGAACTTGGCGCTGATGGTTCTGTAGCTAAAGTGTCTGGTACATCGATTATCTCCTTGGCACTGAAGCACAGCAACACTGAAAAATATAGGGCAACATGCAAGGAAGATGAGAACTTACCTAAAACTTCATGAGGCTAAAAAACAAAAATATCATGTGTTTAGAAGGGAGAAATACTCCTGGGAACTTAAGGAATTGCCTTAAAAGGATATATGACATTTTTTCCCCATCCAAAACAAGGAGCAAAGAGGCAAAAAGCATATCCCTCTCCCATGTCCCACCAGCACTTGGGTGGTAGCAGGACAGATTTCTTTCCCTAACCTCTCATTCCCTCGTAGTGATCTTGGAGAGACAGGGCTAAAGCCATTTATTGCATGTCTGTCTGCAGTGTCTTGCTTCTGTAGTCAGAGTTAAATTGGTCAGTGTGATGGGTTCAGGAAACAATTTTTCCCCAGCCCCGGTTAGGAAGGATTTTTGCATTTTTATTAAAGGTACGAAATCCCTGATATGGGGAGATGCCAGGAATATTGTCTACAGTGCTTTTTGTAGTAAAAGCCTGGAAAATATTATAAAATGTTGGGAAATACTCTGAAGGTTTTGCAGTATGGGAAAGAGTGGAGTTCTTTGATCCAGCAGTATGTTAACTGCTTATGGACAGGGGATGGACTTGATGATTTGTGTAATCTCTTTTAATTCTTTGTTCCTCCGTGGGAGTTTGCTCTGCTCTTCTTTTTTTATCCAAGGAAAGAAGAGTGCAAGATTCCATCCCCTGGGTCAATTGTATGCTGCTTCATCACTTTGTTTAGCAACATGAGTAACTGCTGGCCATGAGATCATTCACCCATGTGAATTGGCTGGGAGATGCAACTCCTGGCCTCTCTCACTGTGCATACTGTACTTAGAGATGGCTTTCAAACCATCAGGGAAGGCTTGTTTGTGCTAGAAAGTGGTCTACCTCTTGAGACTGGGGGTGGAGGGCTTGTAAATGTTCATGTTCCTTGACATAAAACTTGACTGACACATCAGAACAAGGTTTCCTTAATGTACACGCAGGGGATCCTGAAAGCAGATGGAGCAAAAAATAATGGCACATCAAAGGTGTGTACACAAGGAGACAAATGATGAAAAAAAAAGTGCAAACATCAGATTAGTAACATAACCTCCTTTTTTTTTTTTTGGCATTGATGCGGCCTCGACTTTACCATCCAATTTTATAGCCTGCATTTGCAGTTTCCATCTTAAATATTGGAGGAATATTGGAGGGCAAAGAATGTCATTGTGTGAACTTGTGCTTAGATATTGCTGTTTATTTTCTGTGTTAAGCATACAGACATTTTCTTCTTAATATAGCTGCAAATAGAGAGATATCTTGCAAAGAAAGAATACAGACTTGCCCAACTCAGAGTATAGAGCATAATTTGGTTCCCATTCTTCTGGTGTTAGGTGCCAAATTTGTGACAATGTGAATGCTATGAATTTGAATTGATTTTATAAAGAACACTGAATCAAGGACAGAAAAAATGCTGGAGGAGAAGAGCAAAAAAATATGATTAAATAGGCAATATTTTTTCTTTATTAAGATCTCATTTTCTTGTGAACCCAAGCACAAAATATTTTCATTTTGCAAAAAGCCCCCGCAATCATATAAAATACTATATGAATAAATATTTAAAGCTTTCTAAAAAAAATAAAAAAACCATAACAACCCAAGCTTTGTTTTCTCATGGCAACAGTTCCCAATATACCAGCAGCAATTCTCCGTAAGTTCTAAAATAAGACCAATTACTCAAATAAGGACTTTAAGTGCAAATGGTTAAGCAGACATTATGATCTTCTAGAAAGAATTCCATCTAAGTCTAAATTCCACAGTTTAAGCTGTGGGAAGAACAAATGCAAGACTTGCAAAGCGATGTTAATTGCACATGGGACAGAATATACATGGCTCTGATAGTCTGTATGTGAGCCAATTAATTAAACAACACAGTACAGGAAAACTATACACACTTATTAACCATTTAGCACTCGAAGCCCTGACCCAGGAAAATGATTCAGCCTTTGCTTGATTCCAAGCATGTGGGGAAATCCCTTTGAAGTAAATAGAAAAATGTTAATTGGGGTCAGAGGCTCAAAATGGGGGGTTCTCCCTGTCCTGGTTTGGGCCAGGACAGATCTGCTTTTCTGTCTTGTACCTTTGCTTTCAGCTAAGTCTTTTGTAAGTAGCTATACTTGCTGAAATTAAAATTACAAGACTCCCAGGATACTCCCTTGGTTCCTTTGAGTACCCCCTACACAGGGACAGCTCGTGGCTCTCTGCCAGGCTGTGTCCCTACGGGGCAGTGGGGTGTTTATAACCTCTTTCCATTCTTTTGGGATCCTCCCCAGCCTTAGCAAACCTATCTTCTTCACTGCTCTGTCTCACCATCTGCTTTCCTAAGCCAGAAACCTCTTCTCACCTCTTCCCTGAATTATCCAGGGAGTGTCTCTGCACAGGCAAATACCACCCACTGGTGACCTAGATAGCCAAGTGCTATGTGGCTCTCATTCCTACCTCTTCATGGGCAATTACTACTGGTAAGATGTGAGCATGTTCTCATGGACAGACAGGCTCAGTACAGACAGAGCTAGACATAGAATCATTGAATCATAGAATTGACTGGGTTGGAAGGGACCTCAGAGATCATCAAGTCCAACCCTTGATCCACTACTGCTGCAGTTACCAGACCATGGCACTGAGTGCCACATCCAGTCTCTTTTTAAATATCTCCAGGGATGCAGAATCCACCACTTCCCTGGGCAGCCCATTCCAATGCTTGATCACCCTCTCAGTAAAGAAGTTCTTTCTAATGTCCAACCTAAACCTCCCTGTCATAACTTGAGACCGTGCCCTCTTGTCTTGCTGAGGGTTGCCTGGGAAAAGAGACCAACCCCCACCCGCCTACACCCTCCTTTCAGGGAGCTGTAGAGAGTGATGAGGTCTCCTCTGAGCCTCCTCTTCTCCAGGCTGAACAGCCCCAGCTCCCTCAGCCTCTCCTCATAGGATCTGTGCTGGAGTCCCTTCACCTGGTTGCCCTCCTTTGGACCTGCTCCAGCACCTCAATCTCCTTCCTGAACTGAGGGGCCCAGAACTGGACACAGGACTCAAGGTGTGGCCTCACCAGCGCTGAGTACAGGGGCAGAATCACTTCCTTGGACCTGCTGGCCACGCTGTTCCTGAATGTTCCATGATCCCCTGGCTGCCATCAGCAAGCTGTAGTGATTCTATCTAAAGCAGGATTCCTAAATTTAACTGATTTGGGGATGATTGTGTGCAGGACTGGTCTGAAACTGTTCCAGCACCACTAACAGTACATACAGCACAGTCTGGGAACCTCTGCCTGGAAAGACACGTACATCTACTGGAGAAAACCATGCTCCTTGAATATCACATACCTTCCCTCATGAGCCATCAGACACATCTTTCATTTAGGCAGGCACAGAATCAATACTTATTCCAGTAACAGATATCTGACTAATAGGTTAGAAATGTCTGGTGTGAGTCATTCACTACTATCTTGGCTCCTGTCGCTTGGTGGTCCAAAAATCTGAGAAATACCCACCAGAAAGTAAGGAAATAAAAAAAAAAAAAAAAAAAAAAGGGAGAAAATAATACTAAAAAAAGAAGGAGTGTAAATATTCTCACTGTGTATAGGAAATCTTTGATGAATATACGTGTCTGAAAGACCTTCATGTCCTTTTCTACAACTCAGAACAAATGTGTTTCATTGTTTTCATTCTCAAGCATATACTTCTGCTCTAGAGCTATATGATTATTTATTTAACTTCTTGTTTTCCCTTGACTGTTTTCCATGTAATTTTCTTCCCTTTGCCTTTGGCTATGCACAGCTTTTTCTGAAAGAACATTTTGTACCCAGTCTCTAAGTAGGTGAGCTTCATATACATGGTGACTGATGGGGCTGGGGGATTTGTGGATCCCCTAACATTACTTTTTGAAAATTTGGAGTGGGATACTTTTAGACTGAAAAAGCAGAAAATCACATCCAACTTTTATGAATATGAGTCATGTTGCCAAGTTTTGCTTGCTGTGCTGGAAATGCTTTTGGAAGGGAATATTTTATTTTATTACTAGCATCAAATAGTTATTTTGAATATTTTGTCTTTTTTTTTTTTTCTTTCTTTCTTCTTTTTTTTTTTTTCCTCCCTGACTCCTGGTGTCCATGCTACATCCTGAGCTATTTCTCTTTCAGATAGGTACCCACTTCCTTACCAACAAAGCAACCTCAGACAACCAGTGGATGATTTCTGTCACCAGCAGCACAGGCTGTGCCATGGAAATCCCTTTTGCATCCCTGAAACCACATTTTTAGGGAGTGCAGGGTGTGCCCAACTGCCCCAGGACCCAGCCCGGACTCTGGTGTTGTTCCTGGGAGCATGGTTTGGCTGCACAGCTATGATTAACCCAGTCTGCAATAAAAGAGAGGGGATGTTACTACAGATGCTCTGTCACTGATGATACATTTGTCATTCTTCTCCACTTAATTTACTAAAGTTGACCAGGTGGCTTCTTTGATCCTGAAATGCCCCAAAGAAACTGAGACTTAGTACTTCTCACTCTCTGGTAGGAGAACTTGACTTATGTCATCTATACACTATTTCATATTGAAATACATGTGAAAGATTTTCACCTATTATATGCCTTGCTTGTGACTTTTTTAGTTTTTAGGTAAAGATAGAAATATTTATTGGTTTAGTATATTGAAAATAAGCTGATAATTAAAAAAAAAAAAAAAAGGAAAAAGGAAAAAAAAGAACTTGAAAAAGAAGAAGAAACACAAAACAAACAAACAAACAAATAAATAGGAAAAAAAATAAATAACAAAAGCATGACAGCTTCATCAAACAGCATACCAGGATCTGAGAAATGCACTCACAAGAAGGAAAGGTATGTGCACATCCATACATATTTATATGGAACAGTGCAGTGAGTCTCTAAAAAGTATTGAGAGAAATAACACTCTGATATTGGAAGGGCAGGAAGATCAGTGTAATCAATGTTCAAAATGGTTTCTAACTTGGCTATCACTCTCTGGACTGGAATTTTCCATTGTGGTGGCTTCCTCTTATTTGTAAAAATACTGGTGTACAACCAGGTCTGTGATTTGTAGTGAAGAGTATTTGGAGACAGACCACCCAGTAAATAACAGCAAAGTTTGGCAACGTGCAGCAAAGTGTTTCAGCACTTTCAGAGCAGTCTAAGATCTTGTGTGGACAAGAAGAATCACCACCAGCAGCAATGTACAGCCCTAACCTTGCTTTGCAGTCCATCCAAAGTCATGCAGCTCTTCCTAACCCAGCCAGCTTTCTGTCAGTTCTCAGGAATGTCAATGGGATACACCAGGTGTTATCTGTGTGCCTGTTGAATGTTCAGCAGTTAAAATGGTGTAAGTATTCCTGGGAAATATTTTAGAGCAATGTAAAGATGTGTTTTCTTCCATGGAAAAGGTCCTTGGTCATTCTCTAGGAAAAAAACTGTAAGCAAACCAGAGATATCAGAGAAATCTCCCTGGCTTTTTTCTGTTTCACACCTGTAACTTTTCCTCATCAAGGGGATGTCCTAACCACCATGCTAAGCCTTTAATATGTTTGCTTTGCTCTTTTTAACTTTGGAACTTAAATTTGGTAATTCTGGTAATTCTTCTGCTTTTTTTTTTTTTTCCTGTTGTTTTTGTTGTTTTTTTTCTCTTTACTTACATTTGTTTTATATGATCTGTCAATATATATCAGTGTTCAGCACCCTTACTGAAACTTTTTCACTCTTGTCATTTGTACCCCAGGCAAACGAACTGGCTGGAACAAATGCTGTGACCTGGCTGCATTCTTTCCAGACAGAGATGGTAACCTCTTTGACACTGGATGAAAATTGTCCTGAGAGACCTCATTTTTGTGTAAGAAACCTGCCCAATCTCTTGAGCTGACAGACCCAGAGTATGAAGTCAAGAGAAGAATTTGATCTAGGTATTGTCTGACAAGAATTGATTCCCTCCACCAAGGGGCTGATGGCATCAACACTGCTAAGGTAAGAGGGACAGCCCTGTGTAGTTAGAGGTAATGTATGAAGGAAAACCATAACCAGGGTTTATTTTGTGCCTGAAGTTTATTTAGTATGAGCTCATATGTGGAAGTGCTTGGTCTTTGACTCATGTTAAAGATAATACTTAGATTTATGAGAAATGCTTTTACTTATTCAATGAAATAAAATAAAACAAAAAGTATGTGCAAGGATAGGATTGACTTTTAATGAATTCTATAGACTCTTTTGTTAGTTTTTATGCTTAGACTTGTAACTTTTGACCTTTTATTGGCATGCCAACCATGCCAAACAGTTTATAGAGCTATATTCCCAAAATATGTAAGCTTTAAAATTCATGTCCCTGGATACGTTTTCCAAAGCAGGATGCCGGAGCTAGCACAGAGTGTACTCTTATTTGTTTCTCAAACTCTATTGGAAATGTGGAGGGTGTTTTATCTCTAGAAAAAGGCCAATATTTCTACAAGATATTTGGGATAATTTTATGGTCATGTCCTGTAATATCAATTGATAGTTAAATAATATAAAGGAAAAATGTATGACTGAAAGCAGAGAGTATGATGACCTAGTAGATTATCTAATCTTACTTTTTTCACTACATTGATTTCTCTGGTAAGAACTGGATAAATACAGTCATTTCCAGACTAGTATCTAGATTTAATTTTATAAGGTGTATTTTTGAGCAAAATTTTTTGGAAGCATTAAGAGGGCATCACAGAAGAAACAAATGGAGTATTTATCGTACAGAGCTGTCAAAACTGAAGCTTGTTTCCACTACTATATCTTTTATTTTTTCAGTATCCTGTTTGCCTTATGATGTTACTGAGATAAGAGTTGCAAGAATACGTGTAACGTAAGCTAAAATTTATCACTGAAAAGGACCCAAGCTGTATGTTCATCATCAAATTGTTGTGACTTGCCTGCTAAAAAAGTGGAAATGTTTAACACAGGTGTCCAAATCCTATTTCTGAATTGCCTCATTGTTTGCTGCTGGCTGACAAGCAGAGTGATAGCATGAATGGGATTGGGGAAACCACCTGTGCTTGAAGGGAATTGATATGCAGATGAGAAAACTCTGCCAGAGCAAGTTCCCATGGAAGAGCAATTGGGGCAGATATTCAAAGACTGCTGAAAGAAGGGACACGAGGAAACAAGATTTGTAAATATCTGTCAGGTGAACAATGCCTCAGCTGAATTATGGATACCAAAAAGAAGTCTGATGATCTATAGGAAGGCAAAGATGACTTTTCAATAATTAAAGCTAATCTCTATCTGTCTTGCTTGTGTACTTATTTCCTGCATTTAGAAAGTCAATGGCATCAGGATCATTTAGCAAAATATACATATAAATGAGGAATAAGTACACACACTATGATTTAGGAACATTCTCCATGGTAGCTATTTGATAACATAGTGTTTTGTTGTCTCAAGAGAAAACAGTGAGAAAAAATGTCAAGGCAATTAATTTTAATTCTATACCCCTTTCTTCAGTCCCTATTCTGCTTTTTTTGATTTGTTTTGTTTTGTTTTGTTTTCTACTGCCTTTCTTTATCTTACCATGATTTTATTTAGATCTAAAGTCCAAATAAATTTGACTAGTGGGCTGCTGCTTCAAACTGGTGCAGTGTTTGCAATTTTTTGTAATATTGCTACAATGCATGCAATAAATAATTGAACAGCAATTTGAATACAAAACCCAAAAGCCTAGAAGTGCCATTACCTCATGTCTCACACATGACACGTGTTAATGGCTTTATCTACTTTGCAGCTGTCTTGTTCTTAAGTGAATTATTGTTATTCCAGCACTCGTGAAAAGATATCAGCTATAAAAATATATAATAAGTAAGCTATAATAAATAATAACACCTGAAACCTTGATTTTATGTATATAAATTATAATATTTTGTATAATAAAATCTGACCTACTTAGGTAGGATCTTTTCTGAACGATGCCTTGTGGTTTTGGCTTGATACTGAGCCCTTGATAGCTATTATTTCAATTTAGTTTTTCATCTGCTTACTAACTTTATCTATAGTGAAATTTTGACTTGTAATGTGCAAACTAACTTTTTCTGATAATTTTGTGCAACCCAAATATTTGCTCAAACAACTGATTTCAATTAAACTTGTAGTCTAATGACAGTCATGACCTTACGTGGGATTGTGACTCAAGTTTGTGAACAACCACTCTAGAGTGTATTTCCATTGTCTATTTATGGGGGTGCCATGTGAGCCACTGTCAGTAGCTTGTTACAGTCAGGCAGATCATATAAATCACATCATATCATTATATATATTGTATCGTATGGTATCATACCTACTGGTTTCTCTTTCCTCTGTGAGGCAGTTAACCTGTCAAAGAAAGAAATTCAACTGAGCAGACATTTTTGGCTGGCACCTCACCAGGTACCAGTGGGTTCTGCCAAGATTTTTCTTGGCAGCCTCTCTCATCAGAGCTACGAAAGGTGGCAGGGCACAGAAAAGCAGATGCTGTGCTTGCTCTCCGGCATTATGTATAATCACATTACTTATGATAGCTCTATTCCGAGTGTTTCTTACTGCCTAAGGAGTTTCCATACCATCATTCTACACTACACTACACTTGATCTTAGCCAAAAGGCCGAGAAGAGTGTCAGGGAGATGGAGTTAGGCTTTTCTCAGTGGTGACCAGTGATAGGACAAGGGGTAATGGGTGTAAATTGGAGCATAGGAGGTTCAAGTTGAATATCAGAAAAAATTTTTTTACTTTAAGGGTGACGGAGCCCTGGAACAGGCTGCCCAGGGGGGTTGTGGAGTCTCCTTCACTGGAGACATTCAAAACCTGCCTGGACACGTTCCTAGGCAATGTACTCTAGGTGGCCCTGCTCTGGCAGGGGGGGTTGGACTAGATGATCTTTTGAGGTCCCTTCCAACCCCTAGGATTCTATGATTCTATGATTCTATGATCATTCTTGCACCAGGTGAGATCCATAACTGTGGAGGCATGAGTGATTTCCTCTGATAAACTGTGAAGAGAGGTTGAAGTTAAACAAAGCTGCAGAAGGCATCTTGTGATTCCTTTCTGTTACGATCCGAGTCATTATTTATATTTTGTTTGCGAGGAAAATTCAGCCACTACTCATAGACGACGTGTGAATTTACGAAAATAACAAGGACTTATGATTTAAACAAGTTACAAGGATTTATTTAGGATTTATACAACTAGTTACTTTGGAGAGAAGAGTCGTTAAGAAGAGAAAAGAAGGTGGGAGTAATTAAGATGTTATCACCGTCCGCTGGCCCTGGCCTCTGGCTGTAGTCAGGTGCGTAGGTTCTGTCACTCCTGCCGCTTCTCTGTCCCGTAGCTGAAGCCGAAGTGCTGAGAGAGGGGGGGTCTAGAAGAAAGCCACCACTTCTCCTTTTCTCCTGGGCTTTTTTATACAGGAAAAGAAGAGGGGTCCCTTTTTTGCATAAGTCCCTGATACACACAGACTTCCAGACTTCCCGGAGATGGGTCATCCTTATCTTTTTGTCTTTTTGGTGTCCTGCTACTTTCATTGTCTCCACCATGCACCAGGAGGTGACCTGATAAGCATTCTTATCTTTTAGGTGTCTGTCAGTCATATGGTGAGGTAAACGTATGTTAATTGACAGAATGTTGCAACATAGCAGGGAGAAAAAAAAAGATTGATTCAAGAGACATATTTTTGTATTTTTAAAGTGTTTACATCACTTTCTTCAAGAAATATGGGGAAAACACCTCAAAGAACTATAGACCAGCCATCATCTCTCTTATTTCCGGATCCAAACTCTTGAAATATAAGAAGGTGATGAATATGTGGCACCAGGTCATAGCGAGCAATTTGGAACCCCTAGTTGTGTTTTCTGCAGATGTGCAATACCTCAATGACTTAGAATGACTGAGCAGACAAGGAAGGGACCTGCACCCTGTCAGCAGTAACTGTCTGCCCACAAGAGGGGATTGGTGGTGTTAGAAGCTTCGCTGTGCCAGTTCCCCTATCTGCAAGGCTGAGGCACCTCCATGACCACAAAATCCAGCCCCCCTTCCAATCAGCATCCTGCCTTGCCTTGGCATGGAGGTGAGCTTGGAGAGGCAGGGAAAAAAACAACAACTGGAGATGTGATGTGCAGAAAATGTAGGAGGAGACAGCAAGGTGGGAGCCTGCCCAACTTCATAGTGTGGGTGCAATAGAGGATATACTGAATTCACAGCTAGTGACACAGCAGAGCTGTACTTCACACCTGTAAGTTTGATATTTTGAGTATTGGATCTCCACATTGATCATGACCATTTTGAACTGTAAAGAAAAAGCATGATGTCTTATTTATTTAAGCCTTGAGTCAATGCTAGAGTCAAAACGGATTTATCAAACCCAAATTATTTTAAATCCATTTAGTTGCACTCTGGGAAAAGATAGTATCACTTGTGGATAGGAGATAAGCAGTTGGTATGATCTTATCTGTCTTTATTAACAGTTTGAATGCTGCTCCATAATATTTTCTTAATCAATGAAGGCAGGGTGGTCAATAGGAAATAATCCTACCAGGCAGTGAGAAACTGGCTGGAAGAAACAGAGATAGAATAGATGTTCATCATCAAAATGGAGACTTGCACTCTGTTAGGAATCAGGAAGGGACTAGAGTATAAAGTTCGCTCTTTTGATGCCTCCACACTTGTCTGCCCTCAAATTGAAGGTCTCAGAGTTGCCCAGCTGAAAGTCATGCCAAAGTGCATTTTAAAAGCCACAGGAGATGTGAGGACAGCATCTAGATATGGAAGGACTCTTACAACATTTGGCAATGTTTGTGCCAGAGTGAGACATCTTGGGATATCTCATGTCAATAAATCTCTGTCTTCTGACTCATGAATGCCTTGCAGGCATCTAGTGCACATCTCATGCAGCCTGCCTGGCTTCACATACCTGTACATGTAGGGTCTAGACAGCTTTCTGCAGCTCAGCTGGAGTGAAGGAGGTGGATTAATTTGATCCTGAGAGCAGTCTTTTAACACTGATAGCAGATAGTATCTAATGCAGTCTTTGATATAGTCACTGAGATTTCTGTGGCACAGCAGATACAGAAGACCTGTTACCAAACATGACATCCACTTCAGTTTGTTCTGTGACTTGGGCATATTGGTTTGGTTTTTCTTTTTACATTGGCTTATTTGTCTGTAAAATTATTATTTTTAAATATATCTTTTAGATTTTTTCAAATGTGTGCTGCTTTTCTTCAACTGTCCGTTGGTTAAATGATAATGATGGCACACATGGGTCTTCCCAGATAAAAATTTGAGATACAGTGTGATACAGTGCCAAATGGGCTCTGTAAAATGGATAAGAACCTCTGAAAGAACCAGTTTTCTAAACGATGTGCTGTAAGCTTTAAATAAATACCAAGCTTCTGATAAAGAGTCATGTGCAAGAGATGTAATACTTTCTGATCACTGATTTTTTTTTCTAGCAGAAATTCATTATTCTGCAAAAATTCATGACCATCAACTCACTACCAGACAGTAGAGAAATTTTAATGTGAAGACTATTTTTGAATAAAAGTTTTTTTTCCCCCCATTCTAAAATGAGGATTAGAAAAATTTTTTAAAATTTAAAGAAATTTTTTGGCAAAAAAAATCTATTGGCTATGGGATAGCTCAAGGACAGGGGCAAGAAGGATAAGGATTTCCCAGTTTAAATTTTAGAAACATACACTTTAAAACTTGTTGGCACTAAGGAGGCACTATAATATTGGCCAGCAGAGAGAAAGAAATACTCTGCTAAATCTGGATGTCTGAGTTGAGAGCCATGTATTTAGGTTCTAGCACATTCAATTTTCACCCATTATGTAATATTTTACAGTTGTTTAAAAAATTCTGTGGCTGTTTCTTCAATTAAGGTTCAATTTTTAAGTACTTTGCTACAAATAATACACATTAATAAAATGAGGCTGGGGTTTTTGGTGTGTTTGCTCTTTCATTTCATGAGAATAGAGCTGATCAAGAAAAAAAAATGGTTACAAAGTTATAGAATTAGGATGTAGGAATTTTCAGATGTTCTATCTTGTCACTTATTGTCATAGCTGAATTGTTAAATAAATGGTAAAAAAACCCTGTGCAACAGAGGAAATGAAAGGTCACATGCAGCAATAAAGTGCAAGTAAAATTGCATTATATATGCCCATAAAGATATTTTACGTTTCTTCTTGTATAAGTATTTGGTACTCTTGTGGACAGCATAAAATGAAATGAACATTGGACAATGCTCTGCTGCTTCACACTTTGTGAAAATATGTTTTTTTGGGAAACTGTTTCTCAAATGTCTATAGCAGAAGCTTTTAATGCATTCTGTCTTTTAAGACATCTCTAACAGTCTGAGGTCACTACTGGAGAACATATTCCCCTGAGATAAAGCCAACAACTTCTGCTTTTCACATAATTCTGTTGAATTTCTAACATTTTAAAAAACATATTGTTGTCTCAGTCTGCTTCCCAGTGGCCTGAAGTAAGAAAATAATTTTATTTTATAAGCTTATGGTAGATGGCTGCCCTTGTAACTTAGGTGCTTATGCTAAGATATACAGTTGCAGTATTCTCTGTCTACTTCTATTGTTTGAAGAGCAAAACCAGATATTTACAATTAGATTAAGACATAAATTAGGTCCTCAGGTTAAACAGATGCCATGTTATAGCTCTACATGTTGTAACCATCTCAAGTTTCTTACCACCAGTTCTGCACTAAGGGAGGTGGAGCTCACGTCTATGACACAGAGGGGATGAGGGGAGGTTTGTGCCCTTCTGGAGTGGAGCTGGTTTCTGGATGGGACATTTCTGGTGGTCTAAAAAGAAGTTAGAAACATATCTGGCATGACTGAATCCCACTTCAGTAGTTTTGAGGAGGGGTCCAGTAAGAAATATTTAACTGTTTAAAACATTTAAATTAAAAGGCAGACAATAAGGAAAAGAACATATTCAGTTGGTTTCCAACTTTCAGGATGTGGAGACTGATTTCTCATCTTTGTCTGAGAGGAAAACAGTCAGATATATTTGAGGTTGTCTAAAGAGAAGCAGCAGTACCACAGGAAAGGTGCATTCCATTTTTGGCTGCTGTAATCATTTACAGTTTTATCAGATATGTAGTGATTAAAAACCAACATATAAAAGTTATGTGGAGTTACTAATGAGCTTTATCTAGTGAAATATAATGATATAAACTGTATTCAGCAGGAAACTCAGCTCAGCAACAATAATTCTGACTTATGGCCAAAATTAGGGGAAGCTTATGGTATAAAAAGAATTTGAATCAAAACCAGACTTGATCACATGTACTTCAGTTTGAAGGGAGAAAGGTTTCTTTTGTAGAGGGAAAGAAAGGGAACTCATAATTCTTTGGTTGAAAGACTAATCAACACACAAATCTTCAAATTTAACCCTGATGCTCTTCCTCCTGACCACAAGTAAGAACAAGTTGTAAGAAAATGTTGCCTGAATGCTTGATGAGCAGGAAATGTAATTAGCTTACTGTCAAAGGATAATTTTCATGGCATACCGAGATCAATGATCTGCAGGAACATGTAATTATTAAACTAAATTCTTTTTAATTTGTTATTGGATGAAAAGCACAGAAACATTTAGTAAAATGAACTTTCTATAATCTCAATTATTGTATTGTATTGTATCTTCCTACTGATACAGACTCGCTGCCCAACAGCCTCAATTTCATAATTATGACATTAATAATAAAGAAATAGAAATGATACAATCTCTTTAAACAGAAAAAACAGTTAAGTGGAATTTTACATTTAAAGAACTATCCAAGGCAATCTCTTAAGAATTAGAGAAAAAGGGAGTAGATCCTGGCCACTGAGGAGAGAAAATATAGGACTTTAGAAATAGGACAAGAAGAATCTGAGGGTTTTTTTAAACTTGCTTGTCCATAAGTGTGTTGGTGCAGCTGGTTTGTGTACACTGAGGTGATCTTACAATACAACAAGATTGGGACAAACAGCCAGTATTGCTCTACTGCTAGCAAGTCTCTCCCAAGTAAATGATCCTCTGAGTAGTTTATTTGTATAACAACCAAGGAAAGGCTGTGGTGATAATAGGATGGTCTTTTATTAAGCTTCTTAAAAGTTTCATATAAAAAGGACATCTCACACACAAATTAGTGAAATAGGGTCTGCATGAAATTTCTGTAAACTGGATTCCCAGGGTAAGTAAAAGCAATTAATGCAGTGTGAAATTTGAACTGGCTGGGATTCTTTAATGTTTTCTCATGGGAAGAACACCAGCTATGTTTATAGCAAATGTATGTATGGATAACTCTTGTCCAGGAGGAGTTAAAGCTTCTTCAAGTACAGGATTAAGTGCTATGTACAAAGAGGAAAAAGCTCCAGATACTGGGTTGGTCACCTGAACGCAATTCATCATCATCATCATCAGTGGCATTTTATACCTTGATAAATGTCAAATTTCCAAATCCTGGGTCTCTTCAGGCACTGGCAACTTGATTTTCAGCAGTTGAATTTGATTGAAGCTCCACAGATTTTATGGGAACAAGGGGAGAGCTTTAACTGTTCATATTATTCAAGAACAAAAAGAGGAACTCATACTCAGTTTCAGTTTCTTGTAGTAAAAACAGTGAGTGGAGAAGTTTCTGTTCACTCCTTTCCTCTCTTAGATATACAGAAAAACACCTTCTGTAACTCTCTGGCTCCTTTGTCCAAGTTGCATCTTGTCATCTTTCCCTTCAGACTGATGAAGCTACATTGTTCAAAGTTCTGTTCCATGCTTTCTCCTTGGGAGCTGAAGCAGAATGGATGAGAAGAGTGTTGTGGCTCCACTGTTTTTCTTCAGCTGTGAAACAATGACAGGAGGACATATGCAGAAGTCACATGCTTATCAAAAAGTTTCTTTGAGATTGGCCAATCTTATCAGTTGAGGACTCAAGAGAGGAAATCCAATGCAACCCCCCTGAATTACATTACAGTGCCATTTACTTGGCCCAAGGAACTGGCCATTATTTGGGGCTTTGTTTATTACTTTCATTGAGGCAAATTCATGTTAGAACTATTTGTTTCTTTCATGCTATAATTTACCAAACTCCATACTCATAACTGTGTTTTTATAAAAGCAGAAAGGATAAGAAGTCTAGTGGAAATCCTTAGCTTTGCTTTCTCAGCCTAGATATCTATCTGGTACACTACCCAATAAACTCCTTTGTCTGCTTAGTCTTATTTTTCTTTCAAGTTTGCACTCTTACTGATTTTTTTGAAGCATCTTCAGTTTCTTCCTGTCCCCTGCCTGCTTCTCAGCTTCTAACAACTGAATACAAATAGCCTCACAAATTAATTCTTGGCCCGTGTGTTTTGCTCGTTTGGCCTAAGCCATGGCTTTCACTATATCCTTTTTTTTTGCTCAACAAGGAGCATTTAATTGTTTTTTCTTTTAGTGTTACTGGAAGGATGTGATTGTGGTCTCCGGCAGGCTTTTTTATTTGAAACAGTGAAATTCAGACTTGTTATGATGAAAGATTCTTTTCTGGCCTACTCTTAATTACCATTTCCAGGCATTCTCAAAAAAGAATGATGGTACGGATCCAGGAAATTTTTTATATGTTTCTTTTACTTAGGTGTGGCAATCACATAACCACAGGCACCAATGGATTCTCCTGGGGACAGAGATTTGTTATGTAGGAGAACAAAGTGGAGGGTGGGAGAAATGGATGAAAAGTCCAGTTAAAAGTAGAGTCTGGCCAACCACATCGACAAATATAACTGTTTATCCATTTTTTGCCATAACACACATACAGTAAGGAATGATGTCATGGAACCTGTGAAGTTTCAATATGACAAAAGAATTTGGATGTGAAGCAAAAAAAAAAAAAAAAAAAAAGTAAGAGCTAGCTATGTGACACCTTTTATATTCAAAGGTATTACCATTGTACTTGACTGCCACACCAACTAAAGATGGCACTGATTCCAAGTGAATAAACAGTGGTCAGGCTGCTTTTTCAAGTGTGGTTTTACTCTTGTAGCTCCAGAAAAACCTTTTTTTTGAGGGAAATCTTGTGGAAATTTCTCATGTAGTTTTCCAAGACAGCACTGTTAAGACATGAAATCTGATGGTTACAGTGATACACAGAAATTACTGAAACGAGAAGTGTCCTTAGGTGTGGTAATTTTTCTTCTAATTCCTGTCATGAATGAGAGTCCAAATTCCTATACATGAAGAAATTATCCCCTTAACTTTTTGGTGTGTGTTACTGTGTCAGGTCAGTCACCCCCTCAAATCCCAAAAGGGTTTTGGGTTTTGTTTTAACAACTTACAGAATTTAGATAGCCAAATCAGTCAGAATGTAATTAAGAGCTTTTAGAAACTTCACCAGGAAGCGGGAAACCTCAATTTCAGGCCAGGAAATTCACCAACCAAGCAGTTGTCTCTCTGGATGATTCTGGGCTATGGTACAGACAGGAGTCTTTAGGGAGAAAAGACTGGTTTTGTAACAGAGTAGTTAGAGAATTCACTTTGCTTTTGGAAAAGCTTGGCTCCTGGGCCATGTGCCCAGAACTGCTTGTGCATTTTATGTCACATCATCACTGAACATAAAGCAGAAACACTGAAGAAAACAATGACTGGAACCTCAACTCTCTGCATTTTCAACAAAGTTCCCGAGTCATCACAATATTAAGTCAAGGACCCATTGCCACTGTGGTTTTGACTGTCCATGGTTGCAGTATCAACATGTATGGGAAGTGAGTGTTTTTCCAGCACAATCTGTTATGTAGTAGTTCAGGCAAAACAGATCATATACAAAAAAAGTAAGTTTTAATAGAAGATCAGAAAGGTGAATTTTAAAATAGAATCAAAACGTAAGTTTTAAAAGAAGATCAGCTCTCCATGCCACCTGAAAGAATCGTATATTTGGGTTCTTCAGATTCACTCAGAGAAATGCACTGTAAACACAGCTCATATATGTATGGATGCACAGGGGACACAGTTTTGATAATGACTTTCTGGGTGGCAGCTTCATGTTGAAGGAGCTTCAGCCATTGCAAAATATGACAAAACACAGTAACTCAGTAAGGCTACAGACTGTAGGAGTGCAGAATATCTCAAGTGCACGTGTGAGCTAGATGGTCTAAAAGACAGTTAAAAGGCCAGTCAAGAGATGGACTTTCAGTTGACCTATACTTGAATTTAGGCAACGTTATTATTCTTGGAGCACTAAAATGGTCTCTAGATCTTCTTCCAACTTCTCTGAATAGACAGCCTTCTTATTTTTCTCCAGCTTTTAATAACTCTGACTGAGGCTCATCACCTCTACCAGTGACTTCATGTAGTTGCCATCAATCTTTGTTTTAGGCTTCAGAGGTGTCCTAGTGGGCAGGCAGGTTCTTTTTATGTTAGTCATTTGTCTGACAAATTTCAGCCTACCTGAGGACAGAATTCATGCTGGTCTGTGTTATCCCAGAAACATTGGAAATAATAAGATCTCTATAATTTTTTCACCTTTCTTTTGTTTCCCTTATTATCCTTTTAGCTCATGTTGGAAGCCAACAGTCAGCTACCCTTCTTCTAATTCATATTTTAATGAAATCTGAAATGATGGTTGATTCTGTTTGTGTATCTCTTGTTTGTAGAAGCACCACCTTGGGAAAAAAAAAGAATCAAAAATGTACGAAAGAGGTAAGCATATGGAAAACTCTAAAAGTATTTTTTTGTTTAATAACATTCTACTTAGGGTGACTGAATTGCTGATAGAGCTAAGTAAAAGAACATTCCCAACTTTTGATATTACATGATGTTACATTACCCTGTCTTTGGATTGTTGTCTGTTCTTAAAAATGTGTAACCTTCAGATTCCCTTGAAGATAATCGTAATATCACAGCAGGATTCAGAAAACTGCTCCAGTGCTTCAGCTGTGTGTTTGCTATTTCCACTGGTTCTCTTTCATTGTAATTCTTTGTTATACATTTAACTTTTCTTTCTTTAAGTGTTCTGGACTTTTAAAGTCCAGTCCACATTTTTTCTTTACATTTAAAATTACTATAACTGGAAGCTATTTAAGTGCAATTTTATTTCCTTCATTTTAGGGAAATTTCCACTGGTGTGTTAGACAAGACTGTTTATACTCAGCTTCAATGTTTACTCTTTAGAAGAGCTATTCCCACTTATCACTGATAAAGTGACTATTTCATGAAATTACAAGGGAATGTAAAACATTTATAGAATAGGAAAGTGTAATTTAGAAAGACCTCAGAGGGGAAAAACTTTAAAATATTTTTGAGCTGTTTCAGAACTCAGTTAGACTTTAAGGGGTCTGTGTCTAATTCTGATTCTCAGAATGATTTCTTGGGAAATAAACTTCCCAATCAATTTAATTACACTATCAACATATGTTCTTATTTATGTAGAGTTTATGAGATGGATCAAGCTTATTGCCAACACTTGTGATTTTATTACATGTCTTATGAGATTTGGTTGAGTGTTTTCCTACATCTCACATGATCTCATTTCAGACCTAACATCTTCCTCAAGTATAATGGTTCATATTACTTTCATCAGGACCTAAATGAAACTACCTTTAGCTCAGTTACAATCATTCCTTGCAATTTTCACCTTTACAGAAATTATTTGCCCTTGGTGATTGCTATCACCAGCTTTTCAGATCTTGTCAAATAAACAATAACATATATATCTGTGCCTAATAGGCCATTTAGCATACTATTAGGAAAGATGTTAATAAAAAATATCTATTTTTAAGAAGAAAAATTGTATTTTGGTTTCTATAACAGATTTTAAAAGAAAGGATGAGGACCACAGGAAAATTAGTTTTAAAGAAAAGAAGGATTGATGTGAAACTAATCAAGAACATCTTTGACAAGATAAAAAACATTTAAGGCACAGATAGCCCCAGGCTATTAATCTGATGTGTCTGAACTTCATGGATATGGATAACACAGTTCCACAAGTAAGAGGCATGGGGCCAGAGTCAGACAAGAATTATCTTCAGGAGAACTCTCAAGGAGATGTGATGTCCTGGGAAAAATTAGGCAGTACAGAAGTCGTAGTGGATTTCTTTGGAAGTAAATTCAAGGATTGTTTTTTTTAATATTACATCTCAATAGCCATGTGGAAAAACCTGAGCTCTGTTGTTTACGGACTCCAACATGAAAAGAAAGAAAAGTGAACTTTGATAGTGAAATTTCATAGTGGACTTGGGTAACCTTGAACTCTCCACTATTGGGTGGAGAAATATTAGTATAATACACAACACTGATTCTCTGGGGTTTTCTTAGTTGTTGGTTTTAGATTAAAGAAAAAACAAAACAAAGTTAGTACCCATGTAGTTTTGGCCTTGAATAGGTGAATTGTTTTTGAAATGCTGAATCCAACTTATGAGCTGTACAAATTAAAGCTTGCTGAATTCGTCAGTTATCAATCTCTTACTGAAATTAATATGTCTTTGAAAGAGAAAAATAGTCATAGTGTGTTTCAGGCAAGAAGAAATACTAAAAAAAGTCAAACAAATGCCAGTGTACAGGAACTCATGAAGAAAACAACCTTTAAGTTTTCAGTAGTAGTGTTCAGGTTATAATAGTCCCATTATAACCTAGGTTATAAAACAGAACTTGGCATGCAACATGAAACTCTACATAAGCCTGACCAAATTGTCTTCATGTTGCCAGCATTAATTGAAATCATTCATAATTTTACACAGAGAAGAAACACAACATGCATTTCACATAAATGCCCATAGGTAGACCATATTTTATCTGTCCAGAACCCTTTCATTTAATCACAATAGCCTAATAGTCTTCCTGTTGATTTTCTACTATTATAAAACACTGTCCCATTTGGCACAGATTTTTTCTGCTAAAAACTAAATATAATTTGTCTCAGAGAGAAAATTTGTCAGTTTCAGCAATGTCTTAGGAAGAAGCCAGCATTGGTAAATAAAGAAACCATTGCAGAGTTTCTCTTTGAAACTTCTGACTATTCACAAGTCACAGGGTGTTAAGAAAGAGGAGAGGCTGAGCCAATATTTGTGTTTAGTTATGCTTCTGCTGCATATTAAGGCATAGGAGTTTGGTATGTCCCTTGAACACTGTATGACTGCAAAGTGATACTCTTCTTGTTTACCTCTCAGTATGTGTCTTTTGTGACTTTTATTTATTGACTCTTCGATGCCATAAAAACTCAGGCATTTTGAGAGAATATCCTCATCACTGAGTACTCTTCTGTTTCTATTCTTTATTTCTGCTTTCTGCAGAGTATTCTCTCTATTTCTGCATAGTGACACAGTTTCTGCAGTTGAAATAGTCTCGTCTAGCTTCAGATTTTTCACAATCTATGCTACAGATAGTCTGATGAACCTGAAATTTTATTAAAAAAAAAGGCAATCTAAAGGATTTTAAATGTCTTTTTTTCTGTGTTTAAAACTGAGAACTCCCGGTTCCTGTATTTCAGCCACAGGAGAATTTTTCAGTCTGAGATGTAGGGTCTGACAGCCCCAACTGGCAGCTAAAACTCTCCTGAGTTTAAATTCCAACTGGATACTCCACTCCATTGGAGGTGAAGGACCTAGTAGGAATGGAACTCAGACTTCCCCAAACGTTTTACAATAAGCAGTCCCTCTTTCCAGGTATCCAACAGGTAAGCCTCTAATAGCTGTCTTGGACTTTGTGGTAGGAAAGAGTGAATTTTTTTTTTTTTCTTTCGATCCTAAAGCATGCTGTTTGAGTTTCCAAATTCTCCATCTAAGGTTGTGAAGCTGAGTAATGAAAATATTTTTTTGCTTTTTGAATGCTATCTATCACCTGTAAGATTACCCCACCTGTATGAAACCCCTTCAGCAATTCTACTTTTGCTTTCTCTTGTGGAAATGACTTGGCAGCCATTTGACTTTTAGCCTGTCTTCTGAAACAATTCTCACTTGTCTGCCATTTTCTTTCTACTGATTATGGTGCTTGAGGCCAATAAAATAAATCTGTAGCCACCTGCAGGTTTCTTTGCACTCCTGTGCATTTCATCTCACTATGGTTTCCGTTTAATGTTAGCTTATCAAGAGTGGAAGGAGTCATTAGTTCCTTTGATTTATTTTTTTTGATTCCTTTGTTTATTTTCTGAATCTTTCAGCACCAAACCCATCTACTGTAAAAAGCTCTGGTTACACTTCCATGTGCTGCTGACTATCATATGATATGTCTCTTACATTTTCTTATCATGATTTGATCCACAGCCAGGTTCTACATCTATCCTATTTTCTTATCAGATCATCTTAAAGCCCTTCTTTCATTAGGATGAAAGTCTTGGACATTTGGTCTTCTGGGCCATAAACTTGTAGTTGGAAATTTTAGCATCCTGTTTTATCATGAAGTAGACTCTTGCTGTAGTCTGAGCTGCTAATTATGCTTTGGAATTATCCTCTGGTGGTTTGATATGTGCTTTTGCAGCTGCATGTTTTTTTTTCAGAGCTACGTAAATTCTCACATGAATGCTAGTGTCTCACAACAGCACGTTTTTCTCTGCTACTACGAGCTAAACAGGTTTGGAATAGCAAATAACAAACTTATAGTAGTACCAGAAGAAAAAGTTTCTACAGTTTACATCAAATTCTGACTCTCTGACAGGCTGGGACAAGAAGTAGTGAGGAACTAGAATGACTGGGAAGATGTAATGATGTTATGCACTATGTAAATGAAAAATAATGTCATGAAATATCAGCCAATTCAAGGGATGAAAAAGTATATTTCTCTTTAGAAACCAAAGTGAAACACATAAGATTCACAATATCAATAAATATGGTGGGCATTATTTAAACAACACACAAGAGTCTGTGTATTTATATGTACACATACATTCACTTCCAAATACTAGATAAAGTTAAAGAATAGAAATCTTTGCAGTAGACAAAGGAGAATGCTTATCTGTTGAGATGTGACCAAAAATTTTCTTTGAGCTTTCTGAGAGCTGATTTTGGAAAATTAGAGTTCACTCTTTCCTAAAGATCCTAGTGAAATTCCTTTTTCAAGATTTTTGCCCTGGATTATGTAATAATAAGACACAAAATGAAGAGGGTTGTAATATAAAGGGTTGTAATGTCTGAACAGATTACATTTTTGCTCTAAAGGAGAAGACCAAATGCAGATAATCTTAATCTGCTTTGATTAATTTTGAAAGACAGTTTAATCTGCTGAGCCTGTAGAGCAAAAGTATCATAAATAGAGAAAAGCTACTATATAAAAGTGCACAATTGTTTACATAATTCTTTAGGCATGTTGAGAAATGCATCAGCAGAAAAGAAAGCAGCGATAATATTTCCTTGAAATATAGGCAAACAAATTTGAGTGTCAAGTCATGATGTCCAAACCATCCACACAGGCATCAAGAACTTATGAATGGAAAGGATATCCACATGGTGTGACATGCAGATCTTGATTCTGGGTCTAAGAAAAGTAAAAAGTTTTAGTTCAGAATGCAAGTATTAAGCAAGTATAAAATAAAATTCTGCCTAGGAGGGTTTATATGGCTTACTGCTAAGGGCATTGTCACTACGTGCAATATTTAGCCTGTTCATTCCAGTGGTTTATCCTGGATAGAATGTAAAAGAAACTGACAGTCAATCCACTTAAATAAAGAAGGAATGTTGTCCTGTGTCCAGGACTATACAACATTTCTGGCACTAGTCAACATTTTCATTAATAACATGAATGATGGAAGCACAACTTTATTACATTTGCAGATGACACCAAGCTCAAAAGCCCAGTAGAGGACAAGGTCAGAATTTAGCCAGGACCTTGACAAATTGGAGACAAGATATGAGAAAAATAGGCTCAGTAAGGACAAGCAAAGAGCTGTATGTTTAGCCAGGAATTGTCAGCAGCATAAACGCAGGATGTGAAACAACTGGCTGCCTAGTGGTGCTGCAAAGAAGGATCCCAGGGTTGTTGTGGATCAGAGCAGCTGGACAGGAATCAACACCATAGCATGCAGTAAGGAAAATAAGCCAAATACCAGACTATATAGAGAGTCATGGCTCTTGTAACATATATGAAGAAATTCTTCTGCTCAGCTCAGCATTGGCACCACCTTAGCTGGAACACTGTCTGTAACGGGGGACTATACTGTAAGGCAGGTGCAGCTCAGTTTGAAAGAGAAATCATTGAGAATAGTTGCAGGCTAAAAAATATAATGGATGAGGAAAATCGTGAATACTGTAGCTGTTTGGTCTAGAGAAAGAAAGATTGATGTGAGACATGAAAACAGATTTCAAGTCCTTAAAAAGCACAATGAAAGGGATGTACCAGTAGTGAATAGTGTAGGAAATAATCTGCTTAAACTACAGCAAAGGAGACTTAGGCTAAACATAATGAAAAACTTTCTAAGGATAGTGAAATACCAAGATATATTGCCTAAAAGCATTGTGTAATACTTGTTCACATTGTTAGAGGTTTTTAAGGGTTAGTTAAATACGTATCTGCCAGGAATATTTTAACTAAGCATATAAAAGTGATGTACACGTAGATGAACTTGTTCATAATAAAGTAATGTTGCACCGGTGGTTCTGAAGCCATCTTTGTTCCAGAAACAGGTGTCAGGTACCCAGCCAATGTAACCTATCGTGGTGAAAGAAACTTTCACAATGATTAAGAGAGACTTGGATGATGATTGAGTATTCTTGTAGTTCAAGCAACCATATGTGCAGTGTGTCAGACAATGCATATCCTGCCTATTGCCCCGATACAGTTAGTGAACTGTTTTATGACCTTGGGGATACTGTTGAGGATAGCCAGATGTTTTGGACCCATTCCTGATCATCTCATTTCTACAGGATGATGTAATCCTGCCTGGAATGCTTCTCTCTCTCTGACACAAAATTGCAACCAATACCTGGGTGAGAAAGTGAAACTTTGCTCCTTGGAAAACTCCACCTTTTGTCTGTATGATGGTCAAGAATGGCTTGATTGCCTGGCTCCATTGAATACAAGTGACCTGAATGGCAACACAAAGTTGTTGAGAGACATCATGCTGCCCACATGAGATGCACACAGAAAGTCTGTTCAGATAATGTAGGGCACGAGCTCAGGGGCTGCTGCTGAATTTGGTTGTATTTTGAATTGTACCCGTGCAGTCCAAGCAAAGCGCGTTACAAAAGGGGAAAACCATCTGGAATATTTATCAAGTAGTTGTGAGAACCTCTGGACAGGTTGAAGTGATGCAGGCAGCATACCTCCACTATCCCTTAGATTCACCAGTGTTTATGTCAGCTAATACACTACAGGCAGTTTTGGGATTTCACATCAGGATAGGGGCAACCTCAGGTTCCCTCCTGTGTTCATTGCAATGAAAGGATTTCTAAAAACAGTCCATTTTTTGAGGGAGTAGAACTTTATATGGTCTGCTTATAAATTAGAACTTTATAAATAGAACTGCTTATAAATTATGGCATAGAGTGTAGCACAAGCAATTACATTCTTAAATTTTAAACGGAGAAAAGCAGTGAAAACCAAAATTTTTTCCATTTTATCCTACCAAATGTCCCAAAACTGCAAAAATTTACTTTGGGTAAGAAGCCATCCTTCTGAAAATAGACAAGGGGAATATGAAGGATGAATACCTGAGGAATGAGAGAGGTGTGAATATGGAAGAATATGAATGAAAGGTGAATTTATAAGATAATTAATAAGGAACAGGATAGCATACCGATAACTGGCTGAGGAAGAGATATCAGGGTAGCTTTGAAACATGAACTTAGAACAAGAGAAAAGCTTAGTGATTTACAGTGAAATGGAGGCAAATAGGCAGCTGATTATCTATGCTGTTAGGATTTAGCAGAAGGGTTCAATAAATTACACTTCTGATGTGAAATATTTCAGTGATGTTACTGAAACTATTTGCTAAAATTAAATATTCTCACATCAGTAGGCTCCCACAGACTAAGCATGTAATAGCATTGGTATTGTTAGGTAATATAAAGTTGCTACACATATAAGATTTTTTTCTTGAGAGGAAAATTTAAAATAAAAAATTTAAGATATGAAATATCTAAACTCAGACTAATATTCAGAATTTTATACAAATTCACTCCAGCATTGTTTACTGACTTGTAGAAACTGCATTTTCCCTTCTGCTTTCTTTTGCTTGTTTTCTCATCTCAAATATATTTTTTGTCCTGCTGTTTAGTTAACACATCCTGTTCTTTGTTGCCTGCTGTTTACTGCAATTCCCCTCCATGTAACAAATCACTATAACCATATGACTGATGAGATCCCTGATTTTTTCTTGGCATTTCCCTGTTCAATCCTTGTTATACAAATACAGATTAATATTACAGAGTTATTAATTAATATTGCCATTTATGTCCAGATTTTGAGGCTGAATCAAAGCCTCTAATTTTTAATGAATTTTTGGTTATATCTCAAATGAGGATATGCTCTTGCAGAATTAAAAAAAGCAAACCAAACCTAACCAAACCAAAACACTCATTATCATAGCATAAACAGTATTTTATCCCTGTTTTTTCTGGCAAAGCTATTTTTACAAGTAATGTTCACTTTGACCATCTGTGCTCCTTTAAGTGAAACCAAGCACTTCCTTTTTCTGGTTGATATTCCAGGCTGCCAGGTTTTGTCATTAGGTTAATTGCCTAGTTTTTTATCAAGCTTTTGAATTACTTTGTGATTTTAAGATTTATTAATGCTTTCACAGACATTTTCACAAAAATTAATATCAAGAGGAACTCCAAAGTTGCTTAATTAAATCCATATATTACAGAACAGATAATAGCCCAAAAGCACAATTATCTTTTGCAAAACTTACCTAGACTTATACAAAAAATGGAACAAACCAATATTTCATCGACAATGTTGAAATGCTTAGAGACCAATTATTAATTGTCCAAGTCCAGATGACCACTGAATGGTAAAGTAGGTAAATGGTAAAGTCTTCAGGTCAGGCTTAAGGTTAGCACTCTGTGACCAATGTCTGGTGATGCTGGAGCACCCACATCTCCACAGGAGAGTCTGGGAGTTTATACTGTATAGCAGGTCCTGACATCTAATTCACTGGTTGATTTATTACATCTCATTGATAAACAAAAAGACTGATTCCATCCTGATTTGCTCTAAGTGAACTGAGCATTTCCCCATGTAACAGTCCCATACAACAACATGCAAACATGACTGTTTTCTACTTTAAAAACAATGCACCCTACTCCATAGTTCACATCTATGTTCCCAGAAGTAATAGTTCTAGTTTAGTTGTATTAAACACATCTGTTTTCACTCCACCAATTACAGAAAATTATCGAGTGCTTTTTGTCAGTTACTTGTCCTCATTACTTACTCTTATGTAAATTTTTCTTTTTTTTTTTTTTACCAGAAAGGTTTGATAAGATAAAAATACTTGCTAGCACTGATCCAAGAACTTCTCTTACCAGTAATTCTTTATCTTTTACATATTAGCTTTGAAAAGTGGTTGTTGAGTTCTGTCAACAAGATAGCTTTCAAGTAATTTAATTTCTATCCCGCTATTAGTGTATAATGCAATACTGACAATGTCAGAGTAACAAGTCAAGTACTGACTGTAAAACATCAGGATTTGCTATCTTCCAAATACATGATTTCAGTGGCATTGCTTTTGAAAACTGTACTTGTACTGCTGTCAATAAAGACCAAAATTTTTTTTTTCTGACAAGAATTTTGTGTGTGAACAAAGCTTACTAATCTAAATTCAAGGTTTTATAGTAATTTGCATATATTCTTGAAACTATTTAAATTGATTCATCTTAGCCTTCTTGTAAATTAGGATAACTGATTTGTAACACACAGGATTATTCACTTTATCCTGTTTAAATACTGGAACCACATTTGCAGTTATCCAGTCACTTGGAATTTCTTCAGATTCCCAGGATTTGTTAAATATTGCATGAGTTGTTCTTAAAGCTCACAGCTGGTTTGCTTAGGGCTCCTGGGTGTCAGTTATCTGGGCCTGTTGATTTGCAAATGTTTAATTTCAACAGATGTTCCTTTACATCCTTCTTTGCTACACATAGTAAACTTGCCATTACAGCAGCAACAGCATGTAGGATACATAAAACCTCATGCTTGTTTCCACACACAACACTTAAATGTCTATTGGCCATTTCTGAATTGTAATTTTTTTTCAGAGCCATCTAGACGGACTTGTACGTGTAATCCAGTCCTCTCAATATTAGCTTTCCTTCTGTTTTAACAGGCCTTCAATATTTCCTTTAAACTATGCTGGCCTTCTACCCAGAAATAAATTTTTCATGTCCTTGGAATTGTGTTTTATGGGATACCCAATAGGATATTCATGAACAATTCCTGCTTTTTATTAGACCACTCCACATTTGACACATGTACTTCGTTAGCTACCATAAGTTCCTTGAAATTTGGTAAAAGTGACAACTTCAGGGTTCAGGAATGCTGAGAATAGGTTAATACTGTGTTCTGTTCTCGTAACTGAAATCTAACTGGTTTAAGATCACTGGCATCTTTTTTTAGGTAAGTAATTGCTGCACCTCTGCCAGTGGGAATAATGCTCAAATACTGTTACCTCATGCTGTCTGCTCTTGGCTGCTTAGTATATCCAGCAAAGACCCCTTGAGTTGAAGTCACTCTTGGCAGCACTCATTTTCTTCCTACTGCACCTCAGCTGTATTTTAAGGAGCAGTTCACACAGTGCATGAAATGCTGTAACAGAAAGGCACCTTCTTTATTTTCTTTAACCAGAGCTTCTGTTGACAAATTTTCATAGTAAAGTTGGGACCCCTTTGTGGCTGCAAAGTTTTTAATGTGAACTATTACTTCCTCTCTCTCAACCCTCTTCCAGCTGATCTATTTTTCTAAAGGCAAACTACAGGATTAGCTGTAATATTCATGCAATAAAGTTGATCTTGACACTTTGCATCATTACATTACCATCTTACATTGGACATCTCCACACCACGAGTTATGGTGACAACCTAGAGTCCCAGTATTTTTACATAGATGTTAAAGAAGGATATCTTCCATCTATGCTTAGATTACTAGTTTCATGTACATAGCTTAGTGTACATCCAAAATTACTGTGTTGTTATCCTTCCCTGTTTAAGTGGCTGCAAAAACTCTCTGGCTAATCTTTGCTGCAAAGAGAACTATCTCAGCCGTAAAATGATCTCCTTATGGCAAATGATATCACCCTACCCAAATTACACATCTCTGTCTCCACTCACACAGAACAAGTTTCATTTTTTGGAGACACTGCCTTTTTTTCCCTTCTATTACTCAAGAATCTGAAAGGATTTCTGAGAATGCCAGAAGGCTACTCTGGCAGCTTCCCACCCAGTTTCCTGCCTAGGGAGGTTATAGGTTATTTTCAAATTGGATTATGACTGGTAGATGTTGAATAGATAATCCAAAAAGTTTACTGTGCAGAGATCCTGAACTACCTTATATGAGCTCACTTTTCCTATCTGAATAAGGACAGATACTCTAAACAAAGACAACTACTGTAGATTTTTAATAGGCATAAGATTATTAGTTCATTCTAGAACACTGCTCAATAAAAGGGAATGAAATCTGCAGCTTGGCAGATTCTGTGGATATCTGTATATAAAAACCTGACATTAATTACCCTCAGCTCATGAAACTGTAACTTATTTGGAGGCTTGAAAAGTGCCTGTCACTGAATGACAAATGTGAATAAAGTTTGGGTTAAAATTTAGCACTTTACAGACAAGAGTTCTCCCTAAGTGTGCATAAATAAATATCTTGAACTAAAGCTACATGCAGGCATCTAACCACAGACTTAGCAGAAATGGTTTGATTGGAGGAATAAAAAGCTTTTAAAAAGTCATTTCTCAGAAATATGTTATTTCATACTAATATCATCTTGAGATTTGCATAATGATCTTGGTATTTTGTCTTCACTCTTATACTGGTCAGGCTGACATAATCACTGATGCAAACAAAAGTGTGTTTATAGTTTTATTCCCTCTCACAAAGAGTAAGTTGTCCACAAAGAGGGAATATATGTGGTTTTGAAAAAGGAAGACCAGTGTTGTTGTTACATGGAGTATCATGTGTCTAATTTTATTCTAGAGGCAGATTGTGCAGGTGCATGCAATAAACCTGTGCACTCTGCTGCAATCCATGTACATTGTAAATGAGTTTAGGAAAGAAAGTTCAGCTCAATTTAATTTCTATGACACTTAAAACTTCTTTGGGAATAATCTTTCTCCTGAGTTACAGGTAGCTTTCTGGTTTTAAATAATAGCAGAAAATTATTAATAATTTAAAAAAGTAAACCAGTTTATTTTACTTTTGTATCAGGTAACTAAGCAAGTTTTTTGTTTCCTCTTGGTTTTCCATATAAAACTGCCTTTTTTTTTATTCTCAAAGGAACTAAACATAGCTTCTAAAAAATTGTAGGTAAACTACAATTGTGAGCACAAAAATGTGATGCTTTAACACTTGTGATATTAATTTGAATGGGACAAAATATAACATGGGTAATTGTCTTGCAATGAAACATAAGAAATCCCCTACATGAGATATTGTTAATGTTTTGATCAGCTTTTCAGTTGCTAACATTGAAGGGTAGAATCCATATGTCAAATCTAACACAAACTAGGTTTTTTTGACAGGATACTCAGGAAAATCTAAAGACAGATTAGAAGGGAGAGAATCCATACAGTGAACAAAGGGACTCTTATGAATTATGACCTTCAGAAAGGAAGACACATTATTTGTATGCTACTGAGTTATGGAAATGTAATGTGGGTACAGAAATGAACGACAGACACACTATGGTCAGTCTTGGAACTCCAAGGTCTCTGTGCCTGGCAGCAAATTTGAGGAGAGACACTGCCTATGTTAACAGAGGATAGCATTGGCACAGCTTGAGTAAACTGAACATACTTAAATCCATGAGACCAGATGGGATGCAACATGGTGAGTTAGCTGAGATCCTTGCAAAGCTGATCTTGGTTGCCACTGAACAGCAGCAAGACAAACATTGCACCCACCTTCCAAAGGGGTGAATGATTCTGAGAGAAGGAAAACTCAGGATCTACAGACCACTCAGCTGCATCTCAGCCTCCATAACAACTCCTCTGTGAAGCCACGTCTAGGCAGTAAAGTCCTAACATAACAGGTGATTTAATCTTGAGGAAATTTCAGATGCGTGCATAAAATAAAAAGTGGTCCTTCCTTCCTCCTACAGTTAAATGTTCTGGTTTTATTTTCACTGGCTCACTTGTGGCATGCACATAGCTATATTATGTTGGAGGATGTGTATATGTCTGAAGTAAACCTTACAGAAATGTGAATGATTCAGCTTTTGCTTCACCTTTTCTCCAAGAATTCCCAACAGCAGACTCCGGTCTTGTTACATTGACTGAGTGGCACTACTCTATATTACTCATAGTCATCCTAAATTTACCAGTTAGCCCATGATGAAACACTGAAGCTGTAGGCATTTTAATAGATCATGTTTACTTATATACTGTATTTATTGCTTGAAAATTACTCTATTGGCCTAAGGAGACCATAGATATTTCATGGCTGGAGAAATGCCAGCTATATATTAGAGGATTTTTCTCTTGGAAAGATTAAATAAACACTATTTCATTTCAACTTAATTTGCTTCATTTACAAAATTGGCAATTATGTCCTTTTGCAAAATGGGTCTGCTCTTTAAAAACTTGCATTTGGTAAAAATCTTAGCATGATATAGAGTTGGAATGACTTCAGATTGCTTATTTAGTGGTTATTGTTTCTTTTATTTATTTATTTTCCTGAATTTATTTACTTATATATATATATCTTTATCTATTTATTTGAAGTTGCAGAGGACTTCTATTTTGTTGATTGTATAATTGGATTTTTTTTTTTTTTTGGCAAATGCAAAGTTATAAACTAGTAAAAATGGCATTTCACTGTAAAAGTCACAGTAATTCCACAAAATAGCCATAATTTTTTTTACTAAGTGCTTTAGAAACAAATGAAATTTTTTTTGTGCTCATGCAAAAGTTAAAAATTTGTCCTAACTTCATTTCACAGAATCACAGGATCACAGAATCACAGAATTGTCACATCTGACAAAGACCTCTTGGATCACTGCATTCAACTGTTAACATTCCCACCAGATAAAATATATATACCAATAATTGTATCACTCACTACAGCATGTCCTAAAATGCCTCATCCACATGTTTTTTAAATACCTCCAGGGATGGTGACTCCCCCAACTCCCTGGACAGCCCATTCCAACCTTACTGCTCTCTCATCTTCCTGATATCCAATCTAAATCTCTTCTGGTGCAAGTTCAGGCCATCTCCTCCAGCATCATCATTGTTGACTTGAGAGTAGAGCCCAGCATCCACCTTCCTACAACCTCCTGCTGCCACAAAGTACTGGATAAAATTTATCCTGCTGCAAGAGGACAGACTGAAATTTATAAGCATGGAGAATTTTAATACAAAATACATCTGAACCTCATATCCCTTATGAGATCACCTCCCTTTTGAGAGAGAATGGATGGACATCAGAATGGATGGAGCATAAGTGTGCATGTCTAAAACTGCAAACTGCACCCAGGTATTGTTTTCAGTCTTGAAAGGCACTATTGTAGGCACTTGAAAGGCACTTTTCTGAGATTCAATATCTGTACAATCCCTTCACATTTCTGGAATGAAATCTTCAATATACACTTTTCACCTGAAGATCTTTTCCTTGCCCTTTCCTTGTCTTGTCTTCCCCTTGTTTACTAAGTCCCCTTCTAGTTAAGACATTTCTGGAGTTAACAAAGAAAAGGAGCTAAGCATTTCTACTGTCACTGTGATCAGTCTTCTGCATATTCTATCCCTTTCCCTGCCCTTCAATCACTTGTTTTTTCAACAGTTAAATCCTGTAAGAGCATTGACTGCAATGGTACAAAAACAAAGCTCTGTGGAGAATATTTTTCAGTGAGCTCCTGAGGCTTACTGTAATATCTATAATAGCAAATAGTTTAATGTGGCAACAGTTCAGTAAGGACAAGAAAAAAAAATGGCATTTAGGTCACATTCCTAGTTTCTGAGAAAATACTGAGGGGCAGAAGAAGGAAAAGGAATAGACTTATGTCTGGAAAAAGCTAACATATGTAGCTAAGTCGCTTAGCATGAAAAAAGAACTGTGTCACAGACATAGCTGAGGTTAAGAATAGACAGGTTACATCATCGTTTGCACAATGCAGTAGTGGGAGAAGGGAGGAAATGAGGCCTTAGGAGAGGAATAAATAAATTACAGCCGAACTTTATAGAAAAATGGCTAGACTGGAAGCTACTTAGGAAAAATCTGGATTGTTGTCTGTGTTAAATACAGGTAAGGAAAAAAACTGAAAGAACTTCTACTAAAAAAAAAAGAAACAGTCAAGGGATCTGAGAATATTCAGTTCATTTGTTCATTTTGTTGTTGCTGTTGTTGTTAAGAGATTTTTTAATTATTTCCACTATGTTAGCAATGGTGGCAAGTTGTGCAGCCACCTTTCAAACTCCAGAGTCTCCCTAATGCCAACAGGAAAAATGTCTACAAAACACTAAACAGTTTCTTACTTGCATTATCCAAGGCTGCACTCAAGTTAGTCAGGAGAAGGTTCTCCTGAGAGTAAATTCTACCTTCAGGACTGTACCTCTGGCAACTTGTGCTCAGCAGTGGCAATATCCCTTCCTCCTTGGAGAAAAGTGGGAGTTCAGGACAGTTTTCAGTCAGGGTGTGCAAAGCATCTTCTAATAAACATAGCCCACAAGCCAGCTGAATCCTAGGCTTTGCACAGATAGCTGTGAAAATGGTTCAAAACCTCTTTATCTCATTGGTGGCTTTAATGAGTAAACCAGGAAAGAATACTCAGTCTGTTAATTAAAGTGCAAAGATCTGAGCCTCTAAATATTTTATAGAAGGTTTTGTAGAAAGACCTGTTCTGCACTTCCATTTCTAGCCTCGTGCAGGGAAGTGGAGGGAAGAACAAAACAGAGTGCTTGGTGTTTCTTAGTTCAGCTGGAAAGCAAACATCCCAGTTTTGAAAGTATAGACTGGATGTCTGAAAGTAATTTAAACCGTTTGGAGAAAAGTTTGGAAAAATAAACAAAATGCATCTGGTTGCATCTGGTTACACAGGCAAAATGATGGATAATAAATGATTGAGTTAGACAAAGGTGTCATGCAAAAACTGTAAAAGCTATTGCCTGGGGTTAAAGGAGAACTGAGGATGATACAGCATGTCACCTGAAACCAACCACTAGATTAATTCCAGAAAATGGAAATTTATACACTTGGATCCATTTTTAAAGAAAAAAAATAATACTTAGCTTTTATTAATTTTTTTTTTTGTCAATTCAGTGGAAACTGTCATACAAGTATGCTTCCTGTTACAATTTTGGTTGATCATTCCCAATTCCAGATAGATTACCTGTTCTCAGTCCTCCAAAGTAAATCAGTTAAAAAAAACCCTCCAGAACTCTAGAGGAGAAATGTGAATCTAAATGTACTTAAGACCTGTTCTGGTTGCTATTTTAATCTGAACAGACACTAGCTAAGCATTCTCAGAAAAAAAAAATTATATTTGAAACAGACGTCAAGAAGTCACATACCTCACAGGACCCCTGCCTGGAATGGCCCAACCAAGTCGGGTCAGTATGGCTTAACAAAGGCTGTTTAAGAATAAGCATTATTTCCAAAAAGAATTGGCATATCATGGTAGTCTTCATTGTTTCCATTATGAATATGGTTTTACGGGGTTTAGAAGTCTTCTACAGTTTAAAATGTCATATCCCAACCAAATTCAGTGTGGTGCTATTAATGCAGTAAATTCCCTCCAAAGAAATTCTTTTAACTTTCATTTCAAGTTTGGCAAATGCAGTAAAAGAGATAGCATCACTTGGCTTCTAGTCATCAGGCAATCCCACAGGAAACTGTTTTGCCAGCAGAAAAACTCAGAGCTTTTCAGCATTGGAAGTAAAAATTTAGATTCTACAACCACATTTCAGCCAAGATGCTCCTGTTTTGGGAATGGGGGAGAAGGGTAAGAGAGAGAGCTGAAATGGTTGAACAGGATGGAAAACAAACTCTGCTGGTATTCCATGACTGCCATGTACATTACAGTCTGCCTGTTGGCAGCTGATGACACTGCAGCCAGCAACCATTCTAAACCTCTGGCACAGGCAACAAGCCTCTGACAAATCCATTTTGCTAATGCTCCATATCACTGTGTCTTTATATATGTACCAGCACTAATGTCACCAGTCCTACAGGTTTAACCCACAAGAATAAAGTCAAGTGCCAAGTGATAAAACTCCTCCCCTGATTGCCTTGTACCCTGATGGGATAATTTCTGTCAGCTTCTGTTGGCACCAATGACATTTCTTACCCTATAGTCCAGCAAGGAGAACTTAATTCCATCACTGGTTGACTCTTCCACACATATTCCTTGAAATAGAGGATTGAAAAGGAGCTTGCTGGTGCTTGGTTGCACAGTGTGCTAGAGAAGGAAGGGAGGACAGCAATGTGGAAGCACATGTTGCCTCATGAATGAGATGAGACACTTCAGAAGTTTTCTAGAACTAAAAATCTCAACTGGATATATATAATTTAGCTGGGACTGTTGTCCAGAATGATAAATAGATGGTTTTTTTCATACTGTGTACAAACACTCAGCTTGAAATCTACTTCTTTAACAATGTTCCTGAGTTATTCCGCTTGGTTTTACCTACCATGGTGGTGTGAATGGGATATTTTGACACTGGAACAATACTGATGAGACAATACTGACAATACTGAGACAATATTGAGACAATACTAATGGTATGTAATCTAGTGTGTTCATTTCAAAGGCAGATACTTGTCTACATGCAGCTTTATGCTGGATTTTTAAATTATATTCCCTCCTGGAGAGTGGTTAGCACTCCAGAGAGAGGAATGGGCCTGGAGATGATGGGGAGCTATGTTAAGAACTGGCACTGATCTGATTTTCATGCTGGCATCTTGCCTTTCAGTCTAGAAGTCCTCTGGAAGACATTTTGCCTTCCAGTCTGGTTTTTAACACCTACTACTAAAGAATCTCCTTGCTGGCATTAAGTCTTGTTAGATTGGAAGAGTATTGGAATTTATGACTCCATAGATTGAGGATGATTTACATGAATATAAACCACACAGTTTAAAAATAAAAATAACAGCCTGTAAAATAAATATGAGAAAGAATAGCCATGACTGTTCAGTTCATTATTAGCTCATGAGATAATGTTATCTTACTCATTTTATATCATACGAAATGCTTTCAGGAGAGCTATTTAATTGCTCAAATGTATGTTTCTACATAAAACTAAACATATAGCTCTGAAGCAAGCTGTTTTGTTTCCTGGATACATTTTTCTTCTATAAGATCCAACATATAATTCTGAAAAAATCCTCTGGACTTAATACAAGAAATGGAGAAAAATATTCAAGATAAACTACCAAAACGGAGTCTTAACATTTAGAGTCCTGGTTGTAAGGGGTTTTTGTACTGAGTTCTTTGTGGTAGCTTAGCATATGAAGATCAAAATAATAGAAGAATCAAGTACATTAACAGCGTTCCAAAACTAAAATAAATAGTTTTCCAGTTTTTTGATATGATAGGAATCCAAATAAACCAAGTTGCTTGATTGGTACATTCTCTCCCTCCCTTCCTCCCCTTCCCACTTAATTGAAACAAGAGTGCTTAAGTTTCTTATAATAATTTCTTTTTTTAAGTGTAACTTTCCCTGTCACTTAAGAAAGTATTATAATATTGATGGTTTTCTGCAAATGGACCATGAACCACTCTGTTGCATACTGAAAACCTCTGCTCACATTACAAAAAACCCAAAACAAACAAACAAAAAATAACCCAAGAAACTTAAATGACTTAAACTTATTCTTCTTTGCCCACATTTTGAATTTATCTGTTTTCTAACTTTGGTATTGCTTTTCTTCATTTTCTGGTCTTCTTGCTTGATTTTTTTGCATTCATGTGGCAAACGATGTCTAAGACAAGAACTGAAGGATTAATCCTCTATTTTCTTTTTGCTTGAGTGAATCAAATTAAACAAATGATCACAAAATTTAACTTTTCTCAGTATCAAGAAGTGCATCTGGAACTGCTTGTTTTGAGTATGTATCTTTTTGAAACATACACCCACAAAGCAGTTCCAGCTAGTCTCACAAAGCCCAGTTCTTCTGTCATTTAACTCAGACCAGCCAGGAATGACTCCATTTAGTGGAGAATGTCAGGTTGCTCAAGTACAGGTTGGACTGGATGATCTTACAGGTCTTTTCCAACCCCAAAATTTCTTTGATTCCATGAAATGAAAATTCTGATTAAATCAGAGCAGAAGTTTTCAGCAGCTGGGCCTATCTTTTTCTGTTTCAACTTTTGTTATGTACTTTTTTGCCAGAAGAAAAAGCAGTTTCCCAAATCTCTGAGTAATAAGAGAATTATAGATTATTCTTTTTGGTTACAACAGCTCTATGTGAAGTGTAGGGCTGATGCATACCTTTCAGCTCCTCTCTTTACTGCCTGTCCTACTTGTTACCAGACTGCACTGGGGGAGAAGCCTGGGGCTGGACAGTAGAAGCACAGTGTTCAGAAGCAGGACATGGAGAGACAAGTCAAGACAATGTCTACTCTGTCAATTTATGGACATGGGTCTTGTCAGTGTAGGTCACCAAAGGATTTCTCCTTAGGCAGTTTTTATGCAGCATGAGAATATATAAACAGAGCACTTAGCTGGGATTAGATTTCACAGAGAACAGTGACATCCCTGTATCTAATTACATTAATTTCTCTTCACCAGTGCCTTCTCAGCATCTGCTTGTAATGTCCTCATTATCACTTTTGAATGCCATGGGGACCGCTCCTTACCACTGTCATGACTCTCATAAATGATGTGGTCAAATTATTTATGATCAGAGGCAGCACACAGGAAAAGTGAAACACAAATAATTTCCTAGAATTAGAAAGAAAACATGTCATAGCTAGAAATGGGGGTGAGACCTTTTGTTTTCTAGATTTATTACCTAATTATGTATTTATTTTTACACTGTCATTAGCAGAAATGTTTATAGAGGATGTCCAGTTATTTATTCTTTTTAGTTCCTGTGTTTTAGGAAATGAATTTATTACAATTTGAAAAGCAAAATGAAAGAATTAACATACTGGTTCATATGCTTTAAATCAGTGCTTATTTTGTTTGCAACTTACATATTCAAAAAAGGTAGACTGAGCCCCATGGCTGAATGTAAAGAAATTCACCTAATTAAAAACAATATTGAATTAATTTTCATAATATCACTGTGAAGCTGTATCTTATACTAGAGCACTCTGTTGTTAGTAAAACAACGTTAAGGAGTAGACAATAATGGCTGAAAAGCAAAATGATTGGGGTCAAAATCTGTTCTGCATATGTTTCCAAGATCTTCAATGAATTTGGACTATACATTAAAACATGAAATGGTTGTAACTGCTGGCTACGGGTTAATAAAGAAAATTCCTAGAATTTTCTGTGCTTTTGGCAGTCTTCCTGGGGAAAACTATGCTTAGCATTTCATTGAAATCCAGGTGATGCACCTGAACTTCACTTCTTTTCAGCAACTGCTAAATTCATGAGTAATGATTTAATAGTAAAACGTGAAGACTCTCTGATTTTTGTTATCATGTGGATAAGATCAGGTTTGGGGCTTTTTCTAATAGAAAAAGAGACCTATATCTCTCTTCATTCCCACATAGTTCACTCCTGCCAGGGAAGCTTCTCTACTTGTACTCCAACTCTTGAATGTCATATTGGTGGAAGTACTGGGCTACTTCTTATAAGTACAACTTCTAATTAGGGACAATTCTGTGTCCTGTGTTCTCCTTACAATACCATCTCATCTGACATTGCTATAAAACGTCTATAATCTTTTCTTCTATTAATATTTGATGAATATGTTGCCTCTTGTCTCACATTCTTGTCCTAAGAATTTTCTACCCTCCTTGTTGAAAATGCTCATGTGATGACTTTTCTTAAATTTCCTCCCCGTGCATCTTTTTTAATCTGAAATATTGATTCGGTTCTCCTATTCAGAAAATGTTTTCTATTTCATGTCTCCATTAGTATATTTTCACCACAGTGTAAAGATTCCTAAGCCTTATATTGACAAAGCTCAGGTAAATACTGGAGATTAGCTATAGTAAAATAGATCTTAAAATCAGATGCTTGAGAAGTGATGAACTGTCTCACAGTATCTTTGCTATTGCATTGGATTATAAATCACACATAGTCTAATTAGATTCTTTGATAGTCTAATTCGGATTCTTTGCTCAGATTCTTTGAAGAATCATTCAAAATGCTATCTGTTAGAGCTAATATAATAATGAAACCTTACTTGCCTCTGGATGCTGGGAACCCCAAGATGTGAATGGTTAAATGAGGGTGCAGCATGCGGTGCAAAGGGTTACTCCATTTTTTTTTATTATTTGTGATATAGCAGGATTTTCTTACAAGAAAATTACTCTATTCATTATTTCTACTATAATGTGGCCAAGGGATGTGCACAACACAACATGGACTTGAAGGCTGTGCTGCACTCACTAAGGTTAAATGTTATGTGGACCACTGATTCCTGGATGTAAAGCAAACTTGTCATTTAATTCTTGGGGTACTTATATTTAAAATATTCTGTAGTAGCTTCCAAAGAATATAAAACAGAGGGAAAAATGTTGACAAACAATGTATGAGAAATGTTAAATCCACTAGATCACTAGTCAAGTTAAATAATAGGATGCCCTCCTTGTATGTGTTTAAACCTGTCTCCAGGGAGCCATCTCTGTTGTTTATTTGCTTGGTGAAATTATCTGCTTGTGTGCTTTGATTAGCTCTTGTCTACATCTCAACTCCTTTTTTTAGGCACATCAAATAATATTAGCACCATCAGCTTGGTTTTTTTTCCCCTTCTTATCATTATAATTTGTGGTTATTTAAATACTGCATGAAGCCTTGTAGTTTTGACTTCTGTTCATAATTGTGTTACATTTAGACTCTCAAAGAAAATATATTAATTTGCTAATGGGAATGCCACATAGATTCTACTAGTATGGTTAAAATTTTAAGAGAAAACAGAGTTAAAGAAGGTTAATCAAATATTTTCACAGGGCCATTTAATTATGTTGGGTCATTACTAAAACAACATTTGTTCTATTACTAATTTGTTTCACTTCAGTGAAATGGATTAGTTTTGACTCATTTTCTCAATGTGATTAACAAGGAACAGATAAAAAATTTACCATTCATGTAGTCTGAAAGACTGAATAAACCTTGAAGTTCATTCAGAAGGTGAGTGGTTAAATATGAAATAGCATATATTACATGGTGAGTGCTACTGAAATTTTTAGTTTCATTTTGTATTCCTCTTGAACAGAAGGGTATTGCTTCTGTTGTAAGAGGATCTAACATGATATTCTGTGGGTTTTTTATGGTATCCAACTTAAAGCAGACTCCTTCTCTGGACTGGCAATGATCTATTATATGCTTTAGGCTGGAACAAGAAGTTTCTCAGCAGCATTCTTAGCTATTGCACCTTATTCCATTGGAGAGTGTCTTCTTTGTTGGCTGGGCTCTAATGAAACTACAATTCTTTACTTGGGTGTAGATACTTAGCTAGCAGTGTGACATCTTAGTGATGGTGCACTTAGAAAAAATAAAATACAGAACTGACTTTCACCTTTGTTGATTATGGAAACCATGTTGTTTCTTCAGTCTTAAACAAGGCCAACAGGAAAGATCTATGCAGAAAACAAACACATTTTGGGAAGTAGACCAATTATGTTCTATCAGTCTATGGGTCTTGATGAAAACCATGGTTGAAAGTACTGCAATATTTCAATGTCTACTCCTGATAATATGTCTCCACAATTGTTCTGTTCTTCTGATATGACTGTTTGCAGGAATGTGTTTTGAATCCCATAGGAGGTCTGTATTTTTTTTTAAGATACATCACAATTGAGAGAGAGCATCTCTTGAGAACACATGCCATATTCTCAGATGCTTCACCCAGTGCTGAAATTTCCTTTTTATTTTAAAACTTCATAGCTAGAAATATTTCTTGTAGAGCAAGAAACAAATGTTTTTGTTACTGTATTCCTCCGACTGAAATTTTATGGATCTGATAAGACCTTCAAGGGGGCAAAGAACATTTGCTGTTTGCTGTTCCACCTATGTACACTGATCCTTCTATACCTATTGTATATCTCATGTTATGAAGAGGAACACTAATCACCAATATACAGAAAGAAAGGAAGAAACAAACATGGGGAGGAATTTCAGAGTTTTTATCAACCTCTGAATGAGACTGGAGATATTTATTCTTGATATAATTTTGAAGTTAAAATTTAAAATGAAACTCAAACTTTATCCTTTTAAAATAATAAAAGGTATTATTAATTAAAAATTACCAAGTTGTGTAATTTGGTTTTATGTGGGAATAGTTACAGGTATTGGACATATGTGAAAAAATGATGGGATTTGTTTATGAAAGATAGAGATTAAAATCTTGGAAAATCAAGTTTTTTCTTTGCAGTACATGCTTCACACTGATACTGCTAATGGGAAAAAGAAACACTTACATTATGTATTACATGAAGTATCAAAACTATGTATTGGGAAAAGGAAATCCTTCCACAGAAATGTACTTCATACATAAAGTGACCATATGAGGAGGTGACCTCATTTACATAGCTGGCCTGGTTATGCCTGAATGACAAAAAAACATCTTTATTACATGGCTCTCAAATGCATCTTGGGAAAGTTAATCAGGTTCATTTATTGTATTGTATTTACTGTACCCAAAAATCCCAAACTATTAAACTCCCAAAGGGCCACATTTTCCCTTGATGCCCTTGCGGAGCTCATTGGACCCAGGTGTCACAAAACACTGCCAATAAGAAGAATTTGAAAATAATGAGAATGGTACATGGAGCCAGTGGCACAATATGTCCTGCCAGATCTTTGTCCTGGTTTAATGATGCACAAGTCAGAGAATTTTTGTTCTGGGGATATTAGGCGTGACTGCTCATGGTTATTATTTCATCTGACAGGATACGTGATAAGAATGGGAGATAACATGTAATGAGATGGCAAGTTTCATTAAATTACATTTTTTTGAACCCTACTATACCTACCTATCTGTTTTTTAATGGTTTTGACTGTTTCATATGAACTGGTGTTAAGCTTTGTCTCAGCCAAGAGAATATGGATCCCTAATCTCAAACATTTAAAAATTTCTTTTGAATAAAAATCCAATAGGTGAAGATAATCCGTGCAAAAATGAGAAAGGAGAAGGGTAAAACAGAGAAGTGAACCACTTGATCCTGCTGGGATAGTGACAGAACTGTTCAGCAGCAGAATAATGTGAAACCTGATTTCATAAGGAAATCTATAAGGAAGCACTGAGGAAATTCAGGAGAACAATAGCTTTGAAGGTAGCTGATTAACATAAATTATAAAGAAGCTCAGACAAAGTCCATAGAAACTGTGCTTTGTTTCCTTGAAGGGCTGTATTTGACAGAAAAGCAACAAAAAATATCTTGTGGGTAAGACTGTGGGAAGCACCAGAAGCAGAAGGATGGAAATAGCTACATTTGATCACTCCCAGAAAGTTCTGGTTTCCAGCATCTTTTCTGTGGTGTAAGAGAAAATTTTGGTTAGCGAAGTGAGTTGAGGTAAAAGCACTGGTAACAAAATTTACACACCACTTCTTGCACAAGCATTATCCCCATTTCAATATGTTTTTATATTAATCACTTTTGTAGAGTTAAAAATGAAATATCATGTCAAAAGTTGAATGTGATTTTGAAGACTCAGTCGTGTTTAAAAAAACAAGAGGTGTGGTAAAGCTGTACGTGTAACAAAGATAAGAAAATTTTTTTCCCAACACCCACTTTCCAAATGCTTATTCCACTGGAATTTGTTATTGGTATGTTGCTGAATGCCTCAAGAAACGAGGTTCAATTCCCCTAACTCTGGGCTGTGAATAATCTATTGTCTCAAGTGTTTCTCATCTAGGACCTTGTAGTCCTATTTGGAACAGCCTCCTGAATTAGGAAGACTGGAACTAAGATTTTAACTTCAGAACTGAACTACCAAAGCACTGAACATTGTTGATCCCATTCATGTGATACCAAAAGACATTGACTCAGATTTGAACTTTCAGAAGTATTCAGATGATAAAAGACTAGGAATTAGCTTTTGGAATGGATTGGTTATATCAACAACTGGATCTTTACTAAAGGCTGTCTGTTATGAAAAATCAAACATCTGAATCCAAGAATCACCAGTGCTTCTGTGAAATTTTCTGTAGAAGAATGAAAGCTAAGAGAGCCTTCTGCATTCCTGAAGGATTACATGTGATCTTGCTAATTCAAGAAAGGTGAAAGACTGGCTGCTGAATGTGTAAAAAAGGCAGTATGGATTTTTGTCAAGGGCAACAGTTTCTATCCTTTATAAGGCTATTTATATTTCTTTTGTGCTGATATTTCATCCTGTTGTAAGCTCATCATTAATAGAAGTCTTGACTCATGTTTTATCACCACAACGTTTTCAGAACTTTAAGATTTGGTATTCAGTGGTCACAAGGGGACTCTTAGGCAAGAGGTAAGAAGCTTTGGAAAAAGGAAACAAAGCAAATCTTTTCATCATGCTGGCCACAGTATGTCTGCAATAGCCTGAGCTTTCAGTTCTTGTGCTGTTAGCCTACCCTAGTGTCTGGAAAAAAGATTATTACTTACAAAGTAAGTATGTTTGTTCTGGAAAGCAAGTGGGATCCAGTGATGCAGAGCCAAAAATGCCATCTTACAGAGCAAATATTTACAGCAAAGTCACACTTTTGATGTAAACTTATGGATGGGCTTGTATTTTACAGTAGTGGAGGCATTTCCTAAGCCCCAGGAACTCTGGACTGGGCTCTTTTTTTAAGGCCAGGTGATATAAGTGATGTCTGTGTCTTTCTTCTTATACATTCACAAAATTCCTGTGTCTGATGCAGTGGGAATAATGATCAAGAAGGCACTGGGAAGCACAGAGGCCTAAAGCCCATAGCTTCATAAGCCTGTGGAAGGGATTAGGTGTTCCAGCTTTCTTCAAAAACATGGGATGTGACTCAGTAACAAAAGGAATCTCTTCAACACTGTGTTCTTTGAATTTCATGAAGAAGCTGGGACTAATGTAATGTCTAATCCCTTCGTTTTAGTACACACAAAGAATTTGTCTCTCCACACGTCTAATTTACACTGATTCCTCCTTCAGGCTTTACTTGCAGAAGGCTTTCTATTAGTAAATTTCATATAGAATTGGGCAAATAACTAAATATACAAATTTACACAATTACACAAAACAATTTTTGTCTGAATAAACTTTGGAAAGAATAATTCTCATTACTTCATAACGTATGTTAATGAGTAATTGTTATATATCAACAATAAAACTATATTAAACAAAGCATAAAAGATATAGACTGTGAAGCATTTTTTTTAAAAACCACAAATAATTCCAAGAAGTATATGTGCAACTTTGGAGTTCACTGTTATTTTTAGGTAAACATAATCCCTTATGAAGATTACATAGTTAACACTGTAAAATTTTTTATGGAAGTTTCATGTCTAACTATACCTATTAATAAAAATTCTGACCCATGATTTCACTGTTAGAGTGAAGATGAAATAGGTTAGAATGAGATTAGAGGGTAGAGTTGTCATTGTGGCACATCCCCAGTACTCCAATAACATTTATTCTGTGCTTCCTGAATGGGACTTTGACTCTACCCTGTGGTACAGTCAGGACCTGAGAACAAGAGCAAAACACCCACTGATTCTTCTCTTTCTTCATGGTTATAAAATGTGGATATAAAATGGAAATGTGGATATAAATGGAAATAAAGTCTCTCAAACTCTCTGAAAAATGCTAGGCAACTCACATGACTAACTAGGTTATCAAAAATAGCTTAATCCAAGTATGGATAACTAATTTATCCACTTATCCTCAGAAACCGAGTGAATAGGAGCATAAAACATTGGAATGTGCCAAATGAGACATCTTTCTATCAGCTGTGTCCTTGGGTCAGACTAAACTAAAAATGTAATAGAAAGATAAAATCCCACATTTTTTCTTTCACCTTTTGTTTGCTTTGTTCTCCTTATGTAATTATAGTAATTGTTTTCCTATTTTCAGTGTTCTTATGACAGATATAAGTTTACCTTTCTGTTTTTTCTAACTTTGCATCTTCTATTTCAGCTTCAAGTAAAAATAGCTTCATGGGTAGGAAGAAAATTTTATGAGCTGACTGAGATGTTTTCAACTGAGAAAAAAATTATTTCTTAGCATTTGTATAGACAAACAAAAAGATTAATTAGGTGGCAATGTAGAGGATTTGTGAGTTTATCTCTAAAGACAACATCAAATGCTTATGACATGATTAGTTTTGTGATCTGCAAGAGCTGGTCATGAGAGTCGAAGTTCAGATGGAGAAATGGACATCAGCCTACATCTTGCCAAGCTGCACAGCACTTGGAACAAGGATTCTAATTTGGAATCATTGAACATTTCTCAGTTTATCAATCTTGATAAATTATTTTTCCACATACAAACAACAAAGCATATTGAATTATTTTTACAGAAAGGAAATCAAGTCGGAAGAGTGAACAGCTAAAGAGCTTTTATATGTAGAAGGGACTGGTCACTGGTACTGCAAATATCATTTTCACTCATAGCAGTGATTCATATTTGATTATAGAAATAATGGAATATTATCTTTTTATTACTTAGACCACATAACAAAGATCACTTTTCAAGTGCAATAGAGAGCTTGTGATGGCTTTTCCACTAAACACTTTTCCTGAGATGTTAGTGTCACTGTTCACTCTGAGTTGTTCTCAAGTCCCTGACTAGCTCACACATATTCAGGAAAAAGGAAGTGACTAAGAGAATCTATATCTCATTGTGTAAACACATAAAAGTGCAAGGAAGACATAAGATCAACTTACAGCTTCCCTGTATTTTATAGGCTGTCAAATTATTATCAGTCTGAAGGTGATCACATGTTCAAACTTCTCTTTTGTACAGGCTTTAATATGTGGGGCAAGGCAGTGAAGCAGAGATGATGTGCTTTTATGTTCCCAGAACTTAAATGTTATGTCCTGAGCATACATCTGAATATAATTTCAATAATTTGTTGCAGAATGTGAGTTAATGTACCACTAATAGAACGTAACACTTGTCTATTTTCTATGGAGATTCCTTTTGAGCTTATAATTTGATTCCTTTTTCATGTCCAGGCCTTATGCAGCTACGTCCTGTATACCACAGGAGAGTTTCTCTCTCTTCCTCCTTTAGTATAAGTGGTCTATATTGGAGTTACCTGCCAAGTTTAAAATGTTGACTTTGACACTGGAAGTATGTCACCTTTGAAAAATACATCTTCTCTCTCTGTCTGATACCTCTGCAATGCTAGAGTTTAACGGGAATGTGAAATGTAAAGCCCTTTTTCTACTTGTTAAAAACGTGTGGAATGAAAATGGTACCTGTCTGGGCTTAGCAGCTGTGCATCTTACACTGTCCCCTCAGCTGCTAAATACCTAATCAAGGTATTTGATTAGGTTAAATCTTCAGCCCCCTTCAGTATGAATGGTAATTGGGAGGATTTTCTAGGGCAGGTGGATAATTTGGAACTTGGTGTTGTCTGACTTTCTGAAGGTAATGTACAATGCTGTAATACTAAAGAGCTATAAAATATATTCATATCCATTTATCTTGAGTAGAAAGGACATGCTATAAACAGGGTATTCTTTCCATTTAAAAAAAAAAAGAGCAAAATATTTCTTGCCTTATATTTTAATTTTTGGTTCTCTGAATATTCTCTTAGAAGAGTTAGGGATGAGAAGAGCTTTGTTTAGGGATATGCTTCTTCTCTTTGTTGCCAGACATTAACAGTAATAATACTAAAACTGTTCAGACTTCAAGGTAGATAAAATTCTTACTATAAAGGCTTACTAATAAGTTGCATGGTCATCCATGTTGTTGTGCAGCATTGCGTTACCATTTCCAGCACTGGCTGTGCATAGCTTAAACTCAAGCCATAGATTGGTTCAGGTTTGCTTGGAGAGGTTCACAAACATGAATAGAGTTTAAAATTTCCAACAAAGCTTTAAGATTTGTATTCATACAGTTTCTGCTTTGTGCCATACCATGTGTTTTATACTCTATACTAGCCAAATGGCCAACAGATAAATCATAAAATACTTTATTAACATCAGCTTACAGTCAAATTCTTGTCTGATTGACATAAATGGCTGTACATTTTTGTAATCAGGTGTTGAACAACAAGATAGTGTTGAACAACAAGATATTGTTAGGGGAAGGTTCCTATTAGGCTATAAGATTTTGCAGCAAACATTTTTAGCTTTTGGAGGCTTGCAAAATGGTGGCCAGGGCTGAGACTCCTCTCATTAAATACAAGCCTCTAAAAGCTCGGGCATGCACTCTTACCAGGTTACTTAGGCTTTGCCTCTTGTGAATGGAGAGACAGCCACGTCTCTCCTTAATTTTGATGTCATGCCCTTTGTAGTAGCCATTCGCTTTGCTAGCCCACAAAGGAAGAAACCAGCTCATGTCTCTTGATCTCTCACTCTGCTGATCTCTCACTCTCTCTCCCCTAAGTCCAAAATAAAAAGTACATTTGTTACTTAGGAACCTGCATCACCAAGATTCAATAGAGCCAAACATACTTTTATTCATGAATTAGATGGGAGAAAGATCACTCTCTAAACACACTGCTTCTAGCAGTAGGTAGAAAGATTTTATGATGTGTGTGTTGGCACTGAGACTTTTACTCAAATAGGTTTTCAGATTCTCCACCTGAAATATGATATGAAGACTCCAGCTTTCATGTAGTCATGCACTATTAGATATGTTTAGCAAGTGCTTTAAACTCTCATACTGAAGCAATAATTTTGATTATGACTGTATTGATATAAACCAGGCCTGAAATATAACAGCAGGATTCCCTGGACAGTAGAGTGAGCAGTAGAAATGAAAAACCATCAGTGAGGTGTTCTAGTACAAGCATGGAGGACCTTTTGTGAATGAGATATAACACGTGTTGCTTTTCACACATGCTTGGATAGGGCTGTGAGTACTCGGCAGGCATCTGGAAGAAGAAGAATCCAGGGATTTGTATTAGAATAGCCTGTGTGAGAAGCTGGCAATACCAGTGCATGAGTGGGAGCAATTGGCAATTCTTTGTTGAAATGCCATGTAGCCTACATGCTGCTGGCTCTTGTTCACTGGTGCAGATGATTTTTTTTCTGAACATCTCTAAAAGGATTCTGCTGGCATTAAGTCATGTACAGTTTTCCTTTAAGGAAAATTTTCCTTTAAGTAAAAAATGTCTTTGACTTATGGCTATATTTAAACTAGGCAGACAAATGAAGCCAATTAAACCAAACACACACAGCTGTTTTGACAAATAACTGGCAAATTATGGTGTTAATTTGTGCAAGTGGGTGTGAATGTGAGCCTCTGATACCCTCAAGTAGATAGAGTAAAATGCAGGTGGACTTGTCAGTGTAATCTCATGAACAGTATCCTTAGGGTTCATTCTGGCATGTACTTCTCATTGATTAGATCTTACGGATAGTGTGGTGGGGTTTTAGAGTGATCACAAGGAAACATGAATTTAGCAAACCACAAAGCTTGTTCTGTTTGTAACCTGAACTAATCTTGGTTTATCAGATGGAAAAGCTGAGTAAAAGTAAAGATGACTTCGTTTTTTCTTCAAAATGAATCTAAAACAGACCTTCAAAACTTGAAAAAAAGAAAAAAAGGTGTGAGGAATTATAATTCAGTTTTCTGTTTCAAGACACAAGTTTCAGGAGAGGTCACATGACTTCCTAGGTTTTAATGATTTCAAACCCCACGTCTGGAATAAAATTGAAAAATGTTCTTAAGGGGGAATGTAATGGCAGGTTGTTCTCCCCTCTTCCTGGTCTAGACAAACCATGGTGTCATTGACTTAAAAATAACCAAGGTTCAAATTTCTGCAGTGCTCAGTCCTATTTTTTTCAGTTCAGCATTACTTTCAGGTCAGCCTGCAAATAACATCCTGATTTGAGGTTATTGTTGCAGTAACTGACACCTTTAAGGAAAATAACTATTCCTTGAATTTCCATTTATAACTGGAGTAATCATTGCTTACGCAGCCTCAGACTACATACATACTAATTTAGAGATTGGGGACTACAGGTCTTTGTCAGAAGTCTCTTGTTTGAGTAGTTTCACAAAAATCTAATATGTATACCCTTTTTCACCTCAACTCCATGGCAGAATGAAAAGCTATTCTGTTCTTGAAGAAGATAAACAACCCCATCTATGTCCTTAGCAAAGTCCTATAAGGTAACAAGCTCAGGAGACTGGATCAGAAGCAAAAGACAGAGTATGGAGAGATGAGGGTGGAAGAGAATAATGGTAGAGAGCAAGGGAAAGCACTGATGGAAAGGCAGAATAAAGGGGAGACTGAATTCAGTACTAGCCATATAATCCTTAAAGGAATTCATGAGGGAGAGCTTGCCAGATGGAAAATGGAAACTAGAACAATAGAGTTTCTTTGTTCATGGCCAAATGGAGGTGAGTGGTATCTTTCCTGAGAGGATATTCACTGGAATGAGTTGCTGATAATCTGTAATACTGCCAGAGAATCCGTGCTTTCTCAGACTTTCTACAGGTCCTAGAATTCCCTGTGTGTTTTCCTCAGTGCAAATATCACAGTTTCTCTAAACTGAAAGGGAAAGTGCTTCCCTCCTTTTTAGTTTGCCAGTGTCTGCAAATGTCAGCTCCATGTTTGTTATAATCAACAAGAATACTCTGTCACTTTTTATTTTCACTTTTCCAGTAGTGTTTTGGCAAGAGTAAACACAGTTTTAGTAGTCTTAAAAGAAAATCACTCCAGGCAGGGAGAATTTTATTACATCTGGGGAGAAAGAAACCTAATCTTTAATTTTCACCAGCTTGCCAAGGTTCATGGTACGGAATTAGATTCAGATGGTAAAATCAACTTGAAGCATGTACAAAAGTGTTGTTCAAGAGAATTTTGAAAGGTGATAACGGGGTGCTTTATTTGTTAGAAGTGATCAGGTGGAATTGCACATATATAGGGAAGCATTTGGCTTCAGTTAATGCTGAACTGACAGCAATTACATGACACCACAGCTGGAGTTACAGTCTTGTTAACTAAATATAAAACTAATTTTTCTTCACAGTATTATCATAATTTGCAGGGTGATTCTCATCTAAATGGCAGCAGGCATAAATAAAAATTAAAATATGCAAGGCCTAAAAAGTAAGAGTTTTTAAAAAATCCATTGTAATGTACAGATATTTTATATTTATAATTTCAGTATAATACTATCCAATATAGTACTCTGATTATGAAATCAGATACTCATTATATGTTAATCCCACAAAATCTCCAACTGTTCTAGAACTTAACATTTGGTACAGTATATGCAGCTTTATATTTCCTGCAAATTAACCAGTATGCATGGAATATCTTTGTTGAGAGGGAATAGCTGGAAGTGATGGATCTAATTAGTCTCCACAGTATCTCTAGCCTATGCAAGATCCTAAAATGAAGAATTTGAAAATAAAATACTAGAAAGGTAAGAATTTTAAAATAAATTTATTATTTATTAGTCATGTTTATATTTTTAGCAAGAAAAGAAGGTTATCTTACTTTTGTTCATTGTGGAAACTAGCTTTAAAATATGTGCTTTCACTGTCTGCATCACATAAGCAGATCCAAAGGCACGAAATTTTCACAAGGACTGGAAAATGAGTAAGACCCAAGAACAAATATTTAGATTATAATTATCTAATAAATGTGTCCAATCTGTCATCTATGTAGTGTTTGTGTAGTGTCATGAATGGTGAGGTAAGTAATGATCTATGCCTTTAAAATAGGTGAGGGACTCAAACCTAAGATAGTTTCTCACTTAGCTGAACTTGTGAGATTAGCACATGCTTTAGCACAGTCTCAATCAGATCCTGTTTACTTTACTTTTTCCTCTGTGGGTCCCCATTCCTGAAATCACTCTGGTGCAAGGCAGGCAGTAGTGGCATATTCTGACTGACACCAGGAACAGCCATTGCCTATGGAACTAAATGCTGGCAACACTGCAGAGAATGAGACTGGTGCATAAAGTTAACCAAATTTCTCCTTGCAGAGAGAAGTAAAAGAAAAGTTGAGTCCCAAAGAAAAAATATTTGAGGAAGCCCATAGAAAACAAATTCTAGACAGGTTATTTGAGGCTTATGATGTCAGGATGTGGAAAAAATAAATCCATAGACACCCTTAGAAGATGGAACTTCTGTACCTCTACACAGTTCATAAGAGAACACTGCGTTCATTGAGAGGGTTGGCAAGCTGAGGGAATGGTTCTCTATATGATTAACTCAAAGTAACTGCAAGAAAAATTACAAATTTCAGGCAATTTGACTTTGGCAAAACTATTGGCTAGGATCTTTGTCATGTCTGAGGAGCAGATGAGGGTTGGTAAAGACAGCTGACAAAAATTAGGGTTAATCAGTAGATTAAATAAAACAATAAAAGAGCAGCCATATAGCTGCAGTAGCTTTAAAAGGGAGGTATGTAGCAAGGACCTGAGGACCTTAGAGAAGCATTTATTGGAAGGTTAATATGCCCAGGAGAAGGGAAAATAAGTGCAGAGCAGAAAAATACAGTACAACTGAGAAAAACCTGCTGGGAGAGCAGATTGATGATATTCTTTTCAACTGTAATGTAGAATAAGGAAAAGGAGACAAATGTGGTTGATTTGTTTAATAAGTTGAGAAATGTTCATAGACGTCAAAGCTGACATTACCATGTAAGAATATGAAATAAAGCAGAGGAAGCAGGTTGTCCAAGCCAATAACTTTAGCAGTATTTGTGCAATGACGCAGCATCCAGACTCTGCATGGAATATGTTTCACATACTACAAAAATACAGTGGCAAACAAAATAACACTTAGTATTGCACAGAAAAAGACCACAGAATACTGAAAAGTTGGAAGACCACTTGAGTTGCTCTTCTGCACACAACAGAAGATGAAATATTGGCATTAAATGCTTTTGCAAAACACAGAAATAGGAACACTGCAGCTTCCCCACAGCTCTATCCTCAAACTGTCTGCACTGAAAATATTACCTATATTAGGTTTCATGGCTCTTGAAGGCATAGTTAGGATTACAGATCTCTTTTTTTTCTTAATCACCTTCTCTCTGTTGCTGTCATGTTCTCATCCTTAAATTACCAATAATGCTTCTGTGGCCCTTTCTTACTGGTAATGCATCCTCACATTTTTATCACTGAAAATCACTCTTAGTCTTAGGATGTAGCAAATATGTAGACGCTGAAGTCAAAATCTTTTTTTTTTTTTTTTTTTTTTTTGTAGCATTTTTCATCTATCAGCTTTTACTTTCTTGATGTGAAAACAGGCAACATTTCCTGCTGGACAGGTTAAAATATAAAATGAAAGAGGAAAATAATTGCCAGAGTCCATGTACAGAGTAAAGCAGGATATCATAACGAAAGTATTTCCAAGCACCTCATATATTGTCTTCGGGAGGAACATTTTGGGCCATCCTGTTAGATTAACATAAACCCTGTGTGTTCCATTTGAAAACTGAAAAACATCTTGAAATGAAAGCTGAGAATATAGGTTATAAGCAGATGTAGAAATAATGTATTGAAGATCATTCTAAATCTAAACATGCATGCCCAAACTCACATGCAAGATGGAAAAATGTATTGACCACTTTTTCCACCTTCCAGGGACTAGTAGAAGTATCTCTTCTACACTGCATTCTACCTTTTTGGAAATTCTGATTTTAATTATTTATCCCAGATGCAACTGGTGGTTTTTTTCCCCAGCTTTGACTCTCATTTTGTTCAAGTTGTATATCTTGCAGCTTTGCTTCTTCTACTTGAAATCTTTAAAATTCAGCACAAAACTCTTCCAGTTTTGCAGAGCCACTCAGCTCCATCTGGTTCTCCTAGGGATAGTTACATTCTCTGTTATGGCTCTCAGCTCCATTATTCACTACCAGTGTGAGAAAAATTTGTGCTCGTGCTGTTTCTATCTAATTGTACAACCATACACTACAATCTCTTTGGGTTTTTCTTATATTTGGTAAACATGCCAGAATACAGTGCAATGATACCACAGCTAATGGATGTCGTCTATCAAAGCCCTATTCATTATAGTGACAAGAAACACACATTACACAGGAAAATTTTGTGTGATAACAAAGGATAAAATATTTTTTGCATTATAAATTATTTCAGAGAAACTGACCTGTTGTTTTGTGTTAGCTAGACTAAATTAACGTCCATGCAGAAGATAAGATATATCTTACTGTTGGTGGCCTAGAGCAAACCTGAAAAGAGGAAAGATACTTGCATCCTGCCTCCCATATTAATTTTTACACCACTGGGCATGTCTCAGCTTACTGGGGTAGAAACCAATACTCTGCCTCAATATACAGGCAGAGTATTGGTCTGGACAGTATATTTGTGGAATGAATTATCAACTGAAAAGCAAATTATTCCTTTTTCCTAAATAAGTTTCTTTATTAGAAACAATATTTGAATAGCTCAGTGCAGCAAGATGTCACACTAAGAGTTTCCTCTATAAAGAGCTGTATATCTTAATATATTTGACCAGAAAGTAGTCTGATTTTACAGAATATATTGTATAGTTCACAATCCTTCCTTTCTATTTTCAAATGCATTACAGGATAATTTTATCTGGGATTCTTTGAGTCTCATTTGTTCCACTATTTGAATTTTCTCAAAGGCAGGATTGCAGGACTTTGCTAAACCTTGCTTCTGCACAGGTAACTCAAAATGTTTTTTCTTCTATCTTTGATGCCCAGAAAGGAGTACACTGCCCTAATATGTCCTTAAAACTTTCCTCCAGAAAGGAATTTCTGTGGTAGTCTAGGGCAGAAATTCATTTACCTTGCAGTTCTGACTGAACTCTGAGCAATTCCAAAGAGAAATATTTCTTTCATCTCCTGTAGTTAGTGATTGGTTTATGGACCTGAATAGGAAATATTACAAACAATTTTACTTTCATTATCTTGATCAAAGTCTGATGCTCTCAGCTACATTGCTTTCCTGCAACATGCAATTCTATAGATAAAATTAGTGCTGTGTAAAAGAGAAAAGCACAGTTGCAGATGACTGGAGGCTTGCTAATGTGACACGTATCTACAAGGAGGGTCAGAAACAGGATTTAGGGAACTATAAGACTGTCATCCTGACCTTGGTACTGGGGTAGATTATGGGGTGGTTGCCCTTGAGTGTGGTCTCACATGGCAGATGAAGAGTTATGAGAGGAACTGAGAGTTAAGAGAGGTGGAGAAGTCTCTGTCCCTGGAGGCTCACATACTCACACAGTCAAAGGTACTGCTGAGCCCACTTCATGCAGTCCTAGAGGGTAGACAAGATGGTGTCTGGAAGTCCATTAAAACCAACACTTCTGTGAGTCTGTAATTCATGAGTTCTCCAGTAATGGTTCTTGAAAAATGACATTATCATAGAATCATAGCATAATTTTGATTGGAAGGGACGTCTAAAGGTCATCTAGTACAGCCCAGTCTAGAAACCAAACTAGTGTCCTGTCCATGCAGGGAGGTTGGAACTATATAATCTTTAAGGTCTCTTCCAACCCAAACCATCCTATGATTCCATAAGCCCCCTACAGTAATCAGGGTCATCCTCAACTAGAAATGGTCCCTGAAGAAAATCAGAAAATATGCATGTCAGAGTAGACAAAGAAGGATGTCTTTAGATAAATAAGCCTACATATTATTCCACAACACTACAGTTGGTTATATATCATGCATCTGTGAAGGAAAATAATCCAAATAAACAAATTTTTAAATCTTGTGTAAGTTGTCCTGGACTTTTTGAAAAGCAGTATTTCAAGGGTTGTTTAAGGTGTCTGCCATATTTCTTGTGAAAGTTATTATACAGTTTTGAGGGAAGTACTGATGTGAACCAAACAAAACATAGGGGCTAACCTCTCTGACACACTACAGCAAAGCCATGCAGTGGCACATGCTGTATTCAGTTTTATACTCTGAGTAATGTTGTTCTCATCTGTTACAAAATCTTTGCATTTGACTTGCAAGGCTTTATGAAATCTCTATGGGGAAATGCATCCCCTTTCAAAAGCATTCACCTCAAATGAAGGAAAAGGGGTGCAATTTCTCTTTTTTATTATTTTCTCTGGTAATTTAATAATATTTTGATTTATTTCTTTGAAGACTGATGAAATACATCACATTCATTGTAGACAGCATCTTATCAAATATTGCCCTGCAGAAAAGTATTGGTGACAACATATTGCTAAATTAGCATTGTAGTGAATACATCTAGAATAATCAGGGAACCTGACAATCTGACTAATTGAAATGGAAATTTCATGAATCTCAAAACATTTCCCTCCAAAATAGTCAGGAGATGTATTACAATATGTTTTTAATAATTCCACAGTTAATAAAGGAGAATTAGAAATTAAATAAATCCCTGCTGGTTTCAGCAGATGCCTTTGTTTTCTCTCAATGTTTCTCAAATGTTTCCTGCTGTTTTTCACGCTTGGTGAGTATGATTAAACAGAAAAACTAAAAAGAAACAAACAAAAAATAGCCTTCTGTGCTCCCAGTGATACTCCTTCTGTTTTCATTTATGCCAGCTGTAGTAACTGCAACTTTTGTGCTTATTTCCTTTTACTTTTAATGATTAAATGATGTACTTTTTGGCCCTGCTACACTAGGAAAATTTATGGTGTTATGTGACAACTGTGAGATGGGTTATATTTATTGCTTTATTGCTTTTCACAGAAGATTGAGATACATAGGACATGGAAAAAATCTGTGAATATCAGTGACAAATACGAGGCTTGCAGTATGGTGACCACTAACATGAGCATCCTCAAGGCACAGAACTGGAGCTCTGAATGACATGATGGTAAGATCCTTTGCAATAGAAGAATAAATCTGCTCCAACAACAGACAAAAAATAAAGTGCATCCAACAAAGTTCCTTTCTGTCCCTCACCTGACATAGCCCACATCACATTTCCTGTGTACAGGATCACAGTGGGCAGAAGGTAAAACAAAAACCCACTCCAACATTTGAGTGTGTACCACCTTTGAACAAGTAGTTTGATTTGAAGAAGAGGGATCACTAGAAGAGGGTGGAAGCATGAAATAAACACAGTGAACGAAGAATGAATCTCCCAAATGTACCCTAGGGCCCAGAATTTGTAGGATTTTTTTTCTGCTTCTGTATAAAATTTGGAAGGGAACCTGGGAAAATCAGGAAATCGTTCATCCCTAAGCAAGAGTATGGGAAAGGCTCAGGTTTTATTGTTGCAAGCCTGGATGAAATCTTCGTTGCCTATGAGATGAAGGGGGGGATTTCTTGCAAGTGATTTCTTGCAAATCCCCCTTTCTGAGGGGATTTCTTGCAAATGGATTATACTGTGCTGATAAATTAATCTGTAAATATTATTCAACTAGTTTTTAAGTGATTAGGATTGATTATTTAGAACATTTCTTTAAAATCTAGTTCTTTATCCTGAGTTCATATTCCACTGGCTAAAATTGCCTGTCATTTTCAGCTGTTCATACAAGGAAATGATTAGCTGTTCAGAAGACAAGCAGATATGACTAGCATATCATAGTGTATGTTTATATGCATGTAATCTACACAGCTCTGAAATTAGCATGGTGTTATTTCTTTAAATGGCTGAATTCCAACAGAAGAATTCCGTGAACTTCCAGGGGGAGGGATTTAACTGTGACCTCTTGGTAGGTGGTTAGGGACATAACAGTTATCTTACATGTCTCAGGCAAAAAGGATATGGAGTGTAGATAAATAATTTCTAAAGAAGGAACCTCAGTATTTAAATCCATAAAAAGACTCAAGCTAAAATTTTTGTTCATTTATTGTGACTAAATCCACGGGTAAGAAAGTTCTAGTATCTTCATTTTGCAAACTAATTTTGGAGCAAAGAGAAATTTGTCACACGGACATGTTTCTAGTGATGACAATCACAACAGGTCTTGATGTTTTGATAATCCTTAGAGACAGTAACTAAAATAAAAGTTGGCTGCAAATAGAAGCACAAAATTGGGTAGCTTGTGCCAAATTTCAGTTCAGAAAATGCAACAGAATATTTTTACAATAGCAGAAAATTTCATTCAGAGTCATATAATAGTGGCAGAAAGCATAGCTTGCCAGCCTAGAGAAGTAAGATTTCCAGCTGTTAATGTTGCACATAACTTTTCTATTCACATTTCTAGTATTGCTATAAATAGTATTTTCTGAAAATAAAAGGTAGTGCAAGAGGGTGGTAGAGTTGTCAGAGAAGAACTTATTGCAAGGGAAAATGTCTGGTTCCTATTTATTAATATACCTTTTCATATCTAGCATGTATTTAGACATTTCAGTGTGAAAAATTAGTCATATTTGAAAACACATGAGCAGTTGCTTATTATTGATATTATCGTATAGGTTTCAACTTGCCACATAAATACCAGATAATTTTATAATTACTGCACAAATCTCAAGCATTAAAAATCATCCCTTTGTTTTTCAGGCCTTGAAAATAACATGGATTTGCAGCAACATGTAATCAGCTCTGTCTCATGTCAGCCACTGCCTTTGACATTATCTCTGGACATGCAGATTTTTTCTCAATTACAGGAAAAACAAGGCATGTCCCTTTCTCCTTTTAACATCTTTGTTTATAGAACTGCCAATGCAGGGTGCCTGGAAATGCAGACCACATGAGCCCTGTCCCCTTAAAACATGATAACACACTGAAAATTTTGGCAAAGTTATTACACAGGATGGTAGCATGTATAAATGTGGTGTATTCATCTTGTGAACAGTAAAGCACAGAATTAATTTCAATGTGATATTTTGTGATATATTTTATAACGTTACCCAGCAGAAATTTAGAATGTTTCTCTTAGGTAAAATATATCTTGGATCATGTTGGAGAAAAATAATGATTAATATGCAAAATTTTATGTTTTTAAAAAATTGACATATAGCTTTGCAACTGCAGAAGTAGGGTTGTACAACAAACATTTTACAGCTACCACATCCAGAAGTGAGGAATATATAAATGCAACAAAATTTGGTGCATAATGTAAATGATACTATTTCACAATCTGTTCTTTCTAACAAATTTGTAGCTGAAGTGTTGCACATATTTCAAGAAAACTTTACTTGATAGCAAAGCCATTTTTTTGACAGTCATATCAAACTTTATTTGATAGCAAAGCTATTGTCTTTTTTGTGGAAAGATGTCTTATTTTAAGATATTACCTTTTAACATTCTCCAAGTGACATGCTTCTGGTATGAGTGATATTTCAGAATGTAATCTGAGATGCCAAATCTGGCAGCCTGGCAGGTGAGGCTGCCACGACTCCATGTGCCCAGCTCAATCCTGCAGTGCAACAAGACCCAGGCGTGTATTCCCAGCTCATAACATTTTGGGAATGACAACATAAATGGACATATACAGCACATATATGCACACACACCTGGCTACACCAGCTAATGCGTGGAAAGACTGGCACAAACATCGATGGCACATGTGGCATAATCCTGTCTCCCTCATGGCATTTTCCAGTTAGGGGAAAATAAATATATATCTGTTCTTGTACATACACACAAGTAGTGTGGATGCCTCCAGTGAATGGCTTAGACACTTGTCTGCCCAGTTCCTGGCCTGAAACTCCTGACATGTCCACACGCATGCACTATGGGTTTCTCCATAACTGTGACCACAACCCTGCCCCAGCTTCAAGTGCAGACTGCCTTGCACATCAACTTAGTCTGCACACACACACACACACTATGGAGCTTTTATATTACATGAGAGAGAAAAGAAGGGATGTGGAACGTGAAAAACAAAGATGGAGACTACTTGGTACTGGTTTCTATAATTCGTTTGGCAGCACCATTTCATCCAACATCTGTTACAAATATTTAAAGATACTGTACTTTGAAAAATTTGAGAGCCGCTTCATTTTTCACTCGGTCACCTAAGCTTATTTTAGTAAAAATACAGCTCAGCTGAAAGGGGATCTGTAAGAAAGAGACTCTGAAAGCATATAGGGGAGCAAAGACAAAGTTCAGCAAGAAATAAACTACCCATTGACTTATGAGTTTTATTCAGCATGCACCAGTTAAATCTCAGATACCTGGACTTTTTTGATTATTAATAAAAAATATTGCACGAAAATGTAGTTAATTGTTATCATTGCCAAAGGAGCATGGAGTGAGTAAAAGAATTGGTAGGATAATTAACTATAGGCATTTAACCAAAATCCTTATGAAAGACTGAGTTAAATGATATAAAAACTTAAAAGACTTCTTTAGAGAAAATGAGATAGAGCAACACAGATGGACTTGTACTATTTGTTTACAATTTATGTTATTTCAGGACAGAAGAAAAACAAGGATGTTAATCAAATAATGAAAATGTAACCATGTTGTATGTGATGTAAGTAGAATTAAGGGAAAATGGTGGACTATCATGACAGGAAATAAAAAACATGAATCCTTTGCCATGCATGCAACATGGGGGCTAGTAATAGAAAACAGTTGTCTCTTTTCATGTAGTGTGAAAAAGAAGGCCAGAAACAACTGAATATCTAATTATAATCATTATTTATAAAAGGTAGGAGTAGGGTAAAACTCAAATTAATCTTTACTGATAGTATGGAAATGTTTTATCTCATGATTTTAAAAGAACTATACAGTCAGCTGAGGCATTTTCAAGGTCTTGTTGTCTGAAAGATCCAGATTTACCAAAACAAGTGTTCCTGAGAAAAGTGAGTGTTACCACATTTCTCAAATAAACTGAAAAAACTTTTAAAGATTTGCTTGAACTTTTGATAAATTGTGCATTCTGGTTTCCTCATTTTGAGTAGAATTTTCTTCTGAAAGCAAGGTAATTATTGTAATAGATTAAATAAGCTAAAGAGCATGTTGTTCTAAAATTATTACTTTTCTTGTGAAGGCTGGTCAAGAAAATTATATAATGCAGTGAAATTCTAGCAATAGCAAAGGCATCTATTATTTTTGACACGACAATATTGCACTATAATTTCACCTTTGAAAGATGCCTAATATCTATATTTCAGACTAAATTTCTTGACAGCCATATGTGTTTCCGTTTTCAGTCTGTTCTCTAAGAAAGGAACTTATATATCTCAAAGCTTCATTACTCCACCTAATCATCTTGAACAAAGAAATGGGCTTTGTATTGTGGCTTCATAGAATGTATATTGCAATGCAGTGAATCTCTAGCTGAGAAAATGAACCAGCAGGCTAAATATTTAATTTGCTTGACATTTAGCTTGACATCTGCAGCTGAAGCAAACTGACAGAGGGATTTATGGAGAGATTTGTCACTAACAGCCACATTACAAGAGATATGAAATTGTCATGATACACAGAATGGGAGATGGAAGCTTGTTTAAGGACCAGTGGTAACATAATTCCTTAGCATGTCATCCCAGATAGACCCATGGAGCCAGGAGAGTATCTTCATTTTGTATCTTCATTTTCATTTATCTTCAAAATTTCTTCATTTTGTGCAGAAATGATCCTACAGCTTTATAAATCAAAGCCCTTAAGTCAAACTATGTGTATGAAGGTGGGCAGGTCCAGTGATTTTTCACTCTGAATGGCCTTCAGGAACAGCCCACATTGGACTTTAGAAAGCCTGGGCCTGTGTGTGAAATTAAAATGCAAGTGTGCCTAGTTAGCTCTATAAGAGAAAGCACATTCATCAGCAATATCACCCAATTATCCAGCTGGACAGGAAGAATAAGCAGAGGGATAAGAACATAGCTGACATAAAGACATTTGTATATTTAACCTGGACTACCAGCTTATTAGTAGGGCAAGAGAGTGCTCTGTTTTTTTTCAGTATTCTCTTTATTAGCGTTATTTTCGCCTTGTCCAAACAGAACCTTGGACACTGTTTCCTTAACTGTCATCTTTAAAAAGCCATAGGAGAACTCAAGCATCTTTCTGTGCAGTCTGGGTTAAAAGATCATTTATCAGTTGGGCACACTTGTAGCTCTGCAGCCAGGATCATCTTCCTGTCTTTTTGTTGTTACATACATGCCAAATGTCAAGGCATTCAGGACCAGAGACAATACCACAGTCTTGTGATTTCTTATACCTTGATGGAGAATAACTGGTGCCTTTTTAAATATCAAAAGTCTATATTTTAACCCAATTTGGAAGGCATTATGGGTATTCCAGTCTTTTTTTTTAATATATTTCAACAAGCTCATTATACTGACAACCCAGTCAAGCAGACAGTTCAGTTCAAAATTAATCTAGTGTAATGACTTATTTTTATTCTGTATTTCATTGCACAACACTGTACTTTTTGTGTACTTTTACAAAAGGTGAATGTCATTGAGCAGAGACTCATTAAAAGTTCCACAGAACTATGTGTATGTAAAATTGGCACTTAATGCCACGAGACAAGTTGAGCTAAGGGTATCACAAAGCAACAGTTCTACCCCAAAACTAACTTTCAGCTTTTTGCCCACTTCATAGATATAATTATAACCTGAAGAGCATTCTACCTCGTGTCAATATTTGAGTTAGACTTAACATCCTTGCTCCCTTTCTGTTCCAGGTGGCATGCAACACAGCTCTTCAGGCCTTACCATGAACTATCTCACTTATATTATGGGTGAAACAAAGAGAATTGGTCCATTTTATGTTCTGCTCTCAACCTGAACAATATAATATTTATATACTTTTGTTTTATTTCACTTGTCAATATCACCAGAAATCTACATTATTCTTTTATCATGAGCATGGGAAAGGGATTAGGGAAACTCTAATTATTTTGTGTTTTAGTGAAGATAGAATTACATCTGCCTCCACTTTGAGTATAATTCTGTTTTGCCATAACGGAGTCAGTCACTGACTGCTCAAAAATACTGTTTCTTTTCCTTAACATTTTGACATTTACAACTTTGTCTTTGGCCATTCCTTCCAATGTTAGGACAGATAGGAAGGAAACTACCTAAAGTGAAAAACAGTAGCTAACCTTAAAAAACCAGCTTTATTATTTTAGCTTTTTCAAATAAAATATTGTTTTTGTAATTGACTTGCTTATGAGGAAGAATAGTAGAAGTATCAAAATATGAAAAGAAAACAACTTTGTGAGGAATTCCACTGCTTGGGTGGAGGCTGAACTTTGTAAGTAGTGTGCAGAATTTGTAAATTAAGTTGGAACTATACATTGAAATGCATGAGAGGTAAGTTACTTTTTGATTGCTTCATGCTTGTGAGAACTGACTAAAAAGTAGAGACTTGCCTTGCTACTTGACTTGTAACAACATGCAAGTTGGAAGACCTCCTTATGCCAGTTCTGTAGTGTCTATTCTGATCACCAGCTTTTCCGCTCCCTTAGGCCTGCTCTTTAATAACCTTTCCAAAAAAGGGTGGGACAGGTGAGGGCTATTAAATAAATTTTTTCTTCCCAGTGCATGAAATTACATGAAAACTGATCCTCCAATCATTGTTCTTCTTTCCTTCAGAAAACTCTGTGAGAAATGAAATAATTTGTATCATGCCTGGTAAGTCGGTGCATCTGTTGAAAGGTTTTCAGAAACAAATAGCAAAAAAGACATTATTTAATGAAGAACATCCATCCAGTATCTCCACCATATAAAATTAATATCTCTTAGCTCCTGCATGTCCAGTAATTCTAGAAAACAATTATCATTAAGCAATCATGCATAAACTTTGTAGTGTGTTCTTAGAAAAAAAAACCCAAAACAGCTCCTCAGCACTCCATCCATCCTGTAAAAGGCAGCTGGTAGGCATAGGTCCACCTTTACTAATTCATAAATGTAACATTTAAGTATATTCTCTTTGAGAAGAACTGACATAAACATTTTTAACAGAGCTTATTCTCTGCCTGGAATAATTATTCTCTGCCTATATCAATTATCTTCCCTCAATAGGTAAAATGAGGTAGAGATACCAGCCACTGAAGGTATATCCAGCATGTCTTTCTCTTACAAACACTGTGGGTGGGAGGAGAGGAGAGAATTTTGCATTGGATACCTTCCATGCAGACAAACCATTTGTGAGTATTGAACTCCAAAACATTTGTGAAGAAAGACAGAAGTTCCTTCCAAATAGTTGTTTTAAACTTGTTTAACATCTGCAAGTTTATCTCTAAATCCATGTGTTTCAAAATAGGAATGGTAAAATAGTACCATTAATCAACAGAAAACCAGTGACTTTTAAACATGGCAATTCTATCTCTAAACCTATGCCAAAATCAGAAAATTACCAACTGTGGTGAAGCTCAGTATAAACTTAGCACACTGTTTTACAACCACACTTTTCAAGATCTTTAGCAGGAAAGTGAGATACATCTGGGGAAGATGACTTGTAAACAGAATTTTTTTTTTTTTTAAGTAAGATCTTAATTACTCAGTTTTTTTTTCCTCTGTTATTCTATTGTTGAAACACTTCTCCTCCATGGGGAGAAATAAATCATTCTTCATCTGAAATAGTAGAAATTCTGAATATTTACCCGGAATATTTAATGAAGAAAAGGGCATCAAGAAATCACCTTTGTTAATCTTTTGAAACACTTGTTTAACTTTAGCAATTTGGCATGTCTGACTATGGTTTCCTTGTGTCTTCTTCCTTCCTCAGTGGAAAAAGAATCATCTCAAGATTATTGCTCCTTTCATTATTTTTATCCATTACTTTACTCTGTAGGTGGGAGAGAAGAGAAGAGAAGAGAAGAGAAGAGAAGAGAAGAGAAGAGAAGAGAAGAGAAGAGAAGAGAAGAGAAGAGAAGAGAAGAGAAGAGAAGAGAAGAGAAGAGAAGAGAAGAGAAGAGAAGAGAAGAGAAGGAAGGAAGGAACATGAAGGAAGATGTAGGAAGAGGAAAAGACAGATGATGACTAATACCTTTAGTGTTGCACAAAATTAAAGCGTTTGTGTTTAAGATGTTTTCTATTATCTGCTTTTCTAAACAATATTAAAAAAACCCCAAACCGCCCTGTCCTGGCAATGAACTATTCATGAATTTAGGTGGCTGTGACTTCCTAGATACTTAATTTGTCAATGTTATCCCCCAGAGAATATTTGGAAGCTGTTTCCTGAACTGCAACTCCACATGCTGCCATGATGAGCAGTTTGTCACTGGGCTCCAGGAGGGAAGCATGGAGAATGCCTCAAGCTCCAGTACAGCTGGGGGTACACATTTTCCTCCTCTGGCAACTCTCACTTTGTCCTCTGTCAACCTTAACTGACCTCAAAAATGTCTGTGGCCTTCTGATCCCACAAACAGAACAAAATGAATGTGTTCTGGGTAAACAGCAGAAATGGTTCCATGGAAGATGGAATATCTGCCTCTTCAGTTATGGGCTGTGCTTGCAGTGCCTGAAGTAGGTTGGAGACTCCAAAAGTGCAGCTGCAGTCTCACAGCACATCAGCTGTGGGTTGAGATGGCAGTGAAAGGAACAGACATATTTTGATTTATGTACAGCAAGGTGGTAGCTCAGTGTCTTGTACAATCTGTGTCAGGTGAAAGGAGTTGGGATGAGATACTGGAATTTCTTGTGCATGCCAAGGAGGCATATTCTGTTCTGGCACTGAAATATTCCCTGCTTGCTGATTGTAACATAGATGAATGTTCCTCCTTGACATAGAATTGTGTCTGAGTCTCAGTCAGGTATGTCTCATATGCTCTATAGGCAAAACACAAGCTTAGGTATTTAAATACATTTCCATATGGAAATAGCTGTGTCAGTGATACATTAAACTATTATGAAAAGCAGTAAAAGTATCCATAAAACTAACATGGAGGTTTATATTTAAAGATCCCTCCATTGAGAAAGTTACCTTGTTAACTGTATCCAGTTAATAGCATTATTTTCTGTTTAGACATAAGCACATCTAACTGACTGCAGATGATGCTGGTCATCAAAATGGGAAAATTTAGTCATCACAGGGAAGAAAATACTTTTCTTACAGCATCTGGCATAGCTCGAGGAAACTGGACAGAAATAAGTGCTGGCATTTTAGAACTCTTTTTTTTTTTTTTTTTTTTTTTTTTAAAAAAAAAAAAAGCACTAACATTTTTCTGGATTTTCTTTTATCCAAGGGAAAAGAGAGGGAGAGTTGACATGGTGCATAGCTTTCAGTTCTTGGATACAAGAAGAAAACAACTAATTTAGATACTATAATTAAGTCATAAAATGTTGTTTTTCTTGCCCTAGAAATTAATGACAATAGAACTAGAAAGAAATTATCAGAGGTTTTGGTATCCCTTGATATATAAAACCTTTCTCCAAAGGTGATCACAGGTGACTAAAAAATTCAACAGAATTCTTTCATGAGAAAACCTAGGTAGCATTACAAACTGTGAAAAGCTAGTTCAGAAATTTTACTCCTTTCAGCTTTTTCTTCTCGGAGACCCTTTCCTACATCCATTACAAGAGACCATACTTTATACTCTATATAGACTCCTGCAAGTAATTGAAAATCTGGAAATTCAGAATTTTCTAAATTAGCTCAATTAGAAGAAAATAAACATAAAATATATACGTGATTAAACTTATATCTCTGTACCAACGAAAAGCTCTATTAAATGCTTATTCTTATTTATAAATTAAGTATTTTCTTAATCCAGGCATCTTGTAAGAGTGTCAGACTACTTTAAAGGATTTTTGTTGCTTTGCACAGTTTTGTTTACGAGTCAATCCAGTATTTCTGTACTGAAAAATGTGAGTAGAAAATGGAGGGAAAATATATTATGACAGAAGAGCAATTGAGTAATGCTGATAGCTGAAAGAATATAATGAAGAATTAGGAGGACATTAAAAGTGAAACCTCTGAACTTTAATAATCTCATTGCTAGTGATCCTATCACTGATTTAGATGTGACATCCATTATTTCTAATTTACTTCTTCCATCCATAAGTAGAATTTGATGAGGACTGACCAAACATGGGCACAAAATAGCATTTGAGTATTATTTTGGTACCCTAACTTCTGTGCTATCCTATTGCATACTTATTTAGCAGAGGTTTCCAGCAACAGTCCCAATAGCTAAGGGTGGATGAGCACATAGGTTAAAATAACAATGGAATTAAATCTTTCTTTAAACTTGAATTGGACTTCTGATGCTTTGGTTAACTTTCTTGAGGTAATTTTTCATTTTTATGTGTTCTAAACTTCCTGGTTCCAGTTGGCCATAAAAACAGATGTGCTGAAATACAAACATTAGCGGAAGGTTGCTTTTGTGGTATTTCCAACCTGAAGGGAAGCCAAAGATGTTAGAAACCCCTTGAGAATGCCTATTTCCAGCCTTCATTTGCAGGCCAATTTGTCTATCATTCATTCCTTTTATGACAGTAACCCAAGATGGACAGGAAATAGCAGAAGTCAAACACACTTGGTCTGTTATTAGGTCAAATTCGTATAAGGTGCTGAGCAGAATGACATGGAGAAAGTTAATAGTGTTTTCTGAACGGTTTCCATATTTTGAAGCTTGCTTGTAGTTTGATTTATTTATTTCATTTTTTAAATGAAAGCAATGACATCAGAGGTCTCAGTGAAAAGGGAAAGTTCTGTGCTGTGGGACTGCATGATGGACCCTGCAAGTGGAGCCTGCTGGTAGAAAATCAAGATGAATTTTATCTGAATTTGATCTTGTTCAAGTCCAAATGGAAGCCCCTCAGTTCAGGAAGGAGACAGAGTTGCTGAAGCAGGTCCAGAGAAGAGCAAGGAGGCTGTGAAGGGATCCAGCACAAGTCCTGTGAGGAAGGGCTGAGGAAGCTGGGGCTGTTCAGCCTGGAGAAGAGGAGGCTCAGAGGAGACCTCATCACTCTCTACAACTCCCTGAAAGGAGGGGGTAGCCAGGGGGGAGTTGGTCTCTTTTCCCAGGCAACCCTCAGCAAGACAAGAGGGCACGGTCTCAAGTTGTGCCAGGGGAGGTTTAGGTTGGACATTAGAAAGAATTTCTTTACAGAGAGGGTGATCAGACATTGGAATGGGCTGCCCAGGGAGGTGGTGGATTCTCTGTCCCTGGAGGTTTTTAAGAAGAGACTGGATGTGGCACTCAGTGCCATGGTCTGGTAACCACAGTGGTAGTGGACCAAGGGTTGGACTTGATGATCTCAGAGGTCCTTTCCAACCTGTCTGATTCTGTGATGCTGTGAAATTTTATTGAAATCAAATAAACTTTGCAGATCACTGTGTCCTCAATGAACTTTTGAATTCTGCAGGAAACATATAATTCTGTAATTTCTTTCATTCTTTTGAGGCCCAGAGGCTTCTGAAGAGATACAAATTTCATAATCACTTGGTTTTCAAGCATCAGCTGATTTAAATCACCTTAAAAGAAACATCTAGATGTGATTCAGTTACCTAAAGCCAGAAGCCTTGTGCTGTTTAAGATGTCTGTCTGATATTGTAAGATATGAAACAGTACCTATAGTACAACTGAGTCCATCCAGCCTGGCAGCTAGAACCCAGGTGAGATCACAGAATCATAGAATGGTTTGGACTGGAAAGGAACTTAAAGATTATCTAGTTCCAAGCCCCTGTCATGGGCACAGACACCTTCCACTAGACCATTTTGCTCAAAGCCCCACCCAACCTGGCCTTGAACATTCCAGGGAGGTGAAAAAGAGAAGCAGGGACATCAAAAATCCTTGTATTTGAGCAATTGAGACCGTGGGGCGCAATATCATAAAATTGCTTTGGTTGGAAAAGACCTTTAAGATCACTGAGTCCAACCATTAACTTAATTCGACCATGTCAGGTGTTAAAACATGTCCCTAAGCACCCCATTTACACACCTTTTAGGGACTTTCAGAGGTGGTGATTCCACCATTTCCCTGGACAGCCTGGTCTAAGTGTAGAGAAATTGAATTCTGTTCCTAATGTTTTATCAATTTTATGGTTCCACTTACAGTTGTTGTACTGACTTTGAGCTTGGTTCAGGCCAAACTGAGGTAGCTGGTGCCAGCTGTGGTGTGCCACATATCCCTCATATTATATAACTTCATGCTGTCACTCCTGCTGTAAAAACCTGCACCCTTGATTTAGATATAAATCTCCAGTACAGAATGTAATAAAGAAAATATTATAGCTGGCTTTGAAAGCTTCACATCCCTCTGGGTTTTACAGATCAGAAAAGGGGGTATGGCTTTTGTTATTGCATTTAAAACACACTCTTTTCTTTCTGTTTTCTTTCCTGAACTGTTTTTTTGTTGTAGCTTGTGTTCATTATCTTGAAATCTTCTTAAAACATCTAGAAAAACTATTGATTTCCTTATAGACAAAACTGTCTGCTGAAAGGTTTTTTTCAGATTATCACACACTAACAAAAATATTTGTAAAAATACATGCTGTGTAGATGTCCACCTACACCTCTTGCTCATGACCAAAGGATAGGAGAGATGTAGCAATGTGGTGTCTGGTTCTGGATTGTAAAAGTAAAGATTTTCACATTTTCTCTTTTAAGAAGAAATTTGAAACTTCAGTTTTACAAAGATTTAATCTAAGATGTAGTTTCCAGCATATCGAAAAAGATAATTTGATCATTTAATTTGACCTCCTATATCACTTCATAGACTTTCACAACTTCAGACTAGAGCACGACTTTCAGCGATGTATCTCACCTCCTCCACAAGGGATCTTACAATAGTTAGCAAAACATTACTCCAATAAAATGGCTTCAAAGGAAAAAAAAAGCCTCCAGCTTTTTCCTGAGCTGATTCATCTAGCCTTCCCATCCAAGAACTTTCCTGTTACTGCAGGTTTCTCTGACAAAGAATCCTTTATTGAAAAATGTTGGTTTATGGCTGTAGCTGGGACACTAACTTTCACTTAAACTAAGTATATTGCTCTCTTCAGGTTCTTCATTGTAAAATACTGTTCCCAATCATGATATTTTTTCCAAAAATAACTTCAGTTCTGTAGAACACAGTTAACATTTGCTGATATGGAGATGTGAAGCATGATGAGTATTTTACATTTATCTTCAGAAAATAAGATTTATAGAGCAGCCATTTATTTTAAAGGAGTTGGGTGACTAAAGGTAGATAAAAATATGGTATGAGTAGTATCAATAAAAAACAGATTTGGTTAAGGTAGCAGTGGAGAAAAAATTAAGCTGAACAATGTAATGAGATTTAAGAGCCTGAAGGAACATTATGGTAGGTTATTAGTTTAATTGCAACAGTCTGTGGCACTACCGAGTTTAAAATTGTATCAGTCAAGTGATATGCAATTTTATCTGGTAATTTGGTCCATTTTCATAAAACATAGGTAATTTACCAAATGCAGAGTGCCTGCAGATGTTTAGAACAACTCTGGGGTGAAAAACTGCAACCACTTCATAACATGCACCAGCACCTGAAAGGAATTCTACAGAAGGCAGGACGTGAAAAAAAATACTATAACTGGTTAAATTGATCCAAGAAATCAAAGTTTCCTTTTTTGAATAAAAATCTCTCACCTTCAGGTGTTATCAATGCAGCATGATGGCAGATTATACACTGAGATCTTGTGTTACTATAGATCCAAAGGGGAAAGCTGACAGCATTGTCAGCTGTCAGCATTGTTTCATGCTGTACACATCATACTCCTTTGTGATTTCTGATTCTGATGCTAACCAGACCAAACCTTGCTGAACTTCTGAGGTCTGACAGACATATTGTTTGACTGGCATACCTGCAAGTTATCATTGTTAATTGTAGGAAATTCATGTGCCTAATTTCCTAAAGCCTGGATAACTACTTGATTTCACTGTAATACCTATTTCACACAGTTTCCAATAATTGCTGTGGATATTTCTGTGGTATGTTTTGCTCCTTAACCTGAAACATTCAGATCATGATCCCACATTCTGCCTGCCACTAGCAAAAGGACTGCTGTTTTGAATGGGCTGCATCAACATTAGCCTTGGATGCTATGATGCTAGAGTTATTCTACTTCTTTATAACATGGTGTTCAATTACTGCCTGTATTCTCAAGAAGCTGAAGGTTCTTATGATTTCCATCTCATAAAATTTAGGTTGGGTAGGCTGGTCCACTTATTTCACTGAGTATGATAACCCTGTTGCTGGTGACTAGAAAGAGTGTCTAGATCTCAATTTTGCATAGTTGTACCTTCTGTCATCTCATCAACTCTTGCAATATTGATGTGAGACTAGGATGCTTTCCTCCATAACCTGGAAATTTTCAATGCTACAGCAAGAAAATCTGCTTTTTTAAACAGCTTGGGTAGATTTACTTTCCAATAAGGAGAACAAAGTTGAAAATGGGCAGATGTCTATCTTGTAAAAAATTTTCTTTCATTGTGGAAGAACATATTTCAACACCTTAGAAACAACCATGTGTTGTTTCTATAATATTGAAAGCACTAGAGTTAGGGTATAATAAACAGTTGTAACAGAATGACAAATGGTTTTTCCTCCTTCCTTAATTTTTTTTCTCTGGAAAGTTTTAATAAATTTTTCTAGGTTGGCCTTATTGGTCTGTAGAGCTACAGTTATGTGCATTATTTTTTTTTAAATGCTTTTACAAATCTGGTACAAGCCACTGGGGAGACCAAAATTAATTTTAGAAGCTAATGTAAATTCAGTGGAAATAAAGTGGTGTCAAACTAATGAGTTATTTAAATTCACCCTGTCTTATATTTGCAAGTTGGTGGGAAGGCCTGGATAGATGTGTAATCACCTTCAGTCACCAGGAAGAGATCAACATCACCAGATAGTGATTCAGCACATTCAAGAACAGTAACAATATGCAGGAGGAATCTGAGACTAGGTTGCAGGTACATGGACATGAGTAAAATTTTTTTAAATGGTATGGTAGGCTAAGCACAGCCTCTAATAATTTCAAAAATATTTTCAAAAATATTTTCAAATTGTGTATAAAATAGTGGGCAATTCTGTTCATCAAAATATAATGACAGATAGTGAATGCAATAGGAAGAAGAATAATATTTCTGTTGTAAATATCAGCAAGAGAAAGCCCAGAGGGTCCTGGGCTGCAGTGGGAAAATATTTTGCATTGATCATCCCTGGAAAACACAGATTTGGAGAGAAGAGCTTAGATCCCATTTTCATCCTTGAAAACCATATTTGGAGAAAAAGTAGAGCAACTAGAAAGTTTGAAAAAAGTTTTAGGAAAAAGCTTTCATCCATTTCAAAGTATGAAGGGCAAATGACAGACCTAGGTTGGCTACACAGAATTTGTTCTTTGGAAATGTTGGTGTCATCTTTTTTCCTGTCTGATTTCCTCACTGTCTCCTCTGTGACAGCTGTCTATAATTATGGCAACTTGCTGTTGTCATGGTGCACCACATAACATCTGAACTTCAAAGAAGAGAGACAGATAGATAGAAAGACTGAGTGCTGGTTGTATGTAAATGCTTAGGGAATGCTTGATATTTTATGATAGTTTCTTAACAGGTACATTTCAGGAAAGATGACAGGAGATACAGTTTATGACATGTAAGTTCTTGTAATTGGCACACATAAAATCTTTTGGCTTGAGAGTGTTCATGCTTAGATGAAGCTCAGCTGTTTTACATCTATTCATACAATGAGGGATAGCTTGCCTTTTGATTGTTTTCATACATTTCATTCAAGCTGATAAAATAGTTATAAAACTCCCATGTTTACTAAAGGGGAAAAAAAAAGCACACTTCTCTGTCTTGGAATATGTTTCTTTCATCTATTCTAGCTGGAAAAAGTTATCAAGCTTGTTTCAGGTGGTTTGATTTGTTGTCCTGACTGGTGATTCATTTTAATTTGAAAGCATCTGCTCATGTGGCATTCAAATATGAGTTTTGAAAGACATATTTATGAGGGACTGGGGAGGGTGACAAATAATCGGTTACCCTGTCCTCGATTATTGCCATGTAGTGTGACAGTGATTATAAAGATCTACTGTATGTAGACTTCACCTTATCAAGAGATCCTGCTGTGTATGAAAATCTGCTTTATGAAAGAAATGCACAGAAATGTACTGTAATTTCCCTTTATTTTTTTTTTCCATAGAGAAAATTCAACACATCAGATGTCAACCTGTTGGAAGTGTAAATAAACATGCATATTTAGAGCAATGAAAAACAGTCTTGATGGCCCACAGGATACATGAATGATAAAAGCTGTACAGCTCTGTAATAAACAGAAAAAAATGCTCTTGATAAAAATTTGGAGAGTTCTATACTTGTCTGGTTGATGAGCAAAAGGAAAATGAATACGTCCAATTCAGAAGCAGACTTAAGCCAAGAAGATTCTCATAAAATTAAAGCTCGCAAAGCTAGAAATGAATCTTTTGTAAAAGGAAATGGAAAATCCTTTCAAGTTCAAATGGTATCCTTAAAGTGAGAAAATTAGATTAGAAAGGCACACAAAACAATCTTTTACACAAAGTATATTTTTACACAAAACTCTTATTTGCACTGATGTATATACTTCTTAATTGATGTCAGTCTTCGAGGTTCAGCAAACCTCAAAGTTTGTTTCAAAATAGCAAACAAATATAGTCCTTTGCACTCAGTAAATTTATTTTTAATTCTAGACTGTGATATGCTTAGTGAATGAACAGTGTTTTGTATGCCACTTAGGATTTTTGTTATAAGCAAAACAATAGTGTCACAGTTTAAAGTGGAAGTATTCACGAAAAAATGATATCACTGTTTTGTACTCTCCATTTCCATATTTCACATTTTTTCATACTGAGCTCTTTTTACAACTTACAGGATGAATATTCTGTAATACCATGATTACAAACTCTACCTACCCGAAAATCTAATGTCATTTCTCTCTTGTTTTCATAACATGTGATAACAATTTTGTTAGTTAGGGTATAGCTAGCAAATGGTTTGATGTAGGAGCAGAAGGGAGTATAAATTGCTTTTTCAGGCTCATCAGTGGTACTGAAAACTCTGTCTATTACAGAAAAGTGAACACAGAAAATGAATGGACATATGGGTTACTGTAGGTAGGAAGTGATATATTGTAACATGTCAGCCTACAAAAACATTGCCTGATGCTTAAGTTCATCAGTTGTTGCCTGAAAGATCAGCATGGTTAAGAGAGTTAGAAATTACAGACAGCTGAATAACAGGATGAGAATTAGCAATTGGCAGAAGATGTCCATGTCTACTTGACAGCAGTATTGGAAAAAGAAACAAGAACAGTTAATTAACAAAGGGCTTTCTGGGAAGAAACTTAACAGATACAGCCTTCTCAGCACAAGTGATAATCTGCTTGTTTCAAACAGTGGATCATCAAGTTACTATTTGAATGAATATTTCTTTTTTTTTTTTACTCAATTTTAGCATGTATGAAAGATGCAAGACTGGTAGCTTTGGAAACCAAGTTTATTTATCCAAAGAAAGCCTACACCCTCAGCAACTGCAATAAGGACCAGCATTCACCTCCTTACACTGAGAAGCCTGTTTTACAGAACTACTAATGAAGTCAGAAATTAGGTCAGCTTCCATCTCCATTAACCTTTGCCCTGTCTGCAGGGGCTGCCAACAAGAATGCCAATTAATGAGAGCTGTGCTGGACATTTCTTGACTGAAAACTACACTGAGACTGCATATTCCTTTCACACAGCCTACCAAACACTTGTCATTCTTTTTTGACCCTGGACAGCATTAGAAGTACTTTCCAATGAGGAAAATTTCTCAAAAGTGGTAGGTTGGCTAGCATAAAAAAAAAATAATTCCCCATTGGCAGAACAAGTTCTTTTTATAATGCTTAACAAAAAATACATACATTTACAGAAAATGTAAGTGGGTATGTGAAGGACATCCCTTTGTGTGACAGTAAAGATAATTTCTTAACAGTATTTGATACTTTATTGATTAAAACTTTATTAAAAATCAGATTGGTTCAGAAAGGGAATATTTATCCAGAATAGTTTTTTTAAAGTTTTGTTTGGTTTTGGGTTGAAAGTTTTGCTTTAGAAACATCAAAAATATGCTACTTCAGAATGTAACACGACCCCTATAGAAACAATAAAAGATCCCTTTTTGAACTTCAGGATCCTTCAAAGTGTGTACTCAACAGAGTACTACCTAAGCTAACTTTTAAGTGCAGAGTCTTAAAAATATTTACTTTAAAATATGTTTAAAGGTATTTCTGTTTAAACAGACTGTACAAAAATCCTGGTGATTTAAGGCAGTCTTTGGCATGGTCAGCACCCATTCACACCCTCAACAAAGCTGCATCTCTGATGCTGTGGGCAGTACTTTACATGTAAAATTCCACAAACTTAAATGTAGTTATTACTGGTGCTTTTGAATCAAAGTTGTTTCACTTTTTGTTTGAGCTTATATTTGCATTTTTACATGACAATTTACTAAAGCATGGCCTAGCAAAAAGGCCTAAAAAGCCTAAGAAGCAGAAGGCTATGAGTACACAGATGAGCATATTACAAAGAAACATTTTTGGAAGGAGAAAGTAAATAGCTAATAAAGAAACTGTCTGGTTTGGAAGCACACTTCTGACTACTTGACAGCTTTTCATTTCAGCTCCATCTTTAACTGGAGGTTATATTCAGTCACTTGCTGGAGACCTAAATCCTTATGCCCTAAATCAGGGGCATGATCAACACCCTTCCCTGGGGAGAAAATACAGGCAAAGCCAAGAGAAAGGAGGTCCTCACGGGCTTGCATCACAAAGTTTCCTCATTCATTGCCCTCTGGGAGGATGCAGAACAGTTCCCAGAGTGTTCCTTGAGATTCTACAGATCCATGAGGTCTCCACAGTCCCTGGGGTAACCAGAAGCTCATTATATTGGTTGCTGTTCTGACAGTCAACTCCATCTGAGTAAAGAAGAGCACAAATATCAGGGGGCTGCATTATTTTCACAAACACAGCTATTCATCATAAATGTTTTTCTTTTCTAAATCACTTCCCCATATCTAATGGGTAATATAGTGATAGAGTAACTGTTGCCATTTAAAGGACTATTGTGTTTAATGTAGAAGAATTCTGGAATACAAATGGGGAGAAGAATTAAGTCCATAATTCTTATTATGCCATTTGCACCCACTCATTCACATTAGTGCATCTCATGCTTTAAAAAAATCGTAAGAATTCACAGGGTTATGCACTTGTTACATAAATTAGCAGGAATATCTTCTTTTTAGCAAATTTTGCATTCCTGTGAAGATGGACAGAAAGTAATAGTCCTTAACAATGAAGGAGAAAATTTCCAGGAAATCATATTCCAAGAACATGAGGTATACATCTTGAAAATTAGAAAAATTTGTGCTCAAATTTCTCTGCATTGAAAATTGACTCTTCATGCACAGAAGGTCCTTTATTAACTTTGTGACTGTGCAATATTAGCTTTCTGTTTATTTTCCTGCACTTGTGCTACATTTGTCTGAAGGCTTTTCTCTGTCTCAAAAAATACAATATCTATTGCAACTGTTCATTTTTAATTTGTCTAAAGTTTGAAGTTTAAAGTTAAATAGGGAGAAAGGTAGCAAAATTAGCTTATGCTGTTTTATGATGGGAAGAAAATAATAACTTTGTGACAAATACCATAAAGATTTTTTATTTCTTTTCATGTTATGATTTTAAATAATATAGAACTCTATATGAAACCCATAAGAAACAATGACATCAGAAAGTATTCTCAGTTACAAGGAGGAAAAACATTTTTTGTGAATTGCTCTAAAATGTTCTGCTGCATTAGTATTGAGTGCATATTTAATTCAGGATAATAGTCTGACAAGAGCATCTATTTAGTGGGTTTTAAACAGATCAAAAATTGTTTATGGCTCTACTAGGATAAAAGTTACTGATTGCTTGATATCTGATGCTGGATTTGTTGAAATTAGTAGGTATTTTTACTATTTTTAAAATGAGATTTCTAGTTTTTTCTGAGTCAAGAAATGCGACTGTCATCCTTTAAAATATACCTAATGACACTTTTACACTTTAGCAGTATATAAAACACAAAAAGGAAGCAAATAGTAGAAGTACATAATAGCTTTCACAAAATTGTCTGTGATAATATAAATACTTGTTCCCTTGACCACTTTTCTTGCTTACAGCGTGCTTCCAGTTTAGACTTAGATTCTTTTTAGTACATTGCCATGTTAAGCACCTCCTGACTTCAGCCCATTGAGAAATGTGAGAGACTCTAAATGAGCCTAGAGGAACTTTAATTTGCTGTTATTAATTCCTTCCAAAGATACTATACCAAACTCTATTACTGTAAGAGTATCTGGCCATTTATTTATTTTTTAGAGCACATGCTCATAGACTTTTCCAAAATATTCCTGGAGGCTTTAACAGTAATTTTTAACTCTTCACGCTACTTCTCATCCTATAGACTTTGTGTCTTGTATCTCTTATCTTGAGAACTATAAGTAATTATTGACATGTTTTACACATATTATGTGAAAGCTGGAGATACCTCCAAGTTCAAAGTGCTGGAGCACAGAACTGAGGCAGTGAGTTAGTTAATTATTTCAGAGAAAAAGATTCCTGCATCATCTCTACTACTTTTTTTGACACGCCAAGCTTCCTGAAACTCTTCCAAATCTTTGCTATGAAAATGCAAATGCACTAAGCTGGAAACTGGATAGAACTATTTCTAATAAAAAGACCACTAAGACTGACAATTAATCTTCAGCACATACGTTTCTTCTATTGCTATATGCTATGTCTTTATAGACAGTTCAATCTTAGACTAAGATTCTGAAGCAATATTTTTTTCTGAAGAAACTCATCTGATATTTCATGTTTATTACTTCTTTATTTTCCTCTCCTCTTACTTAGCACTTTTGGACCACTTATCAGGTAGAGCTGCAGCAAGTTGAGGACAGTTTGAAGAACTTTTTTTCTTTTCATTTCACTGCACCACAGTCATTTTTCTAGGTCACTGTTTTCCTAAGTGTATATGACTCAACATCAAGCCAAAAGGTTTTTGTGAGTGTTTGGCAAAGGAGTGATGTCAGCCATTTGGCTTTTAGAATGATTTTCAATGGATTTAAGCCATTGGTGGATACGGGAAACTTTTTTGGAAAGAGGAATAATTTCTCCATAGACTACATCCAACTTTTCAAAATTTCTAATGGTTAATAAAGCATAGCTCATCAGATATAATTTGTGATTGAGAAGATCAATATTTTCTATTCTGTGAAGAGGAGCCTTTGTCAGCTGTGGTACATAGTTGGCTGAGAGATTATTTTTCAAATATGTTTGTTTAAAGGGATTCCTTAGGCCTCCTGAACTATCCCTGCTAATCACTAACCAATTTCAACACTAAAATTTGGCACAAATAAGAAGAGGATAGATTTTAAGCAAAATCCTGTGCAGTGGGATCCTAAGCCACTGGCCTGTGGCTCCTCCCAAAGCCAGCAGAAGCAGAGAACCTTTATTTCCAAGTGCACATATCATATAGCAAAAACATTAGAAAATACTAAAATATTTTCATTACTTTTGGAAACTATCTAGAGTTGAAAGCACGTACATGATAGTACACTCTAAGTTCTAATTGCTAATGTTAAATGTGAATCTAAATCTTTACAAATCTGAGGCCTGCTTTGTAAAAGTGAGGGTCTGCAGAATTAAACTGTTACCATTTCTAGAACATAAATTCCTTATAGAGATGGGCATGCTTATCTATACATCCGTACGTTAATTTCCAGAAAAATGAGAATATTCATATACTTTTTAATAATAGACTTCAGAGAAATAAGCAGGAAGGCATCACATTGTATATGTAGGACAAAGTACAGCAAAAAACACTTAAGGTGCTATAACCTGAAGTCATTAAGGGTTAGCTTCCAAATGACAGCCCAGTAACTTCTTGATATAGTTCAGAATGTTGAATGAGTAAAAATATAAATCATATTTCCATCTGATGGAAACTAACCTGTGAGAGAAATTTGCTAACAGAGATAGTAACTGCAGTGAGTCTGTATGTACTTCACCATCCATGAAGGACAGCTGTGTTGAATGGGGTCTGTGATATTTTTCAAGAGAAAAGACTGACACTATACAGATGTATGATTTATTTTAATAGATTTCTCTGATCATGGAAGTCCTTTGAATAAATCAAAAAGCTATACGTTTCAGAAAAGCTGTTTTTCTAGTTGGTCTCTGGCCAGAAGTGGAAGGCATGGTGAGTGCACTCTGTGAGATCTTGAGATGGAGGACAGAGCTAAAGCTAGGGAGGGAATACACTGAAGAGACATATCTTCTGAGAAATGTCTTCAACAAGGAAAATAAAATAGTCAAAAGCACCACCTGTTTTTAACTTCCAGAAAGCCAAAACCACAAGAAATGAACAGAATACAATTTTAAAGAAGAGACACAGCTGATGGTACTTTATACTTTAAAAACAGAATTTTAGAATTAAGGGAATAAACATTTGCTGGAGTCTGAGGTTAAATATTTGTAGAAACATTTCTATATCTCATTACATTTCATTTCCAATTCAAACTGGCTTAGATCTGATTGAAAACAGACTGAAGAAGAGTATTTGGAGCAGTTATAAAAGTAAGCAAAAGCACATTGAGTTGGAATGAGGTGCTTAATGAGTTTCCTCCTTTACTTAATTGCTTATTATTTTCCCAAGTGAGTTCACATAGGATGAGGAAAAAGCTCAAACTAAAGTACCTGGAAGTCACAGCTGTCCATCCTGTTTTCTGTGCTTAGTTCTAACTTTTTTATATACCTTTGCCACAGTCAGTACATTCTGACACGTGCATCTTCTTTACTTTAATTTCACATGAGTTTTCAGTCTGTTTATTCACATTTTGATTCAACATCTTTTACCTCACAAGTCCAACTTCCCTTAGAGAAAAAGTTTCCATTGTGTCTTAATAAATCAGACATTTTAAATTTCCTACTTTTATTAATTTCATCAGCAGACACCACTGTGTAGGATTTTCACTTTCTTATAAGATTACTCTATTACCAGTAAGTACTAGATGTTTTTATCATTGAATTAATGGCTTAAGCAACACCTCACTTAACGCTCTCATGCGTTCTGTGAGGTCCAGTGGAGCTGTGACAATTTTGACCAGCTGGGATCTGCCCTTCTCATTCAGTGTCTGTTCCTAGATCACAATGTCTCTGCATTTTCATTTTTCACAATATTTTGTCCTTTCATCCATCCTTTCTCACTAGAGGACATAAAAAGCAATCAATACCACATAGAATGGAGAAATTAACCAATTAATTATTCAACATACAATTCTCACCTTTATTAAATGGTATTGCATCTGAGGGTTTGTGGGTTTTGTAAGCATACTTTCAGCAGAATGTAGAATATATCGCATTTTAAGAATCTTCAATTACTTTAAAATTTATTTTCTTATTCAGGGCAAAATGTTGAGGGCAAACAGAGGGAGGAATACTCTGCCCCAGTCAGTGCTGCAGACAAGGTGCTCTCAGTGTGTGCCCCCCAATCCCTTGTTACCCAGCCTGGCAGACTTCTAGCAGTGCATTACAGCCCCTTGCCCTGAGCCTGTGTTTCTCTCCAGCAGAAGCTGGCATGGATGGGGTGGATGCTGTGCACCCACACTGCATCCTGACACACTGCCAGGGCACTGCCAGAGTGTTCGACAGTGCCTGGCAGCCAAGGAGCATTCTCATTTGGTGAGTTTATGACTTTCCCAGGGTAATTACACTCTGGAGAGAAAAAGAACAATGGTCTTTTAATACAGGGAGAGGTCATATCAAAGGCAAGGTTGCTGTCATTTTGATCATGGAGATTATTTGCGAGAAGGTTAATTTGTATTTTCTCTTTACACTTTATTTTTATCTCCACAGCTTTTAACCCATATGCTTCATTCTGTTACAGTGGCAGACTACCAGAAATTAATTTTCTTTTACTGTTTTTCTTCTACTAAATAATATATCCTAACCACTCCTGTTTATGTCCTTCTCATAAATTTGCTGTCAAACAGACATTATATACAATGTCCTTAAGGTGAAGAATGCCACATGAATGTAGCAGGACACAGAAGCAAGGACTCATTCACCTACAGTGAAAATGAGTGGGAAGGAATGAAAGCCTTCCCAAGGAAAAACTGAACGAAGGGAAGGGTTGTTATTTTTTTTCTTCAGTCATCTCGACTATATTTTTTAAGCTCAGTTTCAAGGCTGTTGAATTCTTTCTGAGGTGCTCATTAGCTACACTTAGCAGATAATGGTGCATTTATTTTGGCAGAAAGCTGGTAGGCTGAAAAAGTCAGAAGGTGATATGAAGAATTTAAATAGTTCTAATGCCAGTGGAGGGTGTACATGCTCTGAGCAAACACAAAGGGGAAAACAAACCCTGAAGAAAATTAGCAGTTTCTTTCCCTTCCGAATTGCAGGTGAAAGGGGTGAACCAGGACTTGCAGTAAAACAAGTTATCCTCCCATACCTACATTTTTTGCAGGGTTAGTTCTCATTGTTTATGACATTGCTAAGCACTGTCAAAACTTCTGGCTTGTATAATTGGAGACATACATATTGCAAACAAATGAGAACAGTGAGTGGAAGATCTGCATACTGACGTCTCTTGCTGCATACTGCTGTCTGTCTCATTAATCTTAGCCAACATTCCTTACAGATCTTCTTGAGACAAGAAACATGGCTCCATATCATGTAATCTTTCTATGGAAACATGTATTTCTAAATAGCAGAAATATTTTGAAGCAATTTCTGCAATATTGCAAAACCTTGTTAAGACTGAGCATAAGAAATATGAGACATAAGAAACAAACCAGCCAAGCAACTTATAAGTCCTTGTTGTTTCTGTGTAAAAGGAACATTTTATTTTGTAATTAGAAGGTTTGATAAAAAAAATCACCATAGTCAAAGAGAATGTTTTTATTGACTTATCTGGAATCTGGGCCAAACTCAACACCTTTTGAACTTTAGTTGCCATCTGAGCCAACATATTCATAACATTATGAAGATTATGAAGATAATGTCACTCAAAAACTGGCCTTCTAGTCCCTTGCAGTCTCTTCCTAAAGGTATTTGGTGAAAGCTTCAGAAGCTAAAATGGAGAACAAACGAGTACCATATGGTAAAAAAGGTTAAAATAAATGGAAAACATTTTCATGTCCTGAGCATGTGGGTGTCAGGCTGAGCCTGTGTGCAGGTGTGAGGTAGTAAGAAGGAACACAGCTACAGTGTAATCAAACATTTGGTATAAGCTTATGGGAAATCAAAAGAATGTATCCAACTTTGATGTCTGAGGTCCAAGGTGAGGCCAAGAATTTTAACTGAATGCAAAATGCTACCCAGATACCCAGCAGTGCTGTGTCTCTGTCAAACTGCTACTGAGCATTCCTGGCGTTCTGGGTGATGAAGTCTTTTCATCTCTTAAAAGTGAGGGGAAAATAATCCCATCTCACATGTATCAGCTTGAAAGGGATGTTAAAATATTTCCCCTAAGCTGACTCAGCAGAAAAATATGAACTGGGAGCCATTTATGGTATGAAGAACAGAATCCAGACATTCATCTCCATCAAGTGTATGCTGAGCTGTGTGAATACAGTGACAGGAAAAACAATATTTGATCAGTTAAAGTGCAATACTGAAATAAGTCTGAGCAGTGAAGGAGACCTGTAAGTTGTGTAGGTTAGGCCAGCAGTATCACTTTGAGAAAAGCTGTAAATTTCACTTGTTTTATTGGCAGCTTTCCTAGCTTCTATTGAAGCCTTTTTTCAAGATCTGACATATATGACACACTGTTAGCTAAAACTGAGCCAAACCAGACCCTCTGTCCTTAAATCCATTCATTCTCCTCTAAAGAAGAACCAAGTCCATTGCAAAGTGTGTATATATTGTGAGTATCTCTATTTTTGCACGTGGACTTAGCAAATTTTACTGCCCCCAAAATGTTTACTCCTTTACTACTTAGCCATGCAGGAGACTCTCTCTGTCTTTCTAAGAAACTGTCTTAAATTGATGTGGATTGTTGTGACATTTTTATGTTTGAAGAAACCTCGTTCATCATAACCCAATTTTTTGGTACTGCAGTATTAACTTCCATCAGTTAAAATATCTCACAGAATTTCTTGTCAGTGACAGAAGTTGAGCACTCAAAAGCCAAAGAATGAGAGCCCAAAGGTTTGGGTTCTGGGGTGTTTGTAGGTCCTGCTCTAAATCCAGTCTCTCAAATCCTTCTGCTGAAAGAGTACAGTGCTCATAGGCTGTGTGAAAACACATAGATGAGAGACAGTGAAGGCAACCTGGAGGTCTCTTAGATGTCTGTCTTTTTCTCTAAGACTAGAGACACTTCCAAGGCAGTGCAGTGTTTCCAAGAAACATTCCTGTTTTTCTAAGTGTTATGAACATAATAATTTCCAGTAAATATGCTTCTCCATGAGATTTTATCTTTGGAGTCAGAATAAATGTATTTTCTGCTTTCTAAGTGGCATTAGTAAAGTGAGAAATAATAAAATTACTGTTTTATGAAAAATAATTTTTAAAAAATCACCAGTGCAAAACATTTGCAAGCTGTGTGTAGTATGTATTGTAAAGAGAAAATGTTCAAACATGCCTGAAAGGTCAGGGTGCCAAATTTCCATTAAAATTAATGGAAACTTGGCATCCAGGTGCCCCAGGTATGTTATGAAAATCCCAAACTTCCCTTCCTCTATATTTGTAGACTAGGCAGAATTTTCTAATGTGAAACATTGTTTGAAAAATCAATAGTGACTTAATCTAAAAATAGCGGCTTCAAAAGACTTGGAAATTACTGGAGAGTAATCGTCTTGCTGGGACATAGTTTTGAAAAACCAAGGTTACTGAAACAGAAGATGAACATGGGATGCTTCGTTCAAGCTTTAAAACAGTGTCTACCATTGTCAAAAAGTAGATTTCTGAAGAAAGAAAGTTGGAAGATCCCTTTTCCTTTTCCTAGAATAATAAGTTCTGAGAAGATGAGGGGTGAATACTGGAAAGGAATGGTTTGCAGGAAGTGTAAATCTTAGCCCAGTGTTAGAACTTCAAAATATGAACAGGTGTTACAGTTCTTTCTCTAAGTACAGCAAAATAACTGAGGGATCTGAGGAATTTTCTGCACATGGAAAAAAAGACAGATGTCTCACGCTCAACATGCAAAACTAGAATGAACACCTAACCTTCCTCCAGCCAAAAAAGTATTGAGTTCCTTGAGAATTCCCGAGGTGTCTGAACAGCTATTAAAACATTAAAGTGAATAGTATACACTGACATTCCTAGTAAGGGAAGTTACTTTGCTCTCAAGATCTTCTCAATGCAGTCTTTTTCCAAGCTGAGATAACATCATCCAACTTGCACAAGGATGCAGGCAATGAAATACTAACTCCCAGTGACTGCTTGCAAATAAGCAGCCTTTGATGCCTTCTGAACTACTGATCTGGAGTTGCTTTGTCTCAAATGACATTTCAAGAACAGCAAGTGGCTTTTTTTATTGCATCTGGAACATCAGTTTTGGAGAACATCATATGCTGTGAAACATTTGTAGCAGATGATTAACAAATGACTTCATGCAGGAGAAAAAAGGGCTGACCTGAGCATAGCCTCTCTATGAAATATTGAGTAAAGGACTATTTTTAATGTTTTATGAAATATTCCTAAAAAAAAAAAAAAAAAAGAAAAACACACCAAGATAGTTTTTAATATTTTCTTCCCTGATGACACACATCTCTTTATTCTGTGTTTGGCAAAATGATAATGGACTTCTCCTTTTCTCTTTCTGTTTTAAAGCTTATTTCTTTCTGTCCTTGCTCCATCCCTGGACATGGTCTTTGTTCCTGCTGTGTGTTGCAAGAACTCCAAAAAGCCCTATTGACTGTTACAGCACTACCCCTGCTGCAAGAGTCTGTCCCTACTTAGAGTTTTGTATTTCCTTCTAATAGCTGATCATTGCCTGTTATGACTTGGAGCTAACACCTCTTTGAAACTAGATTATCTCATTAAACACATCTTTGTGATGGTCACTTTAGCAAAGTTATAAGCTTCTGAGCTGATGTACAGTACAGAAACTCCTCATGGACTGTATTTTCTCTGGAAGGAGAGTATCAGTTTAAATCAAGCATCCGCTGCAACCTTCTGTACCAACCACTGGGCCGTGAGTTGTACTTAAATCTATAAGAAGAAAACAAGGGAAACATGAAATAAACTACTAGGGAGCAATCCACTACAGAGAATGATTGTCCTTAACTTATTTCAGGGACTGACACATGCTAGGAACACTTGAATTTCTAGGCTAATTTTGTTTAAATTGTTCCTGCTGCAGAATAAGGGGTGACTGATACTGAAATAACTACAAATTCTGGATTCATATTAAGTTTGGCCTACATGAGAGCTCTTCACACAAAACTATTGTTTATATAATAACTACCTGGTGACCTTCATCATCATCACCTAACTCTCTCAGCTAGATTCTATTAGAACAGTTGGTAAGCAAAGATAAATGCAAGCCCAAGGAAAGAAAGTGGCACTGATTTATAAAATGTAAATAGAATATAACAGCTTGTTGTGTGTTTCCTGGAGTTTGTTGGATCAAGCACTGTCAATACGAGATGAGAATCAGATTCTAGATGTAAAAATCACAAAATCACAGAATCTTAAGCACGCAGCCCTATAGAGAAGTAAATTGCATTGTTCTGGTTCTTAAAGAGTACATCTTCCCTATTGACAGGGAATGGACAAAACCACTGAGTTCATGTCAACAGGAGTTTATGATAAAGGGAAAGAAATCCAAACAACCTGATGAAACATCTTCACTAACTGCCATAACTCTTATGTAAAAAGAGTTTCTGCCCCTTACATGGCTGTGATAACCCCAGTCAGTCTCTGGAGAATGAAGGGATATCCAAACTCTCACCCTCTCTACACACTGCCTATCTTTGACAAAAGCATGGGCTGGTCAATCTGCTATTCCAAAAAGGTGTTTTGCTTTTGGGTCTTCACTTTCCCTCCCAGTTAGTCCATGTTGTGCAGAGCTGCTGGACCAGAGTCCATAAAATAAAGGCCCGAAGATGGCAGAGTGGGTGTTCCACTGCCTTTGGACACAGTGCCAGGAAAATACACTGGTATTTTCAACAGGTTCACAAGCAGACAGACCCATGTTGAGCCTTCTGCCAGCCCCAGAACTGGTGCCCAGCTCTGGGCTGCTCTTTCAGCATAGCCTACAGGTTCTGGTTCCTTTGAAAATATCTGGTGATGTTCAGACAGGGTGTCAGGTGAGAACTGCCACTGCACTGAATGTGTTCTGCATGGAGCCACTCTGTCCAGGTGTCCAGAGAGGTCCATTTGCCAAGCAAAGGTCCTTCCTTATGGCTGTAATTCTCCCAATAGAGCAGTGAACAATGTAGCAAGCCTGAAATAGGACTCAACCAGAAGGTATTAAAAAGGGCCAAATTCTTAAATATCAAAGAAAAGGAATGGAGGATATTCCTCTTTGGCACAGAATGGATTGGAAGGGACCTTTAGTGATCATCTAGAGGGACCTTTGAAAATTGTAAGAAGTTGTAGAGCTGTATGAACAAGGCTTATTCCCAATGACTAATTTTAAACAGAGAGACCAGTCTATATTAAGCTCCTTTTGAGTCTTTCCCCAGAGGAGACTCTGTCAGTCTGTCTCTTTCTCTCTTCCTCTCTTTTGGCCTAAAGAAGCTGGGGAAGGCATTAGCCCTCATGAATATTCTCTCTGTTTATAACTCATGTTTGTCTTAAAGAACTGAATAGATATATCTTGATAGAAAGGAAAAAGAACCTTATTAAAAAATATTTCAAATAAACTGAAAAAAAGAAGTGACCTTTGAAGATAACTGACAAGCTACAGTGCAGCTGAGATGTCATTCCTTTAAGAAGAACACAGAATTACATGGATGTCTATGCTATGTTAATACAGCTCTCACATTTGACATCTTTTAATTTCTCTTATCTCCAATTTATTTTAGCTTTACTACAGTTTAAAAAACCTATAGATGTTGCAGCTTTGCAAGGATCAGTGCAAATTTTGACATGGATGTGTAACTGTTTGTGTCTTTTGTGAAGGTTTTTTCCATTTTTATCCAAAGTACTAATAAAGCCATGTGAAAACTGTAAATAGAAATTATCGGGGGAGCAGTTTCCAAAATGTGTGTTCACACTGTTTCCAAACAGGAGATAACACACCCATATATGTTCTGGAATTGGGGTAGTGCTGTACTGTTCAACAAGGGATAAATGTGACTAGAAACTTTAGTCAAGAGAAACTCTAAACTATATGAAAAAAAGCAAAGCTTCTCTGTTTTGAGTAGAGCATTCCTAAGGATTTACTGGAAGACACACAAAGCCAATAACATTTTGAAAAAATGTCTGTATTATAAACTATCTAAATCTGGGACATAAATCCGGTGCATGATGCATGATGTTGTATATGTGGTGAGCAAGGAAACCCTACCTAAAATGTATGGAGTTTAAATATTATGTATTAAGCCATATTTGTTTAAAATGTAACTTGAGCATGGATTTTAATGGAACTATTCCATGCATCTCTGCAGAAGATGTGAATGTTAAATTAAAGAAGATAAACAAAGGATGATAATAAATGTCAAACTTTTGTTTCTAAGACATTTATTCTGGGTTTTTTTGGGGTTTTTTTTTGTTTTTTTTTTATAGAAGATAGCTTTCCTATTAACTAAATTTTAATGACTTTTTTGGTAAATGTCATCTTTGCAATTTAAATATTTAATTATCTATTCTACATCTCTGCGACTGGTGCAGCATAATAATAAATAATAGCAATGATTCAAATTTGCAGCTCACCCAAATCTAGTAAAAGCTTAAAATAAATTGGGATCAAAATATTCAAGCTGTGATTCAGTAAGACTCTTTAAATAAACACATGGGAAAACTATTAGAAGCAGGGAGAACTCAGTTTGATAATACATGACATTTCACTTATGGAAAAAAATGCTTTGCTTTGTTGCTTAACACAGGAAGATTTCTGCTACTGGTTAATACCAAAACACATTCAAACCCCCAAAATGTCAAAACATTACTGTTTTTCCCTATTTGAACTATTTAAATACAAAAATCCAAGAGACCTCATGAGTGACAGAAGTGACTTAGAGGAGAAATATGCCATTTTCAGCTACCATACTTGGAATCAGAGATGCAGAAATGATTCTAGCAGTAAAACTTGAGCATGAAGTACTAAATGAATATAATAGAATGTTGTGACTTCTACTTGAGTAATTCAGAGGATTTTTACATTTCTTTATTATTTAAAGATTGCAATTTATCCAGGTATAGGAAATATGAATAATTTTATACTGGCTTTAAAAGTAATATCCAGAAATGTCTTGGCTAAAATCTGAATACACATATCCTAAATCCCAGACTCTTCCCCATACATTTTGGTTGTGCTTTCTGCCTTGGACAACTCATATGGGTAGGAGCTTTGTTACCTACCTATCTCCACATGAAAGAATTGTTGTCTATTTCTAGTCATCCTTAGCTGAGATTTAGTAGGATTTTTCAGATTTCTAGAATGAAAGCTGATTCATACTATTTGGGTTTTACCATGTGGAACGAGTAAAGTCACGCAAATGGATCACAGTTTGAAGAGATATCTGAAAGTTGTATCTGTGCTTATAATTACTATGCAAATCAGCAATAGAAAGAGTTGCATGTGAATGTCAGACAAACTGTGTTATCTGGGGAGCAGCTGTTTCTAAAGGTGTGTAACAATGATGGCATTGGAAAAGAATACCTGTAGGTGTGACCTACAAGAAAGGAAAAAGCATCACCAGCAAGCAGAGCAGACTGGAAGGAAGATTTTAACAGGTAACAGGGGAACTGGATGTGATTTTAGCATCTGATTCATCTGACTAGGACCAAACCTTTCTTAGTGCTATGGTGGAGATAGTAATAAAGCTCAAAACAAACAAGGTGAAAAGCAAGGAACATAATTATGTAGGTAGTAAAGCAAATTATCATTCAGTATAGAGTTAACAACTGCAAGAAATTAAGATAGGATTCACATGTTCTGGACATGTTACAATATTACAAATATTTAATGTCACTGAATTATCCCTGATGGAAAAATATTTTATATATCTGTAAAATAATGTAAGTAACATTTTATAACTGTGTAATCAAGATTTCTGTAAATTTTAAAGAATATTATCAGAGCATTGTTTTATTGTACAATATATGAAAAGAGGGAAGATAAGTTAGAAAGCTACTGAGGAAAGAAGAAATACTACATCTGAAACCAAATTTCAACATAGTCAGAAAAATTAAATAAATGTCATCCTTTGTTAGTTTTTCAGTCTAGACCACTTTATTTTGCAATAAAATTGTGCATTCAGTAGTCAGCAGCTGTTGAGCCAATAGAGAGCAGCAGTAGCTGGAGTGGGCTAATATGTTCATGCTTTGCCTCAGCATCAGGAAATTTACTGGCTGGGAATGATTATGACTAATAATTTATAAACAGAAATAATATGGGCCTAGTTCTTTGGGTCTGGGATTCAGTTAAAAACAATTTTGTTTTGCTCAGCTAAGAAAGAATTAAGAACTGCTCAGAGGTGCATTTTAGAGAGCATCATTCTTTAATTAAAGTGACCGTAATGATCACAGAATTTTTGGGCTATGTATATACACTTTCACAGAAATGAGAACAATTTTTCTTAAGAAGTATTTGTTTTTTCTTACTTTGAATACTGTCAAGAAGAGAAATGGAGGAAATTGATACTCTCTATTTTTTGGTAGATTATATGGTAGAGAAAGACAGACAGCAGTGACCACAACAGTATGCCAAAATAGAAGCAATTTAATTCAAAGTAATAAGCAATTAAATAAGACACAGAAAAAGCTATGTGTGGCTCTGCCAGGGGACTGAATTGCCCTAAAGGCACATGTGCTCAATGGAATATAGCAATAAAAAATTAAATATAAATTTAATTAGAAATTAAATTAATTAATCTACAGCCTCATAGTTGTTACTGCCTTTCAACCAGTAAGTCTAAGTGTTTTCTGGTGTAAGATATGCATATATATGATAAAGGATAATTTCTTTCTTATGTGAAAGGTAATGAACAAAAAAATTAAGCACTCTGAATTTTAAGCTCAAAGAGTCTAGAAAGTCTAAAGAAGAGAAAGACTTTCACAGAATGTAAGAAATCCTCTCCTTCCTTTTCACAAGAAATTTGAATCTTGCATGACTTTAGATTACTCATTCTTCAACATCAGCAAGTTGATCAGCAAGCATGCCATGTATCAGAGAGCTAAGGGTAACTAAATGCCTCCTTAAAGCTGTTCAAATCTAAAATATCTCTGTACTCCAACAATCTGGAAGCATAATTATGCAAATAAACATCTTATGAATATAATACATCATCTGAAATACATTCAGGCAAATAATTTTGAAAAGGAACTTGAATAATTTTGAAAAGAAACTAAAGGAATAAGGAGACAGAACATGGCTTTCAAATAAACTTCTGCCTATTTGAGACTAAAAAAAAGAGACATGTTATTCAAACTTTTTTCAACATTTAGCTGTACAGGCTTTCATGCAATCACAGTCAGGGTGCCCAAAACCTTCTGAACTAAATAAATGATCACCATTACTATCTGCCTGCTGTACTAAATTTTTTAAAACTGTCCTCTATGTACAGTGTCTGCATGATAACCTGAGATCGCTGTAATGAACCTTTTCTTTTATGTCTTTGTTAATGAAGATAGAATTATGCAAATTATGAAAGTTTATAAATATTTGTGAAATGCTACAGCTAAAAAATGTCCCGTTGTGTATCACTTGGTTGCAACCAACCTCATCTCTTCCACTGTAAGGTGAAGCATTTAATGAAGTCTTCTCAGCAGAATCAATTGATTTACTTTTTTATTTACTTTTTTAATTGGCTTTTGATTTGATGATATTATCAAATTTTCACTGAATTCACATAGACATGGCAAGAAATATTTGAGACTCAGTATACATTATGTTCTTGTACCCTTATCTCTCCTTAGTGTAAGTATCCCATACTTCAACCTTACCCCTTTGCCAGATACCAGCCAGCACCAGTAGCATCACCTGGGCTCAGTCCACAGAATAAATTACCTGGTCATGAAAAGAGCTATGAGAGAGTTATTTAAAAGACAAGGGAGGAAGAGGTGGGATTGTTGAATGAGGATAATTAGTAGCTCAAGGGTTCAAGAGCCAAAGTACAAACTTGGAAAAGTATATAGTACTAATGTAAAAAAATAAACAAGTCTTCTTGAGGTTGGGTCATGTTATCAAAGTCACCAGTGTTGATACAGCTGCAGGAAAATGATCACCCAGCAGGACTGAGAACTTGTCCTCAGAAGTCCTCAGGGCCAACCTTCCCCTCCTGCTTAGCCAGCAAAGACTTTCTGGGTGCTCTATTGAGGTGCTGAGCCCATGGATATGTAGTTTAAAAGCTCATCAAAGCCTAAGTATTTTTGTGGTGCTAATCAATGAAAAATTGATTTAAACTTTCAAGTTGTATATATCCTGCTTACAGAGTCTCTTCTCCAAGTTAAATACCAAACAAACTGAACCCAAACAAGAGAGGTAACATTGTCCTCCTTCATCTGCTCTTCCTCTGCTCCCTCATCTTGGAGTTACCTTTTTCCCTAGACATCAGCATCAGCAGCAGGTAAAACCTAAAGCACTTTGACCCCTTTTGGTTACCTCTTTTGTAGTCCCATAGTGATAAGGCTGCAGAAATATCAATTGTGAAATATTTTTCCACCCTGATTACTATGGGTTTCTGTTAGGAAACTACTAGTCCCAAACATCAAACCCCATCAGCTGGTGTATGGAAATGTAATCCTTAGTCAGGTAGCTGTTTTTCTGAAGTTGAAACTAAACCTTCTTATGTATCGTAGTATAAACATAAAATCTAATCCCAATATTCCAACAGCTGTTGTTTTTCTATAGACTTTGTATAGATTTCAGATCAAGAATGAAAATGCAGGCAAAGTGGCACTGAAATCAGACCTCCCTTTTGCTGTGAATCACTATGGACTGAATAAGAAACAAACTGAACACAATTTAGGTAGGTTCACCACTTCAGCATCTAAACTTAGACTGATTTCTGAATGTTTAAAGACACTTTCCTTTAACAGAGTATTTTTATTTTAAGGCTACTTGCAGCTTCTGGGTAACTTTTTTTGTCATCAAGGAAAGATAGGGATCTCTTGAAGAGGTAGATCTGATGTCTTGCAAAACTTTCTGAACTTCCCACCTCAATGTTATGAGGTCCAAAAGAAGTCACCAGTAAAGAACATAAATCTCAGTAGGACTGAGCATGGCAGTTGGTTGTGGACCAGGACAACCATTCCTAAAGACTGGAATTGCAATCCTTTATTGAGTAGTGCCAGGAAACAAAGATGTGGTCATTACAGCAGAGAAGAAAGTGGTGCTCTTGACCTATACTTCTGACCCTTTCACAGAAGATAATAATTTATTGTAGCTTCATCTATTTACTGCTGCTTAAAGTTCTCCACGGGAATTCAAATTTACTTCAATGTGGCTTCAAGTGGTCTATATTTCTTAAGGAGCATGGTCATCTGTGACAGAAGTCTGGTGGAAAAGGCATTTTGCTGCCAGTATACCAAACATACTGGAGCTATTCAAGTCCTTAGTACCCTTTTCAAGGCTTTCTGGTTTCATGAGCCATTTTCCTGGCATCTCAGAATGGCTAAATTCTGGTTTTATAAGGGGAAAGTACTGGATTTTTTTCCATCCTCTAATCCACTCTTTCAGGAAGGGGGTTTCACGCATGTCGTTTTGCTCCTCAGTGGGAATATGGTCTAAGCAGATGTTCCTGTTCAATGATGATGCAAAGAAGCAGCATTTATTTATTTTGTCTATGTCTGGCTTTCATTTGGTTGAGCTATCAGCTGTAGAAGTATTAATTTGAGCTTGCAATTTCAGGTAACTGCCAAATAAAATTGCTGCCTCTTTATAAAAACTAACTTTTCTCAAGAAGTCAAAATTTGGTTGTTTTACTACCCTGACAACACAGGTCTCTGGATTTACCTGGACATTTCCCGGCATCACTGTGCAGCTCCTGAGAAGAAACTCTCTCCACCTGGAGAAGACTTTGGGATGTTGACAATTTGCTGTAAGCACCACACCTCTTTTTTTGAGAAAGACAGAAATTGTCAATGCTAGGACCCAGAGGGATACTGGAGAGTTGAATATAATCACATAAGAAACAGGTAGATGCTGGGATGGTTGGTTAAAGAACTTAAACCACATTGTTAAAAGGCTTTTTGTATTAAGAACTTTAATTATTCAACTGTCAAAGAATAAGTTGGACTAGCAATAAAGTAATAAATTCTTATATTTGGTATGTTCCATTCTGCCTAAAACAACATTTTGAGAGTGACAGAATTATCAATGAGCAAGGTGGCAAATAATGAACTTATAGGCCTGCTTCCACATTTGGGAAAATGTAACAAATTAAGTCAGAACAAATTCCTTCTGATGCAGAGAGATGAGCACAATTCTATTTTTACATGCAGATAGATGGAGATGGCGGATTCAAGTAAATCTTGCAATATTGCAAATTACTACTAATTGCAATTACAGAGAATACATAAAGGAATTTGGAGCCAAAACAGACAAAAATCAAAGAAGGTTGGTCATGATTGTTTTTGTGGAAACTGGAAAATTAATTGTTTCTAACTAAGCAAACAGAGAAGCTCAATGGTGGCCACAAGCATGACAAACGAGAGTTAGGAGATAATAACTATTACAGAGGCCTGGTTCCTCCCAAAGGAAGAGTCTGTGTTATAGAGTTACAGGATGTTCCATAAGAAAATGTTCAGCAGAGAAAAGCAGAAAAGCAAAGGGAATGTATCTTTCAACTGTAGGAAAATTAAAAGTAATCTTGACTTAAAAATAAAATTCATTTGGCAAAATTACTATGGACAAAATATCTGAGCACCCAAAATAAAAGCTAACATCTTAAAGACTTCTTATGACCAAACAAGTACGAATCAGAGGACAGAAAATCATCTCAGCTGCTCTGGATTAGCACAATTGAGTTGTTTTCAGTGGAGCTCCAGTGATTTGCATCATTTCAAGATAAGCAAAAGAACAGCCTACATATGAGAAGATGAAAGGTTAAATGTATTTCTAAGCAAGAAACCATGGAGGAACTAAAATGACGATGATTATAAATGAGCTGGGTTTTATCAGCTTTATCTGATCTTGGGTTTGCTTAGGTTTTGGATCTTTTAAAGCTAGATTAATAATAAAAGCTCTTTGATTTATTTTTCCCATAAGAAAGCTTGTAAAAAGAGGGATGAGAAAGCAGTAGAGGGGAAAAAATTCAGTAAAAAGGAGGATGACATCCTGAGAAGAAAGAACAGGGCTTTAAGAACAGTGCATAATACCTTAGGAAACCTCCTCTTCACTATTCTGAGACAGAGGGACAATCCAACCCTGATGTCTCTGTGACTTTGGTTTGCTTTGTGGTAATTTTTAACCAGATGAGGTATAACTCTCTGTGTAAAATAGCTGTGTGAAAAAAGGACACTAGAAAATTTCTAAAACTCCTCCTACTATTAGCAACAAATATATACATTCTGTGTTCCACTTTCTTCTTTTAATGACATTTGCAGGTTCAGGATTAGATGAAACACTGTGCTTAACAATTTCATTAGAGGATATGTTGTTAATTCCTATGTAACACATATTTAGTTCAAATTAACATCATTGCAATGGAAAACATCAAAATAAACTAAAGAAAGCATAAACAAAAAAATAGATTACTTTGGTGGAGATATGTGTAAGTAAGGAATACTATACAGTCTCAGGGCTCAAATTCCCCACGTGTGTTGCAATTTACATTTGGAAATATAATGAATTTCAGATGCTGGTTACAGTTGCACCTTTGTCCTACTCTTCAACTTGGTCCCTGCTGACAAGATAGGTTTCACTGACCTCTGGTGTCTGTACACATTTTTTCTCTACTATGTAACCCATATTGTTTCCAAATAAAGATCGACTTGCAATGTTTCAGCTGTTTTTTTCTTTTCTCTCCTCAACAGGGCTACTCAAATGTAATAGAAATGCTTTATTCATATACTAAATCCTCTTAATTAAGCAAGCTGCATTCAGTAATTTTGAACTCATGCTTGGTACTTAAAGTTTCTTGTCCTGAGCATAATAATTAAATCATCTAACATGAGACAATATGGTAAAAGAGAGGAGTTGTAGCTATTGCTTTTATACCCCCACATTTTTACTAGGAGAAGCAGTAGCTTCCATGACAGAATAGCTTTACAAATTACAGGGCCACATTTTATAATCTTTATTGCTTTTTTCCTTTACTGCTCTGAAATGTTACCATAGTCTAGGAAGTCTTTTACAGAATTCATTGCGATATTTGTAGAATTTGTTATTAATCAATGCTTACATGGGTCAGTATCTGGATGAAGAAGAGTGAATAGAGACAGAGGTATCTATGGAATCAAGCTGAAAAGCAGGTCACTTAATTTCTTGAAGTTACAGGTACATAATTTAGAAAATATAACCTCCATTTTCACCTTAGTGGTTATTTAAAGTCTAATTTCCACAATCAATTTAGTTATCAGGGTGTGATCAGCACAGTGTGTCAAGATGCTTCATGATTTCCTTAATAATAATTGAGCACAAAAAGGTGATGTCTGTGTCCTTTCCTACAAGAGTGACACAACTCTCAGCTCATACTTTTGGAAGATTAGAGAGCTTGTTTTATAGGCCTGTGCCTAAATAATATCACAGATAACTTACAAGATCATTTCAATGCTCTGTAACAAGCATTATAGCAACATAGCTAAATGCAAAGCTGAAATAGGATCTTGCTTCAAATAGCCCAAGACCTGTGACGTGCAGCATCATCTATGGCAGTGGATCTTGCTGGGACTGGTTAATAGTTTTTCTTTTTTTCACAACTGGAAATAATTCTTTACTTGTTGTCCACCAGACTAACACGCTGAATTTTTAGACATTTCATTTCTTTCATTTCTATAGGAAATACTATTCAATTACAAAAATTAATGGTATTGATTTGAATTAGAAAACATCTGAAAACACCATCAAGCATGAATTGTTCTTCAAAAACTCAAATTTGTGGAGAAGAAACAAAATATGGAGCCTGTTTGATTCTTCCCTGTGTTCTGTTCAAGGCTTCTACATATGGCAGAGCATATTGTCTTGGAGGACAAGAAACAAAATGGTAAAAATGCAAGGTGGTTTATTTATGCATTACTTTAGTCATGGCCATCACAAGAATTATGTCCCATTCCTGATAACACTTCTCTTTGCTACAGTCCGGCGTAGGTGGGGAAGAAACTTTTGTTAGATATTCAAAATTAGCTATGCCTGTTGCTAATGGAGAAAGACCACTGCCTGAAGAGGACAAATCAGAGCAGCAAAGATAGGATACACGTAGCTGATTCTAGCAGTTACCCCTGCAGAGCTATATTTTTTAGTTTTGCATACTGACTACAGGGGGAGCCTCGTGTCTTAAGCCCAGCATCTGTTAAATGCCTAAAGAAAGATGTAAATAAGCCTCTGAAACAACGTCTCTCTTATTAATGAATCATCTACAGTTATGAGAGGTAAGTCTTTTCTTCCTATTTTCATTAAAAAAATAATAAGATATATATATATACTTGGCAATTAAAATATGTACTTATTTCCAGGCCACAAAATACCTTCCAAAATAATTTCCAGTACCTTCTCCAAAAGTTTTGTCTGGCAAGCAATAGAAATTTCCAACCTTTTAATAGGTACAAGCACAGTAAATTGGCCATATAGAAAGAGGAATTCTCAAAAAGCCTTGTAGTGAGTGGAAAGACCTGCATTAATACCTTCTCCTCACAGGCCTTGAAACATAAAGGAAGTGCACACACTGATTACAGGAATTTCATCTCACCCTGGATTATTAAGACTCCCAGTAGCTGGGAGTCAAGCTTCAGCATGTGCTTAGACTGAAAATCAGTAGCACCTAGTAGAAAGTTTTGTGTGTACATGAACAAAATACTGAACTGAAACAGATAGGAGTGTCATGTGTGAAAACTTTCTGTACATGGAATTCCCACTAACTCATCCCTAATATCTGTTGAAATGTCAGAGGCTTGTAACCCTACTAGGTGGAGATAAGCAAACCACCTGAAACATCATCTTGGCTCTTCTCTAGGCTCAGGCAGCATCAGCTGTAGTTGTGGTTTTCATATGGTTCCACTTTTACAAGCTTGTGCATGTGATGAAGTCAACATAAGGACCATGTGTTGAAAACCTCTTCAGGACACTCCCAACTTCTTTCCCAACCTGTACACGTTTTGAGTCGTTCAGCACTTAGGCGCTGATAATTTGCTACAAAACAGAGCAAGAGAGTGGAAAATGAGAAGCCTCTTCCCCATACCCCTTGCCCGCAGAAATGGAGATTTGGTTTCTGCCGTTTCTTTTTTAGGGCCTTTGTTAATTTTCATTCAAATAAGCAGGACTCGTTTGTTTCCCAGAATAGTTTTTCATACAAAAAAAAGATCACATTATGAATCTCATGAGGTATTTTCTGGAAAAGGCAAATATGTTCCTTTTGGAAAGAGAAACTCTTCCGCTCTTACTCACTATTTGGTGAAAGGAATGCTCTTACCAACTGTAGGCGAGACCCCTCTATCAATTTTTTTCATTCCAGAGAACATGAGACATGGGATTCTGAAAGGAAAACTGGAACTGAGCTATTGTGTGTGGTTCAATCTAGCTAGGACAGAGCACAGACAGGGCTGGCGCTGCTGCTGTTGCCTCTGTGTCCAGTTCCAAATGAATTTCTCATAAACACACTGCACACAGACTGACTTCTGTTGGAGTTGCCTTATGGCCATATGTTTTTCCAGTTCCCTTCACTGGTCCTTGTTAGAATCTGGAAACAAGATTCTCTTATTGTAACTGGTTTGGTTTTTTCTTTGCTGTAGTATGCATGAGAATCTTCAGCAAATATTTAACAGCAAAGGAAATATCTAGTATATTCGGATTCTAGATTGCCATGGAGGTCAATGTAAACATTTTTATTTTGTGAACAAATGAACAAATAATAAAATGAAGGCAAAGAAACCCAGGCTTGATTAGGATAAGATGATGAAGAACCTTCAAAATTTTGAACTTCATCCCATTTCTAGGAGCGAGTGGTTGTCACTTTTCAGTAGTTTCAAGTGGGACATATTGATCTCACCACAGTCCAACCTTTTATTAGATAAAATTAATGGAAAAAGACACAGTGGTGAATAATGACTTATTTTGTAGTCGAGAAAAATTAAATGCGTGATAGTAATAAGTCACTCAACATTATTCTTTTAAAAACCTGGTTTTAGGTACAACACTGCACATTATTATGAAGGAGGTTACTAATTTGGAAGTGAATAAATATAGTTTATGAAGACATTTTTTCATGTTTCTGTAATAATATTAAACAAAAAAGAAACACAGTAAAATCCTGGTACAGTTCATTAGGAAATGTTCTTTCTGGTTTTGAAAGTGGAGGAATGTGTAATTTATTCGAGGCATTGGAAAAATGTGCATTTTCACAAGAAATTCCACTTTAATCTTCCTACTCTGGTAAAGGCGGACAAAATTTTATTTAAAATAAATGAAAAACTTAAACATTAAAAAGACAAGAAAACTCCAAGCATTGTTTCCACAGAAGTTAGTTAAAAGGTTTGTGTTCCCTTCTGCACACACAACATGGCATAGGTACACAAGGTATGTTAATGATGTTGGGTTAAAATAGAGCACAATAAAAGTTTTCGTTTGTATTTGTTTATGTTTCCAATAGAACCTCCTTTTAAACAAGAGTAGGGGAAAATGGTGATTTTCACATGGAATTTTTATTAAAATCTCATGTAGCTTCCTGAGATTCAGCAACAGATCCTAGAATCATGGAATGGCAAGGGCTTGAAGAGACCATAAAAATCATCTAGTTCTAACCCCCCTGCATGAGCACAGACTACTCCCACTAGACCAGGCTGCTCAAGGCCACATCCAACCTGGCATCGAGCACTTTCAGGGAGGGAGCAGCCACAGCTTCTTTGGGCAACCTGTTCCAGTGTTTCACCACTCTCACAGGAAAGAATTTTTTCCTCATGTCTAGCCCAAACCTCCCCTCTTCAAGTTTTAATCCATTTTTCTTTGTCTTCTCAATACAGACCTGTGTAAAATACACCTCTTTCTGGGAGGCCCTTTTCAGATACTGAAAGGTTGCTATAACGTCACCCTTGGAGCCTCCTCTTCTCCAGGCTGAACAACCCCAACTTCCTCAGCCTGGCTTCACAGGGGAGGTGTTCCAGCCCTCTGATCATTTTAGTGGCTCTCCTCTGGACACATTCTAGGAGCTCTCTGTCCTTCTTATGTTGGGGATTCCTGAACTGGACACAGTACTCCTGGTGGGTTCTCACAAGAGCAGAGTAAAAGGGGAGAATCACCTCCCTCATCCAGCTCTCTGTGCTTCTTTTGATACAGCCCAGGACCCAGTTTGCTTTCTGAGCTGCAAGCACATATTAGTAGCACATATTAAGCTTCTGGTCCACCACTCCCCCTCAAGTTCTTCCCCTCAGGGCTATCCACAGTCCTTTCTCCTTCCAACCTGTATTCTTGCATGGAACATACATCACACACGTTGTACTCACAACCCCGTGGAAGAGCATCACTTGAGAAGACACATTTTTTTAATAGCACGAGGTATATTTGAAATTTAGCCTTGTTTAAGATTTCAATCCCTATTATTTCAGATTTCTTTTTTCCAGATGCAATGGAATAAGAGTAGCTCCACAACTGAAGGCTTGGAGCTTGTGTGTGATACTAAAACATTCCTTTAACATCCTCCCTTTTTACATATATTGTCTTGGTCATTCTGATATTCAGCCATGTTACAGTCCTTTAGCCATATTTTTGAGTAAGCTTCTTGAACTAAACAGCTCAAATGAGCTAGAAGCATGTGGGAGACATGAACTGCAGCTCTTCATCTAATTGGTGCTATAAAAAAAGCTTCACTAGCAAGATACATGCTACTGCTATTCAAAATTGAACCTGACACTGAAGGCTTTCATGCTTATTGAATTTAATAGATTGTAGTGCACTCCTGAATTTTAGAAACTGATCAAGTATAAGCAATTTTTGGAACAAGATAACAGCTCTGATGCATTAGCTGTCCTTCTTGTTCCTCAATAAGCTTTGCATCTCGATCATATACTCAAAGAACAGGGGGTTCTTACATGTTACGTTGGTGCAAAGCTAAGAACTTGATCTCTCATCAGACCTTCAGTGGGTAAATTGCTGACCAGAAAGTGTGCTGGTCTCATCTGGCAGCTTCAAGAGTTGATGGTGTTCCTTACCCTCTCAATATAACTCCCAACATGAGACAGCTCCTCAATGGAGGAAGTAGCACACAATCTACTGTAAATGGCTAGACTGGAGAAATCAAGGGGAGGAAGTGAATTTAAACTGGATTTTTTAGAAGACCATCTGAAACCAGGGTTCTCTTTTACAAGAGAGTGATTTATTTGGGTATTTCCTATGATGAAACAATTTGGGAATCTCAGAGAAAATCAGGGTGACCCAGAGAAGTATTATCAAAACATCTGTTTATTATAATTATTTAAATTTGCCTCGTCACTCTGTTTAGCTAAATATTAAAATGGATCTGAAATAGAGTGCTTTGGGGAAAAAAGATAGAAAATGTTTTCTTCCTGTTAATTTTTAGCAGTTGTCCACATCTATTGTAATTCTTTTGATGATTTCACTTTAAATTCCAGTTAGAAACCAAAAAAGTTAGTGGAAGTCAGAGGTCCTGGTGTTAGTCAAAGATGACATACTCTACTTAAGAAAAATCTGTCCCAGACTTAGATTATAAACAGAATTTAAGTATAACTCTTCAGAGAGCTCATAACCATATTTTGTCACAGAATGATCAATGGCAAGGGTTGGAAGGGCAGCACTCAACATTGAAAGAGTAGACTAATCCTTCATATCTATAGGCAGAAAGATACAAATTAGGAAAAGTTATTAGTTTTTCACTTTTAGATAGGATGAAATCTAACCAGTCTCTCAAACTTTAACATTTTGTAATAGTAATTTCAGTCCTTGTCTTTTTAGTCAGTCATAGAATTCACTTCTTCATTAATAATTAGTCTTACATGTTACCTTAAAAAGCAAGAATGAAGTGAGGAGTCTAAAAGAAGAAAAGGCAATGTATTTTGGATGCAATTCTGTATGACAAAAGCAAGGTAATAATTTAGGTAAAAATAATCCAAATATGACAGGGGAATAATTACTTTAGTAGCTGCTCTTCAGCAAATTTGGCAATCAGAATAGGTCTCAGTCTGAACATGACTGAACTATGTCATGTAGCAATGTTATAGGTTATGTTGTAGTATAGCTTCCAAGGGTTATTAAATAACCTTCTGCTTTCTTATCAATAGCAAAGTCTCAGCTATATCTAGATTTAGTAGGTATTGCAGTTTACAGTTATGTAGGTCGGCCAGAAATGGTGCAGACAAACTAGAGACAGTGTCAAGAAAATCAAGGAAAAAAACAAAAGAAACATCCAGAACCTTGACATATTAAGGGTGAAAAATGAAGGCGTGAAGGAAGAATTTAATAACAATTTTAAATCACATAAAATTTCAGAAAGACAAATAGAACAGTATGCCCTGGTCCACACTTGAGGAGATAAAGTGCATCAGGCAAAATTAGTTCAAGTATCAGGATAATTTTTTACTATAAGCAGTGGAAGTACATTTTTGAGATCTTGAGAAACTGAGTGATGCCTGCAGTTGTGGGGGCCTTTCTTTTTTTTTAAAAAAAAAAACCAACAAAAAAACCTTCTGTCCGGACTGACAAATTTATAAACACTTCTGGCTGCAACTGAGGCATGGATTGAAAGATCTCATACAACCCATTTTCTAGATCCTAGAAAGCTCTTTATTTATTTATTTTATTCTGTCCAGTGTTGGACTCCTGCCTGTGATCTTCCCATGTCAGTTTCCGAAGGAAGTAAACACTGACAATTTGAAAGAGCACACACATAGTTACCCAGACACTCTCATCTCGTGGAATGCTTAACAGACTGTGGGAGACTGGTTTGAATGTCTTAGCCATGTGTACAGCAGAGAAGCTGAAACAAACGAACAAGGGAAAACTGCCAGGAAAAAAACAATAATTATTTACAGAATGATGGAGGGCTGCATTAAATACATTACTATCTGGGAATGTTCAAAAGAAATTGTAAAGAATAACGTAATAAATATAAGAAATGGCTTTTAAAGCAAAACCAAACATGGGCTTGAAATATCTTTAACTTTGATAAGTTTTGGACATTTATTGGATAAAGTGGAAAAGCAGAAATCTTTTTCAGGCCAAGTTCTGTCTTCAGTTTGTTACATTGTGTGAAGAGTGATCTTTTTATCATGACAAACACTAGTGTCTTAGCTGTTGATGTGCAAGAAGATCACTGGGCATACCAAAACTCTGTGTCATGCTGACCTTTGCTACATTGGCACTTCTAAGCTCCGAGGGACTTGACTTGCCTCACAGAGGAACAGGAATGCTGGCAGTGATGTACTAAGTTTCAGCCAGCATATACTGTTTCCTTCAAATGTACTTAAAAATGCATATATTCTTTGTGGAAAATAGTTAGGCATCCAACACTGCTGTTTGTATTCAGTGATAGAAAATTTAAGTGGCTAAGGAAAAGCTGACCTTCAGTCTGGTTGAAGTATTGCCACTTTACTTTTCAGTCTTTTTATAACATCATTTTCTAGGAAGAGATGTTTTTTACCATGTTGTTTCTTATCCAAAGACTATTTTTTAAATCAATTTCTCTTAGTAAGCTCAAGATGGCTGCAAGTGCTCTGGAAAGGAAAAGTTTAAGGGTAGCTTTTGTAAAGGACTGACTGTGGCTACTGCCATCCTTCAGGAAAGTAGGACAATGAGACATGAAGAGTGCTGAAAAAAAATAAAAATGTAAGACAGAAAAGTTTCCAGTTGGAACAAAAACTTTTCCAGAAAGAAGAATGGGAGCAGGGAAGAGGTTTGTCTTGGTCATCATGGTTAAACAAAGATGAGCTTTATATTTTCTGTGACATGGAGGAAATAAGTCATATTTCAGATCTCATCTGGAGACCGTAAAAAACTCTACTTGTAAAAAATCTACTTCAGCTGTTTGGAAGTACCTTCCAGGTGTTCTGACTGCCCAGATGTGAAATTTCATACTGGATGTATTCCCCTGCAGTGAGACCAGTTAAAGCAACCTTCAAACACTGGCAGACCTGTCAAATTCAGAGAAAATATAACATACAATATCAGTATTGCTTAAAGATGCTATAGTCTAACACAAGTGGAGTTTCCACATGGTGTCCCAAGGGGACTTGCTATAATCAGAACTGACAAACTTTTACAAGACAGTTCAAAGGAAACAAATTGTGCATATTATCACAAAACTCTGTGATTCCCCTGTTAGCAGAACTCAAGCACTGTTAATCTCTCTTAGATGCACCATTGTAAATATAACAGTTCTGTCAGAAACACGTGCATTTCTTGGATTCTTAAGCCTGGAAATCCTTCCTGTAAGAAAGTGTATCCTCAGTGCCAGAGCACAAGACAAGATGAAAAACAATCCCGACGATTTCTGAAGCAGATTATTTTCACCAGAGCCAGGAATGGAACATTTCATAGCCTCAAGAATTTCTGAGGATAGAAATGGAAACCACAATGAACATAAGCACCTTAAGAAATAAATTCTTCATTGTATCTGCATATTGTAGTTATCTTCTTTACTTTGAGTATGACGAGTATTACAGTCATAAAAACACCTCAGCAACATTCTTTCTTTAATGACTATTAATAAATCTTAGGGCATATTTAAATCCAATTTCTACATCATAAATAATCTGACACATGCATTATTGAAAAGTAATCCTTATATACAGAGATGCTGTAATCAACTCCTTACAGGTGTTGAGGCTTCCCAGGACAGACCAAGAGACATTTGCCGACCAGATATTTATAAACCATGTATCAAGAGATGACCAGGTATTTATAAACAAGCATGAAGGAGTAGGAGATGGGGACTGTCTTTATTTTGGCACTCCTATTCCTACAGTAGTGAAGAAGGATTCTGGCAATTGCCAGTGAATGGCACACAATAAGGAAGCCTCATTCCCTTTCTCAAAATGGATCACACACTGGGTAGGTCTGATGAATAGAATATGGTGCATAATTTCAAAGTAACATCTGCCAACATCACAACTTCCAGCTCTCTCAGCACAGTGAGTGAAGACCTTATATATTAAGACAATAATGAATAAGACCACAAGAACAAACCATCTGGTTTCTTAAAGGTTCTGTGTAGTTCAAGCTGTGACAAACCATAAAAGGAACAGGAAGGCTTTGAGTACTGGTATGTAAATGTTTATATTCAAATTTCAATGTTCGTAGTAAGATTTCGACATTCAAACACAGATTTAGGGAAACAAATAACTTCCAAGAGATTGCAACATTCGTAAGAACCAAGTGGAAGTACTGAAACTGTATTTGTCTTAAAAATGTCTTGAAATTTAAAACTATTCACAGGAGCAAAAAATGAAATGGTTCATTTAATTTTCTCCACAGGAAAAAAATTATCAGGAATATACACACAGTATCTTTGGTATTCACACACAATTTCATAGAATCATGGAATGGCAAGGGCTTGAAGGGACCATAAAGATCATCTAGCTCTAACCCCCCCTGCATGAGCACAGACTACTCCCACTAGACCAGGCTGCTCAAGGCCACATCCAACCTGGCATCGAGCACTTTCAGGGAGGGAGCAGCCACAGCTTCCTTGGGCAACCTGTTCCAGTGTTTCACCACTCTCACAGGAGAGAATTTTTTCCTAATGTCTAGCCTAAACCTTCCCTCTTCAAGTTTTAATCCATTTTCCCTTCTCCTCTCAATACACACCTATGTAAATTCACCCCTTTTTGGGAGGTCCTTTTCAGATATTGGAAGGTTCATATAAAGTCACCCTTGGAGCCTCCTCTTCTCCAGGCTGAACAACCCCAACTTCCTCAGCCTCTCTTCACAGGCGAGGTGTTCCAGCCTTCTGATCACTTTAGTGTCTCTCTTCTGGACACATTCTAGGAGTTCTACGTCTTTCTTATTTTCTTTCTCCAGAAAATCGTACAGAGCTACCATATATACGTGGTAAATATATATTTTATAACCAACATTAAAAAGTCTAAGAAATTCTTAAGAATTTAAAAGCTCCAGGGAGCAGTTCAAAAAATACAAATTGCCCGTTCCTCTCAGTAGGGGTCTCTGATTATACTTCAGATGATGCAATGGTGAACTTCATTCTTCAGCAAGCAAAAGGTCAAAAATTACACAACTTCTTGTGAGTCAAGTCTTGCATTGTTGGCCCAGATAAGTAACTGTCATTTTGTCCACTTCCTGATGTTGTTGAAGAGGAGGGTAGGACATAGGAAATTTTCATACCCACCTCAAGGACTCCAGATGAACACATAAAAGCATGTCACAAACACAAATTATTTAGTAGAAAATACCTCTATACAGTGCCTGGGTAGATGAAGTAACTCAGGTATTCCTATTTTTTTTCTCATTACATCTTTATGTCAAAAAATTTAAAATGTAGTGATCTTCCTGATGAAAGTTTGCAGTTTATGTTTGAATTAATATTTGGATGCACCTATCATATTCCATTACAATAAGGAATCTGTCTTCTGGAATCTTTGCTAATACCTTCTTTTCTGTTTTTAATGTTGTGTGTTAAAACACCACAGAGATTTTTATTAAGTCTATCCATCAAATATATTATTTAAAATTATATTGAAATAAATTAGTCATAATCAAAGACTCTCAAGTGATGAAACTTTATTGAGATTTTTTTTACCATAGCACATATTAGTTATTAATAAATAAGAATAAGATAATAAGAAGAAAGATAACATAATAATACTAGGAAAAGAGAATTTCTAGCTCAAAAAATATTTTTTGAATGGTTACAACTATTTTTTTTTAAATTTTATCTAATTTTGTAACTCTTTTATAAACAATAATACTTTAGAGAACCAGTATTTGTAGTTTCCATACTCAGGATTTTGTTTCTGAGTTTGAGATTTTCCCCAAGATCAAGGATTTCCTTAAGCCAACAATTTTCCATTACAAGTATTATTAATTTTTCTAAATTTGAGATTTAGCTTCTGTAAAACAAACCAAACAACTTGGGATAATAACCAAATGACTGAGAAAACCAGGTAAAGGTAGAAACATCATGTGAATGCTTGTGTTTGTTTGGAATAGATGAAGAAAAAAATTTAAGTTCTGCCAGAGAACCAGGCAGATGTGAACTCAAGTGTAAGCTATCAGTGAAAACACAGATATATACCCAACATGTAAGCATGAAGGAAGTGTTATGCTCTTTTTCCACCAGCAGTTTCTAGCATACCTAGTTTAAAAACACGTCTCAGCCCTTAAGTTTGTTGACCAGTACAGGTTTCCTCTGTAGTCAGAGGAGAGGGACAGGTGTTTTAGGAGATTCTCTCTCTAACAAAAAGATAAATCTCTTTTTGGCGGTGACTGTCGACCAGATAGTAAATTTTTATGTTTAATGAAATAATATTGAAGGGAAGAAAAAGTGGATTTGAGAATAGTTACACTACAGTGCTAGCAAAACTGCATATTTTTCTCTCTCTAATACTTCCAGGTTTGACTAGACATTCAGAAAGCAATAAATTTTGCCTCCTTCAAGATAATTATTGAAGGATTTGCTGTAGCTTTTATCTGCTGTCTTTGTTCTGTCAGCTCTCTCTTGGAGAAGTAATCTAGGTTTGGGCAAGTAGAGCTGCATTTACAGCAGTGATTTTTGAGGACAGACTGTCCCTTGAACAGTTGTTATTGAAACACTTGTCTGTTTTCCAATTGTCATAGCAGCGACAGTCTGGAAAAGTCTCCAGAGAGTTCTGAACCCAAAAACACACTTTGCATTCCTGGCTAAACTATATGCTACCATAACACTCAGAGAAAGCCATCCAAAGGTAGAATTAGTTTAGAACAGCTCTATCATCTCCTTGGCATTAAGGTCCTGGCTGTGACCAGTGTTAGAGAAATGCAAAGCTGGCTAAAATTCACCTTTTCCTCATGCTTTCCTTTGTCTTGATTTCCATCTAAATATCTAGTTAGGAAGCAGTTCTTGTGATTGTAATTTAATTTTCTTTGCAGCTAATCATGGATGTAAGCACACCATCCCTGGATTTCCTTAACAATTGTCAGTTCAGGAAATTCCAGAGCTGCAAGGCAAGGTCTGCAAAATGAAGGTGCCTTTTGGCTTACCTTTCTGCTCCCTATTAATATGTCTTACTTCACAAGCAAGTGCATTTGCCAATAAAAAGCTTCATAATCTGTCTTTTCATTTGTATGAAATTCTGACAGAATGTCACTTGGAAAAATGCCTTTCATTTGATGTCAGAGCTCTTAATACATTTGCTTTGCTGCTAGCAGTTGGGTTAAGCAAGCTGCCATTTGCTGACGCCTCTGCTTCCCCCCATCACATTTCTTGAATGTTTGATCCCAGTCATACAAGTTTGAGGACTCCTTTCCCAAAGGAATGGCATTCACAAGAGGACGTGGGAAATTTGATTCGATGGTAAAAATATGGTCTTTCCAAATCAGCTCCTTTAATGGAATGGTAAATATTTCTGGCAGTTCTTAAGAAACCGTCTTTTGAACACTGATATAATTTTGTTGACTCCTGTTAATTTTCTAAATCGTTCCAGTATTGTTTTTTGTCATGGAATATACATCAACATCCTTTGCAGAAGAGGTGTTCATGATCTCAGTGGCATTTATGATAGGCATTTAACCAAAGACACAGAAAATAAGATGGAGGTGCTTCCTGCTTTCCACTGACAGAATAGTTAGATGCCTACATCTTGCCCTTAGAACTGTTCTCATACAAGGCTATGCCAGACCCTCCCTTGATTCTCAGGTTACATGTATCTCAGATGATCCAGCTTCCCTGTGTGAAAAGGATTCAACAGTATGTCATGCTCTGTAAGCAAACATTGTGAGTATAGAAGTTTGATTTATTTTTATTATATATGTAAAAGACCCAAATCAAAGTACCTCTCATGTCAAATGCATGGAGATGCAATATGCTGGAAAATATCTTGACATCCTTTCTGAAGGCAGAGAAAGATTCTCAGCTGAAATCCGTTACATCTACACAAAAATATTATAAAAATTATAAAGCCTGTTTGAATCTAAGCTAACATCACATTTGTAAAATTTCATGTGCATATACTGATTACTAAATAAAACTCCTGAAATCAGTTCGGCATCACTCTGAACTTGATCACTATGTTGTAGCCTTGTAAAGAATAGCCCTTATATCCTTCAAATGTCTGTTCTTCTTGCCTAAACTGTGCCTAAACTTCTCCTTTAATGCAACATGGAGGCCCTGTGGCCTCAGATACATTACAAAATGCAGTCTTGCTCATATGAAAAGAGTGACATGTGACAAATGTGAATTACAACTTCTTTGTGTAAAACTACCACAAGAGAAAATGATTGACATGAAGAAAGTTCAGAGTTTATTACTTCCTCTCATATTCTCTGAGGTAGTATCAAGCTTGACCAGGTCAGTCCTGACATGTTCACTCTGAAAAATGTCTGCTGAAGGAAGTGCCACTTACATTCTTATCCACTTACTCATCTGCCCACAAAGTCTGCAGATAAAAATGTCCAGGCCAACGAGACTC